>NW_022631056.1:9476217-10860385 GCF_010015895.1 Lontra canadensis | reverse complement strand
ATACTATGCAGCCATCAAAAAAATGAAATCTTGCCATTTGCGATGACGTGGATGCAACTAGAGGGTATCATGCTTAGCGAAATAAGTCAATCGGAGAAAGACAACTATCATGTGATCTCCCTGATATGAGGGAGAGGGTATGCAACATGGGGGGTTAAGGGGGTAGGAGAAGAGTAAATGAAACAAGATGGGATTGGGAGGGAGACAAACCATAAGTGACTCTTAATCTCACAAAACAAACTGAGGGTTGATGGGGGGAGGGGGATTGGGAGAGGGGGGGCGTGGTTATGGACACTGGGGAGGGTATGTGCTATGGTGAGTGCTGTGAAGTGTGTAAACCTGGCGATTCACAGACCTGTACCCCTGGGGATAAAAATATATGTTTATAAAAAATAAAATTAAAAAAATTTATAATCTAAAAAAATTCTTTTTTTTTTTTTTAAGATTTTATATTGGAGAAAGAGTGAGCATAAGAGGGGAAGGGGCAGAGGGAGAGAGAGAATGTCAAGCCGACCCTGAGCTGGAACCCATTGTGGGGCTTGATGATAACCCAAGCTGAAATCAGGAGCCAGACGCTAAATCAACTGAGTCACCCAGGCACCCCAGAATCCGAAAATATTCTAGATTATTAAGATCATTTTTTCTCTTTCCCATTCATAGACTTGAACCATTCTTGATTTTATATTTTTACAATTATAAAAATTCTTTTGTATGCAAGGCAATGTCAAGCTAACCTGCCTTTTACATTTGAACAAAAATCAAGAGAGGAAAATTTCTCTTCTTAATCTTCTACTTTTTAAAATACAACTTAACAACTTTACCTTTATATTGATTGAAGATCCTTCAAGTAAAACCAATCATTTCAGATAATTCTAAATAAAACAATCTTATAGATAACACCACATGAAAATGAATATTTAATAACTTTTAAGGTGATGCTATCTTTGATCTCACTGAAAAATGAAGTTATACTTCTCTGATGCATATCAAATATTTCCCCAAATTATCATTTTTTTTTTCTTCATAGGTACCTCAACCTAATCTTGATTTCTAAATAACCTGAAAGAAAGGGGCACCTGGGTGGCTCAGCTGGTTAAGTGTCTGCCTTCTGCTCAGGTCATGATCTTGGGGTCCTGGGATCAAGTCCTACATCAAGCTCCCAGTTCAGCGGGAAGCCTGCTTCTCCCTCTGCCCCTCCCCCTGCTTGTGATCCCTCTCTCTGTGTCCCTGTCTCACTCTTTCTCTCTCTCTCTTAAAAAAAAAAAAAAATCAAAAACCAAAAACCAACAAACAAAAAAACCCTACTTTAAATAACCTGAAAGAAAACAGGAGAGAAAGAGCAGGGAAAAATTGGTAGACTTAATTCATAGTGTTATTCTTGAAATGGGAATGTTATTAAAACTGCTGATTGAATACCCATTTTTTACACTTCTTTCTTCTCTCTCTCTCTCAGCAATAGAACGAGGAGAATTTTAATATGCACATACTTATAAGAAGAGAATTCATTTTAGCTCTTAAAAGCTACTGGTGCAGATGCTTACTCCCTATTAAGGAGTCAAACCATTGAAACCTCTGGAAGCATGGATGATAATCCTATAAAAATGTATTAATTCAGTAACTTAGGAGAAATTAGAAATGGTCTCAAATAGCTGAGCCATAATAATAAGAGACCTAGCTAGCAGTCCCATTTTAATAACCAGGCAAGCTTTTCATTCTGGGAAAATTCACATTTGCTTTATTGATAAATATCATAAAATACTAGTTAAGTCTACAGAGCAGGATGACATCAAATCAAGTGGGTTCACTTTTCTGTGGTTCATAAAACAATGTTCATATAATAAAACAAAGTAGTTAACTTGTTGTATCACCTTTAACTAGAAGCATATGGAGGTAAATACTAGACTTTTCCATGGTAGTATGAATTAAAGGTAGAGCAAATTCTTGCCATTTGCTTATGAATATTTGTTTCCAACCTAGTTTTATCTAATGTGAAATGCTACTAATTTATGCCTTTCTGAAAAATATTTTTTCCTTAGAGTCTACCTAATTGCTGTGAACATAGTACTAACTTTTTTTTTTTTTTAAGATTTTATTTCTTTATTTGACAGAGAGAGAGAGACCACAAGTAGGCAGAGAGGCAGGCAGAGAGAAAGGGGGAAGCAGGCTCCCTGCTGAGCAGACAGCCAGATGTGGGGTTCAATCCCAGGACCCTGAGACCATGACCTGAGACGAAGGCAGAGGCTTAACCCACTGAGACACCCAGGTGCCCTCATAGTACTAACTTTAAAGCGGATATATACTACAGAGTCCTTCTGAAAGGAGAGTTTTTACACCTTGAGGAAAGAATGAATGCATTAAGATATATTTGGAAAATACATTCTTTGGGGTGCCTGGGAGGCTCACTTGGTTATGCATCTTGATTTTAGCTCAGGTCATGATCTCAGGGTTGTGAGATTGAGTCCCACATCAGGCTCCATGCTCAGAGTGGAGTCTGCTTGAAATTTTTTCTTTCCCTCTTCCTCTGTCCCTTACCCCACTTGCACTCAAATAAATAAATAAATAAATAAATAAATAAATAAATAAATAAAATCTTTCTCTTTTTTTAAAGATTATTTATTTATTTGAGAGAGAGAGAGTGCACAAGAAGGGCAAGCAGCACGCAGAGGGAGAGGGAGAAGCAGGCTCCCCATGGAGCAGGGAGCCCAATGCAGGTCTCCATCCCAGGACCATGGGATCATGACCTGAGCTGAAGGCAGACAATTAACTGACTGAGCCACCCAGGTGCCCCAATAAATAAAACCTTAAAAAAAAAAAAAAAAAGTATATTCCTCTTACGGATATCCAAGAGCACGGTCTGCATAAAACCTTTTAATTTGGACACGCTATCTTTAAACTATGACATGATTCAAGAATATCATTTGATTTTGTGTTCTATTAAAATATGTATAAATCTGACCTGTACAATTATTAATGCAGTCTGTAACTGAGCTTATCATTGCCAGATAAAACTTCCTTAGATGCTCTCTACTGGATAACATCGACTTGATGCCAGTGAACAATAATTTATGTATTTTTTTCCTATTTAAATTTAACAAAGATAAATTCACAAGATGTGTTATGGTGGTGGTTCGTGATATTCTGAAACTAAGAAATGTTCCTCTTATGCAGCTATCAAAAAAAAAAATGAAATCTTGCCATTTGCAACAATGTGGATGGAATTAGAGGGTGTTATGCTAAGTGAAATAAGTCAATCGGAAAAAAATGATCATATCTTTCTGATATGAAGAATTTGAGAGGCAGGGTGGGAGGTTGTGGGGGGAAGGGAGGGGAAAAAAAAAATGAAACAAGATGGGACCCGGGAGGGAGACAAACCATAAGGGACTCTTAATCTCAGGAAACAAACAGTGTTGCTGGGGTGGGGAGGTTGAGGTGGGGGGAGGGATAGGGTAGCTGGGTGATGGACATTGGGGAGGGTATGTGCTATGTGAGTGCTGTGAATTGTGTAAAACTGATGACTCACAGACCTGTATCCCTGAAGCAAATAATACATTATATGTTAACAAAATTTAAAAAAAAAAAAATGTTTCTCTTAAACTTAGGGTCTTAGGCACATGGTTCTTTCCATACTGCCAATATTGTGTTGAGACCAGCCTGGGAGGAAGATTGAGATAAAACCCAAAGACACCTTTCTCATCTTAGTGAGTGAGCTTTCCAGCCTGTTGAGGAAGGGGGTGGTATGTTTTTCAGCATTACTGAAGCCCTAAAATTGCAAAAGCTCCTTTCTCTCCAAGAATCTTTAATTCTGTTCTCTTACCCTTTCTTGGAAAACTAATGAGACTTATCTCCTTATACAGAAATTATCTGCTTGCCAGTTTCTCCAAAACCCAGACCATGATATAATTAAGAAACTACGTATGGTTGTATTTTGGCAAGTTAGGAACTGAGATTCACGCTAAATAAATTAGAGTCACTGTAGGGAAAATCAGACTGCTTTTTTCTGCCTTTGGAAATGTAATGTGGCAGATAAGGCTTATCTGAAACTGGATATTTTGCAGCACTAAATATGGCTGTTTTCCTTTCAAGTGGTGTTAAATAGCACTAATACTCTTATATGGCCTCTGCCGAGTTCAGGGGCTGCCCTTCCAGGATTTTAATCTTCCTTTCTCAATATAGTGGCCTGAGTCAATTGAGCTTTCTGAAGCTTTAGGTCAAAATTAGAAAAATGCCTTATCTGTTTGCATTTGATCCTGTTTTGCAGGTGATCATGTCCTTCCTTTTAATTTTGTAGTCACGATGAAATAATTCAGCGGAAATTCAACATTTTTCGCATCTTGGCCATATGTATCAAGAAAGAAGATAAAAACATACTCAAGTCAAAAATCTTTTTTAAAAAGAAGGCTAAAGGACTGCTTATACTATTTATGGAATAAACAGAGTGCTTTTTATTGCCTCATTTGGAATTGCTAGTATAACTCAGAGACAGCCCTATCACCTGTGAGAAATGGAGTCATTCTAAAGTCATGCTATAATAATAAAGCATTGTAATATGTGTTAAGCCATCCACATTATCACAGTCCAATCCCCTTTATACAGATTTCATACAGTATAAAACAGCAAGCATAACTAAAAGTATCTGAAAATGAGATTGTACTAAAGCTGTGAATGCAAATGAGACCAAAGCATCCTACAGTATTACTTGCTTGTGCTGTATTCAACATACTATATTTTAAAACTTTTCATAACAGTGCATATTAAAAGTTGGAAGAGTCCTCAGGGGCCTTTTTTAATTTTTTTCTGGTATAAAACTCAATCGGACATAAGTTGCTTCCCTAAGAAGGGTTTGGGGCTGGGAGTTGGGTAGGAGGGTCACGTTTTAAGATTTGTTTTTTGATGTTTTATACAAGGAAGGTGTAATATATTTGGAAGTGGTAGGAAACACAGCATAAAAGTTTAGAATGTAAATGTTTCAAAATTATGTTTTTTCCCTCAAATCTCATTAACATTTTATCAGAGTGCAGTACTTTAAAAAATGTTTTCTTTTCATGCTGTAGAAATCAATTGCAAAGTATGATTGACTCTCCCTGTGATCTTTTAGATTATCTTATACGTAAGTGCATATATTTCCAAGATCACTACACAAAAACTAGAAAATTGCTGTTTCGTATTAGTTTTCCTCTATCAAGGCTATTCAGGACTGCCTTTCTTTCTTTCTATCCTTCTTTCTTTATTTATTTCAAGATTTATTTATTTATTTGAGAAAGAGAGAGAGCACAGGGGAAGGGGCAGAGGGAGAGAAAGAGAAAATCTCAAGCAGACTCCCCACTAAATAGGGAGCTGGACAGCACAGGGCACCATCTCATGATCCTGAGATCAGGACCTGAGCCAAAATCAAGAGTCTGTTGCTTAGGGACGCCTGAGTGGCTTCGTTGGTTAAGCCTCTGTCCTCGGCTCAGGTCATGATCCCAGTATCCTGGGATCGAGTCCCACAGTGGTCTCCCTGCTCAGTGGGGAGCCTGCTTCTTCCTCTACCTGCCCTTCCCCTGCTTGTGTGTATTTTCTTCTCTCTCTTTCTCTGACAGGGAATAGCAGGCATATCAGGCATAGGGAGAAACAGCCTCCCCACTGAGCAAGAAGCCCTGTATGGACTCTATCTGACATGAGCCGAAGGTAGACGCTTAACCAACTGAGCCACCCAGGCATCCCAATAAATAAAAATCTTAAAAAATAAAAAGGAATAAAAAAGTCTGTCACTTAACCAACCTAGCCATCCATGCCCCTCCAACAGAATTTTCCATATTGATAGAAATGTTCACAGTGGAGTTCAGTACTACAGCCTCTAGCCACATGTAACTATTGAGCTCTCAAAATTAGTGGGATTGAGTTTTTAATTTTATTTAACTATGGTCCTTTGTGATTTAGCCTGAATTTTGTTTGACAAAGCTAACCCTCCTCTTCTTAGCCAATTTTTCCGCCATGTTTTTTCAGAGAAGAATGTTTGATATTTGTGAAGAAGCCGTGTGGATGTATAATTAAACTAAACTCTCCTGCCTTCATCGTTTGGATTATTACGATACAGCTAACATGTTTCAGTCATCCCTGGAAATCCTAGTCGTGCAAACTTATTTGAGTAGCATCCTTGCTGTCACCTCAAATCTTCCTTTGAAGCCCGCCATAGTGCCTGCCATACTTATGTCAGAAGCAAACCATTTGTTGTTGCCTGTGTTATCCAGCGCGCTTTCAAGTCTTCTCGAGATAGGCTTTTATAGGATAGGGATAAAAAGTGTATGTGAAGGGAGCCTTGTTCTGTCAATGTCCTGAACCAGGAACACCTCACCAATAATGCAGTAAGAAAAAAGCAAGAAGCTGTCATAGGAAGCTTCAGAGAATCCCTTTCTGACAGGAGACTGTGATGGGCATTGTGACTGCCTTGGGGATTGTCCTATAAAGATAGGGGAGAAGAAAACCTGTAGCAAGTCTATTTATGCAGGAACTTTGAGACGAATACCTAATAAGTGGCTTGTTAGAATTCATATAAACACAGTTTTTTTCCCAGACTCAACATAAATTCAAGAGATTTTTGCCCCAGCTTTTGGTTGTTATTTCTCTAGTCCATATACACTTATGAATACATTCAAGAGTGGCACTTTTGTAGTCGACGAGATGATGAACTAGACAGCCCCTAACATCACTTTCAGTGTTCATATCGAGATCTCCAGACTTGAAAGGAGGCCAAGGTACAAAGTGTGGAAATTATTCTGTTCTGGTATCCTGCCTGCCAGCACCTAAGAGTAGAATACTTGAGTTATAGTATATAATTTGTTCTAAAGGCTCTTTATATTTGAATTAGTTAAGATTTTAACCAGATAAAAAATTAAATGATAGGGGTTAGGGGTTGCTGCTGGTCTCGGGAACATAATAGAAGTGGTGAAAGTAAGTGAAAGAAAAATATTTTGGAACAAAATGATCAAGGGGTGCCTGGGTGGCTCAGTGGGTTGAGCCTCTGCCTTCGGCTCAGGGTCATGATCTCAGGGTCCTGGGATCAAGGCCCGCATTGGGTTCTCTGTTCGGCGGGGAGCCTGATTCCCCCTCTCTCTCTGCCTGCCTCTCTGCCTATTTGTGATCTCCCTCTCTCTCTGTCAAATAAATAAATAAAATCTTGAAAAGAATGATCAAGGAAGATACGTGCATATATCTCAATTGACATTTATTTGCTGCTAATTTCCCTTAGTTACAGGAAACTATGGTTTGTCTAAGAATCAAGGCAGTGAAGAAGAATCTAGTATATCCCACCTCATTTCTGCCTCTTATACACCTTCACATTCCACTTCTTTTTGTCTGTACCTCTCTGTCTTATGGCTTAATGTCTAGCTCATGTGATTGTGTGCACATTTGAACTTCATCACTTTTATTTCCAATTAATTTTATTAACAATTGAAGTTATAATAACCCTGTAATATATTAGGAAGGAAAGTTATTCCCATGGAGTTGAAACAAAAATACAATTCAAAGAATATTCTACACTTTTCAGAATAAACATTTGCTTTAAGTAATTCAGGGAGGTGATTTTCAGTAATCCTTATCCTGTATATGAGTTCAAAACTTACCATCTAAAAATAAAGGCTATCTTTCACCGATTTCTGGTAAGAAATCAGCCATATTCACTAGCAATAAGAGATACCTGTGGGCTATTGAGAGTTAGAAAATTACAATTCTATGTAGACAATTTTATACAGTATATTGGAAATCAAAATTTTGGGTTTTTTTTTTTTCAAATTGATGGAATTGAAAAACTGTCTGAAATACTTCTTGCACTCATTGGGTAGATATCATGCATGTAGCTGCAGAATCTAACTAAAGACCAAGCTACAAATTACTAATGACAAAGGGCCTGTAAAGTATAGTCACTTAAATGTACCAAGAAGAAGGTGTGGCCAGTTGTGTTTAAGTCCATACTCAAGCATCTGGATCTAAAACTTGAGAAAGTGGAAAGAGGCCAACCAGGAAGTCTGGCATTTTGTTTAATGCTCAGACAACCCCATCTGTTGTTAGATTAGAGTTTTGTCATAAGATAAAAGGATGAATATGTGGTAAATATAGAAGAGTGGTTGATACATATTAAGAGCCATATAGCGGTTAATTGTTATCATTTTCTTTGGAACTGTGCCAAAAGTCTTCATAAAAATGGTTTCTATTTTGATGTTCCTGTTATCCTACCAGGTGGAAAAACATGATTAAATTAAAGCTGCATCACAAATATTGAAGGTACAAAAATAACACTTCTTTTCAGTCCAATAAGTAATGTAATGTGTAGGAAATTAAGTGACTTTTGCACTTTTTTCAGTCTGTTCATAGTTCTAAATTAATTTATCATGATGAATTTTAATGGGTTCGGTAAAAACCATGCTGTGTCTCATGATGTTTTAAATATTAAGCCAAAATAAAAATGTACCTAAGTGGACTGATATTTTGTAGAAATAAATACATGATATCAATAATAGATTCTCAAAGGAAATTTTTAATTCCCTCAACCCTTTCTTCTCTGATTATAGAAAAACTTACTTGAATCTTGGTTTCTCGATTTATGGTGGGGTTATATACTAATAACTCCACTTATGATGGGGTTACTTATGTAGGGATTATGTTCCAGTAATCATAAATTGAAAATATTGTTAAGTCAGAAGTATATTTGACAAACATGACATACTGAACATTATTGCATATCCTAGCCTATTTAAAATGTGTTCAGGGGCGCCTGGGTGGCTCAGTGGGGTAAAGCCTCTGCCTTCGGCTCAGGTCATGATAGCAGGGTCTTGGGATCGAGCCCTGCATCAGGCTCTCTGCTCAGTAGGGAGCCTGCTTCCCTTCCTCGCTCTCTCTGCCTGCCTCTCTGCCTACTTGTGATCTGTCAAATAAATAAATAAAATCTTTTAAAAAATAAATAAATAAATAAATGAAATGTGTTCAGAACACTTACGTTAGCATATAGTTGGACAAAATCATCTAACACAAAGCCTATTTTATAAAAAAGTGTTGAATATCTTATGTAATTTATTGACTGCTGTAACAAAAATGAAAACCAGAATAGTTGTGTAAGTACAGAATGGTTGTAAGTTTAGCAGTTGTTTATCCTTGTGATTCTGTGGTTGCCATCATCCAGCATCATGAAAGAAGAGCAGACCACATATTACTAGCCTAGGAGGAGAGCAAAATTCAAAATTCAAGGTACCGTTTCCGTTGAATGTATGTTGCCTTTGCACTGTTCTAAAGTTGAAGATTGTAAGTCAAACCATTGTTAAGTCAGGGCTCGTTTGTGGTTGTATAGTATTGTGTTTTAATCTATATTACCCTTTTGGGTCATAACGTTGATCTTTCTCTCCCCGTCAATTTTTTTGCCATCTCTGTCTCTTCTTTGACAATGTGTCTGTTCAAAATGTTTTCTTACCCTTTTGGGGATTTTGTTTGGTTTCTTTTTATTGAGTTAGAAGAATTCTTTATATATTCAGGATCCAAGTCCTTTATCAAAATCTACTTTATGAATGCCTTCTTCTCATCTGTAGCTTATCTTTTCATTTTTTCAGTGTTGTCTTTTGAGGATCAAAAGATTTTAATTTTGAGGGAGTTTAATTTTATCTTCTAATTAGTGTGTTTTTTTGTCTTATCAGAATATTAGCTTAACCCACAGTCACAAATGTAGCCTATCTTGTAGATCTACTAGTATATATATAGTTTTTGGTTTTGAGTTTATTTCTATGATTCATTTCAGGTTAGTATTTTACATGGTAAATGTCAAGATTCATTTCATGCTAATACTGCCCATTTCCCATTGAATTACTTTGGCATTTATGCATACTGGTTGTTTATTTATGGGTCTATATATGTTTGGTCTACTTCAGGACTCTCTAGTTCTTTGATTTACATGTTTATCAAACTTAACTTTTGAATGGTGAAATCAGCTAGTGTGACTCTGCTGATTTTGTTCTTTTTTAGAACTATATTAATCTAGTTATTTACCTTTAGCGTTCAATGTGAAATTTTCATACCAGTATCTTTGTTTCTATAAAAAAAAGTGTGATAATAATTTGGATTGAATTGAAATTGTTAGAGAAAAATTGACATAATAACATCAAGTACTCTGATTTATGGAATTAATATAATTCTTCATTTGTGGTGATACCATTTAATTTTCCTCTTCAGCAATTTAAAGTTTGCAGCATACAAATCTTGCACATATTTTCTTATATGTATCTTGAAGCATTTCATGATTTTTTTGTTCTTTAAGAAAAAGTAGGTTTTTTATGTTATAATAGAGCAATTGTTTCCTAATAGTGTAAAATTATGTTGGTTATTTTCTAAAATTACATATCTATATTCTGCATAATCTGAAAAACCAAACTTAGAAGTGTGTACAATTGTGTGACTTTCATGTTTAAATATTTATTTAAGAGTACTGCTTCAATGACTATACAACAATGTGAAAGTAATACAGACCTGATTTAGAAATTATAAATGAAGTAAAGGCCAAATAACAATGTAGCACTTTGTAGCAATGAGTTGTGTAGTGTTTATAAAAGACAATACTTATAAGAGAATTACCATCACAGTGGGTATGACATTATACTCATGAAAACTGAAAAGCATTGCTTCATCATAGTCAGAATTACATCCAAATAGCAAATAATATTTTCATTACAGAAAAATAACATCATCTATTTCATTCAGTTAATTCAAATCAAATGTCACTAATTTCAATATTATTGACTTCTAGCTTTGTGTTTAATTATAATTTTTGTTTTATATTTTATGAGCTTATAAGCATGATGAGCTTGTATATTTTTTGTACATATTTAAATGGTCTATTTAATACATTTTATGTTAACATTGAAAAACAATCTAATTTTTTTCTTTTAAATGATGCCATACATCAGGCAGGGTTGAAAAACAATTGGTAGCTTCCCTGAAATCAAAAATAAACAAGTAAAAATAATGAGCATAGATAAAAGAAATGAAATGCAAAAAATTAAACATAGACAACAGTATGTCTGCTTAGTTAGTCTATATCAACCATCACTTTCTTCCAGAAATTGGTTCCTTAACTATTCCACCCATGTGGGAAACATGAGGTTTCCACAAAAACATCATATTCTGCTGACTTTAGTTGGGTCTAAAGATGATAATCTGACCCAGGCAAGACTGATGAACTCCTTTCCTGGGGCTTGTATATTTAAGTTCTAAGAGGAGTTGACCAATCTCTCACGTGCTGGAGATAATTATAATAAATCAGCCATTGTTAATGGCATTGTTAATTTTTAATTAACATTAAAATTGTTAATGCATTTTTTACCACGCAGAGAAAGGAATTGAACAAGAGAGGGAAAGTAGAGAGAGACAGAGAGAAAATATGAAGACAATACTCAGAAAAGCATGTATTGTTGATAAAATGTTTTTGAGTTCCTGTTCTCAGTAGTTACCTGTGTTACAATTCCATCCTTCTTTTTTTTTTTTTAAGATTTTATTTATTTATTTGACAGACAGAGATCACAAGTAGGCAGAGAAGCAGGCAGAGAGGAGGAAGCAGGCTCCCCGCTGAGCAGAGAACCTGATGTGGGGCTACATCCCAGAACCTGGGATCATGACTCAAGCTGAAGGCAGAGCCTTTAACCCACTGATCCACCCAGGTGCCCCTCCATCCTTCCTATAACATAATCAATTAACATTTCTCTGGATTCCAAGAGCAACCTAGTATCCTTTACTTAATTCCATTTTATGTGTGAAGTAGATTGAGCTGGGTTTCTGGCATTTGAAGCCAAAACTGTACCAGCTAGTGAAGGTGTGTATCTCCACTTTCAATAGTAAAAATTTCAAGGCTTTCCCACAGAATATGACCTTCTATGTTAACTGGAAACTGACGTTGCTTCACAAAGCCCTTTGAGACTCAAGGACAAACTTATGTGTTTGAATGTGTCATTTGTTTTCTAGTGGGGTCCAATATTCTATAAGGAGTCAGCCAATCCAAATGCCTCCTTTCCAGAGGGAAAAAAATCCCTAATTCTTTTAAGTATTGATAACTGGAAGTTTATAATGACATAAATTAGAAACATATTCTTAAAATAACCTAATTTATACTTAGCCATTAATCAATCAATCGATTTATATATCTTAAATTATGTAACATATACTTAACATAAAATTAATCATTTTAACCTCTTTAAATGTACAGTTCATTAAGTGTACAGACATTAGTACATTAATATCTTTGCACAACCATTTTCACTTTTCGTCTCCGCAACTTTTTTCATCTTGCAAAACTGAAACTCTATACCCATTAAATAATAACTCCCCATTCTCTCCTCCTGCCAGCCTCTAACATCCCTACTCTACTTTCTATCTCTGAATTTGATTATTCCAGGTATCTCATGTAAGTGGAATAATACAATATTTGTTCTTTTGTGACTGGTTTATTTCACTTAGTGTAATGTCTTCACACTTCTTCCATGTTGTATCATGTGTCAGAATTTCCTTCCTTTTTAAGTCTGAATAATATTCCGTTATGTATATACCACATTTTGTTTACTCATTCATCTGTCAATATGGTACTTGGGTTGCTTCTATCTTTTAAATATTTTAAATTTTAAAATTTATTTTAAATATTTTGAGTTATTAATATTTATAAAATATTTAATAAATATTAAAATATTTAATAATATTAAAATATTAAAATAAATATTTAAAAAATAAATAAAACCTATTTAAATTATTTTAACTATCTTAAATAATGCTGCTATGACTATGGGTATACAGATATTTGTTCAAGACTCTGCTTGCAATTCCTTTAAGTGTACTTCTAGAAGTGGAATCGCTAGGTTATATGGTAATTCTGTCTTTATTATTATTTAAGAAATAACCATACTGTTTTTAGTGACTATACCATTTTATATTTCTTACAGCAATACACAGAATTGCAATTTCTGTACATGCTCTCTGAAACTTGCTATTTTCTCTTTCTTTGATAATAGCATTCTAATGGATGTGAAATGGTAGTCCTTTTGTTTTCTCTATTTTTTCCCATATAAGGTGCTAGCAGGAAAAACAGTTCTACTTGAGAAAGACAATGGGAACGTTCTGAAATGTGAGGTTAGCCTTTTTTTCTTTTTTTAATGGTGAAACCTACCACAGGGTAAGAGTGGTGTAAAAGGGAACAAATGAAATGCTTTAAACCCATGGAGATTTGGAATCATAAAGAAAATTGCTACTTTGTCCAATTTAATCATTTATTTGACTGTGGTTCTATTGACATGCTCCGGAACTAGCAGGTAAAGCTGTTTTATTTAATACAAATACTGGTTAGTCAAGTAGAGGAAAAAAAAATCTAATGAAGTCTGTTTAGGTAAATATTGTACAAATTGCTTTTTCAGTAGAACCTGTACAAAGAAATAGTCTCTGCCATTGTGTTCACACCCAATGCAACCCATCCCTTCCCATGTCACTCCCTGCTGGAATATGAATCTTTTCTCATATCCATAGCAACACATCCACACCTCATTTCAGGCTCTTTTTTTAGTATGAGAGAGAGAGAGAGGACAGAACTCCAAGTACTCATATCTTGAAAGAAATAAAGCTCAAGGTGAAAGTGCTTAAAGGCCTACAAAGTTCAGTGCCTTGAACAATATAGGAATTTGAATAAATGCAGTATCAAAGAAGGGGAGGGAGCTCATAGTTAATACAGTCATATATGGGGTTGAAGAGGCTTTGTGGGCCACACAGTACATCGAAGCATAATTTCTACAAGAAAATATAACCCAAGTTTCCAAATGACCAACACATGAGCATGTTCATGAAACACAGTTTAGTTATATATGAAGAGTTTATCCTCGAAAACGTGTATATTTATTTTTGAATTTTGTAAAGAGTACAGCTAACATGTTATTTGGTGAAATTCAACTAATTGATTGATATGGTACCATATACATACAGCATAAATGTGATTTAGCTTCAAGATCTGTTTCATTTTAAATCCTCTGAGAGTTTTATTACACAGCCACTTCTATAATGACTGTAAATATTCAACATCCTGGGCATGACAAACATGTCTTAGGGCTATAAAATACCATGTTCAATTAGATGCCTCCTCTCCTGGGATGACAGCTCCTGTGAGTATGCATTTGAACAGATAGCCTGAGTGAGGAAGAATTTATTTTAGAAATTAAAAGCTATTTAAGCTATTTTCCAGGTTTATAGCTTTTTAAATTGCCATGTTTAACTAAATTCAGCTTCATCAATAAAAAATTAATTTCAAGAAATTAGGGGAAAATAAGAAATGGATGCAGCTGAACTGATTGCTTTGTGAGAAAATGAAAATATCTTGGAAAACACAATGTCAAGGTTTCAGTTGAAGGTAATTTTATAATATAATGAGTGAAAAATAATATCTTGGAAATTTTCTGTTACAGAAAAAGGCAATTCTTTAATGTCAATATGTTTTAAAATATGCCAACCAAACCCTTAAATTTATCTTATTTTTCCTCTGATTTTTTAACTTATGTGAACAGCCTGTCAAATAAAGAAAACATTAAAAACAAAAATGAAGAAAACATCGATATTCAAAGGGTAACTTAAAACCAACAGATTTGTCAAATGTAGGCTCTTCAACTCACTGGAGTACCTCATAAAAATAGTATTATGAACAGATACTTTTTTCAACAATTTACTCATAAGAATGAAAGTTTGTATTAAGAAATTCAGAAGGTATTAATCTTAATAATGTAAAAAGAGAAACTTTGTTTCCATATAGTAGAATTACACCAATTTTCAATGTTATTAACAGATAAGGTCACTTTTAAGTTCCACTATATATTTTTATAACAATTACTGAAAAACAGAAAAGTCATGATAAAGTTAATTATGCAAATATTCTGGATTATGTTGAGGAAATTGCTATCTGGAATCACAGGGAGGACAAGCATGGGATTCTGAGTACTTATATTGGTAACGTCTTACGTGAACATTCTTTTATTTATTTATTTATTTATTTAAGAGAGAGAGACAGTGAGAGAGGGAATACGAGGAAGGGGTTGGGAAATGGAGAAGCAGGCTCCCTGCTGAGCAGTGAGCCCAATGCAAGGCTCAATTCCAGAACCCTGGAATCATGACCCAAGCTGAAGGTAGACACCTAATGACTGAGCCACCAAGGTGCCTCTTACATGAACATTCTTGCTGTATTTTTATTGATGGTGCTGTGGTAAAGTACAGTTGGTAAAATAATAACTTATTTTTAAAAAGCAATATATTTCAGAAACACATTGTCCTTTTTTATCCTTCATTAATACTATTTTTTCCTTGAAATTATTGGGTTGTAAATGTTTACATCTTGAAACATATAATAATGATGGTATGAATAAAGATGGGGCTCTAAGTGGTCCAAAAGATGGAAATCTGACAGGCATGAGATCAGAAGTGACCATTGGCCTAATAATATGTCCCCAGTGGTAAGGAGGTGAAGAAGGCAGTCCAGGGGGTCATAAGGATGACCGGTCAGTAGCAGTATGATAGGATCACAGGTTAAGAAGTCCATTAATGCAAAAAAAAAAAAAAAAAAGAAAAAAGAAAAAGAAAGAAAACAATGAAGTCCATTAATGCAGACCAGGTGGATTTCATAGATGGTGGGAGGGCTGACATGAGGAAAGGGGGATTCATAATCAATCTATGCAAAAATGACTTAGATTCATGAATCACTGTGTTCAAAAGAGTTTATTTTATGAATGAGAACACAGGAGGGAGCTGAAGCTTTAGAAAAAAACCATGGCTTAGGTCAAAGATGAATGCTATCCTGAGAAAGCCCAAAGTTTGAAGTTTGTTTAGGATATTAGAAAATAATCTGATAATAGTTTACCCATCCTAAATATTTCACTAAGAATACAGAGAGGATGTCTCCAGGTTAATGAACTCATGAACGGTCACTGAGTATGTGATACGATGTTTCTGAGGAGGTGACGGTAAGATGATACACATTAATTCTATGTGAAGAACCCATGTCTACCTTGTTTACAAAGTTCTAAGAGGAAAAGTGGCTCAAGTAGCAGATAGCCCCTAAGTATGCCTGGGCAGGTGAGCCCTAACAGAGTTCTCACTTCAGTTGCACTGCTTAGTGGGATTGCCACTTCTTTCTCTGGTATGACTTTTCTTCCTTAACATCACTTTTATTTAATATGTACTAAACACGCATGGTACAGGTAGGGGAAAAGTTGATGAATCCACGCCTTAAAGACAAGACAGACTAACACTATTGCCAATCAGGCACTAATTCAATCGGGATGTTGCTCAAAGTTCTGTATACCTAATGGGTTCCTTGAAAAGAAGTGCAGATACAAAAATATGTACACGTTCCAAACATTCTCTTAGATTTGCTTTCTCTTGCTGTCTATGCATTCTTTATTTGGCCTTTTCTGCTTGTGATATTCACTGCTGATAGTCTGCTAAAGTCTTCAATAATCCCATAATGAAAGGCAGATAACTGAATTTCCTTCTGAGAGTTTCAATCTTATATCTTTCTTAATTTCTCTACTCCTTCGGTAAGCATCTGATTTTTGGCAACTTCTGACTGAATAGCACTTAATATTTCATTACCCTGATCCGTGTTCATGGAGTCCTCTGCAAGTTGTCTCTGTAATTATGTTATCTTCTGTTCATATATCATTTTTCAGTCAGATGCAGTGGTCGTCGTGGTCATTTATCTCAGCTCCTCAGCATAAGATCTAGAACTGACACCACAAGGTCTTGCTTTCTATTCCTACTTATAAAAAATACAAAGATGAAATACATGTGCTGAATTGGAAAGTGAAACCATGTTAAGTGATACAGTTTTCAGGACTCCTTGAAACTATACTGACATGTAATCTCAAAATTCAGATGCCTATCAAAGTGTGACAAAATGACAGACTTGACCAGGAAAATTCTCACACATTAGCAAAAGTACTTATATGACTTGATCTTATTATCTTGGTTTTCTAGTCTATTAATTATTAAATAGAAAACAGTAAGAGCAGAAAATAAAATGCTAAATTGTGGTTTTGCCCAGGCTTGGTCAGAGGAAGTCCCTCAAAGCAAATGTTACTTGAATAACATACCAAAGAGAGTTAAAATATAGGCTAACTTGAATAGTCAAAGAGGGGAGGCACTGGTTATCCCAGAGGAAAAGAAGAGTTGGAGAAAAAACTTATTGTTGGAAATAATAAGGGGAAAAAGAGGAGACTGAAGGGGAAAGAAAACTGGTCTGATGGGTAAAGGGTCTATATGGAAGTGTAGACAGAAAGAGACATGAACATGTAGAACAGAGTTCTATTATGGAGAACTTTGGGCCTCCAAGTTTATACCTAATGGAATGAGCATTTAAAGGCCAATGCGAAAAGTTTTTGGAGAGGAAATAGCTTATTGAAGTCAAGCTTTTAAGAACATTTCCCTGAGTTTACAAGACAAATGTATTTTGATGGGGTAAGTCCACGAAGGAGCCCATCTAAAAGGCATGTATAAGAATATCTGCATGAACTGTGTTCATAAGAGTCAAAAACATAGACAAAATCTAAAGGCTCATCAATAGGAAAAGGGATAAGTTAATTGTGGTATTCCAATAATGGGATATTATTTAGTAATAAAAATATACCAAACTACCACTGCCAAAAATACCCTGGATGAATCCCACAGACATTATATTGTGAGACATTAGTCATATATTGGTACATATGATTCAGTTTGCATGAAATTCAAAGTAAAAACTAATTGATTATGAGAGAAGTCAATATAGTGATTTCCTCAGATGGGAAAGGTGAGAATTGACTGGAAAGGAACATGGGGGAAACTTCTGAGTTTAGGGAAATATTTTATGTCTTGATCTCAGTAGTGGCTAAATGGGTATGTACACATGTAAATGTTTATTGATCTATGTGCTTCAGATCAGTGTAGCCTGTGCATACTGAATATGGCTTACTCAAAAACATTTTTAAAAATCTCATTGTTTTAGAGAATGGATAGATGGAGCTAAGATTGCAATAGAGGTATAAGCTAGGAGGTAATTGTCACATCCATAAAAAAGATGAAGGCGATATTTGTTAACAGTGGATATATTGAAGATGGAGGGAAATTGGAAGATTTGATAAATAATTTAGAGATAGAAACAATAGGACTTAGTGATGGTTTGGATATGGAAGTATGAAGGAGGATGATGAAACTCAAGTTTCTATGACTACCCGGGTAAATTCAATAGAGAATAGTGATGGTTGGGATGTGGAAAGTGTGGCAAGGGGAAGATAGTTCTCAAGAATCCAGCATGAGTACCTGGATGGATGAGCTGGAAAATACTGGAGAATAAATGTATTTAGACTAGAGATGGAAGCAGGAAGGATTTGATTAAGAGTTCAATTTTGGACATGTTAAATTTGAGGTGTTCCTGAGGAAGACAGGTGAATATATCAAATAATCATTTGGATACGTTGACCTGGACCTCATGGGAGAGAGCTAGGCTGGAGAAACACCAGCACATAGAAAATATTTATCAATGGGATTTTCTAGGAAAAGGATCTAGAGAGAGAAGAGGGTCTAGGGCTATCTTTCTAGTGACTTCAGTATTTAAAAATGAGGTAGAAAAAGAGGAGGAAGATCCCCAAAATTCCTCTAAAATACACTGGCTGGAGGATTGGAGGAACTTCAGGAATGCATAGCAAAACAGAGACCAAGAGAAGAAAGGGTTTCAGCCCCTACCCCCTAAAAAAGCAGTAAATTATGCTGAATATTTTTGACAGTTCTTATTTAATGTGAAGGGAAACATTGGCTACTTTAGTAAGAAAATTAACAACAACAACAACCACAACAGTGCTGTGATGGGAGCAGAAGTCAGATTGGAGTGGCAAGAAAAGTGAATGAAAATTAAGACAATACAGAGCGTGAGCATGGCCAACTCAAGAGGGACTTAATAGCGTCAGAGCCATGATTTGGTAAGGCCATAACTGAAATAGGTCAAGGAACAGTTACTTTTTGTTATTTTTGTATTGTGCTTGAGGTCATGAGGTAGTAGAGCATGTTTGAATTTTGGTGGAAATAATTGACTTAAAAGGATATGATCGGCTTGAATAAAGCAAAACCAAAAAAAAAAATAGTTGTATTGGGGTGGGATTTTCTAGAAAATCAGTAAGTCAGCTAAGTGACTTTTTTTTCAGATGTTATCTTACCATCCCAAATAACTTTTCCTTAGTACTGGGAATAGGATATCACCTACAGCATCATTTTAATTTTTTATTTAATTGCCAGGAAAGCATCATGGATTGGAAATTTAATTTTGAACATTCTGTTTAACTGTGTGCCTTCTTTGTAACAACAGCAAAGTTCTCTTTATACCTTGAACCTCAAATCATTATATGGATTTAAGAGCTACTAAAATATAATAATAATTAACCAAATATCTACTTTACTATGATTTTTTAATTGCTAAAATGCTATATTATCTTTGATTGCTTTGTAATATTTCACAATGCTAAAAGCTGAAGAACATTTCAAAGTGCTTTAATTTAATACATGAATGTGGAAGCATGCAGTAATTACCATCAAATCATTATCATATCCCAACTTTAACAGGAAAACATAATATGTACTTTCCTTCTACTTCCTGTAGCTACTTTTTTCCCCCTCTTCTACCTTGACCAGGCTTTTTGCCTCTGCTCTCAAACTGGCCTAAAATAAGAGTAATTAGGACAAAAAAAAAAAAAAGGAAAAAAAAAGAGAAATAATAGCAAATAGAGATAGCATGTGTATGTATAATGTAAAAGCAATGGGAAAAAAACTGCCTCTTCAAATCATCTTCTCTTTAAGATGAAAATAGTTAAAAAACAACTTCTACAAAAGGAAACCTATTGTGTACAATTTGCTGAAAGTCACTGATCTTTTATTCTTCAGTAGATGAATCCCTTTTCCGATCATCCTTTGGTAATGGAGTGCTTTGTTTTTGTTTTGTGCTGATTATGTTCCTCTTCTGATTTTATCCCGTCATTTTACACAAGTAACCAGTAGAATAGGAACTATGGGAGGGAATTGGGAGAAGTGTTCTATACAGGCCAATAATATGCTATTGAGATAGGAAAGCATTGTGCTCATGCCTCCAGCCATTTTATTTGACTCTCCAGATTTCCACGATTTAGGAGTCACCCTGGAAATATACCAACCAAATGACTTATTTTTTTGAAGAAAGAGAAGATCTGTATTTTTGACCAATCTGAGTGGTCCTCCCATGTTTTCATTACCTCATATTCGCCTCATTGATAACCCAATCTCCATAGGGTTATGGAGATGATTAAACACACAACATCCCACACTGGACAGATGAACAGTTTATTACTCATTTGTACTCGCAGCCTCTAGAAAGAGGACACTACACACCATGTAGGGTCACATAGGTGTTGCACTCGGGAACAGAGTGGAATAACCACTGTGGGAGGCTGTGGGAGATGGGCTTCATAGTATCAAGAGCATGGGGTTCCTCCTTTCCCTGGAAGGCTGTAATTGGCTTGTTTATTTTTTTTACCTTATTTTTAAATTTAAATTCAATTAATTAATATATAATGTATTATTACTTCCAGAGGTAGAATTCAGAGAGTCCTCCTTACTGTCCATTGCTCAGTTACCCCATCTTCCCACCACCCTCCCCTCTGGCCACCATCAGTTCATTTCCTATGATTAAGTCTCTTATGTTTTTTTTCCCCCTCTCTGCTTTCGTCTTGTTTTATATTTCCCTCCCTTCCCCTAAAATTCTGTTTTGTTTCTTAAATTCTGCACATGAGTTGAGGTCACATGGTAATTCTTTCTCTAATTGACTCATTTTGCTTAGCATAATACCCTTCAGTTCCATCCATGTCATTGTAAATGGCAACATTTCTTTCTTTTTCACATCTGAGTAGTATTCCATTGTATACACATACCATATTTTCTCAATCCATTCATCTGTCAGTGGACATCTGGGCTTTTTCCATAATTTGGTTATTGTGGATGTTGCATATACATTGGGGTGCATGTGCCCCTTCGGATCACTGCATTTGTATCTTTGGGGTAAATACCCAGTAGTGCAATTGCTAAGTTGTAGTGTAGCTCTATTTTCAATTTCTTTTTTTTTTTTTTTAAGATTTTTTTCTTTCTTTATTTGACAGAGGTAGAGAGATCACAAGTAGCAAAAAGGCAGGCAGAGAGAGAAGGAGAAGCAGGCCTCCGGCCGAGCAGAGAACCCAATGCAGGGCTCCATCCCAGGACCCTGGGACCATGACCTGAGCCGAAGGTAGAGGCTTAACCCTCTGAGCCACACAGGCACTCCTATTTTCAATTTCTTGAGAAACCTCCATGCTGTTTTCCAGAGTGGCTACACCAGCTTGCATTCCCACCAACAGTATAGGAGGGTTCCCCTTTCTCCACATCCTTGCCAACATTTGTCTTTTCCTGACTTGTCAATTTTAGCCATTTTGAGTGGTGTGAGGTAGTATCTCATTGTGATTTTGATTTGTACTTCCCTGATGCCAAGTGATGTTGAGCATTTTTTCATGCATCTGTTGGCCATATGTATGTCCTCTTCAGAGGAAGGTCTGTTCATATCTTCTGTCCATTTCTTCACTGGATTTTTTTGTTTGGGGGGATTGAGTTTGATAAGTTCTTTATAGATTTTGGATACTAGCCATTTATCTGATAAGACATTTGCAAATATCTTCTCCCATTCTGTTGGTTGTTTTTGGTTTTGTTGACTGTTTCCTTTGCTGGGCAGAAGTTTTTATCTTGATAAAGTCCAAATAGTTCATTTTGCTTTTATTTCCCTTGCCTTTGAAGATGTGTCTAGCAAGAAGTTGCTGTAGCCAAGGTCAACACAGAGAGTTGTGTTCTGGCCGGGATTTTGATGGATTCCTGTCTTACATTTAGTTCTTTCATCCATTTTGACTATTTCTATGTGTGGTATAAGAAAATAGTTCAGTTTTCTTCTTCTTTTTTTTTAAGATTTTATTTATTTGAGAGAGAGAATGAGAGAGAGAAAATGAGAGAGAGCATGAGCTGAGGGGAGGGGCACAGGGAGAAGAAACAGACACCCCCATGAGTAGAGGCTCGATCCCAGGACCCAGAGATCATGACCTGAGCCAAAGGCAGACACTTAACCAACTGAACAACCCAGGTGTCCCATAGTTTCATTCTTCTGTATGTGGCTGTTCGATTTTCCCAAAACCATTTGTTGAAGAGACTGTCTATTTTCCATTAGGTATTCTTTCCTGCTTTGTCAAAGATTGGTAGACCATAGAGTTTTTCCACGGGGTCCATTTCTGGGCTCTCTATTCTGTTCCATTGATCTATGGGTCTGTATTTATGCCAGTACCATACTGTCTTGATGATTACAACTTTGTAATAGATATTGATATCTGGCATTGTGATGTCACCAGCTTGGTTTTTTGGTTTTCTTTTTCAACATTAACATTCCTCTGGCTGTTCAGGGTCTTCTCTGATTTCATACAAATTTTAGGATTCTTTGTTTCAGTTCTGTGAAAAAAGGTGGTGGTATTTTGATAGGGATTGCACTGAATGTGTGGATTGCTCTGGGTAGTGTAGACTTTTTTTTTTTTTTTTAAGATTTTTATTTATTTGACAGAGAGAGACACAGCATGAGAGGGAACACAGAAGAGGAAGTGGGAAAGGGAAAAGCAGACTCCCCATGGAGCAGGGAGCCCGATGCAGAGCTCGATCCCAGAACCCTGGGATCATGACCTGAGCGGAGGCAGACGCTTAATGACTGAGCCACCCAGGTGGGTGCTAAAATGCCCCATAGACATTTTAGTAATTTTTATTCTTCTGATCCACGAGCATGGAATGTTTTCCATTTCTTTGTGTCTTCCTCCATTTCTTTCATAAGTATTCTTTAGTTTTTAGAGTACAGATCCTTTACCTCTTTGGCTAGGTTTACTCCTAGGTATCTGTGGTTTTTGATACAATTATAATGGGATCGATTCCTTAATATCTTTCTTCTGTCTCATTGTTAGTGTTTAGAAATGCAAGTGATTTATGTGCATTAATTTTATATCCTACCACATTGCTGAATTCCTGTATGAGTTCTAGAAATTTTGGGAGTGGAGTCTTTAGGTTTTCCACATAGAGTATCATGTCATCTGTGAAGAGTGAGAGTTTAACTTCTTTTTTGGTGAACTAGATGCCTTTTTATTTCTTTTTGTTGTCTGATTGCTGAAGCTAGGACTTCTAGTACTATGTTGAACAACAGTGGTGAGAGTGGATGTCCCTGTCATGTTCCTGACCCTAGGTGAAAAGCTCTCAGTTTTTCCCCATAGAGAATGATATTTGCTGTGGGTTTTTCATTTATGACTTTTATGATATTGAGGTTTGTTCCCTTTATCCTTACACTGTGAAGTTTTAATTATGAAAAGATGCTGTACATTGTCAAATGCTTTTTCAGCATCTATTGAGAGAATCATATGCTTCTTGACCCTTCTTTTATTATTGTGAGGTATCACACTGATTGAATTGGGGATGTTGAACCACCCTTGCATGCCAGGAATAAATTCTATTTAATGTACTGTTGGATCCTATTGGCTAGTATCTTGGTGAGAATTTTGGCACCCATGTTCATCAAGGATATTGGCCATAATTCTCCTTTTTGGTGGGGTCTTTGGTTTTGGGGTCAAGGTAGTGCTGGCCTCAAAGAAAGAGTTTGGAAGTTTTCCTTCCCTTTCTAGTTTTTGAAACAGCTTAATTCTTCTTTCAGTGTTCAGTAGAATTCTCCTGGGAAACCATTCAGTCCTTGACTCTTCTTTGTGGGAGATCTTCAATTACTGCTTCAATTTCCTTGCTGGGTCTGTTCAGGTTTCAATTTCCTTCCTGGGTCTGTTCAGGTTTTCTATTTCTTCCTGGCTCAGTTTTGGTAGTTTATATGTTTATATGTTTCTATGTCTCTAGGAATGCATCCATTTCTTCCAGATTCCCTAATTTTTGGCATAGAGTTGCTTATAATGTGTTCTTGTAATTGTATTTCTTCGATGTTGGTTATGACCCCTCCTCTTTCATACATGATTTTATAAACTTGGATCCTTTCTCTTTTCTTTTTGATAAGTCTGCCGAGGGATTTATCAATCTTGTTAATTCTTTCAAAGAACCAGCTCCTAGTTTCATTGATCTCTTCTACTATTCTTCTGGTTTATATTTCATTGATTGTTGCTCTAATATTTATTAATTCTCTTCTCCTGCTGGGTTTAGGCTTTATTTGCTGTTCTTTCTCCAGCTCATTTAGGTATAAGGTTAACTTATGTGTTTGAGACCTTTCCTGTTTCTTGAGAAAGACTTATATTGCTATATACTTCTTCTAGTATAGAAGAATGCATTGCATTCTTCTGTTGTTGCATCCCAAAAGTTTTGAACAGTTGTGTTTTCATCTTCATTTGTTCCCATGATTTTTTTAAAATTCTTCTTTAATTTCTTTAATTGACATATTCATTCTTTAGTAGGGTTGTCTTTAGTCTCCATGTACTTGAGTTCATTCCACATTTCCTCTTGTGACTGAGTTCAAGTTTCAAAGCATTGTGATCTGAAACTATGCAGGGTATGATCCCAAATGTTTGGTAACAGTTTAGACCTGATTTGTGATCCAGTATGTGATCTATTCTGGAGAATGTTCCATGTGGACTCAAGAAGAATGTGTATTCTGTTGCTTTATGATGGTATGTTCTGAATGTATCTGTGAAGTCCATCTGATCCAGTGTATCATTCAAAGCCCTTGTTTCCTTATTGATCTTTTGTTTAAAATATCTGTCTGTTGCAGTGAATGGGGTGTTAAAATCCCCCAATTATTGTATTATTATCAGTGTGTTTCTTTAATTTTGTTATTAATTGGTTTATATAATTGGCTGCTCCCAAGTTAGGGGCATAAATATTTACAATTATTAGATCTCCTTGGATAGATCCTTTAATTATTATATAGTGTCCTTATTCATTTCTCATTACAGTCTTTGGTTTAAAATGTAATTTGTCTGATATAAGGATTGCCACCTCAGCTTTCTTTTGAAGTCTGTTAGGATGATAAATGGTTTTCCACTCCCTCACTTTCAATCTGGAGGTGTCTTTGGGTCTAAAATGAGTCTCTTGCAGATAGCATATGATGGGTCTTGCTTTTTATCCAATCTGATACCTGTACCTTTTGATGGAGCATTTAACTCATTTACACTCAGAGTAACTACTGAAAAATATGAATTTTGTGCCATTGTATTACCTGTAAAGTCACTGTTCCTATATATTGTCTCTGTTCCTTCTGGTCTTTCTTCTTTTGGGACTCTCTACTTAAAGGATCCCCTTCAATATTTCTTGCAGGGCTAGTTTAGTGGTCACAAATTCTTTTAGTTTCTGTTTGTCCTGGAAGTTTGTTTTTTGTTTTTTTCTTTTTGTTTGTTTTGTTTTGTTTTGTTTTGTTTGTTTGTTTGTTTTTCTCCTTCTATTTTGAATGATGGCCTAGCTCGATAAAGTATTCTTGGCTGGATATTTTTCTCATATAGCTGATTATATCATGCCAGTCCTTTCTGGTCTGCCAGGTCTTTGTGGATAGGTCTGCTACCAGTCTAATGTTTCTGCCCTTGTAGGTGATGGACCTCTTGTCCTGAACTGCTGTCAGGATTCTCTTTATCTCTGTAATTTGCAAATTTCACTATTGTATGTCAAGGTGTTGACCAATTTTAATGATTTTGAAGGGGGTTCTCTGTGCCTCCTGAACTTGAATGTGTGTTTCCTTCCCCTGATTAGGGGAGTTCTCCACTATAATTTGTTACACTATACCTGCTTCCCCTTCTTCTCTCTTTCCTCTTCTGGGATCTCAGTTATTCTAATATTGTTTCATTTTATTGTAATCACTTACCTCATGAATTCTCCCTTGTGATACAGTAAGTGTTCATCTCTTTTTCTCGGCTTCTTTATTCTCCATCATTTTGTCCTCTGTATCATTAATTCTCTCTTCTGTCTCATTTATCCTATCAGTTAGAACCTCCATTTTTATTGCATTTCATTAATAGCCTTTTTGATTTGTATTGATTAGCTTTGGTTCTTTTATTTCTCCAGAAAGAGATTCTCTAGTGTCATGTATGTTTTTTTTTCAAGCCCAGCTAATATTTTTATAATCATTATTTTGAATTCTAGTTCCAGTATCTGACTTATATCCATAATGATTAAGTGGCTGGCTGTCAGTACTGCTTCTTATTCTCTTTTCTGAGGTGAGTTTTTCCATCTTGTCATCTGTCCAGAGAAGAATAGGTGAATGAGAGAACAAAATACTAAAATGGCAACAACCACCCCAGAGAAATATACACTAAACAGATCAGAGGAGACCTAAAATGGAAACAATAAAAATTTTAAAAAGAGAAAATATAATCAGACAGTGAACAGAACAGAGCAATATACTATATTCTGGGTGTATTTTTGTCTGTTTGTTAGAAGAAACTGTATCCCAAAATTGTAAAGAAAGAAAAACTTACATATATACACAAATAAAATTAAATACAATAAAAGGATAGAGTATAACTATAAAAACTGAAAATTAAAAAAGACTTAAAAAAGAGTTGATAAAATAAGAAATTGTTTGAAAAAGGAAAGGGAATAAAATTAAAATTGAAAGACTAAAGAATCCTGAGGGGAAAAAAAATCATGAATTTTATATACTATTTTCCCCCAATGCTGGAGTTTTGCAGTTCTGTGTGATTGGTAAACTTGGTCTTAGCTGGATATTCTTGCTGATCTTGTGGAGAAGAGGCCTGTTGTGCTATTTCTCCAGTCTTTTCCCCTGGCTGAGTTGTACCGCCATTGCCAGGGGACCAGGCTCAGTAAGTGGCTCTGTATTGCTTTATGAGGGTTATTTTTTTCCCCTGAAGGCTTTCTGCACCACATTAGAGGATGCCAGTGAAAATGGTGACCTCCCAGTCTCCAGCCTCAGAGCCAATAGGTTGCGCCCCCCAACCCCACCCTCCAGTCCTCAGTGTACCCTCAGGGAAAAGTTGTCAATCACTTCTGTCTCCCTGGTCTCTGTATGCACTCTGGGCTTATCCCACCTGTGACTGAGTGTTTCTGTCTCAGGCACATGACCCCATTTCAAGTCTCCAAACCGTGCAGTCTCCTGAGATGCACACTTGTGATGCTACTCCCTGGGATAGGAAGGGGGGTCTTTGCAAAAGTTCTGCTGCTTGCTGGGCCCTGGTTTGGGAGCAGTCCCTGACCTTGCTGCAGTTTGCAGTTCATGGCAACCCTGAGCTGAAAGCCCACTCCTGGGCTTGCTGATTGTAGTTGGCTTCCCCACTCTGATGCCTGGGAATTCTGCTGTATTCAGGCACCTCTGGTCTTCCTGTGACCCTGATCCTGAAACCTGAGACCACACTCTCCCACCTGGGATTCTGCCCTGCTTCTCCACCTGAGTGCCTTTCAGCACGGACATCCCTCACTGGAACACACTTCTAAAATTCCAGTTTTATGTTTAGCTGCTATATAACTTTCCGGTAGTTGGCTGATGGAGGCTCCCTCCACCTGTGTTTCCCTTCCTATATATTAACTCAGATTTACTTGTCTGCACCTCCTACCTTGCAGAAAGTGATCACTTTTCTATTGTAGAGGAGCAGCTCTTCTTTTTCAGACCTTTGGTTGATTTCGCAAGGTGTTCAGAATGATTTGAGAGCTATCTAGCTGAATTCCTGGTACCAGACAAAACTAAGTTCTGCCTCTCCACCATCTTGGAAAAATAATTGTAATTTCCTTGTTTAAATAAATTTCATGAGCTGGCTATGTAATCCCATATACTCAGGGATAAGTAAGAACTGTGCCTGGTCCCTTTTGTTAGAGAATCTTACCCAAAAGAGTAGAGTAGAGAGGAAAATGAGGTTAGGCCATCTTTTTAAAAATATATATATTTATTTGAGAGAGAGGAAGAGAGAGAGGGAGCAAGTGCTGGAGTGGGGGTGGGGGATGGGCCAGAGAGGAAGGGAGAGAGAAAACCTTAGCAGACCTCCACACTGAGCACAGAGCCTGACCTGAGGCCAGTACCAGACCCCAAAATCATGATCCCAGCTGAAACCAAAAGTCGGATGTTCAACTGATGCCACCCAGGTGCCCTGAAGTTGGGCCATTTGAGGCTACCCCAATTTCACAAGTGTCAAGATAGTACATAATATTGGATCTTAGTTTTATGCCTTATATTACATATGACAACATGGAATAGCAAGTCAAGGCTAAGAATATGATAGGGACTCACAGTCAGAAGTAGTCAAGAAACCAGCTGAGAGTTCACCCATATATGTCTAGAGATGAATAGTCATGCCCTTTTGGCTCTTTCATTATTAAAAGAGTTGAACCAAATTCTAACCCCCAGATACATTAAGATTTTTCTTTCTACAACATACCAAACTAGCATCAATATAATTGTACAAGGCTTGCCCAAAGAAAATCACCTACCCAGATTTCAACAGCAACCATTTTTTATTTTCAGTGGATTATTTTGGATGGGTTGTGGTGAGAAGTTATTTGTGTGGCTATAATTGATTTCACATTGAGATTTCTGCTCTTTTGTTAAAATAATAAATTATTTGTTTAGAATAAGATAGCTGGTAAGATTTCATTAGCCAAAAAAATGAAATTAATTTACAGTCCAAGTTCATTTCCCTCCTGATATATTGAATGGCCAGGTCTTTCTGGGTAGCTTGCACACCAGCCCAGCTACATAGCTCTAAATTCACTTGGTTAGTAATTAGGTGTTTATCAGATTCTTGCTGAAAAGGCATGAGACAGTTATCTGACACAATTATCTTTGAAAATTGAATCCTCTATTTCTGGTCCTGCCGAGGACATTCATAGGAACACTGAGTGGTTGAAAGCTAAATGCCTTTCAAAAACCCTTGCCTTCTAGAATGCATGCAAACACAATTGCCAGTCACAGAATTTCTCCCCATCTTTCATGCATAGCCCTTTGTGGGTGAATCTTTTTGTTAGAAGTCTTTGTGCATGTTGATATATTAAAATTACCTTTGACCCGCTCTTCTGCTACTTTGTCTTTCTTACTATAGCATTACTAATAGCCAGTCTGAAATGTAATGCTTGCTCCCTTTGTCCCGTCTCCACTGCTATATCTTCATAAACTAACCCAACACAAGTGAAGACAATTGTTCAGATTAACTAGGCTCTATATGCATTTGGGGTAATGATATTTCTAGAGCTATTTGCTCTTAAGCAATCTGAAAATTTTCAGCTCATGTAAGTATTAATGTATAATCTATTCCCAGCTTAGAAATTAATATCAAGCTTTAATATGAATAGTTGTAAAAAAACACAGTTATTTGGGCACTTAAGAAGTCAAACCTAAAGTAATAGATTTTAATTTAAATGTCACATCCATTTAAAAATGATTCTGTGAATCAACTCCCAATAGAATTGAACCAATTTTAGGATTCCGTACACATTCAAGGCAGCACATTTGAAATTCATTTGTTTAGAGAATAAAAGGAAATAACAGAAAAAGAAGTACATTTTATTCTGGTTATTATGCTAAGTAAGATGTTGCTGTAAGTGTTTTCTGTCTTTAGCCACCATGATTTCTTGCCTAACGTAATGGCAGTCTTCATAGACAGATGGACTTCGTGAATGTGATAGCTTTTGTGTTTGTATTTCTAACTTCTCTCTAAGTACATTAGTTTAGGTGCATATCATTGTGTTCATATCGCTGTGTTCATTCATCTGTCCATTAATTCCACAAATATTTAATACCTGGTAAATGGCAGACTTTGCCGTGGTGCTAGAAGTGTAGACTATGGCAACAGTGACCTGTGCAGCCTCATGATCATTAGATTTGCAGGCTCCCTGCCCATGATTTACAGAGTTTTATCCTAGAAACCACATTTGCATGATTCTCACTTCTGCTTAAATGTCTGTTTGCACACAGCGCTCTTTACATTCTGGCATTGTTCTATATTTCCAACTTCCTCTCCAATCACAGTCTCACACATACGTGCCACCTGAAATCCCACCCAAATAAAACCATTCATTGTTCTTTAAACACACAGATTCCTTCCTCCATGCCTCTGAACAGTTGGTACTTTTGTTCTGAATTCCGTTCCTCTCCAATTTTAAACACTTTTGGCTCGATCGACAACTACCATTCTTTCAAGATCCATTGAGATGTTTACTTCTGTGGTGAATATTTTCCAATTTGCCAGAAGCCTAATCACTTCAATCTCGTAAAACTATACTCTATTAAACTCTGTGATAGAAATTATCACCCTACATGTAACTTCTCTGGGTCTGCTCCCCACTGTCATACTAGGAGCTCTTTCTGGGCAAAGACTGTGTGGTATTCATTTTGGAATCTTAGAATGGTGCATAATAGGTTCTCAAAGAAATAGTATTAAATAAATGAAGTATAGGTACCGGGGCATGGTCATTTTCACATGCATTTTGGTAAACTCTTGCTTTGTTTTGTCTTTAGACAAGGTAATCTAATATTGACATCATATTCTGTTAAATACACTTTAAAAAAAAAAACCTTATTAGAAATTTGTATTTATTGAAGTTGAATAGTAACACAGCTTGGGCTGTTCACCTTTAACTTGTGGAATGGCGGGCTTTAATTGAAGTCTTGGTCTCTAAAGTGAACAAACGAGTCACCAGGCTTTTCTTTTCAATTAGATTAAACAGAGAGGAGAGAATGATCATGGCAGCACTCTCTGAAAGGTGAGAATGTTCAGAAGATAACCAACCTCACTTGCAGTACAATTGGTTTGTTGTTACTCCCAGGAACTGCCACCAGAACATGCTTGCTAAATCAACCGTTCAGTTTCTCTTACTGTCTCTCATTCTTGTGCTTTCTCCCTTTCTCTCCTCGCTACCCCTCCGCATTTCTCCCTCTCGGGATAAGTGTCAAGCCAGACTTGCTTCATATCTAACTTTTCTTTGACCAAACCGATGCCCAGACAATTTCCTCTAATTCTGTTATCATGCTAAGATAAATCTGACTAATCAGAGGCAACACTTATTTTTAGAATAGCGAGGCTGTTGATGTTTATTTCCACGTTATGTTACTTGAAAGATGGTATTTTCCAGAAAAAAATGTGTCTGCGACTGGATTCACTTTTAGCTAGGATAACCAAACATCATATGTCCCACTAATTTTCATCAGAATGATGAAATGAAAAATATGATTGAAGGTCAAGTGGGCATAGAATTCATCTGATGCGGAGCTAGTGTGAGCAGAGCATTTTGAAAATTGCTTTTGTTTGAAAATCGCTTTCTTTTTGTCTTTGTGTACATGAGTATACTTTTAAGGAATCATCTTTGTGAATTTGAACATTGATTTTGAAGAGTGGCTGATGTAGACCATTTTCCTTTTAGCTACAAAATAAGGAAAAGGAAAAAAAATATCTTGTGGAATGTTTTTCATATTAAATCTTTACATTCTAGTTACATCCTTACATACAACATTTCTTTCCATTAAATCATCTTTTAAATTTCCTTATTCTTAATATAATTCCACTAATACACAAACACAATTTTTAAAACAAGTCTGAAAATGAGTTTGCCTGAAGCAACCCATAATTAAAGCGAAAAGAAGATAAGAATCTCCATTTTGCTGTCTTTACCTTTGCCTTTATGTTAGCAATACTAATGAACTTCGCAATGTTTAGGGTGAAAATTGATTTGAACCTTTCTGCAGTTACTGCTGTGCTTTCTTTTCTCCCTCTCCCCCTAAGGATTTGTGCAGTTCAATTTGGCATTGATTCTTTAATGATTATGGTAGCTGTAGTACAGAGACTGCTGTTTATCTTCATCATGTCCTGTAGATAGCACATTACGTTTATTTTTATACATAACTGCATTTCGATCATTTAGATAAGATACTCCAGCCAGTGGTTGACAACCGTCTTACTGTCTTTATTGATTTTATATTTTAATCTTGAAATGCGTATATGAATTCTTGGAATTCACTGTGTTAAAATATCTAATTCAAAAGTCGTGCTATCATTGCTTTAAACCAGTGATGAAGGGCCAGCTTCAACATGCTGAAAAGAGACCAAACATTAAGTAGAACTTACAGCAATTGTTAACTTGATGGTCTTCAGGCTGCTCATTGTACTTTATTTGAAGACATCAATCAGTATTTTGAATATGTCATGTGAAATGTTTTGAGAACTATCAAATGCTTCAGATTCTCATTTTGTAGCAATAAAATAATTATTTGTCCTTTCTTTGTGATGTTTCTTCTAAAATTGTTAGTTAATAATATTCTTAGGACACCTCACTGCTAGGTGATATTATTTCTTTTGATGTTTTTCTTTTCTCTTTTTAAAGATTTTATTTATTTATTTGAGAGAGAGAGAGTGAGCGAGCAGGGGAGAGGGGAGGGGAGAGAGAGAGGAGACTCCCGGCTAAGCAGGGAGCCCAACACGGGGCTCAATCCCAGGATCCAGAGATCATGACTTGAGTTGAAGGCAGTGACTTAACTGACTGAGACACCCAGGTGTCCCCATGTTTTTCTTTTAAATAATCTTCAGTTTCATTACTGTGTCTTTGAACACCCTAGTGAGTGAAATGTATAAAACAACCAGAAGTTTAATATTTTGCAAGTTTTTAGGAATATAGCAGATCTATTACATTATGGCAAATTACTTACTGTCTTACGCCATTAGGGCTGCTATAACCAAATGCCTTAGGCTGGGTGGATTGTAAACAATAGAAATTTATTTCTCGCAGTTCTGGAGGTTGAAAAGTCCAACATCAAGTTCCTGGTGTATCTGGTGTATGGTGAGGGCCAATTTCTGGTTCATAGATGGCAGACTTCCCTTTTCCCCGTGACTATTGGGGCTCCTTTTGATAAGGGAACTAGTCTCATTCATGAGGATGCCATCCTCATGATCTCATCACCTCCCAAATGTCTCACCTCCTAAAATCATCATATTGGGGGTATGATGATTAAGTTTCAACATACAGATTTTGAGCAGACAGAAACATTGTCCATGGCACTTTTTGGAATTTAGTATAGGTTGAAGAGTAAAACTTCTAAGGGCATGTGTGTCTCCGATTACTTGATCGCTCAACTATTAATTCATGGTAACATATCTGTCTATGGGTCCTAATAGATGGACTATGTTAAATAAATTGACTAAATAAATTCTAAAATGTTAATTTCTTTGACTCTGTCCTCACTTGGTAATGAATTTCAGTTCATTTTGGATACAAAATAGTCTCAAATCATCTCGTTCTTTATAAACAGCCTGTGGTTTATCGCCATGCCCTGAGTTTTCTCACAGTATATTTAAAATGGTGTGTTTCCGGGAAATGTAATGAGAATTAATTGGCCTTTGTGAAATGAATGGAGGCATAATTGGATATAGGGTTCGTGATCCATCCAAATAAAACTGAAGTGTGAATAGTAATATAGCTCTGCCTACATATCCAGGAGCTTCAAGAAACTAGGTGACAAACCACTGAAAATCTTGCTAATTCCCTCACTTCCTCTATTCCTGATTAACTCTACCCTGTTTTCCAGCTTTGTCTTTATCTTGCCTTCACTCCTATTATTTTCTAGTCATGTATTTTATTTTCCTATTGATTTCAAACTCATTTTCCTAAGAGTCTTCTGTTTATAGTTTCTTTTCTTTCCTCTTTTTTCTTTACAAATTCATATATATACATATATATATATGAAAGTTAATAATGACATTTTAAATCTAAGATCTATTAATAATTTGGGGTTTAGGATAATGTAAACATTTGACTAAATGTGTAGTATCTACGTCCTCCTAAGAGGGAAGCGTTCCCTAAGTATATTAGAAGCTGAAGGTATTATAAATGAATTATAAAGCGTGTGTGTGTGTGTGTGTGTGTGTGTTTATAAATGTTTAATCTATTTAGCCCTAAACCCTAAATGTGTGCTTTAAGTGCTCTGCTCTTTGCTTGTTTGTTTCAGGTTTTTATTTAAATTCTAATTGGTTAACCTTTGGGGTAATACTGGTTTCAGCAGTAGAATTTAGTAGAATTTAGTGATTTGTCACTTGCACAACACCCAGTGCTCATGACAAGTACCCTCCTTAATACCCATCACTCATTTAAGTGCCCCACTTGTATATGTAGTCTGCTATTTCCAAATAATATTCTTTATTAGAGATGTGACATTAACTTAACAAGAATTTGGTAGTAATTTGTCTAGTTTAACTTGTCTATATAAAAGCTATAAATCAGCATTTTTAGAAGGTATTCTCTATCGTTTATTATTATTTGAAATTTATTCAAATTAGTATTTCAAATTTAAAACACTCCCACCTAAACAGAAACCGTAATAAATTCTTGATAGAGCTCCCTACAGACCTATATATGTATTGTTATTCTAGAGGACTCTAAAGAAAAAGTAAATTAGCCATTTATAAAAATTACACACATTTCTTATTAAGCTTTCTATTTAAGTAGGTGGATATTTTGAAAACAGCAGCATGCATTTCCTTTTTTTTTTTTTCCTTTTTTTGGCTTCTATGTTATGTGCTTCACCAAATTCTATTGCCTTTGCTTTGCAGTGTCTTAATACTTATACCTTCTTTTTATCCAACCAAGTAGATGTTTATGGAGGATCTCGTTCATCACACATATGAGAAAAATTAATAATCTTCTACATGGTTCTTTTGTCTTACTTCACTTTCATTTCCAAGTTATGTAATTGTTACCTAGTTTTATCTTCCCATATGTCATCACACTGTTGATAAGAAAAAACCTGGAATTAGCCTTGCATTCAGGACTTTGCAGTTCTTTGATTTCGTGGAAAGAAAAATAGAGTTGATTTCAGTTCACTTATATGTGCGAACTATATACATTCATGCAGACAAGTCTCGTGAAGATTCTGAACTCATATTGTCATATGGAAAATAGCAATTCATGTTTTATCTTCCTCATAATAATCAAATCTGATGGGCTAATAAGTAAACTGTGAGGTGCTACCTATAGATTGTGTCTTATTTATTTTTATTTTTTACACATATCTTCCGTTTTAGCAACATTTAACCACACGTTGGTTGTCTCCCCTCACTCTCTTTTTCTGGTTTCTGCATTTGCGTGACTTCCACACACCCTGTGAAGCCTAGGCCATCGCAGTTCCCTCCCCATCATCAGCCTCCTCCATGGCCAACTTTATCCTTTCTGTCTTTGTTACAAATACATAATAAATTTTCTGCTGCTCTAACATGAAGAATGTGGATTTTGAATTTCCACTGCCTGGCACAGAGCTCTCCATTATATTAACTGTGCAAAAATATTTATCATTTGTTTATGTATAGCTGTCTCATCAAAATTAATTTTGGATTTTTAAAAATTCTTCTAATTTTTTTTTTAATTTCCAACATTTTCCAAAGACTGTTTTCAGTAGAAACCTTTAATTTTTCATGATTGATTTTCCTCTAGGTGCTCTAGGAGAATAGTCCCATTTGAGTAGACCAAACTTCAGTTTATCTCATTTGTGAAAAGGGAGAGTATCTTCTTACTCTGTAGAATGCTGACTGATTCATCTATTATGGGCAGAATTCAAAAGGAGTCTGGCCTTTTCTGGTCATTGATCTCCCAAGGCCGGCCAGCTTTTGGGCTCACCTCTTACCCACTGGCCACTGCTGTTTCTTTTATCTAAGACTAGGACAGAGGAAATCAACAGTTGCTGGTTTTGTTGTATTATGGAACATTTCCAGCTGTTGTAACTTTTGACTCATCGGGTGATAATCAGTTAAATAGAAGCTGAACACGATGAAAAGGCAGAGAGGAGGAGACTCCAACAATAATCTTGGTTTCCCAGAGCGTTTTTTGTTTTCAACTGAAAAGGAAAAGTAAGAGAGTAGTGTAACTTAAGAGCAAATTTTGGTTAGTAACAGGGAAAGCCTTGGTAAATGCAGTTTCTGTTCTAAATATGAGGGGGTGGGGGTGCACTACCTATGCTGAAATGTTTCAGAAGAGATTGAAATGTACTCATCGTGATACACTGATATGCTAAGGGAATGTTTGTGATCTTTTCAGTGATCCAAAATGTGTGCCTAAAGAAGTATTTTTTACTTTGTTGAACCATGCATTTACCCAAATTAATTTCTTATGGAACTTTTCTACTTTCCAAGAAAGTTCATAATAATTGGTAGAACAAGTTAAAACTCTCTTTAAGGCAATCTTCCTCCGAAAGCAGGCAGGCAATGCCTTTGTTTTTATTTGAAAATGTACATTAGCAGGCACCTGGGTAGCTCAGTAGGTTAAAGCCTCTGCCTTCATCTCAGGTCATGATTCCAGGGTCCTGGGATCGAGTCCCACATCAGGCTCTCTGCTCAGCAGGGAGCCTGCTTCCTCCTCTCTCTGTCTCCCTGCCTCTCTACCTACTTGTGATCTCTGTCAAATAAAAAAATAAAATCTTTAAAAAAAAAAAAGAAAGAAAATGTACATTAGCAACTCACATACTTGCACAGCACATGCATATAACTTATTAGCTCTTAGCACCAAAGCCCCCATGGGAAGTATCAGTATCATCATTGGGGTGGACATTGCATAGCTTATATGTTTGTTAAATTTAAACCTACACTGTAAAGAGGTTCATTTTATCATATATAGATTTAACTTAACGAAGTTCATTAAATGAAATCAAAACCCCTAGTGTCTTAGAAGTTCAACCTAAAACAGACACTATTCAAATGTGAAGCAACATGTAAATACAAATCAAAGATGTGTTGCGTCTTCATCCTGAAGGAACCTCATTGGATACAGTTTGAAGTTGGGAGTCATGGGTTATTAATACTAATAGATATTAGGCGATGAAACAGACACTCTTCTAGACATTTCATGCATATTATCTCACCTGATGACATGGCTATTATTATTATTCACATTTTATGTTTGAGAAAGAGGAGACTAAGAAAGCTTAAATTTTTTTGCCCAAAGTCAGACAACATCTGAGTGGTAGAGCTGAGATTCATACCCAAGAACTTAGTATTACCATCTATGCTTCTAGAATAGTGCATTAGGTTACTTCCATAGATTTATCATTCCCAACAAAATTATATAAATATACATATGTATTTTTTAAAGATTTATTTATTTATTTGAGAGAGAGAGAAAGCACAAGTAAGAGGGGCAAAGGGAGAGGGAGTGAGAGAATCCCAAGCAGACTCCACACTTAGCACAGAACCCCACGTGGGGCTCCATTTCACGACCCTGAGATCATGACCTGAGCCGAAATCAAGAGTCAGATGCTCAACCAACTGCACCGTTCAGGCTCTCCAGCCAACAGAATTATACTTCAAAACATTATATTACATTAAATAATTCTTTACTCTCATAGCCTAATATTTCACAACAGAAAGGGATATTGTAAATGTTTTTCTCTTTTCTCATGTCATGTTTCTTTAATTCAAAACCATATGAATTTACATTCTTAGTACTTTGATAATAGGCCCTATATATATACATCTATGGAGAAAAGTGTTCATGTGTTCATAGAGGGTTGTGTTTATGGTGGGTGAATTTACTATATTGTAATACTCAGAGAGCATCCAAATGCAATTATATCATATTGTTTACTAAAATCAATTGTCTTATTATTAATATATCAAAATATGTGATTTTAAATAAGGGGTTAGTGTATTCTTAGGGTACTTTCATTTTTTAAAAAAGATTTTATTTATTTATTTGACAAAGAGAGATCTCAAGTAGGCAGAAAGGCAGGCGGGGAGGGGGGAAGCAGGCTCCCTGCTGAGCAGAGAGCCCAATGTGGGGCTCGATCCCAGGGCCCTGAGATCATGACCTGAGCCGAAGGCAGTAGCATAACCCACTGAGCCACCCAGTTGTCCTGGGTACTTTCATTTTTAGACAAGCCTCTTGAAGATCAGAATTTCAAGCGATTATGATAGGTGTCCAAAACAAATGAGGTAGTTGCCACTTTAGATTTGTGGATTCTACCTAAAAATCATGCTGTAGGGGCACCTGGGTGACTCAGTGGGTTAACCCTCTGCCTTCGGCTCAGGTAATGATCTCAGGGTGCTGGGATCGAGCCCCACTTTGGGCTCTCTGCTCAGCAGGGAGCCTGCTTCCCCCTCTCTCTCTGCCTGCCTCTCCTCCTGCATGTGATCTCTGTCTGTCAAATAAATAAATAAAATCTTTTAAAAAAAATATGCTGTAGTACTAGCCAATTACCATATAAATTCACAGATTTATCCTTAGATAATAAAATTTGGTTTTATGAATATATTAAATCTTAAACTTTGAAATAATATCTACCTATTAAGATAACTGACAGGAGTTCAACCAATTATAATACATATTTATACTGACAGGTTTATTTTCTTATGATTATTGCATCGACTTTATTTTTAAAGGCTATTTTCTTAAGATTTATTTATTTATTAGAGAGAGGGAGGGAGAGAGAGAGAACGAGCATGAGTGGGGGGAGGGGCAAAAAGCGAGACTCTCAAGCAGATTACCCCCTGAGTGGAGAGCTGGACACTGGGCTGTCTCCCCATCCATGAAATCATGACCTGAGCAGAAATCAGAAAGTGGAAGCTTAACCGACTGAGCCACTTAGGTGCCTCTGTTTCACTGATTTTAAAAGAAGAATGCACATGTTTGATGTGGGGCTTTATTTTATCCATGGCTACTGGCAGCCAATAAGTTATATATATATATATATTTATATATATATATATATATATATATATGATTTTATTTATTTGACAGAGAGAGACCCAGCAAGAGAGGTAGCATAAGCAGGGGGAGTGGGAGAGGGAGAAACAGGCTTTCCACTGAGCAAGGAGCCCAATATGGGGCTCGATCCCAGGGTCCTGGATCATGACCCAAGCCAAAGGCAGAGGCTTAACGACTGAGTGACGCAGGTGTCTCAAAGTTATATATAATTACAAATGAAATCGTTAGAGTATAACCAACCACAGTTGAAAATCTCAGTTTCAATAAATATACTTTAAAGTATCATTTAACTAATATAATAATTCTAAATTTTCAAATAATAATCAAATCATAAACAGCCTCTAGGTTCATGCATGCTTTTATTTACATCAAAAGCTGAAGCAAAACGGCTTATGCACATAAAAGGAATATGAGATCTAGGGTTTATCTCAAAACAGGGACTCTGATATCTAGTGCACATAATAATCAAATATTGGAGGAGGAAGATGGGAATTCCGTAGGCAAGCAGAATCCAAGATGACAGGGTATCTGTTATATCAAAACCCAGTCAGGCAGAAATTACTACAATGCAGTATATTTATACGTTTTCTCTGGAAGAACTGATCATCCGTACATCACTGAGAAATGTGACCAGAAGCGAAAACACCAAGGGATAACTGAGAAGAAGCCTTTGGACAAACTAACAACCACAGAGTATGGATTGAAGAGTGGAACTGTTCATCTAGGTTTGCGATGATCTGAAATCCAATCTACTTTCTACTCCCATCCAACACTTAAAACAGATGAGACATTTAAGATAATGTGGGTATGTGATGTCATTTATGTGTAGGATACCAGGGGAAGGAGAGTTACAAAGGCATTAGCTCCAAGACAAGGAAAATGGATAACACATCTGAACAAAGATGAACCTACAGTAGCCAAAGAGTATTTCTTTGCAGGCAACGTTCTAGCTTAGTCAGGAGGGGCTTGCAGAATTCTTAAAAAGAAGAAGTAATCTGTAAATATCTTAAGTAAGTTCAGTGATTGCAAGTGTCTGGAAGAAGGATTAGGAGGCTCTGCTAAAGGAAAACTTGGCAATTAACCGGACAGTGATAAGTAAGAAAGCAAGGACAGCTCTGCTCACCTACACAAGTTGATGACAGCTTTGTGTGGATAAACCTACCAAGTCAAGTAGGTCATCCTTTTCTCAAGTTGGCATTCTGAGTGTCACAAAATGTGTGACAGAAATTTCTTTTTCTTTGGAGACACAATTATACTTTTTATTGTGCTAGATTTATTTAGGTATTTTTGACTAAATGACTACATGTCTTTCTACATCCTATCTCCTAAATCTAATGTTAAGTCCTGCAAAGTGTTCTTGTGTAATGTCCCCCAACTCCTGACCCCAACACCAGCCATTGGTTTCATTTCCTTTCCCAGGGTCCTTTGTAAACATTATTATAAGTCTCTGTACTGTGGTTATAACCTCCATGCTAATTTCCTTCATAATTACTTTATATCCTTCACATTCTTATCAGAGTTATCTTCTCAATAATTTGAATCATATTATTATCTATCATTAAACTCTACAGCGATTCCTCATTACCTGTCTTTATCTTTTCAGTTTTCTATCATATTGTATTATGGCAAACTCTATCAATAGCCAAATAACTCCCCTTACAGTTCCCTGAATATATCAATGTGTTATTGGAATACACACACACACATGTATATATACATTTCCTTTGAATATTTGGTTATTTTGTTCTCTCATTTTGAATAGCATTTCCTTTTCTATTTATCAAATACCATCTCATATCTCAAGTGCCATGTCTTTAATATACGTTTGGTTGGTTCTCCCAAGTAAAACTGATCAGTCTTCCCCCTGAATTCCTGTAGTTTTGTTCTGCTTTCTGTTAAAGTCATCATCTACAAGGCACTATTTTATATTTCTTGGGTCCATCATGACTGATAACTGAGTGCTTTGTTCAGAATAGAACATCTATAGACTTTTTTTTTCTTATTGTGTTTATAAGTTGATGTAATTAAAGTGGCCTCAAATTGTTTTTCTACCTGAATAGAGAATATTTAGTTTTGTCTTCTGCTGTATCTTCAGAGTAACCTTGTGACTGGTTCATTGTAAGCTGTTTGCAAATATTTGCTTAGCAAATGAGTAAGTTTTCTGGACCATAAAGTTTTCTGGTCCTGATGAGAATGTTCCAACTAAATTGATGAGAAAACAAAAACATGTATCTGGCATTGCCTGAATGGTAGAAAAAATCAATGAATTATTTGCTAATTTTATCTGATTGAAAGTGCATTTTCAAAATTAATAAATACTGTATCTGTTCAAATGTATATCCTAAAATAGAGTCAGTGTAAGTTGTATTTAACTACTTATGTATTTTATCATTTTGAAAAATGATATTTCAAATGCACTTGAACTATAATTTTTCACAAAATATTTTTAATACCGTCTTTATCTCAACATAGCTAACCATTAAAAAGTAATTTGCTCTTTTGTTTTTTTCTCCCAGATAAAACCTATCTGTCACTGGCTGGGTGTAATGCAAGGAAGGGACAAAGATGAAATGGAAACATGTTCCTTTTTTGGTCACAATATCACTCCTCAGCTTGTCAAAAGATCACCTGTTCCTGGCCCAGCTTATTCCAGGTAAGTGCCAAGCATCTGTTTCACTCTTTTATCGAATCATGACCTGTATACTTTCTTTGCTTTAAATTCGTTTTTCATTATGTGTCTTGTGAATTGTTCATTTGCTTTCAAACGTGTAAGTCTGTGTGAATGGTTTCTTAAGTCTGCGTGCTGACATGTTTCAGGGATCAAAATTCTTGAATACAGAGCGCTTTATTAATTCCCTAGTAAAAGTGAGAAAAGAGACAAAAATATTCACTGTCGCTGAAACATGTAGAGAGTTATTAGATTAACTTAGTGAATTAGAGTGGTGGAAGAACAATTATAGTAGGGAAGAAATGTGTAACATGAAAAGAAAAGCGGTTACAATGCATGTTAGTACCATAGAAAAGGGCCATAAAAAAAGTGAAGTATTTAAACCTGAAATTCCTTTAGAGGAGTGACATGTTAATTAACAGGCTGCACAATGTCAGAATAAAAATGCAGTATGCTGCCATCGCTTCTATTGTTTCCAGTGAAGTTAGAAACTGGTTCCCTTGAAGTCATAATTTTGTTAATGGTGCAGGAATAACATTGCTATAAAAAGCTTTCCTTAGACTCTCCTGTAGGAAATTGACTAAACCCAGTGCTATGGTACGGGAAAATAGAAAAATGTATTGATACGCTAATCAAAATATAATGTCAACTGTCTCCCTAGATCAAACTATGGGAATGAATTGTAGTTAATTTAGATAGGTTTAATTTATCATCATAATTGAGACAAGTTACTCATAAAAGAATGGCAGATGGTGTTTCATTAAATTAAAACTTGAAGTTTGAGTTTTATTTATTTTACTGTTATATTTATTTTAATATTCGGCAACTATATGTAATCGATCATTAGTACCCACACACAAATCAGAATTCTCAAATCATCTAGGAGCTTGACTTTTTTTTTTTTTTTTTCCCCTTGCTGTGTTAAAACGGATACTTGGACCTGGTAGATAAACAGGTGAAATGTTGTGAATAAACAAATGGAATTATATGTGTTGAAAACATTTCCATAGGGTGAAACTATACAGAAAATTTAGTCTGTCATAACAAAGTACACTTAGCTACTTTGTACTCAATACACTAATGAAATTACTAAAAGTTTTTATTTTTAATTTGTTTCTATATTCCCTTTCCTTGCCAGAATTCTGTTGAGTAATGATTAAAATTAGTGAATGGGCCAATATCAAACAGTGGCAATATGAAAAATTGCATTTTTAAAGTATATGGAAAATGCAAATTAAGTACAAAATAATCCCTCATTTTTCAAATTGTCAGGGTAAGGAGGGTGTTAGTATGAAAATGTTTTGAAAACAATGATTATAGATACATACAGATTTAGATTATAGCTTAGGTATAATTATACTTAAACTGGCCAGCCAGTAACTATTAAAGGTCAACAAATTTAATCCATGATCTAGTTATCAAGCAGGTAATGAAATTTCAAAATGATTATATGTGGTTTGAGTCATCTTTACCTGGACATCTGGAAGAAGGAAAGCATGCATTAATGTGTGTGGTGGGAAGGACTAAGGTTTATGTATGAAATATAAAGTTACCTTTTCATTTTGGAAGACATTATATCATTTCAAAGAAGACCAACTTGAACATTTAGATCTAAAATTTCTCAAAACTGTAGTTACTCTTCTAGAGCAAGCATTTTTATAACTAAGGAGAACTTAAATGAATTTATTGCTTCATATAATACGGAAATTGGCTTTAGAGGTGATCGCTCAGTTATCAGTTAACTAACAATGTGTCCTACAGATAGTAACTGAGGGCCCATTTTGAGGCAACACCTTAAAAAGAAATATGAGTACCAAAAAGGGGATGCATAAAGTTGTCTGTCTGTCTTGTTCAGGACCACAGAGTTCAAGAATTACTTCAAAGTAATTTACCTGCTAAAAAAAACATACTGTTAGCTTTTCAAAAGGAACACCTGTGGACTGGAAGTCATTTCCCTAACTGCCACCCCCACAGGAGCATTGGTTTCAGGCTAAGGAGATGACAAAACTACTAAAGGAGTCCTCAGCCTCAGATTCTCCTCTCCTTGGTGTTAATCCTAGCATGAACTGAGGCCCTGATTCCTTTTGTTGTTGCGGTTCTAGCTTTCTTAAGTTCCGTAGAGATCTGGACCTGGAGTAAGTTTAGGGGAGTTTAGAGAGAACAAAGACGGGAAGATCAATATCAATGTCTTTTTTTTTTTTAATTTTTTATTTAGTTAGTTTTTCAGTATCTTTTTAAAAAACAGTTTCTCATTCACCTGATTTACTCCCACTCTTCACCTTGCAAAAAGAATATTCTTCATCAGAAATTTATTGCAGAAGGCAGATAAATGGGAAAATGTCACAAGTTTCTGAAAAACTAAGAAGTATATGGTCTCTAGAACTTAACTCCATGACTTGTCATTAGCAGAGGTGTAGACAGGCACAAGAGGCCTCAGGGCACAAAATAAAAAAAACAAAAAAAAACAAAAAAAAACAACAATGCGAAATAACCATCATAATGCAGATTATTTTATTACCACAATAATCCAGTGGTTTTCAATAAAGCTGTGACTTGGTTACTTGGTGTCATTAAATATTAAAATATTATTTGAATATAACCTTTGGCTTGGTGGATTACTGAGCTCACTTTTTAAATAATTTCTCTTATGTTTTTCTATATAATGCAGCCTTAAAACAGCTTGTGTTTTATCATATTTACATTTTGTTTATTTACAGTATTTTATGGGAAGTGGCTGGTGTGTCAGGAAGGTGCCTAGAAATTACACATTTTAAATCAAGAAATGCTCTTGTTTAAAACCATGAATCAGTTTTAAGAGAAAGGCATAATTAAGAGGCGGATACATGACTAGGCCCCTCCACCAATTCAGACTCCTTGCCCTTCTTGGCCTGTGGAGCCTTTGAAAACCTGCCTCTGAATGAAAACCCCTGCTAGAGGTTTGTCCTGTCACTTTACCTCATCTCTTATTTACATAGAAAGTACTCTTAAGCCAACTGTGGTTATCTCCTGAGGCATGCCTTATCTGGGCTATGCCACATCTTCATTTAATCTCTCCTGCAAAGGAATCTGACAAATACCCATCTTCACTTCTCACACCTCCACCTCTGATTGCAACAGATGTCAGGAAGACAATGAAAGACATGTTAAATGATATGTTTTAAAAGTATACATTTCACATATACTGGGTTGAACTGAAAATTTGAAGAGCGTCTATGGTGGGGAAAACACACACACACACACACACCACAAGGTTGAATTCTAGGTGTATATTGTGAGATTTTAAATGGAGATACATGGGGAGGGGGGAGCCCACAAGGTTGCATTTCTATTTGAATAAATCCGACAGCCCACTTTAGAGTTAAAATATGATTTATTTTTCTCTCTCTCTTCTCTGCATGTGCAGCAACATTTTCCTTCATTAAAGATGCAGGTGCTGACAGGGTGATTTCCTTTGCCCTGCCTCATGTCAACAAGGCTTGAGTGTGAAATTATCTGAAATGATTTACTGCTTACCCTCCCCACCTATCCATCCACCACCACCTCAGTATCTTGCTGTTTTACACAGAGGACGGTAATTGCAAGGAGATAAGTGTTATCTGGGTTTGAATCATTTATAGATAAATTATAAATTTTCAAGAAAGAATTCATGTAAAATTCTAGAAACGATAAGGATGCATATACCTACAATTCCCATATATATCGACTTGCGTGTGTTTTGCTTTCTTTTTTACATGCCCAACGGCTTGTTGAGTAGATTTGAGGGATTGTTTCAGAGTTTAAAAATCTCCTTTGTAATGTAAAACAATAAAATAGAAAGTCTACCTCTGAAACTGAAATGTAATAGAATCTTCAGACATTTCTTGTGGAGCGCATTATTTAACTAATGCATATATACAGCCTACAAAGTTTTTTATCTACAGGGATGATTTTTCCAATGGTTGTGATTAGTTCCTACAGCACAGTAGCCATGGGCAGTGATAAGGAAAATGCGTATTATTTGCAGTCTATAGAGATCGCTTGTTCCTAGGCTGTTTGATTTTTTTTAACTGCATTGACTATTCAAAAATCAGTTTTACAAACTTAAAAACTTAATTCTCTTCTATTAGAATATAATGTTTAAACTTAAAAATCCTTCAGCAGGTTACTTGGCTCTTTCAATTATGCACTGAAAGAGGTATTACTATAAACAAAAGTAAAAATATATATATAAATAAATAAGTAAACAAACAAAAGTGATGTGATTTTATGTGCTACTTGACGAATTTGTAGGACTCTAGAATTGCCGCTTGATGTATGTCCCATAGAGTATTTTTTCAGAAACGCTTTAGATGTTCATTGAAAGTAAAGTTTTCTAGGGCTCATGGCAGAATGGCTGAAACGGAGAGAACCTGGATTTGAAACCCCAAAACCTGAAGTTTTATAAACACCCCAAATCACTCTAATACACAGATAATTTGAGAAACACTGCTTTGGACAAAATTTAAGTCGATAAATAGTTGGATACATTAAGAAATGTTTACTGTCTGAGGAAGGAGTCGCAGAAAGGCGAATAACAGTGTTTGAAGATAATTCTTTTAGATATTTCAGGGATTTGGGGACGCAGATTTGAGGCCATTGCTGATTTATTTTGCTTTGTTTTTATGTATGTTTCTTGCTATTTTTGTCTCATAGTAATATTTAGAGATTCAGAAATATCATTCACACTGGAGGAAAGACATTAACCAATGGGTCAATGAAAATTAACGTATATATTTTAAAAATTGCTTTATAAAATACTTAGTTTTGCCTAATTAGTACAATCTCTCCTAAATTTTGACCATGCCTTAACGAAATGTTTTTTTAGACATTAATTGTCTGGGAATTTATATCCAAATTAGAGTAATATAGCAATTATGCAAATTTTCTGTAAAAAGAGATTAAGAGCCCAGTGTTGCCTTATAACTAATGGGAGCCCTAGATACTTCTGCCTTCATGGGTTCCTTCCACCATAAAGAATATTAAACATATTTTAATGTTTGTGTTGCCATTAACATGAGTATAATCTTTGACTGTAAAGGTAAATTTTCTTTTTCTGATTTTAAAATAAATTAAAATATTTTCATGGACCCCTAACTGTATTGTTGGCCCACACCATGCCACTGTGGCTGGTGGGCAAGTCAGTTCTTTTAAGAGCCATGAAAAGACAGAATATGAATTCATGACTTATACTTAAATGTGATAACTAGAAAAAATATTTACTACGAATGAAATACAGTAAAACTTTGTATCACAGGTTTCTGTAAGTTTTATAGGAAGCTAGAAAGCCAGAAAATAAGAGAAACCACATATTCTCTGAATGTTAACTTTTTATAATTTAATTTTAACCAAAATAATAAAGAATCTACCCATACCAAGAAAGAGAGAGGAGGGGGAGGGAAGACTACTCAGGAAATATTAAAAACATGAAAATGTCATAGTGGAGAAAAGATGACTTTTGGTTTGGATGGGTCTGTGTTTGAATAATATCTCTACTACATATTTTCGTTTTGTTACCTTGGTCAGTAAGTTAATCTCTCCTTATGTCCGTTCATACTGCAGAGAGAAAGCTAGAATTGGTTTGTGTTGTGTCTGAATTAAAGATAAAATATTAAAAAAAAATCAGGACCCTGAATGGATTCTATATACAGAAGTTGTTCTTAATAACCTTAATAATAACATTATTATTATCTATAGTGTGTGTTACTAGCCTAATCTGCACTCTCTAGTTGGAGCACCACAATAACGAATTACCAATGCCATTGAAGGAAAACAGACATGTAACTGAGGATGAGATCCCATGACAAAGTCTTTGCCAAATCCTCTTCAGAGCCTAGAGAGACAATTTGAGGACCTCATAGAACATTTCACAGAGCAGGAAAACAAAATAAGAATCTATTGGAAAGTGAACACTTATTAAGCACCTACTGTGAGCTATGTACTTTAGTTTTGTAAGCTCTACCTAACTGGAGAGAGGTGACTGGGAAAGAAAATCCCAGACTCATGCCAGGAGACAGAGCTATGAAGATTGTAAGAACTGTGGTGTGGTTTGGTTGAAAGGAAAAGTGCATTATTACTGGAAGTTTGGAGATGAATCTGAAGAGATTTGAAGCTCAAATCTTGAGGAACCTTTTATATGAGGCTAAGAGGCTTTAAATGTAAAAATGTAAATATAAAAAAATTGTCTTTCTGGAGTAGGCAAAAAAAATGAAAATCAATTACTCATCTACTTTGTTAGTTACAATAAATGATCATTATGATAAAATATAGGAAAACACTCTTGGACGTTTTCAAAAGTATTATCAATACCTAAAAGTATAAGTAGTACATAGAAATTATTCACTGAATGTTTATTGATAAATGAATAAGGTAATGAGAGGAAGAGATTACAGAAAAAAAATGTCAGAATCTCAGTATAGATCAGGCAACAGAAAAGGAAAAGAGATTCGCAAGACATATGGATATATGATATAGATATGATTTATATCTGATATGATATAGAGGCAGAGGGACCATAGGAAGTGAAAGGAAGGAAGGAGATGAGTCAAGAATGACCCTAAGATTCAGTGTTGCAGGAAGGGAGACTGGTGGCATCCTTAATGAAATTAGGTGGACATAGACTGCTACATTATGATTTGATTTAATGCATATTTATTGTTAGATGATTTATAATATGTAATTATTTTAAAAGAGCAAGTAAAAAATATATGAGCATAATAGTACACTTTTATAGGAAGCTAGAAAGCCAGAAAATAAGAGAAACCACATATTCTCTGAATGTTAACTTTTTGTAATTTAATTTTACCCAAAATAATAAAGAATCTACCCATACCAAGAAAGAGAGAGGAGGGGGAGGGAAGACAACTCGGGAAATGTTAAAAACATGAAAATGTCATAGTGGAGAAAAGATGACTTTTGGTTTGGATGGGTCTGTGTTTGAATAATATCTCTACTACATATTTTCGTTTTGTTACTTCGAACTGCTAATTGTGTTATGATTTTTGTTGGACTTCAGTTCGAAATGGTCATCTGTAATGCTATTTAGAGTCACCCATCATGTATATATGTATGCATGTATATATACACATATATATGAATGTCTATATGTACATATACGTATTTATGAATATATATACATATGCATATATATGAATGAATACATATATTATTTGCTATTGTCTCTTGTATCTATATTAAAACTGCTTGAATTTTTCTGGACAATTAACCAAGTTAAAGTTAGCACTCATAAAATAAATAATATAACCAAACTGTGGAGTAAATGGCTGTTAAAATATGTGGTATATATGATTTATTCTCTCAGTATAATTGTTTTTCAGGATTTTCCTTCATATTCATTCCTTTACTGACAAAAACACATTTTTGAAATTCTTTGATTATTAAATCCGTTGACATAGTGATGTGACCTTTTTCTTTTTTTAAGTTTTTGTGTGTTTGTGGGTCTTAAATAGAATTGGAAATTCCATGGCATTCCATGTCAGGACTTGAAAGAGAACAAATATTCAAAGAAATAGAGCACGTTCCTTATTTTCTAGAGGCTATCCCTCAGTTGAAGACGTGACCTTCATAACTAGAGAAATTGCCAGCTGTCCTCAATCCCATGGCTCTTTATTAGCCTTGGTCTACTAGGGTGAGGCTTTATCTAATGGCTTAAGTAGATGGAAGCAAACTGACAGACACAGTCAGTGACAAGACACTCAAGGAAGAAACCCGGATTTGTAATCTAGCTGTAGAGCCCATGACTCCTCTGCTTTGATGATACGGTCTTTGCGATGAACCTGGCTTACAAAACCCCATGTGCCACACGAGCCACCTAATTAAACCATCAGAATTCAGTGCAGCAAACAGAGTGCCTCATATGGGCCGGTGAAACTAATTTTTGCTCCTCTATCGCTTGGTTAATAGAAAGAGGCACTATTCTAGATTATGACTGATAGAGGCTCTATGGTACAGCTGTTGTAATTGTGCCTGAGGGTAGAGAAAGGCTTTTGTAAAAAATTCTGTTTGCTTGCAGGCTGTCATTACTTCATTCAACTCTTCGCTCGAGGTAGTGAGCATTCATTTATTCTTTTTCTTCACTTGCGGATCTCTTCTGTCCACACGCCTGTGCCCTTTGTTGTATAAACAGACCCAGCCTCTGCCACGTTTTCGCATGGGAGAATGGCTGTGAAAAGTACTTCTTTTGTTTAAATAATTGATAACTAAAATGGGTACTTTGGACTATTAAAATAGAAAGAATATATAAATACTTCCACATGAAAGGCTGAACACATGTGAGTGCCTTGAAAGTATAAAAACTGAACTTTTCCCCAAAAAAAGAATCCACTGTGCCAATTTTGGAAGAAGATATGACATTATATGTATACACATAAATGTTTCATAATATGCATATTTATGTGTGCATGCATATACACGTATATAACACTTGTATGTAAATACATAAATTTAAATACATATTTAAATATAGGTGTGTATATACGAGAGTATGTGCATTTATTCTAAATTATTCATATAGGTCTGGTGAATACATACAGGCTGACATAGAGGTTAATGTTTGAATCCTCATAAAAAATAAGAATTATAATATTTTCCCATCCATATCTACACCGATTCTCTAACTTATTAGATAGTACTTAGGCAACGTAGATATACAGATGACTGAATTTCTTATATATGAAAATAATTCTATTGAAATACATAATTTCTTATTTTTTTATTGACATGGTCTTTCACTTTTATTTGGATGTTAACTCTGTGGAGTTCCACAGCATGACGTGGAATTGAATTAAAGGCATGAGCATGGCATAACTCCGACTATAAGCTGAGAATGGGTACCCAGAATCCTGTCCTGCCAGTCTTGTCAGTGACATGTCATCGCTTACTGGATTGTAGATTTTCCTTGTAACCTGTGACTCTAATAAATTCTTATCTTTTTTCCATTGCGCATATATTTTTCCTTTTCTTGGGTTTTTATTTTCTAATATGATGAGAAAATTGCGTTTTTTAAATAGTTGCAGAATAAGAAGTTTTATAGCTGATTTCACATTCTTTGAAGATACTGAATGTCACCAACTGTAAGGCGACCGTGATTGTAAGATGTGCCATTATGTGTGTCTAGGAAAAAAATATAACTACCGCTTAAGCCTTGAGCGATGTCTTAAGGATAGTTTTGTCTGATGCATTAATCAGACCAGCCTCTTAATGCTTTGAAGTTTTTTTCATCTCTCCTAGAGGAACAGACAGTTTCTTTTGCATTTAATTAGGTGGGTAAAAGCAATCTTTTTGAAATTTCTCAGAAAGTAGACGTATTCTATCTAGACCTGTTCTATCTTCTTTTCTTCAGTAGCTTAATTTTTGCCTCACAAAAAATACAGATCTGTGACCATTCCTCCAACAATAAACATTTCTTTCAGGATGTCAAATCTATTTCTGAAATTTTGCTTCTAAGCTTCAAATAACAATTATTTTTACTGACAGTGCTCAATTATAGTGGACTTGTGGAAGACATTTTAAATGATAATTAAACTCAACTTGTGTATCCCCCATAATGCACATAACTCAATCGAAATGTCAGCAGTGTGAACAGTTATGACCAAGTAATCACATCACAGGCAATGACACTCACATCAAAACTGCTGTCTGGCTCGTAATGATTGTGAGATGCCATCAACTGTAAGAATTCAGAGTCAGAATATGGGGGGAAAGTATCTTTGAATCAATGAAATATGATAGATGGAAGGAAATTGAGGCTACCACATTCCTCATGGTCCTCAAAGCTGTTTTAGGTAAAGGCACAACTATTCACTGGTATGAACTTTTCTTAATAGATTACTATTTTAAAGCCACACACTTGGTGAATGTAAGGAAATATAGTAAGAATACAAACACAATTAAAATATCTCCATTTAAAGGCTCACTTTTTTTCTTCTTGGTAGAAGTGTCTTTCTCAGTTGTAGAAATCTTGTATCAGGAAACTTGGGATCTTCCTATCATTAAGATAGCTGAAATTCCTAACCAGTATGCGCAGTGCCGAAATTAATAATGCATTTTGAAAATTTCACTTTTGTATTTTTTTTTCACACTAGTTTCTAGGTAGACAAAAGCAGTTTCAGTAGATACTGTGCTCTTTTTCTGTGTTTGCTAGATTCTAGATAATTCCAATGCAATAACAAGAACTGACTTTGTAATACTTTGCTTTCAAAAGTGCACTAAAAGTTAATTATGTACAGAAAGGAGTAGTTGCTAAATGTTTACCAATTAAATGGTGGATATAACAAAAATTGGTTAGTCCTGATTAGAAGGTAATAGTACTCCTTAACCAACCTATAACTAATGTTATTATTATGTTCACTGAATCAATTTGTCAATGAAATGAGAATTACTTCATTAGATCTTATTTTTGGCATCATTTTCTCAAAACTATAGTTTTATAAGATTTTTTTCAGCCAAGAACTTTTATGGTAGAATTAAGTTTCACCCTTTTAAAAAACTGGCAAACTTTTTATATACCACTTAGCTTTCCTACCAGCAACAAATGAGAGTTCCTGTTGCTCTCCATTCTTGCTAGCTTTTGGTGCTGTCAGTGTTTTACGTTTTAGCCATCTAATAGATGTATATTGATACCTCCTTGTTGTTTTAATTTGCAATTCCCTAGAAACATATGACATTGAGCACATTTTCATATGCTTATTTGATATTTGTATCTCTTCTCCAGAGACGTGTCTACTCAGATTTTTCACTTAGTTTTTAACTGGGTTGTTTGTCTCATTTTTGTTGAGCTTTAAGACTTCTTTCTATATGTTGAATATAAATCCTTTCTCATATACATGTTTTTCAAATATTTTCTCCTGGTCTGTGGTTTATGTACTCATTTTCCAAAAGTGTCTTTTGGAGAGCAGACATTTTTAATAAAATCCAAATTATCCAATCTTTTTTGTTTATGGATCATGTTTATTTTTCCTGATACAACACAATTTTATTATCCTTAGAAACACCATTTATACAGGTGCCCATGCATAGTGATTTCCATATATCACCCACTGGTGAATAGATTCTTTCTATAAACTAACACTGCAGTAATTCACATACACATTTAACATTTCTTTTTTCCCTTTAAAGATGTTATTTATTTATTTGACAGAGAGAGATCACAAGTAGGCACAGAGCCAGGCAGAGAGAGAGGAAGGGAAGCAGACTCCCTGCTGAGCAGAGAGCCCAACGCAGGGCTCAATCCCAGGCCCCTGGGATCATGACCTGAGCCGAAGACAGAGGCTTTAACCCACCGAGCCACCCAGGCACCCCTTGCATTTAACATTATTAAAAACATCTTTTATACATATGCTTTTTCCAGGTTATGGAATACACCAATTGTGTTGAACCCCATTATCCACTGCAATAACACTTTATATTCATATAGACAGCCTCTATTCCTAGAAACATCTTTTATTTGTGTGCCTTTGAAGATGTGGGGAACCCAGTCATTCCTGGAATGACACTTTAATTATTCACATATAAAATCACTGTTCTTAGAAATACCTTTTGTACATATAATTTGTTAAAGTATACTCAACACTGTTGTATGAACATATTCTCAACTGAAATATCAATTTACTTTTTTGTACAAAAAAATTTATACAAAAAACTAGCATTTAGAAACATCTTTTAGGTTTGTGTGATTACTTAGTGTGTTAGAAGGAACAATGTATGGTAAATAGAACCTTTCACTAAAATGTTGGCTTATGTTTCTGATGGTGTATCTAAAAGCTCATTACCAAAACCAAGGTCACTAAGCCTTTCTCCTAAGAACTTTTAAATATATGACATCATCCTCATTTACATAAGATACTTTAAATATGTAGAATAATAGTCCCCTTCTAAGTCTTCAGTGTAAAGAGATGCTATTGGAAAGAATATATTCTGTGGCACTGATGTATGATATCAGAAACTAATAATATCATTTTTGTTGCTATTAACAATAAAACTTATCATTTCCTTAGCATGATATGGAAATGATTGTCTAATCACAAAACCAATTTTTGGCATCTAAAAATATTAACTATAGCTGAAAACAGGACAAACAAAATTAAAATTGAAGAGGAAGACCAGAGACAATTTCTGCAAAAAGAAACACCAGTTGTTTAAGAAACCAATAGTGTAGTGGGGATAAGAGGACCAGTTCAGGGGTGTTATTTGGGTGGAGGACATTTATGTGGGTCAAGTGTCTCATATGCTGTAGGTACACACAGAAGAGCACCACACAGTCTGGGGAGGACTGGGAGTTGATTTTTAATGATTGCAATGTAGGTGGTTTATTCAAGTTTGAACCATAAGATTTAGAGTTAATCTTTGTCTCTGTCTCTCTCTCTGTGTCACGCTATCTCTTCAAAGATGAGCTATTTCTGATATTTCATTTTTACGAATGGAGCTTTTATTGAATACGTATAGGAGGGGCGCCTGGGTGGCTCAGTGGGTTAAAGCCTCTGCCTTCAGCTCAGGTCGTGATCTCAGGGTCCTGGGATCAAGCCCCGCATCGGGCTCTCTTCTCAGCAGGGAGCCTGCTTCCCTTCCCCTCTCTCTGCCTGCCTCTGCCTACTTGTGATCTCTGTCTGTCAAAAAAAAAAAAAAAAAGTATAGGAATCAGCCATTTTTTACCAGACTGCTTTATTTATAGTAAATAGGCTGGAATATATAAATCGAATTCGTGTCAGAATTACTTGGATTCTGTATGGAATGTGTGGACATGGGGAAACGTGCAATTAGATCTTTTGGTTTGTTTGCTTTGCTAGTTTGTTTAAAGTTTGTTGTGAACATTACAGAAAGACTGTAAATATCTAGTACAATGCCTCATTTATGGAAGGCACCCAGTAAACAGCAGCTACTATTATTTGAAAAATAGGTAGGAGAAATAGGTCTGTCTGCATGGCTCAGTGGATTAAGCATGCAACTTTGGCTCAGGTCATTGATCTCATGATTTTGGGATCCCAGGATCCAGCCCCGTGTTGGCTCCAGGCTCACCAGGAATCTGCTTCTCCCCTCTGCCTACCGCTCCTCTATTCATGCTCTCTTTCTCTCTCTCAAATAAATAAATAAATAAAATCTTTTTTTTTTTTTAAGTATTGCTATTAAGTTTTTGAAAGTATGAAGGGAACAGGAAGTATGTAGATGAGTGAAAGATTATCAGGCAGTTTTGAGCCCTGATGGTGATGTCAGTGACTGAAGAAACTGAGAGTATTTGGAAAGGAGACTTGCTCCTGATTAATGGAGGAGTGAGAAAACACCATGACATAAAAGTGGTGGGTTTTATTGTGGAGTTTTTGGATGTGAGAATAATTAGTTACTTTTCTTCAGAATAGTAGATTTTATGCAGTGCCCTGAACCCTCCCCCTTTCACAAGTCCCAACAGACTGTTTAATGTGTAAAGTCGCAGTATTTGGTGGAGAGAAAATATTAAGCCATGTAGAGAAGTTCTAATTTGCTATGAAAAATAGATGTGACATAACTTGACTACATCCTCAATCAAAGAAAAGAAGGCAAATCTAACAGAATATATTACAATTTGCCTTTTAAATATATAAGAATGTTTAGTCACAACTGTTAGGCAGTTCTACTTAAGGACATAATGCTTCGGGGCAAACAAGGGAAACATGAGCATTGTGAATGCTTTGAGTAGACACTGTGACATGTTTTGAGACTACCATGGTTGATTTCATTACAATTATTACTAGATTGTTTAGTATGATAAATATTTTAAAACTTTCAATTATGTCATCCAGAATTTAAGTTTGTGAAAGCAAACAGAAGGATGCCCGCAAGTTGACGTATATTTTCTGAGGTATCTTGGTGATAGAGGGCTTTCATATTTTTGTTTTGTCTTTTTGTTTGTTTTAGTGAAGTACTTTGCAACAATTAAGCTATAGGCATATGGTATTTATTTCTTCTTTATTTCTTCATTTAAAAAAACCCAAAGACAAATTATCTGCTGATCACAGAAAATGTTTGAAAATCACTAGTCTAAAGAAACTGTAGAAGCATACAACAAGACATTGAAATATTGACTAGAATTGACCAAGGAAAGATTTAGTCATTTGCTGTCTAGTAGGAAGTAAGTTTTTAGTTTTACCTTGTGTGTTTATCTGTGTGTACCTGTTTATGTTTGTGTTGAATCTATTGTGACTTTTGGAGTTCAATTACAGAAATAAAACTTGACTCGCTGTTGGGATATATCATAATAGACTTTTATTTCAACAGGTGGATAATAAACTATAATTTTTCAAAAGTGGCATGTTTTTCAGTTAAATTTATTATGTGATAGACCAGGGTGGGGTGATGTGATATAAATGTCACAGATCCATCAATCTCAACTAAAATATTAACAAAAAAGAACAAAACATGGTATTAGAGGCTCTCAATCAGTCTGATTGATTAAAGTACATGATAAAGACAAAAGTGAAGATGACTACAATAATTATTTGATAAGTAGAATTGCCACTGACTTAATTGAATTTTTATGACGCTATTAGTGATGAGAATGAGATAATAAATTCATAGCATGCTTTAATTGAATGACGCACAGAAAAGGAAGAAAACTGAAATTTAGAGTAAAGAGATGATTAAGAATTAGAATAATTAGCTAAAATTACTAGAGTTGTCAAATTTCAATAGAGGCTGAAGAAAAGGTTTAGTGGGAAAAAAACATGAAAACAGTAACATGAAGAAACAAAGATGTTTCTAAATGCATGAATCAACTGGAAAATTAGAATCGTAGAATCAGTGTGACCAATTCAGTTAAGATATAGAAAATTCTGTATTAAAATCATGAAACATTGACTTAGAAATATCTCACACTGTCAGAAATCTGTTATTATTTTATGTGAAAGTACCATATTACATGAGAAGTCAAATCCTATAATAATAAAATTTATGAGATCTGATTCAATATAACCACCCTTCCCCAAAAAAGAAAGAAAAAGGAAAGAAAGAAAAGAAAAAATGCTAACCTATTATATACTTCTTTTGGAACATAGAATCTGTGGACTCCATGGAAATAAGCATTCATGCATCTCATGTTTCCTTGAATCATCCCATTTCATGCTTAGTCTTTCTGCACATTGTATATATATAAAAGACTATAAATATATATAATAGTATATGAAAAAACATATAATTTAGCATATATTATGTATTTTATTATATTACATATTTATTATGTATTATTATATTATTATACATGGTTTTTTTTCCACTCTCAGTTGAGTAAACACAGCCAAATTTCATAGCATATTTGGACAACATATTGCTCTTCATCTGGTCTTTATTCAGAAGAATTTGCTGTAAGATATCTGTTTAATTATTATATCTTAAGTTTTTGACGGAGGAAAAGAAGTATTTTGGCAATTATTTATTAAGGTGTTTTTACTGAGGTAACTAACAAATTATTTCAGAGGTCTACAGAAATAAGATCTCTTAAATGGAAGCTGAAAGCTAAAGCTGATTGTATTGGTAATTTGTCACATTCTTTTCACTATTGATAATTTCACATTTATAATTTAAAAGACAACTGTGGAACTTTTGCATAGGAATATGTGCACGAACAATCTATCTTCACTGTTACAGTGTTTAGCCATTAGTAATTGCGGACAGATTTTAGAAACAAATTTTGATAATTAATAATAAATATAATTAAAGACTTTAATATATCTAGTTTACTGTGTCTTTAATTTCTGGGTAAGAAATAATATACTTACTATCAGTGGATAGCATTCACTGAGCCCTCACTGTTTTTTTCTGCACTGGTCTCATTTAATCTTTGAAAAATTTTTGTGAAAAAAGAATTATTATTTCCAATTTAACTTGAACAGGGCCAGAATTTGAACCCACCTTGAATTATCTGACTCCAAAACCCAGAATGATACTGCTCCGACCTTGTCAGTCCATTCTGCCGCCTCACTGTATGTCATACAAGATCTTCCCAATCTTGTTTGATACATATAATTACAGACAGGATAGGAAAAGGTCCACACTGTAGATTAGAAAAGTTGAAAGACCAGGGTGCCTGGGTGGCTCAGTTGGTTAGGCAACAGTTTTGTTACTTCTTTAGCTCAACAATGGGTATTATAATAGAGTATATCATATACACATAGTATAAATACTAATGATTGACTTAAATTGCATTTTATCGTTTGAGATAAATCAAAGATTTTCATTTTGAAGCCATGTCATAACTTAGCTTTAAAAATAAGGTTAGCATAGGTTTAACTAAAACTTTACGCATGGGTAGTACATTTTCATCAGAAACATTTTCATTACCTAATCATGTATTTTCTTAGTCTTAGTGATGTTGACACATGTATCATACACCTACAACTTAACACTCCTAGAATTATATGTCATGAATATTTACATCATTATTTATAATTATATTCATCAAATTAAGTTGTTTCATTTAATCAGAAAAGGGTTGTGTTATATTTATAAATGCACATATTGACAGACAATAAGATTTTTCACTGATTATTGCATATTTAATCTTTTTGAGGTATCATCTTATTTCTTTTAATAAAGATTTTTAATGTTTAACATGTGGTATTAACAATTTTGTAGTTTATTTTTCTTTCTTTAAGAATGACTTTAAAATGAGAGTAGAATGTTTTATTTTATAATTTTACTTCCATGTTAAAATGTGTTTTTTCTATTCCACCTAATTTTTTTTCTTTGATTTGCAAATTTGTATTGAGACATTTAGTCTCTGGTAGTAATACAAAGTCTCAGAAAAGTATGTTACGTTTAGAAAGCCTAGAAAAATACTCTCTGTAATTTTTCAGAATATTCAATGAATTGTCCATCTGTAGATAACATACAGATCTAAGTTAAATAGACTTCCTCCCCTGAGGGTTAATCCCCTGATCATATATCACATAGGCCTGTGTATTAATTATAATTTAAGATAGCGAGTGCCTAATGGCCCAATTTAAACTGAAGTTTATGCTGAATCAAAACACATAGGAAATATTTATATCACTTTATATTCCAAAACTTAAATGTTGTCCTTTTTATTTTCACAAATGAAGAAATAGTAATATATTTTTAATCAACTGTTTCCTTAATTTTTGTGTTTTTAGAAAACAGTTTTCCTTTATAAGTTTATTAGCTGCACCCGAATCACACTGAATGGTGTGTTAAAATTTTGACTGTGTTACTTTTGTTTTTGCCTTTGAGCTTAAAAAGGTGCTTATCTTCAAAAAAAATTCTACAAATTTTTAACTTCCTATGTACTATCAAAAACTGGCAATATATTTAATATTATATTTATGGAGTAATGGTCCCCAAAACTTATTACATGATTTGAACTCAAAACTATATTTTATTTGAACATCTGACTTTTAGTAACTTAGGTTTTCATCTGGAGCCCTAGATATGCGATGGGTTTACCCTGGAATTACTTCCAGCCTTTGGAAGGTCACTCGTATACAAGTTATTGCTTCTCATAAATTGATCTAATCTTCTGAATAATGGCTGGACATGCTGATGATCAATATTTTATTGCTTCTACATCCTAAAACACACCATGAATTACAGTCAAAATCGTTATCGCCCAGCACCTCAGACATAACAATAACACACATGTGATAGGACTCCTCAGCTTCTGGTACTGTTTGTGAAACAAGACTCTGCTTGAATGATTTTATTTCGGCACTATTACAACCCTCTTTAATTTATAGCTAGAAATGCCACTGGCAGTTATCACTCAGGTAGCCCTATGCAAGGCCAGAGAAGTAACTCATTTTGGTCTTCCAAGGCAATAATCGGATCTGAATTTTCCTTTGATTCAAATTATTCTAAGGATGAATCTCTTTATTCTATTTTCAAAGGGCAGTGTGAATTAAGTAATTACTAGTGTAATTTCAGAATCCAAGGCATAAGCTGATTCTAATAATTTATATTAAGTAATATTATAAGCTAATATAAAATACAGCTGTTGATTCTGACTATAATTATTTTCCTGTAATCATGAATCATACTTCCCTAATCAGGAACAATGTGTGATGCAAATGCTATGCACATTTGCTTTCTTACTGTCACATTTTTATGGTTTTTTTTAAATTATTTTCATATATGAATTTACTTTTGTGAGATTTTCTTCCATTGTTTTTCTTTAGTTTTATATGCAGACTCTCTGATCTCTCTTAGTCACCTTCTCTTGTCCATGCTTCGATTGGCAGTCAGTTTCAACATTTGCTTTTTGGAGACGTGTTATGACAATCAATATTTGACGATGTGAGTGCTTCTAGGAACCCACAGTTTGTTAGCATCATGATTCGGGTCGAAAAATGGAAACTTTTTCTCTTGGGAAACTAAGTATGGACTTAAAAATAACTGCAATAGAGAATAGTTTTTGTTATTATGATCCTAATCCTATTATCTGTAATTTTCAATCAGTTTCACTCCCACTGGTGTGTGTGCACACACACACACTTCAGTAATTCAGTTTCCTGGAGGTAATAGGGAATTGCTCATCTGTTTAAACACTGGATCTACTTAGGCAGTTAGGCAGTTCAGGTGTGTGCTTGCCATCATTTTTGCCTGCTTCCTTAGCTTTCAGCGTACCTCAGGGAAATCTGGTGAGCCAAAGCTTCAGGAAGCGTCTATCCCATAAAATCATTCAGGGGAGTGTGTTTGGTCCTATTAATATTTCTCGGTTCTCTCATTGATTGCATTGACATATTTCCTTTTTAACTGACCTGGCTTATTAATGTGTTCAGCATGGGGCAAAATATTATACCTATAAACATTGAAACATGTACATTTAAATGACTTAAGTGTTTATACAGCAACTGTGAATTCACTGTGGATAATTAAGAAGATAATTTTAAATAGAGGAAAAAAATGACTGAAGATGATAGTGTAGATTGAATTATTACCCTATGAGAATTTTAATGGTTTAATCACTTTGTCAGCATAAATATTAAAAGCTATTAATATTGCTTTTGGTATTTTCTAGCTTGAGTTTCAACCTTTCTCAATTTATGTTAGTCCCTAGTTTTAATAAAAATGCTTTTGGCTCAGAATTAGTTTCATTCGTTTGAGGAAATGAACCTTAAATAAATCGTCAGCAAAGGAAATCAATATGTTTAAAGGTTTTGGGGGCTTTGGTTGAACAAATAGTCCAAGCAAATTAAACTGTGTGATTAAAATTCATGACCAAAAGTTTGCCCAACTGACCCAACATGCATTTCTTCTTTCAAAATAATGGTGTGTGTGTGTGTGTGTGTGTGTGTGTGTGTGTGTGTGTGTATGCGCGTACGCATCTAGGGAAGTGTTGAGGGTGTACCCTCTTTACTGAGGAAGGAAAGAGTTTGAATCAGCGAACACAAACCTACTGAGTACAAATTTAAAATGTGATACTACATTCTTCTGAAAGAGTTTATAGGTAAGCATGTAGTCTATTTGTCTTCCCTTCATGTGTTATATTGTCCACAGAGCTGAGTTAAATATATTACCTAAAATAAAAGTGTAGGGGCGCCTGGGTGGCTCAGTGGGTTAAAGCCTCTGCCTTCAGCTCAGGTCATGATCCCAGGGTCCTGGGATCAAGCCCCACATCGGGCTCTCTGCTCAGCGGGGAGCCTGCTTCCTCCTCTCTCTGCCTGCCTCTCTGCCTACTTGTCATCTCTGTCTGTCGAATAAATAAATAAAATCTTTAAAAAAAAAAACAAAATAAAAAATAAAATAAAAGTGTAACAAAAATATAAGTACATTGTGAACTCCTTTTCTGAGATGTAGCTAGATTTTCTGTTTTTAAAACTTAGAGTATAAAATAATGGTAATGTAATATATTAATAACAATTTAACTTAAAAAATAATTTCTGATTTGGGACTATTTAGATTTTACTTTTGCACTGTGACATAGAAAGAAATTTCCACCAAAAAGGATTTAGGCTTTTGGGCAGAAGGTGATGCTGCTAAAATTTTAGAAACTATGGTTGTTTGTTTGTTTTCCTCCCAGAACAAAGGTCATGCAGGCATAAACATATAAAATTTTGCATATAATTTTAGGAAGATGAGAGATGCCCTAAAGTTGATTCATGAACCCCATATTGATGAGAGACACCACAAAACAAGCGTCAAGAATAGAAAAAATTATTCAATCAGTCTGCTTTTTTTTTTTCCATGTAGAAAATAGAAGGGAAAAAACTTTATGGATTAGTCAAGGCTGAAATTGAAGTTCAGGCATCAACAATCACCAAATTCAACTTTTTCAGCTTCTCATTTTTGAATACTTGAACATGGAGAGAGATGATTCGGTCATGGTCCATTAAGACATTCAAATCAATTTTCCTTTTGCCCCTTCCTAAGTATACTATCTAGTTGGCCTCTACTTTGGTGATTGACAACCAGTGTTTCTAGAAAAGGATTTATATTTGCATTGATTTTTTAATGCATAAATTATTTACAAATTGTATTATTTAACTATAGTTTTGCTAGTTTCCTTTTTAAAACAGTAACAAAAATATCTGAGTTCATCTGACTACTTTCCAAAGTGCGTGTATAGAGATGGGATTGTTGTGGGATTGTTGATGCTTCACAACAAGCAATGAGCCTATGCTCGCTGCACCAGACTTTATTTACCAAAGACTACTGTATTTTTATTAGCTGTGACAGAAGTCATGGACCACTTAATTTTTAAAATATATTTAAACAGAGTAGTATGGATAAAAAACATAATATTCTAGGAAGAAACATTTGGTCAATTTCTTAATTTGAAAATCCTGAATGGAACGTATTAGGGGGAAGTATAACAAGTGACTTTACCCCAGTTCCTCAAGAAGTTAAAATGAGGGGTGCCTGGGTGGCTCAGTGAGGTGGGCCTCAGCCTTTGGCTCAGGTCATGATCTCAGGGTCCTGGGATCAAGCCCGCATCGGGCTCTTTGCTCAGCATGGAGCCTGCTTCCCCCTCCCTCTCTCTGCCTGTTTCTCTGCCTACTTGTGATCTCTGTCAAATGAATAAATAAAATCTTTTAAAAAAAAGTTATAATAACTCATAGACTTATTGAAAAGAATTTAAATCAAGGCAGGACAAAATAATCATTGTAGTTGGTCAATACATTTTAAAGTGGCAAAAATGCCACTTTATCATCATTTATCATATCATTCAATGATGCTTGTGTTTGCAGGAAATATCATATAGGCACAGTTAATTTCCTTTCAATATTCAGACCTTACAAATTAGTGATAAGAAAATATATGAGTGACAGTATTGGCTGGAATATTTTGGATAGTAGGCACAGTTAATAAGATATGTGTGTATTGGCCAGGTATGAATTGACACAAAACAGTATATTTCAGTTTCCATTGAGTCATTTTAGAGGGCCCTAGTAAGTTGTGCATATCACTGTTTTCTTTTTAAAAAATTGTTATTTTTTATTAAGTTATGTTAGTCACCATAGAGTACGTCATTAGTTTTTGATGTAGTGTTCCCAAGATTCATTGTTTACATACTAACACCCAGTGCTCCATGCAATACACGCCCTCCTTAATCCCCACCACCGGGCAAACCCATCTCCTCACCCACTTCCCCTCTAAAACTCTCAGTTTGTTTCTTGGAGTCCACAGTTTCTCATGGTTCATCAACCCCTCTGAGTCCCCCCAGCCCTTTATTTTTCCTTCCCTTCCCCTAATGTCCTCCATGCTATTTCTTATGTTCTACAAGTAAGTGAAACAATGTGATAATTGACTTTCTGTGCTTGACTTACTTCAGCATAATCTCCTCCAGTCCCATTCATGTGGACGCAAAAGTTGGGTATTCATCCTTTCTGATGGCTGAATAATACTCCATTGTATATATGAACCACATCTTCTTTACCCATATATCTGTTGAAGCACATCTTGGCTCTTTCCACAGTTTGGTGTTTGTGGACATTGCTGCTATGAACATTAGGGTGCATATGGCCCTTCTTTTCACTACATCTGTATCTTTGGGGTAAATACCCAGTAGTGCAATTGCCAGGTCATAGGGTAGCTCTATTTTTAATTTCTTAAAGAATATCCATACCGTTTTCCAAAGTGGCTGCCCCATCTTGCATTCCCACCAACAGTGTAAGAGGGTTCCCCTTTCTCCATATCCTTTCCAACATTTGTTGTTTCTTGCCTTGTTAATATTTACTATTCTAACTGGTGTAAGGTGGCATCTTAGTGTGGTTTTGATTTGAATTTCCCTGATGGTTAATGATGACAAACACTTTTTCATGTGTCTGTTAGCCACTTGTATGTCTTCTTTGGAGAAGTGTCTGCTCATGTCTGCTGCTCATTTTTTGACTTGATTATTTGTTTTTTGGGTGTTGAGTTTGAAAAGTTCTTTATAGATCTTGGATATCAGCCCTTTGTAGTGTTGTTTGTGAACATCTTCTCCCATTCCGTGGGTTGCCTCTTTGTTTTGTTGACTGTTTTCCTTCACTGTGCAGAATCTTTTGATCTTGATGAAGTCCCAAAAGTTTGTTTCACTTTTGTTTCCTTTGCCTTTGGAGACATGTCTTGAAAGAAGTTGCTGTGGTCCATGTCAAAGAGGTTACTGCCTATTTTGCCTCCAGGATTTTGATGGATTCCTGCCTCATGTTGAGGTCTTTCATCCATTTTGAGTTTATCTTTGTGTATGGTGTAAGAGAATGGTTGAGTTTCATTCTCCTGTATATAGTTGTCCAATTTTCCCAGCACCATTTATTGAAGAGACTGTCTTTTTTCCATTGGATATTTTTTCCTGCTTTGTCAAAGATTATTTGACCATAAAGTTGAGGGTCCATATCTGGGCTCTCTATTCTGTTCCACTGGTCTGTGTGTCTATTTTATTTTCTTTTTTAAAAACACCTGGATGAGTTTGTATCATTGTCTTTTAAAATCTTCATGATAAAACATCCGGGTCCTAAATATAAGTGCAGTATCCTCTTCCTGGTTTTGTGCCATCTAAATATTTGTTTATGTCAAGATTAAATGGTTCCTCTTTTGATGATGATGTTTTATAGTAGAGACTTTGCGGAGCATTGCCAATCTGTTTAAATGAAACAATTTTTGTTGTATTATTACCTTCTATTAAATCCATATCTGACAACTGTATTTACTAGGTTAGTTTTACTAGTAAAATGGATAAAGACAAACTTAGAAACTAATATAAATTATAATTTCTTCTGCTTTCCTCTTTATTTGTTAAAAATGTTTTTCCAAATGTAGAGTTGTTAAGGTTTACTATGAGATACGTTGTATTTTGTATTTCATTAAACTTAAGTCAAAGTGGATAGCATTATGATCTAAGTTGAATGAACTAACCTCATTATGTATTTTTATTATGGCCCTCTAAAATGCAGATGGTATTCTATTAACTAATTAATGCAATTAAGTTTTTTTCTATTTGATGCCATCTTCATAATTAAAGTTCACATTTATCTATAAGAATTAGTTTTGGGGTGCCTGGGTGGCTCAGTGGGTTAAAGCCTCTGGCTTTGGCTCAGGTCATGATCTCAGGGTCCTGGGATCAAGCCCCACATCGGGCTCTCTGCTCAGCAGGGAGCCTGCTTCCTCCTCTCTCTCTTCCGCTTCTCTGTGATCTCCGTCTCTCAAATAAATAAATAAAATCTTAAAAAAAAAAATTTAAAAAAAAGAATTAGTTTTGATGGCTATTCATATAAAAATAAATGTTATGAAGCTTAAATAAGTTTATATGCACTTGATTATTATTTTTAGCAACTTGACTTCAAATTTGTGTGCTAACAATTTACTTAACTACTTATTCACCATTACTAAAAATTCATTCAAACACTTGGAGGAAACTTGTAAACATATGAATAGTATCCCATAGGCTTTGCTTGCAACTGGACACATTTTGGAGACATTCTTTTTCTATATCCAAAGCTAATATCACTTGATAAATTTCTCTTTTTTTAAAGATTGTATTTATTTATTTGACAGACAGAGATCGCAAGTAGACAGAGAGGCAGGCAGAGAGAGAGAGGGAAGCAGGCTCCCTGCTGAGCAGAGAGCCCGATGTGGGGCTCTATTCCAGGACCCTGGGATCATGACCCATGGTGAAGGCAAAGGCTTAACCCACTGAGCCACCCAGGTGCCCCGATAAATTTCTTTAATTGGAAAGTTTAAACAAAAGAAATTTTCAGATAGCTTACTAGTTTGTCAGTGTCATCAAAATCTACAACAACGTACTTTTCATGAATTAGCTCTCTTCTACAAAGCAGCACATTTCTTTCCAAAAAAAGATGTAGAACTTTCCTGCAAAGTCACCTTCATGTGCGTCCTCTAAAAGCATGTATTATCAATTCACAGAATTATAACAAAAAAAATTTTGATGGAATCTTTGCCACTTTGCAGTTAAATTGGCCACCATTAAATATATAGAAGATCACCTTGGTGATAAATTGCTTCCATACTCCATTACATACTTTCCTTTGACTGAAAATTTCTGACCAACAGAAATTTATGGTGGAAATGACCTCTCAACTTTATTTATGAAACCAGTAGCAGAACACAGCAGTAGATCACAGAATGACATATGATTACTGTTTCCTGAAATAGGTAGAGGATCATACTGTGAAGTGAACGAGGCTGCGTACTCAAAGTCCGTATGCTCTGGGTTGCATCATGAAAAGCCTACACGGTTTTGTAGTAAATGGAAATTTGGCAAAACCATTTTGCCATGAAAGCCTCAGAGTTCTACTAGAAGTGTTCTTTCATACATGAATAAATACGAGAAAAAATATAGCATTTTCAATTTACTTTATCCTTTTCAACCTAAAAGTTCTAATTATATATTACGACAATATTCCATTTAACCAGGTATGTTTCCTGGAGAATTGTAGTCTTTGCAAACTCTTCTCCACCTTTCATTATTTTTTCTATTTCACCATCTATGTATAGATTGACATACTACTATATAGTTTTGATTTTGAAATTCAATATTAACTTCCTAAGATCTATATTACAGAATAAACTTATAGAATTTATTTTATAAATTTTAAAATATTACATCAAATAAACTTAATTTCACTTGTCATGCATTTTGTAACTAAAATCTTAATATTCCAACTACCATATATAGCAAGAAAGAATAACAGAGGTTAATCAATTTAAGTTCTAGTTTTTCACAAAAATATTAAATGGAAGCTTACCTCCCATGTTATACTTTGAGGTGAGAAGGTTTTACATAAAATGGTATAAATTCAGCTCCCTGATCTACCATGGAGCATATGAAATTTAAGTGATTTTATAAGATGAACAAAATGATTTCACTTTCTACAATGAATCTTTTCATTTTCATAATCAAGCTCAAAAGTGTAAACAAATAATTTTCTTCTTATTGGGTATTTTAACAGATTATTACTGATGACTACTGCTATTTTTCTCCACTGTTCATTAATTTGCATTATATTTAGAGCCTATGCCAAGCGTAGCTTTTTTTTTTTTTTTTTTGGATTGAAGATACTAAAAAGCCATGTGGCATGGGCACACTTATCACCAAAATGACCTTTCAATGCCAGAAGAATAAATGACTAGTAACAAAGATATAAGCAGTAAACACTGAAGACAAAGCAGAGCAACAGGCCTGAATAAATGGACTTGCTCTTTGGAGGTTTTTCTCATCACATCACCCCACTTAGTTGAGGTTTGTCCATTTGCTCTAGAAACCACCATCTATTCATGTACAGAATTTTTAGGGTGCCAATTTTATTTCACTTATTTTATACATTTCCAGATCAGGTTTCTGTACTGCAAGTAGAGGGAAGTTACAGTAGAACAAAACAAGCAATACCAAAAAGGGAAAGAATATAAAACACCCAGTCACAGTGTTTTTCCTCACAGAGGAGCACACTCAGGCAACGTCACTAAAGTTCCCGCCAGCCAGATAGGTACTCCTGGAGGGAAGTGTCAGAAACCCCAGACACCACATTCTGATGAAATAAATTGGATACTGGGAATGTAATCTCGAACACTTTTATAACCTTGTTATTTTTAAACTGAATTTCTTCAGATATGTCAAAGTCTTTTCATTTTGTCACCAAACTGCTTCATATATTTGTATAAAAACAAACCATTTGGGGAACATGAGGAGAGCCAAATCCACTGGAGGCTTTATTGTGTGTTTGGTCTCCTTTTAGAAATGAAGGCTTGTGTGAGTATGAAAACTTTGGTGAAAATCTGGAGGTGTTTATCACATTTTCTGAAAAAACGGTGAGACATACTTGGGGCCGTTAACCATTTTAGTAATACTACATACATTACACAATATAGTAAGGCTGTGCATTGAACCCTATGCTCAATGTTGTTGTTTTGATTGAATAACTATTTTGGTTCCTCTTATTCTTGTTTAAACTGAACATTCTTTGAGTATATGCATCTCTCAACTCAGGGAAACATCCCACCTATTCTTAACTTTGCTGTCTTGGACATTTTTCAACTTAAACTTCACTTGAGCATCAGGATAGAGACAGTTATAATATCCTTTGCTGAATGATTTTTAAATGGCATATAGAAAGAAGTAATAGTGGCTATTATTTGTGTTTTCTGCTATATTCTTTCTTTTTTTTTTTTTTTTACTTTTTCTTTTTGTGCGTGTGTGTGCATATATGTGCATCTGGGGAATGCTTGCCGTATTCAAGATGGGAATGAGTTTAGGAAAAACCGAGTGGCCAAAGTAGGTTTCACGTGTGGTTAAGTGGTATCTTATGACAATAGTGCATGACACAGTTCATAGACGATATTCAGATAGAATATCTTGGCCTCTGACCTTCGCTGTTGAACCTCCTGACAAGAGGCAGCCATATATCAAAGGATAAAGATTAATTGCTGAGTTTATCTATGGAGGCCACATGTACAAAGCTTTAGATTGGGAACTTAAGAAGTAAAGCCAGTTGTCACCTAGCGGTTATTAATTCTAATCATCTAGAAATGACGTTTGTCCTCAGGAGATCAAGAAGTCTAAGATAATAAGAATCGTCCTAGTGCTCTCTCTCTCCTCTACTCCTTCATTCTCACCTTGGGCATTTTATGTCTAATAGACAAGAAGAATTCTTCTAAACACAGCCAGTTGTATTATGTGGTCTCACGGCCATCTTCCTCTAGCGACTGTGGAACATAATGGTTCTCTCTCTATGCTCTGCGTCCACAGTGACATTTGTTTGCTTTATTCTCATCATTTTTTATTTGGAATTTGCAACAACCCACCACCTATCTTGTTTAATGTCAACTTATTTTCCAGTGATGTCATGGGTAGTGTTCTAAAGCTATAAATCTAACAAAGTGACTTCCCTCTTTAAAAATACCTAATGGCTTCCCAGAACCTTCGTGATAAAATTCACAATCCGTAGCATGGCGTCCAATGTCCTTTATGATCAGATCCATATTTAAATCTACACCCTCACCCACACTTTCCTTTAATCCAAGCTCCAGCCATACTACATTAGGGAAAGCCCTCAAGTCCCACTTTATGGTTCCTACTGCTAGGCTTCCCCTCTGCTATCACTCTGCCCAGAAAACCTTGCCCATGCCTCCAGTGTCACAGGACTCAGTTCAGACACCTTCCAACCTTATCCCTCCTTTTGGAGGCCCACACTGCTAAGTACTTCCCTTTAATACTTTGAAATCAGTTTATCTGCTCTCAACCTGCTTTCCTCTTTCTTTTTTCCATTGAGAGATAATTGACATATAACAACGTGTAAGTTTAAGGTGTGAAAATGTTGATGTGATACATTTATCTATTGAAATACAATTACTACCCTAGCATTAGCCAAACTCCATCATATCACGCAATTATCTTTTTTTGTGTGTGGTGGGAACATTTCAGAATTAGTCTCTTAGCAACTTTGAAGTATATAATACAGTACTGTTAGCTGGAATCATGTTCAAAACTTCTTGGGAGCAAGTGTCATGTTTTACTTCCTATAAGATAGTATTTTAGTGGAAAGACTCAGGAGAAATTAAGAGTCCAAGTCAAGAAATGGATGGGGAGAACATAGTTTCCTTTCCTGGTGAAGAAATCTTACAAACTCTAGCAAGAGGACTATAGCCACAGGGCAAAGTCTAACAGTCACCTCACGCCTCCAAAAAAATCAAACTGACTAGATGAAAAGTCTGGCTTTATCACAAACGGGCTGGCATTAGTCAAATATCAATGGGGGGGGGAACAGGGAAAAAATAATTGCTAATAAATGTTGAAAGAATTTAGAAACCCAAAGCAGAGACAGTGAATGGTATATATAGTTCATAGTAATTGTTAAGAATCGTTTCTTGCCTGGAAACTTAGATCATAGGCTAATATTTGTTGGTTAAAGTCCATGTGATAACAAAGGATTTGTCTTTTCTTTGTAATTTTTCACTTCATAAAAGACACATGAGAGACATGTGATATTCTTTGCTGTATTTCTTGCTGTTGATAAGAAACTGATTTTACAATTCTATGCCCTAACTGTGAGGTCATGGTGTGAAGATGGCGTGAGCTTCTCTACTCAGAATGGCTGACTCACTGCCACAATAATGGTGTATGTGTGGCAACAACTCCGAGTCCTGGATTCCTTCCCTACTGCTGTGGAAAGCCTCTATTAATCACCTGAATAACAAGATAAAAGCTATGTGTTTCTATCTAAAAAGACTAGCAGCATTCTATTTAACATTAGGTTAAAAAAAAAAAAGTGTATGCTTATGTGTCTCAGAGTACATTAATACTGGTGTACATTTTTAGCTTATTGAATTATTAATGTGAGATTTCATGTCAGTAAAAAAAAATTTGTTTAAACTTACAGTGGCCAAGCTACTCTACTAGGAGCTATGTTTATAGTGAAGACATAGCTCCTGCCCCTTTTGATTTTCACAAGAAATCTGGAATAGAATGAACAAGGGTTTCTACCTCCAAATTATAGATCACAGAACCGTGGTACAGCAAGAATTAACCTCCTCAGTCTTCTGGAACCTAGGCCAAGAGCTTTCCACTTCATATTCTATCTGCCTTATAGCGAGTTTTCACAGAAGAAAGAATATTAAAATTCTTTGGAATGCTAATATTTATAAAAATAGTATGATCAACAGGTGTATTAATGATCTATAATGATTTCAAGTTCCTGTGTGTCAAACAAATTTGTGTCAAACAAATGTTTCCCTCAATGGGGAAAAAGGATTTGTAAAGATTTATTACTTTGTTATACTAAGATACTGCTGTCTTTTTTCCTTCAGACCTCCTATGTTAATGTAATCACATTTTATTTTAAAATTACGTTGAAGTAACTATATCATAGAGTTTTAACTTAAGACAATATTTGTAATATTTATAATTTGTAATAGAAAAGCATGGTTATATATCTTTATGCAATGCTAATTTTACATACCCAGTCTAGTTCAGATATTAACATCCAATTTTATCCCCAAGCACCAGTTTACTTAGAGCTAATACTAGAATATATTAGCTACAATCCATGAAAACATTTCATAATTTTGACAGTTTTTTCTACTCATGCTCATTATTACACTCTAACTAAATAACAATGCATCAAACATTGATTGGATGCTTGAATGCACCACTCAAAGTCTGTTAATCTTTATAGATTCAAAGCATGAGCCCTATGGACTACTTATCAAAGATGAGATTTAACAGACCTGTGTATCTTTCTCTCATTTGTCATGCTGTCACTGGCTTGAGGGCCCTGGAAAGCAGTTTCTTATAGGAAGAAAAAATCTATGGTGTCTTTCCAAACCTAATAGGAAAATATAGACAGTGATGCAAAAAAAAAAATTATCCTTTTTAATTATGTAGCTTAAGATTTTATAGTCCTTAATTTGTATCTGAGCAAGAAAGCCAAAGTTGAAGTTAATGAAGACTACAATGGTTATGCATTTTTAAAATCTACCTGATTTTCTCTATGTACACGCAAACAAATGGGTTAGACATTAGGCCAAACATTAGTTGGAAAATAGTCAAAAAGTTTAGTAATTGGAAACAAAGATACTCCTTGAAAATTTGGTTGCTTAATTTATCTTCTGACATTAAGGGCTTTTTTTTTTTTTAAGAATTCAAAAAATCCTATTGAAGTTAGTGGTTTTTTTGTTAATTAAAACTTTTTTTTTTTTAATTAGAGTTGAAGCTAAAATTCCTTGACCAAAATTTTTGATATCACACAGATATAACAGGTATAAAGACAGGCTAAAACTCTTCTGAGTTTTAAATTACTTTGTATAGAATAAATTAGTTTAAATTTAATTATGGGAAACTTACTCATTCTCTAAAAATGCATAAGAAGTAGTATATCATTGGAACTGTTTGAGTTAGAAGCCATAGACAGTGGGGTAGCTGGGTGGCTCAGTCTCTTAAGCATCCCAACTCTTGATTTCCGACTCAGGTCATGATCTCAGGGTTGAGAGATCGAGCCCCACATTAGGTTCTTGCTTAAGATTTTCTCTCCCCTCCCTCCCATTCTTGTGGCACTCTCTCTCTCCCTCTTTCTCAAAATAAATAAAGAAGAAGAAGAAGAAGAAGAAGAAGAAGACGACGACAACAACAACAAAAAAAAAAAACCTTGAAAATAAAATCGTGGACAGTGAGCAAAGAATTGTAGGATGGGGAAAATGACAAAATTCTTGTATTAAAAAGATTAATTTTCTCTATAAGACAGAGATAAGTAAAAGTTACAGAGGCGTGAAAGTGAGATAAATAAATTCCTCTTTAAAAATAAAAATTATAGGGACGCCTGTGTGGTTCAGTTGGTTAAGTGTCCAACTTCAGCTCAGGTCATGATTTCAGGGTCCTGGGATAGAGTCTGCTTTGGGCTTCCTACTAAGCAGGGAGTCTGCTTGTCCCTCTTCCTCTCCCTCTGCCTCTCCCCGCACTGTGCTCTCTCTCTCTCTCTCAAATAAATAAAATTTTTAAATTATTTTTTAATTAACATTAAAAATGTGTTGCGTATTTGTGGAAGAAAGTGTTGCTAAATGTTATGTGTATCGAACAAAGTGAGAAGTTGATTGTTAATTTAGTGGAATTTCAAATACATTTTATAAATTTTACTCATTAGAATGTGAATAATCTGGGGCACCTGGGTGTCTCAGTGGGTTAAAGCCTTTGCCTTCAGCTCAGGTCATGATCCCAGGGTCCTGGGATTGAGCCCCATGTCAGGCTCTCTGGTCAGTGGGGAGCCTGCTTCCTCCTCTCTCTCTGCCTGCCTCTCTGCCTACTTGTGATCTCTGTCTGTCAAGTAAATAAATAAAATCTTAAAAAAAAAATAGAATGTGAATAATCTGATATAAATGCTATCAACAGAAGTGGGAAGGAACTTTCCGTTTTATGATAGGAATAATAGTGTTCTACAAATTTTTACATAATATATAGGTAGATACAGTATTTATGTATTTATACATGTGTATGTATATATGAAGTAAAATATTTTTTTAAAGTCTATTGAATGAATAGTTAGATTAATACAATTTAATTTATTGGAGTAAGTTATAAAAATATTTTTTTTCTCTTTTGATTCTGTGGATTCCATACAATTTTATGCAATATGGTGGGTGGAAATTACGTTGGTCTATGGTTGTGGAGATTCCAGTTCGAGTCCTGGTTGTCAGTAGCAAGAAAACCAGTCAGTTCTCTATGACAGTGATTTTTTAATCATGATCAAAATATGATCATGATCAAAAGATGATTTATGGGGCGCCTGGTTGGCTCAGTGGGTTAAAGCCTCTGCCTTCAGCTCAGGTCATGATCCCAGGGTCCTGGGATCGAGTCCCGCATCTGGCTCTCTGCTCAGCGGGGAGCCTGCTTCCCTTCCTCTCTCTCTGCCTGCCTCTCTGCCCCTTTGTAATATCTGTCTGTCAAATCAATAAATAAAATCTTTAAAAAAAAAGATGATTTATTTATACACTTTTTCAACAATTCTAAGATGCATCCTTTTTCACATATTAACATTTATGATATTAGATGACTTTTATAATCCTACTTGGCGGTATTGATTTGGGGAAGGACAAACATAAATAATACATCTTACAAATGATAACTTAGATTTGATGAAACATGATACTAACAAGTCCCTTTAAGGACTGAAGTTCTCTGTTTCTAAACATTCCAGGGATAAAAGATAAAGATTCACAGGTATGGCGTGCGATGCTGAAGGACACATTGATATGTAATTTTACGAAAGCAAATGTAGAATGCACCATCTTACATGAATCCACTGAGCAACCAGATTAAGCCTTAGAGAATTATATAACAAAGGAGCCACATATCTTGATCTGGTTCAACACACATGACAAATCACATTAGCCTGCCTGGCATACTCCAGTGGATCTGCCCATTGATTGGATAAATTACAGGTTATACACGATTCCCGGTGTATTACTTGACACCACCATTCTGTCACCCGAGAGAGCATAATAGGATGGATTTTGTCTAGAGATTTACAATTTTGCTGTTGGTGGGACTCTTCTGCGAAGGACAATTTTCAGGCTGTATGAATTCCTTATGGTTTTACTGGGGGAAAAAAGGCAATGAAGAAGACTGGAATTCTAACCATGTACCCATATATGACAGAAAACCAGGAGAAGCCATGTAACAAGGCAGGAATCCCAGTTCTTACTGGTCACAGGCCTCATGAAAATGCAGCTCAGAAACACAGATCGGTCTGGCTTGGGTCCAACATGTTGCCTGGCTGCCGGAATTGAATTCATCTCTGTTCTACTGCACCATTACTGTAAATCCTCTGCTTTCTCTTCTCTGTTTTCCGCTTTTTTTCCCCTATCAGGTAACAGACTCTATCCTTCAATTGGAAGTTAGCAGAAATTGCCTAACCAGTTCAAGTAATCATTATTCTCCTGTAATTTGATGGTCCAGGAGTCAGTTGTCTTCCTGGTTCAAATAGCTTTGGCCGGGGTCACCAAAAGTGACCAACGTCAGTATTCATTACAGCTGAGGATCGGGGTTTGGCAAGCATTCTGAGACTGGTCCAATTAGTCTGAGTGGTAGTCTCAAATACACTCCATTTTATATTTTTAAAATATGTAAAACATTGCAAATGACAATATATTAAATATAATTAATAAAACATCACCTCCCTTAAAACTGAACATAAAACTGTAGTGACTAACAGTCCCTGTAGACACACATGGTAGTTTTTTTAAGTTTTCTTTTTCCTTCATCACTCCTAAACTGAGGACCAATTAACTTTGGCATTAGACTAAACCCAAATCCAGTCAATTTGCTCACTAAGCCAGTGTGATTGTTCTAATACTTATTGAACCAAAATGTATCTTTTAGGTACCATGCTCATTGTTAGAACCTCTGGTCCTTATTTTCTCAGTTACTTATTGTAAGTCCTGAGTTAGATGTTGATTACTTGGCATCAGATCAAAACTGTGAAGTTCCGAAGTTTAAAAGTTTTGTTCAGATCTTCTGGCTCCAAGTAGAAGGTTTGTCCAGATCTTCTGGCTCCATCACATCCAGCAGCTCACCCAAATCTGTCCTTTTTGGACTCTTTGGCCTTATGAATAGGTTAATTCTGACAGCATCATTCCATTTCCTAGAGACTTGCTCCATGTATCTTTTCAAATTTATCTTTACCATATATCTTGAGTTTTGGACACACATAACTATCCACATAAGTATCGTGTCTTTCTTTTTCCATGATTTTGCCAATGCCACTTCCACTACCTGGGATAAGGTTCTGCACATATTTTTATGTTTACATATGAAGCATTCTTTAATGCTTAACACTACTTACAATGTCACCTTCTCTTCAGTCCTCTTGCTTGGTCTGGTCCTAAGCAGATAGTACTATTTCTGTGGTTCCAAAGCATTTTATTTGTGCAGTGGTTAAGGTACTTAATACTATATTATTTAGAAAGAATTATAGTTTTTTTTAAGATTTTATTTATTTATTTGACAGAGATCACAAGTAGGCAGAGAGGCAGGCAGCGGGGGTGTGGGCGGGTTACCCGCCAAGCAGAGACCCCGATGCGGGGCTCGATCCCAGGACCCTGAGATCATGTCCTGAGCCGAAGGTAGAGGCTTTAACCCACTGAGCCACCCAGGCGCCCCCAAGAATTATAGTTTTTATAGTTTCAAGCTATTGCCCATCGAACTGTAAGCATTTGAAGTACCAGTTTTATTCCCCCTTTCTAGGCCCTATGATATCTAGCTTAATATCATGAAATTGCAGAGAACTAATAAGTGCATATGGGATAGAAATTGTGTTATCTGAAATTAAATGTGCGTGTTGAGACATTTTGAGCTAATGATATCCTGATTATTTAATTTCCCAAAGTAGAGATTAGAGGGAAGCTGATCTTAAAATCTATTGACAGAATGACATAATCATTATTATTATTTATCTGTGAAACCCAAAATGCTCTAAGACACTGAGTTTATTGATTTCTCACTCATCAGTTCACTGTTTATTTATTAGCTCAACATAAAATTTTATAACAAGTGATGGGATCAATATTTCCTTTTTTGCTTTGTAATTGCATGGTGGTGGGTATTACAGAGGGCACGTACTATGTGGAGCACTGGGTGTGGCGCATAAACAATGAATTCAGGAACACTGAAAAGAAATAAAATAAAATGAAAAAAGAGTATTAATTTTAATGAAATAGCCATAAAGCAACAGCCTGGGCCCACCTCAACACAGGGAAAAGAACAACAGTCAATAGGCTAGTGTCACAGATGTGTTCTGCATTATTTGAGATCCTCATTGGTATTAATATTATAATATGTGAAATTAGATTGACCATATCTGTTATTAGGAAGCTGTAGTTCTTTAATTTTTAACATTCAAAAAGACATGCTTTTCAATTTAATGGTAGTTAGTAATGGTTTAGGGTTTAATAAAATTTTGAATAGTAATTACTTTCTCGTCGAAGACCCTATTTATATCCTCAACTGTATCATTCAACAGATGACATTTGGTGAGTGTCTGATGTACAGAATTTCGTGACCACAGAGTGAGAAAGCCTTTCGTTTCTCCTACATTCCTGGAATTTGATACCGATATTCATTTCTAAATGAGAATTTTATGCACAGCCTAATGGGAAAAGCTTCTATTATTACCTTCTCAGAGTGAAATCACATTAAATGATAAACCTATATCCTAGGTATTTATGTGGCATGATATAAATTCAGTGTCTGTCAGAATACTGCATTGGAAATCTGATCAGAGTAGAATTATTGAAAGATGGTGTTTTAGAAGTGGAAATTTTGTTATGACAAGTCGAGACAGGGCTGAAATCATGCTAGCTGGCTGTGGAATAAGCACAATTAGAGTTTGTTCAAATTTAAAACCCACTCCTTGACAACAAATAAATGGAGGTGTCGAATCTCATTTCGATCACATTCAGTAATGACCTTGAGTGCATGCAAATGTGAGATTTACTCAATGGGGCTCTGTGACAACTCTACGATTCAACTGTGAAATTAAAGTAGCTTGTACCTAAAGTGGAATTTCACACCTACTGAATGAGTGGCCTGTTTCTTTAGTTATGGTGGTTAGAAAAATAATGCCGAGGTTGTATTTCTATTTGTTTATGTGAGCCCCGGTACGCTCACCCATTGGCGAATGTGCAGTATATATGTATTTAATGCCTTAATCAGTGGTTATATCCCAGTAACTAAGCACTGACTGTAGCAGTAATAAATATTAGAGCCCCTAGGGAATTGCGGTATGAAAGTTTACAAAATGCATATATTGAACTCTGCCGCATTTCCTTGGGATTTAACACATTCAGGCAGGCAGGAATTGAAGCCTAACAAACAGAAATAATCTGCTTCCTATTCCCTATGTAAACTGCCAACTATCTGCCAGTGCCAAGCTAATGATTGGGAAACTTGAACTATTAAATTGGAAAGTAATTTTTATTGGTTCAGAGAATTCAGCTGGGGATGCACGTTAGAGTGTTTCCACATGGCTGTACTTCATACACTGGCAACACATGCGCATTTTTCTATCAAATTTGTGAATTTACCATTTCATAAGAGAAAGAGGTTACTTCTATGAAATTCTTTATCATGACAGCCTTCTCTTTATGTCTAAATTCAATGTAAGAAAGATAAATGCATTAAGAACTGAATTGGGAGTGAAGAGATTAATGCTTTCATTGCACAAGTCATAGACAGGAAAAATCACTACCTCAATTTATGTGAATGTTACATGCATGTCACATGTGAAACGGAAAACACCTTGAGTTACAACAAGGAAATTTGTATGTCTTTTTGCAGCTTTAATGTGTTCATATTCACAATGAATGTTCATGAAGCATAAAAAGTATCTTTGGCCAAGCATATTTGACCAGAGGTCTAGTATATATATGTGTACATATTTGAGTGGATTATTGTTCACCCCAACACATTTTGGGTAACACTGTCTAATAAATTTTCCATTGCAGCAGGCAAACTTTTAAGTCATAGTACGGTTTTAAGATGACAGAAGTTTCTTCTCTGTCATGTTTAGGGAAGTCATCTCAGATCCTCTCTTAGTCTATCCAGGGATCATAGTACATGAGATGTACTTTGAGTGCAAAAAGAGGAAAAAATTCTTAAATTCGTTTACTCATCTTTAGAATGGACTGATTTTATATTATGTGCATGAAGGGAGAAATTATCCTTTGAAAGTTCTTACTCTTGATTCACATAAAATTCTACATTTCTTTTGTCACATAAATGATAGGATGTTGACATAGGCACCCAGGGCTGTCACAATCACCGGGAACTGGCTGTGCTTCCAGTAGCTACCACAGGATGGGGACATACATTTTGGATAGTTAAGAGATTTTCTTTGCCTAGATCAATATTTTCCTCAGCACACCCAAGCTTTGTTTGTTTCGATGGCCAAAACAGTCTGCCCTCTTTCCATTCCTGACTAAAGGTAGGGAGGAAAGAAAACTTAGCACCAAATTTTTATCTTCTAAAACTTACAGTAGTATAAATCCAGAGGAATTTTCATTCTTTAATTGCAAAGTAAATATCTGTCTTATTAAGGGGACCTACTTGTTACCCTGCCCCCCATCTCCAAATTCCACTTCCTGAGCAAAAGTATATATATATATACACACACAAACATACATACATACACATATACACATACATACACATTGTCAGCCCCTTTGGAAGGTATTCCACTGACTTGTATAAAATAAGAGTCCTTGTTTTAAAGTGACTGAACTCTTTGTTCTGGTCTTTACCAGTCCTGGGAATTATTTCCCCCCATATTTCAGCATTGTGCAACAAACTTTTCAAATTTTCTAAGCATATGTTGAAGCTAAGCCAAAATCTTAGGAACAAGGTGGTTGCTGTCCCCTTTGAACAATCAGATTTATTCGTATCACATAGATTCAAACGTGGCTATTGAATAAAAGCTGAGATGTTTCACACTGAAAATGGTATCCTGTTGCTTGTGGGAGCCATTTACTAAAGTGCTTCTCACCCTCTTTGGACTGTGGGAGAGCTCTGTGAAAGCTGCACTTGGAATGTACTTTCACTTATCAACCCTGCTGATTCAGAGAGCAATAGCTTTTCAGTGAAGTTAGGTCACCATTAAAGAGATGTTAGTGTGAACTGAGGAGTAGTGCTTCTTACACATAAGAGATGAGGAGGAAAACTCCTTACATACCCTTAACTTTGATAGCCTTTATTTTTGAAGATAAAGAGTAAAGAAGCTACTTTTTATTATTTTTTAAAATTTCCATTATTTCCATTTCCTATGGACCTACTTTTGCAGTCTTCATAGTATGAACTAACTGGTTGTGTTTTTAACTACTGTCATAACATAGTGCCCTCATTTGCATATTTCACTGTGTATGTGCATCATACATTATATGTCAGATACCAAAAATTATGTCATAAGCTCCTTGAAGGCAATATGGTTTTTCTGTCCTCATCCCCATTCTTGTCATGTCTGAAGTAGAAATAGTGCTCAGTAAATGTGCAATGAATTAATGAATTTCATACAAGTAAAACTTATATACTCAAAATTGCTTGAAATGTTGGTTCTTCTTTCCCCCCAAACACTTATTTTTATAGAACCTGTTTGTTTTTATGAGATTTCTCAGCCAGTGAGAAAACAAAGCTAAAGACTTCCCTTGAAAGAAAAATTCAGTCACTCACACTGAAGACAAAACCCTGTCCCTTCATCCACAAGTACTGACCTCACATTCTCCACCAAGTAGGAGGAGGACATCACATGAGCCCCTTTACAGGTGTTTTCTCCTGTCCATGCACTGACCACTGCTCTTTTTTTTTTTTAAGATTTTATTTATGTTTTTGACAGAAAGATAGCTCAGGTAGGCAGAGTGACAGGCAGAGGGAGAGGGAGAAGCAGGCTCTCTGCTGAGCAGGGAGCCTGACATGGGGCTCGATCCCAGGACCCTGGGATCATGACCTGAGCTGAAGGCAGATGCTTAACCCACTGAGCCACCCAGGCATGCCAATGACCACTACTCTTAACGTGCTCATTGCTTACCACTAAATGGTAGAGGCAGACAGTAATTCAAAATCCTGCTGTTGCCAGGAGAATATGGGCATCCGACTCTGGCCGCTGCTCTCAGAGAGTAGCACAAAATCATGCTCGGGAACAGCACATTGAAATTGGAGAGTGTGCTGCTTGTCTTCTCCAGAATCTAGTGCTGACAGTTGCATCCGTGACTGAGTCCCGTTCACGTCAAGCGAGTCTCGAGTCTTGCCCCCTCAAAGATGTTATCTTAACATCTCTGCTGTCTTACTTATCATCTTGAAAATTATCGAAGAGAAAATGTACCTGTTTTGAGGTACTGTTTACTACATGACCCCGCCCACAACCCAGTCATAAGCATTTGTTCTACTCGGGACGATGCCATGTTCCTCATCCATACAGACCTTTAACAGCAGGGTTCCACTTCGGTTATCTAATTTTATGTAAACCATGCTGGCAGACTTCGCATGCCCGGAGAAACTCCTCAATACATGCTCCCCAGTGAGTACTCACACTTTGTGAGCCATGGGAAACCCATTCCCAGTGTGGTGCTTCTCTTCTAGAACAACTCAATCCAACAGTTGTTCAAGAGCTTTTGTGAAAGGAAAGTAGATCAGAAAATATGATCATGGGGATAAAGGTACATCATAGGGAATATAGTCAATGGTATTGTAATAGCGTAGTGACAGATGGTAGCTACACTTGGGCTGAGCCCAGTATAACATATAGACTTGTGGAAATCACTATGTTGTACACCTGAAACTATTGTAATATTATATGTCAACAATACTTCACTTAAAAAAAAGAAACCAGTGACCTACTTGCTGCCTGAGCTCAGTGTCAGCATTAGGGTCCCATGGATCTTCACAGTAACAATCTAGAGAGGAGAGGTGGGCAGTCTTCTCTTTTTGAGTGAGAAAGCTAACTGCTGCTATCTCCTAATGACTCTTTTTTCTCTCGAATGACTTGCTGGACCCCCTTTAGGCATTTTGCTAGTGATTCAACCACAAGTGACAGTGAGTATTTGAATTGTTTTTCACTCACCCAAAACCTGTCACCTGTATGTCCTCAACATCATGGAAATTGCCATGCTTTATCCTTTATCGATCCCTCTGGAAAAGCAGAAGGAAAGTGTCACACCATGGGAGCATTTATTTGCTTGGGGTTTTAGACACTGGTCCTCATCACTGAATTTCACCTCTTTTAAAGAACCTGGAGAGCCCTGGGAGGACACAGTGGGGCATGCCTTTTTAATTAAAAGCATTACTTTGGGAAAGAGAATAAAAAGACAAATTCCCATTTCTTTAGACCTCCACTGTCCTGGAAAAGATTTTTTTTTTCTGGACATCTTAACATGTTTATGGGGTATTCCTATTAAGGATTATAATATATCCCCAGTATGTACCATGCTCTTTAAATTCATGTTTATATAAATTTTACCCACACCAAAACATCACCTCATAATGTTTTACATATTGTGAGCCTAAAATAGCACAATATAGAACAAGATCTTCACAATTGGCCTAAATGAAATATACTTGAAAAATTCTTTAAACTTGGTAATCATGCTTTCATCATTTTCAAGGTAAAATTAAACCTAACTACTTCAGAATTAAATTAAATGTGAGAGGGGAGCCTGGGTGCCTCAGTGGGTTAAAGCCTCTGCCTTCAGCTCAGGTCATGATCCCAGGGTCCTGGAATTGAGCCCCACATTTGGCTCTCTGCTCTGCGGGGAGCCTGCTTCTTCCTCTCTCTGCCTGCCTCTCCGCCTACTTGTGATCTCTGTCTGTCAAAGAAATTTTAAAAAGTAATAATAAATAAATAAAAATAAATTAAATGTGAGAACTAGTGGAAGGACCTAGCTCGATGCTCAGTGAACTTGGTTCTCATTTTCCTCCTCATGTTTATACCTATACTGCAAACTCCTGCAAATCCATCTCAAGTCCCCCTCTCACTGATAGTTTCCTGCTTTTCAAACCTCCCTTGGTATCCACCTAGGTAACTGCTGGTGTTTCTTACTTGAAATTCTACACGAAACAGCTTTGGTTTCCATCACAACCGATTTGGTGTTTTCTACACTGCATAATAAAATCTTGCTAAGGTTACAGTTAATTCAATTATTTCGCTTCAAGAATCAGCACTTTTCGATTGTAATTGCCCTTGATAAGTATTTCTAAACATAGCCATTCTAAACAGAGCATACTGAGCGTAACCTGTTCTCGACGGCTGCAGGCCATCGTTAAATGACCTGGTGCAGGGATCTGCAGTCGGTGCAGTGGGACATGATGCTGGGTGGGCGTGGTCCGTAACGACTGTCCTGGAATTTGCTTCCAAAGAAACGTTCCCTATTATCAACAAGATTTTCAGTCATTTTCCTCTTCCCGAGAAAAGTGGAGTGTGCCCTGTGTAGCCTTAAGATTCCCTATCATGAAACAGCAGACTCTCCAAATACTTTTTCAGGTTTCACTCTTACAGTATTCATTTTGAGAAACAAATGAAAATCCATTTATTTATTTATTTATTTATTTATTTATTTATTTTTACCCTCCAACTCTTGTCCTTTTATTTCTATAGCGGACTGGATTTCCTCACTGGATCTTATCCTAGGATGGTCTATCACGTACTTTGCTTTCACCTTGCCACGCCACTGACACAAATCCTGATGTAGGCCTTATTATATCAGACTGTGCTTGGGGATGGTGAATTCAGATCTTTCGTCAAAGTAGGAAAATAAACTCCTAAACAAGCTCATTTTATGTATTTATTTATTTTTTTACCTACAACCATTAAGAATTGAAAGGAAAATTGATCGTGAAGATTGAAGCATGTGCCTTTTCTTTTTTTTTTTTTTCATTGAAGTTTTTTTTCATTTCACTTTAGTTTCAGGTGTTCAGCACAGCGATTCAACAAATCAGTACTTTCTCCTGTGCTCACCACAAGCGTAGCTCCCATCTGTCACCATGCAACGTGATTACAATACCATTGACCATATTCCCTATGCTGTGCCTTTTATCCCTGTGACTTACTGATTCCATAATTGGAAGCTTGTATCTCCCACTCCCCATTCTTTATTTTGTCCATCCTTCACCCTCCTTTATTCTCTCCATCCCTCACTCCCTCCCCTCTGGGAACCACCAGTTTGTTCTCTGTACTTACAGATCTGATTCAGCTTTTTTTGTTTGTTTGCCTGTTTATTTGCTCATTTGTTTTCATTTTTAGTGAGTTTTTAACAATATTTTAAAATCTGCAGCAGCATGTAATTGTCAAAAAGAAACCTATCACCTCAAATTTTGTAGTCTTGTAAAGCATGACTAGCACCCTCTTTTACCCATGAATTGAGTCGATAATGTGAAACATGGTGATCACTTATTGAATACTGCAAAGTATTGGACTTAAAATTCTTTAAGAGAGTCCTCCCAAGACAAAATCTCCCCATTTCACAAGTGACATTTGTTCAGGAAGATTAAGATACACTCAGAAGCTGAGTTGGGACTGAAGCCAGTGCTGTCTGACGGTGGAGCCATGAGGTCTCCCTGTTGTCATGTGGTGTCTTCTGCCTGGCGTCACGGGAATGGCCGTGCTGAGGTGCAGGGACCAAGCCCTCTACAGCCTCTCTTCCGCTCTCAGGGCTGAATCTCTTCATCCCTCACTCTTGTCTTCTCAGGCGTAGGAACTTCAAAGTCAACACCAATCCATTCCAGTCATTCCCAGCACCAAGAAAGCAGCTCTGTTTTTCTCCACACTCTGCTGCTTTTTCTTTACATTTTGTCACATGCCTCTTCCTTTTGTCTCTTCCACTTCTACAAGAAAATGTTTCATTTAATAATATTTACCAAAAGGAAGTCAATTTCCTTTTGTCTAGTAGACAAGCCTTCACAGTATACTGATGTCATTTTGTTGTTTTAAAACTTTTTACTCATTTATTTATTTTTACTGTTACCTATGTTGTGGCTGAGAGCTTAGGAACAGCTGCTTTATTGATTTCTTTTTTGAGGGGAAGTAGAAGAGAAGTCTCCTTACTTGGAGAGCCAATTTAAAAATCCTGAGATCCAGAATGTTGTTTTTACTTCATAAGTAAAGCATCATTTATGAACTCATTCTGTAAATATTTCTTGAGGGATCACTGTATGCGAGGCATTTGAAGAAAAGTAGAGGACAAGTCGGATTGATGTAGATTGCTGTCAGGGAATTTTTATATTCTGTGGGAGAAATAAACCAAAAAAATCCATAAATTAATGTACAAAGGAGCTAGTTCTAGATATTGAGAAATGCTAGAAAGAAGCCAAAGCAGGACCGCATGGTATGAGAGAGGCTGGAAGACACTGGAGTCCACAAGACTTCTGGAGGAGGCTGTTTCATGAGAGAGACAAATGAAGAGGAGACACCGGACGAGCAGAGACAAAGAGAGAGTTTTAGGAAAAGGGAAAACACTTGCAGAGGTGCCAAGGCAAGAAAGAGACACTAGTGTTTTAGAGCCCCGCCCCAAAAAGGCCAAAGAGGCTTACATCTACAGACTAAAAGTAGAGTAGTACATGGTGAGGCATTTGAGGTCTAAATCCTATAGAGTTGATTGGCTGAATTGCGTTCCCCTGCCCCAAATTCATATGTAGATGATGGTACCTTTAGATGGAATTTGGGGACATAATTAAGTTTTAATGAGGTCATGAGGATGGAGCTCTTGTGATGGGGTTACTGGCTTTATAAGCAGGGGAATAGATACAAGAGATCTGTCTCCGCGCATGTGAGGCCACCGTGAGAAGAGACATCTGCAAACAAGGAAGAGGGCTCTATGCCTTCACCCTTGGCTCGGGCTTCCAGCCTGCAGAACTGTGAGAAATAAATATATGTTGTCTAAGCCACCCGAGTTCTGACATTTTGTTAGAACCGCCTGAGCGGTTAGACAAGGGCCATAGAAACCACATTAAAGTCATTCGTATTTTGCTTTAAGTAACAAAGAAGGCGGTGAATAGATTCTCCATGACAGGCTTCTGGTTTAATAGCCTTAAACACTGTAGCTCTTCTAAGCAAATGGGGAGCATAGACTGAGACATAGAAAATGTATGATTGAGTCTCTACATTTTCAGTAAAAATTCAACAACACCTATTATTGTTTGGTGGTTATTATTATTATTGTTCAAGTACTTGCTGGAAAAATGTCTCCATTTTTTTCATTAAAAACTTGTCCTTCTGGGGCACCTGGGTGGTTAAGAGTGTCTTTGACTCAGGTCATGATCCCAGGGTCCTGGGGTTGAGACCCATGTCAGGCTCCCTGCTCAGTGGGGAGCCTGCTTCTCCCTCTCCTCCCAGCTCAAGTACTCTGTCGCTATCTCTGTCTCTCACAAATAAATCTTAAAGATTTCTCACAAAGAAATCTTAAAAATTATTTGTCCTTCCATATTTGTTAAAGCAAACATTGTTTAGTTCTTAATTTATATTGCAAATGGATGAATGTTCCAAAAGATAAAAAAGTGCAAAACACAAAACTGGACACTTTTGTAAAGTTGGCTTTATTCCCTAAGTCCTCCTAAATCAAACGTGTCCTTCAAAAGTTAGATAGAGTTGTTCTGTTCCTTCTAATCAATCCCATGGAAACGTGGAACCATTGTTCTATTGGGGACATAAAAACAAATTATATTGATATATCTGTGTATTGTTTTGAGCGCTAATAAGAAAATGTAATTATTTTAAAGTTCTTGTGTGCTGTGAAAAAGTGGTCATTGACTGTAATTTCCATAGTTAGGTATAACTTTTTATTAGGTAATAGATTAAGTTTTGTCAGTCCTCCCCCTCTCCTACCTGGGACGTGTTCATAGGATGTTCCCATCAATTCCTCATTCTCAGAACCCTCTTCCACTGCGTTTTCTCCTCCCTTTGCCCACCCATTAGGGTATCACTGAGGTATTCGGGAGACAGACAAACACCTCCTTTAGTCTGATCCCAAATATTGTTATTCATGAAATCAGGTTAAAGTTACATGATGCAAAGATTTGGACAAAAGATAGTAGTGACAACAGGGCTAGGGGTAGACAACGTCTCATTACTGTCTAATCTGTGCAGGCCATGTCCTTGTGAAGAAATAGGAAATGACATTCCCATGCAGACTGCTTTACTGATTGAGAAGGCAATTACAGATTGGGAGAAGATATGCGTATGATTTTCAGGACTCGATGACTTTTATTTGGTGCACGCTTCTCACCATCCATCACTTTTTTTCAGTTATCATCGCATTCTCTGAGGAACCAGGGAGTTCATTAAGCGGCCACAAGCCATTTCCTTGGAACTTTGCAGTTTATGTTATTTCTGTTCACATCTACTCATTGAATAACATTTCCTTTAATCTATCCATTTCTACAAAAATGCTATTTAGGTATATAGGGAAGGCAGGAAAATAGTAAACGTAAATTTCTAAGAAATCATCCTCAAATAGCATTTCAGAGATTAGAAAATGCATTAACACATATCATCTCATTTCCTTTGTTTCAGAAAAAGCCTGCTAGGTAAATTGGACAAATATTATATCGTTTTAGAGATAAAAGACACTTGGAGGTCATGCTAATTAACTATGCAAAGTCCAAAGCTAAGTAATTAGCTCATGATTCCTACCTTAATGTTCAATCTGTACCCTAATATGAGTGGTTATTTAGGCACATACTTTTGACCAAGAAAATGTAATTTGTAGTATTCCAGATCTGAACATTTTGGGTTAATATTTCTGCAAATTTGAAAGTATATTGCTTTTTTATCAAGAAAAAAAAAGATTAAAAATGTTAGAAAGCATATAGTCTGTAATACCTAATATAAGCAATGTGTGGGATTTCACATGTTTCTCAGGACATGTACTAAACTTTTGTGAATATACCTATCTCTGTATTTATATTAATACCTGCAATGCCATTCAAAGGTAGAATACTTTGTTATTTGAAAATGCTTTTTCTGGTTAGTAGTTTCAAATTAATTTTGAAGACAAACCAGTTTAAAAAATAAGTTAAAATGGTCTAAATTTCAATAATTTTCATCTATGGATTAAGTATTCACATATTTATTATAAACATTCAAATTTTGTGGCAACTAAAACATAAAATGACTAAAAACATAAAAAGAAAAATGCTATTGGATATTAACATTTAACACAATGAGACATAAAATATTTCTCCTAGGAAAAAATGTATCATTTATCTAGAATAAAGCATTCTGAGAGTATGATTAAAAAAGATTATCTCCACTTAAAAGTAGCCATTAGGCTAAAGAAAAAAAAAGTTTTATGGTAAATCTGAAACTCTATTTTATTCCTTTGATTTACTAATGTTGCTTATTTTCTTCAGTCTTCAACTAAGCCTAATGAAAACCTCGTCGAATACTGTGTTATGCTATATTAAATATTCTTCAGTGTACTCTGTACCCCCAGGGTTTTTATACTGTGAAATTCCCATGCCTTCTGGAATCATTTCTCCTTTTTTTTTTTCTTTCTTTTTTTTCTTTTTTCTTTTTTTTTTTTTTTTGCTTATTTCTGCTTCCATCAGGCTTAAAAGGAAAGAAAACAAATATACAGAGGGAATAGGTGATGAAACCCTAAAATACACCAACACATTTACATACACATGACTACCTTGAATCTTAGAGTCTGTTTCCACAACTGCATTAAGAAAAACTCCCGAGGACTCCAAAGGAAGAGAATAAGGACAAGACGAGTTCTCTTTCTGAATCTGAGTTATTTAGAGTGAAAGATTTCACGAGCCAGATCTGAACACAGCTAATAAAAAAGACCTTGCTTCTGTCGGGAGACAGAATATGTATGTATGCTTTTGTATGGATGAAGTCCAGATTTATTATCCTGAACTCTTCACCCAGCATTAATCATAAATCAATTTAGTGACAACTTAAAACTATAAGAAAATTGTATACGCAGCTTGAATAATCCATTTAACAGGTCAAATCAATGGCTTGGCTCTGTGCTTTCTTCCAGTTGGGTTTTCGATGGACGTACTGTCTCTTTACCAATTTTGTTCTCCCAGGCAGTCAAGAGCAGGGGGTTTGATTCCCTCTGTCAGGGAACACAAATCAACTTGAAAGGAAGAGTATGGCTGATTTAATGCCATATATTATGCAGAAAAAGAGAAATGACAGTTCCTAAGACTAAACTTAAAGCGATGAAGAAAGTAAATCTGGAGAATCTCACCCTTTAGGAATGCTTAGCTGTTACATTCACATTTGTCTATTTTCCCCTAGAAATATATTCCCCAAAGTGATGCCAAGCATGTTCTCTTGTTTATAATTACTTGGGAAGAGGATGACTAATGAATAGCTTCTCTCCCTCCTGTATGTCCGATGAACAAATATTTTCCAAGAAAGTCAGACACATTATTCAGTTCATTGTATGAAATAAATCCACCCAGGGGTTGGTATTTTAATAAAACAATTATCAAAAATTTTAAATTCTTTTTTTTACATTATTCTCAACTGTGATCTATTTTGCATTTTCACATTCTATAATGTAATGTGTTCCTGTGAAATCTCATTCTGCTTAAGTGTATTTTATTTAATTTAAGTATATTGATATATTAAAGAGAAAGTGTAGGCTGATGATCTGGCAAGTAGAACCATCGAAGGAACAACCCTTGTACCTTCCTGACTACTACAAAATGAAGCAATGGGGAAGAAGGAAGCTATGGAAATAGAATAGTGTTGGAATCTTGCCTCATCAGTTTCTTAGCCGAGTGATAAGGAATTCAATCCCTCCTCTTCTGTTAATGCAAATACTAAAGGTTTTGTGAGGATTAAATGAGATTTTTCACTTAACCGAGAAGCAGGTATTTTAATTTGTTAATCAAAATCACGCATTATTACTAGCAATATTTATTTCTAAGGGGCTCCTGGGTGGCTCAGTGGGTTAAAGCCTCTGCCTTTGGCTCAGGTCATGATCCCAGGGTCCTGTGATTGAGCCCCACATCGGGCTCTCTGATCGGCAGGGAGCCTGCTTCCTCCTCTCTCTCTCTGCCTGCCTCTCTGCCTACTTGTGATCTCTGTCTGTCAAATAAATAAATAAAATTTTTTAAAAAAATTTATTTCTAAGATGTGAATCCACTACACATCTCTGAATATATATGATGTATTGAAGGTATGGGCGAACTTTGAAAGAATTTCTTGTAATGTTAATTACCTAAAGTTAGCTTAAAATATATATATTTTTTTAATTCATTGTCCTCTACCACATTTCTGTTGAATACCTTTGTTTGGAAAGTTGCAGTGAGATTCTTCTTGACGTGAATTTGTAACCTGCAAAAGCAGATTAGAAATATGGGACAGTACATTTGCCATGACAGAGAATAAATACCTGAAGTTTGGGAATGTTTTAAACTTCTAAATTATGCAAATTTGTGAGCAAATATAATAGTACAGACTCATACACTGAAGCAGAAAATTAGACTCTGTGATTTTAGACACTTTAATAATAAATCCCGTTAATTGCTACTGACAGTCCTTTAGAGATGAAAAATCATTGTATTTTCAGGTTTGGCCCAATGGCTGTGGAAAAATATTATTCCTCACCAGTGGATGATCTAATTTAACTAAAGAGTAAACCCTATAAAATCAGAGTTGATGACCTGGTTGATTAATGTGCCCAGTAATTCTATTAGAGTAAGATATAATTTAAGAATCCAACGGATAAAAATCATCATTCTCCTGGTTTAATTAGTTTTCATTAGAAAATTTACATATATATAGATATGCATATCTACATGTATGCATATCTATATATATGTTTCTACACATAAATAAATATATAGTGGAGTAACAAAGTTTATATATCCTATACATATCTTATAAGACACATAAAAAAGTATATTTCCCCTAGAGAATGCACACCTAAATTTGGGGGTGGGGGCAACAGAAAGTGAACAGATTTTAACAAAGTATTTTGGTGGGTTTTTAAAGTCAGCTTTCAAAGTCGGATAAGACACATTATTCAGTGAGGCATCTTTCATACGCATGTATGTATGCCGTTATAACTGCACCATTTTATTTCCTTTAATGAGTACTGTATCTGTCCTAAAACTGTGAAACAATCTACATGCCCTCATCCTAACCCACTTTCCTCAAAAAAACCCTTTGAATTTCCACCCTGCTCTGTGCCAGAGATACCACTGGGCGGGAAGCCATGTGAATACAGTGTCAACACATTGGTTGTTGTGGCTAATGTCACTCAAAATCAAGTAGCAGAAACAAGATCAAATCAGTTGCTTGAATTGACCTGTCACTTCACTTAAATTACAACGAGCAGGTCAATAACCCTATGAACCAGGTAGTGGAATGTAGGCGAACGTGCATGGATTAACATCACTGAAACTTAGAGCTGGTGTTGCTGATACTATTTTTAGATTGAACATGACTCCCAAACATACACTTTAAAGTGAGATAAATATGCATAGTTTATAAACAATATGAAGTTGGTGAATTTCATTTTATCCAGGATGGTGGCATGAAAAATAATAATGTATTTACCAGAAATGTACTCAAATAGGGAAGTATTTTATCCACAAAGTCTAAAGGAGAAATGCAGGGAAAATTTTCATTTACACTATTATGCAAGAGATAATAAATACTGTATCACTAAGGATTTGTTACGGTCTCATTCAAACACGCTTCAGCCCTAAGAGTTAAACACATCATGTAAAAATATCCAAAAGGATGATCTACATGGTCAGAAGTAACCACTCCCTAATATGATCATAGAGGTGGCTACAAAACGTAGAATTTAAAAAGGCAATGGAATGACATCAAAATGATGTAGGTGGGGATTAAAGAGGGAGCTTGGTTTTCAGGTCCCACTTCTCAAAGAAGCTTAAAGTGAAACTAGACAGTGAAGGCATCTGCTGAGCTTAGAATACAGGACTGGGATGTTATAAGGACGTTAGGCAGAGAAATTAGTGTAAGGACAGGCTGAAATGCATGTGTTTATCAAACAGAGGGTAGATTGTTATGACTGGAGCATGGACGTCTCTTGGTAGGAGGTGGAAGGTACATTGGTTTTGATGAAAATTGTTGAAGTTGGGTGATAGATCATGAAGTTTTGTTATGTTGTCCTCTTGCTTTTTGAAATTTAATATTAAACACACACACACATACACACACATACACATTCAGGGGGACCTGAGAACTAGATATAGGTATTGTCCCTGTTTAGCTGGTGCACAATTACTAGTGACACAGATCAGTAAGCTGGTGCACAATTACTAGTGACACAGATCAGTAATAGATTTAGACCTAGAGACAGATCAGAGAAGAACACCACATTGGTAAATCAAACTACATCTACACATTAAAAAAAGTTCAGTAGTAGGTTCAGGAAGTCGTATCAGCACACTACTACAGACCAGACCTTCTGAAAGCTAAACTAGCCCCTACTTCCAAGTCCAGACTTCTGGAAGCGAGTCTAATGCATGTGGGTGCCCATAAAACCTACAGCCAGCGAAGCTCATCAGTATTGGTAGAATCTAAAATGTAGCATTGACCAGAGAGTTCAGTAGAGTGCAGCTGATCTGGAATAACGTCCTCATTGTTGACCCTCAGCTTTCCCGGGTCAACTTGACATCTAAGACCAAGACAAACTAGCTGGGTCTAGGAACTTACCTAATCTTACTGTTAAAAAAGTAGAAGAAATAAGTGATGATCTTACATGGACTTCCTGGAAATCATACTAACATGTACATATACTCTCTGTAGGACCAGGCATTGATATTGAAAATATAGAATTACACACAATTACACAATCAGAGATGTTAGAAGATACCACAGACCCAGGAAAACCTTCCCCTTTAGTATGATTTAATGTAGTCTGTCAGATAAAAGGTAATTTCAGAATATACTCAATGATATTGTAATAGTGTTCTATAATGACAGATGGTAGCTATGCTTGGGGTGAGCATAGCATAACACAGAGAGATGTTGAATCACCATGTTGTATCCCTGAAGCTAATGTAATGTCGTATGTCAACTATATTCAAATTTTAAAAATTTAAAAAAATAATAAAAGATAATTTCAGTTAAAGAGTATCTTATCTGCTGACCTTCTATGATATTCTTTGGACAGGTCTGAATTTACAGTCAGCTAGCAAATATAACCCTCTGAATTCTGGGCTAGAAGATAAATCATACTTTATGAAAATATTACAGAACACTTGAACTCTTGGTTTCATGCTCTTTTAAGACACAAATGTACGATAGTGATGTTTGAACTGCTATGTTACAACTTTATCAACTGTTGTAATAGTAGGCTTTGAAAATCTTTGATAAAATGTGCCAAATTTCATTGCCTTGAAATGTATCATTTCTGCAACTTATCAAACAGTGTTGACTCATGTTACAGTAAGCTCTTGGGAATTATGAAAAATAATCATATTAGTGGAAGAATTATTACAAAGTTTTAAACCCTAGATTCAAGTCCAACTTGGTGCCACATGTAAAATTAATCTTCGGATCTTTACAGAATTCCTCTGGGCAATAATCTACATCATAAAATGAAACATAATGATGAATAGACACTTTTTACTCTGAAGAAGTCCAGGAAATAAAATTTCATTGCACAATTGGGCATATGTGTTATGGAGGATTTTATCTTCTTCGTAAGCATGAAAAATTGTCCACTGTGTGATATTGGACTAAAAAGATTAATAGTCTGATCCACTATGCAAATCTTAATATAAAGCTCAAAGGTACAGCATTTTTATTTTTTTCCAAACTGCCAGTGATTTAAATAAACAGCCCTGACTTTTCCAACCACCATATCAATTAAGCAAAGATAGTATTAGTACTATAAAATATTAAAATGCCTATTTTATTTTCATTTTTGCATATTTATCTTTCAAAACATATACTTTAAAATGCAAAGATTATCACAGCATGGTTCTATAGGAAAAGACCTAAAGAGATATTAAATTATTCCACTGTTATTCTGGACATAGCCTATACATGGTTAAGTCTTAAAAGAAAACACACCATATAGCTTTCCTAAAACAACTAATACATATATGAATTTAAAAATAATTCTTTTGCTATATTCTGTTTATCCACCTTAAAATGCAAAAGGTACTGAGAAATGTTTTTATAAAAAATATTAGATAATTTAATTTCATAAAACTTGCAAAATGTGCACCATTGCTTTACATGATACAAAAATATATATTTGTTTTCAGCTGTAAAGATGTGTTTCAATTGATGAAGAATTTGGTTCCCATGATTTACATATTATGTTAAACTGTGTGCCAAACTATGGGATTTTTTTTTTTTTTGAGGAAAAATTATCATAGACATAGACTATTGGAGCAAATCCTTCACCACCACTCTACCATTGTCATCTGGTAGGATCTTTTTTAAACTATAATCGGTGTAGTCTGTCTTGTGTACAAACACTAGCCTCTCCTATTTGCTATGCACAGATATTCAATCAGATGTTTAATTACTTCTTAACATGAGTTCCAAACAGCTGGCTAATTCCCTTGTTTCTGATTAAAGAGATTACAAAAAATAAAATTTAACATGGCTTTTACATACAACTCTAAAAGGAAACATTATTAATAAGATTTAGCCATTCAAGATATGCAAGACTTGTATGTGTTACCATTACTGGGGACAAGAGTTTCTAAAACAACAGAACACTTTCAGCAAATAGCAGGGAAAGGGACACAGTCCTCTGAAATGTTACTAGTTCGAAAGGGCCGACCCTAAAAAGTAATCGGATAAACATTGGCTAATACTGTCTATAAATTGGCTGTCATTGGTGTGTCAGGATCAGTAATGCACATTTTGGGCTGCAGATGACCAGCAGTTAATATATTAGAAGTATGGAGGCAACTACCTACGTTGAAGTCAACTGACAGGACTGGATAATGTGGGGCAAGCATTTTTGTAATAGTATCAATGATCGCGTACTCCACTTTTTCATATCGACAAGTCTGAGTTTTTTTAGCACTAGCAAATGAAATCGTCTTTTTAAATCTTGTCTTCCTTTAGTGAAGGACATTTTCATCGGCTTAAACATTAACATCTTCAAAATATAGGAATTCTTTTGAAAGTGAGTGAGACCCTCTTGGTTATTGTGTTACTTCTTTCTATTTTATGAATCAGACAGATACAGTAAATCTGTATTAACTCTTTCAAACACAAAACTGTTAGGTATCCACAGTCCCGAACCAGTCAAACATGGATGAAAGAATGTTGCCAGAAACTAAGTCCCAGGTGTAATCTCTGACATCTTTTCATTGTTTTGGTGATGGTGTTCATGGAACTTGCTCTATCAGAAACATTCCATGAAGCTGCTATGGGTGATATGAACACTGAACCGGACAGTTACACAGATATGACTTGGAACCCACAAGGGTACTATGGGAATCTACAGGTGGTTTATGTGTGGGTATGCATGTGTATGGGTGTGTGTTTTTGTGTGTATATATACACATATTAATTTGGAATGCTGTCTGGGATATATATATATATGTATACATATATATATATATGAAATGCGAAGAACCTTTAAGAACAATCCTGATAGAGAACTCTCGCCTGTATAAAAAGTTATTTTGTTGCATATATACTTTTGTACAAAGTTATTTTGAACTATTATGGAGCTGTTTAAAAAATATAAAAAGTGTGTGTGTGTAAGTCTCCAGGATATACTGTGAATAGGAAAAGTGAGGGAGAGAACCAGGTAATGACAGGTATTATTTAATCTCAGTATATTATAAAGTATATGTACATATATAATAAATACATACAAATGGAGATTTTAAAAACTATGGAAAAAGCATCCTTCATTTTAGGCCACTCAGGCTGCTATAACAAGATATCGTAGACTGGGTGACTTATAAACAACAGAAATTTATTTCGCAAAGTTCTGGAAGCTGGTAAATCCGAGATCAAGGCTGTGGCTAATTTGTTGTTTGGTAAGAGCGCACGTCCTTGCTCATAAACAGCTGTCTTCTTGCCATGATTCTCTGGGGTGTTTTCATAAAGGCTTTAATCCCACTTATGAGGGCTCTGCTCTTGTGATCTAATTACCCTGCAAAGCCCTCATATTCTAATACTATCACTTTGAGGGTTAGTTTTTCAACATGTGAATTTTGGAGGGACATAATCAGTCTGTAACACCCCCATACTGGTAAAAGGAGTGAGATTGAGAGAAGAAATTAAGGGCTGAGGATCTGCTTCTCTGTTTTATGTGTTTTCCTCATGGTCACAAATGATTGCCACAGCTCCAGTTATCAAACCCATAAATGTCAGCATACTTATAAGGAATGACAGGGAATAAATCTACTAAATCTCTTTTATTACAGAAAAAAAAATCCATCTATCTATATTGTTTGGTTATATTATATGTAATATGTATGTTATGTATGTTGTATAATTTACTACATAGTATATATACTATATATATATATTTGCATATATATAGTGTATAATACAGGTTGTATTATATATAGTATAAATATGTATATTTGCATATATATTGTTCTATAATATATATGTGTTATGTATGTTGTATTATATATACATAATCTACTTTTGAGAAGTCTTTAGCACAATTTTCCTAAAATCTCATTGGTTAGCATTTGTATCATGCATGTGACTTTGCTGCAAAAGAGTGAGCAGGAAAGCAAATAATTGGGAATTTCAACTATTGTCATCACAGACAAGCTCTATCACCAAGAAAGGAGGCATGGAGAATAATCATTGCCTAGACCGCCAGCAGTGCGTGCTATGTTTTCATGACTTTTACATACTCATTGTCAGGAGGAAGTACCAGAGCTTTTTATTTCCTCCACATGAACTCTGTGACTCATCTTGAATTATGGTGTCCTAAATAACAGTGGCACATACCGTTTCAGAGGAGGGATATCTGCAGCCTATTACAAGAAATTTGACACTAAGCCATTCTATAGTATTTTTTTAGTTACAATTCTCATAAAAATGTTCTCTGATGGACTTGCTTAAACATTCCAGTATTCCTAAAGTGGATTTCAGTTAGATTCCCTGAGAGTTTGGTTGTTGATGGTGGATACCTCCCTAAATATTCTGAATGAGAATTCAAGACTTCTGGATAAATCTTCACTAACCCTTTCTTAATTCTGGAATGTAGTCTCAGACTTCTTAGGGTAAAGGATTTGGGAGTTAGTCCTGCAGAGGGTTTTCTAGCACAGAATGGGTAAAAGATGATTTATCTTAACAAGAAACTAGGGAAAGCATAAACAACACTGAAGGGATCGTAAGAACCAAAAGATAAATCAAGCAGAGAACTGGCTAAACCTGTATGTCAGAGGTAAAGACTCCGTCATTACTATGCATCCTGGGGGAGTCAAATGCAGAGAGAATAAGAAACCCCTGGTAGCAGTTCAAGGGGAGGGCAGGTGTGCCTGCAGGATCACATTCAAATTCTATCTGGAGACAGGAAATCTGGGAGGCTTAATTTTGAGAATAGCCTTAATAAATCTGCCAGTAGATGGATGGGCTGTTTGATGAGGGAACAAGAGCCCCCAAGGCTGAGGACTAAACCTGGATCTGCTATACATTTAATTCTTTTGAAAACCATCCAGAAGAAAAGCAATTGTGTGAAAGGGAAAGCTTAAGATTTGCTTGTTGGGAGAGAGCACCAAGAAATGCAGAGTTACAGGGATTTTTAGGCTCTATCTGTGTGGAGAATGTGGTAATATACTCATAAGCACATGGCTTACATGATATTAGCTGAGACATGGAGCCATTTCTACTAGAACCATGAAAATAATAAACCAGAGAAGAAACTAGGAAGGACATTTAGGAACTTACTACAGTACGCTATCCGGACAGTGCCAACGACAGGTGTTAGAATTCCTTCGTGCTTGATGTAGAGGTGGTAGTATTTGAGGTTTTGGTTACTTCTATCAAAAGTTGCCAAAAACTTACTGGCTTAAGACAACATAAATGTATGACCTTACAGTTCTGTAGTTCAGAAGTCCAACACAGCTCTCACTGGGCTAAAATCAAGGCCAACTATGTTCCTTTCTGGACAATCCATTTTCATGGAGTTTCTCTTCTAGAGGTTGCTCGTGTGTCTACATTGTATCTTCAACTCCAGCTCTGGGTGTCTGAGTCTTTCTCACATCACGTAACTCTGTCACCCTTCTTCCTCCCTCTTCCACATTTAAGGACACATTGAGCATACTGAACTCACCCAGATAACCCAGGACAGTATCCCTGTTTTAAGGTCCACTGAATAGCAAACTTAATTCCATTGGCTACTTTAATTTCCACTTCTCATGTGCTATAAAATATCTGTAGTTTTTGTTAAAAATTAGGATCTGAATGTCTTTCTGCTGAGCACAGTGGGGAAACTGCCAAAATATGAAAGTCGCTGTTACACATTGTCTTTAAATGTCCGTAGAAGGTAGTAAATATACTAGAGTCCTAATACTTAAAACACATTCTTATTTTTCAGAAGAGCTTACAGATTGCTTAAAATATGTTGATTAGGTTGAGAGGCAAAATATATTAAGCTAATACATACTGAGGGTCTAGTATGTCTTTGGAGTCATGGTATTCACTTAAGAGGAAGAAAGGATGCTCGGATTTGACCCAAGCCTTATCCTCACTATCCAGAGCCCACAAAAGTTTCATATGTTTCCAGTTATCTATAGAAGTCCAATACAAAAAGAAGAGTAAGAATATTAATCCCATAAGTAAAATTAAATATTTATTAGTAATTTCATATAATTTCAACTATTGACTTGCTCTAAGAAAATAAATTAAAGTAAGAAAAATTAAATAATCTTATCCCATCAAGTCACCTTATTAAATTAGAAATTATGTGAAAAGTTAAATAATGATAAGATAAATTTTTTTTTAAAGATTTTATTTACTTATTGGACAGACAGAGATCACAAGTAGGCAGAGAAGCAAGCAGAGAGAGAGGAAGAAACAGGCTCCCTGCTGAGGGAGCTCCATCCCAGGACCCTAGGATCATGACCTGAGCCTAAGGCAGAGGCTTTAACCCACTGAGCCACCCAGGCACCCCGATAAGATAAATTTTTAGAAGTAGTTTTTCAAAACAACTGAAAAGAAAGCATTAGGTACAAAATAATTAACGATCAAAGTAATAACATAGAAAACAATTTATGTGTTCACAAGGATAATTCACAATTGTAGCCTCAGAGATTTAAATTGTAGAGTCCATATTTTATTTCCTTCCATTTCCTTTTCTGTACCCTCTGTGGTATCACGGTGCCCACTCCATATGTAACCCCCCTCCAGGATGTCAGCTTGGGTCATCATCTCAGGCTTGTGATATGGAGACCCACATTGGGTCCCGAGTTGGCCTTGTGCTGGGTGTGGAGGCTTATGATTCTCTCTCTCCCTCTGCCTCTGCCACTGCCATCCCCCCACACCCTGCATGTGGGTGTGCACGCTCTCTCTCTAAAAATAAGTATATATATATATATTTAATGCCAATCAGACTTCTTGAAGTTTCAGGGCATATCTCAGATTTTGTCTTAAGTATATCTTACTCTCAAATTCTAGTGATCTCTATTCTCTCTCTCTGTTCCTGTTTCTGTTGCCCATATGATTCATCTGATGAAGATTCAGGTCTTTCCTAACAATTTCTGATTTATGTTTTGAAATTTATACTGTGATTAATATTTCATATTTAGGGTTTGATCTTCCTAGTTCATTATGCCATCCTTACGGCAAATACTATGTTTAATATACTGTGTTTACATATTGAAAAATGAGTATCTAATTCTGCCGAGCTACAGAGCTGGGCTACTGAGCCCACCACTGGGATTACAAATTCCTATATAAAACACAAAAGAGGTCAAGGATAAATTTGTTATGTTTCTCAGTATTTCCAGTATATTACCTTAACTTTCATGTTTTGTGTGTACATTCAAATATCAAGACACAGAAAAAAATTCATGTTATTTCAGTTTAATTATTCTAATTTTATGTGGCAAACATTTACATAACTGCTAGATAGAGCTATTGAGTACCTGTTACACAACTACTATTGGTTCCTGTTTTTAAGGAGTTTAGAATCTGTGGGAAAATGGTAATTAATCAACAGATCCTACAAACTGATACCAAATGTAGGTATAATAAATACTATGAGGAAGAATAGCTTAGTCCATTTGGGCTGCTATAACAAAAATACCATACACTAGGTCATCTAAACAACACATATCTCTTTCTCACAGTTCTAAAGGCAGGGAAGTCCAAGATCAACTGCCAGCAGATTTGTTGTTTGGTAAGGGTCCACTTCCCAGTTCATAGATGGTCATCTTCTGGCTGTATCTTCACATGGGAAAAGGAGAGCTGGAGAGCTCTCTGGGATCTCTTTTATAAAGGTACTAATACCATTCATTAGGGTTTCACCCTTAATACTTAATCACCTCCAAAGGCCCCAGTTCCTAATACTATCACATAGGAGGCTGGAATTTCACCAGGGAATTTTGAAGGGACACAGACATCAGTCCATTGCAGACCATGTCTGCTAACATGCAAGTAGAAAACAAAATCCACCAGCCAACTTGGAGAGGTTAAGGAGGTGTTTTCTAAAGAAGTGAAGTCCGATCTGATGAATGCAAAAAATTGGGATGAGTGCTAGGGGAAAAGTTTCCAGGCAAAGGAAACAACCTATGCAGATAACATATAGCTGGATGAAGAATGATGTATTTAAGAAAGTGAAAGTTGTCAGCACCTGGGTGGCTCAGTTGGTTAGGTGTCTGCCTTCAGCTTAGGTCATGATCCCAGGGTCCTGGAATCAAGTCCCATACCAGGGAGCCTGCTTCTCTCTCTGCCCCCTCCTCCCCACTCTCTCTCTCTCTCTCTCAAAATTAAATAAAAATAATTTAAAAAAAAAATTGAAATTGACTGGTGTGGCTGAGCACAGAATGAGGGACAAGTTGTTCTGCTAGAACGTGAAGATATACCATGCAAGATCTGCAAGTCATGGAAAGGGCTTCTATGTTCAGTATAGGAACAATGAGAATCCCTGGAAGGAATTGTGTGCTTATGTGCCTGAAGGACATGAGCCTGGGTGACTTAGACATTTCCAGTTATGAAGCATCATTCTGGCTACTTGATAGGGAGATAGAGTAGAAGCTAAGTCAGCTAGGAAGCTATAGTGAAGGCCTGGTTTGACCAGTAGTCATGGCAGGATTCATTAAGAATGGTTGAGTTGAAAAGTGTTTAGAAGGCAAAATTGACCAGACTTGGTTGTAATTACATATGGGTAGGACAAAGAAGGAAGTGTTAGGAGGACTTGAAGGTTCCTACCTATGTTACAGATAGTGATGCCATTCTTTTCAATGTGTGTTCTGACAGAGGATCATAAATTTATTTGGGGTATGTTGAGTTCAGAATGTCAAATCCAATTATCATTGTCAAACAGGAAAATGGGAAATATATCTCTTTGGAACTCAGTAGAGAACTCTTTGCTGATGATATATATTTGAGGGTCATTATTTCTAGGTAGAACCTTATTTCATAACTATTGTTGCAGTAGGACCTGGGAGGAAGTATAAAATTAGAAGAAAAATACTAGTTCTGTGAGTGCTGTGGTGGTAATAAAATGCAACATTAAAATAGTTCTGTTTTAGAAAAAGTTCACAGTTATGAATCAGAAATGCTATGTCATTTAAAGCTATTTTATTATGTTGTAATATTATTTTATTCTGTTCCATGAAAGCAAATTTTAATGCAGGAGCTTTATCTTATATCAACAAATACATCTCTTACTTTGAGTAGGCAAGAAAGGGAGGATTCTCCAACTATCCATCTCATGTCCCTAACTATTTTACCTTAAATAGTGAAGGGGTGTATGGATCTACTTATTAAAGTTTTCTTTTGGAATATTTTAAAACATTTACTTACTGCTTTTCAGCTAATGCAGTTTCACTACTCTGACTTGATTTTTATAGAAATTTTGAAGCATCAGTTAACTCGCTGTGATCCAGTACTCAATTTCCCTTAAATCCTGACCAAATCTTTAAGTTCTTTATTTTTAAACATCTCTACTCAGAAGTGACCTTTCTCAAATCATTTGTAGATATTATTAATATCAAATAAACATACTTGTTGCTATATACGAAATATAAATGGAGACTACATAATATTATCTGAGTAGTAAGTAAAAGTGCCACAAGCATTGTCTTTAAAAAAACAAAGAGCATTTTGAAATTGTTATTATTGTCAGAATTCAAATATATGTTGCAGAAATTATTTCATGCATTTAATTAGCATCTTGGAGGCATTATGTGTCTATAAATACATAAGTTGTAAGGAAGGCTTATCATAAACTTTTTTTTGTTTCAAATGGAAAATTCTAGAAAGAGGGTTGAGTTGTTTCTTCTTTATGACGTCAGGATGTTTCCCCACATTTCTATGCTTGGGGTGTTCAACTGTATCACTGACAATATTTCTAAAAGATACTGAATTCTATCGGGAAAATGTGAAGCTTTTTTCTTTTAACTGATTTTTAAATTACATGGTTGTAAATGAGCATCATTTTAAGCCTTGTCATTTGGTCTAAGAAGCTATTTAGGAGCAGAAGCCTTCTTTATTTCAACAGACGATAATGGTTGCAATGATTCCAATACTGCATAGGGACTCGTAAATACTAATCTCTGGGTCTCAAATTCCCATTAAAAACATGAAAGATTCTCAGAGCTGAGACAAGGATTTAGCCATTTTGCTGTAATAACCAAAGCAGTTTCAATGTTTGAATGTGTAATATTTTGATAAAATCACACCTATTTGTGTATGAATATTTATTTTGCTATCTACCAAAGGTGTTCCAAATAGCAAAAAATGTATGAAGCAAGTACAATAGTGTTTTCTATTGTCAGGAACATGGATTAATATGTTTTCCTCTGAATTTATTTAATACAAATCTCATTACAATGTTATGAAAACAAAGCTGGCAGGATTATCCAGAAAGTATTTTCCATAAAATAAATCACTGAAAACAAAGCAAAAAGAAAAGAAAAGGAGATAGCAGGTCAATAAGATCTCTTGTTATGAAATAGTAAAGAAATGAGCTTTGTAATTTTACATAATTGATTTGTTTCTATTCAGTCATTTTAATATAATTGATAAAATCCTTTTTAGGTGTTTCAGTAACTTGCTGTAAAACAAATAATTGGACAAACATTCATCTGTTGTGATAGAAAGACCCATATAATCTAATCTTCAACCTTGTCATCAACCGAAAAACTGAGAAGCAGATCTGATTCTTCATATCCAGACAACTATTGCTATGTTTTGGACAGTAAAATATCTTTTCAGTTTCATTGTTGAGATTTAGCATTCACACATAACTTATTTTCTAACCACATATAGGAGCACCCCATTAATGTATTTGCTTGTAAGTGTGTATGTCTGCACACCTTCCAGCCAACCGCTGGCCTTCCTGTTGTGATTCAGTTGGATGCAAGGCAAAACCCTACATTTTCAACTCACTGCCTATGTTAAAAGAGATTGAGGAAGCCTGGGAAAGTTCCCATTAAGGTTCCCCTTTGCCTTACTTTGAAGTACCTGTCCCAAAACTTTTTAACATACAACCATATCTCCTTCAGAGTATTACACATTTGTGTCATTTCTAAATGAGAAACATTTTGATACATGTGAGATATTTTACCTTGCTCTCTATTTTCCCTCTTGAAAAAAAAAAAAATGGGGTCAGCAAAAAGTTAAATTTTCATTTGCATCCCCTATATTACATTCTGCTTTCTTCTTGACTCTAGCTAAGAGTGAATAAATATCTTCTCTTTGCATTAGCTGGATTATTCTAAATTAAGTTCTCCAGGATTATCTCCCAATCTGATGAAGAAGATAAAGAAATATAATAAGTCCTCTCACCAAAACACAAAGACTTTTTTTTTCCATTTTATTTTATTTTATTTTATTTCTTTTCAGTGTTCCAAAATTCATTATTTATGCACCACACCCAGTGCTCCATGCAATACCTGCCCTCCATAATACCCACCACCAGGCTCGCCCAAATCCCCACCCCGCTCCCCTCCAAAACTCTCAGTTTGTTTCTCAGAGTCCGCAGTCTCTCATGGTTTGTCTCCCCCTCCAAGTTCCCCCAACTCACTTCTCTCCATCTCCCAATGTCCTCTGTGTTACTCCTTATGCTCCACAAGAAAGTGAAACCATATGATAACTTGACTCTCTACTTGACTCATTTCACTCAGCAGAATCTCCTCCAGTCCTGTCCATGCTGATACAAAATTTCGGTATTCATCCTTTCTGATGGAGGCATAATACTCCATAGTATATATGGACCATATCTTCTTTATCCATTCGTCCATTGAAGGGCATCTTGGTTCTTTCCTCAGTATGGTGACTGTGGCCATTGCTGCTATGAACATTGGGGTACAGATGGCCCTTCTTTTCACTACATCTGTATCTTTGGAGTAAATACCCTGTAGTGCAATTGCAGGGTCATAGAGAAGCTCTATTTTTAATTTCTTAAGGAATCTCCACACTGTTTTCCAAAGTGGCTGCACCAACTTGCATTCCCACCAACAGTGTAAGAGGGTTCCCCTTTCTCCACATCCTCTCCAACACATGTTGTTTACTGTCTTGTTAATTTTGGCCATTCTGACTGGTGTAAGGTGATATCTCAGTTGGTTTTGATTTGAATCTCCCTGATGGCTAATGATGATGAACATTTTTTCATGTGCCTGTTAGCCAACAAAGACTATTTTTAGAATTATTATCTTGTTGAGAGGTAGAGTAGCCATTCTCTCCTATTCCAGGATGATAGGTCTCATGGGTCTATTTTGGACAAAAGAATTTGCAGCAAGCACAATTGAATGGGAGAACTCAAATAGCATTAACCCACTTATCTAGGATATAATAGTCTTCTGTTTTGTTTGTTTGCCTTGTTTTCTTTTGACATAGGGCAGGATATTTGGGTGGAAACCACTAAATTCATCCACACTGAGCCCTTTTATGACAGAGCTCTCTGGTAGTAAGTCTGACCTTGTTTAGTAAATCAGGGGCTGGGTATTTCCAAGGCATAGGGCATAGGACAAGGTGGACCCCTTCCTATTGTACCCACTGCATCTAGTGCTAGCATTTGTGAACTAGAACAAGCGATTTAATGAAAATGGATATTTGCATTGAACTGGCACAATATACTTACAAGGGCTCTGTCATAGTTTATGAAAGGCCAGATTTAAAACAGGAGAGATGACTTAATCTCTCATGTTAGCTTATTAGTCATCTCTGACTATATAGGAATATTTAGCTGTTTAATGGAATTTGTATGTGTTTTACTGCAATGAGCAAATCCAATTGTCCTGCTTTTGAAGCATTTAGTTTGAGGGTTGATAATGTTTCTATAAATGTCATTAATCCTTTTGCTGATTTTAGCTGTCCAAAAGGACCTTGATAATCTCAAAGAGACTGTAATTCTCTCTTTTTGTCATTGAAATAATCGATATCTCCTTGAAAAGTAGATGAATTAATTGAATGTATAAGAAAGGAAGAATTTTCCTTTTCTGTATATAGACATGTTAAATACTGTTGTTAAGTCTCATTGTTTCATGAATAGCATTAATGTTAAGAATTTTTGGAGAATTTGATTTAGCAGTAATGTTAGCAAACTAGTTAGTAGCTACATTATTTTGGGTCATCCTGGTAACAACTTTAAGTCAGATTATCATAACAGGTTTCACAGTACTTTAAGCAAAATGTTCTTTTAAATTTTTGGTTAAGACTTTGCGAAATTTGTTGAAAAGTTAACCAAATGTTAAATTAAAAAATCAACTGATGAAATAAACATTGAGCTGTGTAGACCTTAGTTTATCTCTGCTGGAAAAAAATGTGCTTCTTGTTTGAATGGATTTGAGTAAAATTAAATCATGCAATAACTATTCAAATGGGTTTTGGAACATATTCCCAGGCAACTATAAAGCTTATTTTTTTTTCAAATAATTACCATTAGGTTTCATATAAGTTATGCATGGAAATCTCCTGTGGATTTAGCAGAAAATTGATTTCACTGTGTAGAAACAGCGATAAACCCCAGTTCATACTACCAGAGGGTGAAATGTCTGTCCTAATGTAGAAAACCAGTTAGAATGCAATGATGGGGGAGAGAAGTTGGTTCATGCATTTTTAACATCTGGATATGTTTTTATCTTCTAGATTTATCCCAATTCTTTGGAATCATAATTGCAAAAGATTATTGAATTGAACCCCCTTACTTTACTAATTGAAATCCTTAAAAGTAAAACAAAACAAAACCTGCTTAAGTCACTAGATCAGTGAAAAGTTAGTCAAAAATTGAGTTCTTGAGAATTGCAGGAGTTAGTGACATGGGATCTGTATCGCCAACAATTGAGTTCAGTCTACGTCTAGCTGTGATGAGATATAAATAAACCACCACCTCTGAACTTTTGTTTCTTCAAAGAATTATTGTGGAAATCAAATGATATATGTTTGGCGGTAATAGAAACCACATGATATGAGGTACTCCTTAAAAAAAAAAAAAAAAAAAAACTACTTGGTAAGCACTGTGCTATGAACTTTACTTGCATTCTTTTTGAACCAACAACCCTCCCTCCAAGACAAGGATCATTGCACCTAACACTTGACGTAGCTGAGTGTCAGTTACTGCATGAAGAACCTCCCGGGTGGTCACAAAACTGGTGACAGACCCAGTTTTTTAAACCCATGTAGAACTTTCTCTTGCCTTATTTCCCAATAGCATAGGAACTCTTAAGTAATACTTACTTCCCTTCCTGTTTGGCTGTTTCCACAATACATTTGCTAACATTAATGTTAATTTTAAATATTTCATGATTTTTTTCTAATTTAAGGTAACAATAAGATTCAGAATACTTTAAAACATTTTGCACTTAAGTTCTTCCAATTAGAGGATATAACCAGCTACCCTTTTATGTTTCTGCCATTTGCAATTATCTAGGGGAACTGAATTTTAGTACATGTACTTTCCTAAATTGTGTCTGATTCATTGAGATGATACAAAAAATCTGGAAACGATTTATTAGTAGTAACATGCTTCAAGAGAAAAAACTAAGTAGGAGAATAAAAGCCTTGAAACAGACAGGAAGTTCTAAAGAAACTAAGCACAAAAAAACCTTACTTTTCAGTAAAAGTATTATCTCTGATGCTTACGAAGGTAAACTGATTTTTAAAAATGTTAAAATTGTTGATAAATCATGTGCATAAAATAAAGTTACCCAAGTAGGAAATTTTCAGCAAGTATACATATCTAAATGTATAAATATTGTGTTGACCTGATAGCATTCGGAAATTCTTATTACTCATGGTATCTTTAATAATCACTGCAATTAAGATTTTTTTAATTATTTAGACTATTTTCTGTAAGTACCATTCACTATGGTTTATGTATTGGGGTTTAAAATGTTTAAACACCACCTCCTTCTAGTGAACATTTTAATAAAACATTTCTACATTTTCTGTTGCTCTCTCCAATTTTTTGTTCTACTGACATGCATTTATGACAAATATAGGACAAGTAAGAGACCTTTTTCACTGAAGAAATTGTGATTTTATTGGTAAAAAATAAAAAAACATAAGGTAGAGAAATACACTGTTCTGTTCAATGCTTAAGAATTTTTATGCGAGGGGCACCCAGGTGGCTCAGTCAGGTAATCATCTGCTTTCAATTCAGGTCATGATCCCAGGGTCTTGGAACTGAGCCCTGTGTCGGGCTCCCTGTTCAGCAGGGAGCCTGCTTCCCCCTCTTCCTCTGCCCACTGCTCATGGTCTACCTCAAATAAATAAAAATCTTTTTTTAAAAAAGATTTTATATGACAGATTTTCAAATACTTATTAGGTACTAGCCTGAAAAATCTATGGCGTCATACATATATATAACCAGAGAAATAATAGAACTTCATACCTTTGTATTATTTAAGTAACAAATTTTGTGTCAATTCAACCAAAAATATCTCCTTTATGCCTATTCATTATGATAGAAAATGAATAAGACATATTCCCCATTTTTGAAGACTGCTCAAATCTGGCTTAGGAGATACAAACAAACATGCATAGGTCAATTCAACAGAATATACTTAAGGTGGGTCCAGTTTCTTCTTTGCTTTTTTCTCAGTTTTAAACAGTTTAGGCAAATACTGTTCTTAGCTTATACACACACACACACACACACACACACACACACACACTGGAAAACTCTTGGAATTGTTACTTGAGCGGTCATGTTTTCCAATTTGGGCACAGAAAATAATTCACCTTCAAAAAAGCATAGACACACCTACATACTACTAGTCACATTTTGTTTTTAGGATAGTGTTAATTCTGAGACAAGTAAGAACTATCAACTCTTTGTCCTTCTGCATACACGCAGTCACTTACTGAAAATTACAGAAGAGCTGAGGCTCCTGGGTGGCTCAGTCTGTTAAGCATCTGCCTTCAGCTTAGGTCATGATCCCAGGGTCCTGGGATGGAGCCCCTCATCGAGCCTGCTTCCCCCTCTCCCTCTGCCTGCCACTCCCCTAGCTTGCCCTTGTTCGCTTTCTATAAAATAAATAAGTAAATAAAATCTTATAAAAATTACAGAAAACCTTATTTATACTGCTTTAAATGTTTATATATGTAGAGTACTAAATTTTATAAATAAAGCATACCTTATAAATGGAATTTTATTTATTAGAGGGAGGGAGAGCAGTGGGAGAAGGACAGAGGGAGGAGAGAGTCTCAAGCACTGGGCATGGAGCCTGAAACAGGGCCCCATCGCATGACCATGAAATCAAGACTGAGTGGAAACCAAGAGTCCTATGCTCAACCGACTGTGCCACCCAGGTACCCCCAAATGCAATTTTATTTTTGTTTTGTTTTGTTTTACTTTTTAAACTCTAATTTGGTAAGAATGTTTAACATGAGATCTACCCTCTTAACGGGTTTTTCTTTTTTATTTAATTTTATGTTTTCAGTATTCCAAAATTCATTGTTTATGCACCACACCCAGTGCTCCATGCAATAAGTGCCCTCCTTAGTACACACCACCAGGCTCTCCCAACTCCCCCACCTCCCTTCCCTCCAAAACCCTCAGTTTGTTTCTCAGAGTCCACAGTCTGTCATGGTTCATCTCCCCCTCTGATTTCCCTCAACTCACTTCTCCTTTCCTTCACCTCATGCAATTTTAAAACTCTATTTAAAGAATTTGTAGGTTATATTTAATTATTACACTTTCATTTATTATAGAAAAAAAGTCTAAAGAGTGGCTGATACACACACACACACACACACACACACACACACACCCCAAATGGAGGAGAAGAAGTGAGAATATTTGAGCCTACTCTGACCAAAGTTCTTTATATTTGTGCATAATCTCCTTTCCCATTATGTGCCTTTAGGAGAATCTTTCCTCTTGTCATCAAAATTTCTTTTCAAGCAAGAAACCGATGCCACTGATGGCATAAATTACCTTGTCAAAATGTTAAACTTCCCCCCTAAAATTAAAATATCAAAGCACATATCCCCAAATACAGCAGAAGCTTATGAGAGTCATAGTTTTTAGGGACAGTAGAGTCTACCCCATCATTCTGAAATAATCCTAAATGATTTTCTGATCGTATAAAGTCAATGTTCTTCCATTCTCTTGGTAGAATCTCTTCTCTTGGATGTATTTTGCATGAAGAATGCAAGTCCTATATTTTCAATCTTAGAATGAATGTTAATGTGACTTGTTTTTACTAAAGGATTGAGCATTCTATCAGTGTGTACTAATTTAGTTGGAGAGATATATACACAAATATATATAGACACATATACACACATATACATATATATACACATATATAAAATGTAGTACCTAACCTTTTATGAAACCCCTCACAATATCAAGCTGAGACTGCTTTAAGTACTTAAATATTTTTTTTAAAACAATTAGGTCATGTCTACTGTCCATGAGATAAGTATAAAATGTCATTTATTTGATGTAAAATGCACCTAACATAGAACCTTTAACATTTTATGCATTTAATAAGTGTTTATTTACTTAAATATTGAGGAAATATTGACATTTTATATTTAGGAGCAATCGTTTCCAAAAGATATGTTATTTAAAATATAATTTTAATATGTTGAATCCTTTTATATGTGTGACTTCCCAGAGACTACAAAAAGTTGAGGAATAATGGCCCTATGGTTTGTGCTCTATAATTTAAAAATTCAAAGGTTTTTCTGAATTTAATGTAAAAATAAATCAACTAAAGATAAACTTTAAGAGCATACTCATCTTTGGATATAAATGTCATCTTCAAATAGAAATAATAATGTAAAGATACATTAACCTATGCACTGCATAAATTTATGGGTGTTTTTGACTCCTTCATTCCTTCACCAAGGGCTTACGAGTGCTGCTTCTGTTTAAATCTCCCCAGCAGGCATCAGACATCAAAGTCGATGAAATAAGGCTCCTCTCCTTGGTAGATATAACTGTACAAAATCCAGTCAAATTAAATGATCAATATGATGAAAACAGGAACAGTGAGTCTAAGATTTCAGAAAAGGAAATGATTATGTATTTCTGCTTTGAAGGCAGAATTCAGGAAACATTTTAGAGAGAGAACTTTGAGTCATTTCTTGAAGGAGAAATGGCAACTTGGCCAGTTGCAAGAACAGAGGAAGAGAGGACATTCTAAGAAGGAACAGTCTTGGCAAAGGCAGTGGTGTGAAAGACCATGGCTAGTTTGGATAAATAGAACTATATTATAGCAAAGGAACAACAGATAATGAAGGTTCTTGAATGCCATTTGAAGAAGGCTGGATTTCGTTTTAGCAATACATTTACCAGCAAGGTTTCAAAATACAGAAATCCTCATTTATTATATCAAAACAATTATTCAGTTACGATTTCTTCAGAGTACCCTTGCCTCAGATGAATGCAAATATCACAATGATAGGTGATGGCTTGAATGTTTTATTGTTATTGTTTTCACATATTTGTATTGAAGGTTATGACAAATGAGAGTTTCTTTTAATATCGTAATATGACAACGTTACTTCCTTTGGATTCATTTTCAAAGGTAACTATGTTTTATGTTTCCACAAACAGTATAGTGTTGGGGAAGAAGATGAAAAGTAAGTGCCCCTCTTTCCTGGCAGAGGTGTTCAAGACATGTTTAGGGTACCATTTTTATTTTCAAGTTTTTATTTAAATTCCAGTTAGTTGACACCTAGTATAATGATTTAGGAGTAGAATTTAGTGATTCATCACTCACATCCAACACCCAGTGCTCATTACAAGTGCCCTCCTTAATCCCCATCACCCATTTAACCCATCCCCCTGCCCCCCTCCCCTCCAGCAGTCCTCAGTTTGTTCTCTACAGTTATGAGTCTGTTTTATGGTAACATATTCTGTAGTGGTGTCTCCCCACGTACTTCCTCTGTGATCCTGGAACAGACAGTGGAGAGAACAAACTTCCAGGTTCATAATACAGGAGGCCAACTATATAGGGTCACAGCACTTTGAAAAACTGCTAAGAGAAACTGCTTATTTGAAATCAACTTAAATGTCATTAGAAAGCAACTTTAGAATACCTTTTCAAGGAGCGCCTTGGTGGCCCAGTCGGTTAAACTTCTGCCTTCAGCTCAGGTCATGATCCCAGGGTCCTGGGATGGATCCCTGCATCAGGCTCCCTGCCCAGTGGAGTCTGCTTTTCCCTCTGCCTACCCCCACTCGTGCTTTCTCCTGCACTCACACTCTCTCCCAAATAAATAAATAAAATCTTTTTAAAAAAGGAAAAAAAAAAGAAAAACACCTTTTCAATGGGGTTTATCCTAAGGATACGAAAGATTTTTCATTCGTTTTAACTTCTTTCAAATTCTGTTACTCATACAGTCTTTTGTCTTACACATGTGCTTAGGTTCACAAAGGCACGTAGTACAGTTATTTAAGCATCTTTCATCCTAATTTGGTAAAACGAGGTGTCTGAAGTTACTTGAGCCATTTGGAAAAGACCCATAGAGCGCCTAGTTTATTCTGCCACCTTGTGGTTAAGACACCAAATTTTCATTACACCGATGATTTAACAGGTACTCAACTTCAGGGAAATAATTTCCAACATTTCATAAATAGGAATCCCTAAGGACACATTTTAAAATATTTTCTGGATAAATAGGAAGATATTTAAGGCAATATAAGTGCTTGTCTTTAATTGCTTAATGTTTGTTAAAAGCAAGGGACAGAAAACAATTAAATCTTATTTTCCTGGGACACATTTAAGGTTAAAAAACTGGTATAATTAAATACTGCAATTAGCAAATGAGCAGTTGTGGGGAGAGGAGCTGATATCTTCCCAGGATGCCCCAGCCTTCACTCACATAGGCTTGCTCTTAGAGCAAGGTCGGAAAAAAAAAAAAAAAAAAAGTTCAATCGCATTAAAATCAGTTTTTTTTCATTCTGTGACAACCACTAATATCTAGAGAATATCTGATACACATTTTCTGTTTAATAAATGTAAATTGTGGCCTAGAGAACTTCACTTGATAGCTGAGAGTCTCGTTTTAAACCAGTGATTTTACCCCATCCATTAAATGAATTTAAAAAAATGATTTAAATCTCATTCAAAAGTATTTTTTTCTCAGGATCCTGGGTTTTAGTCAGTAAGCATTTGCCTTTGGCTCAGGTCATGATCCCAGGCTCCTGGGATTAAGTTCTGAATCAGGCTCTCTGCTCAGTGGGGAGCCTGCTTCTCCCTCTCCCTCACCCCTCCCCCCTGCTTGTCCTCTCTCTCTTTCTCTCCCAAATAAATAAAATCTCAAAAAAAAATGTTCTCTCACAAATAATACTTTTTTTTTAAGTGACTCAGGATTGCTTTTAGGTTGGTGCACTTTAAAACTATTTCTCAGCTAAAAAACATTAGCTTCATTAAAATCCAACATTAGCAATAGAAATCTGTTAACTTGAAGTTCGTTTGCTACTTATTTTTCCCTCACATGGCTCTTAGTCACTCTTCCACTCCATATCAATTATATATCATCCATGTAATTAATCTTTATTATATTTTAAATTCCTAACAAAAAACAGCATAGACTCATAAGATTTGTGAGATTTTTTCTATATTCATCTTAATTCTTCAATTTTTCTATCTGTATATGACTGCAAATGCCTTCATTTGAAAATATAATTTAAGAATTTTTTTTTTACATGTTCATCATCTGCCATTGCTGCACCTAACAAAACCAGTTCCTCTATTTTTTCTTGTCCTTGGTACTCCCACTAATGCCCTGAGACCCCAAGTATGTGGCTCAATTACTGAGAGAAATGGCACCTCAGATGCTCCTTTTTCTTACCATTACCTACCATTACTTCCAGCAGGATATCGTTTCAATGGAACTCCTCTTGGTCCATTATCTTTTGTTTTGACCTGTATTTCAGAAGCAATCTCACAGCCTGAGGCTAATATCTAACTTCCTGATGCGCCCAGTCTAGTCTTCCTGCCTCTTTTTCCTTCCTTCCCTCAGCATGTGTGTATGCCTCCACCTGTATGAACCAGATCTTTCCATCAAAGCTTGTGATCAACTCAAGTATTCTCAATCCTGCTGCTTTTCTCCCTGTAAGACACTTGTAAGAAGGTGATAATATATCCCAGTTTGCCAAGACAATCCCAGTTTTTATCTATTGTCCTAGCTAATTCATCGAAAAATACTTTCACTCAACATTGACCTGGTTTGGATATTAAATTATGTTACACTGACTCTCCCTCTGCATCTGAATGCCACTGCTCATAGTGAGAGTCTATTTCTATCTCCATCTGTGGGGGCTTGGCCATGTGACATGCTTTGTCTGATGACCTATGAAGGAAAGAGACCAGGGCTGCCTCTGAGAAGCTCTAGGAGCCACTGAGAGTTTCTCTGAGGTCTCTTGATCTTTTCCCTCAGCCCCAAGAATCATGGCCTCACAGCAGAGATGTTCCTTCCGCCCAGGTTCTGGATCAAGAAGCATTCCATTCCAGGACAGAGGAAAGCCACAACTACCCAGCCGCCTTCTGCATGAATACGAATGAGAAATGTATACTGTTGAGAACCAGTGAGATAAGGGGATTTTCAAAATTATCTTTGCTTCATGTAGCAGAAGCTTTTTTGTTGGTGGTGGTGGTTTTTGTTATTAGCCTTCTGTGCTTCAATGTTAAAAGGATTCATCTTCGGGTCTTCTGACTCACTGTAGTTTCATGGACAATTCTGAATTTGTTTCTGGCATATACTGAGAAGTCCCCTTTTTTGGGAGTGGGAGTAACTCAGAGAATATGTAGGAGAGCAGAAAGCAGGGAGGCAAACAGGGAGGCTGGTAGCCACAGCCTGTGCCATTAGGAACCCCGCTCTCTAACCTTCTGATTAGATACGTGCAACCATCAGTTTTGGGGGGCAGGGGGGGGTGTTTTGTTTGTTTGTTTGTTTGTTTACATACCGCACTTTCATGAATTTCTTTCCCCAATTCTGAGTGTCTATGGGCAGGTTGGTAAATTAAAGAAACCTGTAGGAAAGTAAGTATATTAATCTGAAAATGTATAAGGAAAATCAAACACACTGGGACAGCAGCCGTGGAAGAGAGGACTCCTGTGTGACGTCTGGTCAAATCCTGATTGTGTTGGCCCTGGTCAGTCCAGGGGAAGGGGGAAGACGGCTCCTGTGATTTGACTGTTGACTCCTGGCAGGCTCTGCCTTTCCTCACATACTCTCTTACCACTAGGTGGCTCTCCAAGCCAACCTGTGCAATAAATCCTACACTAGACCTTTACAATATATGGTATATTTTCAGCTTTTCCTTTTTCTGAAAGAGTTTAAGTCATCATTCCTTAGGATACTAAATATTCATTCAATCATGTTTTCTCATTCATTCCTCAACGTCTGAAGGCTTGATGAGGATCTATGATAGAGCTTATCTCTTAGTATAAACGCATACTTTAGACCTTGCCGCATGCCAAGCCCTCAGTGAGTTATACTTACTATTAATCATTCATACACCCTATTTTTTCTTACTAATTTCATAATTGAAAATCATGACATAATATTTCCCATATCTTGCCCCTCTCTATTAAACAAACACCCAGAGTAAGGGGTAAACAGAGGCAAAGATGGGCTGGAGATGAAGATTTGGGGCCATTAACGCTTCCAGATTAATGCATGAAAAGATGAGTCAGGAGGACTTTTTAAAGAAGAAGAGAACAAATGATAAATCCTAAGGCCTACTAATATTTAAAGGTCAATGGGACAATAAAAAGCCTGTTAAAGAGATTGATGCAAAGCAACTAGGATTTCTAGAACAATCAGAAAAGAGTTTTTCCCGAAAGCCAATGGCAAGAAGTTTTTAGGAAGGAGAATATGATGGTCAGTGTCAGATGTTCCAGAAAAATCAAGTAAGATAAGGAAAGAAAATGGAACTTCGGAGGTTACTGATAACTTTCACAAGGGCGTTAACAGTCAAGTGATAAATGTACTAGTCAGATTGAAATGGGTTCCAGAATGCCTGGGTGTGAGGTCATGATGGAAAATGAGGAGAAGTGTGATAATTGAAGGGAGAAATGAGGTTAGAAAAATATTTTTCCTTTTTTTGTTTTTTAAATCAGGAAAGACTGAGCATGTTTTTAGAAGTCAATGGAAAGAACGTTAAAAGAGTGGGTGGCACAGTCGATAAGGCGTCTGACTCCTGGTTTTGGCTCAGGTCATGATCTCAGGGTCCTTGGATCCAGCCCCGAGTCGAGCTCCACACTCAGTCCAGAGTCTGCTTGAAATTCTCTGTCCGTCTCCCTCTGCCCCTCCCCGCCATGCTCTCTCTCTTGTGCTCTCTCTCTAAAATAAATAAATAGATCTTTTTTTTTTTAATGTGGGAAGGTTGCATGGAATATTACAGGCATAATGTGCTATGATGTAGTTTTTCATTCAACTAACAAAAAAAAATGTTTTATTACACATTCTTGACAAAACTGGGGAAAACAGCAGCTCTCATGGGAGAGTTGCTCATGGGAGGGTAAATTTGTTATAGTCTCCATTACAGGCAATTGTTCAATATTTGTCTTTTAAAAAAAATACACATAACCTTTTTTTTAAAAATTCACATAACTTTTTAATCAACCAGCTCCACTTCTAGGTATATGTTCTAAACTCATACAGATGTGAATTGATATATATGTAAGATTATTTTATCAGGACACAGGTATTGATCCATCAACAGTATTGATTTAATCAGTTTATGTCTCTGCAGACAACTGAACAGAATATAGCTTTAAGAAACAAATGGCCAGGGGCGCCTGGGTGGCTCAGTGGGTTAAAGCCTCTGCTTTGGCTAGGGTCAGGAACTCAGGGTCCTGGGATTGAGCCCCGCATCGGGCTCTCTGCTCAGCAGGGAGCCTGCATCCCCCTCTCTCTCTGCCTGCCTCTTTGCCTACTTAAAAAAAAAGAAAAGAAACAAAAGGCCAAGCTGTCTATTTACTTGTATAGAGAAATATCCGGAATATTTTCAGTTAAAAAACAGCGCATGGTAGAAATATCAGCTGCTAATATATTGTGTATAATAAAAAAAGAAAGAGAATATAAATTCATTTTTGTTTGCATGAAGACAGAGGGACTAAGGAAAGAAAGACTGAGGAGTCACTGTGAATGATGGTAATGTGTATTCAGGACGGTGGTAGGAGGGATTGTGTGAAAATTGGTCTCCTGGGAACTGAGATGATCGGGGAAGACTTTCCACAACATTACTTTTTCTTCTGTTTTGAAATTGTGTATTTTTCCCACTAAAAATTTGAAATATGGATTTTTAGGACCCACTTGTAGTTGAGCTATAAAGGAAGAAGTGGAGTGGAGGAGAATATGGGATTATATGTAAGCAGGATTTAATCTAGCTGAAGGAGATGGCTTTCTGACAAGTAGCATTTGTGCTAAAGCTTGAAATGGAAGCAGCAGTGGGGCCAGTGAAGGGGAGGGTAAGGATGTGCCCAGCAAGTGGGTATTCAGTTGAAAAGAGAGAGGCAAGCAGTGAGGGCGAGGAGAGAGAAACCGGACAGACAGGTGAGCAGAGGATGTGAGATGGAGACGGACAGTGAAGGACAGAAAAGAGAACAGGAGATAAAGGTGGTCAGAGAGCTGCATGGGGGTGAGAAAAAAGATCTGTTGAGGGACATAGGAGACAAAGGAGAGAGGAAAGGTCTACCTGTGGCTATAGGGACACTGAGATGAGAAAGGAACCTGCTTGGGGAGACCAAAAGGGAACACAGACACGTAGATGGAGAGAGGTAGGGAGACAAAGGGAAGAAAGGGAGAGGGAGAGAGCGAGATTGCAGGACTCAAGAAGAAACCTGGTATGCTAAGTAGCAAGCTAGGCGTCTCTTCCCTGGCTCTGATGTCCAGGATGACAAAGTTACCCTTTAGAACCGAATGTTATCTGCAGACTTAACAGAGTTCTGCAAAGTTGTCACACAACACATACTGTGGTCCCAATGAGCCGTGAGTTCATGTCTATAGCTACCGTGCTCTTATGTGTACGTTCTCTTTTAATCTAATAATAAACTAAAATTTAGCGATTCAATAGAAATAGTAAACCTAGTTGTCAGCTTGATTATTAAGGGTTCCGAGTTGTTACAGTAAAACAGTGAAACAATGAAGGTATCAGCAGTGTCTCCTACAATTATGTGCTTTATTTTTCTTCATACTCATTGACCATTTCTAGAAGGAAAATCAGTATCAGCTAACACTGAGGGAAGAAACTTGGAGAGTGAAAGTATCTCATCTAACAGGTATCTTGTTTTTCTTGTAAAAGCTTTGTGATTTTTTTTTTTTAGAGCATATATGCATAGCAGATAGGCCTCATTTAATAAATGAAATATACTGTTGAGGACAAAATTACAAAGTAAAACATGTAAAAGCCAAATGCCTTTTATTTTTTTATTATTTTTTAAAGATTTTATTTATTTATTTGACAGATCACAAGTAGGCAGAGATGCAGGAGGGGGGAGGGGGAAGCAGACTCCCGGCTGAGCAGAGAGCCCGATATGGGACTCGATCCCAGGACCCTGAGATCACGACCAGAGCTGAAAGCAGAGGCTTAACCATTGAGCCACCCAGGCATCCCCCCCCACCAAATGCCTTTTAAACAATGGTTATGTACCAGTTGGCTAGCTAAAATGATGCATAGATATTTAGTGTTTCTTTTTGTGTCATATTACCTGATGAAAATGTGGGTCTGATGCAATGATTCTATTCATTTTCTCTAACCTAGGTGTTAGTCAAATGAAGATTCAGTAGGACAAATCCTTGGATATGGTATTTTGAATATACACACATACATACTAATAATGCAACACAAGGCTATGATTTATGCATATTTGTTAAATATATGCTTAGGGAGAATTCTGCAAAGACCCTATTGTATTGTCTCAAAATGGAGTTGGAAAGTATTGAAAACTAAGACACTGAGGACAAATTGCTAGAGGCTACAGGAATGTCTGCTAAGCAGCCGCAAACATCATTTCTAGTGGAGAGGAAATTTGCATCTTCATAATAAGTGTTATATGAAAAGCAGAGCCCTTTTTACATGCCCGCTCAGCTCCTCGGGCTATGCTTATCTTCTATCTGGAATACTGCCTAATAAGAATAGGAAATTCTCCATTCAGTTTGCCAATTATATCTGCCATGTGCAGGCAACACAGAGCATTGGTGAACGTTCAGCAGCCTGCGGATTGCATTCGTGGGTGGAGGATGGTCAGCTTTGTTCAGCAATCCGGGAAGCTTTGCGGACTTTAATAATACATGAGGAGGCATGGGGGGGAGAAGGGTCTGGGCTATTTTTCACCCTCTCGTGTTGACTGCGCGCTTTCTGCCATGAGCCTTGAAGTCTCCCGTTTCCGAGCTCTGGTTGGAAGGGGACGTTAGAAAACGAGGTTTGGAGAATTTTACATTTAGTGGAGTGAACCTCTTCGGCGACCAGATAGACTCGGGAAGGAATAGCAAGTCTGGGGCGGAGCATGTGTTTGCGTCACCCAGAAACGTTGCTCTAATGTAAAATGAGGAAATGCAGCTGCAAATGTGATAACGTAGCTTTAAAAATTGGCTAAATGATGAAGTGTTTTGATTTAGAGGAAAGGAACTTTAAGAACGAAAATATTTTTCTTTATATTCTGTAAGAACTCAATGAGTAGTTCAAAATGTTAAGTGTGTATATTAAATGTGTACATTCTAGTCTCTATGAATTTGCTGAATTCATGGATTCAGCCAAAAATTTCACTCCTTGTTCATTCATGCTATTGTCTCTTTCTAGGGATAAAACATCCAAAGGTGTTTATAAACACACACACACACACACACACACACACACACACACATCAAAAGGTTAAATGGTTTTCCAGGAATCATGGTGTTCCTGGTGTTAATTCCCTCTGAACTAGGCTTCTCATCCAGTGCTCTAGAAACAGGATTGAAAATTCCCGTGCCTTCAAGCCCTTTGGAAGAGGACTAAGTATAAGACAACAGGGACGGCTGTGGACCCCAACAAACCAAAGGCATGTCCCCGAAGTGTTAAATTGAAAAAGAAAAGTAAGACATGGTATTGGTCAACTAAGCTTACAGCAGGTCGATCATATCCACTAGTTTCCTATCACAGTTTAAACATAGTTCTGCTGTCTACAGAACTGTACCTCAATTTTTTGGCACCTCAATTTTTTTGAGAAACAAAAATTGTACCTCAATTTTTTGGGGAAACACCTTGAAGGGAACAGACTGTAAAGCACGCTGTCAGAGTCAGAGGAACTCATCGGACTCTTCCATCTACACACACCCCCTACAAATGCTGGAGCTAAATGCGCCTTTTTGTAACTGAGGCCACATGTAAGTGTTAAATTCTGTTCTTTTACTCTCGTCTCCAAATGAGCAGGTAGGTCTTCTCTGTGAACACAGTCTCCAGCCTTGACCTGCTCATTTCATCTCCCGGCCTTTCTCTTCTCCCATTCTAGAAAGCTCACCTTTCTCTGTGGCCCCTACATCCCCCAGGCCCAGTTCCCTGTGGATTCCACTATTTGGACACACACTGTGCGGGTTCATGGAAGCATGATGAGACGTGATGGTAAAAGACTGTGGCCTAGAAAACAAGAGATTTTGATCTCAGTGGTTTTCGTGGGGCAAAAGAGTGGAAAGAAATTCTCAGTGAGCCTTATATCTAATATTTTGCTGGATAGGATTACTTTCTCCTAAAACTTCTGAAATACCAGCACATACCAAAAAAAAAAAAAAAATCTCTTCGGGCTCTTTTAGCAATATAACTTTGTGAGAGAGGTATTCAAATGTGCCATTGAGTTTCACATAGATAAAGCAATAACACAATTTCTAAAAATCAGTACTATATTTAAGATGACAATAAACCCAACAATAGGCAATGAATGGGACCAGAGAGAAGGGTTTTTCTTCCTTACCGTGGCTGATTCAAATTATTCTTACTCAGTTTTCTTCAATGTTAATGCTGACTCTGACAAGGCAACATTCTCCTTGGCTTATGTAGGTCAAAAAGTGACTTAATCATTCTATAAAGATGTCATTATAAATTGAATTACCTCTCAGTTATGTAGTGAGCCTTGTGAATTTACTAGAGAGTAGGGAGGGGACTTGCATGAGAACAGTAATTTAATTACTTTTCCTGTAACTGAAGGTATGGTTTTAGTTCATGATAATTATCCTAGCGTAATGTTTTTTTCCTCTACTGATGGTCCTTGAAACTCAAAGATTATTTTATTTAAAATGTGGCTGAACATTATTGTATCTCCTTAAGAAAATATATTAAAATATTTGTTTATATGTATATAGATATATGTTTACATATTCTAGTTACCTTAAATCATCTGCTAGTTTTCTATGGTAGAATATATAATATTGTACTAGACTTTCAATGCTTTCTTAGAAAATCTGAGACCTAAAGTTCCATAGATCAGCCAGAACATTTAAAAACGGTTTCTTACGCTCCATTAAATACACTGTTGGTTTGTTTGCTGATATTTCCTTTTGGTTATTTGTTATCTTTCATGGGATTTTCTAATGTCTCCTAGAATTTCACAGATCAGTAATCTGAAATGAGATTTTGATGTTCAAAGCCTGAGTCCTCTGCTAGATATTAAATATTCCATGTGAAGGTCAGGTTAGGGTTGATTCATGGTGCTTGGTACAAACAGCAGCTTTCGGTCCCTTTTAAATCATGACTTCTTCCTTTTTATTTTTTTTGCTTTTAATACATAATGGACACTTACACTTAAAAGATCTACTTTTTGCATTATTGAAAAAAGGTATATTACATTTTTCTAAGGAAAATTTTGAAAGGCTTGGATTAAAATTCTGACTGTACATTTTGTTTTTATGGTACTACTTACAGTTTAGGACTGTTTATCTCTGAATGCCTCACATCAGGCTTTCCCTGTAAGTTCTCCGTCTTTTGTTTGTTTCTCTATCTTCAGTGTGGTGCCAGCTTCCTTTATTTTGGAATTTATTATTCTATTGTGATGATAGTAAATGAAAGTTTATGTGATAAAATATTTCCTATTTAGGAAAAGGAAATTATTGTTAGCATTTTTGGGGCTTGATTTCTTTTTATGGGGTCAGTGAACATAACACTCAAATTTTGAAAAAACACTGAGATAGAGCATAAAGAATCTAGCAACAGAAGCCTAATTGCCACTTATTATAAATGACCTTGAGCAAATCACCAAGATTCTCTACTTCTTTTTCTTGTCTTTGAAAATGGGACCATAGCATGTAGCTACCTTACAGGTTTGAGAGAACCAAATTGATATATATAAGTCCTCTTGAAAAATATAAACTAAAATAAATATGTAAGGTATTTTAATTTTAAGAATTAATGCAGATTTATAAAAAAAATCGAGATAGGGAAAGAATCATAATTAACCTTAAATACAGATTAGTATCTTGGAGGTATTTTCCCCCTACAGTTTATAAAATCTTGGTGGGATTTTATATCAGCTCATGTAGCTATGTTCACATAAAAAGTATTAACAGTGGTAGGAGAAGAGTAAATGAAACAAGATGGGATTGGGAGGGATATAAACCATAAGTGACTCTTAATCTCACAAAACAAACTGAGGGTTGCTGGGCAGAGGGGGGTTGGGGGGGGTTATGGACATTGGGTAGGGTATGTGCTATGGTGAGTGCTGTGAAGTTTGTAAACGTGGAGATTCACAGACCTGTACCCCTGGGGGGAAAAAAAATATATATATATATATGTTTATAAAAAATACAATTATAGAAAAAAAAAGTATTAACAGTTGGAGTCCCCTTTTTTTCATAAGTTCAGTCTGCCCACACATCATGTGATAAAAAACAGAAAATTTCTCTGGGCCTCGGTATCTTCTCTAAAAAAGTAAGTTAAACCAGATACTATGTAAACATTGTTATCAATTTCTTTAGAGCTTCTGATGCCTCATTGATCTTGAGTCTACCAGCTGCCAGGACTGAAGCTCATGAAAATGTTCTCTCTGGTCAAAAAAACAATGGCCGCCCTGGTGGTCCTATGGAGCTGCTTGTCCTATCTAAATGCTGAATGGATGAATGGAGGAAATGAAACAGTAAGAGTTTCAAAGGAACCGGAAGTAGACAACCAGTTATCTGAAGATCAGTAGCCTCAGGGAGTAGTGGAAGTGAGAAGGGCAATCTACCAATATATCCACCCAAAAGAAGGGAAAGGTTTTCCTCCTTTCAGTGAATAGATGATCTCATCTAATCTGCCAAATAATGTTCCATCGTAACAGGAATTGCTACCACTATACAGATGAAGATGAAAAATGTTAGGTTCTGAGATAATAAGTTAACTGCTCGACATCACTGAGCCAGCAGTATGTAATGCTGGAATTCTAACCTAGGTTTTCGTGACTATGTACAAAAATCACTATCTACAATTAACAGATTAGGTATTTTCTGGATTATTCTCTGCCATTACCCCTGCTCCACAATGTGAAACCCCCAATAGAGATTGTGTGTTGTGCTGATGGCCGTAACCAGTGCCTCGAAGAGTCCCTTGTTGTGTCCCATAAATGTGCACACAACACATATTTGTTGATTGGATAAGACAGTATTTATATTTATAGTATTTGTTTGTTCATTCATTTTTAAGACTTTATTTGTGTAGAGAGAAAGAGAGAAAAATATGAGTGGGAGGAGGGGCAGAAGGAGAGGGAGAGAATCTCAAGCCAACTCCACACAGAGCACTTACAAAATTGCCCTGAAATCATGACCTGAGCAAGATCAAGAGCCACGTACTTAACCTACTGAGTCAGCCGGGTGCCCCTATTTATAGTATTTATTGAACTATTTCTATGTTTCACGATTTTAAAAGTAAAGAAAAAAGTTTTATTCTTTTTAAATGTTTGCTTTAATTTTATGTAGATCTTGCCTAAAATCTTTATCTGATAGAAAAGTATTCCCAGCTTTTAATATAAAGATTCAGCCACTGGCCCACTAAGTTACTCTAAATTTAAATTAGAGTAAAAGGAAAAGTTTCACCAATTTTTTCTAAAATCAACAGTATTTTCTAGTCTATTTAAGATTAAAAAGTGTATAGATTTTTTTAAAATACTGTGAATAGGAAAGCATGCTTACCAAATGTGGTTTTGAGACACCCTGATACTCTAGCAACTCAAGAAGACCATTAAAACTTCTAAACATTATTTAATTTTATTTCATCTTAATTCTAAAATAAATACATGGCATTATTTTTCAGTTACTGTAGGAATAATGATCTTCAAATGTAGCAATATCTGAAAACAGTTATCACCCAAATCTTAGAATCTTTGCATTAAGCCTACAACAGCTTGTGTAATTTTATTTCCTTTCCATGAGTTCTCTTATTACACAGACATTTAAGATCTTACACAGATTTTATTTCATCCCAGATCATCTGATTCTGTTTGGGAGGGATTTGAAAATCAGTGTGCATAATCTTTCCTAGAATGGAATGACCTAACCTCTGAAATCTTCTGTGGATGGCTGGAATCATAAAGGGGTTAAAGATGACCTCTACCCCTACCCACCCAAAAAATGAATAGAAGAGGAAAGATGTTTAAAGTAGTCATATCTGGGCTCCTGGGTGGCTCAGTTGGTTAAGCGACTGCCTTCGGCTCAGGTCATGATCCCGGAGTCCTGAGGTCGAGTCCTACATTGGGCTCCCAGCTCCGTGGAAAGTTTGCTTCTCCCTCTGACCTTCTCCCCTCTCATGCTCTCTCTTGCTGTCTCTCAAATAAATAAATAAAATCTTTTAAAATAAAATAAAATAGTCATATACTCTGACATGGAAATTTGCTTCTCAAGTCCAGGGATACAGATTTAGTCAGACCTAATTCCCCATCATGTTGTCGCCATTTCTTACATGTGTGGTCTTAGAGAATACCTTAAAGATTGAGAGCATCAATATCCTTCTTTGTTTATTTATTTATTTGTTCGTTTTTTATTAGGGGTTGTAATAGTTTAGACCTCAGAAGATTTGTGTCACGACACATGCTTTGCACAATGCTGGTTATACAGTAAATATTTAATACATTAGAAGAGTATTATGATGCTGAGGTGTACATCCTACAGTGGAAATCAGATGATGTAGGATGAGTAGTAAGCAGAGGTACCAAAATATTGTCCACTGTTCCAATCTGTTTTTCACAGAAATACATTAATTTGTTTCATGGAGGAAGGTTAAGAGCAAAGAAGAGTTTTAACATTATTCATTAATGTGTAGACCCTGGGGGCACCTGGCTGGCTCAGTTGGTACAGGAGGTTACTCTTGATATCAGGGTTGTGAGTTCAAGCCCCATGGTGGGGGTAGAGCTTAACTTTAATAACAATTTTTTTTTTAATTTAAAACCTTATACAGAAACCAAGACATATTGGAATTATTGTGCCAAGTTCTGGGCAATGTTAAGCAAGAACATGTATAGTCTATTATATAAGAGAGACAAAGAATAATCAAATCGTTACATAAATGAATATAGAATTATAATAAAGAGGAAAAGAAGAAATAATGGGAAATTCAAAACTTCCCAGAATTACATCATATATGACTATATAGGAAATGAACCTTCAGAATATTGAAATTCTGAATTTCCTAAATTCCCCCGGACAGACAATCCCCAAGTCCCAGCTGCTTCTTCAGACAGGATATAGTCTGTAGACTAGCTTTGAAGTAAACAAAAGATCACATTTAAAAATGAGCACACATAAGAACTTTAAAAAGAAAGGTGTTTAAACTTCAGGAAGTGAGATTTAATTCAGCCATAAATATTGTTAAGTACTGAAATTTGGCTGCCTTCCTGGAAAAAAAGTGAAATAGAACCAGCCATAATCACAGGGTATCCTGGACCAGTTCTTTCACAAGGAAAAGGCAAATCTAGGGGACTGCTTTAGCTTCCAGATAGATCTGATCCCATGATAGAAGTAACTCCCCCAAAATAATATTTAATCCTTTTGTAATACATAGTTATGTGTCCCTACATTGTAGAAGTTGCTTTTGCTAGGGACTGATGTATTATTAAATATCCTTATGCACATTCTGTACCTTGAGAAAAAAATATTCTTTTCTTCACGCATTTTTTTCCAACAATGTGCTAGGAGATTTACACTTTGCCTTACCAGTTTCTTCCTTAAATGAAATCTTTGGATTCTAAAAGTAAACCAAACCACTATATGCCAATAAAGCACTTTATTATGAATCACTGTCTGTTTGCAGAGTAAGAGGATGTAGAAGCCACTTGAGCAGCCTACAACAAAACTAGGCCACGTGCAAGTTCACTCATTCTGGTGACCAGAATCCAGTGGCTTCATTTATAATCCGGATTGTTTTTCTTACAGATAATTAGAAAACTGATACCAGAATACTGCATTTTTGTATCCTCATACAAGTTTAAATCGTTGCACAATTTCTAAAATGCGCTTTTGGGATGATGGGAAACTGCAGGTTTTTCGTGGGAATTGCATGCATTTGAACAACATGAAAGTCTTGATCATATTGTTTACATTCTATTGAGCAACGGCAGCTCAGAGCTTGTATTTTAACTGTACATATTAGTATATTAGGGATGCCGTATGAATTACCACAGATTGGGTGACTTAAATAACAGAAATTTATTTTCCACAATCCTGGAGGCTTGAGTCCAGGATCAAGGTAGCAGCAGGGAGGGTTTCTTCTAAGATCTGTCTCCTTAACTTTTACATGGCTTTCTCCTCCCTGTGCCTGTCTCTGCCCAAATTTCCTCTTCTCATGAGGATGCCAGTCATAGGGACTGAGGGCCCACCCTAATGACTCATTTTAACTTAATTTCCTCTTTAAAGATCCTGCTTCAAATACATTCCTATTCTGAGGAACTGTGGATTAGGGCTTCAACATTTGAACTTCGGGAGGACAGTTCAGCCCCTAACACCACGGATTTTGGAAAAGTACCTTCGAGGATAATACTAAACATTGTATTTTAAGGAAAAAGCAAAGATTCGTAAAACTACAACACCACCAGCTTACACCTAAGCACACCTAAGCATAACCGTGTTGTCTCAGAGAAACTAAAATGTGGATGTACACAGATTTGCAATGTTAAAAGCACCGAGACCAATTTTTCTCTAGGACAGACAATACAATAAACTAATAAAGTGTTTAAAAGGACGATCAGGGGGTGACTGGGTGGCTCAGTTGGTTAAGCGACTGACTCTTAGTTTGGGCTCAGGTAGGTCACCATCTCACTGTTGTGAGATTGAGTCCCATGTCAGGCTTGGCGCTGAGCTGAGTGTGGAGCCTGCTTGGGATTCTCTCTCTTCTTCCTCTGACCCTCCCCTCCATGCTCTCTCTCTCTCTCCCAAAAATAAATACATACATAATTTTTTTTTTTTTAAGGAACATCAGAGCTTTTCTATACTTCTAATTTTCAAAACACAAGGAATGGATATTTGGAGAAGCTGCTTTAAGGTCTGAGGACCTTTCCCACAAATTTATATCCTCTTGTTTTGGCCCCTGGTCACAGCAATTCTGTTCAGCTCTTGGAATAGAGAACTAAGCAGGTGCAAACCCTCTTCTTTTTTTAATCATTTTAGGAGCCTGGGTAATATTTATAATATTTGGAGCCCAGATATGCCTAGAATTCCTCAAAATACAACTTAAATATAACTACACAAGGGCTATCTCAAAATCTGTAAGTAGATTTAAGATGATGAGATAAAATTTCTCTAAGTTTTCTCCCGACTCATTATCTCCTAGATCTTCCCCTGCCTTCCATGCACTGGAAGTTTCTGCATAGTCATGCCCAGAGTCTATCGCGACCTTAGTAGACAGCTACTTCTGAGCTACATCTTTATCAAGGAGTCCCCCTCCAAGCTGTCATACTAGATCACTAATGACATAGTCCTCGTTTTGTATACCATCCTGTTCCTCACTTAACTTTTAACAAACTGCTTAATGCTCTCTAAGCATGAATTTTGAAGGCATGATCTACCATGCACTTTCAGCTCATTGTGTAAAAATAGTGTCAGGTCTCAAGAGAAGTTCTGCAAGAGTCAGTTGATTGATTGGATGACAGACACCCCTAGAAAGAACCTACAGTGTCTATTTACCCGACACATAATTGTCCTATAGCAGACTTCCATGGACTCTGTAACATTTCAGTGTGGGGCTCAGATATTGGGATAATGGATAGCATATTCAAACTCATTCAGCAGGTTCATGTTTCCACTTAGCTTAAATACCAGTCTTTTCCTTTATATCTCCATGACACTTGAAACGTAACATATTCAAAACGAAACTTACAACTTCTTTTTATTTATTTTTATTTTTTATAAAGATTTTATTTCTTTATTTGAGAGAGAGAGAGAGCATGTGTTGGGCGAGGGGCAGAGAGAGAAGCAGACTCCCCACTGAGAAGGGACCCCGATGTGGGGTTCCATCCCAGGACCCCAGGATCGTGACCTGAGCCAAAGGCAGACACTCAACTGACTGAGCCACCCAGGTGTCCACAACTTCTTTTTAAAAACTGCTTCATCTCAGGATAATGGGTAGCTCAGTCAGTTAAGTGTCTGGCTCTTAATTTCAGCTCAGGTCTTAATCTCAGGTTTGTGAGTTCAACCCTCGCATTGTGGGCTAGAGGCTAGTTTAAAAAAATTTTTTTTAAATGTATAAAATAAAAATTGCTTCATCCCATAATCTTTCTATTGCTTTTCTTTGGAAACAGTGTTGATATCTCCTGGGCTAAACTCAACCGATTTTGTTTGTTCCTTTCAGTCTATTGATAAATTCTAAGTATTCTGACTTTTTAGAAATCTTTACCCACTTTTCTCATGCTACCATGCTGGTTAGGATATTAATATTTTTCATCCATATATTTAATCTTCTAATTAATATCACTGCTTCATCTCTATTTCATTTCATCCTCACTGCCATGAGCTGTATTGGTAAATTATATTTCTGATCATGAAATCTTGACACACTTACCATGTTAAAAAGAGTCAGAACAAGAACAATAACATTATTAATAAAAACACAACCTCTGTAACCCCTTGTTTTTATCTTAATAAAATTCAGGCTCTTCATTTACTCAGACACTCAATCTCTTCCCTAAATATATTTCCAGTCTGAATACTAACTCTCTTACTGTAGTTTACATTTTGTTCTACTTGAGTCAGTTACTACTCCTCAGATGCCCTGGTGTGATCATCAGTCTGGCATCCCCCGCACTGTTCTTATAACCTGGAATTCCTTTTTTTACCCCTACCCACCTGTGGTACCCATCCTTCAAGGCACAACACCAATGCTAACTCTTCCCTGAACTCTATCTTAAAATCATAACTACAAATAATCCTGTCAACCCACCACTGTATATATTGCTTACTTACAGCATTTCTGCGTGTGTTATTGTCATCTTTTACCGAAGGAAAAAAAGGAGGGCAAAAATCTGTGTCTCCTTTTCATCCTTATTTTCCCTCTTCAAGCTTGTTCTCTACTAGAGAGACTGTTCCATTGATGATCATGATATTGCATCTTATTCTGAATCAAAATAGCTCCCTTGTTATTAGGCAGTCGTTTCTTTTTTTATTTTTTTTCTCCAAACTACCAATATTTGGATACTAGGATAAAAACCCTGCCTCTTTTCTTTCTCCCTCTCTCCTTCCTCTTTCTTCTCTTCCTCCTGCCCTGTCTTCTTTCATTCTTATCCGTCTCCTCCTTCACTGTTTCTCCTTTCTCTTTGCTAGAAGATGGAAAAGAATCTGAACACAACAAGAAAGTCAATTAAAAGAGAAGGAAAATATATAGAATGACATTTAATAAATCAGAATTTCTTCATGAAGAGGTGAATTCTTCGGTAATGATGACATTTTATGTAGCAAATTCACACTAATTCCATCTCGATAATGGATTATACAAGAGTTTGTTGTTGTTGTTGTTGTTGTTGTTTTTTCAAAATAACTAAGAACACAATTTTCAGGGATTGAATATTCAAAAACTTATTATAGGGAGATACCGTTAGCCCCTGTAAAATATTTTAAGACCTATAGGAAGTTCCTTCTATTACAATTATGTAACATTTTGTGTCACTTAATATAGAAAGTTACACCAGAATTTCAGATACCCTGTCAAACATCTTGAGGACACATGTGCACGCTCGCATGCCCACACACACACACATGCACACAAATACACACAACTGCTACTTTTCTTATTAAAGACTGTGTATCATTGGTAAAATTGTTGCAGTTGTGAATGACTGGGGAAGTAGGAAATAAGAACAAAATTTTGAACAGAAATCTGGGAAGACAACATGAAAGGTAGAGTTTGTATTATCCATTCCAGTATGCTGAAGACAATTAACAGATAAATATCAGTTCATATTATGATCCCTTTGACTGCAACCTGACAGGGAATAATCTATCAGTAATAGTCATTAAATTAACTCACTTAAACTTTTCTTTGGGAGAATGCAACCATTCTACATGTAGTTTTCTTTCAAATTCTCAAGTTTAGAAAAAGATATCTTGAAATTTTTTGGTCTATGATTTCTTTGGCTTTAGGTCCTATATTTAGTGCATTTTTAACAGGAAAAATTTATCAGAAAATAGGTCTTTAGCATTTTACAATATAAATTTTGCTTTTAACAGAAGTGTGAATGCATGTTTGTGGATTTATATTACAATCTGGACTTTTGCTAATATTTTCTCATTTAATTAACAGATAGTAAGCCAAAAATATTTCCACAAAAATTTATGCCCTGAGGGTAATAAAATTTACTTCACAAAATCAAGGGATCCATAAAAAAAGACGTATATAGATAGTTATTTTCATATATAATGTTCAGTAGAATTAATATAATTGATTCAATATCATTATAATGTAATGTCCAAATTTAACTTGCAGATTTTTACATGTGATTATTATAATTTTTATTTCATCTTAGATATTAAAAATATGACCTGGGGCCCCTGGTATGCTCAGTCAGTTAAGCATCCTACTCTTGGTTTTGTCTCTGGTCATGATCTCATGGGGTCCTGGGATCAAGCCCCGCCTTGGGCTCTGCTCTCAGCATCAAGATGTCCACTTGAAGATTCTGTCCCTCTGCCCCTGCCCCCACTCACATGTTGTCTTTCTCTCACTCTCTCAAATAAATAAATAAATCTTTAAAAAAAATTATGACCCAGGTTCAGAATTTTTAGAGCAATGTCACATGTTGGATTATGTAAAGACACAGTTTTACACGACTTCAAGGAGCCCAGGCTTTGGAAGTTCTGTTACCCAGCAAATTCCTTTTGTGCCTCGTAAAAGTAAAGCTGATAAATTTTTATGAAAAAAAAGCATGAAACTTCTTCACCAACCATAAGACGGCCATTCTCTTAATGTTTATCCCGACTGAAGAGTCTTTGTTGAATAGATCACAATTTCTCAGTTTTTATAGACAAATCCAGACAACAGCCATTGTCTTCAAATACGATGCAAAAAACATGCTTCCATTTATCATGATTTCACACAGTAGACTGAAAACAGATTTCCCTGAGACAATTATGATGTTTTAAACATGCTTTAGTAGTGGCTGTTTTTTCACTTATTTCTTCATCTTACTGTGTCATGTCATTCCCTCTACACATATATCCTCTACCACAGGGGGTAGATTTTGTTCTTTTATGATTTTGTTCTTTATAGAGAGGGTATAAATGAGAGAGGAGATGTGTTGAAGTCACTTAGCTGAGGTACTCAACATCAGCTTACCTATGTTTTATGAGAACTTCTCTGTTGCTGGACAACATCATGTTTTATTTCCGTGAGTTTCACTAGCTTCATTCCATATAAGGTAAGCAAAGGACTATGCTGTCTCCACACAGATGTGTGTTACAGTTAGAGCTAGCCGCTTCGAGTAGCTACATCCAGACTTACCTTTTTAACCTAGTATAGTGTCACGTTACCTAAAACAACTGTACACGTTTCCTAAACTCCACTGAAGGAGAAATGAACATTGTTGCGTATAGCTGAAACTGATAATAATCATTATTAGTAAGTGGTAGTCGCATGGTCTTGAAAACATTTATGTTGAGAGACTTAAGAAAAATAGACATTAAGTTGGCAAAAAAAATTACATATATGTGTATATATACATATATATGTATGTCAGTAATGGTGGCATCAAGAATACTTCTTGCCTGACTAATCTGAACATGATATGAAAAAGAATTTAATGACTATAGGCTAAAAAACTAACCCTTCAACGGAGTTTGACTGGCGCATGAAAATGTTGTCCCATTTTAATTCTAAGAGTTCGGATGGGAACGGAGAGAACACGGCTGACTGCCTCTCTTTGACCTCATTTGATCTGCATGGCTGCTCTGTCCACTGACAGAATGGACAAATTGGCATGGAGACACTCCATTTTAAGGGTCATCAGCATTATTAGCTGGAGGAGTCATGGTATCCAATTTGCACTTTGGACCGTATTTCCCCAGAGGACATCAGGGCCAAGAATTAGTCTTCTCTGCTCTGTTCTGACACATGAAAACAAGGATCTCTAGAAATGCATTGGGTCAGTGAAAAAGTCGTTGATGGAGAGCTTCGTGCACCGGGTGAGAAAACAAAAATACTTTTGAGCAGAGGTGGGCAAATGTTTTCTGTAAATCTTTTAGGCTCTGTCACAACCTCTCCACTCCACCATTGTAACAGGAATGCAGCCACAGGCGATCATAAACAAGAACATGACAGCGTCAGTAAAAATGTATTTACTGGGAGAGGTGAAGGGCTATGCCATGGCTTGCCAAACCTTGCTTTGGAGGCATGTTGTCTCCAAAAATTAGTCAACTGAGTGTATGTCATGTTTTAGGGTGTGTGGATGGGTGATGTGAGGCGGAGAAGAAGATAGATACACAGAGAGAGACAGACAGACAGTGACACTCAGATTATATTCTAAGTCATCAGTAGAGCATGGCTACTTGGACATGGTCTCTTGAAATTTCCTTCAGAGGCCTGTTCTGTTGCTAGAATCCCCTAACTAAAATGCATTGGTAATGCACAGGACCTTGAAATTGGTGAAGTATTAGCCCATTATCCTCCTTTAATATTTAACTTTTCTGGAAGAATTCTAAGTAGAAAGCTATGGTTAAGCACTTGGAGGTTCTCAAGCTTATTTGAGTATTGACCACACTAATAACATCCTTTTCTGCCCTTCCCACTTAAAAATCTATTGCTGGAAAAAATATTTTCTAAAGGTAGTTTGAATCATAGAACTTTAACTTACATCAGTGATGAGGGCTTATGTCGGATATGACTGGAAAGGATGATATGGAGCCAGGACCAATCAGGGAGGAGGCAAAAGCGTGGTATACAGGTCTGGCCGGGCCACCATCGGAGCAAAGGAAGTGGAAAACGAGAAGGGCACCAACAAAATGAAGCTCAGCTATTCACTAGGCACAAATTAAAACTTGCCAGGCCCAGGTTCCTGGGTGCCTCGGTTGGTTAAGCATCCTGCCTTCAGCTCATGTTCCCAGTGTCCTGGGATCAAGTCCCACATCAGGGCTCCCTGCTCAGTGTGGAGTCTGCTTCTCCTTTTCCCTCTGCTGTGTTCTCTCTCTGTCTCTGTCAAATAAATAAATAATGTCTTAAATAATAAAATAAAACTTGCCAGGCCCACCAAAATCTTTGTACTTTGGTACCTAGTGAAAGTATTTGATATGTCCTGTAGCAAAACTCACATTACCGTAACACAATATTTATTATTTTACTGATGTTTTATTTTTAAGAGAGATGATGAATCATACCTATGTTTAATTATTTGCTAGTGGTCACTCTTCTTAAATATAAACTGAATAAAGAGAAATGTTGTGAATACTTAATCCATAATGAGTATACTGTAATATTAGAATATGAAATGAAAATGATTATAAGAAAGAAAGAAATGAACTAAAGAAGTAGATGATTGGATAGATTTTCTTATGTACAACTTCAGGTCACTTTGAACTTCAATGTGCATTGTAGATATATTTATCATTCCTTAAATTGCTTAGGGTTAATTTTAGTTAATTTATAACTTCTTGATAATCTGATATTTTCATTAGCTTAAGTTGCTTTTAAAGTTTGGTTTTGGAATGGGAGCATTTGTTTATGAGTAAATAAGAAATATAGTTGACTAAATATTTGTTGTATAATTTCTCATTAGGTAAGTGAAATCAAACTAATGCACAATTCATTGCGCTACCATATTTTAAAACTATTTTTTTAGGGAAAGGAATCTGCACAAATTCATAAAGAATATTCCTATTCTAAACACATTTATGCTTCAATTAGGTGTTGGAAGAGATAAACAACAGTAAAGAATCAGGGGTTAAAAAATGATGTGAAATAGTGAATTAATGATTGGGATGCCTGGGTGGCTCAGTGGGTTAAGCCTCTGCCTTTGGCTCAGGTCATGATCTCAGGGTCCTGGGATCAAGCCCTGCATCAGGCTCTCTGCTCAGCAGGGAGCCTGCTTCCCTCTCTCTCTCTGCCTGCCTCTCTGCCTACTTGTGATCTCTATCTCTCTGTGTCAAATAATAAAGAAAAATAAATAAAAATTAAAAAAGAAATAGTAAATTAATGAAACATTTTAAATGCCCATCATAAATAGAATATATTTTGTATACTATCTAATGCACTCATCTCTTTTCTAAGTGTAACTTAGAAAAATGTATCTCTATCAATACATATTTAAGTTATAAGCTGAAAAAATAATGTGGAAATAGAGCACAATAAAATACTTTCACTGAAAACAAATGAAAAGGTGACAAAATGCTTCTGAAAAATTATTCCTTTCATATTTCTATGAACACTGCTTTTTACTTGTTGATACTATGGGCTTTTCAAATTATGGTTTTCCACCAAGAAACTAAAATACACTTTTAGTCATCCTAGTTGTAAAGAGATGAGTTTCTGATGATAGTTTTACAGAGTCAGCTTGGATAATGTCTCTGTGCAAAAATCCTAAGAAAATAAAATTATATGCCTGAGTTTTCTATGTATAGTTTTCATTTTACATGAATCACACCTTCTTGGTTTGCAATGGCTAGGAGAGACTTTTTGTTCTTTTACAATTTTTGATTTTTTAGAATAAAAGTCATCAAGTACAAAAATAAAAAAATATTTTATAGTACTTACTATTTTAAAAGAAAGAAGTTAATTTGCCTTTAAAACATTTTATTAGGTAAATTTTGTATTGCAGGTATTGGAAAGACCCCAAAATATAGTTCAACTGTCTGTTTGAAAAATTCCACTAGAGGGCAACATATACCAAGATTTTTGTTCATTTGCAGTTTCAGGGGGGAAATAGCCAGTGTTATTCTCTATCATGAATAAATGTCATTGATGTAATATTTAGCATCATTCAGTATTAATTGTTATCTTTATGATGCACATGTGGTCTGAGTGAATACTATCTCATTTATAAAAGATAGTAGTATGGGTGTTACTCCTGATTTTAATTTAGTTAAAATCAACATTCTTCAGTTACCATAATTACCAGAATACCAAGTTAAAAAAAAAAGAAAAGAAAACATTCTTTTATAAGTGATACATTCATGTGGTGAGGTATTTGATATTATGTATGTTTGAAATTGTAAACATATTAAGTAGTTGTAGGTTAAAGAAAAATAAAATAAAAACCGTAAGAGATTTGGGTAGTGAATTGGGAATTCAATTTTGAAGAAAGAAAAGAATTTGCTCATTATACATCCTCAGGGATTATTTTAATCATGAGTAGGAAGACTGCTTGAATGGTGTGTCTGCTTAGTATCACTTTATCCTTGCTGAGAAAGGGGGTCTCCTTAAATGTGGCAGCGTCGCCATGTTTTAGAAGTCTTCCCAAACCCTGCTTTGTTTACAGCTGGTCCTCATCAGTCTTCTACCTCTCCACTTACCCATTTGTATTGACCAAAGCAAAATATTTTAAATATAGGTGGTTGTCCCTATATGTCACTATATGTCTAGAATGTCTAGACCCTGACGTTCTAGAGAGCATAATGCTTTTGTTTCCAAATACATTTTCTGTAAGAGAGAGCAAAGAAAAATATAAAGTGGGGGAGGAGGTACACGACCAGCTGTGGAAATCATTATATGGGTTTTAACAGAATTACATTCAGAAAGAAACAAATAAAAAAACATATACACACAGTAGCGTACTTTCTCTATAACAGATATTATATAAGAATAGATATAATTACCACCTATTGCAGTAAAAAGTGAAATTTTTCTCCTTGTTTAGTTAATAACATCTTTTCAGATTATTTTCATATTCACAAAAACAATAGGCACTCATTACAGAAAAAATTAAATAACAGAGATTTATTTTCACTATTGTTAAATCATCCCCTTAATAAACTATCATCTTTAACATGCATATTATACAAATAGATGATAGATGGAACAAGTTTTTGTATAACTTCTTTAATCTTACTATTCCCCTATGCTGTAAGTGCTATTAGTATATTAGTATTTGTATTATTATAATAATTATGTTTTTGTTATTAAGTATATTGTTTTCACCGTTTCATAGCTGAGAAAACTGAGACATTTTGTTAGCTATGTAGGTAACTGGAAGGATAGAGAGATGTATACGCTGAGATATATAAACATACAGAAATAAATAAATGGACTATTAATCCCCAATGATACCTCTAAAATCAAGAAAACAAGATTATGAAAGACTTTTTAAAAATCCAATCCTTTTTAAATTTAAAATCAATTCATTAATAGCATGTATTATGAGTTTATTATGAGTTACTAATTTATCGGTTGCACACAACACATGCTCCTTACAGGAAGTGCCCTCCTTAATGCCCATCAAAAAATTCAATAATTTTAACCTCATATTTCGAATTTAGATCGCAGCAGTTCCCAGCGATGGATGACAGAAATCAGGGCCTTTGCACATAACCTTCCCTCCCCTATATCTTAATTATCGTTAATTTTATTAATACATTCGTAGTGTCAAGTTTTATAATGTTCCTTCTTTATTCCGTAACCATAACTTGTACTGTTGCTTACCTTACATTTATATTTAAATGGATTACCCCGATTTTTTACCAGGATTTCTTTTTTGAAATGTTTAATTTCTTCATGTATTCCCCAAGCATTCTTGTAAATTCCTGTCTATTGTCTTTGTACTTGGAAGCCAACTGTCAGGATGCCCCTTAAGTATTTCCTTCCTCCTCTGTCTTTAGTCAAATGTTAGTCTGGATAATTCTGAACAATAAAAATTTCTCTCTCGAATGTGATCTGCTTTGTTCTGCCTAGATTACTATATGATTCTTTATTTACTGAAAGTATTAAATTTAATTTATTTGTTCAACAAATACTTATTAAATACCTTAGATGTGCAAACATAGTTGTTGATGATGCAACAGTGTAAGGGGGGAAAATGTCTAGCTTCTTAGAGCATGCTTTTTAATTGAGAAAAAATGATGAAATATCTATTTTTCTGCCTATATGTCTGTCTACCCATTGATCTAATGCCTGATAGTGATCAGTACTGTGCTGAGAAAAATGTACAAAGGTCCCGGATTCCTGGATCAGTTGTAAGTGGTGATGCTGTTTGATGTCGTGTCATTAGGGAAGCCTTATTGGGGTCACATGAAAGAACCAGCCATGAGGGTATTTGGGGTTCCAGGTCAAAGACCGACAGAGTGGTCATTTCATGTTAACTTTTCCTGGAATAACTATTTCCTTTAGATTTGTAGACTCAGGTACTCATTTAATGAAAGTTTATATTTTGCCCATAATATTTTTAAAGTATTTTCTGTTCCTTTATATTTTTGTACAATTCTTTATGAAAACCAATCACGTGAATGTTGAAAGTGTGCTGCCTTTCTCTCTATTATGTCCTGTATAACTGTACACTTGTGTTCTTTTTCATTTTGCTTTGTGTGAATTCTTTACACCTAAGGAGGCTGACTCTGTGTTGGGTTCTATATCTTCTCCTGATTTCTCTCCTGCTACTTCTCCTTCCCTTCGAATATAGCTATTTTTTTCTTTTAACTATGTCAGCTCACTTCTCATCCTTTTATTTTGTCTTGGAATTTGTCCTTCCTTCCTTCTTTCTTTTCCTTCCTTCCTTCTTCCCTTCCTTCCTTCCTCTCTTCCTTTCTTTTTAAAAGGTATCTTTTCTTAAAGGCACTTTTTCTTTTATTTTTAAATTGTAATCCTTTACTGAAGCTGAAGAGAATTTTCTCTCTAAAGGGCTGATTTTAGTAATTTTAAGGTGATTTATAGTCTTCATGTGGCTTTTTCTTTTTTTCACTCTTTTATTATTATTGTTTCTCTAGATCTTTATGTAAGTCTCATGCTGACTTCTTCATGTTTAAAATTCACCTTTTGGGACACCTGAGTGGCTCAGTCATTAAGGCTCTGCCTTCAGCTAAGGTCATGATCCCAGGGTCCTGGGTTGAGCCCCAAATCAGGCTCCCTGCTCTGCTTCTCCCACTCCCCTGCTGGTGTTCTCTCTCTCTCTCTCTCTCTCTGCCAAATAAATAAATAAAATCTTAAAAAAAAAAAACAAAATAAAGCTCACCTTCGAATATGTCCATCTGTTTGTTGGGGGGAAAAAAAAAAGTGTGAGGAACAGTGGGGAAAAAGCTCCAGAAGGATTTTCTGGAGCAGTCCAAAGTTTGTTTCGTAGTATTTGGATGCTATTTTTCATGGGTTTTTAAAATCAAAGTGGAAATGTGAATGATACCTGGATATGGATTGTTTTTAAAAATCACTGTCAAATTTTTTAGAGAGGTGGTATTAATATTATGGTTATATTTTTCAATGACACAGGCATAACTTGTCTTAAAGAAAATTCACAGTATAGATCTTGCATGACTTTTAGAGTGATGAACCCAAAAAGCCACATGTACACAAGACTGAGAATTTTATAATTTCTGCCATGATCTTCAAACTAATATTTGGTCTGAAATTCATAATTGTTTTGATTTTGACTCCTCTATTAAATTGAAGGAAAGAAAGAACTTTTTCAACAGATTTTCAGATTTTTTAATTTATTTTTTAAAAGATTATTTATTTACTTATTTGACAGAGAGATAGAGATCACAAGTAGGCAGGCAGAGAGAGAGGGAGAAGCAGGCTCCCTGCTGAACAGAGAGCCCAAGGCGGGACTCGATCCCAGGATCCTGGGATCATGACCTGAGCTGAAGGCAGAGGTTTTGACCCACTGAGCCACCCAGGTGCCCCCAAGATATTTTTTAATTAAAAAGAAAACACCAATTAACCAGAAAGCACCAGTTAATTTGATTCGTTCAGAAATGTACACTTTATATACATCTATGTCTATGGCTATAGACATAGATATCATCAGGTCCTGGCATAGCAATTATTTATTTATTTGATTCTTTTTTAAAAGATTTTATTTATTTATTTGACAGAGAGAGACCGCGAGAGAGGAAACACTAGCAGGGGGAGTGAGAGAGGGAGAAACAAGCCTCCTGCTGGGCAGGGAGCCCGTTTTGGGGCTCCATCCCAGGACCATGGGATCATGACCTGAGCTGAAGGCAGACGCTTAAAGACAGACGCTTAAAGACTGAGCCACCCCCGCAATTTTTTAAAATTTTAGTGTATTAATATCAGTCAATATTTGTTTTAAATATGTTCAGTGTAGAGATTCAATACATATTGCAAATTATACAGTATAACCATAAGTACCATTTTTCTGTTTGGACTTATAAAATTCTAAATCCAAAATAATGTTTCATGTTTTTGTAGGAGATGTGTTTTTAAAATTTAAGCAATAAGAGGAAGTGTGAATGGTTTTTAAAACCAAGAAGCCCTGTGCTTTTGAATTGTTGTCATAATATGGTACATTTTCTTCCTCCCTTTAATAATTCTCTTCCATCATAGTCATTCAGCTCTGGACCAGTTTACTAAAGCTCTGATTTAAATAATACCTGACACCTGTAGTCTTCAAAAATTTTTGCATCTGCTTATTAATTATTTAGTACATTGGCTTCCTTTTATACTTTAAAATCTGATACTAGATTGTATCCAGTGACTCAAATTAATATTAACTTGAGCACTAAATTTCTGATTTGAGATGACTGTCAAGAATCTGTAACAGGAATTTTAATAATAATAATGGACTAGAGGATTTAGTCATGTGACTTTTCATTAAGAAGTTATTTTGGAACCATTATATTATATCAGTTTCACAAGTATATACTTTAATTCCAGGTGGAATGAAAGAGCTTCTAAGTTGTGGGTCTCATGTTAATTCATGCAATGTTAAGATAAATATCTTTGGCAACTTTATGGAAAAAAATAACTTATAAATGGTTTACAGAAGTTTAAATATGTAACTCTAGATTTCACCCTCCTGCCTCTTTTGTGGTGCAAAATATACTCCAGTTCAAGTTCAGGGGTCTCCAAACTGTAGTGTCTTTGACAAGTAGGATATCTGGTATAACCTGTATCTTGAAGAAACCTCAAATATGAGTGACAGATGAAAAATAACAGCTGGCCTAGAGTATTTAGGCTAGAATTTAATGGTCTCTTTTCTGACTACTGCTGTAAGTATTGGCGGATTCTTATAGCAAGCGACCATTTCCCTGCCCACATGAACAGCCATTTTCAAGGTACAAACCATCATTGAAACACTGGGCCCGTGCAGGCTTCACTGTCCGCTCAGGGTTTGGATCACTCTACCTCCTTCCTTATTTTGCCCAGGAATCTGGTTACTTCTTTTTTTAGGCCTTCAAAAATATAAAATGCAGATATAGCATATAAAATAGACATAGAAAATCTATAAGATTCGATCATTTTCCAAGAAAATTTGCCATTATATTTTTCTCCATCTTACCCTCGCTTCCCCTGTAGAAGAGAGATACCATCAGAACTCTAAACTGATTCACTCCTCTAAAGATGGCCAAAGTAAATGTAGGGTACCTCTGTTACTGCGGAAAGTAAAAGAATAAACAATTTCCATCAATTTTTTGTTATTCCTCCAATTTTCTCTTCAGTTTTTATATAAATGCTAAAGACTATAGAATGTCATGAATTTAACAAATCGGTTATTAGCAACAGTGGTCCATGACCTTGAGATCCATGGTAAAATTTTATAGATCTACCTCTGCTCGCCCATTTATTAGCCTCTTCAATTTGTACAGAAGCTCCCTGGAATCCATTACCCTCTTGCCATCCTACTATCCTGAGCTCAGCTGAGCTGAAGGGAGCTGAACTGCTCATGTTGGAGTAGTGAATTTAAGCAACCAGTCAAAAGTGAAAGTTCACAGTCAAATCTTTGATCACTTACTGAGATAGTATAAGGAAGAGGCTGAAACCAGAGAGAGTGCCTCTCCCTCTCCTCCCCTTTCATTTCCCCCACTGAATGGCATGAATCAGCATAGACTTGGGGGTCATCTTACCATTAAGGGAGACCTGAACAAGAAGCTCCAGTAGTTCTATGACCTCGGGTCCAGAGAGAAGGAGAGGGGGAGGATAGAGAGTGATAGGGAGTGGAACATGACTGAGTAGTGAGAGTGGGGGAAGTATCTTCCAGAATTCCCCCTCTTGTCAGACCCCAGGCTCCCCAGTAAGGAGGTTGCGGGAGAGGCACTGAAGAAGGCCTTGACTGATGACCCCACATAAAGAGGGGAATGCATTTGTATTTGCATTCCTAGGCCTAGGAATGCAAATACACAGGAGCAAAGGCCAACCGGGGGGCCTGAGCCCTGACCACAAGTCCCTTGAGGCAGTGCCATGCATTAGCTGTATACCAAGTCTGGTGTGACGAAGGCAGCTTTCCCCTTCGCAGGCTGCCAGGTAAAGACTTCTTGTAATTGCCTTTTTAACTGTAATTCAGGTCAGGCCTGAATAATCTTAGGTTTTTCTGCCAGTAACAGACTCCTCGCTCCCTCTGTTACTCTAGTTCTTCCCCCTCCATCCCTTTTCATTTCTCAGGTATCTGTTTTCGGTCCTTCTTCTCCTTCTTCTTCTAATTCTTTTTCTCCCCCTCCTTCTCCTCCTCCCCTCCCCCTCCTCCTCTTCTCCTTCTTTTTCTTCTTCTTCTTTAGTTTAGTTTAGTTTTGTTTCATTTTTAAGCAATCTTTACACCCAAGGTGGAGCTTGAACCCACATTTCTGAGATGAAGAGTCTCAGGCTATAATTATACTAACCAGGCACCCCTGGTTCTTCCTTTTATTTATTTATTTTTAAAGATTTTATATATTTATTTGACAGAGAGAGAGAGAGAGATCACAAGTAGGCAGAGAGGCAGGTGGAGAGAGGCGGTGGGTAAGCAGGCTCCCTGCTGAGCAGAGAGCCTGATGCAGGGCTTGATCCCAGGACCCTGAGATCATGACCTGAGTTGAAGAAGAGGCTTTAACCCACTGAGCCAGCCAGGCTGGCTTCTTCCTTTTAAAACATACATGTACCTAAGGAGAGTGGTCAAAACAACTGAAATAGTTCAGAGAAGATTTAGGGTCAGCAAGCTAAGTGAGGTTATTAGATGAGAGGGAACCCCCCTCAGAGAAGGTTGGGGAAAGGAGTGCATTCCAAGAATAACATACACAAAGACACTGACCTGGTGGGGGAACTATAAAGACTTACATTTGACCAGAGCACATGCTGTAAGGCTAGGACAGGCAAGAGATACCTTTAGGAAGCCAAAATATGAAGGAGCACATATTCCATACCAAAATTTCAATGTTTTCCCCAATAATGACAGAAGAGTGTTGAAGACTTTTAAAGCAAATAATATAATCACACTTAACAATTTAAGAGAATGTCCAGCCCAGGCTAGTGCATGAAATACTAATTAATATGAAAACAGATAATGAGGCATGGCAGTTTTTAAGTAGGGTTCAAAGTTTTTTTGCACCAAGGCAAAATTGATTATTTGGATCTATCTCTAAGAGAGACCATTTCAAAGATCAAAAATAAATTGTTAGAAGAATTGCCACAGTCTTCCTTAGCATGTGAATGCTTCCTTTGAAATACACATGGTGTAAAATCTCCATCCCTAGAAACGCACTTACGAGTACTGTATTGCAATGCCACACACTAGGAATGCTAACTTGGGAGAGCAGGGGATGAGGAAAATATGCTGCTCACGTGGGGGAAGGGAAAGGGGGTGACGGGAAGGCAACCTACACGCAACCAGAAGGACCTATGATGACACAAAGGCCGTTTAGAATGAATATCTTGATAAGCTGTTTGTAAAGTAGAACTTTATCTTTAAAACAAAGCAACAACAAAAAAGTATTATCTATTTTCTTGACATTAGACAACTCTCTTTCTGATAATTATAATTTTTGACATTCTCAACCTGTCTTTAATGTCATTCTGTTTCTTAAATATTTATGCTATATATGCAAAGTAATGTTAAGGAAGAGCTCAATCCATCTTTTTTGAACTTTGTAATTGTAATTGCCAGTTATTTCTTCTAAAGCCTGAAATCCTTTTACAAAAATGTTTGACTATACTTTCACGTATATCTCTATAGGTTAGTACTTGCTTATGTGTGTATATTTTCAGTTTTAGTTTTTATTTACTAATTCCATGTATAAAATAATTTAAAACTACCTATGTTGAATATTAAGCCTAAATGTTTAGGGCTATACTCATTTGTTCTTCATTATTGTTTATTGTGGAAAGGGGGAGAGGGAGATCCAATTAAGATCTTGTGGATCAAGGGTAATTCTTACTGACTTCAACAAAAGTTATGCCTAAAGCATCTAAAGGTAGAATTTGATCCATAACAAATTAAGTTTGATTTCCTTGTCACTTAAGAAATATATTCTGTCTGAAATTATGACTCTAAGGTTTAGTGTTTGTTTTTTCTTAATTTGTAGCTTATGTCAATTAGAGTCATAGAATACTATTTATTGCCTTTGGCAGTTAATTAGACTTCTGTAAAACAATCCAATGATATTAATTCAGCACAGAGTTTCCAAACCTAAATGATTTTGATTTTCCCACTAATAAACCCAAAATATCGAATGGTATAATTTTGAAAGAGCAATGCATATTTAAAAAAAATAATTCCAAAGAAAATGTTATTTTTGTTTGGCTGATATGATTTCTTTTGTTTTTACTTTGGAGAATATGGTTATTTTATGAAATGATGGGAACCTTAAGAAGATGTTTGTTCTCAATGTCATTCAAAGTCTCTTTGTATGTACATTTTCTCTTATGCAGGATGGGTCAAATGTAGCACGAGCAACAAGCCAGTCTAATTTTTTATGACCTGTTAAAGTGCTCTATAAATATTGTATCAATATGGTGATATTTTATTTTATTATTTTTAAAGATTTTATTTATTTGACAGAGAGAGAGAGAGATCACAAGTATACAGAGAGGCAGGCAGAGAGAGAGGGGGAAGTAGGCTCCCTGATAAGCAGAGAGCCCAACGTGGGGCTCGATCCCAGGACCCTGAGATCATGACCTGAACCGAAGGCAGAGGCTTTAACCCAGTGAGTCACCCAGGCACCCCAATATGGTGATATTTTAATGGAAAACAAAATCCCTCTCTATTTGTGAGGCCATGGGAATAAAATGAATATTGGACATCAATTTATTTCTTCCATGCCATTAGTATTAATATGATCACAAAATTGAGATTATTTGAATTTTGCCACTCAAAGATTCATGTTCATTGAATTTTTCAGATTTAGATAATTCTGAGGTTTTTAAAATTTTCTTTAGATTTATTTTAATATGTTGTTACTTATATTTTTCTTTAGTTAAAAAAACAGAGGATCAATTATTTTGTAATCCGTACGGTTTAACATATTCTGAGTATAAATCTTTCTGTTCCATAGAAGTAATAATGCCTGTTAGAGGACTCATTGTAACCCCTTAATCGCCTTGTTTTTTTATTAGCTAACTTTAATATCTTCATAATTTTTCTGCTATTTTAAGTAGTACTATGCTTAAAACAACTGGGGAGTTGTTGGTCTGCTTTTCCTTTTTTTTTGCAGCCTAAGGAAAATACATATAATGCTGATTTCATATCAATAGATTTGTCAGTAGCTAAATGTTGAGAATGAAACATCTGTGTCAAAATGAGATGCCCTATACGTGGCCTCAGAAGTTCATTCAATAGAGTAATGGTAAATTCGTTAAATTATTCACTTACAGGCTTAGGAAAACTATTAAGCCCTTAGGCCAGGTGACACCAGGAGGCTGAGGTAAAGGCTAAGAGTTAAAGCTCTCTTAATAACGTAGACTTGGAAACCTGGTATTAGGGAAATGCAGAAGATTAAGGTGTCAATTCAAACCTCAGCTATATTCTCAGTCTGTACCCTTTACTGGTGGTAGGGGGTGTGTGTGCAGAAATGGGACAAAGGGAACAGAAAGTCAGACTGTGGTTGTCATCTCTATTATCCACCCAATGTCAAGTTTTGTTCATACTGGTAAAAACATATTTAGGAGCTGTCATTAATATAGGTGTGCCCCTGACACCCTACTAAAATGTTTGCTGTGTGACCCAAAAGTTAGTACTTACCAGTGAAATTGCTTTATAAAAAAATAAACAGGTATTCCATTGTCCATTTACTCATTTAACCTTTGTCCCATCGACCAGTATTGGAAAATTAGACATTTTCCTGGAGATGGAAAGATGAAATGAAATCACAATCAGCAGTAAAAATGAAGTAATTGTAATACATTATGATAGATATTATAATAAAAACACTTGTTCTGGGAAAGCAGAAGACACATGCCTAACACTTTCTGGGGTGGCCAGGAAAGGTACTGCCAGAAGAGTAAGAGTTTACCAGGCAAAGAAAACACTGTGTATGAAGGCATTTCCTTGTATTTAATTTTGTACATTAAAAAAGATATACACTACTGAACCACAGGGAGTTTAGAACTGTTTGCATATGAGAGCCTGATGCACAAAGAACTGTAATAATGTCACAGTAAAATTCAAGAATATCTAATTTTTTTAATTTAAATTTAATTAGTCAACATATAATACATCCTTAGTTTCAGGTGTAGAGTTCAGTAATTCATCAGTTGGGTATAATACCCAGCGCTCATCACATCATGTTTCTTCCTTAATGCCCATCACCCAATCACCCCATCCCACCATCCACCTCCACTCCAGCAACCCTCAGTTTGTTTCCTATAGTTAAGAGTCTTTCATGGTTTGTCTCCCTCTCTGATGACTTCCCTTTCAGTTTTCCCTCCTTTTCTCTATGGTCCTCTGCACTGTTTCTTATATTTCAGCATGAGTGAAACCATATGGTAATTTTCTTTCTCTGGTTGACTTATTTTGCTCAGTGTAATACCTTCCAGTTCCATCCAAGTCAGTGTAAATGGTAAGCATTCATCCTTTCTGATGGCTGAATAGTATTCCATTGTATATACATGCCACATCTTCTTTATCCATTCATCTGTTGATGGACATCTGGGCTCTTTCCATAGTTTGGCTATTATGGATTACTGCTATAAACATTGGGGTGCCGGTGCCCCTTCATATCCCTACATTTGTATCTTTGTGGTAAATACCTAGAAGTGCAATTGCTGGGTCGTAGTGTAGCTCTATTTTCTTCTTGAGGAACGTTGGTAGTGCTCTTCAGAGTGGCTACACCAGCTTGCATTCCCACTGGCAGAAGAGGGTTCCCCTTTCTCTGCATCTTCCCCATCATTTGTTGTTTCCTGTCTTGTTAATTTTAGCCATTCTGACTGGTGTGAGGTGGCATCTCATTGTGGTTTTGATTTGTATTTCCCTGATGCCAAGTGATGTGGAGCATTATTTCATGTCCTGTTAGCCATTTGTATGTCTTCTTTGGAGAAATGTCTGTTCATGTCTTCTGCCCATTTCTTGTCTGGATTATTTGTTTTTTCAGTATTGAGTTTGGTAAGTTCTTTATAGATCTTGGATACTAGCCCTTTATCTGATCTGTCATTTTCAAATATTTTCTCCCATTCCATAGGTTGCCTTTTAGTTTTGTTGACTGTTTCTTTGTTGTGACGAAGCTTGTTATCTTTATGAAGTCCCAATAGTTCATTTTTTATTTTGTTTCTCTTGCTCCTGGAGACGTGTCTAGCAAGAAGTTGTGGTGGCCAAGGTCAAAGAGTTTGCTGCCTGTGTTCTCCTCTAGGATTTTGGTGGATTCCTGTCTCACATTGAGGTCTTTCTTCCACTTTATCTTTGTGTATAGTATAAGAAAATGGTCCTGTTTCATTCTTCTACATGTAGTTGTCCAATTTTCTGAACACCATTTATTGAATGACTTGTCTTTTTTCCATTGGACATTCTTTCCTGCTTTGTTAAAGATTAGTTGGCCACAGAGTTGAGGGTCCATTTCCGGGCTCTTTATTCAGTTCCATTGATCTATGTGTCTGTTTTTGTGCCAATACAGTACTGTCTTGATGATTACAGCTTTGTAATATAGCTTGAAATCCAGAAATGTGTTGCCACCAACTTTCATTTTCTTTTTCAACATTCCTTTGGCTATTCAGGGTCTTTTCTGGTTCCATACAAATCTTAGGATGCTTTGTCCAGTTCTGTGAAAAATATCAATGATATTTTGATAGAGATTACACTGAATGTGTAGATTGTTCTGGGTAGCTTAAACATTTTAACAATATTTATTCTTCCAATCCATGAGCATAGAATATTTTGTCCATTTCTTTGTGTCTTCCTCAATTTCTTTCATAAGTGTTCTGTAGTTTTTAGATTACAGATCCTTTACCTCTTTGGTTAGGTTTCTTCCTGGGTATCCTATGGTTTTTGTACAACTGTAAATGAGATCAATTTCTTAATTTCTCTTTCTTCTGTCTCATTGTTAGTGTGTAGGAATGCAACTGATTTCTGTGCATTAATTTTATATCCTGCCATGTTGCTGAATTCCTGTATGAGTTCTAGCAATTTTGGAGCGGAGTCTTTGGGCTTTCCACATAAAGTACCACAGCATCTGTGAAGAGTGAGAGTTTAACTTTTTCTTTTCCCATTTGAATGCCTCATATTTCTTTTTTGTTTTTTTTGAAGATTTTATTTATTTATTTGACAGAGATGACAAGTAGATGCCTCGTATTTCTTTTTGTTGTCTGACTTTAAGGCTGGAACTTCTAGTATCATGTTGAACAACAGTGGTGAAAGTGGACATCCCTGCTGTGTTCCTGACCTTAGGAAAAAAGCTCTCAATTTTTGCCCATTGAGAATGATATTTGCTGTGGGGTTTTCATATATGGCTTTTATGATATTGAAGTATGTCCCTCTATCCCTACACTGTCAAGAGCTTTAATCAAGAAAGGATTCTATATTTTGTCAATTGCTTTTCCTGCAACATTGTAGAGGATCATATGGTTCTTGTCCTTTCTTTTATTAATATGATGTATCACACTGATTGATTTGTGGATACTGAACCACCTTTGGAGCCCAGGAATAAATACCACTTGTGAATAATCCTTTTAATGTACTGTTGAGTCCTATTGGCTAGCATCTTGGTGAGAATTTTGGTATCCATGTTCATCAGGGATATTGGTCTGTAATTCTCCTTTTTGGTGGGGTCTTTGTCTGGTTTGGGGATCAAGGTAATGCTGGCTTCATAGAAAGAGTTTAGAAGTTTTCCTTCCATTTCAATTTTTTTGAAACAGTTTCAGAAGAATAGGTTTTAATTCTTCTTTAAATGTTTGGTAGAATTCCTTTGGGAAGCCAACAGGCCCTGGGCTCTTGTTTGTTGGGAGATTTTTGATGACTGCTTCAGTTTCCTTGCTGGTTATGGGTCTGTTCAGGTTTTCTATTTCTTCCTGTTTCAGTTTTGGTAGTTGACACATCTCTAGGAATGCATCTGTTTCTTCCAGCTTGCCTATTTGTTGGCATATAGTTGCTAAAACATGTGCCTTTATTTTTTTAAGACTGTATTTATTTATTTGACAGAGAAAGAGAGAGAGAGAGAAAGTATCAGAGGGAGAGAAAGAAGCAGAGTCCTGTCTAAGCAGGGAGTCCAATGCAGGGCTCAATCCCAGGACTCTGGGATCATGACCTGAGCTGAAGGCAGACACTTAACTGACTGAACTATCCAGGTGCCCCTCTCATAATATGTTCTTCAATTTGTTTGTATTTCCTTGGTATTGGTTGTCATCTCTCCTTTTTCATTCATGATTTTACTAATTTGGGTCCTTTCTCTTTTCTTTTTGGTACATCTAGCTAGTGGTTTATCGATCTTATCAATTGTTTCAAAGAACCAGCTTCTGTTCTTTTGGTTTCTATTTCATTGATTTGTGCTCTAGTCTTTATTAGTTCTTTTCTCCTACTGGGTTTAAGCTTTTTTTGCTGTTTTTCCTCCAGCTCCTTTAGGTGTAAGATTAGCTTGTATATTGGAGACTTTTCTAGTTTCTTGAGAAAGGCTTGTATTGTTATGTGCTTCCCTCTTAGGACCGCCTTTGCTGCATCCCAAAGGTTTTGAACAATTGTGTTTCCATTTTCATTTGTTACCATAAAATTCTTAATTTCTCTTTAATTTCCTGGCTGACTCATTCATTTTTAGTAGGATGCTCTTTAACCTCCACATATTTGAGTTCCTTCCAAATTTCCTCTTGTGATTGAGTTCGAGTTTCAAAGCACTGTGGTTTGAAAATATGTAGGGATTAATCCCAACTTTTGATATCAGTTGAGACCTGATTTGTGACCCAATATATGATCTATTCTGGAGAATGTTCCATATGCACTCAAGAAGAATGTGTATTCTGTTACGTTGGGATGGAAGGCTCTTTATGTATCTGTGAAGTCCATCTGGTCCAGTGCATCATTCAAAGCCTTTGTCTCCTTGTTGATATTCTGCTTAGATGATCTGTCTATTGCTGTGGGAGGAGGAGGCATTAAAGTCCCCTGCTATTTTTGCATTATTATAAATGCATTTCTTTAATTTTGTTATTAATTGGTTTGTATAATTGGCTGCTCCCACATTCGGAGCACAAATATTTATAATTGTTAGATCTTCTTGTTGGATAGCTCTTTTAAGTATTATATAGTGTCCCTCCTCATCCCTTTCAGTCTTTGGTTTAAAATCTAATTTGTCTGATAGGAGGATTGCTATCCCAGCTTTCTTTTGATGTCCATTAACATGATAAATGGTTCTCCACTCCCTCACTTTCAGTCTGGAAGTGTCTTAGGGCTTAAAATGAATCTTTTGTAGACATTGTGTCAGTGGGTTTTGTTTTTTATCCAGTCTGATACCCTGCATCTTTTGATTGGAGCATTTAGTAACTATTGAAAGATGAATTTAGTGCCACTGTATTACCTGTAAATTACTGTTTCTGTGTAATGTCTCTGTTCCTTTCTGGTCTGTGTTACTTTTGGGCTCTCTCTTGGCTCACAGGATGCCCTTTAATATTTCTTATAGGGCTGGTTTGTGATCATAAATTCTTTTAGTTTCTGTTTGTACTGGAAGCCCTGTTTCTCTCCTTCCATTCTTAATGACAGCCATGCTGGATAAAATATTCTTGGCTGCATGTTTTTCTCATTTAGCACCCTGAATCATGCCAATCTTTTCTGGCCTGCTAGGTCTCTGTGGATAGGTCTTCTCCCAGTATAATGTTCCTACACTTGTAGGCAAAAGACCTTTTGTCTCGAGGTGCTTTCAGGATCTTCCTTTTATCTCTAAGATTTGCAAGCTTCACTATTATATGTTGGGGTGTTGACCTATTTTTATTGATTTTGTGGAGTGTTCTCTGTGCCTCCTGGACTTGAATGCCTATTTCCTTCCCCAGATAAGGAAAGGCCTCAGTTACAATTTGTTCAAACATACCTTCTCCCCCCTCTTTCCTCTCCCTCTGGAACCCTAATAATTTTAATATTGTTTTGCTTTATGGTATCCCTGATTCCTGAATCTTACCCTCATGGTCTTGTAATTGTTTATCTCTTTTTTACTCAGTTTCCTTCTTCTCCATAATTTTATCTTCTATATTATTGATTCTCTCTTCTGCTTCATTTATCCTAGCAGTAAGAGCCTCCATTGTTGATTGCATCTCAGCAATCTGCCTTTTGATTTCAACCTGATTACATCTTAGTTCTTTTATTTCTCTAGAAAGGGATTCTCTAGTGTCTTCTATGCTTTTTTCAAGTCCAGCTAGTATCTTTATAATTGTTCTGGATTCTAGCTCTGACATTTTACCAATATCCATATTTATTAATTCTCTGGTAGTGAGTACTGACTCTTGGTCTTTTTTTCTGGGGACTTTTCCATCTGGTTATTTTGTCCAGAGAAGACTAGATGAATGAGAGAACAAAAAAGAAATTAAAAACAAACAAACAAACAAAAAATCAACCACAACCCCAGAAAAATACACAGTAGGCAGATCAGAAGAGATCAGAAACAAAAGGAAAAAAATGGGGGGAGAGGGAGAATATAATCAAATAGACAGAACAAGGTGATACACTTGGTCCTGGGTGTATTTTGATCTATTTGTTAGAAGACACTTGATCCCAAAATTCTAAATACAGAAAAACTTATATATATAGAAAAACAAAGGAAAGTGAAAGGAAGCCAAAAATGAAGAATATATCTATAAAATGTAAATTTTAAAATGAAAACATTAAAAAAAGACATAAAAAGAAAGAGTTGATAAAATAAGAAGCGAGTTGAAAAGGGATAAAAGGAAAAGAAAATTTTAAACTGACAAACTAAAGAATCATAAGAAAAAACCCTCAAATTCTATATACTATTTTCTCTAGTTCAGGAGTTTTTCAGTTCTTTGTGATCCAGAAACTTGGTATTAGCCTGATGTTCCAGCTGATCTTCTATGGGAGGGACCTATTACACTGATTCTCAGGTGTCTTTGCCTGGGTGGAATTGCAGCCTCCGTACAGGGGACTGGGCTCAGTATAAGTGGCTCCAGACTGCTCTGTTAGGCTTTTATGCCCTGAAGGCTTTTCTCTCTGTTTTAGAGAGTGAGAAAAATAAAAATGGCCGTGTCCTCATCTCCAGCCCTGTAGCTGAACAATAGGGCACCCACTGTTCAGTGCACCCTCATGGGAAACAGTCTCTTTTGTGTGCACCAAACTCTGAAGACTTCTGCAGTGCACATCTTCACTAATCACTGCCCCCCCCCGGGAGGCCAGGGAGGTGGGGAGTCTCACCATGGCCCTGCTGCTTTCCCAGCCCCTGCTCTGGGAGTGGTTGACCCATTGGGCACACACCCTCACCACAACTCCAAGGGGAAGGAGCAGGATCTCGCAGTGCTTTTGCTGCTTCCTGGGCCCTTGCTTGGAGATCAGTTCCCCAGCAGTGCTGTGTGGGTTCGTGATTTATGGCAACACCAAGCTGAGAGGCCACTGTGGGGCTCACTGACTATAGCCATCTTCCCCTCTCCAGTGCTTGGGAACTGTGGTGGCTCAGGCATCCCTGGTCTTTCTGTGACCCCGAGGATCCTGAGACCACACTGTCCCACCCTAAGATTCAGCCTCCCTTCACCACCCGAGTGCCTTTCAGTCAGGGACGTCCCCCCCCCCCCCAGCAGACTTCTAATAGTTCCAATCACTCCCTGCTTTATCGCTTTCCAGTAGGTGGCTTCCAGAGGCTCCCTCCCCACCTCAGTTTATCTTCTAATATATCCCCTCAGATTCACTTCTCTGCACCTCCTACCTTGCAAATAGTGGTCGATTTTCTATTTGTAGAATTGCAATAATTCCTCTCAGATCTCAGGTTGAATTCACAGGTGTTCAGAATGATTAGATAGATACCTGGCTGAATTCAAGAGACAAGATGAAAAAGGCTCCCCTATTCTTCTGCCATCTTCCTTCCTCCAAGAACTTGTAATGTTTTGTGAGCTCTTCTCTAAATACTAGTTACTCTTCTGCAACCTTTAAATCCTCACTACACCCTTTCTTTGTTGGCACCGTTTTTTTGTTTTTTGTTTTTTTTGGTTTTTTTTTTAAGATTTTATTTATTTATTTGACAGAGAGAGAGAGAAGGAACACAAGCAGGGGGAGTGGGAGAGGGAGAAGCAGGCTCCCCGCTGAGCAGGGAGCCTGATGCAGGATGCTGGGATCATGACCTGAGCCGAAGGCAGACACTTAATGACTGAGCCACCCAGGCACCCCTATATTGGCACTGTTTTATAAATGAGGAAACTGAAACATTGTGGGAATCATAATTTTTTTTTAAAGATTTATTTATTTATTTGAGAGAAAGAGGAAAAAAGAGAGTTGTGGGTGGGTCAGAGAGAATTCTTGAGTAGACTCCCCGCAGAGGGCAGAGTCCAACATGGGGCTCAATCTGATCCCAGGACCCAGAGTCCATGACCTGAGCTGAAACCAAAAGTCAGACATTTAACTGCCTGAGCCACCCAGGGACCCCAAGAATAATAATTTTTTAAGAACACGTAGCTATCAAGCATCAACACTGGAATTCAAGCCCAGGCTGTGTGGTTCCAGAGTCTGTCCTGTACATGACATTGTGGAGGTGGTGAAATCAAAGTGGCAAAGGAGTTTGCTAAGAAGTTTTCCTTCTATTCTGTAGATGATAGGACACCACTGAAGTCTGGCGACAATGTGGGTGTGGTACATGAGGAAAAGGTTTTGAGGTTGACTTCCAAGCTCTGTCTTCAAAGGCTGAGTTTCAGATGGCACCTTACTAGAGACAGAATAAAGAGTAGGAGAGCTAAGCATGAGAGGGAAGGACATGTATTACATTTGGAGCATGTTAATTGCCAACGTGTGTCTGCAGTTTACATATTTTAGCAGTTTGACACTGGATAAAATATAGGACCTCTCTGCAACGTATTTTCCATATCTGTAAAATGAGGATGAGGTTGTTATGAGGGCTAAATGCATTAATAATCTCTGCTAAAAATTGCATCTGATTCATGCTATCTGTTATCTGAGCTGATTGAACAAATAAATTGCATATATAAACTTTAAACTGTGTTGGAATAGACCAGAAGTAAATACTAAGTTGTGTATTCAGTAAGGCCACTTTCTAACTTGAATTGAAAATATTTTAACTTTTATTAGTGCAAGAAGTAGTTATGGTTTTCATTTTTAATCTTCTGTAATGGTGCTATTACTTATTCTAATATTTTCAATATATATGGTCATGTTTATTAATTTGAAATTATAGGGTGCCTGGGTGGCTCAATCCTTAAGTGTCATGATCCCAGCTCAGGTCATGATCCCAGGGTTGTGGGATGAGCCCCACATCAGGCTCCCTGTTTGGCAGGAAGCCTGCTTCTCCCTCTCCCACTCCCCCTGTTTGTGTTCCTGTCCTCACTGTCTCTTTTTCTGTCAAATAAATAAATAAAATCTTTTAAAAAAATAGAATTACAGTAAGTATCACTAACGTAGATCAGAGGAAAACTGGATCAAATTTTATATGTATATATATATATTTATATACATATATATATATAATTTTTAAGTAATGCAGCTCTTTTGAATTAAAGTGTACTTTTAATATCAACTTTATTGACAAAAGGCTTACTATACTATCTGATTGTATGGAAAGCATTCACTCAAACAGCCTTTTTTTTTTTTCAACAAACCCTGATTTGGTGTCTACTAACTCGTAATCACCCAGCTCAACACTGTGTATAGTGCTGATAAGATAATGTCTCCTTACCAAGAGTTCAGAAACTAGTATAAGAGCAAGGATGGTCAGCGCAGTGACAGCAGTATCCAGATCATGTAATTTGTCACCGTAGACACAAAGACCAGTCCATCAGAAGGTCTTCAAATATAGTAGAGTGGGTAAGTGAAATATTACATGCATTTTAAGGCTTTTTTAATTCTCCTTAGACAGCACCAAATTATTGTTCTTTCTCTCAAATAAATAAATAAACCTTTAAAAAATCATTATTCCCACAATGTTTCAGTTTCCTCATGTATGAAACAATGCCATAGCACTTTTTCTAAATCCCAGCCTATTACAGTTTTATTACATTACCATGTATATGTCTGAAATTCTTATATTTGCCATCTATTGAAAAAAATTAAACTTTACTATAGTGAATGCATAACCAGAAGAGCTACTTAAAATCCATAAGAATAAATGAAATCCTCTCTCCAGAAACACTAAGTTGTAAATGCAGCAGAATCAAAGCTGTGAATTTTTCTTCAGGTTTCAGGCTTCACAGAGGCGCTGCTATCTGAAAGTTTTCTTGAGCCATGACTAGAATTTGATCAGTCAGAGAAGACAGAAATGAATAGCCCAGCATTTCACAACCACTTTAATGTGTATCACCCCACCTTACAGACGAGATGAGGACTTTGAGTACAAAAAGACTTGTGACTTAGTCACCAGGCTTCTCTGAGGCCAAATGAGCATTCAGCCCGGTCAGCTGATCAAAGTCAGTAATGTTTCTACCATCAGAAAGCTTCATCCTTTCATGCAGTGACCTCCTGTAACAAATGGGATGTTATTGATTATTGGTTTTATCTTTGAAAGCGGTAGATTGGTCTCCTGACACCTAGATGCCTTGTCCCTCGAACTTGATCTTTAGCTAGAACAACCTTTCTCTTTCTGAGGTATCTTTTTGATAGACAAGTGTTTGGCAGAGAAAGCAGTCCTTCTGGTTACCACGATTGTTTCTACCTAAACAGATTCCATGTCTGGAATTCCCAATCTTGTTTTGCCTTTGGCATCCAACCCTGATCCATGATTGCCCACTTTGTATTTTCATCTGAATGTAGAGTCATTGCTTCAGAGGTACCATATTAAAAACTGAACTTGTTAGCTTTTGTTTTTCCAGAGCAAGCCTCTGGGAATCTCCTGTCTCTTTTACCAGCTCAGCTGTGGGAAGGTTGCTCCATTCTGTCTGAATCTCTAGAAACCATGTGATTTCCTTCCACTGCACCATCATCTTCTGGAATGTTGTTATGGACTGAAGGATACTGATATGATCTGGCTCAGTCATACTTCATCCCAGCTCATTGGATGTAAGCTAAAAAGATGTGAAAATTGAAACAAGAAAATAGAAGTTGTGGGGTGTCTGCATGGCTCAGTCCCTTAAACTTAGGTCATGATCCCAGGGTCTTGGGATCGAGCCCCACATCAGGTTCCCTGCTCAGTGGGGAGTCTGCTTCTCCTTCTTCCTCTACCTGTTCATGCTACTTTCTCTTTCTCTCATTCTGCTTTTTCTTTCATTCTCTCTCTCTCTCAAATAAATAAATAAAATTTAAAAAGAACTATGGAAGTTGCATACATAACTTAAGACCACATTTCTTTGGCAAGGCAATCACTTGGCCTTCCCAGCTACAAGAGAAGCTGGGAAATCAGCTGAGAAGCTGAGTGAAAATAATTATTGTGGAAGAAGGGGAAGATGGATTTGCAGGTCCAGTTAACCATTTGTCCTACTAGTCAAACACTGCTGCCCAAATATACCATGAACATTGTTACCCTCATTTATTATGAGGTTTCAAGATCAAACCTGATTCCACTTCCTTTTCTTGTTATTACAGGGTTTGGCAGCTCTGTTTTTTAGTATCTGCTTTCCCATTCATTTTGTATCTATTTTATAATGTCATACAAGCCCCTATAAAGCTCTTTATAAATGATCCTTATTATTTACATGTATTCTCAAACAAATTTTAAGTTTCTGGAAACAGAGCATTTTATACTTCTTTGCATAGACGGGGTCTATTGGTCTATTATCCAACATGAGCAATAATATTATGCACAAAACTTTAGTTTTGCTTACAATGACAGAATCAATATTTTCTAGCAGTGTTCTTATAAGGTACACAAGAAGTTAATAAAGTATGTATTTGAATGAATAAATATGTGAATGATTGGATGAATATGAACTTGGTCCAACCTCCTTCCCAAATATTCATAAGTTAAGATTTAAATGAACCTAGAGTATGAAAAATCTGATTTTTTGAGGTAGTAGTAGGAAGAAGATAGAATGAGTGCTTTCTTTGTAAAATTCCCAGGAAAGGATGCCCGGGTGGCTCAGTTGGTTAAGCCACTGCCTTCAGCTCAGGTCATGGTCCCAGGGTCTAGGGATCAAGTCCCACATCGGGCTCCTTGCTCAGCAGGGAGCCTGCTTCTCTCTCTGCCTCTGCCTGCTTGTTCTCTCTCTCTCTCTCTTTCTCCCCCCGCCCCTCTCTCTCTCTGACAAATAAATAAAATCTTTAAAAAAAAATTCCCAGGAAAAACCACAGTTCTCAATTTACTGTCTATTCCTATGAATCTGAGGTCACCCATAGTCCTTACCATTTAGTAAAAGTAAAAGAACAGCTCTGGATTTCCATGAGATTAAAAAGAGAAAAGGCATTATGTCATTTTTTTAAGTACAACACAAAAAAATCAAAATTAGTTCTGAACTATGTCTAACAATTACAAAAACTGAAAGCAAGGCAAAGTCGAAAAGTGATAAGGCTGTAGCAAGGAAGAATAACCAGGGGATGAAATAACAGATCAAAGTGGGAACTGAAAATGTACTTATGTTTCCGTAACATAGAGTGGCCAATTCAAGAAAGACTTGACCATTAGATTTGGTATTAAGGAGAGCACGTGTTGTGATGAGCACTGGGTGTTATACACAAATAATGAATCGTTGAACAATACATCAAAAACTAATGATGTATTATATTTGGCTAACTGAACTAGATTAAAGAAAAAAGATTTGGCAAACATTTGACTGTAATAAAGATTCCTATGTTACTTGCTTGAACTAGTTGATAGAAGAGGAAAGGAGGGGGGTTCCTGGGAGGCTTAGGTGATTAAGCATCTGACTTAGGCTCAGGCCATAATCTCAGGGTCCTGGGATCAAGCCCCTCTCCTTCAACTGCCCCCCATCTCTCTCACCCCCCTTCACTGGGCTCCCCACTGAGCAGGGAGCCTGCTTGTCCCTCTCCCTCTGCCCGTTCCCGGTTCATGTTTTCTTTATCTCTCAAATAAATAAAACAAAATCTTTTAAAAAAGAAAAAAGGAAAAGGAGGGGAGTCTGCATGGTTCAGTTGGTTAAGCCTCCAACTCTTGATTTTTCAGTTCAGGTCATGATCTCAGGGTGATGAGATCGAGTACCACATCAGTCTCTGGGCTTAGCATGAAGTCTGATTGCGATTCTCTTTCTCTTCCTCTGCCCCTCCCCACCACCCCTGCACACAACCACATGCTCACTCTCTCTCAATATAAACAAAACAAAACAAAGAAAAACAAAAACAAAAGAAAGAAAAGGAAAGAAATGCAGTAATAGGCTATTTCTACCTTTTTGAAATGGGCCTGTGTTTCAATAATGTAAATAATGACCATATGAATGTGCACCTGGGCTCTACAACTGAAAAAATGTTCACTTATACCTAGTTTTGCTTTTTATTTAAAAATCTTTTTTCTAGGTAGCTGTGTATAAGAATTAAAGACCCAGTACTATCAATACAGAACTCACATTGTTTAAAGAAAGTAGGTAAAATTGTGTTGTATAAAATTGAACTGAGCTCCATTCTACCAATGTTATTCTTTTTTGTGGAACAAAGGAAGTGAGTTCACTTTAAGTATGAATTCCTAGGTCTTTTACAATTTCTGTGCATACTCTCCTTGGCATTTTCGTTAGGAGGCAGTCGATTTCTTCTATAGATGGATTTCATTATTCAGACTTCACCATCAGTAGAATACATTATAAATTATGCAGAATGTGATAATTAGTAGCAAGCAAGAATATAAATAAAACTGCATAACCAATAAAAGGCCATAAAACCTGGCAAGTAAAATTAGTTACTGTGTGTTAAAATAGGAAATGTATGGAGGAAAAAAAAATTGATCTCACATGTCCTCTCTGTGCTGGAGAGAAATTGCTACATTACGCATAGTTCTGGAAATGCATGTATAAAGTCTATTAGAAATAAAATAAAATCATATGTAATGTGGTGATTTAGAATGATCTAAGAGCAAGAAAACTATAGTCCCGTGAAGGTAAATGGTTCTTTTGTTCAAGTAAAGCTGATAATATCCTTCCCCCACCATACTAAACCAAGGACCGTTTTTTGGTTTTTTTAAAATGTGCATCAGTTTCCACAGTAAGCTTTTGCAGTTTTAAGTTTTGAAAATGACATTGAGAATCTTAATAACTTACATTTGTTTAACAGAATAACACGTGCATGTACACATACACAAAAACTGCTTTTATACTTCCTGTAAATCTCCAGTTAGTGAAATGACATATCAGCAATATTGAATAAATGATGATCCCTGGTGTACAATAAGATGCCTCAAGTGAGCTGAAAAAATTTACCTAGCCCACCCCACAGATCTTCAGTATAATCAAGGGGGAAAATTGCATATGAATTGGGCCCATCTAAAAAGAAAAAGGTCTTTAGGGCCGTATTGATTTCACTGAATGCCCTATAGATACACTTGAAGAACTATAATATAAAGGTTAAGGCAAGGGCTAGAATTCATTTGTATAATATATTCTAACATATTCTATAAGACTCAGTTAGCTTACTGCATCAAAGAATCAAGATGTGTATATAAAGTATGCCAATTACAGAAGTGCCATAATGCTTTGGAAAGGATGGCTGTCTTCTAAATGATTGTTTTGTGTCTTAATAAATGACTATTTGGCAGCTCAACCATAAAATCAGCTTTCAAATTGTTTTCAAAAAACAATTTCAGCTAAAATTAGACTTTGCTGATTATGGAAACAAATTGGAATTTGTGCACAAAAAGTCTTTTGGGTACTTTGTATTGTGAACGTTTTTATATTCATTTTTGCTTTATCGTCATGGTTTGCTTGGATTTCAATGTCAGAGGAGTCAAAATGCCTAATATCAATGCAAATTTTCTATTGGGCTTTTAATAGAAAAACTAGGAAATGCGAACCTCGGTGTTTAGGTGGCCTGAGTAGGCAAAGGCACATTGGACTGAATAAAGCATGATAATATTAAGAAGTGTCAGGTACTACTCATGCTTAGGGTCTAACATAACCCTGAGATGCCTGATGAAAGCTTTCATTCCAGAGGACCAACCGTCAGTTTAGTTGATATAGTAATGTATTTGATTAATTTTTAAGGAACAACAATTGCATTTAACTGATTTAATGGGAACTAATCAGTGAGTCATTTGGAGTTCCATTAAAACATGAAGGTTATTTGGACATTGTAGATTTCTCATATCCCTTACCCATCATGGTAAGTAACTATCTAAGAACTTGACAGATTATGTCACTTCTACAAGAATGACGTCCAGACACCAGCTTTGATCCATTTTCCTTTGTAATTTTTATGCTCTAGATCATGGGTACTTATGAATGCAACTTATATCATCATTTATTTCTTGATTTGTACGATGACTGTTAACTAAGTTCCACTTCCAGGCTAGGCTAGAAGGAGAATAAAATAGATTATGTGATAAAACATGGTGCGATTGCCTGAGATTCTTTCCAATATTCTTCTAGAGCACTTTATATTTTCTCCACGTTAGTACCCAGTATTATGCCCTTTTGATTTTGTTGTTGTTATTTCTTTGTATCTCCTCCTACATTTTAAGTATATTAGTAATAGGGACCAAGTTGGGTTGGTTTCTCTATTGTATACCAAGTGCTTGAAAATCTCAGATATGTGTGATGGGAAAACGGGCCTGCATGGATACAGGGATCAGGGGAAAGCTGTAATAAACAGTAAGCAAAGCTTTCTGGGAGCTCAAAGAGGGAAATACACGTTCTGCCTGGCAGGAAGGGGAGAGCAATGAGGAAGGCTCCACAAAGACAGGTAGTATTTGAAACAGGTGGAAGGTGAGATGGAGACAGAATGAATTAAAAATAGTTGAATGAAAGAATAGAAACTTAAAGAGTACATTACATTCTGAGAAAGTTAAATAACCCTACTGAGGAGCTGATGGTCTCTGGGAATTGAGTAACATAAGGGCTTGGAGAGGTAGTTTGCTCACAATCGATGTGTGAGGAATTAGGGGTGAAGGAAGTCCAGACCACATCTGCTGAAATAGCACAAGCACATGGTTGTTCAGTAACTGTCTTCTGTTGACAAGCTTAACATATATGCCTGGTCTCTTTGGTCCACACTGACTCAGCTCCAAGTTGACCAAGCTGTCTTTGCTGGCCCCCAGTTATTGAAGGATGCTTTCCATCTAGAATCAAGTGCACCTTTACCAGAGCTCGTTCCCATAGGAACAGCAAGACAGCCCCCTAATGCTCCAATCTGATGATTCAGTACTGTGCTTTTTTTTTTTTTTTTTAAGATTTATTTATTTATTTATTTGACAGACAGAGATCACAAGTAGGCAGAGAGGCAGACAGAGAGAGAGGAGGAAGCAGGCTCCCCGCCGAGCAGAGAGCCCGATGCGGGGTTTGATCCCAGGACCCTGAGATCATGACCTTAGCCGAGGGCAGAGGCTTAACCCACTGAGCCACCCAGGTGCCCCAGTACTGTGCCTTTCTTAATCAAGATTCTAGCTTCAAGTCTTTGGCTGTTTACTTTCATAGCTCCTAGTGCTCTTGAAGCTGTATTTGGTGCTTTCATTTGCTTTTACTTTCTGATCACAGCATGCTGGATTATAGCATACTTATTACATATACTCTCTATAACGTAAGAAGTAAGGTTACAATATATACAAGACAAAGGAAGAAGAACACTCGCTAATGTTTTAATAACATAGATTTAATTAGGTTATGATAGATTTGCATGCAGCTTGATGTATTAATATAGACTGATTACTGAACTTATCAATTAATTAGTTAATATTAAAATGGTACATAGGTTTTTGGACAAGAATATGCCAGATAATTCTATATCAGTAAGGAAACAATCCAAGGATCTCAAACTGGAAAATGTGTAGTTATGTCTCGTAGAGCATAGCCATGGTGCAATGCACTTAGACTTGATCCCTTAAGGAATGCTTGTTTAAAGCTACCCTGTTATTGGGGCATCTGGGTGGCTCAGTGGGTTAAAGCCTCTGCCTTTGTCTCAGGTCATGATCCCAGGGTCCTGGGATCGGTCCTGGGATCGAGCCCCGCGTCAGACTCTCTGCTCAGTGGGGAGCCTGCTTCCTTCTCTCTCTCTTCCTACTTGTGATCTCCATCTGTCAAATAAATAAATAAAATCTTTTTAAAAAAAGCTACCTTGTTATTTAGATCAAAATATTCTATGTTTCATTTACCTATAAACCCTCAAATTCAAAATGAAAAATAACCAGATTGTGTATGGAAATCTACATAAAACAGCCTATCTTCTCACATACCAACTTGGTAAGCTAGAATATGTTCATCCTTGTAATCTTTCCCCTTTATGGAGTTTTGGTTTTGCTTTGTTTTCAGTTCTCTAGGGGAAATGTTTTTTAAAATCATGCTTTTGCATTTCATAAGCCACGTCTTACCGGCATCTAATAAAAGAGAAAACGTAATGCTCCAGGACTTACTGCTTAACCATTCATAAATCCTCATTGTGCCCAAGTTTACTATTTCAAAAATGAGAGATTTATAAGCTTGTTTGTTGGTAGGAATTTCCCCAATAAAAAAGTGCATTCACAGGTTGAATTGAGCAGTTAGAAGATTTGAAGCTCGTTGTAAACTACCCAGAGTGTTACCTGGGATTCACAAATCCCCAAGAAGTCACTGAATTCTCAGGGAATTTGTGAATTTGAATAGGAAACACGAGACATCTTTTTTTTCCTACTTACCTTTACTGAAATATTGCATTTTTCCAATTACGACTGTAACAATAAGTCATAGAAATATCAGTGATACCAGTGACTTTGCTGCCAATAAAGATCCCTTGCTATTTTTTATCTATTATAATTGCTTTAGATGTTTCAAGATATTGTTAATACTCTTAATTGTTTCAAAACTATGGTAGCTTGATGTTCTCTCACTGGATCATATTATATAATGTAAAGAAGCACACTCATTACCGTATCACAGATTCTTAAAAATATTTTCATTAGCAAATTTCAATATCACTTTAATCCTATAGTTTTTATTTTATGCATTAAATATAGTCTGAAAAGAGGGTCTGTAGGCTTCACTAATCTTCCAGAGGTTGTAGGTACAAAAAACATGTAAGAACCCTCTGTTAAAGGAGCATGACCTCTAGTAAACTCTAATTGTGGGGTTTAAAACCATTAACAACCTTACTGCTGTGTTATACTTGAGAGTTTACAAAAACTGTTCATGTACACTGTGTATCTTCGTTCTTAAATTTTTTTGGTGAGACTCATGGAAAGGGCCACAGGAACGATGCACATCTGGTACATTCCATAAAGAAAGACATTATCTGTAGAGAATTTAAAAGCAATAATAAAACCTACTAAAAGTCCTATTTTTTAGGGGCGTCTGGGTGGCTCAGTGGGTTAAAACCTCTGCCTTCGGCTCAGGTCATGATACCAGGGTCCTGAAATCGAGGCCCGCATCAGGCTCTCTGCTCCGTGGAGAGCCTGCTTCCTCCTCTCTCTCTCCTGCCTCTCTGCCTACTTGTGATCTCTCTCTGTCAAATAAATAAATAAAATGTTTTTAAAAAAGTCTTATTTTTTATTATCATCACAGCTTGCCAATTTAAAACAATACGGTAATAAATTATTGTAAGGTACTTTCCTTTCAAAAATGTGTTTTTGGGGCACCTGGGTGGCTCAATGGGTTAAACTTTTGCCTTCAGCTCAGGTCATGATCCCAGGGTCCTGGGACCGAGTCCCACATTGGGCTCTCTGCTCTGCAGGGAGCCTGCTTCCCTTCCTCTCTCTCTGCCTGCCTCTCTGCCTGTTTGTGATCTCTGTCTGTCCAATAAATAAATAAAATCTTTTTAAAAATGTTTTTTTTTGTGCTAAATTCTAATCTGTTGGCGGGATCATAGTTGCTTCTGTTACTGTCTGTAGTTTAGTGAGTAACTGAGGAATTTCCTTTATTACAAGTTCTTTGAATTTTAAATATTATTAAATATATGTGAGAAATAAAAATAATATATATGAGAGGTATGTAATACATGTGAAAGGTAAAAAAACAGCATATTTTTATGTTATCCTTTAACAAACATATTGAACATGGAGATTAATACAAAATAACTTGAGTGACAGAGTCAGAACCCCAAAACACCGTGGCACGTAGATTAAGCTGCATGTGTTCACTTCAAGATAAAGAATCTAATAGTCGAGAAATGTCCAATCTCACTTTGGGCACAGTTCATGATTCTGATCCTTGTGATCCTAAACATTCCTGCATTTACAAGTTGATTTGATGCAAACAACTTCAGCTTAGTCAGGGTAAAAACGGAAAAAGAATTTGAGTTACTTCAATTCTTTCATTCCCTTGAAGTATTTATTCATTTCATGATTACTCCTGAGAGTAATTTTGTTGTAGAGAGAAGAAGAGTCAAAAATATTGAGCATCAGGTATGCTATACCCCACCCTGACTGACACAATTCTGTGGTTACCGTTACTCCCCAGTTTTCCCAGGTGGTGAGAACTTGTCCAGAATCACCAAGTGATTCAAGAGCAGAACCTCGCAACAATCAAGTCTTCTGATTTCCTAGATTAGTGCTTTGCCTTCACTCAAGATGCTAATGCATCTTTTATGGGAAAAGAATTTTGTGATTCAGAGTGGAAGATGCTGGGTTCAACAAAGTGCTTTGCTATAGGATTTAGGGAACCTTTTAACGTCAGTCATTACGTCCTTTCGCAATCTAAATCCCCAGGTAGTTAGGCTTTCACAGTCTCATTTCCATCACAGATTGTTTTGTTTTCCAAGAAACATTTTGTAAATGTAGCTTAGCATCAAGCATAAAACAAATAAAATAGTTGAAAAACTTCATGTGCTGCTCCTCAAAGTAAGGCTTTGGGTTTGGAGAGAGTTTACTAGGTAAAACTAACATTAATTGAGCATTTCCTATGTAATCCCTTAAGAACTTTGAGTTTGTGTTTTCATTTTATCCTCACCTGATCATCTGAGATTGATACTAATAATATTTTCATTTGAGAAATGAGGGAACTAAGGGATATCAAAGTGAAAGGTCTTGTCCAATGTCAGAAATATATAGAAGTTTAAACATTATTGGCACCTTGAACACTGCCCTGCTTCTTTTCCCACTCCATAACACCCTCCCCTAATCTTGCTAATTCCTACTTTTCCTTCAGATCTCAGTTTAAAAGTTAGTTTTTCAAGGAGGCCTTCTCTAATCCCTGGACTGGATAGACTAAGTGACCCTCCCCCACTAATCCTGATCATTATATTTACTTGTTACTATCTCTTTTGAGATAGACTGTAAACTCTGAGCAGGAAACACCTTACATCTATATTCCTTGCAGTAACTAAAAGCCAGGAACAAATAGTAACTTAATTAATTACTCCATAAATAGTGATTTAATTAAAGTTAACTTTGTTTTTCAAGTTTGCTGAAAATTAGTGTTTGGGAGTGAAAATTTACTGAAAATTAGTGTTTGGGAGTGAGAGTAACAAGGTTGCATTTTAGTTTTCCTCTCTTCCTTTGGTTAAGGACCTCCTCACCAACTCCTATAGTTGGAAAGGTCTTAAAAATTAGATTCCTCTCAGGGGCACCTGAGTGGCATAGTTGGTTAAGTTTCCAACTCTTGGTTTTGGCTCAGGTCGTGATCCCAGGTCCTGATCCCCAAGGTCATGAGACAGAGCACTGGGTAGGGTCTGTGCTCTGCGCACACGGAGTCTGCTTGGGACTTTCTTTACTGCCCCCTGCCCTGCCTCCCTCTCTTGTTCTCTCTCAAAAAATAAATCTTGAAAAAAAAAATTAGACTCCTCTCACCAATACATGAGGCCCTTTATTCTAGTTTGATTACTGCGTACAATATGTCTATTTATATGTCTCAGTATAGAGTAGGTGATTTCCGTTAGAAAAATAATTCATGCACAGGCATACGCTAGAAGTTATGTTTATCATTGGATAAACTCAAGGATAATGCTTAGACCTTTGAACAGACCTAGAGAGATGTCAGATTTCTGGCTTGTTCTAAAATTGTCCACTTCTTGGACCCTTCAGGATTTCTAAGTTTCCTCAGAACTAGAAAGTGTCTCATTTTTCAGGATTTGGGGAAACTGCCCATGAGGTTGGAGGGAGGGAACTACATATTAATCAGGTAAATTCTGATTAGTAGGTTTCCTTTATATTTATAGAACAATCTCTGTGTATTCTTTTGGGAACAAGCTTTTCTCTCAGCGTTTCTTTCTAAAGAAATTTTTAACTATGATAAAAAAAGACTCAAATGCTGTCTAAATTCAGAAAATCTTAATTTAAAAAAATGAATTTTTTTCAAATAAGTTTTTCTGGCAGCAGAGCATTTTAAACAATCAGTGATTGAATTCAGCTAATGTCCCATTTCCCCATGAACACATCGCCAACAATATAACCCAAATGAAAACACATTAACATAATTTTGTGATAAAAATCTATAATATCCAGGGCACCTGGGAGGTTCAGTGGGTTAAAGCCTCTGCCTTTGGCTCAGGTCATCGTCCCAGTGTCCTGGGATCGAGCCCCGCATTGGGCTCTCTGCTCACCGGGGAACCTGCCTCCTCCTCTCTCTCTCTGCCTGCCTCTCTGCCTACTTGTGATCTCTGTCTGACAAATAAATAAATAAAATCTTTTTTAAAAAAATCTATAATATCCTTTAGTTTAATAAATCAATTCATAATATATTTTGATTTTATATGAATTAATATGTGCTCAAGGATAAACACTAGTGTCTTATAACACTAACACTAGATTTTTAGTCAGTGTTATATAATTTTTAAATAAATGAAGACTGACACAGTTACATGGATGAAAAGTGTAAATAAACAACACACAAAAACACGGAAGATATTTAATAATCTTATTAGTAAAGAAGTGTATGTTATCTTTCCAGCATTTCTACTCAGTGTCTTGAACATTCTCCAGTATTATACTGAGTATATTAATACCAGTTTATTATATTTGTCCATTAATTTCTTAAAGACAGCTATCCTCAGCAAATTTGTATTTTCCCTGATACATATCTTCAAAATCTTTTAACTCTTTCTCATAGTTCATTGTTGCTATATTTCTCCCCATTCTGGATAATTTCCCTGGTTGTCCTATTCCAAAGAAACAAATTTTAAGTGATCAGTAAAAGGAAAGATAGAGATACAGATATGTTAATTTTTTCTTTCTTTATATAGTAACTTGCTCAGAGCCAGAAGAAGTTGTGTGTGTATGTGGTTGGACACACACCCACACTATATACCGTCCAAGACAATATATAGAGGCATCACTGGTACAAATTACTGCCCCCCTACTTTTAGCTACAATACAGTATGTTTTATTTGTAAAATCACCTCCAAATAAAAATTATATCAATAAAAATTGTGAGAGAGAGACATCTCATCATAAGAGAATATACAAGTGTTACATGCCACTTAGTTTTAAAGGAACACTTTTTAAAAAATATGAGGGGTATCTGGGGGCTCAGTTGGTTAAGTGAGTCCCACATGGGGCTCCCTGCTCAATGGGGAGCCTGCTTCTCCCTCTCCTGCTTCCCCCGCTTGTGTATGCACATGCACCGTCTCTCTCTGCCAAATAAATAAAATCGTAAAAAAGAAAAAAAAACACATATGAAGCATTAGACACTGTCCCAACCCTAACTTCTGGATGACCTCTCATAAGAAGGCACAGGAAAGTTCCAAAATCTATAGAGAATGGTACAGAAAATAAACTTATAGTCCAAGAATTATCAAAATTGCCAGAGAATAACCATTTATTAAATGCTAACTATCTTAAACAGTGTTGGGTGTATATTATTTTAGTTATTTCCTTCTTAGAACAATTTTGCTAAATTATTTTCTTTATTTAATAAATAAGAAAACTAAACTTACAGCCATCACGAATGCTGCCCAGCAAACACAATTGTATGTGCATTTGAGATTCAAAACAGATTTGAATTTAGTTTTTTCACTTCAAACTCATAATGCATATGTATGCTGTATCAACCTTTCTTCTTCATTTTTTAAAAGATTTTTATTTATTTATTTATTTATTTATTCATTCATTCATTCATTCATTTGAGAGAGAGAGAAACACAGAGCAAGAGAGCACTGGGGGCGGGGGGAGGAGCAGAGGGAGAGGGACAAGCAGACTCCATGCTCAGCCTGACATGGAGCTCAATCTCACCACCCAGCGTCATGACCCTAACTGAAAGGAAGAGTACGATGGATTGAACCACCTTGGTGCCCTTTCTTCATTTTTGTAAATCAAGTGTTTGATGTCATTCTGCAATTAAAGAAAACCTACAGCAATTCCTCCTCTAGGTTTTGTTTGGGTTTTGTTTGTTATTTCCTGTACCGCCACCACCATTCTGGCCTTTTACCTAATCAATTCATTCTTGATTTTCTGCAGCAAATCCTAATTACTTCTTACTCTTCCATAGTGATAAATTGAATAAAATTCAATTATTAAATTATTGAATTGAATTGAATTAATTGAAATAAACTAATTAATTGAATTAATTGAAAAAATTTGAATAAAATTAAATTTATTCTGTGTGTTGCTGCCAGATTAATCTTTTTCTGCCATTCACTTTCCTATTCTATGATTTCCGTTTACTTTCCTTGATAACTTGCACATTGGCTCTTTAAATTCATTCTAAATTCTCTGTGAACTATTCTTTGTCTCTTACCTAAGCATATACCCCATGGTTTCCCAGCCCAAATCCTCCACTGCTAACCAAACTGATCTCCAGGTTGTCCCATCTGCATGCACTGAGTGGTTTCTGTCATACCATTTTGTCATTTAAGCGGACTTTATTTATTTATTTTTTTAAAGATTTTATTTATTTGACAGAGAGAGAGAGCAATAGCAAAACACAAGCAGGGGGAGTAGGAGAGGGAAAAGCAGGCCTCCTGCCAAGCAGGGAGCCCAATGTGGGGCTCCATCTCAGGAACCTGGGATCAAGACCCAAGCCAAAGGCAGTTGATTAATGACAGAGCCACCCAGGGACCCCTAATCAAGCTTTAAAGTAGATTTTAAGAACTTGCCGAGCGCCAGTTACCTTTCACGAAATTTCCATGCATAGTCTCATTTGGTGTTGCACAACACCCCCAGGAAGCAGAGGAAAGGTCAAGGTAATTAACATTTTTTGTACTCCTATACGTTAGATGATCTTTGTTAAATTATCTTCTTTAATCTTCAGAATGGCCCAGCCTGAAATTGGGGAAGTTCAAGAGCTTCCCTAGGCATAGACATTGGGACTGCGATGTGTTTAATCAAGGTCCGTCCAAATCCAATTCCAGGATCTTCCTATATCATACCTCCTCCTTGCAGGCAAGAACCCCTGCTAATCTTTTTCATATTTTCCCAAGGCTTCTACACTATTTGGTTATTTTAGGTTTCAGTAAATAAATGAATGAATGCTCTTTTGCCCTCATACTCTTTATGTTTTGGCTCTACTTTGCTTGTTTAATTTCTCCCCCATTTCAAGCTCTGTTTCGTTGATCAAGCTTGTTACCTAAACTTAATTACATGTGACTTGCCTCTATAAATAGCATATTTAATTTTTTTTTAGATTTTATTTATTTAATTGACAGAGATCACAAGTAGGCAGAGAGAGAGGAAGGGAAGCAGGCTCCCTGCTGAGCAGAGAGCTGAGGCAGGGCTCGATCCTGAGACCCTGGGATCCTGACCTGAGCCGAAGGAAGAGGCTTTAACCCACTGAGCCACCCAGGCACCCCTAGCATATTTAATTTTTACTTATTAAAAATCAGAGTAAGTAGTTTTTAAGAGCATGGACTCTGAATTATTGGAATCCCATTGTGCCATATGATTTGAAAAACTCATTTAACCTCCTTATGTCTCAATATCCTCAAGTATGAAATATGGATAATTATAATACATTCCTCATAAGATTGCAAAGGATCAAATGAGCACTTATGATTTCTAATAGGCTCAGAATAGTGTCTGACACAATATAAATATTTGTTATATAAAGAACCTAATCAGCATCAGGGACTGTCAGTGCTGGGGCTACAACAGTGACTAAAATCAGTAGAGTCCTTATTTTCATGAAACTTAATCTGTCACTTAAATGTTACTATGTAACAATTGTATGTAATGTATAACAAATTTTTTATTATGTGTTTGTTTCCTGAGTTCTAAGCTTGTCTTTTTAATGAATGTTTTAAACTTCTAGAAAGGGAGTCCAGATTTTGCTTCCAGAAATGCTTAGCACAGTGGGAGGCAAATGATAGGAATTCAGTAAATTTTTGGTTGATAGTGGGGTTCCTGGGTGACTCAGTCAGTTGAGCATCTCAGTCTTGATTCCAGCTCAGGTCAGGATCTCAGGGTCCTGAGGTCCAGCTGGCTTTAGGCTTGGTGCTCAGCAGGGAGTCTGCTTCCCTCCTTCTCCCTCTCCCTGTGCCCCTCCTCTGCCTCTCTAAAATAAACAAATAAATTTTTTAAAAAATCCTCTGGTTGATTGCAACGACTGATTTACTATTGTAAAGTAAAACTGAAGGCTTAGAATTATAATTTCGTAGAGATTCTCAGGTCAATATCCATTGCAAACCCCCCCCTCCTTCCTTAAGATCTAGTTGCATACTTCTGGAGGCTGCTATTGCCAACATGTCCCTCCCAATTCTGAGTAGTTCTTCCCAAAGTGTGACTATTCGTCTTCAAGTAATTATCTCATTTGGCCCAGTAGGGCTATGTGCTTTGTTGAAGAGCCAAGTAAATAAAATAGTTGACTGTTTTTATTAGCCTTTCATTTTTCTTGAAGGTGAAGTGAGTACCATCCTTTTCAACCTTTGATTATATCATAGTTTCCAGCCTCTCAGTCATTCTACCTTCCTCTGAATATACTCTAAACCCTGAGATAGTCTGACTTCTGAGATATACTATTTCTAATGCCCTTTCCTGAAGGTAGATATTGACACCAAAATAATATAAATAGTAATAATTTATCATCTGAGTTCATCAATAAACTGCTACGCAAATTCACATTTTTCTGGCAACCATGAGGCGATACGCCATAAAGGCATTCATGCCACCAGCTTCTAAGTGCCTGGGCTCTGAAGTGCTTCTTTACTCTAATGCCTAGTCTATGAAAGAAGACACAAGAAGATCCACTTGAATATACTAATTGTGTGGAAACATCCGGCTTCTTGCCTACAGATTTAATATATTGCTTAATAGAAATCCTTTTAAATATTAATAATTGAGCTTCATTGTACTCTGTAAATAAAGCTAGCTCATTTAACTTGTGAAAGGAACCATATTGATCTCTTTGTCATTAGAATTTAAAGGGACATTCTTATAGGCTTGAGTCAGTGCTATCTTTTAAGAAATCTAAGAATTATAGCTGAAATACCGAAAAGGATTATACCATGCAAATAGAAGTGACATAGTAGTTTTTGAACGGAGATGCATATGACTATTTGTATAATCACACTGAAAACTTTTTTTCTTTAAAAGAAGCCATAGATTATTTTAAATGTCAGTAGTTACAGGATGAATCCTTTACAAAATCTATATAATACAAGTGTATTTTTTAAGAGTAGAGGCTTTGTTAAATATACGTTCATAGCCTTCAGCAGCAAAGGCAGTCTTTTGGTCAGAGAGAAAAGAAATAAATGGCAGTTTAGGGGAGAGGATATGAGGTGGTTTTGAGCCTTTTAAATTTAGACACAGATCTAGATTCTTTCAAAACAGATTGACAAGTCTAATGCCAATTCATTATCACATGTATAAGCTACGTAGAGTTAAGACTGTTTAAAAATGGCCAGATGAAAAATGAAAATAAAGCTGAACTATCATTGTTGTAGCTAATTCTTAGAAGCTGGTAATTTTCTTCAGCAAAAGTTAACGGGGGATTTTGATGAAGTCCCAAAAGTTTATTTTCGCTTTTGTTTCCTTTGGAGACATATCTTGAAAGAAGTTGCTGTGGCTGATATCGAAGAGGTTACCGCCTATGTTCTCCTCTAGGATTCTGATGGATTCCTGTCTCACCTTGAGGTCTTTTATCCATTTTGAGTTTATCTTTGTGTACAGTGTAAGAGAATGGTCGAGTTTCATTCTTCTACATATAGCTGTCTAGTTTTCCCAGCACCATTTATTGAAGAGACTGTCTTTTTTCCACTGTATATTTTTTCCTGTTTTGTCGAAGATTATTTGACCATAGAGTTGAGGGTCCATATCTGGGCTCTCTACTCTGTTCCACTAGTCTATGTGTCTGTTTTTATGCCAGTACCAGGCTGTCTTGGTGATCACAGCTTTGTAGAAAAGCTTGAAATCAGGTAACGTGATGCCGCCAGTTTTATTTTTGTTTTTCAACATTTCCTTAGCAGGGCAAAAACAATGAATACTGTTATGCTGAAAATAAATAAATTAATTAATTAATTTTAAAAAAAAGTTAATGGGGGAGTAAAAAGACTAACTTTTGCATGATAAATCATGGGAGTTCCATCAAGAAACAACCCAGGACTTTAACTCTTTTCTCATTTAGACAGATGAAGAAATGTTTTCTAAAGACTTTGGAGAATTTGGTCATGTAAATGTGTTTAACAAAAGACCCTTCTGGTTGCATTGAGGAGAATCACTTAAAAATATTTTAGAAACAGTCTAAAACCAGGATCATAGTGGAACTAGTGAACCATCATCTTTGAAAATTGTTGATAAAAAATTAACTACTTCATAAGAAGTAAATACTTAACTTGATGTTAAAATAGTATATTATTTAAGAATTCAGGCAGCTGCCAACTCTAAAGTTCGAAGCAGAACAACACGGAAGTAACAATTAGTTTCTATTTTTTAAAAAGATTTATTTATCTATTTGATGAGAAAGCACAAGCAGGGGGAGTTGCAGGCAGAGGAAGGGGGAGAAAGCTCCCCACTGAGCAGGGAGACCCACTTGGGGCTTGATCCCAGGACCCTGAGATCCTGACCTGAGCCGAAGGCAGCCACTTAACCAACTGAGCCACCCAGGCATCCCATCTCAAAGGATCTTATTTTATGATAAGTCTGCAAGGTGATAGTTTAGAGATCTATCTGGCATTCCAAGAGACCCATTGTTAAAATGGAATATTAATAAGTATTATTCTTTGATTTATAATAATCATCACTTATATATATGAAAAGCAAATGAGAACGTACAGTTTTTTGATAGAAAGAGAATGAAATACCACTGTTGATTCAAAAATTTTATGTTGTACAATAGGAAAGAAAACTACTTGGTCCAGCAAGTTAAAATATGCCACAGATATTCCATGTCTATATTGTTGGTTTTTTTTTTAATTTTTTTGAAAGATTTTTGTCCATTTGTCAGAGGGAGATAGAGAGGGAACACTAGCAGGGGTAGTGGGAGAGGGAGAAGCAGACACCCCGCTGAGCAGGGAGCCCGATGTGGGGCTCAATCCCAGGACCCTGGGATCATGACCTGAGCCAAAGGCAGACGCTTAACCAACTCAGCCACCCAGACGCCCCCATGTCTATATTGTTAAACAGTTCAAGTTTAACCAGGAGTGCCCTAGGAATCTCCTTTCTGAACTACAAGAAACATTTCACATTCTTTAAGGATTTGGGCCTGTTTCATCTTATCTTTCTAATCCCATAGAGGTGCCATAAACCTTCAGCTACCCAGAGATGTGATTAAGGCCAGAGAAGTTGCTGGAAGATTAGAGTCCTATGCAGGGCAACTGTACTCTATAGACAGAATTCATGGCCTCTTGCTGTAAAAATGTTCACCCAAAGTATTGACCATAATTCTTTCCTCAAAAAGCCATAGCACACAAGTGACAAAAGAAAAAAATAGGTATAGATTAATGGGAATTTATCAGAAATATATGTTTTTCTGTTTCAAAGGACACCATCAAAGAACTGAAAAGGCAACATACATAATGGGAGAAAACATTCACAACTCATATAACTGATGAGAGACTTGTATCCAGAAAATGTAAAGAATGCTTACAACTCTATAATAGAGGACAACTCAGTTTAAAAATGGGCAAAGCATCTGAACAGACATTCCTCTAAAGAATATATACACTAAAAAAAAAAAAAAAAAGAATATATACACTAGCCAATAAGCACATGAAAATGTATGTAATGTCATCAGTCACTGGGGATTTGCAAACCAAAACCAAAATGAGATACTATTTCACGCTCAGGATGGCTGTAATCAAAAATCCAGGTAAGGGGCACCTCGGTGGCTCAGTGGGTTAATCCTCTGCCTTCAGCTCAGGTCATGGTCTCGGGGTCCTGGGATCCAGCCCTGCATCGGGCTCCCTGCTCAGCGGGGAGCCTGCTTTCCCCTTCTCTCTGCCTGCCTCTCTGCCTACTTGTGATCTCTCTCGCTCTGTCAAATAAATAAATAAAATATTTTTTAAAAATCCAGGTAATAACAAGTATTACCAAGGATACTGAGAAATGAAAACCATCATACACTGCTGATGAGAATATAAAGTAACGCATCCATTTCAGAAAACATTTGGCAGTTCCTCAAAAGGTTAAACACCTTTTGCCATATGAGTTGCCATATGACCCAGAAATTCCACTCCTACGTACGTTGCAAGAGAAACGAAAGCATACATGCATACAAAAACTTGTGCATAAACGTTTATAAAAGCGTTATTCATAATAGTTACAAAGGGGAAAAATCAAAAGTCCATCAACTGATGAAGGGATAAATAAAATACTAAATATCCATGCCACATTTTGCAGGAACAATAAAAAGGAGTGAAAGGCTGACATGTACTGCCACATGGATGAATTGAAAGTAAAAGAAACCAGTCACAAAAAGTCTACATCCTCTATGATTCCACGGTTGCACAATTCTGTATTATAATAAACACCATTGAGTTGCATGGTTCAGAAAGGTAAATTGCAAGGTTTCTGAATTATCTGTGAATAAGACTAGATTAAAAAGACACTATACAAGTGTTTTCAAACAGACAACAGCTCAACTATTTCAGGATTCCTTTGATAAGAACGATTATTAAATATGGGCTTAAGATTATTTACTCCTTTTTTGTCTTGTTCGGCTTTGGTTAGTAGATTTTCCCATATAAAAGTCATAATCTAAAGTTGGCTCCAAGCTATGCTATGTGGAATTAGCTTACCAGAGAAAGAATTAAATTTTAAAAATCATTTCTTTTTCTCTTTCTTTTAGCTAACTTTTTTTTTTTAATGTGGAAGGGAAACCTATCACTTCAGTAATGATTTATTTTACTGAACTTTATTGCAACAGTTTTGATGGGGGATAGACAATAGAAAAAAAAGCCAATACATAAGGAGCCTTCAGAATGGTTCTGTGATTAACAATAAATAACATGTAAGTCAAATGAGGTTCCGTAAAGAATATTCTGTATTGTAAAAAATTACATGAATCATAAATCATTTCTGAAGTATAGGTATAGTGAGTCTATATGTACCATATGCCATATATGCAAATTCTAACATTGATATGATTTCAATGGTAACATGATATGCCACAAATTTTCACTTATTCATTCACTCATTCATTTATTCATAAAACTTTGACTGCTAACTGCATATTAGGATTTGGAAGTTACAAGAAATACAGGATGATTAAGATGTAAATCCCGTTGCCAAACTGTCAGTTAAAGTCTAAGCATATGGCAGATTTCCTAAAGTTACATGAAGGAGGACTTATATTTGAAGACTTATGTATTCTTTATGTTATTTCACAGGAAACTTTATTTTCTTTCCAAGGTTGCTTCATTGCCTGGTGAATTACCAACCTGTATAAAAGCCATGCATATAGACCATTGGATATGTCAATTCATATCCTCAAGCAATGATATTTTTATTTTCTTATTTTATTTTTATTTTATTTTTAGTTGAATTATAGTTTATATAAAACATTATGTTAGGTGTATAGCGTAGTGATTTAAAACTATGGGCATTATGTAGTGCTTATCATAATTAGTGTAGTTACTGTCACCATGTAAAGTCACTACAATATTATTGACTATGTTCCCTATGTTGTACTTTTCATTCCTAAGACTTAATAATTTTATAACTGGAAGTTTATGCCTCTTAATCCCTTCACCTATTTTGTCCATCCCACCATGCCCTTCCCTTTGACAGTGACCAGATCTCTGTATTTATAAGTCTTTCTGTTTTTTTCATTTGTCTGTTTCTGGTTTTTTTTCACTTGTTTGTTCTTTGCTTAGATTCAACATACATGTGAAATCTTTCTCTAACTAATTTCACCTGGCATACCCTCTAGGTTTATCCATGTTGTGAAATTCAAGGTTTCATTTTTTTATGACTGAGTAATATTCCTGTGGAATATTGAGCAGATTGACAGATATTGAGATACTGACAGATATTGAACCATCCTTACATACATGGAATAAATCCCATTTGATTGTGGAGAATGATCTTTTTAATGTATTGTTGAATTCAGTTTGCTTATATTTTATAGAGGACTTCAGCATCTGTGTTCATCAGGGATATTAGCCTGTAATTTCTTTTTCTTTTTCTTTCCTTTTGTTTTGTTTGTTTTGTTTTGTTTTGTTTTGGTAGTGTCTTTGCTTTGGGATCAGGTTAATGTAGGCCTCATAATTTGGAAGCATTCCTTTCTCTTCTATTTTGTGGAATAGTTTAAGAAAGATAGGTACTAACTTCTCTTTAAATTTTTGGTGGAATTCACCTGTGAAGCCATCTGGTCCTAGACCTTTTTTGTTGGGTGTTTTTTGTTTTTATTACCAATTCAATTTCATTACTTGTAATCAATCCATTCATATTTTCTACTTTTTCTTGATTCAGTCCTGGGAGATTGTATTGTTTTCCAGGAATTTATCCATTTCTTTTAGGTTGTCCAATTTATTGGCATATAACGTTTCATAGCAGTCTCATAATCTTTTGTATTACTATAGTATTGGTTGTGACTTCTCTTTCCTTTCTGATTTTATTTATTTGGATCTTTCCTTTTCTTTCCTTGTTAAGTCTAGCTAATTGTTTATTAGATTTGTTTATGTTTTCTAAGAACCAGCTCTTAGTTTCATAGATGCTTTCTTTTTCTCTAATGTTTATTTTATTTATTTTCATTTTGATCTTTATTATTTCCTTCCTTCTGCTAACTTTGGGTTTGGTGTATTATTCTTTATTTTAGTTTCCTTAGGCATGTAGTCAGATTATTTATTTGAGAGTTTTCTTGCTTCTTCAAGTAGCCCTATGTTGTTATGAACTCTTAGGACTTCTGTTGCATCCCAAAGACTTTGAACTGTTGTAATTCTATTATCATTTGTTTCCAGGTGTTTCTGTTGTTGTTATTGTTGTTGTTTTAATTTCTTCTTTAATTACTTTGTTCGCTTATTGCTTGTTGAGTAGCATGTTGTTTAGCCTTATGTGTTTGTGGTTTTTTCTAGTTTTTTTTTTTTAATCTTGTATTGATTTCTAGTTCCATACTGTTATGGTCAGAAGAGATACTTGATATGATTTCAGTATTCATAAATTTATTGAGACTTGTTTTGTGGCCTAACATGTGGTTTATCTTAAAGAAATTCTATGTGCACCTGGAAATGATGGGTATTCTCGTTTTGGGTAGAATGTTCTCTCTCTATATATATGTCTGTTAAGTCCGTCTGGTCTAATGTGTCATTCAAAGCCATTGTTTCCTTATTGATTTTCTGTCTGGATGACTTACTCATTGATGTGAGAGGGATGTCAAAGGCCCCTACTATTATTGTGTTACTGTCAATTTCTCTCCTTATTTGCTTTATATATTTAGGTGCTCCACCATGATGTTTTAAAATCTGCTTTACAGCACAAATAATATAACAAAATAATAAAGTTTAAAATTATCCAAAATTTCTTTGTAAGTATACTGTTTTGATTCGTCTGTGCCCTTTTCTAGAGTAGTATATGCAACTTGTATATTTGTTAATAATAGAATAGACAAGTGAATAGTCAGCTCTTTCCACTAATATATGCATACATGCTTTTCATACTGCTGGCCTTCAAAATTATATTTTACTTAATACATAATACTGTCTTCATTGATATACTATAATTTGTTTATTATAACCTCCTTTTTACATCAGGGCTGCCAGTTCTCACTTAATAAGACATATATATATATTTTATATACAAAAAATATATATCTTATATATATAATATGTGATTTTTATATGTAACTTATAATTTTAAATAAAATTCTCATATAATTGCATATATATTTTTTGCTTGTTTTAATGACTTATTTAAGTCAAATCCTTCAGGTGATATTTTTTGCTTGGTTTGGTTTGGTTTTTAGACACAGCATAGGAAAATTTTCATGGCTTTAGAAACACTTCACAATTTGCCAAACTTCTTTTTAAAATGTATGTGCAAATTACACTGTCAAATGGATGGATAAGTACCAGTGTTAGAATACTCTTGCTATCATTGCCTATAGTCTTAATTCTGTGAACTTACATTTTCTGGCTAGGTATCACTCTATAGTAAACCACCTCAAAATGTAGTGACAAAGAACAAGAGCTAGTCCATTGTATCTCACAATTTTGTGAGTGAGGAATACAGACAGGGTTGGCATGAGTGATTCTTCTTCTAGTCTGGGTGATGTTAACTAAGATCACCTGGTGGTATTCAGTTGGCAGCTGGACGGACAGGATGCGGACAAGGGGCCAAAGAGCCTCACTCCCATTTATGGTGACTTGGTAAAGATAGCTAGGAAGTGTGCTCAGCTTTGCTTCTCTCCCTGCTCCTGTATGTTTACGGTCACTGCTTGTGGGTCTCTCCAGCAGAGTGATTAGACTTCTTCCATGGCAGTTCCAAAGGGCAGAGATGGTAACCACCATTCATCTCAAGGGTAGTTCTCTGTCTGACCCATTGTCATTTCTGTCCCACTCTGTTGGTCCATAGCATCAGAGCCCAAGCCAGATGCAAGAGAGGGGAAATAGATCCCAGCTCCTGAGAGAGGGTCAAAGAATTTGTGACCTTTTTAGCTCACCACATGATGTTTTAAATGTCTACAAAATGATATGTTTTGGCTAAAATTTTGCCCAACAAAAATTGTAGGAGTCTTAAGTTTATTGAGACTTCTTTTTTATTTTAATGAAGTGATTTGATAAAAGCTTTGTACCTCTGATAAGCTCATTATAATTGTATTAATTCTGTATTGATTTCACTATAGCTAAGCCAAGCAAATGTGCAATTAGCATGTTTTTGATCATCCAATTTAAATATGCTATGGCAACCAAAGCAGGCGAAGTTGCTATTTACATTGTTGTATGTTAGTCATTAAGAGATTGTTCCCATTAGGATTATAAAAGGCTAAATTTAAATTTTCTGGTTGGCTCAGAAAAACTGGTACATTTTTAAAGTGCTTTGTCTGCTGCTAAATTCTGATTTCTCTTCCAGATCTATAAATATTCTTGATTCAAGGATCATTAGACTGCCACACAAAGGCATGTGGTTTAGTCCTAAATGTGGCTGTTTTCTTTGTAAAAGCATTTGCTTTATTGCTGTAAATTTATTATGCAGTCATGTTGGAACACTACCTAAAATATATTTAACTTATGAAAAGCTTTTCTTCCACTTTGGAGAAAGTATATTAGATGGGTAGTAGGTTTTCTAAATCAGGCCACAGATTACATGGTAAATTTTAAATACGTTTGGATATTTACAATCTGTGTTACAGCAGAATTACCATGTAATAATTGCAAAAACTCCTTAGCAAATGGGAAGTGTACATTAGACTTATCCATTTAAATCTAAATTATCAACATTTCTATTTCTTTCTAACCGGACACGTTTTTAAAGTGAAAGATACCCAGACAGGGGACAGGTTGTATTATTTTATGAGGTAAGAATTACAATTTATTAAAAGGTACTGTATCTCAAATAGTCCTGGATTTCTATATCAAAATGGATGCTTAATTTCATGTTTTTGTTATAAATCTCACACATTACTTATAATTTATCACTTCTAAGGAAAATTCATAAAACACCAAGTTGATTACTAATGCAGTTATTCAATTTATTCAAATATTTACATTTTTTTAAAGATTTTATTTACTTGTTCGACACAGAGAGAGAGATCACAAGCAAGCAGAGAGGCAGGCAGAGAGAAAGGGGAAGCAGACTCCCTGCTGAGCAGAGAGCCCAATGCGGGGCTCAATCCCAGGACCCTGAGATCATGACCTGAGCCAAAGGCAGAGACTTTAACCCACTGAGCCACCCAGGCACCAAATATTTACATTTTTTAAAAATTGTTCATGAGCAGAATTATAGCAGTAATGGAATTCACCATTTGCTCTTTCTCTATGTGTGGCAGAGTCTGGGTCATAGGACCTCACTTTATTGTGTTTTACTTCTCTTAACACCTTATGAAATTTTCTTTCTACTTCTTTTTAAAATGATGAGTCGCAGATGCAATATTCCCAAAATGTAGATTATTTTATTCTGGGTTTATTATTAAAATGCACAGTTTTCTATTGTCTCAAAAGACATCTGAGAGAATTCAGAGTCCAATTCAACAAGTTTTTTTTCCATTGAAAGACTCTTTTAAAGTGATAGTAATTTTTAGAGAAGAACTAGATATAAAAAGATTAATAAATCAGTAGGGGAAAAGTGAAGCATAATGATTTGGTAAATTGCTATAAAATTTTTTACTTATTATATATGGTCCTTCCATGTAATCCTCATACAATCTTTTATCAGGACTGATTTCACTCAGTCTGAATAGTAAATTAGACACAAACACAAGGGAACTTCTGAGCCACACAATACATTTGGCCTTTTTAAAAAAGCATACACCATGATTTTCTGTAGATAGTAACTATTTCTGGTGTTTCTTGCGTGACCATAAAATCAGAGCATGATACCTATTGATTGATTGATTGATTGATTGATGTTTTCAAGATAAATGTATTTGTATTAATTAGGCAACAACAAAATAAATAAAATTTAAAAAGGCATTTTTAGGGGGTAAGTGAACATAGAGAAATATCTTAAGTAAGCTATATGCCTATATATCTGGCTCAGTCATTGGGCATCTGCCTTCTCTAGGGTCATGATGCCTGTGTGCTGGTGTGGAGCCTCCTATCAGGCTCCCTGCTCAGCCGGGAGGCTGCATCTCCCTCTCCAGCTCCCCTCCCTTCTCCCCCTCCCCCTGCTTGTGTTCCCTCTCTTGCTATCTCTATCATAAATAAAGAAATCTTTAAAACAAAAAAAAAAAATTAAAACATTTTAAAAATAAATTAACATGAAGTTGTCTATGGTCTTATGAGGGCCAGGAAAATATAAATTTTCAGTTCCTAGGTAACATATTTCTTTTAAACTTATCATTGGTTTCCTTATAAACATAGCATAAAGAAAGTTTTGTTTGGATTTCAGTTTGACACTTTGTTTTAAAGTCCAGTTAAAGGTGCTTTACTTCTGTCCTGATGAGAGTAATGATGAGGGCTAAAAAGTAAGTTTAAATTTATATAATAATAATAATAATATTATTATTTAGCTCTTAGGTACAGTCTTAGGTACTGTTTGGCCTTCTATAACAAAATGCCATAAAGACTATACTTTCAGGGTTCATTTCTATAGGTCATTACCAAAGACCATAGACTAAATAGCATATAAACAACAGAAATTTATTTCTCATAGTTTCAGAAGCTGGTAAATCCAAGATCCCAGTGGATCCGGTGCCTGATGCGAACCCACTTGCTCATAGACAGCTATCTTCTCCCTACAACCTTACATGATGGAAAGGGTGAGGGGGCTCGCTGGAGTCTCTTTTATGAAGGCAATAGCCCCCTTTATGAAAGCAGAGCCCTGATGTCCTAATCACTTCTCAAAGACCTTACATTGTCAAGCACTTTCCAGTTATTATCTTATTTATTTCCTCAAACAACCCTTTAAAGGATTTTTTTAATGCTTGTTAAGTGAAATTAAGTAGCTCTCCCATAGTCACAAATCTAGGAATGGGGAGAACCTTTATCCAAACCCAATAGTTTGCTATACTCATACTATTAAGTATAACTCATCTAGTTGTATTATCTTTAAAACTTATTAAATGTGTATGGCTGAGCCCAGTAAATATGAGTTACCACTTCCAAGTTTTGTTTTATTTTGTAATAACAAGATATGCAACTTTGTAGCTAAATCTTTCTACATATCTACATTATTTCCTTAAGATTTTTAGAAGTGAACTTTGTAGTAGCTTTTGAGACTCATTTTGAAAATTACTTTCAGAAAGTCTATATCGATACCAATGAGTATTATATGAAATGATAGGTATTCTAGAATCCTTAGTCAAAAACTGGTTGTTACCAGTTAAGGAAGGTACACTTTCAGGGTGCCTGGCTGGCTTGGTTGGTAAAGCATGCGACTTAATGTCTGGGTCCCAGTTTGAGCCCTAAGTTTGGTGTAGAGATCCCTTTAAAATAAAGACACACTTTCATAGGTGAAAATGGTTTCTGCATTTTGTATATGCATTTTTGATGACTAAAAGATGTATTTAATTTTTAAATATCTTTACTGTATTACTCTGGCAAATTGGATATGTGCTCTTTCTTCTGCTTCTTTTTTTTTTCTTTTAGTTGAGGTCTTTTGCTATGAATTGATTTGAGGCTGAAATATTTTTTCCCCATATTAAATGTTGTTGACATTTTGTTATGCTGGAAATGCTCCACCCCCACTTTTCAACTAGTTCTTTTTTCCCCGTAGAGTGTTTTATTTTAATAATTCTATCTCTTATGCCATGCTTAGAAAGTTTTCTCCTATCTCTCTCTCTCTCTCTCTCTCTCTCTCTCTCTATATATATATATATATATATATCTACACATGTGTATATATATTTCTTAGATCTGTTTTTGGAGTGCTTCCTGTTCTTTTTTTTAACACAAAAAATCTTTATTCCCTGGTACTTTTTTTTTAAGATTTTATTTATTAAAACATTATTTATTTATAAATTGAACTGTGAAGAAGACCAAAATGCTTGATCACCTGTTAATCTTCAAGGCCACCTTACTTTTCCATTAGATATATTTGAATTTCTAATTAATATCTCATTTCAGCGAGGGTGGTAGAAGTTACAAGATAGCACATTAAGAGAATCAAACTATACAACTTATGCTCCAGAAGACTTCAAAATGTACTTTTTTTAAAAAAGATTTTATTTATTTATTTGACAGACAGAGATCACAAGTAGGCAGAGAGACAGGCAGGGAGAGAGGAGGAAGCAGGCTCCCCGCTGAGCAGAGAGCCTGATGCGGGGCTTGATTCCAGGATCCTGGGATCATGACCTGAGCCAAAAGCAGAGACTTTAACCCATTGAGCCACCCAGGCGCCCCACCCATGTATTTTTAATTATCACCACACATATAAAACAGGTGACATTGAAATTTTCAAAATGTACTTATAACTGCTGGAGCATATGTGCAAAATTGAAGCTTAGGGAGAAGAAGCTTAATAGCAATTAGAGCCGCTCAGCAGAGGGTGGCTTCAGGAAAGGTAGAAAAATCATGCAGGTACGTGGAGTGCCATTTGGGTTTTTTTCTTGTATCTAATCTACAGATGGAAGATGAATTATATGAAATCTGAACATTTTAGAGTGTCATGTTTCATATACCATAATCATCCTTAAAACTATATCTGTGTGATGCTCAAATACACTCTTTTCGTAAATAATTGAAAATTACTAGTTATCGCACAGGCATCATGGAAGGAGAAAAGCTCCTTGTTGAACTAAATGTTTCAAGCTGTTGTTTTGAGAGCATGAGAAGTGGTCAGAGCATCTCTATTCCTAGACTTTGGAGATTTGATGAGCAACTCATGAACCAAATAGCTCTCAGTGCACCTACGTTTGAAATGCAGGGAAATTACTCAGAGTTTCACAAAGAAATTGTAATGGTAGATATAAGGGAATTGCAGATGAGTGTTTAAATGTTTTCATAATACACTTCACTACTGAAATATTTCACCTATGTTTTAGAAACTGTTTTTTTTTTTTAATGCATTGAAAACTATTCTTAGCATCTCTTCTTGAACCTACTCATCTATTATGATATTTTTTTCAAAAAAGAGGTATATTTCTTGGGGCGCCTGGGTGGCTTAGTGGGTTAGGCCTCTGCCTTCAGTTCAGGTCATGATCTCAGGGTCCTGGGATTGACACCCCTCCCCCCACATCGGGCTCTCTGCTCAGCAGGGAGCCTGCTTCCCTTCCTCTCTCTCTGCCTGCCTCTGCCTACTTGTGATCTCTGTCAAGTAAATAAATAAAAATTAAAAAAAAAAGAGGTACATTTCTTGTCTTGTAAAAAAAAATATGCAGGAAATGGCAGAACAGTCAAGCCATCTGGTTCATAATGAGCTGTATTAACTGAAAACTAAAGATTGATGTTAAATGTTGCAGCTCATCTATTCCATAGAGGTGAGTGTTAAATCTCAGGGTCTAGCTTCAGGCCCTGCTTTCTCTGTTATAATGAGTCACTCTAAGGAGCAACACTAAGTGTTCTGTTGCAAAAGTCTTCTGTGTGCATATTTTAGCCTTTTTTACAAGGTGTGAATTGAAACTCAACTCGCTGAGAAGTTTTTAATAACTTCAACCAATTAGGTAATAAGAAAAGATATTCAGAGTGAGCATCGTAAACTGTAATCCCTCTTGAAAAATAAGATACTGAGAATATTCCCTGAGGAACTTGTGCCAACCTCTGAAAGCCAGTTTTGCTGACTTTCCCCAGGGGTGTCTACAGGGCTAAGTAGCCAAAGCAGAATAAGGGACCATTCTGATATGCCACATGTTAATCCGCAAATTCTGTGCTTTGCCCCACGTGTGATACCCCCCACCAGAATAATCTGGGCTCAACGACTGCCTAAAGAGAGTGTTTTTGGGAGAGCCGATCTTTTAGTTGAAACTGATGAAACAAATGTGAAAACACATGAGATGAATGGAGGTGAGATAATGGGAGTCTAAAATAAAAAGAATAAAGAAAGTGAAGGGGAATCATAATTTAAGGACAAACAAATTATCCACTTTGGAATTTTCTTGGGCACTAGTTCATAGACATTAGAGTTTCTGCCCACTGTCTTTCTCCAAAGGCTGAAATCTTCCTTTACCTTCAAATGATGTTTCCTTACTTCATGCTAGAACATATTATGAGGAATTTGAAGCTGTCTGTCAAATGAAAGACAAGGTGAATAAGTTGTTTATGTTTAACATTTGCATTTTTATTTTCTTCTTCAGTTTATGGCTAGAAATCAAAGTTCATGTTAAGTATAGTAGGTTTGCCTTGTAATCACAGAGTACCTGAATAAACATCTAAAAGCAGTGTATTAAGTGTAAAAAAACAAAAACAAAAACAAAAAAACCTTACCAAATGAATAGAAAATGAACAATTACAACACTCATTTTCCTGTCTTTATTTCTCAAGAATAACATGCTGTAATATTTAATTTTTCTTCCTTATGTAATGAAATCATTTCCAATTACTTTTCTGGTTTGCCCTAAATAGTGTATTCTATAAGGCAAGCCGTGTTTAATATTTTCATGAAATCAACTTAAATATAGTTATGTAAACTAGGACATTCCTCGCCCAAATACCTTATTTTTTGAAAAGCCAATTAGACCTTAGCTGAGAATCAGAATTCTCTTTTCCTCACAAAGTTTTATCTGACTCCAGTTATATACTTTCATTTATTGGCTCAAGCTGACCAATTACTGGGAGGAGTTCCTGCCACAACAGAAAAGTCTAGAAGAGGCTGAGCAATTGTGATCAACAATTACTACAAAATCTCTCTCCCACAGTGGGTGTTGTTTGATTCTTCGTCTTCCAGGACTTTGTCCATTGCATGAAGATGCCCGGGTCTCTGAGATTTGGTGCAGTTTTTTGAAAAGCTACCTTGCCTCGTGCTTGGAAGGTTATTTCCTCCAAATCTGTTATTCTGCTCTGGCCTTTTGACCACTTCATTTCTCCTGCTGTGACTTATTCTAGGCTTGCTGCTTCTCATTTTCCCAAGTTTTCAGCACTTTACTTTTGATGTGGGTCTTCCTTGAGGCTGAATTGGGTCTGAATCCTGAACTAGTCTCTGAAGCTACTAATAGCAGCCCAGTTCCTAGCTCCCTCCCCATGGCAGCCCAACCTACCTTTCACACAATAATTCTACAACTTCATTATGCTTAAGTGGAACTTTTTAAAAACACATAGCTTAGACCTACAAACCCAACGATTCTGTGTTAGTTTGTCTTGGTTAGTTCTAGGATATCTGTATTTTGATAAAACTGCATGGTTCGGTGACCTGATGACCCCTTTTGACATCTGTTATCCTTGTTTTTGTTGATGCTCCAGTCCCTTGGGGAAGGAAAATGGAAGAAAGGTTTCAGTTATTCAGTCCATCATGGTGACTGTTGATATCCCATTTGGCAACATCAACTGGTCTTTCGAAATTGATTGCTAAGGTTTTGCATCATTGGGAAGCCCTATGCTTAGAATTAGCTTCCATAAGAGCATCATGGAGCTTCCAGGTCTTACCTTCCTTCCTTGATTGTTTGAGAGATGAGCATAGGCTCACAGCTTGCTACTCAGAGCACCTGCCCACCTCCTCCTTCTTTCCATTCTAAAGAAATCAAAGTCAACCTCTCCCGCTCCATATGCGTATACGTATGTATCTTTCCTTTTGTCTGTTATCCCCCGTTACTCTCCTGCTTCTCTCTCTTTCTAAGTCTCGTCCTTCTTTTTTTTTTTTTTTTTAAAGATTTTATTTATTTATTTGACAGAGAGAGATCACAAGTAGACGGAGAGGCAGATAGAGAGAGGGAGAGGGAAGCAGGCTCCCTGCTGAGCAGAGAGCCCGATGCGGGACTCGATCCCAGGACCCTGAGATCATGACCCGAGCCGAAGGCAGCGGCTTAACCCACTGAGCCACCCAGGCGCCCCTCGTCCTTCTTTATAAAAAACCATCAGGATTCTAGAAAACAATAGCCAGAAATTATCTTGTCAGCTAATAACTTCTGTTTTATACTTCACAACAAAAATGGAGAGATTCTCTCTTGCCTTGAATGGATTTCTCTTTGAAGACCCAGTGAAAGAAGTTTGACTTCTCTCAATTCTCTTGGTTCTCTCTCTCTTCTCTCTTCTCTCAATTCTTCTCTCGATTCTATCAAAATAGTCTCTGCATTCGTGTTTATTAGCTCTGGTTGCTCTAACTTAGATAAATGTCTACTTATAAATGAGGCATTCATTTTTTTTTTTTTTCAATAACTTTACTGACAAATCCATTGGTAAGATTCAAGTCATAAAGTCACTTTGGGGAGAGCTTTTGCTTCTCGCCAAAAAAAATTAAAGGTGGGGGGAACTATGGAATCATCTACTTGAGGTGTTTATTCACAGTTCACTGTGAAGTCAACCTTGGGTAAGTTTCTTAACCTCTTTCTGCCTTGGTTCCCCATGTGAAAAATGAGGATGATAATTGCACCTCAGACAGTACCTGATACCAGAAACATCTAATGTTTGTACTACTGAGGGACTTACATTCAGTGGCACATGGATTTTTGTTTAAAATTATTTTCTTTTTGGGGCACCTGGGTGGCTCAGTGGGTTAAAGCCTCTGCCTTCAGCTCAGGTCATGATCCCGGGTCCTGAGATTGAGCCCCACATTGGGCTTTCTGCTTGGCAGGGAGCCTGCTTCCTCCTCTCTCTCTCTGTCTGCCTCTCTGCCTACTTGTGATCTTTGTCCATCAAATAAATAAATAAAATCTTTAAAAAAAATAAAAAATAAATAAAATTATTTTCTTTTTTAAAAAATTGTAAGTTTTAGGTAAAATGAATTAACTGTTTATGTATTTATCTTCAGACTTTCGCGTGACTTTCTTCTTCCTGTCTGCTTCTAGAAAGAAGTAACAAATATTTTATATATATTTTTATGAATACTTAAGACACTTAAACATACCGTGATTGAAGAGGTTAATATGTTTGCATGAATATTTCTATTATATCATTAATGTATGCCTTTATTTGATTCTTGCTTTTTTACCAAGTGTATCCAATATAGAAGCAAAGGAATTCTTCTTCCTATGTTCTAATTAGAGTACATATACTAATAGATTCTCTGTAATGAATTACTGTCCCTGAATTAATATTTAGTAAATTTTCTTTTGTATTCCCCTCATGAAATGAATGTTCTACTAATTTCTTTAATAAATCAAAAAATCATTTTAGTGATTTTTCCCAATTTGATAAAATATTTGAAAAACTATAGGATTTTTCCTATTTTATTCATGTCTAGGGATGCTCCCTACAAATACTGTTGAACCTTGTAGGGAGAAATTGCCATTCTCTAGATTTGGGTACAAATATGGGAAAAGAACCAAGAAAGGAGTTACCATTCAACTAGGCATACAATGATTAACTCATTCAATCACAGTTTTGTTTTTTGTTTTTTGTTTTTTTTTAAGATTTTATTTATTTATGAGACAGAGAGAGAGCATGAGAGGGGAGAAGGTCAGAGGGAGAAGCAGACTCCTTGCCAAGCAGGGATTCGGGATGCGGGACTGGATCCCGAGACTCTGGGATCATGACCTGAGCCAAAGGCAGTCGCTTAACCAACTGAGCCCCCCAGACACCCGTTTTGTTTTTGTTTTTTTTTTAAGAATTTATGTATTTATGTGATACAGAGAGAGCACAAGAATGGAGAGTGGCAGAGGGAAAAGCAGCCTCCTTTCTCAGCAGGGAGACTGACACACGGCCCAGCCCCAGGACTCTGAGATCTTGATCTGAGCGGAATGCAGATTCTTTTTTTCTTTTTTTTTTAAGATTTTTTTTTTTAAATTTTACTTATTTGACAGACAGAGATCACAAGTAGGCAGTGCAGGCAGAGAGGGGGGGAAGCAGGCTCTCCGCTGAGCAGAGAGCCCGATGTGGGGCTCGATCCCAGGACCCTGAGACCATGACCTGAGCTGAAGGCAGAGGCTTAACTCACTGAGCCACCCAGGCCGCCCCATAGTTTTTGTTCTTGTTTTTGTTTTTGTTTTTTTTTTATTGCATAATTTCCCAGGCTGTGAAATGTTGATACTCATGGAAGCCACCGCTTTTGTCCTGGTAACTGCGGTACCTGGGTGGGTGGCTCAGTCCGTTAAGCAGCAGACTGTTGATTTTAGCTCAGGTCATGGTCTCAGGGCCCTGAGACTGAGACCAACATGGGGCTCTGTGTTGAGTGTGGAGCCTGCTTAAAGTTCTTTTTCTCTTTCTCCCTTTGCCCCTCCCCCTGACTCACATGCGCTTGTGTGTGCGGTCTTCATCACCAAATAATAATAATAATTACAAATTAATTATATGATAACCATGACTGATTTTTAAAAAATCATTAATCTTCTTGATACTATAAAAGAAGAAAAAGGTCCTTAACAACTTTGGTGTATAAATGACATCAAGCTCATATTATTGTAAAGAGAGCTACTCTCTGCGGAAACATAAACTTAGGTTCTATCATGGGCAAGAAGACTAAAACAGAGTGGAGGACAAATACAAGGCATGACCAACCAAATAACAGGACTTAACCATAACTGTTAGCACTATAAAAATATTGGGTTGGATAAAGGACACTTGCAAAGCTTGAGAAATATAAATGAATGGAATTACCAAAGAGATTGAGTTTACAGTTCCTAAGAGTAATGTAAAGATGTGATTCGAATGATATGCTATATTTGGAGAAAGCTTCCTGCTATAGATGAATATTGCTTTTATGTTAAAGCTTCCTGCTATAGATGAATATTGCTTTTATGTTAAAGCAATCACACTCATAAATCATTTTAATCTTTTCTTTGACTAGCATAAGAGCATAAAATCTGCAACCATTGCCTGATTTCAAATTCTGGTCCTGCTACTTTTAACCCATAAGATCTAGGGTATGTTGTTTACCTAAGTTTGCTGTGATATAGTTATTTTTAAAATGGGGCAAAAATAAATAAATAAAATGAAAATAAAATAAGATAAAATGGGGCTAATAACAGTACCTCCTTGATAGGATAAGTGGCTCAATTTATATAAAATTCCTAGAAGAGTAGCTAGCATATGATATCATAGCAACTCTATAAATATAACTTCTTGGCAGTAGTATTAGTAGTAGTACTAGTTGTAATCAAAGCAATAGTCATAATCGTAGCAGTAGCAGTAATAAAAGTGTTCTTAGAAGTAATCATAGTAGCACTCGTAGTAGCTGCTGCACAGTAGTACAGTGGTACAGATTATCCCAACAACCTAAACCCATTGTTCTGTCATTGATGAAAGTTGAAAGAGCTCAACAAGCTGTATTTTTTTTATCGCATACATTGTAATTATTATTACCTAGTGATTAGGAATAATAGACTACACAACCCAATGTGTATATATAACATTAGCATGTTTAAGGACTGGTTTTTGTTCTTTTTTTTTTAAGACCAGCTTTTATAGTTTTCTATTTACCATCCTCAAGTATAACTGTTTGGTTCAAATTAACTCAGGTTGTAGTCCAATCAACTTAATCTTTAAACTTATTGTCTAGATTCTAGAAGCTTATTCTTTTGGTTAAGGCTTAGGCAAATATGTTATATAACAATCTGTGGTATAAAGCAATGGGTCTAAAGTCTGAGGAGAGGCAAACAGTTTATTCATTGAATCCCTATCCAACACTTGAATTCTTTTTACAGTCACATTAATTTTGTTCAGATAGAGCATCATTGGTGGAGATAGCATTATCTATTCCATTTTTATTTTTTTATTCTTTCATTTTTTTAAAGATTTTATTTATTTATTTGACAGTCAGAAATCATAAGTTGGCAGAGTGCAGGCACAGAGAGAGGAGGAAGCAGGCTCCCTGCCTAGCAGAGAGCCCAATGTGGGGCTCAATCCCAGGATTCTGGGATCATGACCTGAGCTGAAGGCAGAGGCTTTAACCCACTGAGCCACCCAGGTGCCCCCATTCCATTTTTAAACAGTTTGTTTCATTAGGCGGTACTTTCTGTTGAACTTCCCCTGTAGAGCCACTTAAAACAGGAGCAGCATTCAGCTGTAGGAGTGACTTTACATTTTTGGAAATCTTCTCTTGCGTCCATCATGTCTCTCTGTCATCCGGGTCACACAGTCTCATTTCTTCAGTGAGCCTTATGATGATCTTACGATATTGTTTCATCTTATCACTTGTCTTTCTTTTTGGAAGCGGTCCATTTTGTCAACATTTACATAAATCGTAAACTGTCAACTCCTGTTCTAGACAGCATTTCTTTCTGTTGATGAAACCCATGATCTCGTTAGTTTAATTTTCTTGTTTATTTAACATTATGTTTATATCTATGTTACTCTGTTTAACTAAAATTAAATTTAAGTCTTTTCCTCTTGTGCTTATTTAACACACATTTTTATTCTCTTTTATATTGATGTAGTTAATATTTAGATTTATTTTCAGGATTTTACATGACAAGTAGCCATTTGACTTTCCTCTGACATGCATCCACTGTGACCTGCTGAGTAAGTCAGGGTAGCTTTAAATTGGTATCTCCCTCTACTCAGGTTGTTACTCTGAAATCATGTTAGAGTTATTATAAGAAGATTTTAAGTTATGAAGTATATGATCAAGTTAAACATATTTTCCTACTGATTTAAAATTTATATATTGTCTTTAAAAAATATATAGAACCAAGTAAAAGAAAAAAAGTGTTATATTTTTTTCTTAAGTCAAGAAGACTAGATTAAAAGCATAGACTGTCATCTAAAATATACAGATATAGTCCAAAATTTATAGTTTCATAGCCATCCTGAATCTTGTATAAGTTCACTGTGGCATATTGTGATATTATCATTAGCATGCATATCAAGAACAAGATATACACCACGGTTTGTAAATAAACAGATGTTCTCCAAAATAATGTGACATCTCAATGGGGGAAAATCCTCCATTTATCATATTTTAATTAAGTTTTGTACACATCTATTATAAGCAACACTAACTGCATCATGATCTTAATTATTTTAAAACACTAAAAACAGGCTATAATGTGTATAGTGCCAAATTCAAGTGACTGTTCAAATAATGTACTGAAATATTGTTGCATAGTAAAATTTCACATTTTTTTAAGAAAGATAATTTTCAGTTATGGACTCATAATATGACTTATGATAAACAAAATTTCAGAGGATTGTGCGAATTTGGAAAATTCGCTTTTGTTGTTACCCAATGGAAGTAAAAGTTTGCATTCATCACTTACATTAGCTGAAGATTTGTTTAGTATAAGGAGGCCCAAAGAGTTAAAAAAAAAAGCAAGATGAATATTTATGCCCTTATAAGTAACAGAGGAAAGACCAGATAATGAGAAAAAACAATTTCTGTATTGTTTAAGAAAAATAAGCAAATCAGAAATGGAATATGATCTATGAAAATTACTATGCACATAATTCTACTTGTGAATTTCTAGCGATGAACAAGACCTTTGATATATTTTTGGTGTAATCACTATAATTTTTTTGAAATAAATACATTAAAAGTTTACTCTGGGGTTAAATAATGAGGCTCACAGCATATTTATATATGAATTATATACAATATGTTAATATATATAGATTATGTATACATGAATTTGGATATGGCATGCATAACTATATATGTATATATATGTATATATATGATGTTTTGTGTTGAGCAGAGTATGGTATTCCAGTAATCAATCTGAAAGGAGTAAGGTATTTGCATCGTTTACCAATTCTAGGAAAGGACTCTAAATACATCTGCCTATTGCTTCTTGGTATTAGAGTCACCAATGAAAACACAATGGAGTCAAGCACTGGATGGAGTGTGCTTTACTTAGAGAAGAGATAGGTCAAGATGAGCTTTAAAAATGTGCTTCCATCTAACATGGTCAGCAGGTCTCTTCCAGAAAATGTTTTGGGGCAGTTTGCCTGTGCACAGCCCTCTGGTGCTTCAAAGGAGGGACCCATGCACTCCCTGTGAAAGATAAATATAATACTGGAGTTGGCCAGGTACTGAATGATGCATATACTTCAGGCAGAGACAAGGGAACCTTCACTGAGCCTGAAACAAGTAAAGATATTCCCACACTAGGTGACAAGCCCAACATACACTACTGTGGGCTCATTATTAGTGAGGAAGTATTGCAAGCCTACCCAAGACCTATTTTGTTTTACTGGTTTTTTTTAAAGATTTTTTTCTACTCATTAGAGACAGAGAGAAAGAGTAGGGGGAGGAGCAGAGGGGAGAGGGGAGAAGGAGAAGCAGGCTCCCTGGCAGGGAGCCTGAGACTGGGCTCCATCCCTGGACTCTGTGATCATGACCTGAGGCAAAGGCAGACACCTAACAGACTGAGCTACCCAGGCACCCAACACCTGTTTTAACATGGCCAGGTTTTGGGAGCCAAGAGACTGCATGCACAAGATTTTCTTTCCCAACATTTTGTAGATCAATAAAAAAAAAAAAAAAAAAAGGACTCTAAGGTTGAAATTAAACTAGATTATAGATGGGCATTTACGTGTGTATCAGTAACTGGGATAGAGTGAATGAGGTACAATAGGACAGGCAATAATGAAACAGACACTGCTGAAGTTATTAACTACTGAGGTAAAAACAAAACAAAACAAACAAACAAACAAAAAGTCATTACCAGGAATTTAGGATCCTCCCTGCTCTATTCTTCTTGGATAACCTCTTTCTCACTTACCCCCTTCCATCACAATCACCCCTTTGTTAATCTTTCTCCTGCCTTTCCTTATTGCTTTTTTTAAAAAAATTTTTAATTGTTTTTATTTATTTGAGAGAGTGAGAGGGAGTGAGAGAGAGAGAACGTGAGCAGGCAGGGGTGGGCAAAGGGAGAGAGAGAGTCCTCAAGCAGACTCCCTAGTGAATATAGGACCTGACACAGAGCTCCATCCCAGGACCCCAAGATGATCACCTGAGCCAAAATCAATAGTCTGAAGCTTAACTAACTGAGCCACCCAGGCACCCCGTTATTACTTTAATGTGTATGAATTGTTTCCTTTGCCGGTTGTTAAACTTAACACGAGCGGACTCTCAGTGTATGTACTTTTTTTTTTTTTTAATATTTTATTTATTTGACAGAGATCACAAGTAGGCAGAGAGGCAGGCAGAGAAAGAGGAGGAAGCAGGTTCCCTGATAAGCAGAGAGCCCAACGTGGGGCTCAATCCCAGGACCCTGGGATCATGACCTGAGCAGAAGGCAGAGGCTTTAACCCACTGAGCCACCCAGGCGCCCCAGTGTATGTACTTTTTTTATGACTCATTCCTTTCAACATTATTACGATATTTATGTTGATGCATGCAGAATTATTAAATTTCTGTCACTGCTGTGTACTAGTCAACTGAAAATACATTTTAAGTATCCATCTTACAATTCACAAACTTTTTATTTGCCATTATTTTAAAATAATAAAATTTAAACAGAACTTTTTGATTTTTAACATATTTATGTCCTGGTACTCATGTTCAAAGATTTCTTTGGGATATAAATCCCAAAAGTGGGAGTGAAATTGCTTGATTATAGGACATATGAATGTTCAGAATTCTTAGGCAATGCAAAATCTTTCCAAAGCCATTTTTAAAATTTACATTCTTGCCAGCTGTGGATGAATGTCAGTTTCTCATTATCCTTGCAAACATTCAATATTGACTTTTACTTTTACTTTTAGCTTTTACATTTTTGCCAATCTGGTAGTTGTGAAATGGTATTCCATTATAGTTTTAGTGTGCATTTTCTTAACTGTTCTTTATATGTTTATGGGCCATTTGGATGTCTTTTTAAATTAAATATCTACTCAAGGCTTTTGTCTGTTAAAAAAAAATTATTTTGTTTGTCATTTAACTTTAATTGGTAGTAGTTTTTATATAGCATTTATATAGTAGTTTTTATATAACAGACATTAATCATATGCCTGTAATATCTTCTCTTGGTTTGTGATTTTACTTTTCATTCTTTTTATGATGACTTTCATGGAAAGAAGTTATTAATATAGTTGAAATTAACAATTAGGCGGTTCCATAGTGTAATGGTGAGCCCTCTGGACTCTGAAATTAATTTATTTCTACATAGTTTGTAATTGTGTGATATTTTAAAAAAGCATTTCGTTTAATGGTGATAACAATATTCTATATGGTCTCCTAAAGTTTTATCATTAATCCAGTTGGAATCAGTTTTTTGTTATTGGTGCTCAATTTCACTTTCTTCATGCAGATTTGGGACTTAATTTAATTTTTTTCATGCAGGCAGCCAATTACCCTGCCTTCATTTCCTGGACAGTCCATCTTTTCCTTCACTGACTTGAAATGTCCACTGTTATAGGTCAAGATACCATATAAGCTTAATTTTTTCCTGCATTCTCTATCCCATTCCATATATAAATTTTTCTATTTCAATAGCAAAATCATCATCTAAGATTCAGTAAGTTTTTATTTTCAGTAGGGCAAATTCTCCGCCTTGTAAATTTTAGAGCAAGTTTGTCAACTTCAATGGAAAACATTAGTGAGATTTCCAGTGTTACAATATTGAATCTTGGATCAGTTTGTCAAGATTTCACATCACTGTAATATTTATTATTTTAACAAAAATTGTGTTGTACATTTCTCCATTTACTTAAGAAGTCTTTAATGTATTTCTATAAAGCATTTTTTTAATCCTTAAAGATCATGTTTATCTTTTTTTAAATTATATCTAGGTATGTATTGATTTCCATTATTGTTGAATGGGGGCTACTAATATCTTTGTTGACATCAAAGATTTTTTTTTAAATGGCTTTTTTGGGGTGCCTGGGTGATGCAGTCCATTAAATGGAGGACTCTTGGTTTTGGCTCATAATGTGTTCTCAAGGTCTTCGGATCCAGCCCCGTGCCTGGGGCACTGCGTTCAGCATGGAATCAGGCTTAAGACTGTCTCTCCCTCTGCCTCTCCCCTGCTAAAATAAATAAATAAATAAATCTTTAAAACAAAGGCGGCATTTAAAAAATTCAGCAATATTGCTGAACTGTTATTCTATCCAAATATTTTATCATTATTCATAGATTCTTTTGGCTTTGTTCTTTTATAGTATATTACTAGTACCTAAACTGTTTTTTTATGCACATATTTCTGTTTCACAAAAATATTAATATTATGCTCTTGATTTTCTTATACTAGTGTTCCTTAAATGTATCTAATTCAATTTTCCTACTTTATGAAGAAAAATATTCTTTTTCATTATACTTGGGAAATTCATAGTTATATAACCTAATTGCATACATTATTTAAAAATCTAATTCAGTGATATAATTACAATATGAAAAAGAAATTAAGGGGAAATTATATATAACTATGAAAGCACTCCCTTTAATATATAAATTCACAAGCCAGATATATGAGATCTAATTTAGTAATAAGATACTTGCCCTAGGCTCATGAATCCAATGTCATTTATGTGACAGCTTAAAACACAGAGAGATAATGGTGTTTTGTATTGATGATTTAAATATGAAAAACTTTGTGGTCCTTGGCAATCTGATTGTCTCAAATGGTTAATTGTTCAGGATAAAATTAGGATAGAATTATAAATTTCTCCCCATTTATATATTATTGCAATTTAGTTATGTTTAAGCCACACAAACTTCTTTGTATTGATTAAGTGAAATCAAGTTAATGTTGTAGAGACTGTTATTAAAAACAGGCTATTTTCCTGTCAGTGGTAGGTGGGACATTCTCAAGCTGGGCTTAGTACACATCATAGGACATCTAACCTCCTTGCTTTCCTTTTATTAAATTCTACTAGTGTCTCTGTATTATTTAATCACCACAAAGTGCTCCCCCAAATCTTCAAGGAACCCCTTTCTAGAGGAGGTACTACTGCCATGTTGGGAGCAGCCACAACTCCCCGCAGCTGGGATTTGGACGCGCTTTTGGGAAAAGGGATTTGGATGCAGCAAAAATAGGACCCACCATCAAAGTATACTCTGTAAATCTGAAAATCAGTAGTTGAAATTTACCTCTTAGCAATCATATATAGGAACACATGATCAGTTACATTAGTCTCTGAGTCTATGAGATGAATAGAAACCAGAAAAAAAGCCTGAGAAATGTTCACCAGAAGTCCTCATTAAAAGATACTCTGAAATATATGGGACTGTGTTTTCTATATTATCTCCACAGTAAGTGCAGGGATACATAATATATGAATTTCCTTATATCTCGGCACTCAATACTGGTTGATAGTATTCTACCAAAACTCAATTCAGGGAAAGAAAATCTGTGAGAAGATGAGAAGTGGTACCTGGATAACTCTTAATGGTTTGAGCTGGTTCAAGGGCGTCACCTAGAATGTAAAAATAAGGATGGACCACATATATATTCAGACAATTCTCTATGAATGTTGTTTGTTTGTTTGTTTGTTTATATTTTGCATCTGGGCAAAATCAAAAATAAGAATTGGGCAGCCGAGAGGTTCTATTCTTCTCTAAGAATCCCCATCATTCTATGTTGTTGTTGATTAAAAGTATAATAATGAATAATGGAAAAGGGATCCAATTACATTTTTTTCCCTTCGTGGAGAAATTGGTTTTTTTTATTTTCTTGGAAATTAACCTCTGAAGCCACTATGTGATCAGCATAACTTACTTCATAAACTTGAATTCTGATATGCCTACAGCAGATAAATTTATAGAACTATTGCTATGCTAAATATAAAATCATTTTATGTTGTGGTTATAAATTCAGGCAATTTTGAAGTAATCTCCAGAGCATGGATTCATGCCTTTGGAGTGCCCTACCTATTACTACTTCTAAATCATTTTAGTTTTCTTTTAACCTTCCTTTACACTAGCAATCTGCAGACTCTCGGAAATGAGATTCATTTTTCCCCCCTTTTGACATACTGTACATGTAGACTCACCAGAATCATATTATTATATCTAGGATGACCAATTACTTTTTTCTGAAAATAGTAATTCAAGATGTGGCTATTTGAAACACTAAGGAGAGTAATGTTGAATTTTTCACATGTTCGTTTTCTGTTTTCTTGCTGTGAAATGTCTAAAACAGATCTACTCCAGCTCCATCACCTACCCCATAGAACAGAATCACCCAAAGAGGCTGTAGGAGTGATAGTAAGCTATGGGCTCTAAAGCTGATTGGCCGTGATTATAAGAGATGATAACAGGGCTACCTTAAAGGAACACTAAGATAGTTGAAATCATACAGATACAAATAAACATAGCAAAATATCAGAGAAAAAGAACAAAGTGTTGCCTAGTGTTTAGTACCTACAGTTCACTGATTAATTAATTAGAGTTTCATTTGCAATTAAAATTGTCAAGGCTCATTGAATGCCATTTTATGTCAAGTATTTTGTTGACAATTGCCTTTTTAAAAATGCTTGAAGTTGTCTGTTACTAATAAATATAATATACTCTGACAGGTTTTATACTCTTTTGAAATTCAATCTCAACATCTCTTATTGAGTGTCTAGACTCTAGAGAGACTCTAACAACCGTAATTAAAGAGACATCCATGTAGCATGTATGTGTTATGCTTGATAAAAAATATATAAGCATGACTTTACTTAATAAAAGCAATATGAGTTGTTCTCTGCATGAAACTCTGATTTGATATGAATGTTCCCTATTTAAGATTTTAAAGTATAAATTGGATCAATGATCTGTTGAAAACATTTGCCAGGATGCCCATGAAAATAGAATAAAGATCCAATTTCCTGGGATGGCATCCAAACCCTCCACATCAAACCACTGTTTCCAGCAACTATTTTCTTCACCATTCTTAAGGCTCTTTATTCCTCTTCTGGGCCTCAACCACAGATTATCAATTCTTGATCCCCAGACAATGTCTGCATTCTTTTATCTCCATATCTTTGCTCAGTTCAGTCTAATTTAATATCAACCAAAACAAATGAATTCCTATCTTCAGGTCACCCAGTGGGTAGGGTCCTGGGGAGGAGCAAACAAGCAGAAAATCCATTTGTCATTAGAGCTAAAAAGTGTGTTTAGTGTAACCACAAACAGAACGTATTTGAGGACAAGAACTATTCTAGTCCTCACAGGGGGCAGGTACATAAAGCTGATGAGCTGATAAGCAATTTTAATCTTACTTTGGTTCATCTTTAGTTACCTTTGTCTCTGCTTTAGTTGTAGCTTCCCAGAGTTGGTAGTTTTAGTCAAGCTAGTTCTAAAAGAGTAAAAATCAGGGACGTAAGTAATGAGCAAAGGGTCATTGCAGAAGGAAGATGAAGCCTATGCCACAATATGGTGTCTCTGGGAAACTACAAGTAGTTTGGTAGGTGTGGGGTAAGTGGGTTAGGGAAAGGAAGAGCTAGTAATGGGAGATGGGGCTGGACAGAGAAACTGAGTCCAGTTGATGACACATATTTTCATGACTTACTAAAGGGTTTATTGTACTTTCAGCCAGTGGTGAGGGTAACTTGATGCTCTTTGTCTCCTTGAAAGGTCACTCTCACAGCAATGTGAATTGTGCTCAGAGTTAAAACCCTGGTGGTAGAAATAGAGTATTGGACAAATTGTCCAATTCACTTGTCCATGCCTGAAATACCATCTGTCTTTTAGCTCCATAATGTTAGTGTCTTATCTATCTTTCAAAGTTTGGCTCAAGTGTTACCTCTCAATGAAGGTCTTCCTAGAACCTTCCTCCATTAAAATATTGACTCCCTCTTCCAGGTATTTCTGCAACTTGATCTCCCTCCCTCCCTCCTTTTCTCCCTAATCTTCATTTTAGCTCTTGAATTAAAATTTACATGGTGTTATCTTTCCAACTAGGAATGACCCAAAAAAGGGAATAGTCACTCAATAAATATTTGAGAACTGCCACTTTTCATGAAGTTTTAAAAGTCATAGATTTACATGAAAATCTGAAAATAATACACTGTTTATAAGAGAAAAGAGGTTTTGGAAATTATATATGTCAAATTAATTGTAGATATTATTTACTTAGTTAGCTCTCTGCTGTGTACCAATAGGGGAAGGAACTTCCTCTTCTGTCAAATAATTGTTGATCTTAGAAAGCAAAGACAAAACACAAGTGCCCCCTCAATTTATTTAGTATATTAAAAAGAATGTAGGCATGCCTCTAAGTAGATTTAGTTAAGAATGCTTTCTAGTAAATTCATTCCTGTCAAATGTTTAAAGGACTGTTTTCTTGAGAGGAGAAGGAAATGTGAATTTTATACCAAAAATAGATTGTCCACAAAGGACTGCCTTACCTCTAAATCATTTTCCCCTGAATCTAGAATCTTATTGACTTAAGCTAATTATAAATTATCACATTCTACAGTAGCAGATCTGTCTTCACTTTGTAAAACAGAATCATATTTTTATATGATTTTTATAAGTATTTTAGAAATACTTTTCTAAGTTGTATTAGGTTCCATATTTAGAAGTAATTAATATTTATGAAGCCTAACTTGAATAATATACTTATATTTTTCCAAAGTACTTAAAAAATACAAAATAATTTTTTTCTATCTCTTATCCAAACATTAAGATGGTGAAGATGTAGCTCATGATGGTGAAGATGTAGATGATTGGACAGATTACAATACACCTGCAAACCCTCTGTCTTTCAGTTTAGTCTACTGGAAGCCTGGCTATCCTATTCACCCTCCACGTTTCTAAGCTTTGGAGTGATTTAATGAGGCAAAGGAATCAGTGCTTAATGTGAATGTTTTAGAGGCGCCTGTGTGTCTCAGATGGTTGAGCATCTGCCTTCGGCTCAGGTCATGTTCTCCAGATCCTGGGGTTGAGCCCCATGTTGGGCTACCAGCTCCCGGAGGAGTCTGCTTCTCCCTCTCCCTCTGCCTCTACCCCCTGCTTTTCTCTCTCTCAAATGAATGAATAAAATCTTTTTAAAAAGGTGAATGATTTCATAGCCATTTAGCAAAGAGCTGGCACACATCATTGGAATTTGCCTGATCTAGTTTGAGCCACTGATTGTTTACTCATGTAGCACACTCAACAGCCAACTCTTGCCCGTGGAAGGAAAGGAAAAAATAACACTGATCTAATTGGTTTAAAATGGTTTTATATAGCCAAATATTGTATTTTGTTTTAAATGAAAATGAAGGATTCTGATCAACATAGTGTACATGAACACATGATGATAATTTTGGAGAAATAAACAATTTGCTACCATTCCTCTCTATAAAATGGGAAATTACTGAGTTTCATTCCCTGGTTTCCCTGTGGGTACTTAAGAATTCACAGCATTCAATTTCACTTCTTTACTTACAAGTACAAAATGTTCATAGGTCAGAATGTTTTAGTCTATATAAATAAGAATACTTTAAGATATAAATATTCCAATTTTTATTTTCTTGGTACACTTTACTTTCTCATCCATATTTGATTTAAGCGACATCATATCTTAGTACTGTACATTTAGATTTTTAAAAGTGCATCAAGGAGAAAAGAAGACATTCTTCTCTGATGATTTTTTAAAAATAATATAACACAATGTTCAATATAAATTGAAGGAGACATTTTGGTTGGCGATATCAAAAATATTAAACGATCAAGACTCTTGTAACTGTATGTGTCTTTGATTCATAAGTTATTCTTCCAAGAATAAAAAGGAAATGATAAAAATGCTGACATTTAAATTATGATACATTGACATGATGGAATATTAAAAATTATACTTAAGAGACAAGTGTAAATTGTTTATATAACATTAAGTGAAATAAAGTGAGGGGAAGAGGAGAGATAGATAGATAGCCTAATTTATGCCTCAGAATTATATTAGCATTTATTTTATTTCAAAGACTAGAAGGAAAAAATACCAGAAGGTTAATAGTAATTATGTTTATGAGGTTCTTTTTTTTTTTGCTTTTCTTATTTATTATCTAAATTTTCTATAGGAGGGTGTGTGTTTTTTATTGAAGTATAATATACATAGGAAAGTAGATAAACACCAAATGTGCAACTTCATGAATTTTTGCACAGCAAACACACATTTTCTGTATGTTCAATAAAGAGAACATCATCAGCTCCCCAGTAGTGCCCCTCATGCCCCACCATAGCAACTGTCCCCCTCTAAATGTAACCACTATCCTAACATCTATCACTGTGGATTCATTTTGCTGTTTTTCAATTCTGTAGAAATGGGTGTATTTTTTGTTGTTGTTGCTTTTGGCTTATTTCAGTCAACAATATGTGTGTAACAGTTGCCTGTGTTTTGTTTGTAGTATTCCACTGTAAGAACGTATCACAATTTACACATTTTACTATTGATAACCTTTGGTATAGTTTTCAGGATTTGGCTGGGACCAATACAGCTTCTATGAACATTCTTGCAAATATACTTTGGCTAACACATGTATAGCATTCTTTTTTTTTTTTAAGATTTTATTTATTTATTTGACAGACAGAGATCACAAGCAGGCTGAGAAGCAGGCAGAGAGAGAGGAGGAAGTAGGCTCCCGGCTGAGCAGAGAGCGGGACACAGGGCTCGATCCCAGGACCCTGGGATCACGACCTGAGCTGAAGGCAAACGCTTTAACCCACTGAGCCACCCAGGCACCCCACATGTATAGCTTTCTAACAGGAGTATATTTGCTGGGTCATGTTATGTCTATGTTCAGGAGAGAGGAAAGAGAAGGGGACAGGAGGGGAGGAGAGGGAGGGATGGAATACGAAAAGAAGGAAGCGACAGACCAGAATTTCCTGCATATATAGACAAGCTTGCTGTTCACATTAATTTGGGCAATAGTAATGGTCATCAACCCCTGGGCTATCACTTATCTCCATCTCTTTCACTTGGTCCCGCTCTGCTAGTAAGGTTGAAGAAAGCTTACGGCCTTTTGGGTGTATTATTTATAAAGCAGATCTGTCTCTTTGATTCTCTGTACTCTGGCCTGACCTTGACTTCTATTAGCAGTCACTAATACGGGAGGGACAGTCGGTGCCACTATTACGATTTAAAAATTAATGACGACTTGTAGATGAACCATTATAATGCATGTTTTAAATGCACAAAATTAGGGGGTTTTTTGACACTAAGTCACAATTCAGAATCCAGAATGAGAAACGTCATAGATTTCCCTGATCAAGAGATCAGGGTACAGGACAGAAGAGGTGAAATCATATGTGTGATGTGAGAGGAAAAAAAACAAAAAAAAACAAAAACAAAACTCTAAACATCACATTAGGAGCACAAGATAATGTTTTAATGTCTAAAGCTAATTTTTAGAACTCAAAATGCTACAAGCATCTTTTTATAACCACCCTCACTTTTCACAATGCTTCTTTTGATACCAAAAAGCTCAGCCTGAAGTTTTTGGAATGATCAAAATTAAGAACATGATCTTCATTTTTGTTGGCCCAGATATCTGCTTTAACACTTCAAACACTCTTTTAAAATATCTCACACTGTATCAAAAATAACTTTCCTTAGCCACAAGGAAATCTGAGAGCTCTGTCAGTCAGCAAGCCCTTATGTAAGTGAGAAAGAAATGTGCTGCTTCGTTTACAGTGACAACCTGCGGATCAAAGCACAATAAATAAATAACAGTGAGTCGCCTGAGCCTTCTCTTGCTTTGGGAATAAACACTGAGTATAAGTACTTTGAAATGGAAGACTGAAGACACTTTTGCCTTCAGTGTTGGAAGAAGATAGAAAATAAAAGTCTGTGGTCAAGAGGGATTATCATTTTTAACATAAAATTATAATGTTCACCAAAAGATGCAAATCAAACATGGTATGGATGGGTAGACACAAATTAAAAGGCTTTGTCCAGCAGTAGAAATCTAAACATTGCTGTAGAAAAATAATTTGGGTTTCTAAATGCAAACTAACCATGTGCAGTTTGTTTGGTTTCATTGAATCATTTTAAAACATGGTGTTTTATTCATTAATACATATTATTGAGTTCGAATGAAACCATGATTTAGAGGATGAAAATCTAAGTTGCCTCCTTTTTTCTCTTTCTTTTTTGTTTACTGAGGAGTGCCTATCCTTTCTTCAGAAGGGTGCAGAATGTTTTCCTGGAATACCCGGGTCTTATCCTTTGCACCAGGTTTCATGACCACAGTGGTTTGAATTCTTCATGAATGGTTCCTTTCTTTAGGCTTCACACTTTAGGATTTATCAGCTTTCTAAAAGATATATCTAAAGGAGGAATCTCCTCTCCTTAGAGAAATAAGCTCAAAAAAGTGAGTAGAGGTTATTTTCAGGAGGGCTCAATTATCTTCCATTCACTCTGCTCTTGGCCTACTTAGGAGCTATCAAAGGAAGGATGGTCCTCATACACATTTCACAGGAGGTTTGTTCAAATTAAGAGAAGACACCCAAGGTCAGAAAGACAGAATTTTATAAGGAATGCCCTAAGGTGCTCTCAACCAAATTCCTTTATGTAATTTGATCAATATTTTACAGAACTCAAAATTAGGTTGTTCCTTCTAGAAACTCAGCAGTGTTGATGACTCATCTTGTCCAGAAGATGGTCATTCCTACATGGGGTTCCACCTCAAGTACCATGAAAACTCCTCTTTGTTACCTAGGTAAAAGTGAAGAATGAACTTGAAGAGAGTGCCTGCTACTCAGGTAGGCTGAAAATTAATAGGAGGCAGTCGAAATTTGTAGTGGAAGAACTCTATGGAGAAGTAAATATAATTCAAAACATTTTAAAAAACACAAAATTTTACTTTACTTAAATTTGCTGTACCTAACTTTCCTTTTAGAACATATTAACTCTTAGCAAACTGTTTTGAACTTAATATTAAGGATGGAGATTTCCAGTATTTCAAAGCCAATGATAATATAGAACCTACATGCATTATACATGTGTTGGTAATATTTAATCAACTAGGATGTCATTAGTGAACCCTGGGCAAAGAGAAATATTTTAGCATTGATGAAGGGGGTGTGGTCCAGTAAGCAGTATGACAGTAATTAGCATTTTGTGGGAGTGTCATGTAATTTGGGAGCAGAATTTAAGATAAATTCACTCTCTGTTTCTCTTACATAAGTTGTGATTGTAGTTGGTGAAGACCTTTAGGGAGTACTAGATAATTCTTTGCAATAGAATGAAGTATTTCAAAGTGGTTATCATGGTTTTTCTCACTGTTGTCTGTTATTTCCTAAGATACTTTTAAGTGCATCAGGATTAGGACTGTGCACCATAGATGTAAAATATTACTTTTCATGGTAGAAACCTATTGATTTAATAATTAATTGATTAATTAATTAATCTAAACAATTAATTTAACCTATTAATCTGCACGTAGGTGTGAAATCCTTCTGAGCGATTCAGTGTCCTCAAGCTTATTCCCTGTACTTTGGGCCAAAATATCTCAACCCATTTCACACATAACACATAAAAATATTTATATAGCAATCAAGTGCAAACTGGAAAGAATTTGAAGTATCTATATTCAGTTTGCTGAAAAACACAATGTTATGTTTTCTTGATACTATTAAGATAAAATCCAAAACATTAGAGAAATTGTAATAGTGAAATTGTATGAACTATACAAATAAAATATTTTCATTTTAATGAAAAAACAGCTTGCTTTTCTAAATATAATATTTCATATGTTCCATATCTTTGAAATATTTATAATAAATTCTAGATATAGAGTTTTTGGCAATGATCTTTCAAATTCATCATAGTCACTATGGACGAACTGAACACATGAGTAAATGGTAGCAAATGTCAGGAAAATACTACCACTTTTTTTTATCACTTCTTTTTTATTTAGCAAAAAGAATTTTCTTATTTTTAACAAGAATTCAGGTAATTTTATCTCCTTAAGTGAGATTTTATGTGTGATTACTTTTTAAGCCTAAGAACTCTTTCATTTTCTTCTTGACAACTGCAACATAGAAATTAAAATTTGAAATTGAAATTTCCAGTGATAATGCAAAAAGACTTTGAATTCAATCCATCTTTAATATCAAATATTGCCAAGTGAAGAAGCTACTACTCTTAACTTTTTAAGATCCACTACATTTATTTACTATTTATAGCTGATGAACCATTTTTACCCTCATTTTTCCCGAACTGAATTTTTACTTTGACTCCACTTTGACTTATTAATTTTGGCCATTCTTAATAAGAAAGTAAACAACAAGTGTTGGCGAGGATGTGGAAAAATGGTAACCCTCTTACACTGTTAGTGGGAATGAAAATTGGTACAGCCACTTTGGAAAAAAGTGTGGAGATTCCCTAAGAAATTAAAAATAGAGCTTCCCTATGACCCTGCAATTGCAATACTGGGTATTTACCCCAAAGATACAGATGTAGTGAAAAGAAGGGCCATCTGTACCCCAATGCTCATAGCAGCAATGGCCACAGTCACCAAACTGTGGAAAGAACCAAGATGTCCTTCAGCGGATGAATGGATAAAGAAGATATGGTCCATATATACAATGGAGTATTATGCCTCCATCAGAAAGGATGAATACCCAACTTTTATATCGACATGGATGGGACTGAAGAGATTATGCTGACTGAAATTAAGTCAAGCAGAGAGAGTCAAATACCATATGGTTTCACTTACTTGTGGAGCATAAGGAATAACATGGAGGACATGGGGAGATGGAGAGGAGAAATGAGATGGGGGAAATCAGAGGGGGAGCCAAACCAAGAGAGACTGCGGACTCTGAGAAACAAACTGGGTGTTTTGGAGGGGAGGTGGGTAAGGGTTGGGTGAGCCTGGTGGTGGGTATTATGGAGGGCAGGGTTTGCATGGAACACTGGGTGTGGTGCATCAATATCTAATTTATGACACTTCATAATGTTTCATATATTTTAAGATGTTCATTTATCACTTAGAATACTTGATCACTGATAGTTTTATTTTCCTACGTGTTTGAAGAATAAATCATGTTACACTAAACTTAAATTCTAACTAGGGATGTTAGCAAAGCACAGATATTAACATCTACTGATGTGTCAATGTGTAATGAAAACTTTTCCTACCCATGTAATAATTAAATTATCATCATACACATTGGTTTTTCTGTTTTGTTTTGTTTTGTTTTGTTTAATAATAGTGTTATTCAAAAGAGACACCTTTTCTACTTATTTTGTTCTTAGTCCCAAATAGTGCAACCTTGGAAAATGAGTAACTCTGTAACAGTGTAACACATTCCGGCTTCGGCTATAAATTGTCAGAATTTGTGATGTGTCATGCTTGAGCAGGAAACGTTGGAATTCATAGACAATTCAGACATTTTCAGTTCACTGTTGTAAAAATGTGAAGTGTGTCTTTCTGCAGCGAGTATTTTGCTATAAGATGTCTGTGTAATATTTTACTTTCATTGTGTAATTTGTTACTTTCTATATTTCCTTATAAATTGAATATTTAGGCTAATTAGAAGAAGAAATATTCAGGTATAAAGTTTCAATAATTGAAGATGAGAAAGTTCTAGGGATCTATTGTAAAGCATATAATACTGTACTGTGTATTTAAACATTTCCTACAGGTTTAGATCTTATGTTAAGTGTTCTTCTCACATACCACACATACACACACACACACACACACACACACGATAATAATAATAATAATAATAATAATAATAAAATTAAAGAGAGAGAGTAAAAGCTTTTGGAGATGATGGGCATGTTTATGGCACAGGTGAAATGATGGTTTAATAGGTGTATACTTATCTTCAAATGAATCAAATTGTACACATTAAATATAGTTTTTTTCAAGTCATTCCTATTTCAACAAAGTGGTTTTTAAAAAAGGAGTATTTGTGCAAATAAATGCATATGTGAAGTAATCCTCATTATATTACCCAGTATGTGTTTTGTACTCCTTTTCTTTTTTTTTTTTTTTTAAAGATTTTATTTATTTATTTGAGAGAGAAAGTGTGAGAGAGAACATGAGAGGGGAGACGCTCAGAGGGAGAAGCAGACTCCCCGTGGAGCTGGGAGCCCAAAGCAGGACTCGATCCTGGAACTCCGGGATCATGACCTGAGCAAAAAGCTGTTGCTTAGCCAACTGAGCCACCCAGGCTCCCTGTACTCCTTTTTCTGTACGGTGTTTTGCCTTCTGTATCTGTTAAATTTTCACCTTCAATTCTTTTCTTTTGTAAGTCTCCATTACTGTGATATCCCAGTTAGGGCTCAACGCAGAAAACAGAAAATACTAGAATTCCTTCAAAAAGAAAAAAAAAAATAATAATAATCCATGGAATAGAGGGCTTTACAAATTTGCTGAAAGAGGTGTTGCCCTGAAAATGAGGGAGCACCTGCGTGATTGGAATAAAATCCCTTCTGTAGCTGTGACAGGAGATTCAGAAGGAAGTGCTGCACTTTCCATCACAACTGGCTCTCCTGCCAGGGTGCTGGTGACTGGACGGACATGTGTAGCACAGAGAGCAGCAAATTCCTGACACCTTCGTTTGCCTTTCAAAGGTCATGCAAACACGTCTACATGAGGGAACCCTATTTATGTCTAAAACCCCAGCTTCAAGGGATTCTGGGAATGTGGTTTCTGACGTCTTCAACTACAGATGGTCCCTGACTTTATGACAGTCTGACTTACGGTTTTTCGGCTTTATGATGCTACAAAAGCAATATGCATTTAGTAGAAATTATACTTAGGGCACCCGAGGGTCTCAGTTGGTTAAGCGTCTGCCTTCGTCTGCCTTTGTCTCAGGCCATGATCTCAGGGTTCTGGGATGGAGTCCCACATGGGGCCCCCAATCTGTGGAGAACCTGCTTCTCCCTCTCCCTCTGCCTCTCTGTCTCTCTTGAATAAAAAAAAAAATCAAATCTTTAAAAAAATATAAATAATCTTTAAAAAAAAAAGAAATTATATTTCAAATTTTGAATTTCGATCTTTTCCCAGGCTAGCAATAGGCATGCGGTAAGATCGTCTCTCATGAAGGGGGCAGTGGCAGCAAGCCGCACCTCCCAGTCAGAGTGGATAAACAACCCACCCACAGACCCACCCACAACCGTTCTGCACTCATACAGCCTTTCTGTGGTTCACATCCAGTACAGTATTTAATAAGTTACATGAGACACTCAGCCCTATATGATAAAATAGGCTTTGTGTTGGATGATTTTGCCCAACTGGAGTCTAAAGTTAAGTTTTCTGAGCACGTTTAAATAGGCTAGGTTAAGCTATGATGTTCAGTAAGCTACATGTAACAAATGCATTTTCAACCTATCATATTTTCAACTTACAGTGGGCTTTTCAGACTGTAACCCCCCGTAAGTCGAGGAAGATCTGTAGAAGCAAGTTCGAATGGAAGTAGAGAGAACTGACCCAGCATCCTCTATAGTCCAGACCTTCTTCTGCAAATAACTAAACTTCTGAATAGAAACGATAATGACTTGATCTAGTGTAAAATAATGTAACCCTATATATATAATATTATATATATATATATTTCTCTTCCCAAAAATGGAGATCCCAAAATCCATCAGTAACACAATAAAGCTCTGGAGTTGTAGTCAAGCTTTTACAGTTTAGTTTACCATCCTGGAAAATCTTTGAAAATGTAAGGAACAGGGGCACCTGGGTGGCTCAGTTGTTAAGCATCTGCCTTTGGGATTGAGCCCCACGTTGGGCTCTCTGCTCAGTGGGGAACCTGCTTATCCCTCTCCCATTCCCTGTTTGTGTTGCTTCTCTCTCTGTGTCTCAGTCAAGTAAATAAAGAAAATCTTTTTTAAAAAATTTTAAAATATGGGATGCCTGGGTGGCTCAGTCAGTTAAGCTGTTGCCTACGGCTCAGGTCATGATCCCAGCATCCTAGGATCGAGTCCCACATCTCACTCCTTGCTCGGCAGGGAGCCTGCTTCTCCCTCTGCCTCTCTGCCTGCCTCTCTGTCTGCCTGTGCTCTCTCTCTCTCTCTCTCTGACAAATAAATAAATAAAATCTTTTTTAAAAAAAATTAAAATGGGGGCACCTGGGTGGCTCAGTGGGTTAAAGCCTCTGCCTTCGGCTCAGGTCATGATCCCAGGGTCCTGGGATCGAGCCCCATATCAGGCTCTCTGCTCAGCGGGGAGCCTGCTTCCTTCTCTCTCTCTCTCTGCCTGCCTCTCTGCCTACTTGTGATCTGTCAAATAAATAAATAAAAATCTTTAAAAAAAATTAAAATGTAAGGAACAGGAAAAGGAGGAAAGTTGGAAATTGGTTGATATATACAAATATGTAAACATATACAAATACACAAAAACAATGAAATGAAAATAATATGTGAATCTACCTCCTCCCATTTCTGTAACTGGTCACAAAACTGTAATTAGTTTGTAAAACTCCTGTACTCCTTCTAGCACTTCAACTGTCTAGGATTTTCTACATGGTAGAGCAAGCCAAACTTGATTTCTTAAGGATCTCATCAACTGGGAGAAACATAATTTTCTATAAAATGAAATTTATTTATATAAGTTTAAAATCCTGAAAGGGGCTCTAGGTATTTAGAACATCAAAGATTTTTCGTGTTTGTTTTCTTGCTCATTGGTGTAAGTTGTCTGCATTCTTAAAAATGTTTAAAATTAAATTATAGTTAAAAATGTCAAAAATCAAGCACAAACAAAGTAGAATAAAATTGTCATTCTTTTTTGTTTTACTTAATAAATTTCTGAAAATTTACAAATCTTCTATATTGCATAAAATTTATGCAGTGATCAAATATTTTGAAAAATCAATTTTCTTAAGTTTTATAATCTGTAGTACTTTAATGGACTGACTTATTTAAGTTGTATTCAATTTTATTTCATAAAATTGTAGAACACTTAATTACTAAAAATTATAATAATCAATTTTAAATTTGCATTACAAATCAGACTAGCTAACTGTGAACATCAAATGACAATAGGAAGGTACTAGAAACAGAAAAAAAGTGTGACAAAAGAAAGGTGTAACAATTCAGAAAATTTATAAAAGTAAATACAGGGGCATCCTGTATGTAATGTCACTACCATCATCATCATCATCACATATAATGTATTTAAGAAGAAAAGGAAACAAGAGCAAAATAAATCCAAAGAATGCTCTATCATTTGCTAATTGCTTGTAAAGCAGATCTTCCAACTAAAAAAACAAAAAGCTAACAGACGTAATTCAATTAGAGGGCCTAATTGATGCTACATGGAGTAGTCAGTTCAAAGAGGTATGTGACCCCAAAACCGATTGTTTTCGAATTGCCACTGTGACAATATTTGTTGGGATGTTGCCAACAGAATGTTCTGGCTCCAAACCTGCATAGTTTATGAATCTAGTGACAACAGGCTGTCTTGCCATTTGCCGCCTTGAATGCCCTTGCTTAGCTCAGTGCCTGCTAACCAGGCTTCTTTCACCCCTTGAAGCTGTTAAACTGATCCTTGTCCATAATTCTATAGACTGGAATAAACTTTGCATCTTTCCGGATTCCTAATGAATCAGATTCTCTGACCCAGAGCATGAGGGTTGAGGTAGGTTTAGACTTCGAGCTGAACTAGCTTTATAGTCTGGCTCAGGAAGGAACATTTTAGAAATAGCTGTAAACTTTGGGGACTTAGCTTGATGGTGACATGAAGTTTTAGGATAAACCAGAAACTCCAATCATAGCCTAGGCTTTAGTTCACAGGAATGTATCTTTGGACCTTGGAAGCCAACATTAATATTTCCACTTACTCCTGCAAGGTAAACCTGACATGAGCAAATTCCTGGTTTCATTTCTTATGTCTGATTATTGAGGTTTAATTCCTATACATTAAAAGTCACTCTTTATAGTTATACATTTCTGTGAGTTTTGAACAATATAGTAATGTGACCATCACAGTAATGAAGATATAGAGTATTTCCATGATGCCCAAAACTTCCCTCCTGTCCCCTTGTAGTCAATCCCCCTGGAAAACTTAGATGAGATTTCTGATAATTTGACCTTTTCTAGGATGTCATCTAAATCAAATTTTATAATATGTAGATTTTTCCTTCTGGATTCTTTCACTTCGCAGAATATTTTCGAAATCCATCCATGTTGTGTGTATCAATAACCATTCTTTCGATTGTTGGTTGGTATTCTGTTGTGTGGATGGGCCACCGCTTTCTTATCCACTCACCAATTGGTAGACAATTGGTTTGTTTTCATGCTTCAGGTGGTTATGAATAAAGCTAATATAAATATTCACATAAAGTCTTTATGTGGGCATATGTTTTCTTTTCTCTTGGGTAAATACCTAGAAGTGAAATTTGCCAGGTCTCAGAGAAGGGTAGGCTTGATGTCACGAAATGGCCACGTTATTTAAGCATACTGGCTTTAGCATTTTGTATTTTGACCATAACGTTAATAAATCGACAACAGCCATGACGGCAACAATGGTAGTCTTACTGGGGCACTCATCCTGTAATGGGCACTGCACTAAATAAACACTTTGTATCTATTTCAGAGGTTACAGGAGCACAGGCACTATAAGGTGCTGCTGATTGGAATGTACATCATCTCATCCCTTCTGAAAGTCAATACAGAACATGCTTCAAAAGACTTAAATACATGCATGTACCTTGACCCTTGAAAAAAATCTATGGAAATTTGGGAGCACGTATAGTTCAAAGAATTTTAATACATATGTAGATTCATGTAACCAACATAGTAAGTGTATGTCAAAAAAAAAAAAAAACCTCTTTTGTACTATTCTTTTATATTTACCATCCTCCCCCTACAATCTCTGGCATTTATTGATTTTTTCTTCAATCCCCATAGTTCATCTTTTCAAGAATTCCCTATAACTGAAATCACACAGTATGGAACCTTCTTTCACTCAACAGGATGTGTTTGAGATTCATCTCAATTTATCAATAATTTGTTTCTTTTATTGCTGGTAGTTTATTCCTTTGTATAGGTGTACCACTGTTTGCTTATCTGTTTACAAATTAAATGAGATCTGGGTTGTTTATAGCTGTTGGCTATTATTAACAGAGCTGCTACAAATATTTGTGTACAGGTTTTAGCTGAACATAGGTCTTTATTTCTCTAGATACCCAGGTTTGGGACTGCTGAGTCATAGAGTATGTATGGATTTAACTAAGAAACTGTAATTCCAAATAGCCAAGATCTGCATTCCCACCCACAGTGTAAAGATTTCCTGTTGCTCTACATCCCAGCTAACACTCAGGATTATATTATTCATTTTGGTCTTCTGATAGATGTGTAGTGATACCTCATGGTTTGAGAGCATTTACCTAATAGTTAATGGCATTGAATGTCTTTTCATGTGCTTATGTTCCATCTGTATATTACTGCCAGTGAAATGTCTGCTCTTGCGTTTTGCTGATTTTTGGTTGCTTTTTTATTGTTGAGTTTGGAAGTTCTTTATATATTTTGGATATAATTCCTTTGTCAGATATATGACTTATGGATATGTTCTACTAGTCTGTAGCCTGTGTGTGTGTGTTTATTTGGGGTAGATGTGTGTGTGCGTGTGGTATGTTTTAGAAAAGGTTTATTAGAAAATTCTCTCCCTGAACTAGTGTAACATCTGGGACAGTACTGCCCTTTATTGAAACCAACTGGAAATATGCTTGCGTCCAAAGTGGTCCTTGTACAAAAGGTATCCAGACCAATTTCTAGTGTGATCTGTGCCCTGCCTCTGCCTCTTGACATCCCAAAGCATCCCACCAATGGCTATGGATACCCATTTTCCAGCTGGGCACATTGAGGTGCCAAGCTAGCTATGGCACCCATGGTTGCACAGTGTGTTGGCTGTTAGGAGTTGTCCACTCTGCCTGGCCCAGGTGAGGGGTGATGGGAGAGAGGCCAGTGGGACCATGGAGGAAGTCTGGTTTTTTTTTTTGTTTTTTTTTTTTAGTGTCTGTCCCAGCCCCTGAATAGAGGAGGGAAGATGTCCAGGGCAGGACTTTGGTGGAAGTGGAAAACATATTGGGGGCTGTTAATGGTCTGGAAGGGAAAATTTATTTGGGAGATGCAAAGAGTCAGCTGGCAAGCTGGGAGGTTGGTGATGAAAGGCTGGTGCTGCTGGTGTGGAAGCCTGATCTGGACGCCAAGTCAGAGAGCTTGCTGTGGCCATGCTCGTGGGCAGCTGGGGTCATCTTCCAGTGGGCTGCCTGGAATCTGATGATGTCTAGCAGCAGCAGCTGGGCGGGGGAGCTGAGGCTGGTTGGGAGTAGGAAGCCATACCAGATTAGGACCAAGAGCTCGTCCATTCATCCATGTACTCTGCCCATCTCCAGCTGCACCCCCAACCCCCGGGACCCCCACCCTGCCCCAGATTCAGGTGCAGCCCCAGGTGGTCAACCTCCTCCTTCTCTTTCTCCTCCTCCTCCTTCTCCTCACTCAGATCTTTGGGCAGGGCCAGATGGAAGAGGCAGGCACTATGCTAAGCACTCTGTATATTTTTAATTCATTTCATCATCACAGAGACACATGAGGTAGACACTATAATTACCATCTTTATTTTTAAAATGATGAAATTGAAAGCCAAACAATGTCGTGTAACTTGTCTCAGCCTACAAGTGGTAGACTGATGTTCAAACCTGGATAATGTGTCTGTAGGTTTGCCTCCCCAAAACACAGTGTTCTGTTGGCTCTCCATTTGCTGGTGAAATAGACGTTAAGGCTAACACAGAGAGGGCCATCTTAAAGAAAAAATAGAAGGATTCTAAATATTGCATCTTTAAGGAGAGTGTTGAAAGGCATCTCAAGCAGAACATAAACTGAAAAGGTAGCATCCAGGAACTCAAGAAAATGCCATTAGTAAGTGTGTACAATAGCCATTCATATGTACAAGTTGCCCTATTTTTTCTGTATTTACACAATCCTTATTCAAACAGAAGCTGTTCTCTGCAAACTGATGTGAGGTTTGGATTGACTATAAAAGACCTAAATATATAATCAGAAAGAAAAATAACTTCAATCTTGGAGAATAAGAACAGAGGTTAAAAGAGTGAGACTCCAACACACAAACAAAATTCTATTTAATCTGAGAAAGAAATAGAACATGACATATTTTTATTAAAAGCTGAAAGAGGATTTAATGGAATAATTAAAATAGACTTTATATTTTTATTTGTAGATTACATAAAACTGCTAATAACAATTGACAGACACTGAATAGTTTAGCAACTTCATGTTGCCCAGAATTACTTGTTTTCATATTTTGGTTAATTAGTTTGGAAAACGGTTAGGGCCTGTTTTTTAACAATGTATATTTTAAACAATATTTTTCCCTCAAGCGGCATTAGGTGGTTTTCTTGTAATTTAATTGAATGCAAAGAGAAAAACAATGAAGCTGTTTCTGGCAGACCTGGCTGTAACAGCTTCTTTGGAGATCAGCACGATAAAAACATAGGAAGAAAGAGGAAAAGTGACAGTCATGTTGGTATCTGAGATTATGTGTTAAGTGACAATAAATAGAAAGGCATTGCCTCTTCTCTCCGACTTGAGTGTTTTTATCAGGTGTTGATGCAAGACTATTTATACCCTTATTGTTTTTTAATAAAAATTCAGAAGTGGAAGTTCCAATATGTGTTTATGTAACAATAGTGTATCTAGACTGAATTAATCAACTGTTCAGCTACTTACCTGGTCAGCTCACTTCTGGTGCTAAATGTATGTAGACAAGTAGGGGGCACTCTCCTAGATTTCTGTAAAAACTCAAATGATTTTCAAATTTTTGTGAAGATTTAAAAAAAAATGAGAATGTCTGAGGCAACAGACATGGAATGCAACCAGAATATATACAGTTTTCAGAGCACCAAACAGTGCACCACCAACAAGCGAGATGGTGTGGGATCTACGTTTTTATTTCTAATTTCCTATTTAGACAGATTTGAGGCTAGGAGAATGATCTCTAGAATTCTGGTCTGTAGCACCCAAATTTTAGAACTTCTTCTCTCTCTCTCTCTCTCTCTCTGTGTGTGTGTGTGTGTGTCCATGTGTCCCACACTGCTCCTATTCTGTGCTTTTTTGAGACATGGTCTTGACTTTTTCAGATTTCAAATCTGCGCTTTATGTAGAATTTATCAACATAAAACTTTACATCTGTCATGGATTTTTTTGTGTGTCTGATGCTAACTAGGGGAAATCTGGCATCTCTAAGCAACCACTGGTGTCCTCCACCTTTATTTCTGCCCCATGGTACTGTCGTGGGGCAAGTTGAAAAGAATCTTAAATCAGGTAGAAACCTGAACTATCAAAACATTTCAATATCTCCCCTGATTTCTGAAGATCAAGGATGTTTAAACATTTTGTTCTTTGCGCCACCTGAACACCATTTATTTATAAAGCAGTTATGTTAGCTTCTTGAATAGACCAACTGAAATAAATTATCATTAAAATGGATACTGCGTTATCAAGGAAGTATTGTTCTTTTTCTAGCAAATTTTTTCCAGGACTTTGTTCTCCTTGAGATCCAGTATAAATGTACATCTTAATGAATGAATACAGTGTGCAGGGGTGCATAGTCGAAATGGAAGGGAGAAATGATAGCATCTTTAGCAGATATGCCCTTTGTTTAATTTAAGCTCTTTGTAACAAGGTGAAGAAATCCAACCCAAGTTAGCACCATCAATCAGTTTATTGTAAGGACACATGCCCCCAGCTCCCAAGGAATATTTCTCAGGAAAAGCAGAAATAATATGAAGGCCACTCTTCAAGAAGTGTATGGAATGTTCTATGATTGGGTCAGGTGGCACCTAGCTCGAGAATGCTGGGTCTTTCTAGATTGCTAGGTCATTCCTTCTGCCGGTTTCCCCAACTTCTACACTTCTCAGTTTCATGGCTGACTCTTTCTGGACTTCCTATTGCCTCCTGGCATGGCCTCTGCTCTCTAAAAAATCTCTTTTTACTTCATTTCCTTTTAGTCTCTATTCTTGTGTTCTCTCAATTGCCTCTTTGTATTTTAATTCATATTCTTGAGTTAAAATCTGACTAACCCAATACATCTTCACAGAACAGATCATTAGCCAAACTGGATTCCTTTCCCTTAGATCAGGTTCCCACCAGATGTTCAGAGGAAGTTAACATAGTAAAAACATTACCTCCTGAGTTACTCCATGAGGGGCTGTGGTGTTGGGAAGCACCACTTTTGGATGTTTTCATGAAAAGTCAAAGGAGAATCAAATATAAGCTCCATAGAGCCAAGATTTTTTTTTCTTTTTCTAACACACTGTTAACGTCTCCTGTTCCAAGAACAGTGTGTGATACACAGTGACTACTCCAGTATTTACTGAATGCATGAATAAAGGAATGACTCGCAGATCATTTGGATTTGCTTAAGGGTTGTGCAATGACCTCAGGATGGTGTGAAACCGGAAGATCCAACCTGGTCCGGGTCATGTTCAGTGTGAACCAGCTTCAAAGTTGCTTGGGTGTGGATCCAGTGAATAAATTTATGCATGATTAACGTGAGGGAAAATCTCAGATGAACCCAGACCTCAGTCACCGTCTTCCAGGTCATGTACCCTTGAATATATCTTCCATATATTTTCTGTATATTTAATTTATTGTTTAGAGTATCCTAAGATAGTAAGATCAGAAGCACGGGCCTTCCCACAGAATGCAAATACCCTCCCTTGAACTACATGCAGCCATCTAACTCCTAAAATGTTGCTTCAGAGATGTCTGTAAGAAAAACAAATTCAAGAATAACATTACTGAAGATGTATCCAAGGCATCATAATTGCGCAGAAACAAAACTCTTCTAAATCTCTGTATTTAGAAGGTTCAAATGGAATCCTACCAAGAAGGAAGGGAAATCATATGGACAAACTGTGTATTAATATGGCCACTTGGGAGAATTCTGAGAGAAGTATTTTTGACATTCTTCATCTTATCCATGTCCATCCCTGTCCTTCTCACTATTCTCTGCAGTTCCTTTTTTTTAAATTAACATATAATGTATTATTTGCTTCAGGGGTACAGGTCTGTGAGTCATCAGTCTTACACAATTCACAGCATTCATCATAGCACATGCCCTCCCCGATGTCCATAACCCACCCACCCCATCCCTTCCTCCCATCCTCCACCCCAGCAATTCTACTATACAGAAGTATCTATGCATCTGTGCCTATGAATCTCCACATCATATTTCCTGAAAGCTTCTCTTTACATTTTTTCATCAAAATGCTAAATCCTAAATCATTCGATGCTCTGCTCTTAGGAAAACTGATACAAATAGTACTGGTATGCTTATTTATAGTCACAAACCCTCAGCCCACGTATCATACCAATGGGGCCACAGAAAAATGTGGTGAGAATTCTCAGTGTACATTTCACAGGTGAGGAGACAGAGGTTCTCCTGGGAGGAATGACCTACCCAGATCTATTGATCCATGAGTGGTATCATCATGATCTGAATGTAGGCCTGATAACACCATTAAATCTGTCTCTTGAGATTTCACACTTTATGAAAGTGTGATGACAATTTAACATGTCACTACTTCCTATGAATATTTACACTTTAATGTGAAAGTAAAGACTGGCAATGTATAACCCAAAGCTTCCTTAGTAGTAAAAAATAAAATATTTTGACAACTCTAGAGATTTTATTTTCAGGGAGGGTTATCTCCCCATTTCCGAAGGGTGAGGTGGACCCAGCCCTGATTAATCCCCCTTATTCCCAGATTCCCTTTTGTCTGCAAATGGTGAAACCAGAATTCTGATGTAATTTTAATTTAACCTCTTTTTATTTCTGCAACATTGTAGATTGATTCTGTTTGGATTTTGAATACTTCTTGCCATTGTAATTCATAAGTTTGTTTCAGAATATATTAGACACTAAGCAGAACAGATAATTCTCTCATGTCAGCTCAAGGCATTTTCTTCTGTGCAATATACTAAGCAAAGTTGTATTGAGAGACTGACTTCCACTAGCATAATATGAATTGAACTCAAAGACGCACAACCAAAAGAGAGGGAGAGGGAAGAATTCTTAGTGAGTGAAAGTTTTAACACGTGCACACACACATGCATACAATGAACAAACCTAGAGAAGTCTTGAGTGTATGTCATTATTACATCCTCACACACTTATTTTGCTCTAAGAATTGTACCAATAGCTTTAAGATAGTGTGGGGACTTAGGGATGCCATCTGCCAAAACCCAGGCAAATTCTGATTTCAGCCTCCATCTAGGATTTAAATAGAGCCCACATTTTTTATTAGATCATCCTATTTCTAAACTCATTGGAAAATCTCTGGTTCCTTTTCACGATTCTGTACCTTCACAAAGGTGTTAATTCAAATATTTGGACAAACATGGCAATGCATGAATATTTTTATTTTCTGTAGTGAAAGACTCGAAGGTACAGCCAGGCAATCCTCCTGAAGATGGTTCAGCTGAAGTAATTAGACTATCAATGGAAGTATTCAGCACAGATTTTGAATTTAAATGTTTGTCCTACACCCTTTGCCAGGGGTTACCATACTGCTCTATGACTTACCATAATTTCCAATTCTTTAAAGTCCTTCATCAATTTAAAGCCAGAAACACCCTGCCTACATTGTTTGATGGAAATGAAATAGGCAAAATTTCTATTGCTGGTTAAAATGTTTAGTGACTCAAGGGCACTATTTGCTTTTCCACTCTCAAAAAAGTGACTGGGGTAAAGGAGGCAAACCCAGTACAGAGTTGAGTGCATGTATTCCCAAGGATGTTGATAGAAACATATTTTAGACATGAATTCAAATCAGATTTATAAGAAGAAACTGCCATGCCTATAGGAAATCATTTAATTATCAATAAAATATAAAATAAATGCAGTAATTAAGCAAATGAAGGTAAAGCATTATCATTCTCTGCATTTGTGTTACCTGAACATTTATATACTTCTCCAAAAATCAACACTGTATTTTTTGTACAGGCTTCTTAAAATAAGCTACAGGTGCTCGTGTTAACTTTTATCTACAGTATTTATCTTCAAAGTGTTTTTCCATTTGGAGAAAAAAAAAGTGTCTCAAAATGTTTTGCAATTTCAGCCATGCGACTATTTTTTGGAGATTAAAAGGATGCACAGATCTTTTTTAGATAGCTTGAAACGCAAAACATATGAAGAGGTGTACTGCTCTTTCTCCATACAGAGAGGCCTGAACCTTTGGAAAGAAAACCTGTTGGCTTCAATTGTATTGAACAAAGGGATTGAAATGTGATGTCGCTTAAATATTTGATCAAAATGGGGATGTAAAAGCTGTCTTAAGAGCAGGTGATGGGACGTAGAAAGTGTCACCAAAGTAAGAGTTATAAATATGAATGTAAGAGATGCGATAGAAATGGTATGCCTGTGTCTATAAGCTAATACAAGTGATTTCCCTTTTTTCTTAAGCATTCAGTAATTCAATTTATAATTTGTTCAAAGTATACACATATATCAACATATACATTTCCTTATATATACCTACATGCATGTGCATACATATACATATACATTTATAAATTCTATTTATAGCATTTTTTTTTCTTTTAGTATCGTTTGTTTTAGTTCTCTGAAAAATGTTGTTGGTATATTGATAGAGATTGCATTAAGTCTGTAGATTGCTTTGGGTCCTATGGACATTTTAACAGTATTGTTTCTTCTAATCCATGAACATGGAATATCCTTCCATTCGTTTGTATCATCTTTAATTTCTTACATCAGCGTTTTAGAGTTTTCAGAGCACAGGCCTTTCACCTCCTTGGTTAAAAATTCCTAGGTCCCTTATTGTTTTATTTCTATTTATAGTATCTTAACTTTTAAACTGACGGTATGCCATGTTTTTGAGAGATCAGAACATTCAAGAACAAAATAATAATGATAATAATAACAATAGGGAAAATAAAATTTATTTTTAAAAGATTATTTATTTATTTGAGAGAGACGAGGGCATGAGCTAGATGAAGGGCAGAGGCAGAGGGAGAACCAGACTCCCTGCTGAGCAGGGAGCCAAAGTCAGGGCTTGATCCTAGGACCCAGAATCATGACCTGAGCTGAAGGCAGATGCTTAACAGACCAAGTCACCCAGGTGCCCCTGAAAAATAAAATTTAAACATACTTTGTAGACGGTGGCATTTGTTAGTTTAGATCTTTGATAATAGATTTGTATTGTTCATAGTTGTATAGTTTGTTTTGGTGTGCTTGTATTTTTTTTTTTTTTGTAAGATTCATTCACTTAAAAGAGAGAGAGAGAGAACATGTGCACAAGCAAGGGACAGGGAGGACAGAGGGAGAAGAGCAGATTCCCCGCTGAGCGCAGAGCCAGACTTGGGGCTGGATCCCACCCTGAGCTCATGACCAGAGCTGAGAGCAAGACTTGGTCGCCCGAACTACTGAGCCACCCAGTTGCCACTTGGTGTGCTTATATTAATATGCATACTAAAAAATTAATTCCTGGTTATAAAAAATAAGTTTTATCAGTTTAAAGATTGATCGAATATATATAGATGCTCAATTTTCCTATTTTTTCAGTCTGCTAACAGCTCATTTTTCTTATAAATTCTTGGAGTCCTTTGTGAATATACTGTTATTAAAACTTAACTAATGTTCACAGGACAACAGAATAAAACGTGACCTCCTTCACACATGTGAAAACAATAAAGCAAAACAGAGCTTCATTCACAAACTCTTCCTTAACGATAGTAATTTCTACAGAAAATTAAGCCACTACATATACTGATATACTGACATACATCTATGCAATCTGTCTCTCTCTCTCTCTACACACACACACACACACACACACACACACACACACATGAATGTATTCTGCAATATGTATCTATTATTTTTCTTATTGTGCAAAAGTAAACTGAGGCATAGTGTTTATCCCACTTATTCAAGGCTGCAGTGCTAAAAACTGATGGAGTTGGTTTGAGTGCTCTGACTCTTTAAACCCATGTTTTTACCATTAAATCAATTACTCTCCTCTAGTATTTCAAGTGGCAATTTCACTAGAGAACACCAAGATGAATTAAAATGCCAACCCAAGAAAGACATAGCTGAACCCAAATGGAATGAGTTGTACCACAAGAATGCACTTATGTAGTAGGTATTTATTCAGGTCCGTGAATAGAAAAATAGTTAAACTTTCTGTGAGCTCACACTCTAATGAGAAACACAGAAGTAAACAAAAACTTCTGAAACACATATCATTTTGGCAATAATATGTTGACTATAACTATAGGATCAGAGAGAATACTGAGTAGCCTTCAAAGAGTGATGAATGGACCTTCACAGAGGAAGAAACTTGGGGCAGAGCCAAGTAGTAAAAGTCACTGTCAGAGTTACTACAGAAACAGGAGTGCAAGGTCATCAAAACTAGAGAGAACAGCAGACAGGGGTGGCACAGAAAATATGGGCAGACATGTAGGGTGAGTAAGAGGAAAGGAGGCACAGAAGATGATGCCAGACTGTAGGGAGAGCCTGGCATGATGGGCCAAGTCATATCAAAATGTTTGATTTCATTACACTCAACTAATTTCATTACATTCAAAATGTTTGATTTCAATACACTCACATATTATCAATGTGAGCTCACTGACCACAATGGCTAACACACTGAATCCTGAGTAAACCAGAGTCACAGAGTGAATGCAGAGATGTTTGGTCATTAAGAACTTAGATCCTAGACCAAAAAGTCTGGCTCTGGATTTTAGTTCCACAGCTCTGGAGCTTTGGGGAAAACCTGTGATCTATCTGAGTCTGTTTCTTTTTCTGTAAAAGACAAATGAAAATTGCCACAGCAATGGTAACAACAATAATGATATCGCTTCCTAGCATTTTATTAACACTTGCTTGATCTGCCATAATGTTTTAAGATCTTTCATTGCATTTACTCATTTAATGCTTTAATATTCTCAACCACCTACAAGTAGATAGCACTGTTACCTTCATTTTACAGAGCAGAAAACAAAGGCCGAAAGAGGTCAAGTGAAAACACAGAGTTGAACATTTATGGGTTTAACTCAAATAGTCCCAATGCAGAATGCATACCTCTGCTAAGAGCTGGGGGGCAGAGGGAGGTCCACGGCGCCTGCTCTTATGTCTGGCAACTGGTGCAAGCCGTTGGCCATGATACCGCACTCATCTTCTCATGGACCCTCAGCCTCCAATAAGAGAAACCAGATGCCCTTCGCGGTAGTCCTCAGGCCGAGTTCCATAACAAAAGCAGAGATACACTTCAGAAGTCAGACATGTCACTTTCACTGCATTCCATTGGTCAAAAGAAGCCCCAAGGCTAATCCCGCTTCAAGTCGGGTTGAAATAGACTCGACGTCTCCATGGGGAGCATCGCCGGGGCGAGATGTAGGATGGGCAACAGCTGCTGCATTCATCTTTGCAAACACTACTACAGATTTTCCAGGGGTGCCTGGAGATTTTGACCGATGGGCACATTCACAGTTCTGTGCGAGACCACTGACCACATCCAGATATCATGAGAGCCTCGGCTATTAATGGAAAACCAAATTTGGTATGCTAGCTTAAACATTTATTGGTAAGATGTATTACAGAGAGGTTTTACTGACATGAGTTGAAGATTTTCTAGTTTATTCTCATTTAACTGGAAAATGAAATTGAATAAAGCTTTCTCTTTTCTCATGAATATCCATGACTCAATATTCCTATGTATATATACCTCTCAATTCTTCTGTCCGTGATAAAAATTGGAGCTTTGACTGTTACTATACTAAAAGTGCAGAATACTGTGAATTCTGAAACACCTGTTCAGGTAGGAAAATACTGATACTTTTAGACTGAGTTAAATAAAATCTGATGTCATGCAAAAAGCACATGGTTTTTAGTTTGGTATTTGTGAGGATGTATTTTCAAGTTCTAGCAGAAATCTTCATTTTTCTGTCAATTTGTCATTTTTTCAGTGGTTTATTAGAAGGCCAGTAGTACATTTTATGGGTGAGAACTGGAAATACTGAGTATCTGATGGATAGTCAAAGCTCTCTCTTTTATTTCATTCTGGAATGGTATTAAGGCCAGACTCAAAAGGTTAGTCTTCCAAAAGTTAGGCTTACTAAAAATTACTCTACTTAAGAAAAATCTTAATCGGGGATATTCAAACCTAATGCCTAAATGCCAGATATGCTTTGACCATGGCATGATCAGGCCTCTGGAACAGGGATGACCTAGAATCTCCTTTTCCCAGGCATTTTCCAGAGAAGTGTCAAGATGAACATCAGTTCCCTGTCATCAATTCCCAATTAATGGACCCAGACACTCGCAGAGTGTTACATTTTTTAGTAAATCAAACCACAGACTTGGAATTCAAAATAAGCCCCTTGTACTTCGACTAAAACCCTGTGAAAGAAGGGTCCAGAGTTCTGGGAGGGGAGCTCACCAACACAAGCAAAGTTAAAGACACTCTTTAGTTTCTTATTGGGTTCAAGTTGTAGTTTTTCATTTATACAGACACAACCTGAGAATCTACTTGAAAACCTGACTTGTCACCCAGCAGAGGGTGGAACTTGTAACACTCAGGGAAGGGAAACCTGTGATACTATAACCACGTGATTAAATACATGACAAAGGAAAAAAATTTAAAACTTAAAAAAGGGGTGCCTCACATTGGGTAGGGTATGTGCTATGGTGAGTGCTGTGAAGTTTGTAAACGTGGAGATTCACAGACCTGTACCCCTGGGGGAAAAAATATATATATATATATGTTTATAAAAAATAAAATTATAAAATAAAAAAAAAAAAAGGGGTGCCTCAGTGGTTCAGTTGATTAAAGTGTCTGACTCTTGATCTCAGCTCAGGTCTTGATCTCAGGGTTGTGAGTTGGCCATAACACCCTCACGTTGGCCTCCATGATGGGCACGGAGCTTACTTAAAAAAAATAAATAAAGGGCGCCTGGGTGGCTCAGCTTAAGCCTCTGCCTTCAGCTCAGGTCATGATCCCAGAGTCCTGGGATTGAGTCCCACATTGGGCTCTCTGCTCAGCAGGGAGCCTGCTTCCCCTCCCCTCTCTGTCTCTCTGCCTACTTGTGATCTCTCTCTCTGTCAAATAAATAAGTAAATAAAATCTTAAAAAAATAAATAAATAATAAATAAATAAATAAATAAATAAATCAAATACATGACAAAGAGATCATCTTGTTTGTCTAATTAAACATTAAGGATCTATCAATTTGCTGGGACATTACCTTTCCATTTATGACAGCAGTGGTATTCTATATTGGGACTATTTGAGTTAAATCCATACACCTAGTCTTGCTCAGAATCTGTAACAGTGTCTCCTTGTTCTCAGACATAAGTCCATGCTTCTTGTTTTTTTTTATTATGTTACGTTTATCACCATACAGTATGTCATTAGTTGTTGATGTAGTGTTCCAAGATTCATTGTTTACATATAACACCCAGTGTTCCATGCAATACATGCCCTCCCTAATACTCACCACCAGGCTCACCCATCCCCCCACCCCCTCCCCTCTAAAACCCTCAGTTTGTTTCCCAGAGTCCATAGTCTCTCATGGTTCATCTCCCCCTCCGATTTCTCCCCTTCATTTTCCCTTCCTTCTCCTAATGTCCTCCATGCTATTCCTTATGTTCCACAAGTAAGTGAAACCATATGATAATGACCTCTGCGTGACTTGAATCAGCATTGTATGTTATGTGACCCTAGCCCGCCTTTCACTATGGCTTTCCATATGGAGTCATCCCCAGCCATAGGAGGCTCTCTTGATATGGCCTTACAAATGCACATCCAAGTCTCTTAATCTCATTTTTTCACTCCTGTACTATATATTCTAACACTGGTTATCATCTTTCCTTGGTGAATCTTTAATTTAGTCCTGCTTATGTCAAACCTTCTTGTACACATTTCCTTGATATCTATTTCCCAGATTCCTTTAGCATTAAATGTTTCTATAATTCTTTAGAACATGATTCATTTGTGTTTTTATTTCTTTTTTCTAAGTTTTCTTGCTGCCTGATTAAACGAATCATGAGTTAATGGGCATAGGTATGTCTAATACTTGTTTAGGACTCAACACGGTATCTCTGTACATCTATCTATCAATGTATGTAGACATCAATCTTGCATGTTGTTAAAAGAATTTCAGACTTACTAGTAGCTTATTTTATGTATCCATGTGTCCAATTAAAGTTTGGTGTTAATGTTATTTGCATAAAACAGTTCATTTTGTTTGTTAATTTATTCATCCAATTAAACAATTATTGAGATTATGTATAAATAGCTGTTCCAATTACTGGTAGAAAGAATGAGAAACTGTCATGCCTGAGTACTTTTTTATTGATCATGGCATTAAGTACCCAATGAAATCATTTTTTGCAAAGGTATTTTTAGCTCACATACATCTTTATAGATCTAATTGGTGGAGTCTACTTCAGGTGATAGAAAATTAATTGTGGTTGAATTTTAAGTTCTTGTCCTTCTCTAATGTTCTGTGATACCACTGATTATTGTAATATGATACCAAAAAAGCAGTGGGTGGAATGCTCTTAAGAAATGGAGAATCCTCTTTCACAAGACAAAAAAGAAATTCACTGGCCTCCTAAAAAGCAAGTACCAAGGACGGATTTAGGGCTTCCTGGAGAAAGTGGGGAGGAAAAAAAAAAAAAGAACACCATTACTCACAATTTTTATTCCGTGTTGATGTTCTTCCCAGGGAAAAGGGATACCACTGGATCATTTGTATGAGATATTGAGGCTCTACAATGTGTCTGATGCTGTCCTCGGGACCTGATAGACAGAGATCACTTAGAAAGAGGGCATTTTATCAAATTCATAGAAGCAGAGACTAGAATGATGGTTACCAGGGGCAGGAGAGGGAAAGAGAGATGTTGGCCAGAAAATACAAACTTCCGGTTATACAGTGCATAAGTTCTAGGGATCTGATGTAGCCCATAGTGATTATAGTTCGTAATACTGTATTATAGACTTGAAATTTGCTAAGAGAGTAAATCTTACATGTTCTCAACACACACCAAAAAATGGTATTATGTGACATTGTGCAGGAGTCAGCTAATTCAAGGGTGGTGATCTTTTTGCAATATATACATGTATCAAATCAACATATTGTCCACCTTAAACTTACAAAATGTTATATGCTAGTTATATCTCAACAAATCTGGGAAAGGCAATTTTAAAAAATAGAGGATTTTATGTAAGAGAGTGATAAGTTTGTCATAATCCAGTTATAAAATATGTTCTGAAACTAGACCCGTAGCCTAACTGTGAATGGCCATCTAGCTGGAGTGAAAAATTAGAAACAATTAGACACTGTGACTCTATGCAAATGAAAATTTTCAAAAATACTTTGCTAGTCAAACAAAATAAAACACAAACCCAAATCAAGTTGTGCTACTAGCCTCTAGACAAGTGTGTTATCCTGTAAAATATGGTATGGGGAAATCTCAATGTTATTGATACTATTGTTGATTTATAGTTGAAACAACCACTAGTATTACTCATGGTTGGACCATATTGTCTATAACTGATGGTTATGGACACAGGTTTGCGAGCCATAAAGCAACTGTATGTCTTATCAATTTTATTGCTTTCAACTCTGTGCATCTATGCATCTCTACAGCCAGAAACCCGAGGCCATTATCATATCTTGCCTGAACTGCTATAATAGCCTTTAACTGGTTTCCCAGTAATAACTCTCCCCCCTTCATATCCAATTACCACATTGTAGCCATTGTGATTTATTTAATTCAAATCTGCTTTATATGAGAACTAAGACCTTCATAGGTTGTGGACAAACATGCCATTTCTCACTAGAGGTAAGTTCTTATTTTTTATACTGGCATGTGTTTTTCTTCTTCTCACACAACTTTCCTATTCCTTCCCTACTTGGTTTGAAATCAGAGTGACGTGTTGGAAACTTATTTAACAAAAAGAAGTAAAAGGAGGAAGAGGGGGTGGAGGGGGAGAACTTCAAAGAACCTTCTCTTCACCTTTGACCCTCAAGTTTGCGTAGATGGCTCCACCCCAAGAAGTCCATGCCAGAAGACAGCAGCAACCTTGGAACCCCTTTTCCCATACTCTCTATGTGCAATTCACCAGCCAAGTGTGTTGATCCTGCCTTCAGAATGTGTTTCTAATCTATTTATTTTCTACTCATTTTTCTTTATTTTTATTACTGCATCACTCACCAAGGTGATGGTCTCCTAACCAGTCCTCCCTCTTCCATCTTGACACCCTCCAACTCATCCTCTCTATTGAAAGGAGAATAACCTTTTAATGCAAAAATCCATTTCTTCTGAAAACCTTAGAATGTTGTTCAGAGTCCTTAATGTGGCTTCCAGGACCCAAACTGAAAATGTCTTCCCCTACCTCCCTAGCTATTCTTTCGTCCTAGTATGTGCCAAGCTCTTTTATGCCCAAGAGATTTTTGCATTAGCTTTCTGTCTGGCTGGACCTATTTTCTACTTTTCCCACTTTTGCCTTGTATGTGTCTATTCCTCCTCTCTCTGCTTATGCATAACTTCTTCAAAGAACCTTTAAGTTCCTCTGTTATAATCTCTTCTTGAAATCTTCTCTTTCACTTCTTTGCAGAAGCAATTTGAAAGTATATATCTGAAAAATAAAATACAGTAAAATTACATATATGCTGGTGGGATTGTATTATATGGTGTCTATTTCCACTTTCTGGAGTATGAGCTCCATGAGAACAGAGACCACATTCACTGATTTATTGTAAGTCCTCAGTACCTAGCCTAGCACCTGACGCATGCTGGATGCTCAGAAAACCTTTGTTGAATGAATGAATGAATGAATAATAGGAGACTTTTGACTGCTCCCATTAACTTCCTTGAGTCAGGATGGATTTATTGGATTAGGTGACTGATCACTTTCACTTAGGAAGAATGAGACTGCTCAACTCCATTGGCTCAGACCAGAACGTGTGTCTACACGGCCAAGTGGAGGCAGTGCTTAAAGAAGGAAGGCAGAAAAGGTGCAGAAATGCACTTTGCCTATTCGATGTCTTAAGTTGAAATAGCTGCGGACATGTGGAATTTAGGATATGACTGCCAAATAACTGGCTTTGTACCAACTTGTAATTTTAGAGCAGACTAGTCCCATCTGCTGATAATCTTCAGTGCCTTTCTGTTCAAAAGTTTGCTTATTTGAAAACTGGTTTTAGAATGCGTCTGCAGATTAGTAAGCTGGTCTTAGAATGTAACCAGGATTTCCTTGTTATCTGTGACTTCTCGTAATACTAATGGCCAAGGAAAACAAATGATAGCCTATAAAGCCTGTAAATAAATTTGCATCACATATTCACAATTGCTCCCTTGAGATGATCTCCTGATTCTCACCACCTAAAAGTTAATACAGAATGTAAGTTTTAAGCTTTTACTAGTGCCGTGTAGATCATAGGAGACTGAGATGTGATTTTATTTTATGATTAGAATTGACTTTTTTTTACTTTGTTTTTTAATTGTCAAGGTTTTTGTTTTGTTTTGTTTCCTTTTTTTTTTTAAATTTTATTTATTTGACAGAAATCACAAGCAGGCAGAGAGAGAGGAGGAAGCAGGCTCCCCGCTGAGCAGAGAGCCCGATGTGGGGCTCGATCCCAGAACCCTGGGATCATGACCTGAGCCGAAGGCAGAGGCTTTAACCCACTGAGCCACCCAGGTGCCCCTGTTTTGTTTCTTTTTGAGAGGGGGGCCACAGAGGGAGAGAGAGAGAGACTCTTAAGCCAATGTGGGGCTCTATCCCACAACCCTGAGATCAGGACCAGAGCCAAAATCAAGAGTCAGATCCTTAACTGACTGAACCACTCAGGCACCCCTAGAATTGACTTTAACTGAAAGAGAATAAATATAAGTACAGTTCTGTGTTTATCTGTAATGTCTTGTAATACTAATGCCTAGGGAAAGCAAATGACAAGGTAGAAATAAACACATGTCCAGAGCAAGAAAGGAGTTATCCTGGCTGTTTTAAAGAGTTAAGGAGGACATGTGCTGTGATGAGCCCTGGGTGTTACACGCAAATAATGAATCGTGGAACACTACAGCAAAAACTGATGATGCACATATGTTGGCTAATTGAACATAATAAAAAATAAATTAAAAAAAGTTATGTCTCAATTTTAAAACTTACCAACTCAAATTAAAATCCATAACATGGAAAAAAAAAATGTACCATCAATTCAAACTTTTTAGTGAGTTTCTTCTGTGTACACAATCCTTATTGAATTTAGGGATATAAAAATATAATACAATCAGGTCAACAATGAGATATACACCTAGTATTGAAAACACACACACACACACACACACACACACACATACACATGCATTTAACCTTTAAAATAATTGTTGAGACCTCTACTTCCAGGTGAATAAGTCATGAGAGAAATGGATAGTTGTACCTGAGAAAGTCTGAGAAATACACTTGTATTAAGCTATTAAGCATTAATAAGATTATACGAAGTAGTGATGGGAAAAGGGTTTCAAACAGAAAGATAATATGTTAAAAAAACAAAAACAAAAACCTGACAGTATGAAAGTTCATGTTCTTTTGGAGAAGAAGGAGTTTCCTAGTATGGCTAGACTTTATGGCTCTTAACAGGAATGAGAAAAAATAAAAAGCCTTCCTTAATGCCCCCAGTCAGGAAGACTATTTTCTCTTCTGGAATTCCACAGAAATCGCATATGGGTTCTCACTGCATTTATCATACTTATTGCATGAAAATTTTTTCTTTTTACAATGTCTCTCCTGGAGGCACCTGAGTGGCTCAGGTGGTTAAGCGTCTGCCTTTAGCTCAGGTCATGATCCCAGAGTCCTGGGATCAAGCCCCAGGTAGGTCTCTCTGCTTAGCGGGAAACCTCCTTCTCCCTCTCACTCTCTCTCTGTGCTCTCTCAAATAAATCTTTAAAAATTATATTAAAAATATGTCTCTCCCTTTAAACTGTGAGCTTAGTATATGGATATTTTCTATTAATATTAATATGTTATAGAAATTCAAAGAATATTTCTTGAATCGAGGAGTCTGGAAAATATAAGTTAGATCCAGATTCAGAATGCTCTGTTTCTGTAACTAGTTAAAATGTTTAGAGTCGTGTCATTTTTGCTTTAAAACTGCAGAGATTCCTCATAATAATCTGAATTTCTGTCTTCTCAGTTAAAATTTGAAACACCTGGCACCCCAGGAGGGGGCAATACGCAGCCGAAGTTGAGGGGCGACCGCCATCTTTCACCGGAGTTTCTCTGTGCATGCCCCAATCCCCACTTCCCCCTTTTGTCTTCCAGTCAGCCTGTTTCCTCAATTTATGTTATCTGCTTGGCTGCTGTAGACTTTTATTTCCTTCCTTCTCCTTTGCTGCAGTGCAGGGGATAACAATAAACAGCACAGTCTCAGTATGTGTTCTAGAAATATGTTTCAGCAGCTGTTGAAACTACTTCATTGCAGATGTAGGTCAAGTTGTAGAGTATTATTATGTGGTTAGCAGTATCCCAAAATAGCTTTATATGCTTGTTAAAACAAATGTATGTAGATTATTATTCTGTAATGTTTTTAGGGGTATAAAATTATTTTTATTTATTTAAAAAATTAAGTTTGGCCCCAAAGTGAAGGCAAGTTTATTGTGTCATTGCAGCGTAGCTGCAAAATAATCCAGACAATATTGCAATTTTTCCAGGGGAAGTAGACTGAATTGTAAAATAGAGAAGTATAATTTGTTGAAAAGTAAGTTCAGCTTTTGAGGTGATGAAAACCATTCTGCAGGAAGCAGATAGAGAGAGAATTTACCAACATGTATTTACAAAGCAAACAAGTGTGTATGATACAATGCAAATGATCTTTGAATATGCGGTGCACATTACATTTTGCCCTGCTTCATGGATTTGGGATATTTTTGGCCGCTTGTCTCTTGACATTATTCTCTGAATTAAAAAAAAAAAAAAAGAAAGAAAAGAAAAGAAAGAAACAAAAGAAAAAACACACATAGTATGAGCTAACTAGGAAAGATGATTGTTTATCACTCCCTTTTTCCAGAGGTATTTTTAATCGTGCCTTACCAGCAGATATTTATATATCTAATCCCTTCTCTAAGACGCTAGATAGAGTTTTGAGAACAAGTGTCCCCCCACCTTTCCTTAACAACCACCTCTGTTTGAAATGAGGTGTGTTTGCAGTGCCAAAATTAAATATTCAGGTTCGTCAAGTACTATAATCTGCAGTACAGGAATGGGTAGGTGGGAAAATGCTGAAATCTCAGCTTCTTCTTGTCCTCATGTTATGAAAAATGTTGACAAACATTTGGAAGAAGTGAGAGTTGGCAGGAGCAGGTTAGGAACTGGTAGCTGCAGAGAGACCAGAGAAAATTGTCAGCTTATCTCTCCTGACATTTTGCTTATGGATAGAGGAAGGGTTTACATCCCTTCTAATTTTTTTTAACATTCCTGCATAATTCAAATGGATGAAGACATACCTGCTTTCTTAAAATTTATGGGGGAAACAGCATTATTGCATTTCTGCTGATGAAATGACAGGATTGGCTCCAGGTTTCCAGTCCCAGGAAAAGCCTCAGGTTCGTCTGTGACAGGACTCTCTCCATAGAGGTTATTTTTACCTGGCATGGCTGTGCTGTTACTGGTGCTGCTGCTCTCGATGGCAGAAATAACTTCTCCTGTGGCTGTCTCGGGCAGAATGAAAGCTGGGTCAAGGTGGAGAGGTGAAAAAAATCGTGAGTAACCAGGATTTCTTTTACTCTTGGTGCATTTCTTTTCTTTCTTCTTTAGATTTAAGAATGCATCAGATCTGCCTAGCTCTGCAGTTCACAGCATTTCCAGGAGGTTGTTTTAAGACTTAAAAATAATTTTACATATTAAATATGCATGCAGAATAAATGGGCTCCACCTTCCGCAGGCTCCACACATCTGCAATATTGTTCTGGATTTCATTACAAGACTTTGGCTTGGCTTTCCTCGTTAACTCTTACAGTTCCCAAGACTTGTAAAGACTGAGCAGATAGATCCAGAGGCCATGTATGTAAATGAACATCCCCTCTTCTTAAAGTTCCAGTGCATGGCTGACATTTGTGCATGTTCAGGTGCCAGCTGTTTAATAAAATCCCTGCATATCTGCATTTTGTTTTGAAGGTAACAGGAAAGGAAAATGAGAAATAGCAAATGTCATAAGAGCTCAATTTGAATAACAGGAGTTGATGCCACTTTTCAGTTGAGAATTGCAGGTTGATAAATATATTGCTCTAAAGAGCCCTTTAGTTCTTTCTTCTACCCCTAGGAAAATGCGAGACCTCCACAGTTTCGCTATTAAATTTGTTTATGTACTTAAGGCATATACTGTTTAAATTACTGTTGTAGTTTTAGAACTGAATTTGTTTCTGGTATTTTTGGAGGATAGAGAAATGGATTTGACATTTGTTTCCCTCTGAGCTAATTGGCCAGACCCACTGCCCTTTCTCCCTTTTACCATCTGACTGGCCACCAGAGGTCCCACACCTACGCGTGTGCACGGGCACACATGCGTGTGTGTGCCCGCCCATGTGTGTGCGTGTGTGTGTGTGTATGGAGAAAACTTACACATAGATCAATTCCTCTTCTCCAATTTTAGAAGTAGAAGTTTTCCTCTTCTCTAAGTCTCTTTTCAAAAAAGGAGATATAGGGGCACCTGGGTGGCTCAGTGGGTTAAGCCCCTGCCTTCAGCTCAGGTCCTGATCCCAGGGTCCTGAGATCGAGCCCCGCATCAGGCTCTCTGCTCTGCAGGGAGCCTGCTTTCCCCTCTCTCTCTCTTCCTGCCTCTCTGCCTACTTGTGATCTCTCTCTCTCTCTGTGTGTCAAATAAGTAAATAAATTCTTAAAAAAAAAAAAAAAAAAAAGGAGATATAGGAACAGACCCAGGAATCTGTTTGGAGAAGAGGAATACTTCTTTTATGTTCCATTGAATACTCAAAGGAGGCACGCCAATGAACTTACTTCCCTGGAACTTCCTCCAGAAGATTCTATGTAACCTGAAAGCTAATTGCTAAGTTTATATCTTCTGCTTCAATCCTGTCTTTGGCCAATTTATGATTCTGTTTTACTGACTTGAGTAGGTGTTGGAATGCTCTGATGGCTAGATCAACAGGAACTTGTAGCCACACAAGTTGGGAAAGTTATCGATCTAACTATCCAGCTTCCGGTCAAAATTTCCAGTGATCATTTATGACTGACATTTTGTCTTTCTTTCTCTTATTCCCTTTTTCCCCTTTAATCTGTCTCTTCTTTCTGTTTCTTGTGATTCAGAAAAGGCTTACCTGTAGGTCTGATATTTACAAGTAAGTGATTGGTTTTACTGATCCTTTCTCCTCTGGACATGCAGGTTGCTTTAATGTTTTCTCTCAGTGTTCTAAGGTACAACCATGGAGCCTAAATTGTGTATCCCCAGTGGAGAATGCTAAAGGAGGAATTCATTTCTCCCCTGAGTCCAAGATTCACCTATTTTACTCATACCTTAGACTTAATTCCAATCACTCTAGTCCATGATACTTGCTATAATTTTTGCCAGTCTGGCCCTATAAGTTCATAATATTTTCATATCCATTACAAGGCAATATATTATAAGACATGATTAGCAAAGTTAGATATAAATACTTCTATTTAATGAAGAGGAAATTTATATACCAAAAATTTGAATGACTGGCTCCAGACTATTCACCCAATTATCTTACAGACACAAGTCTGTAACCAAAGTGTTTAAACCTCGAATTCAGGTTACTCTCCTTTGTACAAAGCTCCTTCAAAGAAAAAGCTAACCATGGAGAACCCATACACCAATTCCTGAGAAAGCTTTGGGTCCACTTTTAAAATGATATCCTCAAAATGAATCAATTAGAAGATGCTCAAGATAATACTCTTATATGTGGATGCTCTCAATGTCTTTTTTCTGGTTGGACATGAATAAATATCTTTATAGGACTACTAGCAAGCTACAACTAGCAATTTTGAGAATTTCTAAAGTTTAAAAAAAACACTTTTAAGGAAAAAATGCTTGGAAAAAATTGGAGATGAAGATGGGTTCAGAAAAAAAAGAGGGGGATGGAATTATAATAAACTATTCTTACTATAGAGGTAAAGGTTCTGTTTTTAGATTATATGACTTCTTAGGAGGTTACTACACTGTAATTTCCTGTGTTATGATTACTATTTTTGGTCTTCACTATAGTAGTTTTTGAAAAAGGTAAGAAAGGAAGGAAGCGGGGGGAGAGAGAGAGAGAAGGGAGGGAGAGGAGAGGAGAGGAGACAGGGAGAGAGAGAGAAAAGGGAGAGAAAGAACCAAAACCAAAACAAAACAAAATAAAATAAAACAAAAAAGCAGTAGGCAATACAAAGTCCCGAACCCTTATGTTTCAACCTTTTACTTTTTAGATAAAAGATTTAGAAATAAGAAATTGAATAATCTAAGCATGCCCTTGTTTTACATAGTTTGGATGAGGAGAGCAGAGGCAATTTGTTGAGAATTTCTCAGCTAACAGAATACGGATCAGTTAATTCCCAACAATGAGTAAAAAAGGTTATATTCAACTAAATAGATCTCTTCTGAGGGAATCTGTGACATATTACAGATACACACACACACACACAGGGATATTACATTTTCTGATAAACTGAGAGTTATATACTTTATATGGCAGCAATGAAAGTTAAGGTAAGAAATCTCAATCAGAATTTTTGATTTCCAGAGAATGTCAATTCACAAGTTTGGTTACAGATCTGATTATCTAAGAACATTTATATTCATTGTTGCCTTTGTCAGAAACTATAATTGTCTTGTCAGACTCTTTTCATGGACTTCTGAAAGCCTAAGACAACTTCAGAGACTGTTAAAACCATTCCTCTACTTCAGTATGGATTTGGTTATGTTCTTTGAGAGACTTTAGTGCCCTTAAATGTTTCCTTTGCTTACATTTTTTTTTCAGGAAGTAGAATTTGATGATATATTTTTGTATATATCTAATATTCTGCATCTGTTTACAATTTCACCTATTTTTTGAAATTGTGTGTTCAAGAATGTTATTCCTTGTATCATTTTTAACATTTAGTAGATTTCTGGACTTTATAGAAACCCAATGTGCATTTGCTTAAATAAATAGACTCTGCAATAATACCAATCAAATTTATATATATATATACAAATATTTTATGTATATTTATATATATATAAAGTTAGTATATATATATCATTTAATTAAATTCTTTTAGGTACAATTATTGAAGATGGTCTTATTCTTTGACAAAAAGTATTTATGTGCAAAAATAACCATCAAACTAATTTTTTGAAACTTTACACTAATTTAACAAATATTTAACACATGTTTCTAAAAGAAAAAATAAATCTGTATGTCATAGAACTCTAACAACAATATGACAAGGAAAAGAAATAAAATGTTGTAATAGGTGTGCAATAACTTCACTGTACATTGACGGTTAATGACATATCAGTGGTTATTAACCTTATTATTAACCTCAATGGTTATTTTATTTTAGTTTATATGCAAAAAGTAAATAAATGGAAAACATAGAAAGAAGGGTAAAGAAATGTAGTAGATCACATAAAACAATCATTCTCAACAATTAAAAGTGAGTTTTAAGAGGGACGCCTGGCTGGCTCTGTCAATGAAGTGTGCAACTCTTGATCTCAGGGTTGTGGGTTTGAGCCCCATGTTGGGTGTAGAGATTACTTAAACATAAAATCTTTTTTTTTTTAAGTGAGTTTTAAAACATAATGCATAGAAAAAATGCTTGAATGTAACATTTGGTGAAAAAAAGCTGTACAGATTTATATACATTATGATTCAAAACAAGAACTCATGTAGGCCTTCTTAGATTAGTAAGAACTACATGCCATCTAACTCCCAGTCCTCAAGTTCTGTTTTTTATAGCACTCACTGTCTAACTTCATTTAATGTATTTATTTCTGTTTCTTTCTCTGCTAATAGAACATAACCTCCAACAAGCCAGGAACTCTCTCTTTCTCTTATTATTGTTTCTTCCCTCAGCTTCAATACAGAATGTAGGAGAGGCAGTTATTCAATGAATATTTTTTGAGTGAACAATCTTTGAAAAGAAATTCAATGAAAAAGAAATTCTCCAAGTTAAGAGTTTTCATTAGGTATTGTTATTAGGTAAAATCTTTTCTCACTATTTTTAAAATAAACGACAGTTTTGTTTTGTTTTCTTTTTTTTTAAGGTTTCATTTATTTATTTGAGAAAGAGAGAGAAAATGAGAGAGAGCACCACAGTGGGGGGGATGGGGTGGTAGGGGGAGGGACAGAGGGAGAGACAGACTCTCCTGCTGAGCAGGGAGCCAAGTGTGGGACTTGAACCCAGGACCCTGGAATCATGACCCAAGTGAAAGGCAAAGCTTAACCACCTGAGCCAGCCAGATGTCTCTTGTTTTTCTTTTTTAAAGCAGTCATATTATCCCTGGAAAAGACTGGATCATAGTCAAAGGATAGATAGATAGATAGATAGACAGACAGACAGATTTGAACCTTTACAGTAATTTAACAAATATTTCTAAAAGAAAAAATAAATCTCTATGTCATAGAACTTTAACAACAATATGACAAGGAAAAGAAATAAAATGTTGTAATAGGTGTGCATAACTTCACTGTACATTGATGCTCAATGACATATTATTATTAACCTTAATGGCTATTTTATTTTAGCTTATAGAATGTGCTTATCTTTATCTTCCTCTGTCTTTACAGTAGATAACAATAAGACAAACATCATAGCAAATACCTACTTACCATTTTGCAAAAAAAAAAAAAAAGAATGAGTTATTAGTACATTTATCTTTTCTAAACAAACCATATGGAAACTAAAACCACCACCAACAACCGCAACTACAAAAACTTTAGTAGTAGATTCTACTAGGGAAAGAAACTGAACCTCTTAAAATACCATGTGTTAAATAATAGTCTAAGCAGGGAAGAACCCAGAAAGGAAATCATTGCTAGAATGAAATGAAGCGTGCAACAATGACTTGGAAAGAATTTTATTAAGGAAGTGATATCTATTCTTCAAATTCATACAAGTGGAACTCAACACAATAAGTGCCATATTTGTTTCATTTATTCTTTCCCCCAAAATTAGAAAGGCAGGCTTTCAATGTATTATAGGGAAATAAAGTTTCTAGTATCTTTTCAACAAGATGAGGTCTGGAACTGTGAATCTATGTGTGCCATCACTTTTTTTGCCACCTCTAAGCATCCACATAGTCTTTTCTATTCTGTAATTTCTTATTTCAAGAAATGTGCTGGTTAATCTCATGTTTCTATCCAATTTGCAGATAGATTTCTACATAACTGTAATGAAAGAAAAAAGGATTACGGATAAAACGGAGAGCTGGATCATATTATTAAATCTCTAGCTTAATCAGAACAATTCCCAGGATCTTTATACAAATGTTCTAAGTGTGAACTTTTATTCTTACCCTTAAACTTGTAAACCTAACACACATATTTTCAGGAACAACTTGCTGTGGCTGAAAATCCTTAAGCTTAATTTGTCCCGTTCACTTATGGAACTCTTTGCTGTATGGACACGCACACATGAGCACTGCACCTTCCCTTTAAGATTGCCGAAACTTTTGTCCTCAGGGGAAAAACAAACAAAAAAAAAACCCTCCCCTAAATATACCACAATGCATTTCTCTCTCTCTCTTTTTTAAGATGTGCATTTATTTTTTAAAAAAGATTTTTATTTATTTATTTGAGAAAGAGTGAGCCAGCAAGAAAGAGAGCATTAGCTGAAGGAGGGGCAGAGGGAGAGAGAAAAGCAGGCTCGCTGCTGGGCAGAGAGCTCAAAGTGGGGCTCGATCCCAGGACCCTGGAATCATGACCTGAGGAGAAGGCAGATGCTTAACTGACTGAGCCACCCAGGCACCCTTGACAATGCATTTCTTATTTTGATCTTTATTTTAACCTCCCATCTGAATATTTTCAAATGAACTCTCTAGAGTTATTTTTAACCATCTTCTCCTCATCTTTTACTAGTAGCTACAGGTCCATTGTTTCTTAGAGTAAAATATTGAAATATTAGGATTATTCAGGGCAGGGTCCTTCAGAAGTGCTCTGCAATAATTTAAAATAAATTTTTAAAAGCTTAACACAAAACTTCCTACCATTACTTTCTCCAATTTTATGTTCATCTTTGCCACTTTATTGACAATTTCACATATGACACAATCCCCCAAGAGCTTATTACTGCAAAAGTAATTTTTAACTCTTCTTTAAGAGGACTAGTTTTGTAAAACTATGAGCTGTTTAAATAGGCTTACAATTTTTTCTACTAAAAAACTGTTTCACCACTTATTCTTCATCTCTCCTCTTCCCCAACTCTCTTCACATTTTAGGATTTTTGAGAAAACCCTCTTGTAAAGAAATACCATTTCATTAAGTTAAAATAGCCTCTAGCTTTCATCCACCATACAAAGTTACAAGAGTCTTTACTATGTCTAGTTCCCTTTCTATACTCAAAGAGAAAATATCCTTGTAATGTTGATCAGATAATGAGGTTGATACGAAAAATCGTAGATTTACGGTGAACTAAAGTATAAGTAGTAAGTTACCTCCTGTCAAAGATTAGTATCCCAGATAAACCGCAACAGGCTGGAACGGACAGGAGAATGCAGACTACTGGGAAACCTGAGAAACTGATAGGATTTGCCAGTGAGCAGCCACCGGCGTGATTGGTCCCTATCAGAGAAAGCATATGTGCTTCTTTGAAGATAAAAAAGCAGAGCTGGATGTCATAACGTATGACTGACGCTGTTCCCTCTGCAGAGCCCAGCTTCCTTTCTGCAGCCATGTGAGCTACCCGTTGAAGTCTGAGGGTAGAGGTGATTTCTCAAGAGAATTGTCTTTGATCATGATGCTTTAAAAATATGCAGTGTATCACAGCGAAACTCTGGAGAGTGTACCGCATTTCATTTTATGGAGAACAATATCACGTTCATGCCCATGGTCATTTGTGGTGTGACATTTTTTGGAGGACTAATGTGTTCTCTATCATTAATTCTTTGTAAATTATAGCTGAAATAGATGACCACAATTTCAGTGGGACAGTTCAGGCACTTTCCATTCAACTCCAGGTGATACAGAGTAATTTGGATAGATAAGCTATTATTTTTTATAGATGAAAGATACAGTGAGCCTTCTTTAATAGTTATGGCAAGAACAGAACTGAAATGAAATGAATTTGATGACACAAATCTATGTTATGGCCTTGTTTCTTTAAGATACATTTGAGCTGAAGCCATTCAAAGATACACTTGAACTGCAGCTCAAATAATATTTTTAAAATAATCAACTATTTTAGTAATATTTAAAACGACAATATTTTTTTTAAAACACCAAGAATTTCATTGAACTCTGGTTTACTAAATGACATGGTAAATACAGGTTTCATAGACAGTGAAATTATTAGTATAGCCCCACAGGCCTGTTCTCCCTTTATCCCTTCCTACTTGGTCCATACTTGATTGTTTAGAAAACCAAGTTGAACTGATGGCAGGATATGAGCTGCCTTCAATGGCTGACACCAAACCATTTTATTCACTCCCAAGGACCTGGAGGACTGTGGCAACATAAAAGCAACTTTGTTTCATCCCATTTCTCCAGATTGCTTGCCTGTTATCTGAGGAGGAATACAGGATGACAGATAAGGACTTTACCCTTAGTTAAGTGTGGAAGACTGCTATTTCAATTTGGACCTTGCCTGTTCTGTATTTTGTATTACACTGAGCCTCTAACACACGGCTATGGAGGAGATAGTTGTTACTATATATGTAGAGAAGGTGGGGAAGACAAGAGTTAGAGAAGATGATTCTGCCCATAGTTGTGCCACAAAGGTCAATAACTCAAAGCAGTAGCAGATGAAGAGAAAGTAAATTCCTTGATCATACGCATTCCAGTGCACTTTGTCGCCTCAAGATACTTCAGTCTCAAATCTGGGGACCAGGAGAAAGTGCTCAGCTGTTCCATAGATGCTTAAGAAAACAGCTGAACTCAGCTGTCACATACACGAATAGAAAAGCAATTTTCCAGGTAATCCATTCTCAAACAGTTCCATGTTGAAAGGTTCAAATTCTACAGAAGCAGGATTTCAAAATAATAAGCAACAACAACTTTGATTTCATTTTGATACAAGTAATAGGAATTAAATATGTACAGATATAAAACTCTGAGTAATGCAACAGGATGAACATGACGAGTAGACCCCAGTTTTGGTAAATCCAACGTTCGTCCTGGCCTTTGCCACAGAGAAATCACCCTAAATTATTCCACCATGATGATTTTAACCAACTCCTCTGTAATTATTTCAAACGTAATGTTTTGGTTCTGACGTATTTATGGAGAAATTTGAAGAGAGGCTAAAAGAAAGGGAGACTAGAAGATTTTTGTTCCTTATCTTATGGTACAAATGTGAGCCAACAAATTTGGCTATGTAGCTTATTTCTGTCAGTTGATTACTATTTTCCAGCTGACTTTGCTTTTAAAATTAGAGATCTGAAGTCATAAAAATTTAGCCCAAGGGTATAATAAAGCCACACCTAAGAATATAATGTCTTTGAAAAGTTAGTTTCAAAAAGAAACAGGTTAAAAATTTTACCGTTCACTAGTCCTCCTTAGAAACCACCACCCATTATTTGCCATTTGAAATTGTTCTTAGGTTACAGAAGTGTTAAAAATTTTTATGTGCTAGAGCTCAGTTAGTTTTGGACAGTGTAATGAAGTAGAACAGTGTGCCTAAGGAAATGTGGTGATGAATATATCATTGCTGTAACTTGTCCAAAATCCCTGCCAATGTAGCCACATTTTTTCTTCTATGAATCTGTTTAACACTCTCACCATTAAGCTTTTCACACTATATGTCACTTTGGTGTTGTTTAATTAATGTAAGAAAATGTGAGAGGGCTTGAAAGTAATATGGTCTTGGTTCATCTCTTATTTTTCCCATGAAGAAAAAAATCCACTAAATGATTAGTACTGGATTCTCTAGCCTTGTTACAATCAGAAAGAAAGAGAGATGGGGAAGGAATGGGGGTTCTTTAATAAAAGACAGTATATTGAGAAGTAGACTGAGAGATGGAGCAAAAATTTGAAGACAATTATGCCACCCATTAACCTGAACCTTTTCCTTTCTTTCTCTCTCTCTCTCTCTCTCTCTTCTTTTTTTTAAGATCAGGGAAAGAGAGATTGTTCATGTGAGAGTACAAGCAGGGGAGGGGCAGAGGGAGAGAGGGAGAAGGAGTCTTAAGCAGGCTCCATGCTTGGTGCAGAGCCCAGGGCAATTCTCATCTCATGACCCTGAGATCATGACCTGAGCTGAAATCAAGAGTTGGATGCTGAACCGACCAAGTCACCAGATGCCCCTACCCTGAACCATTTAATGGTTAAATCATCCCAGAGTGGCATAGTAACCGGAACAAAGTTGATGGGTGAGAAGTCTATAAGCTCCATCTGCGACGTCATCAGTCACTACCAAGTCACTGACTCCTTCAATAAATGAAGTCATTATGAAAATCACTACCAAAATCATTTCCCATGAGAAGTAATACATAAGTTAGAGTAAAACAAAGGTCTGTCCAAATCCAAATTTAATTTTGGGGAAAGCACTTGAGAAATCTCCAGGATGTTTCAAAATCATTATGTCGTATGGAATCTGTAAGAGCGGGCACCCTGGAGACAGACATACCAAGGTCCAAATCCCATCCTTCCACCTAAACGCTGTGAGAACTCACAAGATCTCTCTGGGTCTATCCATTAAATGGAGATAACTTGTTCCCTCCCACAAGCTGTGAAATTTCACCACACTGATCAGAAAGTTTTGGAACATAAATATCCTGACACCGATGATCCTGGTTGTGGTGATTATAGTTGTCTATTGGTGTGATTATGAATGTTAATGTTTTCTGCTCCTCAAAATGCCTCTTTATCTGTTGCACGTTCATCTCTGTAATATTTACCAACAGGAAGATAGCTGTTTCCTGAGAGTGTATTGCTTGGTTGATACAGAACCCAGGTCATTGTATGCAGTGGGAAAATGTAACAGAAAGATGTCAGTGAAAGAAAGGGTGATAGATGTTTATTACGGTCTGTAACGTCAAAAGGTATGTTGGCAAAAGAAAAAAATAATTAGAATATATTTTAATGCAATAATAAATTTTCTCTAAATTGAAAAAATATAATACAAATCAAACTATAAGTTTAATCTTATTTATGTTTATTTTCTCTAATTCTCACACAAATTCATATGATACTGAAGGATAAGAGCTGAGAAAAACAATTAGATGTACACTCTCAAAACCTAATACAGAACACACTGACAAATAGGTGTTATTTCATATCAAATAATTGATATGAAAAAGAAAAAAGTCAAGATGTGATTAACATATAAATTGGTAATCAATTAAACAATATGTTGCATACATTGCATTCCTGTGTGCACACACACAGAAGATTTCTGAGTATTTCTCCCTGAAAAGTTACTTGAAAGATCACATAAGATCCTCATACATGGTGCCAGGACTAGATCTTGAAAAAAAATTAGAAAAATTTGAATGTTTAGTCTTTGCCAAGAATTCATTTTATTTTTATTGCTATATATTTTCATTTTATATGCTAGAAATTATTGAAGATCTCTTGGTTTAATTTGCAGAGTACCCAAATTTATTATCCCCCCTTTTTTCTGATATTCATGATTAAAAAGTATACTCTAGTTCACTGATCCCTGATGCATGATAGGCCTAAACTTACGTTTACAAACACACATTGAAGGGGTATGAGTATTCAAAGTCACTGAAATGCTTTCAGGAACTTAACTGATTAGAATACCTCAAACATAAGGAATCCTATCTCTTCCTCTTCATTATCTAAAATGTTCATCTATGCAACATTAGCTGTTTGCCAAAGACTTTAATTTTCCCTCCTCTATTGTTAAACGTTCCTTATGAGGAACAAAGCACACTCAATTCACATTTTATATCTCCTCTCAGAAAACTTTGAGTGCTTCAATTAGGAACATGTAGAAGGAACATAAATATCAATTCTTATACTTTTTAGCCTTTGAATTGTGGCTAACTGCATCATCTTCATATTAAAACCCAATTTAGCAATACATTTCAGAGACTGGTCCTTAATAAGTAGACAAATAATTACGGCACCTGGATGGTGCAGCAGTTAAGCAGCTGCCTTCGGCTCAGGTCATGATCCCAGCATCCGGATCAAGTCCCACATCAGGCTCCCTGCTCCATGGAAAGCCTTCTTCTCCATCTCCCACTCCCCCTGCTTGTGTTCCCTCTCTCGCTGGATCTGTCTCTGTCAAATAAATAAATAAAATCTTTTTAAAAAATGAATTAATAATTAACAGACATTAGGGCACTTCTTGTTTTTTTTTAAATCATTGATTCTTAAAAATTAGCCACTGAATTTAAAAAGCATAATTTACAAGTGATTAACTTATAACAAAAAAAAACAAAGAAAACCAAGTGATTAACTTTTGTCTAGAAACCCATTTTGCAATTTCTTCATTACCTCAAATTTAAATATGGGTGGGTCTATTTCCTCAGCTTTTAATCTGTGCTCTGGTATGGAGTCAATAATATTCAGCAAGCAATAATTGATAATAGTCCTATCTCCCCTCCTTTTGTGAAATTATATTGATAAAATTAAAATTATTTATTACAAGTTGAGTGGATTCAGAGAACTTAAGGAAAACTAAGAGGATATGTTAGAATTATCTTTACCAAATCACTGACTTACTAAATGGAACTCATCCATTTACAGACTTAGACCATGATTGGCCAAAATTTTAATACTGATTAAATAAAAAGAAGTTACTGTATGTCTCCATTTAATATAAAATACTTGTTTGAGGAAACATTTACTTATACTACTTAGAATTGACATTTTTTGCCCACATGAGACCCATACTATATAAACTGACATATAGCATTCCAACATAAATGCTTTGAAATCAAGTTCTCATTCTTAAATACTAACTTATCAAACTTGAGTAAAACTAAAAATTACTGTTATTATGTAAGTTTGCCTTGCGGTTTGTGAAGTGAAGACTTAAAAGTAGGGGTGCAAAATTTTTAGTGTGTTAGAGGGATTTGAGTAACATCTTTTCACATAATAATTTTTATATAATCTAAACTGTACGGGTAGTTTGGGGGATTCATATACAAAAATTTATCAGATGTTGTCAAAAGAAATGCAATTATAACATATGTTTCCCTGATATTATCAGTTGTTAAATACGCAGTCTGGTGTGTGTGCATGTGTGTGCATGTGTGTGCCTTTGTGTGTGTGTGTGTGTGTGTATTGTGGGGGTTGTTACAGATGTATTTCTTATAGAGTGACTCAGGAAATTGATAGAAAAACTTGGAAAAATATTTTAACACTTGGGTTTTTATGTATAGGAAATAATGCAAACTGTTGAATTTATTTTAACTGATTGCAGTATTTTTCTAATTTAATAGTTTGGCTGAGAACTCACATTTACCGTATTTTAACATAAATTTACATTTGGTGACATAATTTGGAGAACTGATCAGCACACACCAAGCTTTTCTGAATAAGTAATTAAATATGTAACCGGGGTAAATGTGCACCAAATAAACTTAAGTATTATGAGTTCTGCTTGGCAACACAAGGATCCAGTGTGAGTGAATCAGCAACTTGGGTCTTTAGTGTCATTTTTGGATCCTGTTTGGAAAACACCTGTAAAAAGTCTATCACAATCTCAAGAATAAAGGACAATGTCAGTGTTTCACAGTCACATTCATGTAATGTTATATAAATAGAAAATGAAAATATCTACAGGTGGGAAAATATGAAACACCTTTTCATTTATTCTCAATGCAGTGAGCCCATGTACTTCTGTCAACCTGAAATCATCAGGGTTTTTTCCCTACTAAAAACAATCTTAATGTTTTTAAGGCAAATTTTATGGAGTGCTAGATATGTGGTCATTTTCAGTTTATAAGTATTTTAAGGTATTCTGGCAGTCCTCAAAGTAAATGTATGCATGTTAGAATGTGTATAATCAATCACCTTTGATTTCAAAAATACACATTTAATCAGTATATATTCACTCATCAAACAAATTAACAGACCTTGAAGAAGTAAGCAAGTAAGCTCTGCTCCTATCAGAGGAAACAATGTTCCAAAAAGAGGGCACCATAAATGTAAAGCATTGACTATTGAGAGTGTGCATGGTTTGTTCATGGGAGTGTGCCCAGAGGTGAGAGGGAGGATGAATGAGGAAACCATCATGTAGGGCTGAATAGGTCAATGTCAAGGTTTGAGATTTTAATCTAAATAAAATGGAAACCCACTGGAAGCATTTGAGCAAAAGAGTGAAATGATCTGACGCCATTATAGAACCACTCTGATTACGTATGTGCACAAAATTATAGCATCTTACGTTTCCGTATTTAATCATGTGTCAGAGGAGCTGCAGACCTGGGAATGTGTTATTGATCAGAAGACCCTGGTGGGCAGACCAGACTGGACTCTGGCAACATGGCATACTCTCTTCCTCAGCATGAGCCATGGTTTTTAATGGGGATGTTCTAGTCCTCTTAAGACAGACCTCCTTTATGGGGAAAATTTTGAGCCCAAAAGGGAGAAAATTTGATCATATGATGTAAAAAAAAAAATCATACTTTTGTATGTATAAAGTACAGTATATCTATGTTATTAAAATTTCATTGAGGAACCACCACTAGGATAAAAATGTTTAAAAGGCTCGCTGGCGGGTGACAACAGGAAATAAACAAAACCAGTCTGGGAATCTACATGGACATTTGGTTCTTGTAATTATGAAAGAGACATTGCCATCAGCATTTAGTTGTTGGAAACCAGAAATGCTACATATCCTGCAATGCTTAGGGTGGTTCTCCCAAATAAAAAACTTTCAAATATCCCACTAAGAATTCCTATAGGCAAAGTTCTGGCTTTAATTATCCAAGTATAGACATTAATTCTTTTTTTTTTTAAAGTAATTCTTACTTCAAAATTACCTTGTGAAAGGAGGTAAGGTTTACTTTAGTTTGCATAGATCATCACATCACAGACAAAGTTATCCCTTTTTGTGTTGGATTCAATAATCATCATATAATCACATAATAATCACAGTGTTTCTCTATGAATAATCAGTGCAAACATCTGATTATTTCATTATTCCTTCATTATATGACTTTAATGCATATTGAAATACACATGATTTTACTAGAATTCATTTTTCTTTTAATTACATGATAGCTTATTACCTACTTAGTTTATTTTCAGGACAGAAAACAGTGTGATGGAAAGGGTGTACTGAACCAGAAGGAAGAAACAGAATAGGGGCAACAAGTCTTGATTCTTCAAATTGCAGAAATTAAATAATTGAAGAAGTTTCTTTCTTTTTTTAAATCTTATTCTTGCACTGTCAGATATAAATTTGGCAGAGGACCATTAATAATTGAAATCTAATAATATACAGAAAATAAAAATTATTTCCTAAGTACTAACTGGTAATTGCTAACTATGTATGATTTTTAAAAACTTATTAAATGCTCATTCTGGAAAAGTCCTGTTGTAAATACTTAATCTATTGTAATTTATTTAAGTTCTTCCGTAAACCCTGAAGGTTTTTCATATTTTACAGATGGAAAATATGAAGCACAGAGAGATTATGTAACATAGCCCAAAAGCACATTGCTAAGAAGTGGTAGAGCTGGATTTAAATAGAGGGTCCTTGGTTCAAGTTTTGTCATCATCATTTGGCTGGTATTAGGCTTCCCTAGTCTCCAAATGTTTGTTGGGTCTTATGGAATAGTCTGGAATAGTCAATACACAGTATCTCCATACTGATTGCTTGGGTCACGGTTAGTTTGTCCAACTCTTTGGGACAATAATTCGTCCAATTCTTTGTCTCTTTGGGTGCTTGTTTTGGGTTGAAGGTGGTGTTGCTCATTTTTGTTTCATAAACAAGTGAGGATTTTTTGTCCAATTGGATGTGTCTGATCACTTATTAAAGGAGGACTTAGTGAATCTTTTCTGTCCAATGTGCTGATGCTTCTCTGATGTCTCCCCAGAACTAGAGTATACTGGGAAAGCTTTGTCCAATATCACAGATGGTGACATGTTTACCAACCGAAAAATAGTATTGATCATTGCAGCAAGACGGCTAATGAATGGGTCTAGATCCTGAAATGCAAACTTAGCAATAGTCTTTGGAGTCTGTTGACTAACAATCATAGAAAACACAACAAATGTGTATATACTTTAAGTCTTCCAAAATGCCTCTAAAGTTTTATAAACTACAAGTATTCTTATATGTATAATATATTTGAATAAATTGTGATTTCATTAGGTACATTTTTAGTCCATTTTTCACAGAAAATGTTTGCCCTCTTTGGTCATCAGGGAATATTTTGAATGAATGACAGACAGATGGTCTGGTATCTAATGGAGTTCTACAGCAAGTAAAGTGATGTTTATGAAGATTTCTCTTTTCTTAATAGTCTCAGAAAAACTCATACAATGTTATGCAAGAAAAAGGATGTAAATTTTTTTATTTAGTGAACTCCCCACTGTATAAATAAAAATATATGCCTGTGCTTAGGATAGAAGAAATATTGGAAGGATCTGTGTGTAGATGTGTAGATGGTAACAGTGGCTGGAATTGTAAGAATTTTACTTCCTACTTCAAATCTTGAGACTTTATACAATGGACATATTAAATGTCATATTTGAAAAAAGTTAAATACTTTCAAGGTATTTCTTCGTATGTATTTATTTTCATCTACCCTCTCACCAGATCAGAAAATTCTTATCCAGTGAGGTCCTGAAAAGAATATGAGGATCTAGGATGCCAAAAATGGAAACAGTTCTGCTTTAAAACACTAATATTGCATGGAGCACTGGGTGTGGTGCAAAAACAATGAATACTGTTATGCTGAAAAGAAATACAAAATTAAAAAAAAAAACACTAACATAGGACCCTGAAGCATTGTTTCTTATTATGTTAACTATTACAAACAGAAATGATATTCTTCTGATGCAGATCCCATAAGTTCTTCTAGGAATAATTAATGTAGGTAAAACCTCATCTTGTGTCACCATAAGATGTGCATTGTGCTAACAGAAGAGAACTTATATACCAGAAAATGCATACTAGAAGATGAGTTAAGATAACACATTATTAGATTAGGATTGTGATTCCAATTTTAAAATATTCTATTTTATTTTAATGCTCACTAGTACCTGCTTGTTAATATCCTTAAAGATGATGAAAGGTTAATTTTTGTGAATGGCATTTCTATCAAGAATAGGAGGTCCACCAATAATTTCATTTACTTCACTAAGAAAGAATGATATTAAGGTTATTAAATTGTGTCTCATCAACAATATTAAAATGAAAAATGAATAAAACATAGTACTTTATATATCTTCTTATATAGTTGCTTTCTTATTTCCAGAATATTATAGGTAAAAAATATAATTATATATTCTTATAAGAATACATGTGTTTCTGTGTGCATATGGCATATATATACTATAAGAAGTGTATACAGAAATATATGCATTATTTCATTTAACTCATTTGATTCTTCGAAGACCCTCATCACAACTAGATATTTTGAGGGCACTTAGTGATTTGCTGAAGTTTATTTGGTTTATTTGTCACTTTCTGTCAAAATTAACTCATCTTACTGACATTTTTTTAATGCGAATGGGAAGATCAAATGGTGAGAGCATTTTAACTGGACATACAACACAGCCTCAGCTCCTCATTACACACATTTGCTCTTATGGCCCAGGTGTCTTCCAATATTTTTAATTAAAACAAGCAAACAACAACAATGAAATCCTAGGTCTTTTACCAAAACTGAGGTCTTATTTGCTTCTAACCTCTTGATATACTTCATCAAAAATCCCCAACCCCCTCATCTCTTCCCACCACACTGAAGGATCTGAGTTCACAGAGTCGCGTTCACTGCCCTTTCGTTTCTTTCCCTTGCAAAGTCCTGAAGCGTTCAGTTTTGCATAAGCTGCAAGGTATTGTTTTGGTTTGGATTTTGTTTTTTCTATTCACCTAAATCATAACCATGGCAGCGTCTTCACAGAGTTCCTCCACTTTATCCAGATGTTCAGGTTTTAGTGACCTTCCTACAACGGAAATCAATTACCCACCCCTTCAAGGCTGACATTTGGTATTTCCCTTCCCTTTCGTGCCGATTGTATTACGTTTATCAGACTTATCTATTGCCTGTTAAAAAGATACCCTCTTTATAATAAGACTCCACTTAAGCATAGCCTCCTTGTATGGGTCCATTCCTTTCCCATCATTTCTCCTCTGCCTACCATTTGTGATGGAAGTCTTGGCAGGTTATAACAATCACTTCCTTAATATATACCTACTCCATCATAATTGCCAATAATACCCAAGATTTTAACTATGTTCTCTCTTATGAAGATTCCCAGATTTTTTTAGTTCTCGCCTCTATTTAATATCAAACTAATCTTTTTTTAAGAACCAAGTATGTTTAGGGGTGCCTGGGTGGTTCAGTCGGTTAAGTGTCTGTCTTGGGTTCAGGTCATGATCTTAGAGTCCTGGGATCAAGCCCTGGTCGGGATTTCCCTTTGCATCTCCCCCAACTCGTACAAATCTCTCTCTCTCAATAAATAAAATCTATTAAAAAAAAGAACCAAAATATGTTTACTTTTTATTTTCCTCCAATTTTGCACACATATCTCTTCCATTCCAAGAGCCTCTAAGTTCATTGACTAGTGTTTGTATTATATTCTATTATAGGCACTGTTCTTATGTTCTCTCCCTCAGGTTTTTGTATTTTAAAATATCCTTCTCTTGACCTACCTAAAAACTCTTTTCACATCCTTTCGTGGCTTTTGTTTCTCTTTTCTTCTTAACAGCATTGCTACATGCATCATTTCCTTAACCACAATATTTTCTGTCCTTTTCACTGTTTTCTAACTATACACAAATCCAGATTTAATCAGTTTCCCAAGTTTACCAACAGTTCACTCCCACCTTTCTGGTTCCTCTCATCTCTCAGCACTGACATGTCCAATCCTCTGCTGTGTTCACTGCAGTCAGGTAAAATGATCCAGTATGATTCTTGGGTGCTTCTGTTTGCTCCTTTTACCATGATCTTCCCTAGAAAACCTTATGTCAATTCAAATAGCATTCCCAAGTGATACTAAGACTTTTCCACCCTTTATTTCTTATTGTAAGAGTGAGAGAAAATACAAATAAGATATATTTTTATTCTATCTTAAGATCATAACTACTGCCATGCATCATTTTATGTTGCATTTCAGTGTTACTGTAAATTCCAAATTGCTTTCAATAGTGAAATATTAAGGAATTTCTCTGAGAAATCCTTCACAGATTAAAATTTCAAACTGCATTAGGAATTCATTGAATTGTCAACATTATTTTTAACTATTGAAACTAGAATGACTCAGTTCTTTTGAAGATTTGACATGCTAATAAATTTTGAATGAAGTTTATTAAAATGTAACTCTTTGCTCTGTAATAAATAAATCAATCAATTCCATGATAAAACCTACAGTGGAACTTTCTCTCTTAAGTAAAATGTTAGTACAACAAGTCATTGCATTGGACTGGTGCTGTATATGTTGTACAATGAATCAAAAACCAAAATATCTTATTTTTATTTTTATTAATTACTAAATTTCATTCAAACTTGCCATGAGTTGTAATAACTGACATCTAAAAAGAACAGATCCTTACTCATTTTCCTTTCATGGTCTTATGTTGCTACATAGGACATTAGCTGTGATAGGAAAATAATTTTCTAATTTTAATTATCAAACTGTCAATTTGATATAACTGTTTTCTCAAAGCATCAGTAGGGTTTACTTTGCAAATTACAGTTCATAAAGGGTATGAGTATAATTCTCGTTGGTCATTTCTTTGTCAAAGTAATAACCTTATGGATATGTGTCATTATTATTATCCTCATTTTCAGATAAGGAGACTAAAGTATAAAAGTTTAAATAACCTATCCATAATCACATACCATTTTTGCCTACAGTAAATGATTGAACTTGATCTTAAATTCATGTCCTGTAACTTTTAATTACATGTTCTTTTCTCTAAAACTCATTGCTGAAGACAAGTGTAGCTACATTGCCTGATAACTGGTACTGCACAGTAGTGAGCTACAGAACCTGTATATCTTAGAGACTTCAGAGAGATACAGCTTGATGCCAAATGTAGAATTAACAGAGAAATAAAAAATCACATACAAAGGACTATTCAAAAATAAGGTCTCTTCTTTGAAATTAAAAAAAGATATTCTGAGAATTAGAACATTACTACAGAAGTCCTAGGATCTTACTCTTTAACCTTGACCCATTAAAAATCAAACTACCTGGGCACCTGGGGGATCAGTCAATTAAGCTGCTGAATCTTGGTTTTAGGTCACTATCTCAGGGTCATGATCTCAGGGTCTTGGGGTCCAGCCCCTCATTGTGCTTGGTACAGAGTCTGCTTGACCTTCTCCCTCCCTTTCTCCCACTCTGCCCCTCTCCCTGGCTCATGCTCACGCTCTCTCGCTCTCTCTCTCTCTAAAATAAATAAAATCTTAAGAAAAATAAAAGTAAAAATCAGACTACCTTTCTAGGCTCTGAAAGGGAAGTGCAGTATTTGCAACGGACCCTCATAGTGATGGCAAACACTCATTGGTCAGTGCGCTCTCTTGCCGCGAGAGGTTTCAGTGAAATGATCCTACCCTCTGAAAGATGCAAAAGTTATTGGGTTCAATGTGACCTCAAATTATGTGTCTGTATGATGTTATCCAAAAAGTTCACAGTATAAGTAGAAATAAAACTTTAAACCCTTTAAGCCAGGCATGGAAGGTCTATGTCCACATAAGGCCAATGGAATCAGTTAAAAAATAAATCTAGTCATCAAGAGAATTTCAGACTGAATCTGAAGAATTATTCTATTACTTTGGCATCTATTTATCTATGTATATATATACCATATTGCTAATATACCATCACTCTACCCATTGTCCTTTCAAGATCATGGTATTGTCATTTGTGGTCTATCTACTGCATTACAGAGTATGTGCCTTATAGAGTCAATGATCCCATCAATCAGCTCTGTTCTAAAAGTACTACTAGATCCAATGCCAATAGATTTTTTTGCCATATAAGTATTAGTTATCTTTTACCTTTTCCTTTTCTTTAGCTTCCTAATGACCGAATTTTTCTTTTAAGTCCTTTGATCTCAACTTCATATATATGGGCATGGACCACTTGTTGAGTGTTTAGATCTCCTCTAGCCTAACATTTTCATTCATTTCTTACTGTTTCAATTAGATGTTCCACAAAATTGAGTAATACTGAATATGAAAGGAATTCCCAGTTTGTTGTCTGCGAAATAGGTCCACTTTTTTTCTTAAAAGATAACAATGCAATTGAATGTTTCAAATTATTTACTTAAGTTTAAACCTAATTTTAAATTTCAAAATGAATCATTTGAAATGCCCTCATATAACAATCTGTCCCAAGATAAACAAATGCATCAAAGATGAAATGAATATGAATGTTAACATTAAAGCATAAAGAAATAATACTCTGTTATATTCTCCAATTATGTATTCCCAGTTTCTTTATCCCTAAAATTGAATTCTCCTAGGTTTTTATTTTAAAGTGTACACAGGTTATTCTAATTTGCAAATAAAAGTAGCTTATTTTTTATTGAAATATACTTGACATATAACATTATCGTAGTTTCAGGTGTGTGACATAAAGACTTGATACTTGTATATATTGCATAATGATCACAGTGAGTCCCGATAGCATCTATCATCAAACATAGTTACAAAATTGTTTTGTGGGGCGCCTGGGTGGCTCAGTGGGTTAAAGCCTCTGCCTTCAGCTCAGGTCATGATCCCAGAGTCCTGGAATCGAGCCCCGCATCAGTCTCTCTGCTCAGCAGGGAGCCTGCTTCCTCCTCTCTCTCTGCCTGCTTCTCTGTGACCTCCGTCTGTCAAATAAATAAATAAAATATTTTTTAAAAAATTGTTTTGTGTGTGATGAGAACATTTAAGATTTACTCAGGAACTTTCAGATATGCAATACAGTATTATTAGCTATAGTCACTATGTTGTACATTATATCCCCATGACTTATTTATTTTATGACTGGTAGTTTGTACCTTTTGAGCCTTTTAACCCATTTTGCCCCAACCCCTCTGCCTCTTGCAACCAATTTTCTTCTTTTTTGTTTCTTAGGTTCCATGTATAAGTGAGGTCATGCGGCATTTCTCTTTCTTTGACTTACTTCACTTAGCATATTGCCCTCAAGATTCATCCATGTTGTCAGAAATGGCAAGATTTCCTTCTTTTATATGGTTGAATAATATTATAATGTGTGTGTATATATATGCACAACATATACACACATACACAATGGAATTTTTAAAATGTGATATTTCTGTTTTTTTTAATCCATTCATCCATTGATGAATACTTAGGGTGCCTCCATGCCTTGGCTATCACAAGTGAAGTTGCGGTAAACATGGCAGTTCATATATCTTTACAAGTTAGTGATCTTGTTTCCTTTGGGTAAATACCCAAAGGTGGAATACTGGATCATATGGTAGTTCTATTTTTAATTTTTTGAGGAACCTCCAAACTCTTTTCCACAATGGCTTTGCCAATTTACATTCCTACCAACAGTGCACAAAGCTTCCCTTTTCTCCATGTCCTTGCCAACACTTGTTAGTCCTTTTCTTTTGGATAACAGTCACTCTATGACATCTCACTGTGGTTTTGACTTGCATTTCCCTGATGATTAGTCATGTTGGAAATCTTTTCATGTACTTGTGAACCATCTATGTTCTTTGGGAAAATGTCTATTCAGATCCTTTGCCTATTTTTTTAATTGGATTATTCTGGGGGTTTGGGGGGTTTGTTTGTTTTGTTTTTTGCTCATGAGTTGTATGAATTTCTTATGTATTTTGAACATTAATCCCTTATCAGCTTTATGATTTGCAAATATTTCTCCCATTCTGTAGGCTGTCTTTTCTTTTTTCTTTCTTTTTTTTTTTTTGATGATTTCCTTTGCTACGCAGAAGTTTCTTTGTTTGATCTCACCCCGCGTTTACTTTTGCTTTGTTGCCTTTGCATCCAAATTTATTGCCAATATCAATGTGAAGCTTACTTATTGCTAAATTTTTTTCTTCTAAAAATTTTATGGTATCAGGTTTTATGTTCAGTTCTTTAACCCATTTTGAGTTAGCTTTTAGTGTGGTATGAGATAGCATTCTAGTTCCATTTTTTGGCATGTGGCTGTCCAGTTTTTCAACACCTTTTACTGAAGAGACTGCCCTTTCCTGGTTGTGTATTCCTGGCTCCTTTGTCATAAATTAACTCACTGTATATGCATGAGCAAAATTATTTAAATGCTCTTAGCCAGTTCTCATTTGTGATTAAATCGAACCATAGGACACTTGATAGTCAACTAAACATTTTTAAAAAGGCAATTTTGTATAGTTAACATAATTCATATATTATAACACAATTCATATATAACCCCTAAAATCCAACTTATGTATATAAGTTATATATAACTTATATATAAATACCTAAAAGGTACCTAAAAGGATAAGAATAAAGGTACAAAAATATTCAGATTTATATTTTAGAGTATGGAATTTATATAATACACACACATACAGTGTTGTACTGATTCTGTATTTTAGTGTTTTTATTGATCTTTGTATTTTCTGTTTACTTTCATCCTTAGTCCTGTATTGCAAATGTTAGAGGGTAAGGACTGCACTTAATCTACTCCACATGCATTGCTTTCTAGAGATAATGGTGATTAAATTTGGACATAGGTATAATGAGATATTGGTCCACACAAATATAGTTTTAGGAACAGACTCTTAACTATAGAGAACAAACTGATGGTTACCAGAGGGGTGGTGGGTAGGGAGATGGATGACATAGGTGATGGGGATTTAGGAGGGCACTCGTTACGATGAGCACCGGGTATTGTATGGAAGTGTTGAATCACTATATTGTACGCCTGAAACTAATACTACACTGTATGTTAACTAACTGGAATTTAAATAAAAACTTTAAAAAATCAGAAGAGTAATTATACTGTCCATAAGTTTGTAAAATGTAGATAATTAAAATGGTTATATTAAATTTTACAAGCTACAGCTTTAGGATTTCAGTTGCTATTAAAAATGGAGAAAATGTAAGTCCTAAATATATGGTTTCAGATCAAAGAAAGAGAATTTCAGTAGTGGGGTTTTCACAAAATTTACTTTTCGGGGGAGGGGAGCTTTTTCTCCTCTGAGTAGCAGAGAAACACATTTGGATATTTTTAGCCTTAACCAAAACATTTATTAATAGTAAATTAATTGGATAGGAGAGAGAAAAATAGCAGTAAGAAAAACAATATGTCTGCTCTTCATTTAACTTACATTCTCTAATGTAAAATCATTACCCTGCTTTAACCTAAAGGTAGCAGGGAAGAGGGATGAACAAATGGGAAATAGAAGAGTGTTGGACTCTGTATTGTAGAAAACTGAGGAAGAATGAAAATTTTTATGAAGGTGAGTAACAATACCAGGCTTGTGGTTTAGAAAGATCATTTTAGTAGCCATTTGTAGATCCTTAAAGAGACTGTTGATATTGTCCAGAAAATGGGGTGGGAGGGATGCCTGCACCACAGAGGACAGAATAAAATATCAAGACTGATGACAATTGTGGGGGCACCTGGGTGGCTCAGTGGGTTGAAGTCTCTGCCTTCAGCTCAGGTCATGATCTCAGGGTCCTGGGATGGAGCCCCGCATTGGGCTGTCTGCTCAGCGGGGAACCTGCTTCCTCCTCTCTCTCTGCCTACCTCTCTGCCTACTTGTGATCTCTGTCTATCAAATAAATAAATAAAATCTTAAAAAAAAAAAGACTGATGACAATTGTGAAGTAGATTGGATGCCTAACATGATTAGGATAATCATATAATTTATCACCCACATCGTAACACTTTTGAGAGTAAAAGAGGCTTCTATTAATAATGGAGATGACATGGCAGTGAAATTTAAATTGGAACTGTCCCAAGCAAACAGGGATGAATTGTCATTCAAGTCATGCTGGAAGGAAGAATCAAAGAAGCCTTTGAGAATTTCAGTGGCATAGATGGAGATAAAATTTCTAAAGATAGGGAATTCAGGGAAGTTAGTTCCAGGAAAATGTAATGAGTTCTGTTTTCTGGTCTCATGCATTAAAATAAAAATATACAGCAGGCAGTTTGAAATTAGGTCTATATCTATCTCTGGAATTAGTTTAATACTAGAAATGTACATCAGAATCCCTGGCACACTGGGATGGTTGCAAACTTTGAAATAAATTACATCATCAGGAGAAAGAGTAGAGAGCGTAGAAAATGATGGTCTAATATATAAAGTGCTGTGGAGAGTGGGGGTTCACAGAAGTGGAAAGAGGACAGAATTTGAAGATACTCAGAGAAACAGTCTCAAATGTTTGGAGTGTTGTTTGTTTTTTAAAGATTTTATTTATTATTTATTTATGAGAGGGAGCACAATCAGGGGGCGTGGCAGGCAGAGGAAGAAGCAGACTTCCTGCTGAGCAGGGAGCTTGATGGGGGACTCGATTGGGATCATGACCTGAACTGAAGGCAGACACTTAACAGCTGAGCCACCCAGGCACCCATATTCTAAGTGTTTTACATAAATATTTTCACATGATCCACAAACAGTGCTTATGAGGGAATAGTTAGTTGCCCAGGATCACTGCCAGTAAAAAGTGGAACCCAGATTCAAACCACACAGCCTATTTTAGAACCTATGCTTTTAACCACTGAATATTGGCTGTTTTCTTATCCATTAAGAATAACCAACACACAGCAATTAAGAGACTATGCTCAAGATCCCCACTCTTCCCTTGAGTTGTTGGAGAGTAATTGCCTCCTCAGAAAGTGACTGTCAAAAATCATGCATCCCTCAAAATAGGAAAACTATGCTGTTCCACACCAGCATTCCTCAGTTTCCAATTCACTGTATCAGAGAGGGGCAATGGCACTGGAAAGGCATATTAATTCTACCTGAAACGTGATTTATGGGACAAGGATGGAAGACAGGCTGAACACGGCAGTGACTTCTGGACAGAGAAAAAAGATCTTGAGTAATTTGTCAGAAGTAGACACTGAAAGGGTAGGAAAGAGAAACAGTCCAGTAGGGAGAGTGGAGCAGATTATGTTTCAAAGGGAAAGGAAGAAACTTCTTCAGAATTGACTAGGTAGGCCTGATCCTGACAGCTGTTCATAATTTGTGACCTTGAGCAAGTCACTTAATTTTTCAGTCTTAGTTTTTTTTTTGTTTGTAAAATGAGAAGTTTGATCTATAATGTGTTTTCCAGTTGTAAATTTAAAAATAGTTTTAAATGTTTGCTTAGTCTTTGTATTATTTTGTTTGATGATATACTTTCTCTGAAAAAAAAACAAAAACAAAAACAAAGGTCCTATTATTATTGCCTTGGGGAAAACCACATGAAAATATTGATTGGAAAGTGAACTGGGTCATGGTGTTTGAAGTTTCATGTGAGATCTTTTATTTCCTCATGCCACAGAAGCATATTTTTACATTTGATGAGCAGAAATGCCATTAGTACATTGTTCCTTTTAAAACAGTGCCACCCAATTTGGGATATTTTTCTCCTTGAAGTTGCAACCCATTCAAATAATCTCCTGCATATCATTCCTATCCTTCCTTCTTTAATGTCTTTCTCTTGAAGTGCTGGCCAGAGAAGTTGAAGGCAGCAACCGATTCATCTGACCTTGCAATTATGTGGCTTTTAGCATTCCCTCCAGAACTGTAATTACTTCTTACGAAGAGTATCTTGTTCTGCAAGCTTTATTCTTCTAGGAAGACACAGAATGGCTTCTTTGACCAAGATCTGCTTGTCCAACCGATGGGGCATTAAAGTTACCCATTTTGATCATTGGTAGGGGTTTATGCCAGATTATTGGGTGCTCCTTCTGGAATGGTTTCTGTGGTATTTTCACAGCAGATCAATTCCTTGGTTGATAAACAAGAAATAGACCACTTTGGGGGGTGGGGGCTCTACTTTGTTTTCCTCTTTTCAGGGAAGTTCTGAAGAAAAAAAAATCCGGGCTTCTGGTACGGTGTCTTGACTGCTTTGTAGTGATTCAGCCTTAAGATAGGAGGTAGCACGCCTTTGTGTGCAGACTCACCAACTGGGGAGCCACTTTGGACAAAGATTAAGGGAAAAATGATGCTTGTTGGTTTGCCTTCTAGAAACCAGTTTCATTTTATTGTTGATTTCTCTTTCATCTTGTCCTAACTTTGTGTAAACCCAAACTGAAGTATCCATTTGCAAACTTGATCGTTAAGCATACAGAACAACTAAACAACGATTCTTACTAAGTGATTCTCAGTTACGTCTTGTGGCCATAATGACATCGCTCTCTGTCCCTCTTATGCCCTAGGGATAACATCAGCGTTGAACTCCACTCATCCAAAGGTCATACCTCAAACTAATTTAGATGAATACATATACGGTTTATATAATATGTATCTCTGCAAATTATAGTGAAAATCTCAGTTCTCTTCAGTTCTCTCTCTAGTGCTAGGAGGAGCTATTACAAGGGACTGACACCCTGGGATAAGAATGGGGGAGTGGGATGTTCTGGAAATTCATTGACTGAAAACACCAGTGTATGACCAAAAAAGACATCATTCCTCACTTTATCACTGAATTAGGGGACAACTGTAAGACCTGTGCTATGGTCTCTTGCTACTATTTTTAATAATTCAGTAAGAACTATCCTCTATCCTCTATCTGTAAAGAAGTGCTTTGGGATATTCCTTAAAATGTCTTCCTTCTTTTCTATCTTTGCATGTGTCGTATTTCTTCACAACACAGCTGCCACGGTGTGCCCATCCCATACTATGACACTATCAACCACTGCCTGCACGTACTAGAACTAAAAGTATTGCTTTGCGAGTAGGCCAAATACGTACTGAAAATTGGCTGCCGGTCCTCTTGCATTTTGTTCTGGTTTCACTTCCCACTTTCCCACTCTTCTGTCTCTCTTCAGGCCTCCAAAACCACCCTTCGCAGTTGCCCCTGCCTGAGGCATGTGCTCAATGAGGCATGTGCGCACTGTCCTACTTTGAAAAGTACTCAGTAGGAACGATTTTCATCTTGCTGTTGCCAAATCTGCCCAAGTACCTTAATATAGATCTCAGCCGTATCCATATTTCATCCATGTTTTCTACCGTCCTTCTTTCCTAGTGCAACAGTACAGCAATTTGTATTAAAAGCTACCTATGCTTTGGGCTGATCGTCTTTTTCTTGAATAACAATATGTTGTCTTCAGCCATTTTTTTCGCAACATCATTAATATCTCTCTTTCAGGGCACCTGGGTGGCTCAGTGGGTTAAAGCCTCTGCCTTCGGCTCAGGTCATGATCCCAGGGTCCTGGGATCGAGCCCCACATCGGGTTGTCTGCTCAGCAGGGAGCCTGTTTCCCTTCCTCTCTCTCTGCCTGCCTCTTTGCCTACTTGTGATCTCTGTCTGTCAAATAAATAAATAAATAATTTAAAAAAAAAATATCTCTCTCTTTCAAAAGGATCATTTTTGCCATGCTCTAGAATCCTCCCTTTAAAAAAGGGGGTAGGGGGTGGAAAGTCTCTCTTAGAATGAGGTCTCTCTCCGTGGTCCCTTTCCAGCAAAACTTCTCAAGGGCTGTTTATGTATTTCCTGCCCCCTCCTCACTATAGTCTCTCCTAATCATATTTGATATGCACTGCATATCAGTACACACATATCAGTACACATATCAGTGCACACTAAGCACTGCATTGAAACCAATTCTACTCAAAACATCAGCCATTAACATATTGTCAAATTAGATCATCACGTCTCATCTTACCAACTTCTTAACATCATTCAGCAGTTGCCCACTTTTTAAAACATTTGCTTTTCTTGGCTGCCACTACACCATACACACTTAGTCGTCCCGCCTTCCTACCTTGTCCCCCTCTCTCGCTCAGTCTCCTTTCCATGTTTCCTCCCTTCCTGGATCTAAATGTTGGAGTGACCCCATGTTTGGAGCTTGTTTCTTCTTATTTATAGTCTTTCTCGAGAAGATCTCTTATAGTTGTCCCCTGCTTGTAAGCATCATTGTACGTGTTTGTAATTCCCGGTTTTATAGCTCTAACTCTGAACTGACTTACTTCCTTTCTTCCTCCCTCCCTCCCACTCTTCCTTCCTTTCTACTGTCCTTCCTTCCTTCCTTTTTATCCCATCTTCCTTTTTTTGTTTGTTTGTTTGAGCTCCATCGTCTTATACCCAGCTATGTTCCAGAGATCTCCAAGTGAATGTAAAGTAGGCATCACAAACATTGTGAGGCCAAAATAGAGTATTTGATTCTTTGTCCAGTCCATCTCAGCCTGGCCCTTCCTCTGTCTCTCCCATCCCAAAGCTCAGCACTTCCAGTCATCCAGTAGCTTAAGTGAGAAGTACTGAGGTTATCCTCCATGCTTCTTACTCTCCCCCATCCAGTCTGTCAGCCGGCCTTGTTTGACTCTACTTCCTAAAGACACCCTAGTAATCACCCTCTCTCCATCCCCACTGTTACCATTGTCATCTGTGCTTGTCTTCTTACAATCCATTTCTCACACAAAAACAAAATTTCTAAAATGAAAATAAAATCACATCCCTCCCTTACTTAAAGCTGTCCAAGGGAATACTTGTTTCACTCAGATGGAAATCCAAATTCCTCTTTTGGCCTCGGGATTCTTTATAACCTGGACCACGCCTATTGCTCTAAACCCAGCTCCCACTACCGTCCTACGGAGAAACTAGACACACGGCCCCTGCACACCTCACAAGTCCGATCTCATCTCAGGCCTTCATATTTGCTGTTCTCTCTGTTCTCTCTGAAACTGGATCATGGGGGACTCCACTCAGATGTTTAGAGCAGACTTCCACAGCTGCTTCATTTCAAGGGGACCTTTTCTGGTGGTAATATTGCCTTACTTATTACCATGTGTCTCGGTTTTGTTTTCACATTAGATCTTATTACTACTGGACATTAAATTATGTATTTCTCTTTTCTTGCTTATTTCCTATGCCCCCCCAACCCTAATTCCATATTTGTAGCTCCATCTTCCATAGTGAGAATCCTGGTTCCCAAGCACACTAATATATGCATTTATTTGTTCTGTCCTACACTACACACAAAACATCTACTATTAATAGTATCAAACCTACCAAGTACAGTTCTCATTTCTTTGCAGTTCTTTTTGTCCTGAGACTCTGTGCTCTGAAGGTGTCCAGTCAGGACTCTATGTTCAGAAATTCCATAAATTCTTTTTCTCTGTGATTATATTACCTGCAATTTCAACTCAAGTTCAAGAGTAGCTTTTCATTCTTTTTTATTGATTACTGTTTCTGAATATGGAAAATACTTATATAGCACATAAGACAAAAGTTATGCTCAAAGACAACTTGCTCACATCCCAATTTTAATATCTTAGAAATCACGGCAAACATATAACTACTAATCTTTTGGTTAAAACTTACCAGTTCTCCTACTGTTGTACTTTTAGGAGCTTCTTGTCCTTTTTTTCCTTAAATTATACTGACATTGACAAATAATGTCTTTAAAAAATTTTCTTGATACTTTTCTGATCTTTTGTTCTGTGGTACAGAATATTTGCCACTATGAATAAAGTTTTCCCTATTTATTGTTTCTCTGTATCAGATATCTGCAATTATAATTAGTATGAGGATTAGTCCAAATGTAGGGAAATATTGGCTATCACAGATGGTAGAGTTTCTCTCCGTATATGCACATAACAAATTCAAAGATGGAACTTAGGTTCCTTCCCCCCGCCCCCCATTTTACCTGTGCATATGGAGCTCATTTATTTCAGTCTAAAGTGGGCTTAATAGAACCTTCTTTTTGGAGTTCGCTACACAGCCAATCATTCTCCTGACCTGAGTGATTTTTCCAGAAGTAGCCTATACTCTAATTTGTTAATGGTCCTTTGTTTGGATTCTTTCAAACTCACAGTCTTAGGAGATAATCTATTTTCTATCACAGAGTTGTCTTGGGAGTGAAGATGTTCTGGCCGACATGTCTTCCTCTCCACCTGCCCCTCCCACCCTCCCCCCAGAGAAGCTGATTAGAGGCTGTGGGAGAGAGAGAGAGAGGTACTAATGCACTAGGGTTCCTGGATCTGTCTATCTCAACAGATACCTCTATCCCAATTTAACCATATGAACATATAAAGTCTCATTTAGTTAGTTACATTAATATTGTATATTCTTCTCTCAGAGTTTACATTCTAAGTTTACCTAAAACTTACTCATTTGTTACATGTCTAGTTATAGCATAAGGCAGGATAATACACAGACTGTAGCAGAAATATCAAATGTTCTGGAAAAGAGATAGATCTTAATTTCGGTATAAAGGATCAGTCAGCTATCAGTTAATAGTCAGAGATTTTTATTAAAAAACAGAGGTTTTTATTAAAAGGCTAACCAAGAGATGAGTCTGTGAATATTTCATTCAATTTAACAAGTACGTATCAGCCACACCAATAAGCCTAAACATAACACATGTTGTGGGTACACGGTATTATGGGAATCACCGGGCATACAGATATCGGGCAAAAAACAGCATCTGCTTGCAAAGAAGTGTAAGGCTATCCACATAATAGGTCACAAGGACTCTGCTTGGGCATCATCTTGCAAAGTCATTATCCTACTCCTAATTTATCCTGCACAATGCCACCAGAATAATGTGGCTAATGCAGAGTCTTGAACATTTGGTACTTTTACTTGAAAAGTTTTAGTGGATAATAGTTTTAGTGGATTTTCTAGATAGAATAAAAAACAAATTTTTTTTAAAGATTTTATTTATTTATTTGAGAGAGAGACAGTGAGAGAGAGCATGAGCGAGGAGAAGGTCAGAGAGAGAAGCAGACTCCCCGCGGAGCTGGGAGCCCGAAGCGGGACTCGATCCCGGGACTTCAGGATCATGACCTGAGCCGAAGGCAGTCGTCCAACCAACTGAGCCACCCAGGCGTCCCAAAAACAAATTTTTTAATTGCTCACGCTTATAAATACTGTTTTTTAAATTTGAGCATTTCCCGTTGCACTTGCATGTCTTATTTATAAAATACTTATATGTATCCTTGTGCTACTGAGCATAGTAAAATATACTAATATAAGCAATAGAGAAAAAGAAAAATGAGATAAAAAATGAGATCAACATAAAATAAGTCATTTAAAAACTATCTTGCCAACTATGATGACATTCTACTATAATTAGCTAATATTTGAAGGATATATAATATTTGAAGGCAATATACATATATGCCTACATACAGGTAAAGTATTTTAAATAGCATTCTGAACACAATCTTCTTTTGATTTTCAGATAGCAATTGTTTTTACTCATTAATATGATCGATGAAGAACTCAGTTAAGTATTAATAACAGTAGTAACTATTAGTTAACTGTTTGTAACTATTAGTAAACTATTAGTATTAATTATCCCAATTAATAATATTAATCCTAATATTAGTATTGAAAAGTTACTACTATTATTAATACTAGAGAAGGGGATATACTATAATACCATAATAATAATAACAGTGGAAACAATACTACCATTGTTTCCTTTGCTGTTTTCTGGTTTACTTATACTAGAAAAAAAATATAGGTCCATTATTATCTTTTTTTTTTTACCTTATTACCCCAGAACATCACCTCTCCTCCTCTGTAAGATGTGTGTGCTCCATCACACTGGAGATTTAAGCCTGAAGTCCTTTATCTGGCTTCAGAATTCTCTGTTACATGACTCCAATCTGATCATCTTTGTCCAGGCAGTAGTTCTTTGGAAGTATTGCTCCCCATCTCCTGACCAGGCCAGCTTCTCCTGCATCTGTGCCTTGATCCTTGTTTGGCCTCCGCTTGATTGCCCTGTCAGCCATAGTGGGAGCACAGCTTCAGGTCTCAGTCATGTTTCACTCCCTCACATCTAGCACAATCAGGGACAAAGAACACAGACCTCATTAAGAACTCACTCTTGACCTCACTGTATTGGTTGATAGCAAGACCTCCATAATTTCAAATTAATGAGATTTTTACCCTCCTTATTTGCTATTTCTTCTTCCATTCACAAATGGACCAATCTCAAGATTACCAGTATATCAGTAATTTTTTTTTCTTTTCCTCTTTTTTAAAAAAAATTCTGCATTATCTGGGAAGTTTACATAAAAATAGAAAATATTTGGATAAATGAATCAGTAGGTGAACATAGTTTCTGGAATTTTGTATACGCTGATGTTCATAGCAGGTTTTTTTCCTCATATTTTATTTTTTTTAAAGATTTTATTTGTTTATTTGACAGAGAGAGAGAGATCACAAGTAGGCAGAGAGGCAGGCAGAGGTGGGGAGAGCAGACTCCCTGCTGAGCAGAGAGCCCGACACGGGACTTGATCCCAGGACCCTGAGATCATGACCTGAGCTGAAGGCAGAGGCTTAACCCACTGAACTGCACAGGTGCCCCATAATTTTAAGTAAATCACACATTCTGATGTTCTGTGTTTGTTTCCAATTAAAACCTCCTCCAGTAACTCATGTGAAAAACAATCTTAGGTACTAATCATGGATAAAAATCACTGTAATGTTATAGCGCTCAGGCCTTTCGATACTGGGAATCTTCAACTATTTTTCGAAAAACGTCAGAAACAAGAAATTCACATTGGCACATTAGATTCAATATCATGCCTGTTCAATTATGTTACAAAAGAAAATAATTAAAAATTTAATTTGTCAAGAGCATTTTAATTGTTGATAAATCTGTGTCATGGAAACTGACTCCTTATTAGAGCTTGCATTACTTGAAGATCTGTATTTCTGGAAGCTGTCTCCTTGAAGTTTTCTATCTCTTCTCTAGGATATCTTTATATCTTTCATCTGCCAGTTAAGTCGTTTTTATTTATTCTTTGTTTTATCAGCTCCCAACTCATTCACAAGGACCAAAGGAGATTCTTTTCCAGAAGTTCAGCATCCAGCCAGGGAGGTTTCATGAGGAGCTGCAAGTTCATGACTGATTATTGCATGAGTTTCAGGTTTCACATTTTTATCCAGCAAACTTTATGTCGCCTTTAGGATTAGCTGCTCTTGTGGAAAGATAACCCATGAAGGCACAGAGATATTCTATGCAGCCGGGTAACATTACAGTGATGATACTGACTTATTAAAAAAAAAGATCCTGTTTAGCGGGACTTTATCTTCAACCAACATACCAGGCCCTATGCTCTTCAGCTCCAGGCGCCATGGTCATAAACTTCTTGAATCTGCAGTCCTAAAAAAAGGAATTTCCAAACATTTGTGACAACACTTGCGCATAAGGAGACATAGGATTTAGGATTTAGATATATACAGAAAACACCAAAATAACTGAAACTCCTCTAATATTGGTAAATATACATTGGGTTCCCTCTCCCCCCTGCCTTTCCCTCCTCCTCCATTTGACTTCCTTAAAGGGATCAGGTAAATAAGCCTTAGAAAGAAGTATTCCAAATCAAACTCTGCTTTATTGTGTGGTGATAAACTCTCCTATAGCTCGTAATACAATAATTTAAAAAAATCTTCTCTGTTCAGTGCCTAATTGAATTTTCTCAGATTTATGTGCTCTCTTCCTCATAATTTCTTAGTTTTTTCCAATTCTTATATCATTGGCCTTTACTCCGTGACATAAACATCTAGCAGATGAATGGCTATCTATATATTGTTTTTTATCTCTGTGCATATTTGCTTTGGTATTTGTCTTATATTTGCTTTTTCTATGTATTTTAAGACCTACAGTTTCAGAAAATAATTTTGAGTTTTGTGTTTTCTATGCATATGTAGAATTCAAAAATAGAACTTTAAACTTAGAAGACACAATGTGATAAAAACTGCAGAATAACACATTCCACTAATCATCAGTTGGAGAAATAGTCTTAGCTTTAAAAAACAAAATAATGAAAGTAGAATTTCTATAGCTCCAGAATATTGTTAAATTGTCAGTTGATCCACCAATATTTTCTTTCTGGTAGCCATTGATGGCTTTTAATAGCTTGTTTTTAAGGGGATCAAATGTTTTGATGTACTGCATATGTGATATACCCAGCCCATCTGTTATGACAAAAATTGCAATTATCTTTAAGCTAAACCAACAATCCTCCAAATAAACAAATAAGTATATAAGGCATGTGACACAAACTGTGACTTTGGGGTATTGTCTAATCTTTAAAAAAGAAAAGAAAAGAAACCTGATAACTAAGCATTTATATTGTAAATCACAAAGAACCAGAGCTACTCACAGATAAAGCACCAGTTAGCTGACCTGGTAGTCTATAGTGGCAATTCATTTTATGAAGTCTAACACATGAAAGAAGGGGGAATTACTAGTATAAGAGCTAGATGAGACATGGGCTATCAGAGTACACGGATTTCGAAAGGGACATGGAAGCTGCCATGCTTGCTTTCCTTTTCAGGTTTGCTATAGGTTAATAGCCTAAAAAATGTTTCTTTCTGGGGAAGAAAAGGGGGGAAATGTGGCTTATTTCCAGCTCATAAAGAAAAGCAGAGCTGAAAGGAACAAAGAGATGAGACTATCAGGACACGTTTATCATATACCATCTTTAAGAATCACATTAAATGGAGCCACCTTGTCCACTGTTTACTTAGTTTCTGTTTGACGTTACTTATTACATTTCACTTAGGAAAAAAAGTAGAGAAAAGCACTTCTTCTCGCATCATTAAACATGGACAACCTTCTAGAAATTCTTTTCCCATTTTATTATCAACCTTTCAGGGTTAAAAGTGTGTATGTGTGTGTGTGCGTGAGCGCGCACATGCATGTGTGTGTACCAAGATATATAAGTAAGTAAATAAATAAAAAAACAAATAAATAAAAAAGCAAATAAATAAATAAATAAGAATACTTACAGCACCCAAGTGGGATAAAAATCAGTGCAAAAGCTCTATGCAGCATTCGAGGTAGTCAAAAATAATGACATTTCATTGTATGGCATTGATCTTGCATACTTAAACTTTGATTTAAAAGGAAATCTTGGCAGGCAATTAACCTACATATAAAGATTTGTATAATAGGGAGCTCTTTTTGAATTGCTAATAGGTAATTCCTTTTCTCCCTAGCAGCCCATTGAGGACTCCTATTTTTTAAATGTGGACTCTGTCTTCCATAGTATATTAGCATCAACTCTTCCAACTGTCCTCTCTGTCTGCTATTGCATGAGTGTGGAGCTGTTTCCTCTATTTCTTAGGAGATAGATGCCACGTAAGTGAAAAATAGCTGAAGTACAAAGCCCTACTGGAAAATGCCAGCATCTGAATATGTGTCTCATTGCCTATGCACCTTGTCAACTAAGAATTGATTCAAAGGAATTTGAGTAGAGGGCATACAATAAGATTTTAAAAACCACAGAAATTAGATGGCATTGTTTTAAATAAACAGACATCAGATACCAGGAAAGACCAGTTGTTAATCGAGAAATTTAACGATATAAATTGAGACTGTGATGAAACTTGGTTCAGTGGCCACGTCATCTAAGAGGAAATGTTAAGTAAGTATCAGTATCAGCCTTATTAAAATCATCTTTTAAAAAAAGAATCCTATCTTCAAGTTAATTTTTAATAACACCTGGCCTAGGAAACATTAAGTCTTTCCTTATATCCTGGGGTTATATTCAATATTATCAAATTAGTTTATAGGAAAACTGTTCAATTAACAGCACCTATAAGTCTGTAGTATCTTAATGTGTCCAGCATCTTTATTCCTATATTCAAAACCTTTGAAAATCTGGTCCTATCACATGTTTCAAAATTTATGTTCCAAATCCTTTCCTAGACAAATCTGTCTTAGCCAAATGAGTCTACCGATTTTTCTTGAAGCACACTTCTGTCATTACTCCTACCTCTATTGTTTCTTCTTACCAAAAGTCATTAATTCTAAATTACACAGTAGGCACTTTGTTGTTATTAAGTGCACTGCTTTTTAAATATATCCCTGATAAAGTTTATTTTTGCTAGTTTTAATCATTACTCCCACTTTTCCGTGTTTAGGAGAAAGGAGGGTGGTATAGCTTCCTGATGGTGTCATTCCAAGTGCTCCCTCTTTCTCCAGCTTAACATGAGATCTGATTTGATGATCCTATTCCGTCTCCATGCCTGATAAAAGATAGAGTGATTCAGGTATGAAGTGATAAGAGTTAGACTACACTGGTGATTATAGAAACGGAGATTAAAGATATATGAGTAAATATAAGCAATGAATTAAGGATTAGGAAATGATTGTGAAACAGGAGAAAATATGGCTGTGGGCAGAGAGCCAGATTATACAGAGAAACAATGAGTTTTCTCTGAACATACTAAATTTGAAGAGATGTACAAAACTACACTTGGTACGTGCATCCTTGATAATATATATATCACTATAAAAATATATTTATACATGCATGTTAACAGTTAGGGTTTCATATATAAACCCATGACTTCTTTCATTTATAAGAAAAAGCATAAAGCTTCAAGTATGATTTTGAGACTTTGCAATTGGCCTTAAGTCCTGTTATTGGCCCCAGGACATGATCCGAACACATTGCCATCCTGTGAGGCTAGAGATTAAGTAAGACATGAGAGCTGAAGATGTTACTACAGAGCGCTATTAACATAGAAGTGGCAGTTGAATACATTCACGATAGATTGGCACAGTTAGCAAGGAGGGAGAAACAGTGATGGCGGACACCTGCAGCCAAGAATTATTCTATTAAACAAACAAACCCTTCTACTTTTGTGTCACAAATCATGACAGGGGCGCCTGGGTGGCTCAGTTGGGGAAGCAACCGGCTCTTGATTTCAGCTCAGGCCATGATGTCAGGGTCTTGGGATCAAGCCCCAAGTAGGGCTCCTTGCTCAGCAGGGAGTCTGCTAGAGATTCTCTCTCTCTCCTTGTCCCTCTGCCCCTCTCCCGACTCTTGCTCACTCTCTAAATAAATAAATAAATAAAATCTTTAAAGAAACAGATCACACTTTTGGGTTTATAGTAACCCAAAAGTATTATTTCACAATGGTCTAGAGTCATTTGGGTGTCTTTGCTGATGGAGGACACCGTCTCCAGAACTCAGCTGAGTTCACTCACGTGTGCACGATTGACTGCAGAGTCCGATGAAGACTGGCTAGTGGAGTGAGGCCTCGGCTGGAAAAATCTGTCTCAGCTCCACAAGGCCTCTCATTCTCACGCAGGCTGTCTGAGTCTTATCATCAGTGTGGGGCCATCATTTCAAGAGAGAAGGAACAGAAGTACCCAAGGCTTCTTAAGGCCTTGACACACAGCCGTGGCACACAGGCACATTGTTTTGGTCAAAGTAGGATTCAGATGGCCAGTCCAGACTGAAGGTGTTCAAGTTCACACGGAAAGAGACAAAGCTGGAGCTAGAGTTCGGGCCTTTCCTGGCTCCCTCCCTCTTCTCACAGCACCCTGCACTTAAGTATCACGCCGCTTTGTATGGAGGGCGCAACAGTATTATAAATGGTTGTTTCTGCAAGAAATTTACCTTTCTTCAGAGAATAAAAAGTGTAAAGGCACGAAATTATCAAAGTGAATGCATGCAATCAAAAAAATAAGAAAATAAGAAAACGGTTTTCCCAAGACAGCATCTGATTAATTGCAATAAGTAAGAGAATTCCACAGAGAAAGAGATTAAAATAGCTAGATGAAATGCCTTATTAATCAGTGTTCTAGAATAAGATTTGGAGCATTTTGTGAAAAAGAGAATGCGAGAATTTATATGTTCTCCGAATCAGTCATAGGTTCTTCACCCCATTACATGAGCTTACATGCGAGCTGAACACAGCAACATCTTGAGGAATTCAGGGACAGAAAAGCGAAGTTTGGATGGGATCTGGGGATAACAGTGTTGATTACAGGGACACCTGGGTGGCTCACTCAGTTAAGCCTCCGACTTTGGGTCAGGTCTCGATCCCAGATGGATCCCACATCAGTCTCCTTGCTCAGCGGAGAGCCTGCTTCTCCCTCTGCCTGCCTTTCCCTCTACTTGCGCTCGCCTACGTGCTCTCTCTCTCTCTCTCTCTAATAAATAAATAAAATCTTAAAAAAAAATGGTGTCAATTAGAAAGTGTTGCTATGAAGGCATGCCTATTGGAGGCACTGCAACGTGGTAGACAGGACAACAAGAACTGGGACAAGACTAGGGGCATGGGAAAAGACATTCCCCAGACCAGTTACTCACTTCTGGATAGTTATAAAGCAGCCCTGCTTAAGGCCTAAAGTGTACAGAACTTCATGGTGTGTGTGTGTGTGTGTGAGAGAGAGAGAGAGAGAGAGAGAAAGACAGAGCGCCGGGTGGGGGGTGGGGGTTGATTCCATATGTGCTTTAAACAAATAAATAACCTAAAAACACATTAAGTATTTACTGTCTTTGCACTCAAAAGTTTAAGTGCATGTTGGAGGCAATGCGGTAATGCGGGGCAGGGTGGGGGGTGGTCCCGGGGTGGTGGGTAACAAGGGGCTGAGGTTGCTGCACGAGAGGACACCAGAACCATCCTTCCAATTAGTCACTGTTTTACCTTGTTATGGAAGCCCTCTAATCTGCTTTGTTAAGACAAAAGTCCTTGGTCTATACTGTTTGGATTATCAAATTTTCAACCTTTGAAATGTTGCTCAGGCTTATCTTCTCTGACCCGGTAGCATGAACACATCGTTCCGTATGGAATTAAGAGAACAGGAGAGGGCGGCTGGGGCACAGAACCGGGGCGGTTGGGATCCGATGAGCCGGATCAGCGCAGACATCAAGGGAAAGCACTTAGCTGTTCTTAATGACCACTTTCCTTCATTAGTGCGAACTATGATGAATTACTGAGTGGCACGCGGGACAAAATAATATATGACACCAAGATAATGAAGAGGATAAACATGCATGAGGAGCAAAAACTACATCTAATAAATTAATCAGAAATAAATAGGTAGTGATATTTAAAAATAAAAGAAGTATAGTTCTAATGCAAAGTGTTTTTTCTGCTCCTTGCCCAATTAGGTCCCCAACTACTACTAAAAATCATTTCATATTAGAATAACTGTATAAGTAGAAACATTATCTAAATACCCTTGCTGTTTCCTTAAAGATATTTGGCAGGATTGGATTATTTGTACAATGTTATATTCTGTCAAGAAATTATTGGAAAAAAGCTGTTAAATTTTTAATTTCTGCCAGAACATTTTAGCTGTCAGGAAAATGAACTTTTTAATACCCTGGCAACAGATTAAATAACATCTTTAAATATGGCTTGACATTTATTTGAAAGAGTTGTGTATTTTTTCCTCTTTTTATTAAATTATGGCTGTCACCACATAAAGATGAAAATAATATATTTTTTAAAAGACCACAAATTCAGTAATCAGCTATCAAGTTTGCTCAGTCTATTAAAAAACTTGCTTTTCTCAGCAGGTTGCCTTCTTAATTATCTTACCATTTTAGAGCTCTGCTATGTATTTTGCTTAATGATCTAATTGTATATTTTTATTTTCCCCAAATAGCGCAGTTGTTGATTATATGTGTTTCTGCCATTTGATAAAATGGAAGTGGTCAGCAAAGATTACCTTTAATCTTGGCCTCCTGTTCTTCATTTCCTTTAAGATAATCCCTTCACCCATTGTTTTCTAGCCAGGCTGCTCCTTAAGTTTGAATAATAACTATTAAACTCATAATAATAACTATTAAACTACTTTTAAGTTTAAAACACTACACATTACCTATTGCCATTTTAACATGGAGGAAATGGATGGATTTAAATTCTAGAACTTGAGGCATCAATAAACATATCTTAAGAAGAGCTTCTGACAAAAACTTCTGAAAACAAGCATTATAGGTACCTAAATCATAATGTTGGCTTCTGGTGGACCCTTCATTAGTAATTCGACGTGAACAGTGTCACGCACACTGCAGAGGTTTGGGGAAAAAGAACTGTGCAGTTTCTACATGATTTCAAGTAGACTGAGAGTCTCAAAATGAATTAAGCGCAGTTTTAGAATAGTTTAAGAGGTTTTTAAAATACTTTGAAGAGTGCAGAAATATATTAAAATAACCTCTTTTAATTATTTAAACTTAAAATAATCAAGTTACATGGGTTAGAGATGATGTACAGGAATGCCTGGGTGGCTCAGTCAGTTAAACATCTGCCATCAGCTCAGGTCATGATCTCAGGGTCCTGGGATCAAGTCCTGCATCAGGCTCCTTGCTCAGCGGGGAGTCTGCTTCTCCTTCTCCCTGCTGCTCTCCCTGTTTGTGCTCTCTCTCTCTCTCTGGCAAATAAATACAGTCTTTTTTAAAAAATGATGTACAAGATAGATCCTGATTGCCAGAGCAAAAATAACCCTCCAGATCATATTTTTTTTTAATTTTAGTATAGTTGAAAAAATGTTGCATTAGCTTTAGGTGTACAACCTAATGATTCCAGAAGTTTATACACTATTTTATGCTCACTACAAGCGTAGCTCCCATCTGTCAGCATACAAGGGTATTACAGTATCATTGACTATATTCTTCATGCTGTGCCTTTTTTTCTGGTGAATTACTCATTCTGGAACCGGAAGGCTGTATCTGCCACTACTCTTCACTCATTTTGACCATCCCCCACCCCCTCTCATCTAGCAAACCATCAGTTTGCTCTCTGTATTTGCAAGTATGATTCTTTTTATTTATTCACTTGTTTTTTTTTTAATGCCATGTATGGGTGAAATCATATAGTATGTCTTTCTCAATCCAACTTATTTCACTTAGCATAATACCCTCTAGGTCCATCCATGGTGTTACAAATGGCAGGATCTCATCCTGTTTTATAACTGCATAATATTTCCTGTGTGTGTGTATGTGTGTGTGTGTGTGTGTGTGTGTGTGTACGACATCTTCCTTATGCATTTTCTATTGATGGGCACAGGCTGCTTCCATATCTTGGCTATTATAAATAATGCTGCAATAAATATAGGAATGCATGTACCTTTTTCAAATTCATGTTATCACTTTCTATGGGTAAATATCCAGTAGTGGAATTATTGAATCATAAGGTATTTCTATTTTTGAAAATTTGAGGATAATTTGATAATTTCCACAGTAATTGTACCAATTTACATTCCCAGCAATAGCATATGGGGGTTCCTTTTCCTCCACATCCTTGCCAACAATTGTTATTTCTTGTCTTTTTTATTTAAGCCATTGTGACAAGTACACAGTGATATCTCATTGTGGTTTTAATTTGCGTTCCCCTGATATTCTCATTAGGGATGTTAAACATCATTTTATGTGTCTATTGGCCATAAAACCCCATACACAAAAATAAACTCAAAATGGATTAAAGACCTCATTGTGAGACTCATAAAAACCCTAGAGGATTCTGAGCACAGGCAGAATTTCTCTGATATGGGCCATAGCAATAGTTTTCTAGATATGTCTCCTAACGCAAGGGAAACAAAATCAAAAATAAACTATTGGGACTATATGAAAATAAAAAGCTTTTCACAGAAAAAGAAACCATCAACAAAGCAAAGAGGCAACCTACTGAATGGGAGAAGATATTTGCAAATGATATGTCTGATAAGGGGTTAATATCTAAAACATATACAGAACTTATACATCGACACCAAAAAAAAAAAAAAAAGAGCCGATGACCCAAATAGACATTTTTCAGAGAAAACAAACGCTTCAGACCTTTTGATGTCACTGACCTCTATTCTCTATGAAAATTCATGGCTCTCGGGCCCAAATCTGATCTATAATATGTACACTTGCCATGCACTTCTGAGAAAACTCTTTATTCTTTCATATGTGGTTTAGCCTCAAAAACAAACCAGCTACACTATCATAGTTTCACATTTTTCAGTGGTCCTTTTTGTAAATGTACAAATCCCTGTCTTTCTAAATAAAATTCAGAATACTATTATCATCTAGCAGAACTGGAGAGAAGATCTTAGGTGTTCCTCAGTTTTTAGCTCTAGGTGCTTAATTAAATCTGTGAGTAGCTGTGAGTCTGTCGGTGTCCAGCTGTTGCTTCACGTCTCAGACACTCTCAATGTGGGGGGAAAATGCTGATTGAACAGACACGTGCCTGTTAGCTGTCCTCTGCTCAAAGCCCTATCAGATCTTTCAAGCTATTCCAATGGCAGCTTTATATAAATAGATCATTTGATCTAAACTTCTAGTATTCTAACAGATTTGTTTCACATTAGTTGGTTTCCAACATGCCACTGTTTTTGGAATGAAATGGGATTTGGGAAATAGAAGCCTTGGGTTTAAGGTCTGGTTGTATCACTTTCTCGTTATGTGATAGTAACCTCTTGGCTTCTTCCGGCCCTAGCTTCTTAGTCTGCAAAATGTTAACACTGTCAGTGCTGTGGGAACTGAAGACCAATGCTATTCTATTTAACCATCTAAAGACATCATCAGCTTTTCCTCTTCTAGTGATATTATTCCCAGCTCGCTGAAGTTTCCTCTTGGAAATTTCTGTCCTGATGCCAACTTCAGTGAACTGTAGCCTTGGGAGCACCGAAGAAGCATGGAATTTCTCTGAAGGGAATAGACCATGTCATTTGTCGGGGCCACTGGCTGGTGGCTATTTCAACTCTGAGCCCTAGAAGTGAAGAATAGATGTTTTTATCTTTTTGCCCTTGTCCTGGAACTGGTAGGGAGGAGCACTCTTCTGACTAATGAACAGTCACAATCCCATTGTTAAGAAGTAGGAATTTCAGGGGCCCCTGGGTGGCTCAGTCAGTTAGGCATCTGCCTTCGGTTTAGGTCATGATTCTGGGGTCTTGGAATCCAGCCCCATGTCCCTGGTTGGCAGGGATCCTGCTTCTCCCTCTTCCCTATGCTCATATGCTCTCTTGCTCTCTCTCAAATAAATAAAATCCTAAAAAAAGAAAAAAAATAGAGAGAGAGAGAGGGGGGGGGCATCGATTTCAGGTGACCCCATTGGGCTGCTGATCACTCTGCTGCTTGGAGACAGGCCTCTAGTGCTACCTCCCTGCCTTTCCTTACCTCCTCAAACCTGTCTATCTTGCTCTCATCAGACCATCGAGTTGCCAACTTGTATGAGCCTTAACAACCCACACGGTACCATGAAGTTTCCCTGATTCTCCAGCTAAGAGGCGTCTTTCACATATCTAAACTCCAGACTCATGTCCAGTTTATACCACTTTACAATGCATTTGTTGACTATCTGAATTTCCATAATTGATTTGAAGACACAGATTTTTGCATCCTGCGATGTTCAGGATTATGTTTCAAATATAGTTGGCACTGAAGAAATAAATGTTGAGTAAATGAATCAGAGAATGAACAAATGCATAGATTATATTGGAAATACTCTTTAAGTACGAATCTCTTCAATAAGAACGGTGAGCTGTAAGGCAAAGGTTTACTGCCTAAAGTTAATTTATTGGTATATTTTAATTTTCCTGGTTGCATATGACCTTAAGATGTTACTCCAGTAAAAGCTATTGGAAAGGATGACAGAGTCTCTCCAGGGACTGAATTTAAACCATTTTTGACTATCAAATTAAGCCTGAAAAAAGACATGTTAGGCATTCCTTCTATTAATATGAATAAGAAAAATGGGATACATGCCAAGCCATTGTTCCAACCAAAAGGTGGGTTCACATTAACCTTTGAAATGTCAAATTTTCAAGATGGGAAAAATTAAAAAAAAAAAAATCCTGAGCCTGAGATCCCGCATTCCTATGGAAGACTAAGTACTGCAATTAAACAGTGATACCAGTAAAGAATTTTACCAATGGCCAATGCTTGTGTATCAAATGCCAGCTTCTGTGACAACTAAATATTTTATGCATGAACATTTAAAATATGCACATACCTTTAGATTTAAAATAATATCAAATTATGCCAAAATTGTTTTTATTTTAATAATTGCCCCTCCCAAAAAAGTAAAATACAGATATGATGTTTTCCTTCTTTGTAAACATTAATTGCTTATTTTCATTGGCCAATGTCGCTAAGGAGCTTGGGGATAGGTGTCCTCTTTTCAAAGAAGTAAAAGAGTCTTCCATTTTAAAAATATGTATTCATCATTTTATGTTTAAACATATCCATGTGAAAGAATGTTGGAACTGTAAGATTATTTATTTTAATATTTTTATCCAGGTGTCTGTGAAATTATTTTCAGAATCTTAACATGATAGTCATTTACATATTCTAGAAGGGACTAACATTTTTGGAACTGTCACTGGCATAGGGTGATAAACTAAATTCAGCTGAAACATTACCCTTGTATTCCCTGAAGGAACAAGTTCCAAACTTTACCCCTAAGTGGCTCCATGACTGATCCTTTTTTTTCTTTTTGAATTCCACTTTTTAAAAAGCCCTTTTTATTTCCATCACTTTTCTAGGTAGTTCTTCAATCGTTACTGAGACTTGCTTTTAATACAAATGTATGGCATAATTACAAAATAAAAAAATAAGAATGATGGTCCTATTAAAGAGTCAATATGAGATAAAAAGCCAATTAAAACCCCAGATGGAAGTGATGCGTGAGAGAAAATAGTATAAATGGATAACGGTAATCAGTTGATTGGTTTATAGATCTGAGGTTCCCCAGGGGATGTTTTAAATCCACATAGTGGCCTGGAATGCTGAATTTTGCATTTGGGAGCTTTTATTGAACTAAAAGATCCTACGAAGGCTATGTTCCCTCTTGGCTTCACATCCAAGGAAGACTCGAAAGTAAGTTAATTCAGTCAGGGTCTGGAATAAATTGCACACAATAAATCCACTTTAGAAGATCTTGTCAAATAAGCTGGAGGCTGCCCCATTATAAAATTCTAAAGATCAGATACAAAGCCAAAGCCATAATTTTAGGGAAATGGCAGAATTTCAGTGGCTCAATATTTGAGAATTTATTTATTGTTCTCTGTAGAATTGTAGTCATTCTGCGTATTTCTGTAGACTGTAGGATGATACAGCTCCCCTGACCAGCTATGCTTGCAAGGTTTGACAATAGAGAAACATTTGTGATGTGTTCTTCCCCTTCTCTGGAAGCTAGTTAGAATTAATAACACAGTCTCTCAAGTGTTGTAAAAGAGATCACAATCCGTAGATCATTTGCCATCTGTATTCTGGGTCAGAAATAAGGCAAAATGAAAGAATAAAGTGCAGAAAGGGACCCGGTCAAAGGACACACAGCTTACATAGAGGAGAAAAAAAAAAATTACATTTTAACAATGAAATACTGTACTTGAATTATGAAGCAAATTGAAGCAGGCATCATTAGCTTTGCTTTTTGCTAGTTACAAATATTGAAGTTTTTTGTTTGTTTTAATAAAGGTAAAGGAATTGGGATCTCCTTAAGAAAAACCCTAAACCTTAGTATTAAACTTAACTTCAGCCTCTGTTTTAGTCTGTTCATGCTGGTATGACAAAATACCACAGACTGGGCAGTTTGAACAACAGACACTTATGTCCTCACGGTCAGGAGACTGCAAAGTTCATGATCATGGTGCTGGCAAATTCCATTTCTGGGGATAGCTCACTTCCTGGTTTGCAGATGACCACTTTCTTCTCTGTGAAGGATCAGAAGGCAGAGAGAGAGCTCTCTGCTGTTTGTTTGTTTGTTTCTTTCTTTCTTTCAAGATTTTATGTATTTATTTGAGAGAGAGAGAGAGTGCACACATGGGAGGGAGGGGCAGATGGGAAGGGAGAAGCAGATTCTCCTGGAGCAGGGAGCCCTGATGCGGGACTCAGATCTCAGGCCCCTGGGATCTATAACCCTGGGATCAAGTCCAAGGCAGACGCTTAACCAACAGAGCCACCCAGGCACCCCTTCTATCTCTTTTTCTGTAAGGGTATCAGTCCTATTGGATCAGGGCCTGACCTATATGATCTCATTTAAACTTACTTACTTCCTCAGAAGTCCTGTCTCCAAATACAGCCCCTGGGGGGTTGTGGTTCAGCATAGGACTCTGGAGGGGACACAAACCGTCCGTTCTTAACGGCCTCAACATAGATTGTTTTGTTCCCTATACCTTCTCAATCCTCAGTGTTTATGTATTATCCTTTATACTGCATATTCCTTCAAAAACCAATGTATTTTGTTTATATTTGTGCTTTTGTATTTTGGTGTTCAGCGCCTTCATATGAATTTAAACTTCCCTAAATCGGATTTATATTTTTTTATGAATTAGCATGGCTTTTTCTTATCTGCTTCATTTTCTCTTGTACATTGTTTTCTATCTTCTATATAAATGGGATATATCTATATAGTACCTCAATTTCTTTTACATAGCTCTAGAATCTCTAAAGGATACACTGGTTTGTAGTCATTTGAAACTTGAAATTCTAATTTCATGGAAATAGATCTTCAAATATGTTTCCAGAAGATGTATCTTGTAGGTTAAATATTTATTGTCACTGAATGTAAATCATGACATTCTGTTTGAAGAAATAGAGGAGTGAGAAGAAATTAATAGAATACATTGGCAAGGCTTGGATATCAATACCAGGCTTGACACTTTATGGATGTGTGGTCATTGTGCAGGTCATTGAGCCCGCCCGCTGAGTTTCTGTGTCCATTTCACGAAAATATGGATGTTTTATAATAGTTGTCCCATCCATCCATAGGGATGTTCCAAGGATAAAAGGAAACAATCGATATGAAAAATACCATACAAAAGTTGGTTTATATTCAGGGAAGCAGTTAAGCATAGGAAGAGTTTTCATATGTTTTATCTTTTGTTCAAAAGAAATTTAAACAAGAAAAGTGTAGAATATGAACTTGTATGCCTTCAAAAAATTAAGTATAGCAGGATTCTCTCCCAATTCTATTAGGTCTTAAAAACTTCCATATATATATGGATATATATGAGATACACACACACACACACACACACACACACACATATACACACACACCACATAAGTATTTTTAAAAGATTTTATTTTTTTGACAGAGAGACATAGAAAGAGAGGGAACACAAAGTGAGTAAGAGGGATTAACAGGAGCCCAACGTGGGGCTTGATCCCAGGACCCTGGGATCATGACCTGAGCCAAAGGCAGATGCTTAACGACTGAGCCCACCCAGGTGCCCCTCCTCTTATTTTTAATTTATATTTCACCTAACTTTTAAATTTAACAACTATGTGCAAAATGTTTAGAACTGAAAATTGGATCAATTATTTTTAGTAAAGAGTTCAGTTTTACTTGAACAAATTTAAGGAATATAAGTGACATACTTTTTCATATTACAGTGTCCTTTCTACAATGGCATAATATTAGGAAGACACCAGAAATCTGCACATTCATTTAAGATCCTCCCTACCCTGTTAAAAAGCTCTAAAATTTTCAAGAAGAAACCATGCAAATGGCTGCATATTCAACACAATCTAATTGTACAGTGAAAGATTTTTCTGAGAAGTTTGCTCACTGACCTACAGATGGCAGAACAATGTAGCAAATGGAAAATAGGTGTGTTCTCATTGTACTTGCAAAATCAAAGCAAAGGATTGTATCTAAACTACCTTTGTGAGAATTGTATGAGGTCAGAGAAGAGAGAGTCAGGAAAGGGGAAAAGCCACTACCAGTTACTTTTCTTCTTTTTTGTGGATTTTGGTAGGCAAAACCCAGGGATCTTCTTTGTATTGAAATGTATTGAGAATAACACTTAGACTGGAAGCTTGGTATTCAGTAAGTGCTCTGAGCTGACTTTTCCGAAAATGTGTAAGGGAAGTTGCTTGTGTAAGTGGGCCAAAGGGATTTCACACATGGAACTTATTTGGGTTTTCCCATATTGTAGTCTTTCTACATGGGGAATTTAGATTTCTATGTGACCAAGGATTTGCAGATTTTCTACAGCTTGCTGTATTTTCAAGCAGGGAGAAGAAAAAGACAGTATCTTCCTAAATGGAGTTTTGTGGATCTCTTATGTCTTTACGTTAACTAGTGCAATTGGCTTAAGACACGTTAATTTTGGTGATGTGTGCATAAGAAAAGATTTTCTAATTTGCTTCCCACTATTCAGATGGCCTTACAGATTGTGTAAACTCAATTCCATGTATGTTATGGTATGAATTCACAAGGTATTGGGAGGTATTAGTTCCAAAAAAAGTATGTTCTTGCAAAGTTTTGTGTAAAATTAAACATGGATTAGTTAAATCAGATAAAAAAGCACAGAGGGTCTGGTATTACTTAAGGCATTATTACTCTGAGTTCTCTGGGGGGAAAAAAAAAACCTCTTTTATGGTATAAAATATTTACCAACATTTTTATCTGTTTGGGGGCTGTCTAAGTGACTAAAGTATGACTCGCCCCTATTTAGTAATTTCTTTCTGCGTGAGACCGAAGCAAAAACAGTGGACGGGGATTTCAACGGCGAAAATCAGAACAGGTAGTTGAAACCACAGACTGCAATCCGAGTCGGATGTGGGGGAGGAGTGAGGACAGCAGACTGAGACAAGCTGGAGAGGGTGCCTGAGGGAGAAAGGAAAGTGGATGTTTGCAGCAACAGAACACGTTCCTGTGGTTAGCGAGGGTAAGCCGGGCTCTCAGGCATAAGAGCCTCACACCTGGCAAAATTTTAGGAGGTTGGTTTGTGGGAGCTCTGAGCCCTCACAAAGCACCATCACCAACCCCTGAGCCCACTGAGTTTGGGTTTCCGCCAATTGCAAACACAGTCTACTCTCTTTCAATGCGCAGATGGTAGTCATAGCATCTATCACTTGCATCATAATGTGCAGGTATTTTTAGAAAGTGATTTTCCATAAAGTCACGCTTGTGATCCTGGCAAAGAGGCTCTGGGACTTCAGTGTTGAATGAGTTTATCAGGTCCCTTTCCAAACCACACTTGACTCTCTGGTTGTGGAAAGAGGCAAAGGAGGGGCAGAGACAAGCGCGGCAAAGAAAGCGTGTATCATTCATTCATCATTTCCTCATCAGGTGCCTGGCAGCGTGTCGGCACCAAGCAAACATCATCCCTGTCCACTTGCATGAAATGCATAGCCTCATACACCAGAGCAATATGAAGCTAATAAACCCATGGTCCTCGATTACGAATTGTAAGAAGAGTGGTTGAGTGTCGATCAGGGAAGGCTTCTGAAGAAGGCATATTTAACCTAAGACTTAAATAGTAATGTGTACTGAATCTACCATAGGAGGTGCTCTTATTACCCGCAGTCATTGTCCATGATCATCATCCATATGTTAGAGAGGAAGACGCAAAGTTGCTGAGAGGTGGCACGAATGTCCCCGCGCATGGTGCAGTAAGCCACGCTCTGAACCAGGTATCCCGGCTTCCAAGTGCTGGCTTAACCGCCCACTGCTGCCTGCAGGCTCCCGAGGAACACGCAGCGCTCTGACCAGTCTCCAAAGCAGAGAAATCTGGAGATCAGCTTCCTCCTATCAGTCTCCCATAGGTCGGGTTCACCCCCACGCTGTACAAAGTACCAGCGTCGGTATCCCTGTGGGTGATACTATTGGTTATAAGATCAGGGACGGTGAGGGCGCACGTTGTCTGAAAATACGCTCCCCAGAAGGAAAAACCCGCTGCAGGTGGCCCCTGAGCCAGAAGTCACCTGAAAGCTGGAAATTCTCTTATCCCACTTATTCTGGGCCAGCCTTTATCTCCTTGTGATAGAGACCAAGGACAGTAAGTGGAGAGGGGGTAAAAAAAAAAAAAAAAAAAAAAAAAATTACTATAGATGACACTTCCTGTGTCTAAGATTTTTTAATTGTGTTCAGTTATTTAGTATAATTATACCTAATCACATAATTTCTGTAAATTGGTGAAGTGACATAATTTAAGTGTTTAACAAGAAATGTAGATTAAATAATTATAACATATAGCTGCAATTTATGGATAATGATGGGCAAATTTTAAACTTTGTAAAATAGTGTAATTTGAACCTTCATGAAAATATCTCACCATTTCGGTTTCCTATTTCTGACCAAGTGCAACAGCTTTGAAAGCTACATAATGTAAACTTAAGGGCTTCGTTCTTTCTAGGACATCCTTAGTATAGAGAATTCTTAAGAGACTACTGTGATTTTAGCCTCTTCCTGGAAATCTAATATGAAATAAAGTGCCTCGGAAGGAATTCAGGACTCCAGCTGTTTCTTGAGTAAAATGACCATTCCAATGTCAGAAAACTCTGCGGAAATAAATGGTGACTTTGACCCTGGAGCTCTCATTCGTGTGTGAATTGTTAAGTCATACAACACACATTTATTGGGGGCTGTTATGAGTCATGCGTTGTGCCAGCTGAGTGCAGGACATCCTATAGAGAACGGAGTCTAAGGGAGCCAAGAAAAGAAAGAGGATGAGCAAATAGGACATGCCCCGCATTATCTTATCAAGAGAGCAGCGAAGATCAGGGTCTTTCAACAGGAAGCTGATGTTGGTGACTTTTATGAGGCTTTGCAGTAGTGTGGTGAATGTCAAAGCAAGGAGTCACTTGCGAGGCAAGTTAGAGGTGAGATGGAGAGACCCATCATTTTCAGAAGTTTCATAGTGAAGTAGAAGAGTGACCTCAGATAATAATTGAAAAGAGGTACGGAGCTTAAGGAGGACTGCTGTCCTCCCACACCCCCAATGGGACTGGTTTATTCGAATCCAGTTGGGAGGTACAGGGATGGCAAGATTTTATCAAAAGCATTCATGCCAGATTTTTATCTCATCCATTATTTTCATTTTTTCATCAATCCAATCCCGTGAGAGATTTGCTACTATTATTCCCATTGTACAGGTGAAGAAACTGAGGTTGAAGAAGTTAAATATCTTACCCTGGACTGCTAGCTAGTAAGCAAGACTATAAGACTTACTTACTGCACCAGGTCTGTCTGACTCAGAGTCCACATGAGTAGCTTTTCTATAGGTAGAATTAAACATAAAAGGATGAGAGCTGATCATCAAAAGCTCCAGGCCCCCAGAAGTCTGGAGTAGATGAAATCCAATGGAGAAGTGGAGAGAGAAGACTCAGTCACCCAAAGCAAAGCAGTGCCATTTTAATAGAAGGGAGAGTTCAAAGTAGAAGTTTAGATACAAGTTGATAGATTCAGTGGAGGAAGTCGGTGGTACTTTTATGGGATGGTTTCTATTTCTTCCTAAGTCAAAGTCCCTCCGAATGATAGAGCAGAGAGATAAAGGAGCCAAGATTTCAGACTGAGTGGAAAATGGTACATAGACTCAACCATTGGGAAGAAAAGAGCGAGCTACTACAGAATTGTGTTTGCCTGTTCTTCAAGACCAAGTACAGGTTATTCGCAATAAGTATAGTACAGATGTGCAGGTTGAGAGTTGCATGGGTTCACAATTGTGGCTTCGCCAAGCCAGTGACAAAGGAGATTCATGGCACTCAGAGAGCAAGAATACTGGTAGAGTGCGGCTATGGTCATAGGTGAACCTTAGACTTTAATCCTGAGAGGAAAGGAAGTGAAGCAAGGAGAGAGCCAATAAAGAAGATGGAAGTAGAAGATTCTAAGGACTAGGATTTCTTATTCAGTCCATATTTAGATCTGTTTGGGAAGTGAGTGAGAGAACTGAAACATTGGAGACTATAGTTAACAGTGAAGACTGACTGAAGTTACTATTTCAGAACTCAGCCAGGATGGAAATAGCCCCCACTTATTAGGAGAGAAGATAGCCCCTACAGGGTACTATTTCTAAGAATATTTACTCTCATGGCATCAGAATGACATCAGTCTCACAGTGTATCCTCAGCCAATTCCTTAGAAGAGGAGTATACATGCAGGAGATATCGTGCTTATTAAATATGTTAAAACTGAAGTTAAGTTTTCTGCCATACGCTTAACATGAGTAGCTGTAAAAAAATGTTTTGTTTTGGGGGGCGCCTGGGTGACTCAGTTGGTGAAGTGTCTGTGCTTGGCTCAGGTCACAATCCCTGGGTCTTTGGGTCCAGTCCCAAGTGGGGCTCCTTGCTCAGTGGGGAACCTGCTTCTCCCTCTGCCTGTCGTTCCCCCCTGCTTGTGCACGTGTGCTCTCGCTCTCTCTCTTTCTCCCCCACTTCTCTCATTCTCTGACAAATAAATAAATAAAACCTTTAAAAAAATGTTTTATGTGAGTTTTCAATGTCAATAAGTTCTTGATAATGAAAGTATTTTATGTAAAATGACAAAAGTATAGTTAAGAGCCAAAATTATACAAAAACTGAATTGATTAATCCCTACAAATTGTGACCATGTAATTTAAGTTATGACAGAGGACATAAGAATTATGTTTTCGAGAATTTAATAGTTTACCATATTTAAAGTGAACATAAACTCTATTTTTTAACTTTCATTTTATTCTAATCCTTCAGAATTCGAACCATGGTCCATATGGTGAAAATTGCTTCTTGGCAGATGATCACTCAAATGATAATTTTTATTTTTATTGTGAACTTGATATTGGGGCTTTCAACTTATAAGTCAGAAGGAAGAAGGGAATATGCAGGGAAATACGTCTGCATGTGCTTATACATGAGTAGATGCGCGCGCGTGGGCATGAGCAGCAACGCGTGTGTATGCCGTGTACGTGTGTGCACGTGTCTATTTGTAGGCATGAATTAATTATACACATTTTACTTAGATGATCTTCCAGGTAAAATTTGTTGACTGACCATAGCCATGTAATTCTCATTTGTGCCTGAATCATGATGTGTAATCTGAAGACTCTCCATATAGAAGTAGCTTCAAGAAGATTATAAAGTCACTGGTGTCAGCAATGAGGAAATATACAATTATTTTAACTTAAAATGACAACATTACCACAGCTCCCCACATTTCTTTCTTTCTTCACATGCCATGGTCACATTGAATACAAGGTAAGAAAGGAAGAAAGGGTCGAACCAAAGAGAGAGTGTTTTTTGAAAAGGAAAGAAATTGCAGCCCCTTCTGTGTTTCAGAGACAGACAAGGAAAGTCATCACAGTTAAGATTAGGGCAAGAGAAGCGGCCTGAGAGGTCTTATTCATGGCTCTGTGTTCCACATAACCATATTGTTTCCTCTGAGTGGCTGAGAAAAAGAAAGGCTCTCCCTTTTCTGATAGCTCATTTGGAACATATAAAAGCCTTCCTCATCAGGTTGAGAAAATTACATCACTGATAAGTCAACCTTCTGTACCCTTTGGATCCTAGTCTCTAGATAGAAAATGTGGCATTTTTAGACATTAAGACTATTTTGGATTCCTTTGAATTCCTCCAAGAGCAATTGGCTCTGATGCAATGGGTTTTTTCCCTTATCTCCTGGGCTATGAAGAGCTCTTTCATCATCATGGCATTTGAGTTAGCTGAGTCCCTGGAATAGGTCAGAAAAAGCTCCTATGGAGATTTTCATATTATAGCATTGTTAGCTAAATTAATCCTTTGCCTAGATTTTCTTCACTGAGAGAAATTTTGTAAAGTTAATTGGAGTCTCAGGGAGAGAACTAACAAAAGGCAGAACTTCAGTGGGGTCAAACAGGCATATTACCTCAAAACCAAAAAGATGAATTAGAAGGGAGGGTACTTGGCTTTTAACACAATTAAAGCCTGAAAGGAAACTTAATTTCATCTAGTCCATTCTTTTTTTTCCTCATGGTAAGAGAGTTCATGAACATTTCTAGAGGGATACATTTTTATCGATTACTCAGAAACTACAGTGAGAGAAATTATATAGCTTTTCATGAAGTCTCATGGTTTCAAGTATTTTGCTCGGTGACTTCTCTTCTCCAGCTTAAATATCATATTTAAAATTCTATCAAATTCTTGTCTGGCCTCTCCCACACAAAAAAGCAAATTGTCGTTTTTATTGTGAATTATTAACCATCCTATTTATGATAACCTTAAGCACACTCTTGACACTGAAAGCATACTTTATTCTACTGTTTTTAAAAACTGATAACCCTTTCTCCATAAAAGGTCTTATTTATCCATTAAAGTTACCTTCTTATACATTTCATATATTGATTGTATCTTAAGTACACATGACTCCTCATTTCTTTTTTTTTTTAAGGATTTTATTTATTTATTTGACAGAGAGAGAGAGATCACAAGTAGGCAGAGAAGCAGGCAGAGAGAGAGCGGGAAGTAGTCTCCCCACTGAACAGAGAGCCTGATGCGGGGCTCGATGCCAGGAACCTGAGATCATGACCTGAGCCGAAGGCAGAGGCTTAACCCTCTGAGCCACCCAGGCACCCCATAACTCCTCATTTCTTACTAAATCGTTAAATATTAAACTTTTGGTGCAATTATTGAATGTCTGTCTCATTATCATACATTGAACTAAATCTCTTGAAGTAAATTTACATTTTAAAATTCATACATATATATGTGTGTGTATGGTATACAGACATATACACATGATGTCGTGTGTGTGTGTGTGTGCGTGTATGATACAGATTTGTATCATTGGCGCCCTCAACACTACTGAACTTGATCAGAAAGGATAATCTGTTAACGGGGGAAAAATGTAATCTGTGCACTGGTTTTGCCACTAGATGGCACTGACCTGCCTTTGGAAGCTGCTAAGGATCTCTGCCTAATTGAGAACAATTATTTTTTTAATCAAGAGCTATAACACCCTTCTTAATCGATAAGCTTTTAAGTTTGCAATGAGTTTTAGTATTCGCAAATATCTCATATTGCTTAGAGCAAACATAAACAGTTAAGGGATCAAACAACAAGTGAGTACTGGTCTTTTCTATGCTATTTTTTTTAATCCCTCCAACTTTTTCGTATACGCAGAAAAAGCAGAGTTCAACATAGAATTTAAACATTTTCAGCCTTGACAGTCTTCATTAGTATTTTCTAAAAAGTTACCCATTCCTTTCTCCTGGTTTAAAGTAACTATTGATCCAAAGTTAAATTTTTAAGTTATTTAATAGACCCTAGTTACGCAAGTGTGACTATCAACTTCTGTTTAGAGAAGGTATTTGCTTGTTTTTTCTCCCTGGACTACCTCTAACAAATCTCATATGATTGTTTGCTTCCATTCTGTTTGCCTGAATTATTGGTTCAATTGGGATTATTTTTTAGGAAGATAATTTTTATGTAACACGAGGATGCATAACAAGAAAATGCTGTTATTTTATCCCCTTCGAATTAAGATTCACTGTAAAGTATATCAAAATAAGTATTAGAAATATTTGTCTCCATTCAACCTTAATTTGCCCTCATGTGGAGTAATGAAGGGTGGCAAATACGATATAGCAAATTAGCTTAGGGTATGACATGTCCATTAGATATCACAATGTTTCAGACTAAAGAGAGAATCTACATCAAGGTTCTAAACCCTGGAAGGGTGCATCAAAATTACCTGTGGAGCTTCTTAAAAGGATAGAAACACAATCTCCTCCGCAGAACTATTTATTGAATCAGAAACTGTTGGTTGGGACCAAGGCCATCTGTAGTGCTGAAAGGCTTTAAAGACTGCTCTGGGATGCACCTAGAGATAAGAACTACTGGTCTTCCGAGGGGAGGGGCGTAGGGAGAGGGTGGTGGGGTTACGGACATTGGGGAGGGTATGTGATATGGTGAGTGCTGTGAAGTGTGTAAACCTGGCAATTCACAGACCTGTACCCCTGAGGCTAATAATACATTATCTGTTTATTAAAAAATTTTTTTAATTAAAAAAAAAAAAGACTACTGGTCTTCAAAGAGGAGCTTTGATTCAAGAGCATTATCTTATTTAAATATTCTGCACCATGGTTACACTCTGGGATCTGGAGCCAGCTTGCTCCCAGCATTTCTGCTCAATATCTCTGTGACCTAAATCAAGTTACTTACGGTGCTGTGCTTCAGGTTTCTTGACGATCATAATGATGACAATAAGAGTCTCCATGTCTTATGAGGTCATTCTGAGGAATGATAGACCTAATCCACATAAAATGATGACAACTTAGTCCTCAATAGGGGAAAGCTATTATTATTATTATTATTATTATCATCACTATCATCATCATAATTAGCACTGTTGCAGACATATAGCTGCTCTATCTGTTGATAAGCTATAAGTTTGTATAAATTTACTTTTGTTACATTTAATTTTATTTTATTTATTTCTGCTCTATTTCTATTTGTACTTTAGGTGAGAATCACATGGATTAAGGTTTAAAAAAACAAAGTTAGGGAAGATGAAGTAACAATTTTAAAAACACACAAAATATAAATTATTTCACATGCTTCTGGAGTCAATAGAAAATTAGCCACAGAAAATTTGTTTATGGATTGTCAAGAGTCGATTTCATGTCTTTTGCTTTTTTTTCTCCCCCATCGGCCTTTAAGATTTGCTCAGAACTCCCATTTATAAAAGCTTTAAAAAAGTAAATGTATTTCATGTATCAAGGATTTATATTCTCATATGATCATCAAGATATTAGGCCAATATCATGTAATTAAGACAAAACTAAATTCTTCCTAAAAAAAGAATTTAGGAATTAAAACTTACTGAAACCTGAAGGTGGGAATGTTTGGATTCCATCCCAAAGTTTTTCAGAGCACATATATTACAATATCTCATACTATTGCCTTGGGTTTCACTACCATAAATGGAAGCCAAAGAGTATTCTACAATTTACCTGAAATTATCTTTCATTTTTCAGTCTGGTGATTAAAGTTACCCTCTTCCTTCAGGCTCTGCTCAAGTATCACCAACTCTAGAAGTCCTCAGTGGGCCCCCAATCCATTTACTCTGAAGGTCATCACTCCCACCATTTGTAGGTCTCTTAGGGTATCCTACTTTATACTGCTATTTAAGATCATTATATAAAGCTGTCACATCCCAGTGGATTGTACATTTATTAAGAACAAAAGCCAGTATGATATGATTTTTGATAAAAAATTACCATGTTGATAGGAATTTTTTAGGCTAAATGGTGATGGGTATTAAGGAGGGCACTTGGTGTGACGAGCACTGGGTGTTGTATATAAGTGATGAATCACTAAATTCTCCTTCTGAAACCAATATTTTACCATATGTTAACTAACTATAATGTAAATAAAAATTCACACACACACACACACACACACACACACACGGAAGAATATTTTAGGATCTTCTTATAACCCTAGATATGTTTATATTAATAAAACTGACAAATTCTAGATTATTAAAATAACAGAGGCAAGAATAATCATTTTCATCATTTACTTGATAAGTTGGTCAAAAAGTGAGCAAATCTGGCATTTAGAATAAAACAAAATTTGAACCATCAGGATCATGAATATTTGATTGAAACTCTTGAAATAAGGTCAACATTAACCACCAATCTAGTAATAACAAAGACTATTTTGGAAAAAATTTACATGCAGACTGAAAATGAACCAACTTCAGTTTATGTATGTATATGTGTTTGTAGGTATATAATTTTAATGGTTGACTGTATATTTTCTGTGAATGTGAACTGTACATGGGATATGATGTCATATATCAAATATGGTTCCCTCTTTGTTTGGGAGTTTAACCAATTATTGAATTTTTTAAAAGATTTATTTAATTATTCGAGAGAGAGTGATAGCAAGCTGTGGGGAAGGTGTAGAGGGAGAGGGAGAGAGAAAATCTCATGCAGACTCCCAGCTGAGCAAGAAGCCCGACATGGGGCTTGATCTCATAACCCTAAGATCATGACCAGGGCTGAAATCAGGAGCAGTACGCTTGACCAACTGAGCCCGCCAGGCTCCCCTAACCAATTATTGAAATAAGTAGCTTTTTTTAAACTGTGTACAACCAGATATATTTCTTGATGTTTATTTTCCAGAACTTTGCCATTTTTAAAATGCAGAAAGAAAGTAGAGAGGCTTATTTTGACTTTATAAATTATAGGAGCAAAGTATGCTTTTGATATTTATCAGGAGTTAATTGAGTGATTCATTTGCTGTTTCATCATTATATTGTTATAGCACGTTGATGTGTGATTTAGTTTCCATTAAGTGTTGCTAGAAGATTAATCTAGTTTAAGATGCTGACTAGGCAAGCAAAATGTTTGCTCACTGCAAGCATTTTTATAATTAACTTAGCAGCACAGATAAATAAAGAGGTAATCTTATAGTAACACAGAGGACATGATATGACTGGTGTCTGAGGAAATACATTTTAAATAGCAATTCATAGCAATTCATTGATATATAAAAATGGATATTTGTAAGGGGAAGAAAGGGCTCTAGCTTGATGTTTACAATGACATGTCAAAACTTGCAGTATTTTTCAATTTACATGGCTGAAAAAGGTTGAAAGCAATAAAATACATGTTAAATAGTACAATATATTACTGATTTATAATGGCAAAATGTATGAATAGGTATAAAATTATATAATCATTTGTGCCTTTCCACATGCAGGAAGACCACTATTCCATCCTAATAATTATAGATCGGGTTTGAGAAAAGAAGACATTTCACTTAAATTCCTACATTTCTAGAAGTTTGCCTCCTTTTTTGAAGTGGAAACTAGGTCTCAAATAGGCACTTACTGTTAAATGTTTAGTGAGACCTCTATCATGGGAAACTCTGAGTAAAGCACACCCAGACACACCTTGGATTCCAATTTACGTGTTGAAATCTTGAGACAGATTTACAGAAACAAAAATTATTATCTGGAGAATCAGCAAATTAAGGGGAGCTTCCCCAGTCACAAAACACTCCTGGCATCAAATTCTCCTAGGAAAACCAATTATAATCCCATTGTGGTGTCAGTCTTCCGAACCCAGATGCACAGCAGAGAGAGATTGTGGTCGAATAGAATCTTTTCTCTGACCTTTGCTTATTCCTATGGACCCCTGTTGACTAATGCCTACTCCTGAATTATACTTCATTTTCCTGTACCAATTATGATAGTTGGCACTTACACAGTTCTTGGTTTGTGCCAAACACTATTCTTAGTGTTTTGCAGCTACTAGAACATTTAACTTTATGATGTCCACATGGATGGCAGTATTTTCACAATCACATTTTACAGATAGATAAACTGAGGCAAAGAGAATCACCAATATGACGAAGATCACACAGCTGTGTAAGTGGTAAAGCCAGAATTCAAACAAAGGGGGTCTGTTCTAGAGACTGCCCAAAACCAATATTCGAAACCACCAAAACACACCCGCAAGCAGATCCTAATCTTACTTATATTTGTTTTGTGAATGCAAAGAAGAAACCAAAAAAGTGTGTGTGCAAAACGCTACCTCTTCCTTTTAATTTCATGTTTTATTCCTTGTTTGCATTGATCTAGAAATGAAATTTGAGCCCATTTATTCAGCTTCAGAAACTCAGGAACCAGAACTCATATTTTATATGTACAGAAATGCCTTCTGGCTCCACAGATAGAGGAGGTTAGTGCTAGATGTTAGCAATTATGCTTAAATGAGACTCGTTTCAAACAAAGTCAAAATTAAGGAATCTGATTTGGCAAAGTGTCGCGTTTTTAGAAATCTTGTGTTCTCTCCAAACCACCTTGTCCTCGGGGAATTCATTACCTGACAAGCAGGCTTGTGGCAGGTCAAGTTCAAATTGGAATTTTGACTGTGTAAACGCAGCCTCTCGGTAGCTGCAGTTTTCAGTTAGGTAAATACTTTAGATAAACAGCTTCATTATTTTTTCTGTATAACTGAAGATAATTATATAAATTATAACTAAATTCTGTATAAACTATAATCTCCTTGTAATTACCTCAATTAATGTTTTTAATTGACATAATGGTTCACTTTTTAGCTTAATACCTGAGGCATTTCCATTAACTCTCTGCGATGAATGTTAACAATTGCTCCTGGGGTATAAGTCCAACAGACTTGTTTGCCCCTTAAGTAGATACACTTGACTTACAAACTGGTGGATTCTGAAAGGTTATTGTCATCCCTTTATAAGCCCAAAGTAACATCATTTAAGTGTGTACTTTCGCTACCTGTTAGAGACAAGAAAAGAAGACAGATAGTAGAACACACATTTGAAGGTTATTCTATAGGTTAAAGAATTTTCTTAAGCTTTGAAGGCAAAATTCCTCATTTGTTCCATGTAGGGTGCTGATCCTAGACACACTCCTCCAAAAGCAGGTATAAAAGGGAAAATTAATGAATCTAGATGTTTAACAGATTCCCCCACCATATCATGGCTTCCTGATTGCCCAGCTCCTGTGAATACATAAGAAAAGAAATCAGTTCCTTTTGGCCAAAATGGAAAGTACCTAGAAACAAAGAACCCTTTGTATTAATCCAGGGGGAAAAAAAAAAAAAAAAATGGCCTGAAGCCAGAGTGCAAATGGAGGAAGGAGTCTTGAAAAATTCTATTACTCAGAGAAATTCTAGTTTTCTGGTTGGTCTGAGGCAAGTATCCTCAATGCCCTGAAACTCTCTTCCAGTCATTGATTTCCTTTACAGATGGGAAGAGAGACCTGCAGACTAGCACACTGACTAGGAAATGTCAGAATTAGAAAAATAAAGACAAATTCAGATATTGGTGTACACAAGGACATCAATGACAAAGTAGAAACTGTGACATGAGAAATTAAAAAGTTGGGTGATACTGAATCACGAGCTTCTCTAGACATCTATAGTGGAAAATATAGTATTTTCCTTGGGTGAATTCTGTCCTGTCAACCTTCTGTTATCTTATGAGTCTTTTACATTCCTAAGAAGGACTAAACCCCAAGGAGAATACATTTATGGTTGAAAAGCCCATGCTAAAATTAAGCTGAGTAGTAAGAGAGGGATGTTTGCACTTTCATAAAAGCATCTAATGCTTTTTGAAAAGATGTTATGTCTTTGCATGAAGACCTATTCTGTTAATGAATCATGCCCAACAATGGTTTAAATCTGAGATCAAAAGATTAAGTTTGTGAGCCTTTCTTCTGAGATGATAAACAACATCTTCTCCCCATTAAGTAAAAATTTAAGTACTGCAGATGTTGTATGAATAGGAAATGGGTTTTCTGAGTTCTTAGACTGGAAGTATAGAACTGGACCTGTGTAATACTGCTCTGATGGGTAGTATTTGTGGGTAGTGTTTTCAAAAATGAGATACATTTATGAAAAAGGTGACTCCACTCACTCACATGCTTTCCACAGGGATCTATATGCCAGTGACTCCAAAATTCACTGGGGTGTAGTGGTGTCCATTACCTGCTGGAGTAGATGACTCATGAGCTGTGGCAAATGCGTCAAACTAGGCCAGGAAGTAGGAGGAGGAGCAGATGACAAAGGTATAAAGGGTGGTCAGCGGTGCTGAAAGCCCGGCTCTGACTGGAAACCTTGAATTGTTACTATGCCAGTCACCATATTTAAGTGGCAGAAGCCGGCACGCTCAGCTGTAGAATTGCAGAGCAGAGATGGGGGATACAGCCCTGATCTAACGTTGGGATGCTACTTGGCAGCTCCCGTGGAATGACAGAGATGGCGAGTCATCAAGGATACTGGTATGAGAGCTGCCCAGATGGTAGATCAGGCCTTTGGAAGGCAGAGGAGCAGCAGTACAGGGTGCAGAAAAGAACAGGGAAAATAAGAAGTTCTAACTGTTCCCTATCACTCTCCTTGCCATATAAACTGTGAGGAGGGTGCCTGGGTGGCTCAGTAGTTGAATCCTCTGCCTTCGGCTCAGGTCATGGTCTCAGGGTCCTGGGATCAAGTCCCGCATCGGGCTCTCTGCTCAGCAGGGAGCCTGCCTCCTCCTCCTCCCCTCTCTCTCTGCCTGCCTCTCTGCCTACTTGTGATCTGTCTGTCAAATAAATGAAAAAAAAAATCTTAAAAAAAAAAAAAAACTGTGGGGAGAGTCAAGTCTGATTGTAGCTGTGAAAAGCTTAGACATATCCCTGGAAAATGGTAAGTACTCAATCAATTCTACCCAGTAGCGGTGGTGGTTGTAGAAGGAGCCAGAGTAGTAAGTGGAGGTAGACATGGCAACAGTGGTGTTGTGGCGCCTTTCCTAGGCCGGCAATAACTTCTGTTTTCTTCCTTTGGAACCTAACTTCTGGTACATCCCCCACACTGCCACCCTAACCCTCTCCCTAAAACTTTTCTGAGCTACCTATTGACTTCCTGTTGACTGAATAAATCAGAAGTATTGAATCGAGTATAAAAGAACCCTCTGCCTTTACCCTAGCACTTCTATGTCTGCACACCGAATTGAGGGATTAAGCAGGTAAAAGATCATCAGAGAGAACCATATTGTGCTTCTCATCACTTCGTCATAGAGTACGTAATCACATGACTACCCCAAGTGTGGTTTCTCACGTTAGAAATTATTTTGTGTGCCTATGTGCGCTTATGTGTGGTGTGTCTGCTTGCATGTTCTTGTCTGTGAAACTAATTCTCTCAGATTCAACTAGTTAGAATTAATTTTTCTTCCCTTCTATGTCTACTTTCATCACATTATCTACTATAGCGTTTCAATCCTTAACAATTTATCTCATGGACTCAAGAACAGTACTTCATATCTAATATCAACCAGCTCAATATTTGGAGAACAGTGAAGGCTAGAGTCTGAACAAAAAGAAAATAACACATTCCATTAACTAGATTGTCTCAGTGTACTTTTGCTCTGGTCTCACGCTTTTTTTTTTTTCTCGTACTTTTGTTACAGATAGACACTTAGGAAAATAGTTTGTCAGTAAAACAAACTGCCTACTTACGTTATTCAGTGGTACAAGTTGAAAAGTTAATACTGATTCTTAACTCTTCCTACATAGTACAATATATCTGTAGCTTGGCTAATTTAGAAATAGCTTCAGTTCTCTTCAATCTGCGTAATCGTTATGTTCTGTGTGTTTGAATTTAAAACGTGTATAAATGTGAAGTTAATCTGTCAAATTTATAAGCAATGAGCATCCATAAATCTTTTTAGTTGATGAATTACATGGTAAAGGCAAGAGAACAGAAAAGGGAAATATAATTTGTCTAGACATTGTACAGCTTTTTTTTTTCCCTCTATGACGTTCTGGCGTGATTAGAGTATTAAAGGAAAGTAAACCTAACAGTGTAATGGGATACTTCCACTTCTAGTTAGCAGTCCTGCAATTTAAAAGGCAGAAATGCAGCAAAAGGATGATCTAGCAGGAGGATACCCTGTTCAAAATTACCTTTTGAGAGGCCGGGATTTTTGAGAAACACAGTTAACTCAGCAAGAACCGAAGAATGCTTAAATGGAAGCTAGCTTCTTGTTGTTGCAAAGACATATGTCTTGATTTGTAATTACCAGAAGAACGGGTTGCACATACTGTACTTTAAATCATTTTCCCAGCAATGGGAACTAGTACAGACATGTATGCAAAGGGCACACCATACTTTCCTCTTAATTTCCCACAGCTTTTTTTTTTCAGTCAGATCCCTTTAATTAGAAATAATCACTGGATAGTTAGTGAGCTTTTATATAACTTTGTCTTTCATTGGAAAAAAAAAAGTCAAGATGTCATAAAAATAGACCTCATATTCAAACAGCTGAACTGAACAGGAATGAAATTGAATACTTACCAAAAATCGTATATGGAAAGAACTATGAGAAATGTTATCCTAAAATAATTAGGAACTTATAGGAACCAAAACCTTGATTTTGTAAAAGTAAGATCTCTTTTTTAGCTTTCATTTTACCATTATTCAAAATCAAACAAACAAATTAAAAGCAACAACAACCACAAAAAGGATTTTGCTTAATGTCAGGAGCATAGCCAGACATCTATGGGCCACTTAATTACTGTCCATTCTATAGGTGATTTAAATTTGAATGAGATTTTGACATTTAAAAGAATATCAATTTATACAGTTGAAGTTGTTTTTTTTTTTTTTTTCTTTAACAAAAGGGTCTCTGGGGTGACAGGACAGGCAGACCAGCTTCTCAGGGCTCAGGGACATTTGGGCAGATGTGATGAGTCCTCTGGGTCAGTCTGGGCTGCTTCTGGGACAGGTGGCACCAGCTCCAAGATGGAGTAAGCTTCAGGGGCCTCGACCTCCAGAAGTTCTGGAACAGGCTCCTCCTTGGTCAGCATGGGGAGTTCATCACTGCTGCCTGCATTATGCCCCCAGGATCTCTCTCTTGACCCAGCCTCAGGGGAGAACCCTGTGGGACCTCTGCCAGTGGTCCCACTGGTGATAGTAGGGAGGTGCCCCCAGGGCTGGGCTCAGTGAACTTCTGCAGAGAGCCTTCCAAATGGAATCTCTGGTTACTATTCTCATCATTGAGATCCAACAGAATGAGGCCACCTCCTTGGGGCCTGGCACCCCTGCCCCGCCTCTCCAGGCCTCAGGTTCTCTCTGTCCTGCCACCTCACCTTCGTTGCTCCTCCTCCTGGGGGGTCCACCACTGGCACCCATTTGAACATATATGAAGGGAATGTTGCCCACAGTCACCCAGCCCTTCTTCCATCCTCAGACCTTCTCGATGGTGGCCATCAGCTTCTTGATGTCATCCTTGGCCAGGCTCTGGTCTCTGTTCTCAAGTCCAGCTGGCCATGGTGTAGGAGCTGGGGCTGAGGCCAGGCCCGGGGCTGGTCCCCCTCCAGTCCCTCAGACTCAGGCTCTGCACCAGGCCCAGGAGCCACTCTCAGCCTGCTGTCCCTGCAACAGTTGGCTGAGCCCTCCCTTTATAGTTGATCTTTTAAAGTAAACCACTCCACAAAGTTGAGTGATCATTGGTGACTCTCAAAACTACTTCATCTGGTTTAATTTTATTTCTCACAGTTGTCTCTGAGATCACTTGAGACCATGTGATTTGATGTCATTTGACATGTGTGAGGCAATATAAAACTGTAAAGCAAAATTATTTTACTTAACCACGATTTCCGTTTGTCTGGGAGAGGCCTCAAATAGCATTTTTTAAGAGGTTGTTTGAGATGTGATTCACATACCTTACATTTCGCCTAAAAGCCACTTCAGTGGTTTTTAGGATACTCATGTACAACTTCTACTTTGGTCAAGTTAGAACATTTTTATCACTTCAAAAAAATTCCTAGATCCTTTAGCTATTGCACATCTGTTTTCCAATCTCACCAGCCCTACACAATCACCGATCTATTTTCTGTCTCCATAGAATTTCCTATTCTGGGTATTTCATATCAATGCAATATTATAATATATGGATTTTGTGTGTGTGTGCGGTGTGTCTTTCTCTGAGCATAATGGTTTCAAAGTTCATCCATACTGTAGTGTGTATCTGTACTTTATTCCTTTTATTTTTTAAGATTTATTTATTTTAGAGAGAGCGAGTGTGGTGGTTTGTGCTGGTAGGGGAGCAGGTGGTTGGAGCAGTTGTATGGTTTAACTTTTATATTTAGGTCTTTGATTTATTTCTAGTTAATTTATATACAAACTGTGAGAGAATTCTCTTGCCTGTGAATACACAAAATTCCCAGCACTATCTGTTCAAAAGACTTCTTTCCCTGTTCAGTGGTCTTGGTACCCTTGTTGAATATCATTTGGCCATAGACACACAGATTTGTTTTTTAACTCTTCTGTTCTATTTATCAGTCTATCTTCTATCTTATGTCACTACTGTCACAGGGCTTCAGAGTTCTTATCTCACAGACTCAAGAAATGAATCTTCCAGAAAAAAAGGGTGAAATGAAGTGAAAATTTATTAAGTAAAGGTAAGAACAGAAAGGAAAGAGCTGTCTAGGGTAAGAGGGGTTCAGAATGGGTTACCACCAAGGGTTTTTATGGTGGGTCATTTATGGGAAATTGACCAGGGAACTTGGTAGATTTCTTGTCAATATCATGGTGGATTTGTTACTATCATGTCTATATTTAGAAGGAACCTGGTGGAGTTGTAACTATCATGAGTACAAACAAGGTGTTCTCATAAATATCATGTCTATTTCTTCACATCAGGGATTGCTTTGAGCCTGGTTACATAGCCCCCTGCATGACCACACTCACTTCACCTCCTACCTGTCTTGCCCTACCTGTCCCTTACTTACTCCTACACAGTCTTGATTACTGTTGCATTGGCATAAGTTTTAAAATTAGGCAGTATGAGGCTTCCAATTTTGTTCTTCTACAAGGTTATTTTGTGTCTTCTCAGTTCCTTATAATTCACATAAATTTTTAAGTTAGCTTGTCTGTTTCTACAAAGCAGCCAGCTGGGATTCTAATAAGGATTGCATTGAATCTGTAGATCAATTTGGGGAGTAATGTTATCTTTAGGTATTAGATCTTTAGACCCATGAATATGAAATGTTTTTTCCACTTATTTAAATATTCTTTCATTTCTTTTAACAGTGTTTTATAGTTTTCAGAGTATAAGTTTTACACTCTGAAATAATTAAAATAAAATACATTTGTTAATGTATTTCTAAATTTTTTTAATGTAAATGGAATATTTTCTTAATTTCATTTTTCCATTGCTTATTATAATGGTATAGGAACAGAATTGGGTTTTGTGTATTGTTCTTGTACACCACAACCTTACTGAACTCACTTAGTTCTAATCATTTTTTAGTGGATTGCTTAGGATTTTCTATATATGAGATCATATCAACTACAAATAGGTTAAGTTTGTTTCTTCCTTTTCAATCTGGATGCCTTTGATTTCTTTTTCTCACCTAGATGTCCTGGCTAGAAACTCCAGTGCAGTGTTGAATAGAAGTGAAGAGACCAGACATGTTTTTGTTTCTTTTGTTTGTTTGTTTTTCTGTAGGAGGAAAGCACTCAACCCTTCAGTGTTAATCATGATGTGGATTTTTTAATAGAAGTCCTTCATCAGTTTGAATAAACTCTTTTCTACTCCTATTGTTTTCATTTTTTTTAATCATGAGAAGAGTGTTGAAGTTTTTCAAATGCTTTTTATGTATCTATATAGGTGATCATGGTTGGTTTTTGTTTGTTTTGTCCCGTTTATATGTTGTATTACTTTGTTTGGGGTTTTCGGTTGTTGTTGTTGTTTTAACGTTAAGCCAACCTTGCATTCCTGAGATAAATCCCATTTAGTAATGGTGCTACTTCTGTGGCTACTGCTCTCTCCTTCTCCTCCTCTTCCCCCCTCTACCTCCCTCCCCTTCTTCCTCCCCCTCCTCCTTTCTTGGTATATTGCTAGATTCACTTTGCTAGCATTTTGTTGAAGATTTTCACATCTACTTTTATAAGAGATGTTCATTTGTGATTTTCTTTTCTTATGTCTTAGTCTGGTAGTCTGGTTTTAGGTATCAGAGTTATGCTAACCTCATAGAATGAGTTAGGGAGTTCTCCTCCCCTTCTGTTTGTTTTTGTTTGTTTGTTTATTTGTTGTTTTTACAAGATTTTTTGAAAATGTATTAATTTTTCTTTAAATGTTTGGTGGATTTTGCCTATGAAGCTATCTGGGCTTGGACTTTTGGGGGGATATTTTAAAATTCCTAATTCAATCTCATTCAATAACATTCAAAGATTGAATAACATTCAATCTTTGCATGTTATAGGTCTATAAAATTATCTGTTTCTTCCTGAGTCAGTTGTAATAGTGTGTCTTTTTAGGACTGTGTACATTTCATCGAAGTTATTTAATATACTGGCATATATCCTACAATTTTAATTTTTTTGAAAGATTGGTAGTACTGTTCTCTCTTATACTTCTGATTCTAGTAATTGGGGTCCTCTCTCTCTCTCCTTCCCTCCCTACTCCCATCTCACCTCTCTTTTTGGTCAGTCTAGCTAAAGGTATGTCAATAGTCTTAAATTTTCCAAAGAATCAGGTTTTGGTTTCATTGATTTTCTTTATTTTTTTCTCTCCTCTAGTTTAATAATTTCCACTTTATTATTTATTTCCTTCTTCATTATTTAGTTCCTATCTTTATTATTTATTTCCTTCTGTTTGCTTTGGGTTTACTTTGCTCTTCTTTTTCCTCTATCTTAGGTAGAAGATTAGGTTATTAATTTGTAATCTTTGTGCTTCTGTGTGTGTGTGCATAGTATTTATTTTATATATATGTGTATATATATATATATATATATATATATATATATATACACACACACACACATTTGTAACTGAAATTTCCCTCTGAGCATTACTTTAGCTGAATTCCATAAGTTTTAGTATAATGCGTATCATGTGTATCTTTATTTTTATTCCTCTCAATGTATTTTCTGTTTTCTATTATGATTTCTTCTTTGGTCCACCGGTAATTTAAGAATGTGTTGTATAATTTCCACATAATTATGCATCTCCCAGATTTCTTTTTGTTCATGTTTTCTACTTTTATTCCATTGTGATTGGAAAGCATACCTCATGTTATTATTATAATTCTTTTACATTTAATGAGGTTTGTTTTATGCCTAGCATATGGTCTATCCTAAAAAAAAAAAAAATGTTCCATTCACACTTGAAAAAGATATATATAATTTTGCTGTTGTTGAGTATCCTATAGATGTCTATTAGTTCCAGTTGGTTTGCAGTGCTATTCAAGTCTCCTATCTTATTTTTTTCTTTTTTTAAAAAGATTTTATTTATTTAGTTGAAAGAGAGACAGAGAGAGCATAAGGAGGGAGAGGGGCAAGAGAGGGACAACCAGACCCCCTGTTGAGTAAGGAACCCAATGTGGGGCTGGATCCCAGGACCCTGAGATTATGACCTAAGCTGAAATCAGACACTTAACCAACTGAGCCACCCAGGTGCCCGTAAGTCTCCTATTTTATTATTAATTTTCTTACTAGTTGACTGCCCATTATTGAAAGTATGGTATTAAATTTCCAGCTATTATTGAAGTTTTGGACCCTAATGAACATTTGGCTAATGCTATTTCAGTGAAGAGGTTACTGAAATTCTCTCTGGGCTTCAGTATCCTTATGAATATGAACCAGCATTTACTTCCAATTTTTCTTCATTGTCTTCTTACCTCTTTGTGACTCTATCACTTTTATTACACCTAGGTCATAAATCCATAACTCGTGAATTCTTATGCTAAAATATCACAGCTGTTTACTTTCTTCCACAAAGCTTTTTCAGTGTTACCTTCTCAAGTAGAGTCAGAATCTGAAACCTTAGGAAATCAAGACAGGGACTTGGCTAGGTTGTTGGCCAACTCTTGTGCTATATAGTATGTTGTTTGGATGTTACGAAAGCAGTAGAATGTTACTATTTAGACTGAATTGATATTATTTTTCCAATGAGACTTTGGGGTTTTAAACTGAATTATTATTCAGTCATAACCAGGCCTTTTTTTTTTTTTTTTTTTTTTTGCAGAAGAAACTTAGAATTTTGATTGTAAGTCTCCTTTGTTGTGTCCCTTTGGAAATGGGAGGAAACATACAAACATTAGCTTTGCCATATGCACATGAAATTTCTAAAGTAGTTGTCTCTTTTCCCCTTTCCAAAACATGCAATATACAACTCACTAGTAACTTTTGCTGACAAACATACCATATAGCATCAGCCAAATTCCTGCCAGAGATGATTGTCATTAGAGATACAGCACTGTTTATAATTTAAAATCCAGAACAAACATGACCTCCAACGGGATGCCTTCTCCAAATCCCAAGAATTACTTTATTAGTCCTCTGCCTCCAGATTACTGCCTCCAGATTATTATGACACTTTTTCCATGGTTGTTTTTCCTATCTGCCTTCCCCATCTTAAAAAAAAAAAAAAAGACTGAAAGAAAAGAAAACTTAAACTCACAGATAACAAGTGCAAATAAATGCATACATTTTCATTTTAACACAGTTGATTGTCATTATGGCCATGATAAAAGATATTTCTGCTATTTGTATTATTATCTATGCATATCTCCACGTAACAAAAATAACTTATCTGCACTCTTTCCTGCCTGAGCCCTCCATTCACATCTACTACATTCGGTTTAAGCTCATGGTTTACTCAGTTACCTTTGTTGAAAATTCTTATTAGTGTACCCTAACGAGTGAGCCAACTACTTTTCTTCCTTGACATGGGAATGTTATGTGCTACATTGTTGATACATTTTAGTTAGACTCTGAAACCGTTGTCTGCTCCTGTTTGTGGTAGCTCCCGGTAGATCACCTGTGGGCAGGGTCTTCCTCTCTTGTCTTCTCCACAAGGTTTATAAAATGTTTTTGCCAATAATACTATGTTGCCATTTGTTGTCTGTAGTTGAGTATATTGAAATTATTTGACATGTCAGATGTCACTTAGAAGTTAAATCCTTTATTAATTTATTGACTAAAGTGTATTCTTTACCTATCATGTCATTATTTAGTACAGTTTGTTGAAAGGATAATTTAGGCTGTGCTGCCTGTAAGCTAATACTTGACCTTGACTGTCATCGGAAATATTTTAAAGCCAACAAACATGCTGACATTTTAAAGAAGTTTCGGTTTTCCTTAGAATCCTATTGTCAAGCAGTATAAGTGTTCAGTGTCTTTTAAGGCACACATGCACATTATTACTTAATGTATGTTTATTGAAATATTTAGAAAATAAAACTAAAAACAAAGGAGGAATTACAACACCCATCCATCCCTTCTGTATTATCAATCCTTGCATAAAAATATTGTTAAAATTTGGGGTATGGTCCTTTCTAAACTCCTATAGGTTTATCTGTCTGTATCTATTTAACTATAAAATTATATGTATCTACACATAATTTTGCTGCAAAAAAAAGACATACTATTTTGTGGAATTTTTTTTTTACTCATCGTCATATTATTAATTCCAAGAAAACATTAAAGTGAATATTTTGACTGTCTACAATTCAAATTTCATAATTATTATAGCCATAACTAAAGTATCTATTAGAAAACTGCTTCAGATCTAACTGTAAAGTATAGCCCAGTTTTTCTTTCTGAATATTTATAAAAGAATCATTAATACAATAAATACACATATGATTCTAGAATACATTTTACTTTGCAAAATGATAATTTTTAGATGATATGCCTCTGATCTAAGATGGTGAACATATCTATGTAGTTCTTTTTAGGAAATAAGACTTCACACTGAAACTTTTTAATTTAGGAAATTTTATTTAAAAAGTCAGACCTCATTTGGAAAGTTGATGCTCACATAACTTCTAAGAAATGATTTGATCTCACACACACAAAAAAAATAAAGCCAAAAAAATTCACTTAGATGCTGAGCATTTATGTAGACCACTGTTCAAAGCACATGTGTTCAGACATAAGAGAAAGAAAAGGACTTTTTGAAGAGTTAAAAAAGTGTTTCAGGTTTTGATAAAAAGTCATATGAAATGAAACTGAGAGCCAGCCTGCCTGTTTAGGACGTAATTTTCTACCTCATGATGACAGTAGAATTTAAAAGCAATCCCAGCATATTCTGTTCATCCCACTGAGGTTTCAGACCTCTGAGAAATTGAAACTATGAAAAAGGAGCATTTAGAGTGTCCTTCATTCTGGTCAGAAAGATATATCCATAGTTTTGTCATCATCAGAAGCCACTTTCATTAAGCCATCATCAGCCCTATTTTGTATTATAATTGTAATTCAAAAATCAGATGACTGTATTTCTTTATGAAAATAAATAGTAACCAACATATAGCCATTTACATCAAAGATAAGAAAGTAAACTCAACAAATTTGTATCAGTGCATCTGTTTATCTAGGATTTGAGGAATATGAAACTGACTTCAGTTAGGCTCTTCTCAAAAGTTATTCTTGACTTAATTCCAAATGAATCCCCACCATCTTAACTTCTCATTAATATTTGAATATTCTGGCCAGTTGTAGAAGCTACCATATTTCAAACCTGTGCTATATTAAATCATCAAGTATCTACAAAGCACCCCAGTATGCAAGGCACGATGAAACACTGAAAAATATTGGTAGAGGTTTAACAACAGTGAAAAAGCAACAGTAACTTTAATAAAAGTAGCAACAGCTTATAAACTGTCCAAAAGGGAAAGACCTGTTTCAGTGTAATTGCTGATGGCCCTGGAATGTATGGCAGGGCAAGGAGACAGCCAGAGATGTTACAGCCTCGCCACAGTCGGAATGCGGTCACTCGAGTTATCATCTCACGATTAGGAAGTGGTTGTGGTAAGGTGTAGATAATTCCAGTGAAAGCAAAACGGTGTGGGTCTTTATCTCTTTTCCTATTTTGTGTGCTGAAGGGACAGGTTTTGAAAGCCAAAGAATAGCCCCCCATTCGCAGGTACTACACAGGTAATTGGACCCAACAGCAGAAGTGAAAGACTTGGCTCTAGTGAGGCAGTCTGGAATCCTTGCCCCCAGAGAGCAAAAGTCATCTAGATGAAACAAAGAGGGAAGAGAACTGAAATGAAAGAGGACAGGCCCTCTCTGTCAGATTCTTCATTGAGTCACATGTCAGCTGCTTAAACCTCTGTTTCAGTCAGCAAAAGGCCTCTCAGGGACTTTAAATGACTAAGAACAGGAAGTCGTGGGAGTGGTCTCCTGCAGTAGAAAGATGGCGGTCAAAAATGACTTCGGGATCAAACAAATTATAAGGAACCAATTGGCCCAAATCCCAAATATACATTGTTAAAATACTTAGCATGGCACTTTCCACACTGTCTTTTAATGAACAAATTTCAAACATAGGAAAAAATTGATAGAACAACAAATGAACATTTATGTTCCTCTTCCCATATTAAAATTTGTTAACATTTTACCACAATTATGTCATCTCTCTTTAATGATATATATGCATGTATGTGTACATTAATTTTTGCTCTATCAATTGAAACTAGGTTCAGACTTCAACATTCATGTCTTTAAAAAGGCATTCATTTTTCTAAACATAATAAGATCACACCTTAGAAAAAATAATGATTCTGTTATATAATGGCTAGCCCATGGACAAATTGTCCAAAAGCGTCCTGAGAAGGTCTTTTGTAGCTGCTGCCAATGTTACTTTTAATTTTAAGTTATAATCCCAACTAGATTCACATATTGCATTTAACTATTACTCCTTTTTATTTTATGGATTCTGTCTTATTACTGTCAATATTACTGGCCAATAATTCTTTGCTGTGGAAAGGTGAGAGCCGTCCTTTGCATTGTGGAATGTTTTATACCACTAAATGCAAGTAGTACTTCCCCCACCCCAATTTGTAACAAATTGTCTCCTGATGTTACCATTTGTCCTCTGGGGAACAAAATCACCCCAGACTGAGAATCGCTGTTCTTTTAATCCAGAAGAGTACTTCTGTCTGCACCTAATGTCATGTCATTTAGCCATGCCTAAAAACAGATCTATATATTACACCTGTATTATATAATACACCTGTATTATATTATACCTGTATTATCTCAACATATATCACACTCATCCCTCTGTAGACTGTTTTAGAATTATGGATCTCAATAGGAGACAATTAGCATCTGAGCAATCATAAAAATCACCTGATAGGGGTGCCTGGGTGGCTCAGTCATTAAGTGTCTGCCTTTAGCTCAGGTCATGATCCCAGGGTCATAGGATCCAGCCCCACATCAGATTCCCTGCTCAGCGGGAAGCCTGCTTCTGCCTCTCCCACTCCTAATTGTGTTCCCTTTCTCGCTGTGTCTCTCTCTGTCAAATAAATAAAATCTTTAAAAAAAAAAAAAAAAACTACCTGAGAAACTTGCCAAATACCAATTCCTACATTTTTCTCCTAGATATTTTGACTCAGTTCTGGATTGGGACCTGGAAATCTGAGGGTTTTGGGTTTTTTTTTTTAAACACTCCAAGGTTTCACTGTCCCAATTCAAGTTTGGGGGTGGGGGGAAGCAAGTTGTCTTCTGATACTTCGTTCCACTTAATGTGGGGAAACCTATATCTTAGATCCTATATTTTTGTGTAAAGCAACATCAAGTATTTAATGGTGTCAGATGTCATCAATAGTGCAGTATTTTCAAAATGTTTGCGTTTAATATTGAAATCCCACTAGTTCTCTCATTGTCTCAAGTCTATTTCTGTGAGGATTTTTGTTCATTTCAATTCTAACATGTGGACAACACAAGTTAGCATCTTTTCTACCATGAATGCTTTCCTACCATGATTTCTATTATGATAGAAGGTTATTATTATTTTTTTTGGATAGAAGTTTATTTTAAATTTCTCTTGTCATTCATTGCTAGTGGGAATGCAAAATGATACATTCGGTGTGGAGGACAGCTTGGTGGTTTCTTAAAAAGCTAAACATTCTTACCATGTAATCCAGAAGTCACGCTCCTTAGTAATTACCCAAAAGAGTTGAAAACATATCCAAACAAAACCTGTACATGGATGTTTATAACAGCTTTATTCAAAACTGCCAACATTTGGAAGCAACCAAGATGTCCTTCTGTAAGTGAGTAATAAATAAACTATAATCCATCCAGACAATGGAATATTTTCAGCACCTAAAAGAAATGAGATATCCATCCTTAAATGAATATTACTAAGTGCAACAAGCTAATGTGAAAAGGCTGCGTGCCGTATGATTCCAACTATATAACATTCTGGAAAGGCAAAACTTTGGGAACAGTGAAATTCTCAGTGGTTGCTAGGAGTTCAGGAAGAGGAAGGGGGTAGAATAAGCAAAGCACAGAGGATTTGTGGAGCTAACCGGCTCTGTATGTTACTGTAGTGGTGGACTTGGGTCAGTATAACTTTTTCCAAACCCTTATTATGTACAACACCAAGAGTGAAGCCCGTGTCACCTATGGATCTTGGGTGATAAGCATGTATCAAGGTAGGCTCAGCCGTTGAAACAAGTGCAATACTCTGTGGGCATTAATGGGGCATTAATGGGGGAGACTGTGGGTGTGTAGGGGCAGGGAGTATATGTGAACTCTATGTACCCTCTGCTCATTTTTGTTGTAAACCTAAAACTCCTCTAAAAAATAAGATCTATTAGTTTTTTTTTTTCCCCTCTTAACTGCTCAATCGTGTTTTCCTGAGTCCTAGACCAACTGCCATGTAATCAATGGACTCTTTTTCCCCCTCTACACTCCCAAGTATAGTTACCATGTTCCCTGAATTCTTCCTTTAGTGCAGAACTTCTCAAACTGCCATGTGGGGGCGGGGGGGGGTGGGAAGGAAAGAAAGAAAAGAAAAGAAAGAATCACATAAGCAATTGTTAAAATGCTCATTCCCATTCCTCCCCTGGAAAGAATGACCTTAAAGAGTTTGGGCATTGAGGTGCCTGGGTGGCTCAGTGGGTTAAGCCTCTGCCCTCGGCTCAGGTCATGATCCCAGGGTCCTGAGATCTTGCCCTGCATCGGGCTCTCTGCTCAGCAGGGAGCCTGCTTCCCCAACCCCCCCAGCCCCCCTCTGCCTGCCTCTCTGCCTACTTGTGATCTCTGTCAAATAAATAAAATTTAAAAAAAAAAAGTTTGGGCATGTAGTATAGAAATATGAAAACTAGCAAACATTCCAGATGATTCTGGAATAGGTGAGCCAAGACCCAAGATTTGAAACCTCTTGCTTTAGAGCATCTGACATAGTCATCATTTTGGCCTTTTTTTCTATGACTTCAGGCCAATTCTGTTCAAACAAGGGTTACAATAACTTCTTTGCTGGTGACCCTAATTCCTGTCTCCTTTCACTACAATTATGCCTTTGTAAGCTGCTGAAATAATCTTCTGCAAATACCATTTTTATCATGCCACCTTCCTGCTCAAGAATCAGCTACTCTTACTATATCAAGTCCAAACTCTTGGCTTTTAATTCAAGGTCTCCTGTCAACTGGCACTTTTGTACCTCTCTAATTTTATCTTTTCCCACTACAGACTGACTCTCCCCTCTAGCTAAATCTAGCCAACTTTCCATTCTTCCATGCTGCTTATTTGTGTGCCTTTGAGTTTCTCATCAGTTGGAAGGCTCTCCTGTTCATTTTCCCCAACATGGAATAAACATTTGCTCCCAACTCACCTACTTCAGGAAAGTTTCCCTGATTAAATTTTTCCACCTAATTGTTATGCTGACTGAATAAAAATTAGCCAACTGGACTATAATTTCAATGAGTAGAAATAGCAGAAGCCTCTAGTATTCTAAAGGAGAAATGGTATGTTACCTTTCCAGTTATAAAAACAAAGTATTACTGCAATAAAAGTATCAATCAGAATTTTCATGGAAAAGTAGGTGCAACCAAGTATTAAAAATAAATGGATTGCCAGGCACCTGGGTGGCTCAGTGGGTTAAAGCCTCTGCCTTCAGCTTAGGTCATGATCCCAGGGTCCTGAGATCTTGCCCTGCATCGGGCTCTCTGCTCAGCAGGAAGCCTGCTTCCTCCTCTCTCTCTCTCTCTGCCTGCCTCTCTGCCTACTTGTGATCTCTGTCTGTCAAATAAATAAATAAAATCTTTTTAAAAAATTAAATAAATGGATTGCAAGTTGAATATGAGTGCAGTAGTTGGAGTAAAGGCTCCAGTGAGACAAGAAGACAAAGAGAGCTGGTAGGAAATGAATGAATGAATGAATGAATGGAGAAAAATAAGGTAGTAACTCCTAAGATATGAAATGAATGTGGGGACAAAGCACAGTAGAAATGCAGCAGGAAAACAAAGCTTCTAAATTAATCTAAATCCAAATTAATCTAACTCCTTCCCAGAAGCAGTTTTGGTAGCGCATGGACATTAGTTTTATTATTTTATAAGAAAAGCTGCTATACCCAACCAACTATTGGCCTCTTCAAAGCAGTCATTTCTTGAGCCCATGGAGCAAAAACTCTTTTACCAGAGATTCCATTCCAATGACATGCTGATGCATACCTAATTCATTCAGTACACCCAGATTTATTTCCAGATGGTTCTATGTGTTAGGAATTCATGAGAGTTACTGGTTTTCCGTGCCCTCACCAATACTTGGGTTTACCTATCTCCAAATTTTTTAATTGAATAGGGACATTATGATATCACATTGTGATTTTACTTGCATTTATATAATTACTAAGGAATCAACAATTCCTCTAAGATACTTCAGAGCTATTTCAGCTTCTCTATCTTAGAACCTGTCTAATCATATCTGCCTAACTCTTTCATATTATGTCTAATAACTTCCCTGTATTCCCTCTGTATCAGCCATGTTGAACTCCAGAAGACCAGAAATACTAGGATTTTGCTACTCTTCTTAGGTTTGCACAGTTTTTTTAAATATTCCTGCCAAACTCCCATATACTTCCTGTTCACACTTCAATTATAACACTTTACAGATTTCATGAAAAGCATTTGTATCTATATTTCCCCACAAGACCTGGCCTTTAAAAAAAGAAAAGAAAAAAAGAAAAAACTTCGCTTTCCTAGCTTCTAAGAAGTAGGAAGTACATAGTGAAAGTGAAGTAAAACGTACACACCTGACTGAAATTTTCTTCTTAACATCCTAAGAGGAGAGATTTCCTCTCTGTTAAGGTGAAGAGAGGCAAGACAAAGCACCACAAGGTGCACACTTAAGGGGGTCTGTCAGATTCTTAGAACTACAACCCCCGGCCACATCTACCTGGAACCCAGAGGTCTCACATTTGCCTTTTCCTGGTAACATGAATTTTTGAGCTCCAGAAGTCCTCTCTTCCTTCATTCAGGCCAAGATCCAAGTTCACCTGAACTGGCTTGTACCTGAGGAAGTGAAAGAAAGATCAAAAAAACAGGAAACAGGCAAGCTTGGATCTTACAACTTAGCTGGGGAAGATTGCAACAGTATGAAGCAGGCTGGAAAGAGCAGAGAAATGGAATCAGACATACCTTTGAGGGTGAGGTGGGTACTATCTTTTGGGGTGTATCCAGATGCAAGATGGAGAAGTCCATTAAGGTGATGGTGAAAAGTCCAGCCAGACTCGTGTAAACTGGTGTCAAGAAACTCAAGTGATAGACATTGGGTAGTGGGACAGCATGTGACTTCATGCAAGACCAGGAGAGCAGATAGTCTGTCCTACCTGCCAGGTAGGTGGGCCCAAGATCTTGAGAATCAAGAAACTAGAGTGTATAGATTTGGAGTTGGATGGGCCATTCATTAAATTATAAGATCAAAGTCATTGGAGAGAATTTAGAGTTTGCCAAGAACAAGATATATTCTAGATCTAGAGAAACTATAGTGGTAAAGACACAAAACAGGGATCAAGGTATGTTCCTTAAATAACTATACAAGTTGTAAACTTTATTTATTCACTTATATAACAGATACTTCTCAGTGCCTTCTAGAGGTTCAACATGGACGTTGATCAAGGGTATAGCATTAAACAGACAAAAATTTTGGCCCTCAAAAGGCTTAACATTTTCTTATTATTTTTTAAGTTTTTATTTATTTATTTGGCACAGAGAAAGAGCAGCAGAGGGAGAGGGAGCGGCAGACTCCACACTGAGCAGGGAGCGTGATGCGGCACTTGATCCCAAGACCCAGGATCATGACCTGAGCCGAAGGCAGACACTTAACTGACTGAGCCACCCAGGTGCCCCTCAAAAAGCTTAACATTTGAGTGGGCAAATAGGGACAACACAAAAGTAAAAAAGTAACATGTAGTCAGATGTTGATAAGTGCCAAAGAGAAAAATAAAGCAGAAAAAAGAAATGGGGGTGTCCCCAGGCAGGGTAGGATTAGATTGTGATTCCGTATTTGTTGACTAAGTAGTAAAACAAGTGGGCACACGCATGCAGGGGGAGAGAGCGAGCTGCGTGTTCACCAGCCAGTGGGAAGACTGTGGCACACAGGTGCATTGCTGGCGTTTTTGTGGAAAAGCAAGGAGGCCTGGGTGGCTGGAGAAGAATGGGTCAGGGGAAGAAAAGGCACACGAACTAGAAGATGTAAAGAGGTCTGGGGAAGTTCAAGTAGGGCCTTATGGTCGACTCCCAGCATTTTGGTTTCTACTTACCAGTGAAACACACTTGGAGCAGAAGGGTATGTAGAGCTGACTTGCATTTAAAGGTGATCCCTGTTTCTGCCGTGTTGAAAACAGAGGGAAGAGGAACAAGGACAAAGCAGAGAGAACTGTCCAGGAGCTATTGTGCCAAACCAGCTCCGAGAGAGTGCCTCCGATCGTGGGAGGAGCAGTAGATAAGAGCTGGGAAGGACCTAGGCACCTTTGGGAGATATCGTCAATAATACTTGTTGTTGAATTGGTGGATTGTATGAATGACGAGAGAGATGAGACCAGGCTTCAGAATTTAGGTCTGAATGGAAAGAAGAATCGACTCACCTATTACCTAAAAGAGAAAGGCTACAGGGATGTAAAATCAGGGCTGTTTTTGAATACCGTGAAATTGAGATGATTATTAGCTGTGCAGATGGATATGTCATATTGTTAGTTGCACACCACAGTGTGGAGTTCAGGTGAGAAAACTGAATAGAAATATGAATTTGAGGGGCACCTGCATGGCTCAGTCAGTTAAGCATCTGACTCTTGATTCCGGCTTGGGTGGTGAGATCAAGCCCCGTGACCGGCTTCCACACTGGGCAGCGAGTCTGCTAGAGATTCTCTCTCTCCCTCTGCCTCTGCCCCTTTCTCCCTCCCCCTTACCCAACTCCAGCAGCTGAATGCTCTCTTGCTCTCTAAAAAAAAAAATATACAGGTGTGTGTTTAAATTTGAGAACATTTACTTGGTATTTAAATTCATGAAACCAGAGGAAATCTTTAAGGCAATGGGTATAGAAATGGTAAAAGGAAGTTCAAGGTCTGTTTAGAAGTTGAGAAGGTACTGGCAAATGAAATGAGACTGGAAAAGAGCAGACAGCAATGTGGGGAGAAAACCAGGAGAAACTAATGTCCTAGTATCCAAGTGAAGAGACGTAACAAGGGGTGGGAAGGATCTGAGGACAAAATTAAACAGTGAATTTACCAACATGGAGATTACTTGTGACCTTAGTTCAGTTTTGTTTTTTTACTGAACATGAGTTTTGCCCAAATGCAGGAAATATTCAGTGATATTAGTGATACACTAATGTATAAATCAATATAAATTACACTAATGTGTAAATCAGTTGAACAAACAATATAACACCATGTGTGGGCAAACATAAGGTATGCTTATAGAGATTATACTGATTTTTTTTTTGTCGTGCTTATCCTAAGGTGATAATCCTCAAAGAGTAACTATTCAAATTACGTTAAAAAATAGTAATGTTATTAAAATTATATACTGCCTCCTAATATAATCAACTTAAGATATAATATTTAAGTTTTATCTCACTATTTTGTAGAACCTTCTGTAATGTTTAATCTTGAGTAATATATTTTTAGTTCCTCCATAAGGTCATTAAAAATGACTCTTACTTATTGAATCCCACCAAGAGCCAAGAATTTTACATGGATTTTATAATTTATAGCTCAACAGAGGTATTATCATCATCATTTTCAAGGGGAAAACTTATCTAGACTCTTCTGGGTAACAGCGTTCCATGCGAAGCTGGCATTAAAGTAATACAATAAAGGAGGAGAATAAGTTATCTTGGAACAAAGATGGACTTTATAATTTTTATTCACATAACATTTGCCTTAATAGTTCACTCACCAAAGGTCCTCAGCATGTTTATTGATTACATTAAACTAAAGCTAAAGCCTACTTTGAAACCATGTAGTTAACTCCAGATCTGGTAATTAAGTGACATATATTCTGGCAAGAAAAATTAGAACTAGGCAAATATTTTGTGCAAAGTGATCATATGATGTGTGATGAAGAGATATAACAGAAAGCAAATAAGCAGTTTCAGGAATGAAGTTGGCAGTTTTCTGTGAATTATTCGCGAGAGTAAAATCTATTTTGAAAACATGACTGGTTCTGTTTGATAGAGGCAAAAGAATATTAAATGCAATCTTTAAAGGTAGTTATCTGTATAATTTATGCCTAAATTTCATAAGTAAATTTCCTGCTATGTTGGTTTAAAATTATGTAATCAAAATTCAAAATCAACAGATAATAAATGCCATCAAGAATTACTGGCATTTTGAAATCTTGCCATTTGCGATGACATGGATGGAACTAGAGGGTATCATGCTTACCGAAATAAGTCAATCGGAGAAAGACAACTATCATATGATCTCCCTGATGTGAGGGAAAGGAGATGCAACAGCGGGGGTTAAGGGGGTAGGAGAAGAGTAAATGAAACAAGATGGGATTGGGAGGGAGACAAACCATAAGTGACTCTTAATCTCACAAAATAAACTGAGGGTTGATGGGGGGGGGGGGTTGGGAGAGGGGGGTGGGGTTGCGGACATTGGGAGGGTATGTGCTATGGTGAGTGCTGTGAAGTGTGTAAACCTGGTGATTCACAGACCTGTACCCCTGGGGATAAAAATATATTATATGTTTATTAAAAAATTTTAAAAAAAAAGAATTACTGGCATTTTTAATTGGATAAAATTACAAATTCAGTGAATTTTATTTTTTATAAACTTTTAAAAAAATTCCAATATAATTAATGTGCAGTGTTTTATTAGTTTACAAAATAGTGATTCAGTAATTTCATTTGTTACTCAGGGCTCATCACAATAAGTGTACTCTTAAACCCCTTTGCCTACTTCACCTTCCCCCCATAGCCACCAGTTTGTCTATTTTTTCTCTTTTTTCTTTGTTTTGCATCTTAAATTCTACATATGTATTAAATCATATGGTTCTTGCCTTTCTCTGACTGACTTATTTCACTTACCTTTATATCCTCTTGATCCATCCATGCTCTTGCAAATGGCAAGATTTCATTCTTTTTTATGGCTGAGTCATATTCCTTTGTGTATATACACCACATCGTCTTTATCCATTCATCTATCAATGGACACCTGGGTTGCTTCCATATTTTGGCTATCGTAAATAATGTTACAATAAACATAGGGGTGCCCATATCCTCTCCAATTAGGTTTCCCATTTTGGGGTGTAAATAGTGGAATTACTAGATCATATGGTAATTCTATTTTTATTTTTTTGAGGAACCTTCATACTGTTTTCTACAGTAGCTGCACCAATTTGCATTCCTACTAACAGTGTGCATGAGGGATCCTTTTTCTCCATATCCTTGCCAAGACTTGCTGGGTTTTTTTGTGTTTTTGATTTTAGTCATTCTGACAAGTATGAGATGATATTTCATTGTTCCTTTAAATTTTATTTCCACTTCCTTGCTGATTAGTGATATTGGGCATCTTTTCATGTGTCTATTGGCCATACAAATGTCTTCTTTGGAGAAATGTCTGTTTATGTCTTCTGCCCATAATTTAACTGGATTATCTGGTTTTCTTGTGAATTCTACAGGTTCTTTATATATTTTAGATATTAACTTCTGATCAGATATATCATTTGTAAATATCAGTCATTCAGTCAGTTGTATTTTTGTTTTGTTAATTGTTAGAAATTCAATGAATTTTAAATTGTAAAGCACTGAAAACAATCCAAATTAATCATAATTGATTTTGACCATTTTACATGTAGAGCTCAATGAATTTTTATTATAATTTTTCTAATATCATAGCCTATTATTTCTTTATATTTTATAAGCTATTTATTGAAACTATTAACTAATAAAAGATCATCTTTACTAGGGTAGGAAGAAACTTGTAATGTTTCTTGATTGTATTAAAATCTTTTTAATATAATAATTTATTGAAATAAATGTAAAGTTTACATTCTTTTCCCTTTATAACGTCCCTTTATTGTTTTATGATTTGAAAGTTGCAGCAAATGTTTTAACATATCATGTGGCTATAACATCATATTATTTGGCTTAAATTTAATTTGGTTAAAAAAAGTTCTATATACATTTTGATACAGTATCATAAAAGAAAACAATTTCTAGATCATCTCTATATCAGTATGAGTCCAGCATTTCCTTATATGAGTTTCTTGAGTAAACATTTTTTTCTGTGGTATGACATAAATATAGAACATGCTTATAAAAGTACCATACTTGGTGAATTGGTACTGGAGATCTTAAATATCTTTTGAATTCTGATACTTCTAAAATGGTTTCTTCAACTTTTTTTAAATATTTAATTTATAAAAGCAGGCCCAGAAACTTTAGTAAGATAGAGGAAAAAACAATTTTGTTTTTTTTCTTTATGTAGCAAAAATAAGTGAATGAAAGATCTATTTCAAAGTTGACAGTATTATTTGGATGGCATAAACCCTTTAACCTACTAGTGTTTTCCAGTATGTATTTGGGTATGTGTAAACATTTTCAGGTCCTCTCTGCTAAGGGTGCTCGTTCATATATCCATTTTTTTTCATTATTAAACATAGATTTATTGAGCACCAACTATTGGCCAGGTCACTGGGACTTAACAGTCATCCAGGTAGAAGTCCTACTGTCATGGAGCTGATATTTTAGTTGTGGAGAAAAAAAAGGAAAAAAAAAAGGTAATATATTAGATGAAAGCAGGTATTATGAAACACCATAAAAGATATAAATGAGGAAAGGAAGTAGTGGGGAGGTTGAAATATTAAATGAGAAGGTCACATTTGGCCTCTCTGTGTAAAAAAGAAGGCATAAGAAGGAGAGTTTTGTGCCAGTCTGGAAACACTTAAATACATGTTATCATTTATCAGGTACTATATAATGCTTTGCATCCATGAACACATTTAATTCTCACAGTCAGCTGTGAGCTAGGTAATAATTCCATTTTACAGATGGGGAAACTAAGGCACAGAGAGGACTGCTGTTTGTTCAAGGTAATAGGCTATTAGCAAGATTAAACCGAGGCAGCTATTTCCAGGTTCTGTGTTTAAACAAGACCGAAACATGCCAGGTATGGGAAACCACAAGGGCAACTGTCTGAGATGTGCAGGTGTTTGGTGTGTTGGTAAAGCTGCCCTGTGGACAGCGTGGGTGGATGGAGTTGGCAGGGTAGAGGAAGGAGGGGTGAGCCTGGAGTGGGAGGTGGGTAGGATGCAGGTCATATGGGACCTTGTGGATATGAGGACTGTGTGAAAGGCAGTCATTTAAGGCTTAATAATTAATAAGGATTTATGCTATGAACTTGGCTAATGTGTATGCTTCCAATCAAAGACATTTCATAGGGCAGGGGAAAAAATGGCAAGAAAACAATAATAATCAGAAAGAAAGGAGAGGAGGCACCTGGGCAGCTCGGTTGGTTAAGTGGCTGGCTCTTGATTTCGGATCAGGTCAAGATCTCAGGGCCCTGGGATTGAGCCCCAAATTGGGCTCTGTTCTCAGTGTGGAGTCTGCTTGAGGTTTCTCTCTCTCCCTCTGCCCCTCACCTCCCTACCCCCCCAACCCTCTCTCTCAAATAAATAAATAAATAAGCCTTATTTAAAAGAGAGAGAGAGAGAGAGAAAGGAAAATATATTAAAAACTCTCAGGCTAATTTTTGCAACATAATGCAATCATAATGTACTTTTTTTTAAGATTTTATTTATTTATTTGACAGAGAGAGAGATCACAAGTAGGCAGAGAGGCAGACAGAGTGGGGACTCGGGAAGCAGGCTCCCTACTGAAAAGAGACTGATGCTGGGCTCAATACCAGGACCCTGGGATCATGACCTGAGCTGAAGGCAGAGGCTTAAACCACCAAGCCACCCAGGCACCGCCATGCTGTACTTTTTAAATAAAACCCCAATACATCCTATTCTCCTTATTCTGTTATTTTTTTTCTCCAGTGTACTCATGCTGTTTAATGTAACAATATGTTTTCAATTGTTCAATAGATTTTATTTTTAAATAAAACAGTTTTGGTTGTGGTGCAAAAACAATGACTACTGTTACGCTGAAAAAAAAATGCTGAAAGAGAAAAAAAAAAACATACACACACAGTTGCCACTAATTGTCTCCTTTTGAGACATCATTGTTATTTAGAAACAAAGCCTGCAGACAGTTATTGTAATAGTTTATGTACCTGAGCTTGAGTTTCTTTTAACCTAAGTTGTATACAATCATTGAAACATTTATATTAATATATCTTACTTTCACATAATAAAACTTTGAGGAGTGCAAAAAAAAAAAAAAAGTTTTAGGTTCACAGCAAAATTGAATGAATTACCTGATGGACACATGGTTGTTAACCTATATGGACAGTCTATATTAGGGTGTTATTTTATTCTTTATCTCCTGACCAGAGTACATCTTGTTCACTGCCTTATGTGCAGTGCCTGGAAAATCACTTCTCAAATAATTGATACTCAAAAATTATTGAGGAATTAATTTCTTAATTCAAACAGGACCTTTGTTACCAGGAAAGATCACTTAAGGCAACCTGGCAAATGTGGCCATTTTCAAAACACTGACATAGATTTTTGAGGCTAGTTGAGTCTAACGTTGCAGCGATCCCTTACTGCACCCCATGTTTATTCAGAAACTTTTTACTGATAATGAAGGATAGTTGGAAGAAAGGCAGGCAGGGAAAAGGGGCCCCCATCTTAAGGAAAAAGACCCCATCCTGTTATTCTAGGCTTTACTCAATGCCCCGGCTTTAAGTCTTTCTGCTGGAAGGACTTACAACTTGTATGTGACAGAAAGGATGGGAATGACCTTGGGCATCCTAACACAGGCACTGGGGCCGGCTCCACAGCCAGTAGGGTATTTAAACAGAACGTGATCTGGTGGCCCATGGCAGGCCAGGGTGCCTTAGCGTAGTGGTGGCCTCCGCCCTCTCTGATCCCTGAGGCTGGGAAACACCACCCTGGGAGGAGCCCTCCACCCTTTCCCGTGGGAACAACCACCTGATAGGTAGATGGGCCAATAGGTAGATAAGCACCGTGGGCAAAAAACTTATTGGGTGACAGGCGTGTGGAGGGTTAATCAGATTAAAAGAGCCCATAAAATCCCCTAGATTTAAACACTAAATCGGCAACCAAATCGACAACCCTCTCTGGTCTCCTGCCTCTTTGTGAGCTTTGTACTATGGCTGAATAAAACCGTGGGCCCTAAAGGCAAAGAAATCCCGCAAGACTGAGTGCCTGCTGCAAGCCGGTCAGGCTTTAAGGACGCAGAAGTGGAAAACAGTAAAGATGCACTGGGGTTGTATGTTAGTATGCTAGTAGACTAGCTCTCACTCTAGAAGTTGGAACTTGTGTCAGCTCTTGCAATCTCCATATTTTGGTGTTTGATGGCAAGAAATGAATGGTTCAACAGCAAGCCCTAGAATATTCCTTGGCGATATAAGCTCATTACTGCGTTGATAGGCTCATTTTTGAGGTTCATTTTTTTCTACTTCCTATAGATGTTGCAATTGCACATCTTAGATGTTCTGGGACACGCCTGGCACTAAGTAACTGTCTCCTTGTGTTCTTAAATATGTCAGTACTTGTTAGAACCTGCACACTAGTTTTTTTCTTCTGAAATTAGGTCACTACACAAATAGAATCACAATCTCAATGTCTGAGAATGTCATGCTCCTTCATTATCACCAACAAACTTTGGTCGGACAATGAGTCTCAGGCAGGAGAGAAACTGCTCACCCATTGTCTTCAAAGAATTCATTTAGATTCCAAATGCTTTTCACACAGAGGGGGGATTTCCTAGGCATCTGGAAAATCTACCTCTGTTATTTGGCATACTTTTCCTGTAATACTTTTACAAGCTGTAACTGCTCCGGGTGAAAAAATTTCTTAATCACCATTACATGCTTTCTACTAGAAGGTCTACAATATTCGTCGCCACTGTTCATAAAATAATCGAGAGAAATAATTCAGAAAGTTGAAATTAGCATACCTACTTACCAAAAAGACAAGGAAATTATTCCTATTTATTAAAAGAAAAATGCAGCTCTCTTTCTAAGTGGCTTGCTTTTAAAAATGTGTCTCATACAGCACTTGCTTATACAACTGCTTTAGTCTTAATTATTTTTCAGAGTAAAAACTAAACTAAGTGAAGCAGATAGTAAACTAGAGAGATTTGGGGGAAAAGAACTTGTAAGACTCTCTAAAAGGTGAAATAAACTTTATAATATCAAGATCAAAATGTTGACTTAATGGTAAATCCTAGGGTATTTAATTCCTCATTAAATTTGGATTTACATTTTTATGGTCTTGGAGGTCATAATTTATTTATGCTGAAGTGTTCGTTTTCCTAAATTGCACTTCTGTTCTTTCAAGCATAACAATTTGAAAATGCACTTCTTAGCTCTAAATGATACCAACTGTTTTATCAGTGCTAAGATTTATTTTTATTATTACTATAGTTAGTTATTCCATCAAGTCTAGAAAGATTCTTTGAGCCATACAGGTCTGGTTCTTATTGTGATGCATGTACTTCAGATGTATTTGTATATTCATGGCACATCACAGGAGTTATAAACCTGAAGAACTTTGGAACATAAAGGGCTCATTCAATGCAATGTTATTATTTTCCAAATGTGGAATCAAAAGACCAGAAACTGAAGATCATTGCCAAGGGGCATGCAGCTAGTGAGAAGTAGGTGTATATCCTAAGTCTGGAACTCTGAGGCCTGTGCCGTGACTACACAAGGTTATGTATTTCTGATGTCGCCACCCTTCTGATGCTTATTTCCCTGGTCTATAGCAGGGGCTGCAAGTTTTTTCTTTTAAATGCCAGATACTAAATATTTTAAGCTTGTGGACCATACAGTCTTTGTCACAAAGATTCATTTCTGTAGTTGTAGCATGAAAGCAGCCAGAGATAAGCTACACACAAAGAAATGAGTAGGGCTGAGTTCCAGTACAACTTTATAAAAAATGAGCTTCGAGCATGTTCACCTGAATGTTTATAGCAGCAATGTCCACAATAGCCAAACTATAGAAAGAACCTAGATGTCCATCAACAGATGAATGGATAAAGAAGAAGTGGTATATATACACAATGGAATACTATGTAGCCATCAAAAACCCCGAATTCTTGTCATTTGCAATGACGTGGATGGAACTAGAGGGTATTATGCTGAGCTAAATAAGTCAATCAGAGAAAGACAATTATCATATGATCTCCCTGATATGAGGAATTTGAGAGGCAGAATGGGGGGCTTGGGGGATAGGGAAGGAAAAAATGGAAAAAGATGGGATCGGGAGGAAGACAAACCATAAGAGACTCTTAATCTCACAAAACAAACTGAGGGTTGCTGAGGGAGGGCGGGTATGGAGAGAGTTGTTAGGTTATGGACATTGGGGAGGGTATGTGAAATGGTGAGTGCTGTGAAGTGTGTAAGCCTGACGATTCACAGACCTGTCCCCCTGGAGTAAATAAATACATTATGCGTTAATAAAAATAATTATTAAAAAAACTATGAAAAAAAAAATTCGAGGGACACCCCAATGGCTCAGTCCATGAAGCATCTGCCTTTAGCTCAGGTCATGATCCCAGGGTCCTCAGACCAAGTCCTGCATCATGCTCCTTGCTCAGCTGGGAACCTGCTTCTCCCTCTGCCTGCAGCTCCCCCTGCTTGTCCTCTCTCTCTCTGACAAATAAACAAACAAATAAAGAATCTTTACAACAACAAAGGCTGGTTCTATTAAAAAACAAAGTTAGAATTTCATATAATGTTCATATTTTGTTCATATTACAAAAGAGTATTCTAAATTTGAGTTATCTCAACTATATGACAGTACAGAAACTACTATGAGTTCATGGACTGTACAAAGATAAGCCATGGGCCAGATTTGGTCCTTGGACCTTAGTTTACCAACCTCTCATACAGAGCAAAGGTAAGGATGTTATATTTTTTTTTTTCATTTTTTTTTCATTTATTTTTTGTAGTTTCGAGTGTTTATTTAAATTCCAGTTAGTTAATATACAGTGTAATATTAGTTTCAGGAGTAGAATTTAGTGATTCGTCACTTTCACATAACACCCAGTGTTCATCACAAGTGCCCTCCTCAATACCCATCACCCATTTAACTCATATCTTCACCCATCTCCCCTCCAGCAACCCTCTATTAATTCTCCATACTAAAGAGTCTGTTTCTGGGTTTGCCTCTCTCTCTTACACAATCTTTGTTCATTTGTTTTCTTTCTTAAATTCCACATATGAGTGAAAGCATATGGTACTTGTCTTCCCCAGCTGACCTATTTCACTTAGCACAATACTCTCTATCTCCATCCATATCATTGCAAATGGCAAGATTTCATTTGATGGATGAGTAGTAGTCCGTTGGGTAGGGATGTTTTTAAGCTTGTTGCCTATAATCTGTAGACAAACAAGATGTCCACTTAGAAAATTTTAAATTTCCATTTAAATTTAGATCATCCTTTTAAATTGCTAGTTTTCTAATGCACGTGTTAATATGTTGGTAACTATAAATTTAATTTATAAACAAAATATACACATTCATTGAAAGTTTGCTCAATTATTTTTAACACATAAGGAGCTGCAATAAAAAAAAAAAACATTTAAAATCCACTGATCCAACACAAAACACATGAACAAAGGGAAAAAGAGAGAGAGAGAGAAAGGCAAGTCAAGAAACAGACTCCTAACTACAGAGAACAAACTGATGGTTACCAGATGAGAGGTGAGTGGAGGGATGCAGATTAAGGAGGGCACTTGTGAGGAGCACTGGGTGATGTATGGAAACGTTGAACCACTGTATTGTACCCCTGAAACTAATACCAGATATCTGGTCCAGATAACAGTAATCTGAAACTACCAAGGGAAATTTAATAAGAATATGCATATATAATATTGCATGAGTACAGGATGGGAATTCTCTGATATATAAAATATAGTTAATTGTACTACTTCCACAGAGTTGTGTCAGTTAAAGTTTTAGAGGTCAAGCGCCAATATGGACTGGGGACTTAACTACATACTAAACAATAATTAGTATTCTTTTATGTGACAACAGTTCATGAGTAAAAAATAGCTACTCAGACAGACATTAAAAAATAAATAAATAAATAAAAGGACTGAATTAACCTTTAAGAGAACACTGGAAAATTGGGATGCCTGGGTGGCTCAGTGGGTTAAGCCTCTGCCTTCGGCTTGGGTCGTGGTCCCAGGGTAGTGGTCCCAGGGTCCTGGGATTGAGTCCCACATCAGGCTCTCTGCTCAGCAGGGAGCCTGCTTCTCCCTCTCTATCTGCCTGCCTCTCTGCCTACTTCTTTCTACTTGTGATTTCTCTCTCTGTCAAATAAATAAATAAATAAATAAATCTTAAAAAAAAAAGAGAACACTGAAAAATAATAACATATTTACTCCACACTTTTACAATGCTTTATAATTTTGAAGGCACTACCAATTGTATTTATTGGAAATTCAGTCTTCTAACTTCCACTGGTGAAGGGAAATGATAAACCACAATTATACTTTTGGCTTGTCCACCACTCAGAATGAGAAGAATATTGAGAACCTGAGCACAGACAGGAAAGTGAGTTTTCTGTTACTTAATAACTTTAGAAAGGGTTAAGGGACTTAAGGAAGTTTGACCTAGAAAAGCAAAGTTTTTGTGTAGAGGGGATGATTCTAAAAATTTTTCGATATTTGCCACATGGAGGAGAACATATAGACAGATTATTTTATTACCCTGAAGAGAGAACTGGAACCAAAAGGAAACAGCTTTAGACAAAATGCAAAGAAGGATTTGTAATGTTGGAATCGTATAACTGGAATTCTCAATCATTGATAGAATGAGTTTTTCTAGAACCTGGAAACACCAGTTAAAGAGGCGATTCTTGTGAAAGAAGTGAAGTTGTACTGGGGTTTTTAATGGTCCTATCTATCCCTTTAAAAAAAAAAAAACTACTACTAATAATAATCCTGCATATTTTTACAATCATGGATTAGAAAACTCTCTTAGACACTGAATTTATATACATATTATGTTATTATGATTTTCAAATGTTTTACTTTAAAACTCTGGCTCAATGTAACTCCTCAGTTTTACTCTGACTCAAAAACCTGCCAGTCTCTGAACAAATCATGGCAAACAGATTTAAAACGTCTTTCACTTTAAACTTTTTTTTTTTTACTTTTTTTTTATTTTATTTTTTATAAACATATAATATATTTTTTTCCCCAGGGGTACAGGTCTGTGAATCGCCAGGTTTACACATCACTTTAAACTTTTAAATTGTTCCTGTGCTTAAGACTGACAAGTAGGCAAAATAAGATTGTTTTCCTATGAATTTTCTTACTGGAGATGCCAAATGTCCTTTTAAAATAACATTTTTTGAGAGATGGTGCCATAAATTGGGGCATATCACAAGGAGCCCATGCATATACATACAGGTGATGCTACTCTTATGAGACATTTGCACTTAAAATAAAGCCTGTGCCAGGTCTAACTGCTTTGATCTCAAATAATTTATGATGTAGCTTTTGCTTTATAAAAGGGAGATTGCGATAATTAACCCACCAGTTTTTGATACAAAATATGGCAACACATTTAACTAATACACCTTATTTTAAATGTTTGTGCAATTTGGATTAAATGCATTCTGTAAAGGCTCTTAATTGTACAAATGATCTAACAGAACAACAGGCCTTGGCTTTGTCATTAGGTCTACGTTTACTTGATGGATTTATTATATTACATCGTTCTAGCCTACCGATGCAAATGAAAATGTGAGCAGATCTATGATACTCTGTTTCACGCAGGGTTGTGTTATTTTCATTGGTGCGTTGCTGGCAGGAACTGAAAAGAAGCAGATTTTGTCTGTTGGTTTTTGGCTGTCATATGAATCATTCCCAAAGAATGAGCCCTTAGCAAAGGATTGGTGAGGACTAGAGAGTAGATCCTGGGGACTCTGCTTTCTTCTTTACCTTTTCACTGTGAAATTTATTGCTTGCCACACAGAAAAGTAGCAAATGGTGATTTATTTCCATAGGATAGAGGATATTACATACTTTCCTGTTCTCCAGCCATATTTTTTAAATTTATTTTGAAAAATCCATCTTTAGCTGTAAATATTGATTAATGGCAACGGTACATGTTTGTGTGATTTGAGGATGATGACAAAGCTGAGGAACTCAGGAGCTCCCTTTAAGTTTAAAATGAAATCAGACAGTCCAAGTACATTAGATACTTTGTAATGAATGCTTGATACGTTTTCTCCAAAATGTATGCCATATTAGAAGTATTTTTTGAACAGAAATTTATACTTTGATTGCCAAAACTAATGTTCCTGTTTATATTTTTATATTTATATATTTTATATTTAATGATAACCATGTTGGTCACTTCTATTTTATTTGAGTCCTATTTATGGTATTTCTCTTAGAATGAAATAAGTGTAATGGATCTTTGAACATACATCAAAAAGTAATAATGTACTGTATGATGACTAACGTTAACACAATAAAAATTTTAAAAAAACTAATGATGTCCTCTATGCTGGCTAATTGAACATAATAAAAATTAATTGATTGATTAATTAGAAGAAGAATGAAGTAAATGACAATTTTTCAAAGAAAGCAAATACAAGTCTTTCTGAAAGAAAGTCCGCAAAGTAGCCCGCAAATCCATTTCATGTATTTGATATATTATGGTGACAAGATTGTCTTTCTTAAAAATTCCTACTTGCTGCGTATCTTTGTCTGTCCAATATGTAATGTAAATGAAGTTTCTAGCTTCTTTTTTTAAAAGATTTTATTTATGTATTTACTTATATATTTGAGTGGAGAGGGGCAGCAGGAGAGAGAGAAAAATCTCCAGCAGATTCCGAGCTGAGCATGCAGCCCCACACGGGTCTAGATCCCATGACTCTGAGATCATGACTTGAGTGGAAATCAAGAGTCAGATGCTCAACCGACTGAGGCACCCAGGCTTCCCTGTTTCTTAACGCTAATAATGTATTAAGTATTGCACATAAATGAACTTGTTTGAGCAACACAATGACCCTCTTTACTAAAGAAGAATGGGAGGCTCAGAGAGGTTAAGTGACTTGCTAATAATCACACAGAGAGTAAATGGCAGAACTGGGACTTGAACCAAAGAAGCTCGTTCCCAAACTCAACACTCTTCACCCCTAAACCATACTGGAATCATTTTGTTGAATTGTCTTTGGGAGGCATTGACTCATATAATTTCCTTTTATCACAAAATCATGCAATAATGCAAAATAGATAAGTAAAACTTAGCTCTAAAGAACTTCAAATAAATAATCTTTGTTCTCTATGAAGGAGATAAATGACCCATAGTCCCCTATAGGGGAAAACACTCAACTTATGTCACACTTCAAAATGATTTTCCTCTTTAGGTTCCTCTCACAGTTATTTCTTAATTTTTTTCCTTAAATTTTCAAACATTTGAAACTCCTTCAAATTGCCTCTCATTATGCCAGTATTTATGTAATTTTTTAAACAAGAAGATACTGTTTGACAATGAGAAGGTATTGTTTTACCTGATTAGAAAGAGTTTTATCTATTATCATGATTCATTAATGTGGTTCATTGTACGTTCTCCAAAGCACTATGTGCTACTCATCTTTTCTGGAAGGGTGGAAGATGAAATAAGGTCATGTGTGGGGATACTGCCTGAGATTACTTGAGGCATCCTATTGGATTTACCAAACCTGGCTATTTAGCCCCATTTTAAGAACTTGAATTTAGGGCCCATAGGCCAAGGGAAAGATTAAAATATTGTAATGCCCAACTTTGTACATTCAATTACAAATTACCTTTGAACCAATCAAAGTAATGATAATTATTGAGTGCATAGAATTTCTGGAATCTATAGACGTTCTCATTTGATTCACACAAGTGATCTGAGGAGTAATCAGGAACAGTGGTCTCAACGGTTCTGCCTCATAAGTTGGTGCTCTGTCTGTCCACTTTTACTCTCCCCACTGCCACCACACGTACCCACACCACCAAATCTCACGTCCCTGATAACTTTCCTGTCTGATCTCCCTTCACATACTCCTCTCTCCCTGAAAGCCATTTCCTGTGTGGAAGCCAGCGTTATCTTTTCAAAAGCATAAATCAGAATACCTAACTTATTGCTTCAACCCCTCTGGAATTTCCCATTGAACAAAAATGGAAATTTACAGGTTTTAACTTGGACAAGTTAAGGCACTACCTGCAACATGATCCTGACTTCAGCCTAGTTTTACCTGGTACTGTTGTCTCTCGTGTTCACTGCACCCTGGTTCTGTGGCCATCTCTCTCTTTCCAACACTCAGAACTTACCCTGAGGCTTCTGCATTTGTTCCCCCACATGGGAACTCTTCCCCTGGAGCTCTCATCTTTCAGGTTTCGAATTCAGTATCACCACTGAGGGAGGCTCCTTCGCCCTCCAGCATCTAAAATAGCATTCTTGGGACACGCAGGTCGCTCAGTCAGTTAAGGAGCTGCCTTTGGCTCAGGTCCTGATCTCAGGGTCCTGGGATCGAGCCCCCCATCGCTCGGGCTCCCTGCTCAGCAAGTAGCCTACTTCTAAGCCTCTCCCTCTGCCCTTCCCCCAGCTTGTGTATGCTTTCTCTCTCTCTCAAATAAATAAATAAAATCTTTAAAAAAAAAATAGCTATTCTTTCTCCCACTTGCCCACTCAGACATCCTAGGATTTTGAGATCTTAAGAGTGTTAATTACTTTCTGAAGACCTTTTCTTTACATATTGAGGCTTTGGATGGTGTTGGGGGGTGGGGGAAATGGTCATTCCATTCTATAAGAGTTTTCTATCTACCTCCATTAGACTGGAAATGTGCTGTCTGATTGGTTGTTGACGTTTCAGTGCCCGGCAGAAAGTAGGTGCTGAATAACTATTAAATGAACTGAACTGTTGAATCTTCTCCATTTCAAAAGTCTCCACATACATTTCTGTAAAGTTGCAGGACAGGCATTATCAGAGTGGGGAAATGTCAAAATTGTTCTTTTACCTAAAGCTTGATGGCCCGTGTGAGGCCAGGCTGAGAAGAGGGTTGTAGTCAGTTTTGTTTTGTTTTGTTTTGTTTCCATGTACATAGCCTGTGTGTGTGTGTGTGTGTGTGTGTGTGTGTGTTTATTGGTTTATTTAAGCAGCATCTGTTTGAATTTCATAGTTAAGAAAATAATAATTTATTTTCTAGTGCTGGACATTTCAAACTTGTGCCGTTTTTGTAGGAACTTGTCTTCTCAGAAGAGTTATGGTGGTTGGGCAAATGCCGGGGAATTTACCAAAGCAATAAGCAGATTAACACTGCTGTGGGGACACACATCTGTAGTACCTGCTTCAGAAAAAGGCGTGCTTTGGAACTTGAACTACCTCTTCCTGGTAGCTGGCTGTTGCACATATATCTGGGCTTTCTTAATAGAAGAGCTTGAATTTCCTACAAGCTTATCCTAAAAACAGTTATTAAGAAGGGATTGCTCTTTCTATATCAAAATACATGGCCATTTATAAACTCACACAAATGACGGTCAGTTCTATACTGACTGACAGTAGGATAATCTAAACCTTACATTTCATGCGGTACCACTCTACAAATGGTATTTAACAGTCTCATTTGTGCTTTGACTTTAGAATTGATGATATAATTAGGAAATATATGCATGGACAGATGCATGCATAGATAGCGTTCTGTGGAAATGAATGCTTAATAAACTAATGATATGTTTAATTCATCATTTTAATTGGAAATTAGTACAGAAATACCACCTCAAAAAATGACAAGCTATACCAACTTTAAAATCACTAAAATTTAGAGCATGCAGACATATGGGTAGGACATTAGAAATCGGACAGACACAGACGTCTAAAATTGTAATTGAAAGACATCCGGGAGCAGAGTGACCAAATTTCTTCCTCCTTGTCTCGTTTACCCCAGTTTGAATACATTTAAAAAAAAAAAGAAATTGGTGCCAATTTGAAATGCATACATAAGTACTCTTGCTTGTTTTGTTTTTGCTTTGGGAATTGTTATAAAACAATATCTTAAATAGTGTATTTTTCATGTCCTTACTTCCATTTCTTTATTCATGAGAGATTGCTTGAGTACCTATATGTCAATGCCCATCTGCAGGCTTGTGATTAAAAAGATACACAGTGCTGGGAAAAATCTGACAGGCAAATGGACCCATATAGGGCTAATGGTCACTATTACTATCCCACTGTCAGTAAATAGGGAATACACTTGGAACTGTATTTTTTAGTGATGGGAATGGCTTTTCTGATGATCCCATTTATAATCTCGGACCTAATTTTCTTTGCTAGCAAATGTGGGCATTTGTCAGCAATGGTGTTTCGGCACACGACCTTTTTTCTAGTCTATGTGATGCTTTCTTATCCTACAATTCCTCAAGATTCATTTCCAGCATCCTGTCGTTCTTGACATATTCCTGGACCTCCCGGAGTGGGCTCGTTGTCTGTCACGTATGCCTCCAAAGAGCTCAGCATATTCATGGGATTTTAACAAGCCACTTTGCACCGGTTAGCTTCCAGTTTGGGTTATGTTTATTCCCCCATCTAATTCTCAGCAAGAGTTTTCTGGCCTTCTTTAATCTGAGGGATTTTTTCAGGAAGAGGACTATGTCCATGTCATTTGCTTTTCCCCAGTCCCTCATAAAATACTTTGTATTCATGGGGTCTAGGCAGAAATGCCTGAGTACCTGGGTTAAGTTAGATTGATAGCATATTTTGTTCAAGTAAACCACAGCCCCAACAGCTATTAATCCAAATTTGATGCACATTTTCTAAATCAGTGGTTCTCAGATTGTGGTTCCTGGACCAGCAGGAGTAGTAGCATCTTGGAACTTTTTAATAATGCAAATACTTGGGCCCCAAACCCATCATACTGAATCTAAAACTCTGGAGATTGGACTCAAAAATCAGATGATTCTGTTGTCTCCTGAAGTTTGAAACCATGAACCTAAGCTAATCAGAATGACTAATGATATATATAGTCACTATTCCAGACTATGGCCACCTGTGGGTTTGGTTTGCATTTACTTATGCATATGACCCTTGCCTGTTAAGGAGAGCATCCCCGAATACCCAGCCCTTCTTTTTCTGCTTTGATCCACATAAAAAACGGAAAGCTGGGGCACCTGGGTGGCTCAGTGGGTTAAGCCTCTGCCTTTGGCTCAGGTCATGATCAGGGTCCTGGGATCGAGCCCGCATCTGGCTCTCTGCTCAGCAGGGAGCCTGCTTCCCCTCCTCTCTCTCTCTGCCTACTTGTGATCTCTCTCTCTCTCTCTCTCTTTCTCTCTCTGACATATAAATAAATAAAATCTTTTGAAAAACAACAGGAAGCTGTACTACTTGAGGAAACAAAATTACAGTTCAAGCTGAAATAGAATTTTCCTTGTCTCCAAACTTGCTTACCGTGGGGTTCATACCAGTCTAGGCTCTAATAACAGCGTTTTGCTTTCAAAGGAGGAAACCTCAGACCTCCCCCTCTTGAAGTTCTTGCTGAACTGCAGTCTCCAACTTTGAGGAAAGGAGTGAAGAGAAAAGGAACCCATGTGTCTTGAGTGCCCATTGCATGATACAATGGTATACAAATTATGGTGTCCAGTTGCACATATAAGCAAAATAATTCTCTAAGTAAAAGACTGGTCTGTCACACACACAAATAGAAATTCAATGGGAACACAAAAGATAGTATGTGTAAAATACTTGGAATACTGTCTGGTACAGAGTAAGTGTTCAATACATATTAGCTACAATTATTACAGATCATCTCGCTATTTAGAAGAGAATCTAAATTCATAGGAAGAATTGGATTTGGATAAAATCCAAAATAAATACCCTTCTAGCAAAATATTAGCAATATTTAACCATTTTGAGTCACTTCGGACCTGAAAAGAAGAAAGAAGAAAAAAAAAAGAAAGAAAAGAAAGGCTGTATTTATTCTGTTCTCACTTCAGTTAACCTTATGAATTGACCTGTAACAGAAGGATGGAAATGGGCATTACTTATTCTGCATTTGCAAGTGGCAAAATGAAAGCTTCTAAACATTCCTGTTTTGGAGGCTAAAATTTAACAAGTAGTCACCTATTTGATAGGAGAGCAGTCCTTAAGTGTAGCTTAATCAACATTTGTTCTACCTTAATTCCTGTAATAGTTTTTACGCAGAGAATTTCAGTTCTCAGCTTTGAAAACCCAAATATCTGTGCGGTAGCAGATATAAGCAACTTAAATAGTGGAGCTTAAATTTTATAAGGATGGTCATGTGCACAACTTTGCACGAAGCTGACAATCTTCAAAATCGTATTGCGTCTGGTCTACAGAACACGAGTCCTTTAGGGGTAGTACTTTATTTTGTGATATCCGTCATGTCTCCGGTACCTAGAAAAGTGTCACATAATAGACTTCAAAAATATTTGATAAATAATTCATTCATTCGATGAAAGAATTTGTGTGAACCCCTGTTATTGTTATGCCAGAGTAAACAAGTTCTTTTTTTTTTAATTTTAAGAATACGTTGTTTATACTTTGTAGTCCAGGGTATTGTAATTTTTAAAACACCTAAAATTAAAAAAAAAAAAAAACTGTACCACATATCTACTTTTATATTTTTGGAAGCATGCTATTATGATCTCAAAGAAGATTAAAAATATCATTTTAATTTTTTTTTAGAAAATGAAATACTACATTGCCTGTCCTTTCCCTCCATTACATACATTTCCTTTTATGTCTTAAATTTAAAACTTTCTTCAACCTAGGGTATACCAAGGTCATAAAAAGAACACAGATATGTAACCAAGAAAAAAATGGTAAAATCTTAGTTTCCTGCTATAAGCAGGAGTCATTGTAAGTCTGTGTCCTCATCTGTAAAGTAGGAATGGTAATGAGAATCTTGCTCTGTTATTTTTAAAAAGGTTGAATAGAAACAAGTATGAAAGCATCAATATTAAGTGTAGTCTTATTTATATAATATAATAATATAATTTAATACAATGTGTATAAAATAATATAGGTTCTAAAATAATAATAATAATAGGCTAATAGGTTAATAATAAAATAATAGAAGGTTCTACTTTGGTTAAGTCTATATTAGAAGCTTAAGTCATTGTTTCTGTCTTAAACTCACAGAGGATGTAAGGAAAGTTTAAATGAATCTGAGATAAGAAAAGTACCTTTAATATTAAGTGAAGGAAGTCATATGGTACAAATTTATAAGGAAATATTTACAAATAAATATTTATTTAATTTATTCAAAATAAGTATTTACTTATTTATAAAAATTTACTTATTTATAAATTTACTTTTTATAAATTATATTTATAATATATTTATATATAACAACATATTACAGTACAATATATAATGTAAATATATTTACTTTATAATAAAAATATAATTACTATAAAATACACTTACTTATTTATGAAATAAATTTACTTATAAAATAAAGAAGTCATAGAGATATAATGGGTAGCATGGTGACAATGGTTAATAATTATTATATATTTGAAAGTTGCTGAAAGAGGAGATCTTCAAAAATCACATCATCACAAGGAAAAAAAGCTGTCACTATGTATGGTGACAGATGGTAATGAAACAAATAAGAATTTTAAAAATAAATATTTATATTCAGTACATATGAATATATCCCTTAGAATAGTACATGTGTCTCTCCATGAAATTGATGAGCTATTCCAAAATCAGAACATATATTAAGGGTCTACCTTGGTTACATATCTTGACTTTGACTACATATCTTTGACTTTACCAGCTCTTGACTTTGAACAAGTCATTTAACATCTCTGAGACTCAGTTTGTCCTAGGCACAAAGGATACCAATAGCTACCTTATGGAGTTGCTGGAAGGATTAAAACTACTGTCTGGAGAGCACTTAGCAAACCTAAGAATTTAATCAGTGAAAATTCTTATTAATCCTTTATGTAAATACCTACAGACAAAAACTTAGGGTAGGCATCTGGTTTTCTTTTGACTATACTCTGAATTTCATGTCTGCTGTAATTATGATAACAGTAAAAGGAAATCTCAGCTCTTAATATTAGAACTTTAGCACTTTAAGGCATTAAGTGGTTTTTAATATTTTCATGTAAAGAAGTAGCTCCATTGCTGCATCTATTTCCCTACCCACTCTTAGGCACAGTTTTCCTTTATTTCTTTTTTTTAAAGATTTTATTTATTTATTTGACAGAGAGAGAGAGCACAAGTAGGCAGAGAGGCAGGCAGAGAGAGAGGGGGAAGCAGGCTCCTAGCTGAGCAGAGAGCCCGATTCGGGGCTCGATCCCAGGACCCTGAGATCATGATCTGAGCCAAAGGCAGAGAGGGTTTAACCCACTGAGCCACCCAGGCGCCCAGTTTTCCTTTGTTTCTAAATAAAAATGAACATTAGGGGAAGATTTCTTCTGCCCTTAAGCCCTTAAACTTTTAATTCGTTAATTATATCCAAGTATTTCTCAGCAGTATCACACATGACTTAGTAAATGTGGACCCTACCATTCAGCCCAGATATTCTGCTAAGCCAGTATTTTCAGTTGAATAATTAAGATTTTCAGATGTATTCCAAAGCTATTTTCAGCACAGCTCTTTCCTTTATTTCCATTCGGAAGATACGTTGATCAATATTGTTGAGCAGAGGAGAAGGAAGCCATGTGTTAGTTCCAACCCGGCCTGTGCCATGTGGTACCACCTGTTCCCTGAGTCTGCTGAGCCATTTCAGAACTGCAGTGCACGTAAAATGCACGTTGGTTTTCAAAGACGGAAAATACCCCATTAACCATTTTATATTGATTTTATGTTGAAATGATAATATTCTGTGTGTATGTATATCACTAAAATTAAATTCACCATCTTTTTTTCTCTTTAAAACATGGCTGCTAGAAAAATTTAAAATATATATGTGGTTCACATATGTGGCTCCCTGGCTTAGTATTTTACAAAGAAAATCAGTCAAAAAGATTCCCTTAAATTAGGAAGGAGCCTTATGACTGCATGTGTGGGGAGGTGCATGTGTAATAAAACAATAATACACATTACTAGCAGGGTAGGAAAAAAAATACATACATATGCAAATATATTCATATTTATGAATGAGGATTTTATTGCAAAACTCATCATGCCAGAAGTTAACTACTTATTATGAGATTTGTAATTTGATTAGCTATGTCAACTCATTAGGAATTAACTGAATAAGACATTAGAACAGTGTTTCTTGGAAATGGCGGAACCCCACTCAAACTTAGTTAAATGAGGACAGGAAACACAAGTCCCATCCACCATTAACCATGGACACAAATAAGGGAAAGACCAGGGTGTATTTTTTATACAGTTTAATCAAGGTGGTAAAATCTTGTCCTTAGGGCCTGCATACGCTCTCAGTTTGAGGAATATAAATGCCAACTTTGGTCTTACTGAATGATTTTTTTTTTTCCACCTGTATTATATATGTCTGTGTATATGCATGTATCTTGATGTTAATGTGAAATTAAAAAAGGAAGATCACACTCTAAAGGTTATAGAATACTTAAGGGTGGCTATTCTGTGTGATTCTTCTTGCTTCCTTTTTTAAAAATAAATGCCTGTTAGCACAGTTACAAAAAAGCATGTGAAATAAATGAATGATGAATGAATGGATCCACTTTAACAAATTTGTCTCTCCCATTACCCAGGATGGATTTTCCATGTTCCTCACTTTCTCACCAGATCCCCTTTCCTCTCTGGGAGGACTCCGACAATTTTCCCACTCTATCGCCTCCATCATCAAAATTTTCTTCTCAAACATCTTAATATGAAAACACGCTTCCCACATACTGTTTTTCCCCCTATCTTAAACAAACAAGAAAACCTTGTTTCGTCCCCACATCTCACTCTAACCATTGTCATTTTCAGCCAAACTCCTTGAAAGAGTGGTGTACAATTGTTTCCAGATTCTGTATTTTCATTCCTTCTGGAACCCATATTCCAACCAGACTTTTCACCATACCACTCTAACACATTTGCTCCCATCAGGAACACCAAAAATCTCACTATTGCTAAATCAAATCTCATCTTAGATTTAATGTAAAGCTTTTCTCAGTCATCGTCTTCTTTGAAATAGTTGATGACTGTTCCTTTTAAACACTTCCTTCACTTGCCTTCTGGTTTTCCTCCACCGTCTTTCACAACTTTTTCTGTCTTTGTTAACTCTTCTTCCCACCCCCACCCCCCGCCCCCAAGCCTTTAACATTTCGAGTCCTTCAGACTCATTCCATGGTTCTTTTCTCACTCTATCATCACTCTTTAAAAAAATCTAATCCAGACTCAGAATTATAAATACAATCATTGTATTTGACAAAAGTGTATCTCCAGCCTGAACATCTTCTCAGACCTTCAGACTTCTGTATCTAACCATCCGCTTCACCCCTGCACTTGGAGGTTGATTTTAAGGTCTAACGTATTCCAAATTGAGTTTCTTTTAACCTCTCTATCTCAGAACCTGAAATGCCATTGTCTTTGCCACTGAGGCAAAAACTCAGAGCCAGCCTTGCTTACTCTCTTCCTCGTCTCTCCCTTCCTTCCCTTTTTCTCATGCTATACATCCTATCTGTCAGCAAATTCTGTCTGCTCAACTTTCAAAACTTACCCAGATTGGGATCATTTTCACCTTCAATGTAACTGCTATTCTGATTGGGGTCACCATAATCTCTTAACCTGGTTTATTCCCACTACCAAACCGGTCTCCTGCTTCCATCCTTTCTTTTAATATATTTTTCAATATAGTCTGGCATCTCCTTCTCAAATGTTGTCATTTCATGTCATTATTCTGTTCAAAACCACCATAGCCTTCCTTTTTCTCTGATTAAATAATAAAATCTGTACGGCGACCCATACGGTCCTCTATGATCTGTCCCTTATTACCTCTCTGTTCTCATCTTTATTCAAAGACACCTTCTCAGTCAGGACATCCTTAGCCATCCTCTCTAAAATTGTATTTGTCAACCTTGTTATTTCCTATTCTTCTGCCTGGTTGAATTTGACTTTTCTCCATGACATTCGTCACTATCTAACCTACAATACATTTTCTTGTTTGTCTTATTGCCTGTTGCCTCCACTAAAATGTAAGCTCTGTGAGGTCAGGGATTTTCTCTGTGTTTTCTGCTCTATTATAGCACCTAGAAGAGTGTGTGCAAAGAAGAATGTATGACTGCACTCTTTTTTTTCACAATTAGTGACTCATGTTGCACAATTAGTATTTTTTGGAATAAATAAGCAGAATCTTCAGAAGCCTGTATCGGTTTTTTTTCCTCACTGAAAGCCCATCATCCAAATTCAAAATAAAAATAGAAAATGTACATCTTAAGAGAAACACACACACACACACACACACCCCAATCCAAGTATAGATAATATGACCTCCACTTTAAGCTTTTATGGGAGAGGATGAGACTTTGTAGGATCAGGAAGTCATAGAAAGGCAACCCACAAATTTAAATGTACACAAAATACCAAAGCTTCTTAGTTGTCTATGGCATCAGCCTAAAACCTGAGGTTTGGGCTGTATCTTATTCTGATTTTAGGTAGAGACAAAAGGAATTAAGACCTTTACATACAATGTCTGTGAATTTAAGCTGCCGAAGGTAACACACTTCTGTAGCCTTACATCTTCTTTCATGGATCTTTATTTCTTGTCTTTAAGGGTCTAGTTTCCTGAATAACTTTAAATAGCAGCTATAGGACTCAAAAATGCATACTGCAGACACTATACAGCGAAACCATTTTTTCTTTCTTATTTATCTAGTTTTCACTAACTGGTTAGTAACCTAGCAACATGTGGAAGGAGTTTTCTCAGGGGCCTATTTCCCACCTATGTATGAATTGGGTTGTCAGAATTTAGTGAAATGGGGCTAAGAGAGGATTGTTTCATCTATATAATGACCATAGGATTCTTGCTATCTCTCTGCATATAACATACAATCTTAGAAAGATTAACCATATGCAGTCATTCTGTTTATGGGGAGATCAGACATTAAGAAATACTAGAATCTGGCAGTCTTTTCTATTTGAACTACGTAGAAAGGGATTTATAAAGTCTTGGAAGAAAACTCCCAAAAGCACTAAAAGAAAGAATACAATTTTCTTGGTTTCATACAGTAAATCCCTTTTCTGCAGACAATCCATTGGCCTTAATCGCAAGAAAGGTTGCACACTAAAAGTAGGGATAAAGTTTGTGAAATAGAATGGTGCTTTTAAGTCTGGGCCCTTGTCAGATTGTCTAGTGAAAAGGCATAAACAGTATGTAGAGTTTATTTTCTGCCAGTATTTTTTAATCTCTTTGGAATATTATTAACACTTTAATTATATGACATTTTTTCAACTACTGCATTTGGAATACACAAACATTTTTCACGATCCATTTTATTTTGAAAATTAAACAGTATTCTTGGGGATATAAATGACAACTTTGGTCTTGTTGAGTGGCTTTCCTTTTATCTTTATTATGTATGTATGTATGTCGTATGAAATCTGCTGAAATTAAATAAAGATGATCATGCTCAAATTATTGTGATACTTAATGGTGGGTATTCTGTGTGATTCTTTTTTCATTTTCTTTTTTTTTTTTTAGATTCCAGTTAGCACAGTTAAAAATGAATGTTAATGAATGAATGAATGAATGAATGAATGAATTCATGGATACACTTTTACAAATATGTATGTGATGAAGCTGGGGACAGGTTGCACTATCACTGTTTCAACGTGAATCTAAATTACTCCTATTCTGATTTCAGAAAGGCCTGAACATGCACAAAGGATGATTGATGGTTTGGCCTGAATGTCATTGGTATAGGTCTATTTACATGAAGTAGATTGGACTGGGTATACTATCTGAGCTTTGAAGAAGAGTTACAATATTGAGTATACTATCTTTCACTTATATATTTATTCAGCAAACAATATTTGAACAATTGTTATTGGTCAATAGCTGCCCTGAGCACTGGAATTGACCTCAAGGAACTCATATCCCATTGGGAATATATACAATAAACTAATAAATAAAATACATAATTCCTGGTGGGGATTGTTTCATTGAAATAAATAAAGCAGAGAAATGAAATTTTAAATGAGTCTACGTCTAAATATAAAGGTCAGGGAAAACCTTATTCTAGAGATCACAATTGATTTGAGAGGAGAATATAGGGAAGATTGGTCTATTAGTCCAAATGGGCAATAATGATTATTCAAACCCTGGTTGTATGAATGGAAATAGTAAGCAGTGGTTGAATTTGAGAGATATTTTGGAAATAGAGTTTATAGGACCTAGGCTAATCTTTCCTACATTAGGCTTGGCAGTTCTGGGATTATGGAGAAGGATATCGGTAAAGGTCTGGGGGGACAAAATTATGTTTGAAATTTAATTTTTCTTTGTGAAAATGAGTGGGGATTTCATAAGTGGATCTGATGTTAAGAGGATGAATTTGGGATGGACATGGGGATTTTTAAAAAAATCATTATTATGTTCAATTAGCTAGTATATAGTAATATAGGGATTTGGAGACATTCATGGATAGTTTCTAAATATGCATGATTGGGAGAAGTTATCTACTGAGATAGTTTATATAAAGGACAGTGGATCTGGATCAACCATGGAGTCCTGAAGTCTAGGAATAACTAAATATCAGGTAGGGGAGGAAGTATAAGGAGTATGTGAAATTTGGGCAGTCTGATTACCAGTCATCATCAAAAGGAGAAGCAAAAATATCTAGGTCCTAATCTGGTGTTGATGCTCAGGAGTGTACTTAAATATGCCATTAAGGGGGTTAGTGGAAGGTTGGGGTGAGGGGGCACTGGGGAGCTGGGGCATAGAAATAAGTTATGTACTTGACGTAAATAAGTTGGTGTACTGAGAAACTTTTCCAGGCTAGGTCCCAGACTCAGAGAAATGAGACTAGAAACCATATTCCCAGCTTGCGTTGCTAGCTGGGGACTCCACCTCAAAAATAAAGCAGAAAAGTTAGAGACCTGCTCACTACTTTTCCTCATTGTGAGGTGACTGGTGTTCAGTGAATAAGCCAACCTTATGGTATGTATTCTTTGAGTGTGGATAAATGACTTCTTGGTTACACTTCTTCAGATTTCCTCTTGGATAATATTGTCAGCCTTTAATGTTTCATCTGATTCTGCATATACCAAGTATTTATTGAACCTAAGTTCAGAGGATACAACCATGAGCAAAATCAATAACTCTTTGCTTCCATGGGCCTTATCAGACTCCATAAAAGGAATAAAGAGGATAATTAGAGATAGTATTAACTATGGTGAAGAGAAAAGTGTAGAGAAAAATGTGAGATTAATGGCTGTGGAGATGTTATTTTGGGCAAGGAGGTTAGAGAAAGTCTTTCTGAAGAAGTAAGATGTAAACTGGGATTGGTGATAAGAGGTAACAGAGAAGAGCACCCTATAAATATTCGGGGTTCTAGCTCTGCATGCAGCGGGAACAGCTAGGGCCACAGTTCTTGGGTTTACATGAACTTGATATGTGTTAGAAATCAAAAAAGGCTGATAAAAGCTTAATGAGCAAGGAGGTGGTAGGTATAAAACGAGGCCAGCGATGTACTTACACTCTCTATTAAACAAGTTAAACCCAATACAAGTGAGAAAAATCATTTTTCTACCCTTAGAATTCTAAGATCCAAGCTAAACAAATCTTGCATGAATAAGGCCAGCTCTTTGTGGTAGAAAGAGTTTCAAATCCTATCTCTGCTATTTCATAACTGGGTGTTTGAACAATTAATTTAATCATAAATTCTATTTTATTAGCTCATTTTATATTGAAATTATGTTATATATATATATATATATATATATACACACACACATATATATATACACATACATACACCTAATAGAGTTGCTATTGGGATTAAACTAAATGGGTAAAAACACTTAAACTGAATCTAGCATAGTTCAAGTCCATATTATGTGTTAGTACTATTATTATTAAAGACAAGTAAATCTGATATCCCTCAGCTATTACTCACAACTAAATGAGAAATCACATTAACAATAGATAAAGATGTCAATGCCCAGTATTAATTCAATCATTATCAAAATGTTGCCCAGATACAAAGCAGAGTAAATGAGGATGTCCTGATAGCTGTGAGCCATTAGTCATGAAACAAGCTTGGTGTATCAAAAAAAAAAAAAAAATCAATACAGACGTTTTCATCTAGTAGCTTCTGGAAACAAATTAAAAATGCCAAAGAGAAAAAAAACCCAATGGCTGTCACCACACACTCTGGTCAAGAGCATAAATTCTTTTTTTTTCATACCAATACCATTGATAACACATGTTAGTTACGTTTGAAAATGGATTTCAGAACCTGGATGACAATGATTATTTCTTAAGTCTTACTTGTAATACAAACTTAATAGAATACATGGCATGAATAAATCAATCTCTGAAAAACTTAAAACTTGAACTAGTTGTATAAAATTACGTTGACTGGGAGAGCAAGACAAGCTTATAGTGTTTCCAGTAGTAGCCCGTGAGCAACTGAGGCTTCCGGTCCCAGCTTCACCATACCTCCAGTGATAAGTGAGGTGCGTTATTTGGCTGATCCTATGGAACTATGGAACATCAAAAGTTCCAGGATCCCGGGAGAGGAAGGTGAGGGGACACACTCTCTTGCAGCATGATGAATAAGGTTCTTCCATACCAGCAGCTGCCAAACAGATGAGCGGCCTTAACGGAGTTGGGGTACACAATGCAAGCCGGGCCCAGAACTAATCAGATCTAATTAAGACAGACATGTTATGGTCCAGTAGTGTTGACAGGGTCGGGATTCCCGTAGCTTTAAATGAGGCATGTTGTAATTAGGATCTAATTGAAAATCTGGAAGTGATACAAAACCTTTACCCTTCAGGGGCTAAGAGGAGGTCTGCTTGGGTCCTGGTGTGCACCTTATTAGATTGTGAATGCTCAATTAGACAGTTATGTACAAAAATTAAGCAAGTAGGACAACAGCTAGATGTGGTTCAAAGGAGCAAAATTTAAATTCATATCTGTTTAGATATGATTCAGGGTTGTACCTGAATTTCATATTTGCAATTTGTCTCCACTTCATATATACTATTATTTTATGTATGCTCTCGTATACAAAAATATATATACTTTATTTTATATGCACTATTGTGTTGTGCCCATTATGCATGGCCAAAAGAATATATTTGAGCAATTTCCTAGGTACATTAAGTTTCATTAAATGCTCCTGATTATTTGGAGAGAGATGCTCATTCAAAATATCTTCTAATAACTACGTAAAAGAGAGTCCTATTTTACAATCTCATCTAACATTTTATTTTATTTTTTTTCATCTAACATTTTAAAATTATCTTTGTCCAATACAGACAGCCACAACTTGAGGCCTTTTCCTTATACAAGTTGCTTAATTAAAAATATATTTCATATGTTTGGAGTGTGACTTAGATTTAAGTTCATTATTGTCACTTTAGCTCTGTGTTACCCCTTTGGCTTGCTGCTCCACAAGCCAATGACCCTTAACAAACCTAAGCAGGTCTGGGTGTTCCCTCTCACAGACTTCCAGGTAGTCTTCTAGACCACTCTTCTAGACCACTTCTAGACCATTATATTAATAATAATATTATTACAATTACCTAATAATATTATGGCTATTTTGTTTTGTGTTGTTTGTTTGTTTGTTTGTTTGTTTGTTTTTAAGCATGGAACCTCCAGCTTAGAGTTGGGACAGTGCCCCTCCAATGCCGGCCTCCCCTCCCCCCCCATGGACATGTTTTAGCTGCTTATCCATCAGGAAATATCTCCTAAAAATATCTCTTCGGATTTCAAATGTGTTCTCTAAATGCAGTACTAACAGCTAACCTTGAATGTTTTCTAGTTCCGCTTCCATGTTAGGGTTGGTAGAGGATCTGGGTGTTACACAGCAGTCCTAGTGAAAAATTCAAGATCACATCGACTGACTATGAAATGTCATTTTGTTGATTTGCCTTCTTATCAGTTTGCAGTTTAATCTCACAGAGGATCAATCCCAAATGCCAAGTAAGAGATTCAGGGGCAGATTCAATGCTTGCCTTCTCCCTGCATTCCGGGCTTCATTCACATCTCATGTCATCAGAGGAAACTTCTCAAACCAGAGTATATAAAATACCACTTCAGTCCCTTGCCTGATCCTACTTTCTTCCTTTTCATAAAACTTTCACCAGATGACAAGTATGCTAATAGTTTATCGTCCTAGTGTCTGTTTCTCTCCATTAGCAAAGGAACTTCATTTTCCTCACTGTCATTTTCATACTAACTCCCACAGCACTGGGCATAGAATAGACAAACACTTATTGAATGAATGAATGAATGAATGAATGAATGAATGAATGAAACAAATGCAGTCAGTGCTTGCCTTTGGTGATTCCTCCTGAAAATTAAATTTGAGCTTGCAAGTGGAGAATTTTATGTTTTCAACACAAATAAATGTGTTTTCCATGTCTAAATAATTTCATTTTTGTCCCAGCTGTAGTTTCTAACCTAAATTCTTCAGAGTGTGGAGTGATTTGATGTGTTGGTTTTATTTATCCTTTGGATTTAATTTTTCCTATAACTGTACTCCTTATACTGAAAACCAAAATTATGCATTTTCTACATTACCAATTAATTAGTGCATGCATTTTTCAGTGAAAAAAAAAACCTTGTTACAATTACTTATAATAAAATAATGTAATATGCTTAAGGAGATAGAACATTTGTTGATCTTGTAACCTGATACAGAGATGGTGTCCTCCATGTAGCTGTAAGCTTGTGGGAATTCGTAGGTGTGAAATTAGTCACAGATTCTAGAAATATTTTACCTATAAAAATGACACTCATTGTTATTAGGAGGATTTTTAAAAGTTAACTTAAATCAGGCTTATTTTTTTCAAATATAAGACTGTGTTTGTTTCTAGTACATCTGAACATGGGTTACATAACAAAGTTTCTATTTTTTTTTCTGTTTTTTTGTTACTGTGATGTTATTCAGATCAACATAGACATTACTTCCAAAGTGGATCAATTCACTAAATGGATTTTTCCTAATGCAATTAACCCAAACCAGCAAACAAATCTATTTTATTTCTACTGTTCACTGGCTTCCCAGCTCTCCACCTGACATATTATCAACAGATCCCCTTCCTTTGTGAATACATCATTGAAAGGATTATCAAAAAATATAAGAACCATAACATTTAATAGATTATTTTACAGCAATTCTGTGATTTACCTAGTAAAAAATAATTCTAACAATTTTGGATTTATCAGAGAAATAAATTAAAAACAGTGTTAAGAAATTAGATCACCCATTAAAATCCTGAAATGTAGAGTTTGTTTCAGTGTATATTCCAGTGATATTTTAAAAGTTATTGCACTATTTTCTGAGCAGTATACTTTGGAGTTGTTTTTACAGAATGGCAGCTTGAATTTCACCAGATGTGAAATCATTTGGTTGTGTAAACACATTTTTTTCCCCAAAATGCATAGGGTTTCTATTTCACTTGGGGAAAAAAAAAAAAAAAAAGCCTGTAAATGGATAATGTCTATAGGTTGATCTGGACATCTCAGAGGGGTCCAGAGCTCAGATACACTGAGGTGATTTACAATCCGAGGTAAACAGATTGGCTCAGATAACACTGGCTGATCGATGCTTCCCATCTCTCCAGCAGGAAATGTCTTGGGGAGGCAGGGGAATGACTTTTGCAAGCCCTTCTTCAAATTCTGAGCTTCCCTGACCCCACTCTCTCCTTTTCCTGAAGAATTAGGAACTAGGGGAATAACGATTCTCTTTCCTTTGCTTGGCAAAACTCTTCCCAGTTTTTGTTTTCTATACATTTCTCCATCAGAGGGAAAAAAAACAACAACTGACTGAACCCATGTGATATATTTACATTGAATAATCTTTCATAATAAATATTGAGCTATCTGTCCCAGCAGTACAGGCAAATGTGCAAATATTCCTTTTACATTTTTATGGGGTGTTGTAAGTAATTGAAAATGATGTTTGCAATAAAGGTTCCATTTTACCATTTAATTGATGCTAGTAAATGAAAATTGCTTCACTATTTAACCAATTTTTCCATCCTTCTGGGGACCTGTTTCAAGAATTTCAAAACTACCTTATCACATAGACAAAGTATGTCACTGAATGCTGTGATTGTCCTGGGAATGAAAGAATACTGTATATTGATATCTTGAGAAGGAAAGAGCTCAAAAAATGTGGCTTGCCAGATTGAAATCTGAACTTCTGAATTTTAAGGTCAGTTTTATTTATTTTGTTTATTATTACCTATACTCTTCCCCTCCCAACACCACATTCTGCCAAGAAGGTGTAACAGAATTTTTACAACTGTCATGAAAGAGTCATTTAAAAATCATGGGTTTAAAAAGGCTGGATTGATAAAAGAAACTAAAAATAATAATAATAATAATGAGTAAACTCATTACAAATACATCTTGTATTATGTTTATGTATTTTGCTATTTTAAAAAGTCTATGCAGTATCAACTTGCTTATCCTTCTGAGAAAAACTATCTCAGATTTATATCCTGTTACTAACTTTAAGCATCTGCATATCTGTTTCAGTAGCCTTTTGGAGATTAAATACTCTGCAAAATTGATTCTGATTTTAACACTGGCTTCCAGCTGCTAGCCTAGGGTTTTCCATTTTCTCAAACTTCATCTACATAGAATTAAAATTTAACATACAAAGTAATTATTTCTATTTCCTATGAAGTAGTAGTACGTAATCCTTTTTTTCCCCTAATATTGGCACGAGCATGCTATTTTCATATCAACCTTAACAGGACAGTTTCTTTATACTTTTCTTTCACTACCGCTGAAACTTGGGGCAAGTTTAACCCTTCTCAGTTGCCAATTCCATACGATCTTCCAATAACATCATCTTCATCTCACAAAATTATATATATCAAAAGGAATGAACGCATTGGAAGCCTCTGAATTTTGAAACAGTAAAATAAGATATTCACGACTACATGGGTTCAGTCATTCCACACATATGTACTTATCCAACAGAAACTAAAACATATGTCCACAAAAAGACATGTGCTTGGGTGTTTGTAACACCTCTAATTTTAATAATCTCAATCTGGTGGGGCACCTGGGTGGCTCAGTAGGTTAAAACTTCTGCCTTCGGCTCAGGTCATGATCCCAGGATCCTGGGATCGAGCCCCGCGTCAGGCTTTCTGCTCAGCGGGGAGCCTGCTTCCTCCTCTCTCTCTGCCTGCTTCTCTGCCTGCTTGTGATCTCCATCTGTCAAATAAATAATAAAATCTTAAAAAAAAGAAAAAATCCCAATCTGGAAACACTTCAGATGTATATCAACATAAGGGATCGAATGCGGTATATTCAAACAATGGAATAGTACTCAGCCATTAAAAGGAATGACATCTTCATACACACCAAATTATAGGTGAATTTCGCAAAATTATTATGATGAGTAAAAGAGGCTAGGAAAGAGAGTGCCTGGGTGGCGCAGTCGGTCAAGCATTCAAGTCTTGGTTTCGGCTCAGGTCATGATCTCCGCGGCATGAGATAGAGTCCTGTGTGGAGCCGCTTGTCCAGCTCCATGCTTAGCAGGGTCTGCTTTGGTTTCTCTCTCCCTCTACCTCTGTCTCTGTCTCTCTCTCACCCTTTAAAATAAATAAATAAATAATTTGTTTTAAAAAGAAGCTAAGAAAATAATTAATTATATATGTATAATTATATATTCTATAATTTACATAAAATTCTAACAATTGCCATCTAATGTAACACAAAGCAGATGGGTGGTTGCTTGGGAGGGGAAGGGACAAGAGATAAAAAAGGGATACAAAAAAGCACAGAGAAACATTTGGAGGTTATGAAAATGTTCATTATCTTGATGATGGTGAGCACATAACAGGTGGATACATATGTCAAAACTTATCAGATTATACATTTATAATACATACAGTTCATAGTACGTCAACTACACATCAAGAAACCTCCTGGGTGTTTGTGTGTGTGTTTAATGAAAGGTAGGATTGCTACATGGTTCTTTTTTTTATTTTTTTAAAGATTTTATTTATTTATTTGACAGAGAGAGAGATCACAAGTAGGCAGAGAGGCAGGCAGAGAGAGAGGGAGGAAACAGTCTCCCTCCTGAGCAGAGAGCCCAATGTGGGGCTTGATCCCAGGACCCTGGGATCATGACCTGAGCTGAAGGCAGAGGCTTTAACCCACTGAGCCACCCAGGCGCCCCAGGATTGCTACATGGTTCTTGCCCGTTTTCTATGATGCACACATACCTTTATCACCCCTTCTAAATTAAATACAGTGTCATCCATAATTAATTCAGTCACTAACCAGTTAGTTTCTTATTGAATATTAACCCACTTTTAGGACAGAATATAGTAATCAAAGAAAAAAGTTACTGATTACTGATTACTGATTACTGGATTACTGATTCTAGCTTCTTTTGTTTTAATTAACTTATAACCCCTTGCATCCATATCATGCTTTACGTTATCAAATGGATTTTACAACTAAAGTTTCACTTTATTATTTAAGACAAAATAAGACATCAAGAAGTCTTTGTCCACCATCCTTTTAGAAGCATTGTGTGGTTCTCATCAGATCATACGAGAGAAGCTTTATTTTTCCTTTCCTGCCCTGCTCCCAACTTGCAGAGTTAAATTGAACTATGAACTTTCTTGCGTAGTTCTTTCACACTTAGTGAAAAGGGATTATAGTCTCCATATTTATGGGTAAAGGAAAGCATCCTCATGATTGGGCTCACAGTTTCTCTTTAGTTAATATAAAAAGAGAATTGCAAATTAAATTCAATGCCACATGTAATCGCCCATACTCATTTCCCAAGTTTCCTGGAATTCCTTCATGTGATGCCAACTTAAATGCAACAGGTGATAGGGATGAAATATTCTCTCTCTTTATGATAAATTATGGTAACTTCCACTACACAAGATTGCACAATGTTGTAGATAAAAATTACACCTTGAAGAACACAGGGAAACTCTAGTATCTCTTCTTCCAATATAACTGGTTTTAAAATAATGTTTTCTTCTTAATCTATAGCATTTGGTTTGTTCTATCAATTCAGACAAATGGGTTTAAAGGGGAATTTAATTGAGTCTTTGGCGCCACTGATTACAATTTGGTCACGGGGGCTAGCGCTACCCAGAAAGTATGAAATAACACAGTCCCAAATGAGCGAACTAGGAAGCTATTTTACACTGCAGTGAAACAATTGTTTTAGATTGTACTCATTATATAGCCAGCTCTTAAAAGCAGCATGAACTAAGTAGGAATATGTACTATAGCTCAGTATTCTAAAGCATCTTCACTTATTTCAGGATTGTGCTCAAAAGCAAAGAGTAAATTGGAGCGAATACCATACTCAACTCCCATCACTTTATTTTGACTTCATGACCCGTATCGGGTGACGAGCAGTGTAAATGTGGAAATACTCTGAAGGAAGCAGAGTTGTGTATGCAAAGGAGAGCAAAGGTTGATTAGATTACACAGACTTGGGTATGGCGTATATAGTTCCTGTACTGACATTCAGTTCCTGGAATTTTGTCTGGCCCCTTCATTTTACTCTGGACAAAAATAAACCCTGGGTGGTGTATCTGTTCTCATTAACCATTTTACTTATCTCCTGACTGGAGTATTGTGGAATGTAACTTTGTAAGACAATATTGTAGCTGGTTGGTGAGTGGGTAGAACTCATACAATCAACAGAGATAACATTTTATGTACCTGTTCTAAAGTATCACAGTTGTACCCTGGGATTCTGTTATATTAGTTTAATGAAGCTGGAAGTCTTTTTGTCTTGTAGGTTTGTTTCCAGGGTCAGCTTCAGAGCCGAGTATCGCCCATTTCTTAGTTTCTTTAGTATATGCCTTGATTTAAAATCTATCAGCTTTTGGAGATAAAAGGAAAAAATCCTTCTTTTTTATTGTTTTTTTAGAACATTTATTATATGTTTCCACTCATTGGAATAATCCTTTGTTTTGGAAAATTTATTAGATGTTTCCATTCGTTGGAATGCATACGATTGTTTTAAGCGAACTAATGAAGCATGCCGAGGGCGAATAGCAGCTTGCAGCATAAAGTTTCTACAGTGGGTGGAAAACTACAAATAGGTATTTACCTTTAGGCCTAGAATTTTAAGTTATTACAAGTAAGGGGTGTTCCCTAGCACAAAGGATTTGCTTGAAAAAAAGTATAAGCACAAGCCTTCTGGAAGGAAGTAATTAATTTGTAATGCATCTTGCCACTTTTATTTACAATTCTAAACTTTCCTAAAACTGACAGATGGATTCCATTGAATTGGCAAGAATTCATGTAAATATGCAAAAAATAAAATCTCTTGTTTTCTCACTTTAATTTCTTCCAATTAAAAAAATATTATTTTACCTCAGGTATAATATTTACCCTCAAATGAGTATATTCATGAGCAAGCACTTTATAGTTTCAATTACTTAATTTTCAAAATCATATCAAGCAAGCAATACGTAACAATACTAATTTAAAATTTTTTTAGACTTAAAAATTTGGAAGCGCATATATAATAACATGCATGATTTCTTTTTTTTTAAGATTTTATTTATTTATTTGACAGAGACAGAGATCACAAGTAGGCAGAGAGGCAGAGAGAAGGAGAGGGGAAAGCAGGCTTCCCACTGAGCAGAGAGCCCTATGCGGGGATCCATCCCAGGACCCTGAGACCATGACCTGAGCCGAAGGCAGAGGCTTAACCCACTGAGCCACCCAGGCGCCCCTGCATGACTTATTTCTATAAGAAATGTTAATGACCTCACCTTCACCATGTGTCAGGAATTCAGGCAAGTGCTTTACATACCTTCACAGTTCCCAATAAGCCACATATTAATCCCCTTTCTTGCTGAGGAATTTGGGACCCAGAGAATTAAATAATTTAGTGAACATCAGACTAGTCAATTTTATGGTCAGAATTTAAACTGGGTCTCTATAATTCCAAAGCTCAGGCTCTTTTCTCTAAATTCCATTATATCTAAAGAAATTTATTTAGAGCATGGAGACTGAGCTCTGCTCTTATGACCTAAACTTCATTATACGTGATAATATACATTTGGTAATTAAAAAAAAAAATCCAGCTATGTAAACTTAGATGACATACTATGTTGTCCTAATGCACAGGAATGGAAAGTTCAATTGTGCCCAAAGAAGGTATCTAGCTTCTTTGTGTGGGTTTATTAAATCTGTTTGAACACACATGAAGGTGTATTTTTAATACAATGAATTCAAAGGAATTGTTCATATTCGATTTATATCCTTGAAATCTTTGTAGTACTCATATATGGTTAGTAACAGGTTTTAACCTCTAATGTCCTTATTCAAGAACTAAAAATGAAAATTTTCAAGTACAATTCTTCATAGAGTACTCAGTTAGTGGAATTCTTTCAGTAGTATCATTAAAACCCAAGTTACCTCCTGCTGACTACTTTTTCTAAAAAAATTTTAATGAAGAGGTTTCACTCATAAATCTATGAATTTTAAATAATTTAAGACTTGTTTTACATACTTTTAACCCATTAGAAGAAAGAAAAAACAACTTTTTGGCTGGTGATTTTAAAAGTATTTTGAAGGAAGCTTAAGGATAAGCTGGCATTCTCTTTCAGAACATCCCGAAATTAAACAAAGAAATTCTGCTCTATGCTGAAGTAATATTTCATTACTATTTGATAAAAAGAACCGTTCAGTCTTTTCAAAGGGACCATAAAATAGAGAAGTAGACAGCCTGGACTACTGAAAAATTCTGACTCTTAAACCCTGCTTCCTGAGGGGAGGCATATTATCATTTATAATGTGTTTGATCGTTCAGAATCTCACCAGGGTCAGGGACCTGGTGAGTCCCTGACAAAAAAAAACAGTCAAATAAAGAATATAGAATGAACTAGGTGGGGGGAGGAGGGAAATATACCTTTAAACCCAAAGGCTTTTTGTTCCTGTATTGCCAATCAATCACGCCAGCTGCTGTGGTTATAGGTTGCTCTGGATGACCTGTTTTCACAAGATCCTAAGAGAATTCTGATCGTAAAAGGACCTCCTCCTCCCCCCAAGACGTATGGAAAGTAAACTGATATATTTTAAAATATATGTACATACAACAGAAGTCAATGTTAGTGAACTTAATTTAAACAATTATTAGTATCAGAACAGTATTTCTCTATTTCACTAATCCCTATACAAATGATTTCACATACAGTAAAATACGGAAGTCCAAGACGTTAGACTTTCTCTTCTGAGAACTCCTATAGAACACAGAAATTTATTTTTTTTCAGGCTTTCCTAAGAGTGCATCACTTTAATGATCTGCATTGCTGGTTACCTTCCATTACAACGTCATACTAACATTATGCAGACTTGGACTTCAGAGGCGGGATGCTAAAGTTGTACCTCGAGAACACTGCTGATTAAAAGAAAATCCTAGCAGTTGGCTTATTAGAATACTGTTAGTCATCCTCCCTTCTAAGAATATTAAGAATATAGTAACAAGGTCTCACCATATTTCAGTAAACGAAATATGTCAGTAAACTTAGAACAATTTCTTTTTACAGCTTGAAGAAATGGTATTTTGTTTACATGAAACATCCATTTTTCATTTCTCTCTTCCCATGGGAGCTAACATAAATCAAAACAACTCAAATGTTTTTAATTTCAGTGTGAGATCAGCAGCTGTTCCCCAGAATTCCAGTTGCCACAAAAGAAGGATTTTTTGTGTGTGTGAGTCACAAGTTACATAGACAATGTAGCAAGATCTAGTTACATACTATGATATGTACTGTGCATATGCCCATTAGAGACCATAATAACAAAGAACTGTGTTTACTTAAACTCACAGTTTTGCAAAAGTCAAACAGTTATGTAATTGTCCCTATAGCGCTGTGAATCATGGCGGTAGAGAAATGTAATCAATTAGTGACAAGCCCCTTTGATGTACTCTACAGTGGGTTGACATAACAAATGACCCATTGAAGAGCCCTGGGCTCAACTAGACTGCTTAAAAGGAAATTGAGTTCAAGTGAATATTTCCAACAGTTTATTTTGAATGTTTATACTTTATGCAGTTCCAAAAAAATGTGTAATTAGGCTATCTGCTTAGTTTTCCAGAGGAGAGAGAAGTAAATTCAAGAGTTTCATCTGAATGCCAACCACATCTTTTATTTGAAAATAAAGAAATCAAAAGCAAACTTGTTAAAGCCCAAACAGAACTGAGACTTAGACTTTGGGATTTTGTGAGTCTTAGGAATTAAATTTGCCTTAAAGGACTCTGATGACAACATTTCAATTCTGTTGTAAACACGTGGCATTAAAAGCTAGTTTTCAAAAGATTAAATGTACCAGAAGGAATATGTAATGTTTTACACTTTGAACACATTTTGGAGGAGATACAAAAGATGGGGAATGATAACTAGCAAAAAGATATGGTTCTGATTCAAGGTCAGTGATTCTATAACATTAGTTTCTGAGCCCCTTTTAGAATTTAAAGCCTCTCTCAAGAGACTGGTCAGACCCCGCATGGCCCACCATCTCTTTTCATATAACGTAAACTCCTTGTGGAAATTTTGCCTGGACCTAAGCTAGTCTCCTTAATTTTGCCTTAAAAGAAGATATATCCATTTCATTTGAAAATCCATGCAATTTCTGCTTCCTAAGAATACCACAGAATTTGTTCAGTATTGGGCAATGAGATTCAAACATAAAGTCTTGGTTCAGCAAATGATGGGCTTCAAGTGATTCCAATAACTCAGTGTTCCTTTTCTTCTAGAAACTAAATTGCATGTTAAAATGGAAATTCTATTCCTAAGACTACACACAGAATGCTACCTTTAGTCATTTACATCTTGTACATGTGGTAATTGGCCCAACTCTGCTACTATAAATGTGAAGTTATGTAAAAGATGGTTCATTTCCATATATTCTACTTTCTAATCTAAGGAAAATTGATTATTGATGCATCATTGAGTTACATTTTTACTTTTAAATTAGGTAATAAATAAATGTATCGGTGTCAACACTCATGTTCCTTACCCAATGCTTCTCATAAGAAATTTTGGACATAGTTTGATAAGAGGGACCTCTGCCCCTTCCCCCATGGATGCATTTGAAAATATGATTCCTTTCTTCAACTTGATTGCCCAAACTGGGTTTAACGTTCAATCATAGCTGCTATATTTGCACGTTTGGATTTCATACTCACTTATGTCTATTTTGTCAATCTTGTTTCCTTTTTTTCTTTACTTCTTTACATGCATATGTTAACAGAATCATTTTGCTTTTAAAACTTAGATTCAGACATACACAATTTTAGTTTCACCTTTATCTAAATCCGCCAAACCTATAGCCCTCAGATTTCCTGTATTTTGTTCTTCTTATTATTGTTTTTGGGGAGTGGGACAGAAAGGATTCCACTTCATTAAAAGAGCTCTTTAAGGACTGCCTACTTTTTTCTTCTGAATTAGGTGGGCATATTTGCTACCTTACTGGCTGTAAATAATAACTGTATGACAATAAAAATTAAAATATCTGCAGCCATACAAACCTCAAGTGAATTACATTTTTTTAAAGCCCTGCTACTGACTATTCATTCATTCATCCTTCATTTTGTGTGATAAGCACTTTTCAAAGCACAGGGATATACTGAATGTTCAGCCCCAAATTATCTGAACCATTTTCTTACATCACAGTTTGAATTTCAGATTAAGAGATTGTAATTTTTTGTATATACTGTTCTGAATCCAAGAAAATAACTCAGAATCAACTATTCTTAATTGCCCCAAATCAGCTTGGCAGATTGGATAAGTATCTTGCCCTTCTTTTAAATGCTTGGTGAAAGTGATCAGTTGTCTTGCGTCCATGTGGCAAACTTACTGTGATTTGGGGTGAGCCCAACTATATATACATACGTATACATACGTATCAAACCTGCTTGATTTTAACTCCAAAAAGTCCTTCCAGAGGTTTATAGTAGTCTATCTAAAGGTGACCAGAATTCGTGAGCATTTATTTAACAATAATATATTTACAGCCTACAGTAAGCCTGGTACTATGAGGGACACTCAAGTGTACATGTAGAACAGCCCTTGTCACTGAGGACTTACATCTCACTAAGGGATCCTAAGGGGTAGGGGGTTGGGAAAGTATATAATTAGAGAAATTGCCATATCCGAAAAGTCTTATAGCATTTTGTTGAAGAAGTACAGAATTTGGGGGAGAAACACAGAAAACATAATAAGGGGATAGGTTTAAGGTAGATCTTGGAAGATGGGTTTGGCAATTATCAGACGTGGAAGGGAAAGAGTGTTGGGCATAGCTAAAGAATAGTATGTGAGCTGGAAAATATCATTGAGGAATGTCAAGAAAGAGCTGAAATTTGGTTTGTGTTATATTGTGAAAGCCCAGTATACTACGATTAAGTACCTATGAGGGCCAATAATGGTTTTTATTGTTTGAATTTTAACTCAAAAGGAACCAACAGGAGAAAAAATTCAAAGGATTCCTAAGCAGTGCTGTGGTTCAGTTAAATTTTGAAACTAAGCAACTGGGAGAATTTTGAACAGTTAGGAGCTCAGTTTTCCTTGTGGACAAAATGGAATAAGGTTCTGGAGTAACAAACCAATATATTGAGATCACAGAATTTAGATAAGATGGAATTATGTCTGATGACAAAGTTCAAATTTAGTTTAGGCTCATATTTTTTGGAACTCAGAGTCATGGATAGCTTTTCCACATGGATGTTGAAATCCCCCAGGATAATGGCAGGGAATAAACAGAATAGTTCAGAAATATCTTTTGTTAATGTGGGGAATGACTTGGAGAGACTCAGATGACAGCACAGAGAAAGTATCATTTAATTCGATGGGATGTTCCTCAGAAAAAGAAAAATACCTTTGTGTAAAAGAGGAAAGGTACTGTTCTAGAAGAAAAGGCATGGAACATAAAGAATGTGGACCCTATCTCTAAGACCCAAGAACCAAAGAATATAGAAAATTAAGTATTCTTTAAGAAAGTTACAGGATTGAGGGGTCATGGGTGGCTCAGTGGCTTAAGCTTCTGCCTTCAGCTCTGATCACGATCTTGGGGTCCTGAGATCAAGCCCCACATTGGGCTCTCTGCTCACCGGGAAGCCTGCTTCCCCCTCTCTCTCTGCCTGCCTCTCTGCCTACTTGTGATCTCTCTGTCAAATAAATAAATAAAAAATCTTAAAAAAAAAAAAAAAGAAAGAAAGAAAGTTACAACATTGAGTGTTCTTTGAATAGAATAGGATTTCAGTTAATGATAAGATTGAGGTAACATTCTAAGAAAAGCCTGATGATAGGTGTTAAGTAGAGAGTTTACCTAGTTGAGAGAGATGTCTGGAGGACAATACCAAAGGACTTTAAGACTGCATAAGGATGCAAGGCCCTGAAATAGACAGATTAAGGAGAAAAGTCTGGGTTATATAGAAAGTGCTATCGAAAAAAAAAAAAGTGCTATCGAGATGAACAGATCTGAGGTTAAGGAAATAGGAGAGAGGGGCTTAAGCATTTTAGGAATCAGTTGGCCATTTAACTTTCAAACTGTGTCTCTCCCCACTGACTGGCATTGGCGGAAAATGAAGTCTCAGCCTGTAAGTAAATGACAGACTGCTTATTACAATGTTCTTTGATAAATCGGAAGCATTTTTTACCCTAACAAAACATGTTATTGGGTTAACAATCATAAAGGAAAAGTCTGGGCTAATGCTAAGTAATTGTAAATTTTACTGTAAGCTGTGGTTCTGGAATTTATCTCCCTGCAGTCAGAATAATTATTCCTTATATGTTATTTCTTCCCTTCATAAAATTTATATTATTTTGAGAAAGAGAAGTGAGAGAAAGGTAAATCAGAAGCTCAACTACTGAGCATTATCTACTTTACCAATACAGCAACACGCCAAATCAAATCCAAGCTTACATCTTCCTGGGGGGGAGGAGGAGCTCCACTCATGCCTGCAAGACTGAAACAGCCCAAGTGGTCAAACGTTTTAGCCCAAGGGAAAAATACGAGGTGGCCATCGGTTTGAAGTTGTGCTCCTCCACTGAAGAAACCCTCAAAACAACTCTGATTTTTAACCTCTCTCTTGGTCTCTCTGTCTCGGTCTCTCTGTCTCTGTCTCTCTCTTTCACACACGCACATACATACACACACACGCACCCCACGTAATCTGCCTGGCAGTGTGTTATTTTACTGGTTTAATGCTGATTATGGTCTTCATTAACTCCAGGCCAGAACATTAAAAAATGAAGTTGATCTGCTTCAAGACTATATCCTCAAATGTAGTCTTGACATTGAGACGAGTGATACTATTAGCGAAGCATTTGGAATTTTCATTTTCTATTATTATTTTAATGAGGAAGGGCATTTTTAATATTCCTTTGTAACCCTAACACAAGAGGCACTTACATTCCAAAGGAGTTTTTGATTATCTAGAAAAATAATTTCACGTGGGTTTAAATTAAACATTCTAGATATTTCTAACTTTTTCAACAAAGTAAAATCTTTGTGACTCTTACATAGGGAGCAAAACCCACTAAGAGTTAGGGAGTCCCAATTTGCATTTCATAGAAAGGCAAATGTTGTCTGTTATTAGATTACAACAGCATCAGATGTCCTTGTCAAAATTTAATATCATTTCCAAAAGGGTACAAAAAGCCTAATAAACCATTTCCTTTTGGTGTAATAAAATGGTTCTACCATACAAATGTGAATAACACAAATTCATTTTACTGGGGTTCTGCACATTTTAAGTACCATCTAGAATGAGTAGAAATTGGAAAAAAAATGTGGGGATGTAAAAGGACTATAACAGGTGAGGAGAAAGAAAATACTCGATGTTAATAATAGCAATATATATTGGAACAGAAGGGTGAAGGTCATTTTACTGGGCAGCTGTAGAATACTAGAGGAAGCTGGTCCAATAACAGAGATTTTGAAAGTAAGGGAAGATTGATTGTTCAACAGTGTTTCTGCATCTGGCCTCCTTGATTTCAAACATTTCCAGATTGTTATTCAAGATTGCAACTGGGCAAACTCTGTACTCAAGTTTGCAATTAGGAAAACACAAACACACAGCAAAAACACATATTAAAAGAAATTATAAGTTTGAAGTATTCTGAAGAAAGAATGCTAAATGTTGAGTTGCACATGTGTGTATATGTCTGTGTGTGTTTTCTCTAGTCACTGTAACTGTGGCTTATGCTCTAACATTGTAAGTATTGTCTTTAAACTTACCACTAGGAATTATGACACCCCATCAAAGTGGGTCATTCAGAAAAGAATAAAAAATGAGGTCATTCCAAAGGATTTCCTTAATTTCAAAGTGGAGTAATAATAATAGTAAATTATAAGTACCAGGGGAATATACTTCTAGGACTTTTAAACCTTTCACTAGGAAAAAGGAAATGGTGTTTTTTTCCTATTATTATCAGGTGCAAAACTTGAAAATTGAGGAAGATAGAGCTTTTTTACTTTTAATGAAAAATACTTAGAAATCTTAAAAACAAATTAATTTAATATGTCATACAGAGTTAGCTGAATGTTTAAAAATAAGTGTTTATGTTATATCATCTTACTTAGACACACACACAAAATAAACAATTGGGTGTACCTTTGTTTCATGTTGAATGACCGAGATGTTCTCATTTATGTCCATCTGAATTCAATTTAAATCAACAATATGTATAAAACGTGACTTACAGAAGAGACGAAATAACTGCAGAGATATGTAGAAGCCACTACCCTGGGAGTTGTCCCTTAAGTCAACAAAATAGAAACATTTATATCTTACTATGTATAATTTACTTTCCCTTACTTTTGAAATTAGCACATACGATGAAGTGAGGAGCGCCAGGATAAAAACTAGTGATTGCTGGTAGGTGAGAGAAGACTGAAATAGGTAAAAAAGAGAAATGAACAGGATTATGGGTCATAAACCCTGGAATAAGATATTTTAACATGAAATTTTGGTGGTATCACTTTCATGATATTTAAAGAAGAGGAACCATCTGGAAGATAGGGTTAACTCTTTAGTCTTTGTGTTTCTCATATCTCTAGAGCCTGCAAAACACACTTGTGAATGGAAATGCAAATGACTGCTGTGTTCTTTCAATATATTTGTGATAGCATTTTTCAATATCTTCATCAACACGGGCATACGCCACGACAGAAGTAAAGGAGAATCACTGAGTATGCATATGTCGGGGAATGACTAGGGGCTTTGCTTCATGGGCCATCTGTGACTCAAACTATTCTTGTTACCCAGGCAATCGCCAAAGCAGAGAGATTGATTGGTTATGCTATCAGATTGAATGTCAGTATGCTAGACACAGGGCAGAGAATACATCTGCAACCAGGAAGAGCAAAACTACATGAGTTCAAAATACTTCCAAACCTAGGATTTTTTATGTAAATAATTTAATTCAGATGTCGAACTAGTCTAATATATATATATATATATATATATATATATATATATATATACTCTTCAGCACTCAAGAATTTAGTGTTACAGTTTACATGATGTCATATGTCATAATCCTGAATTTTTATAAAATTGAGTGACTCATGCTCTGGAAATCTTCCTGAAATTGGCATGCAAAAGGGACATATATGGATGGTGATGTCACTACTTGCATGTGAAACATGATGGAGAAATGTTTGGAAAAATAACTTATGTCTTATGTTCATTGTGATTGAACTTTATGTAGCAGAGTATAAAGTGGTTTATAACCATCTTTAAGAGCCATGTGGATTTGAAAAATAATACAGTGCATAATGGAGTCCTTTTGTTTATCTGGAATTTATAAAATGAAGATCAACTCTAATTATTTTCTGTTTACATATGAGTTGTGGTATTAGTCTAATTACACTATAAATATATATATATTTATGTATGTGTGTGTGTGCGTGCGTTGTGATGTCACACTCCTTCTTCAGGCAGCCTTTGGAAAGCCCTTCACGATTTTAAAATCCATTCCTTTCTCATACCTCTGTCCTGTTTCCCCACAGTTCCAGAACAAACACATAGGAGTGTACGTTCAGATGAATAATTGAGATCAGTGTGCAAGGCGTTTTGCTAGGAGTATAATAAGTTTCCAGTCTTTTGCTGTTGCATCTTATTTTCCTCTGCTTCTGTGTGGCATTTAATAGGGGGGGAAGTTAACATCGTTTAGTGGAATTGAGTATAACTGTATCTCCATGAACTATTCCTTCGAAGTGTGAATAAAGTGAAGAAAATGATTGGACATTTGGAAGAAAGTGTCACTGGGAAGTAAGGAACTTTTATTTTGGGGAGTGTTTATTGATTCAACATTCACATTTGATTCTCTTGCTTATATTTTAGGGATATCACCTTTATAGTAAAGTATCAATGATTTCCAAATTTATAAATAGCTGACATTGAATTCACTTGCGAGAATTATCCCGATAATGCAGTGAAATGGGGATATATCCACCCATTTTGTCATATTTCTTCATCATGTCTCGTCTTTTCTTTCCCCTTTTGTCCTTAATTGCTTTTTTAAATTTCATGAAGCCACATTTCCCAGTGTTAATATCTTACGTGTAAACTATTATGAATAATGAAGTTTGAACATATTTACCTGTTTCTCTCAAAGATCTGGTATATTAGGTTTAAACTATCTGGCTTCTTAGAATTGTCCACCTTACATGTGTTAGGTTACTGAGGCATACAAGGCTATAATGGTCTTTGAAAAATATTACCCAATTTCCTGTATCCTCTCCCTTAGGATGAATTGCACAAAATGTCTGCAGGGCTGAGGAAAAATCTGGGGCTTTGATATGTTTCCTTGGCCCTGCTTCCTTTTGTACTGGTCAGTTTCCCTGAATGGTCCCATGATCAAGACTTCTTTTATGCCTCTGGGTACCACACAAGACGGGACCATGGCAGACCAGATAACATTCCTTGCGTTGCTAATTTTAGGCACAGGTTGAGTGTATGATTAAAATGAGACACCAGTATTTTTAGTTTAAAGGGCTATTCATTGTGAAGTAACTCTACAACCTTTGGCCTATTTAGTAATGCTTTGGGAAATTACAATTATATTCAGGTGCAGACAATTTGTTAAGGAAAACACTGCAGAGGTTGATTTGCTTTCCGCAATTTCACGTTCTTCCATGGGGGCTATAGATCTTAAGTCAAGTGAGTGTGAGATTTAATAACTCTTCTCCCCCTTGCTGTTTTTTTTTAATAGTGAAATTATTACCTTTAATCAGTTAGCCATACATAGACTTTTGAATAAATGTTTTTGAATAACATGTTGATTTATAAATCATGGGGAATGTGAAAATATAATTTTCAGTATGTTCAGTTATTCAACAGTACCTAATGTAATTATCTAAAAATCAAATGAACTAATGAAACCAGCTTTATAGATATAAGTAAGCATAGAAATATTTTTTAAAAATTGGGAATAACATAAAACAAACTTACATGGTAAAATGTGTGAATGGAGTTCCTTTTTCAGCCTTGTTTTTTCACCTGTTCTAAATGTTTTGAATAATTAAATTTAGAAGTTGTATTTTATTCCCCTTTTCCATAGTTTCACCTTTTTATCACCTTATTTCTATTACATGTGAAGATTCATGAACTTAGATGATTAGTCAATAGCTGTAGTTTTGCACTTGCTTTAGACACAGTATCTCTTCAATCAAATATAGAAATTCTTCTAGGTATAGCTACACTATTTCCTAGCCTTTGTTAATTTTCACTCAGCTTGGCAATATTTTTATACCAATTTTTAATATTTTCTATGTAAAAATTATACTTTTAAAACTTACCACTATTTTCTCAATTCACCTTTATGGGGTAACTATTTTAGAACACTTACCAAAATTGAGACACAGGTTTATATTGTACACTACAAAGTATTTTTTACTAGAAGGGACACGTGGACCCCAATATTTATATAGCATTATCAACAATAGCCAAATTATGGAAAAAGTCCAAATATCCAACAGCTGATGAATGGATAAAGAAGATGTGGTATATATATACTATATGTATATATATATATATGTATATATAGTATATATATATGTATATATGTATATATATGTATATATATATATGTATATATAGTATATCTAGGACATACACACACACATAGAAGAATATTTCTCAGCCATAAAAAAAAAAAGAATGAAATCTTGCCATTTGCAATGACATGGATGGAGCTAGAGTGTATTATGCTAAGCAAAACAAGGCAGTCAGAGAAAGACAAATACTGTGAGATTTCACTCATATGTGGAATTAAAAAAAAAAACAGATAAACACAGGAGAAGGGGAAAAAAAGGAGAGAGAGGCAAACCGTAAGAGACTCTTTACTGTAGAGAACAAACTGAGGGTTGATAGAGGGGAAGTAGATGGGGGATGAGCTATATGAGTGATGGGGATTAAGGAGGACACTTGTGATGCACACTGGATGTTGTATATAAGTGATGAATCACTAAATTCTATGCCTGAAACCAATATTATACTATGTTAACTAACTAGAATTCAAATAAAAACTTGAAACAAAAAAGAATTTTTTTAAAAAAGATATAATTATTTTAAATAACATTTATTTATTATTTTAAAAATGATTCTTTTAAATAGTAAGGAATAGTTTCTCAGTAATTCACCTGTGGTTTATAAAGGGTAAATAAGAAATATTTTATATTATCATATAACCTTAGAGCAATGATTATTTATGCCAAGAAGAAATAGAAACATATGTTGAACATTTATTTATATTCTTCTACTTCTTCCACTAATCTCAGGCCTTCAGCTCATCACAAATGGGAAAATAAATTGCCTTCACAGATTTAGAGCAGCAAGTTGACTACATTCAAGAAAAATATTCCCAATTTGACCTCGTGTGTGTGTGTGTGTGTGTGTGTGTGTTGGTGGATATATCACATAAAAATAAATCATCGGAGCAGAATGCCTCTTTGATAACTTCAGAGCATAGCCTCGTTAATAACTCATAATGAATGGATAAATGTGGACCCTCCTAGATGCCCATTCTTTTTCAAAGTGAGAAGAATGTCTCCTCAGAAGTTGCAGATTGACTGGAAATATGGGAGAGACTAAAAGAACAGTTGTAAAAGTTTCTTAAATTATAGAACTAAATCTCCACCTTACCCCTAAAGTAATTGGATTGGACCTGAAAACATGAAATAAAAACGGAACTGTATTGTTTCATTCATTTTTTTTTAATTTTTTGTTTTATAAAATTATTTAATGAGTAAGAATTTTGGAGCTGTAAAGGACATTTACCTTGGGATAAGAGGGGATAAGAGAAGAATTATGTACTTTTTTTAAAATTTCTTTTCAGCGTAACAATTCATTGTTTATGCACCACACCCAGTGCTCCATGCAATACGTGCCCTCCCTCATACCCACCACCTGGTTCCCCCAACCTCCCACCCTCCGCCCTTTAAAAACCCTCAGATTGTTTTTCAGAGTCCATAGTCTCTCATGGTTCATCTCCCCTTCCAATTTCCCTCAACTCCCTTCTCCTCTCCATCTCCCTATGTCCTCTATGTTATTTGTTATGCTCCACAAATAAGTGAAACCATATGATAATTGACTCTCTCTGCTTGACTTATTTCACTCAGCATAATCTCTTCCAGTCCCATCCATGTTGATATAAAAGTTGGAAATTCATCCTTTCTGATGGAGGCATAATACTGCATAATGTATATGGACCACATCTTCCTTATCCATTCATCCGTTGAAGGGCATCTTGGTTCTTTCCACAGTTTGGCGACTGTGGCCATTGCTGCTATAAACATTGGGGTACAGATGGCCCTTCTTTTCGCTACATCTGTATCTTTGGGGTAAATACCCAGTATTGCAATTGCAGGCTCATAGGGAAGCTCTATTTTTAATTTCTTAAGGAATCTCCACACTGTTTTCCAAAGTGGCTGCACCAACTTGCATTCCCACCAACAGTGTAAGAGGGTTCCCCTTTCTCCACATCCCCTCCAACACACGTTGTTTTCTGTCTTGCTAATTTTGGCCATTCTAACTGGTGTAATGTGGTATCTCAATGTGGTTTTAATTTGAATCTCCCTGATGGCTAGTGATGATGAACATTTTTTCATGTGTCTGATAGCCATTTGTATGTCTTCATTGGAGAAGTGTCTGTTCATGTCTTCTGCCCATTTTTTGACATGATTATCTGTTTTGTGTGTGTTGAGTTTGAGAAGTTCTTTATAGATCCTGGATATCAACCTTTTGTCTGTACTGTCATTTGCAAATATCTTCTCCCATTCCGTGGGTTGCCTCTTTGTTTTGTTGACTGTTTCCTTTGCTGTGCAGAAGCTTTTGATTTTGATGAAGTCCCAGAAGTTCATTTTCGCTTTTGTTTCCTTTGCCTTTGGAGACATATCTTGAAAGAAGTTGCTGTCACTGTGTTTCATTTAATCAATATTGTCAGGATTCTGAGCTGGAAGTGGATGAAAAAATATAGTACAGATTTCTGACAGTTTAAGGGATATAGACTTTGAAAAGTCTAAAGGAGAATTATGGATGGGATGATTAAGGGATATACCTGCTAACTGGGTATGATGAATTGTTTAAAATCATCCTAGAACTTACTCAAACATGGCACCAAGTTTATATAGGTATTAATAGACACATGTTCAAGACTTCCAATTTTTTTAAAAAATCCAATTTTCATAAGATCATTCCTGTTCCTTTCTGTATTTGGATTTCCCTTTAGAAATAATGCTAAAATATTACAATTATTCTGGACTATCTCACATGTATATAACTATATTTTTTTGAAATTGTAGGGTCACCTGGGTGGTTCAGTCGATTTAGCATCTGACTTTGGTTCAGGTCATGGTTCCAGGGTCCTTCCGCTCTGTGGAGAGTCTTCTCCTTCTGCCCCTCACCCCCAACCCCCCACCAGCACTAGTGCTCACTCTCTCTCTTGCTCTCTCTCTCAAATAAAATCTTTTAAAATAGAAATTGTAGTTATTAGTTGACCACTCTTCATTGTTCAGTGCTGTCATATCTTCTTTTGCTCAGGGATGCTCTCTATGGTTTTAAATTATAGAAAGACCATTGATCATAGTGCAAAAGGTCTGCGTTTGAGCCATGGTTCTTCCTCTTGCTAACTGAGTTAATATATCCCCTTGTCTGCTATCCATATCCCCTGGAGGCACAGCCGAAACTCAGTGTGTCTAAAATTGGCCTCATCTTTCTTAAGTCCAAATCTCAGTTAATAGTAAAACATCCATCTAATTCTGCCAGCCAGAAGCCTATGACTTGTAGACTTCTCAGTCTCCCTCATCCTATATACCCAATCAGTCAAGAGGTCTAAACATTTTACCTTCTAAATATTTTTCAAATTCATTCCATATCTCCTACTACTGTCACGTCTCTTATCCAGGCTCTCATCACATCTTTCTGGACATTGTTTCTACTATTTCCCACCATGAAGGTTTTGTGAGAGCAGCATCTTATCTGTCTCATTCACTTAGATCAGTCACTGGTACAAAGAAAAAATCTTGTTTGAATGAATAATTGGATAGATAGAGAAGAGGGTTCTATTTTTGGTGCTCACACAAAACTTGTTCATTCTGTATTCTTTATCTTGAATGTCCTTTTCTCTTTTCTTCACCTTATACTACCTTCAAAACTTAGTTAAGATTTCATCGCCCACAGAATGCTCTCCCTGAATAACTATGTTGTGCTAAGTGTCTGTGTTCCCCGTAGCACCCTGTGATTATCTTATCTTAGCAAGTACCACATTTTATTGAATTTCTGACTTCATATGTCCGTTCTACTTCTAGACCAATAACTCATGGAAAACACTCCTGTTCACTTTTGAATTCCAGTTCTAGTGCAGGGTCAAACACATATTTAGTGTTCAGTGTTTCTTGAATAAATAATGGACAAATGAATGGTTATAAAAAACACTAATGTTTATTCTGTCGCCTACAATAGTACCACACACATAAAAATATACTTTAAGCTTTTTAACTAAATTGGCTTGAGCCATATTCCTGTAAGTATCTTCTTGGATATTTCCAAGGCTCAGTTTTCTCACCTACAAAATAAGGTGTTTGCTTCCTCCCATAACTGCACAAAGTCATCTACATAAACGAAGGGTTGTAATAACTTCCTTCTCGATGGTGGAGAGTTGGCAGATCCAGTTATTATCAATTTAAATAGAATTCAAAGCAGTATAAGATATTCATTAACAATATTCTTGACTAAATAAAAGAAAATTAAGTCCAATTAATTGGAACATCACAATGCAAACCCCCATATGTTCCACAGAATTTTTTTCCAGCCTTACATCATTTTTCATAATCACCTCATTTATTGAATTTTTAAATTTATCCTAATTTGAGGAAAAAATATTAGAAAGTATTTCTGGCACCAGATATAACACAAGTGAAATGGAAAAAATATGTCAACAAAATAAATATATTTTATTTACTTATTTATTATTTTTTTAGATTTATTTATTTATTTGTGGAGGGGAGGAGCAGTGAGAGAGGGGAGAGAAACCCAAGCAGGCTCCACTCTGAGCACTGAGCCTGACACAGGGCTTGATCCTGAGATCATGGACCTGAGCTGAAACCGAGAGTCCCCACTTAACTGACCCTGCCACCTAAGCATCCCAAAAGAAGTACACTTTAATTTTCAAATACATAAGCTGCTTTTAAGGAATTTCTTATAACTTCCATATTAGCCCCCAAACAGATGTCACATATTTTACCTAATCAAAGCTTTACTACTCCAAAACAACATATCCAGTAGCACCAATTTTAGTTTTTTAAACACAGAAACTTGGTGTTTACCTATTGCCTTAGCATCTATTTTAGGAAAGAGCGCCTAATTAGAGATTTGGTATTTATAAGCTATTGTCTGATATATCACCTTTGTGAGTTGGAATATTGTCTGAGATAACAATTCAAAATTCAGATCAAAATGAAAGGATAGTGAGTATAATGTTAAAATATAAGGAAATCTTACCTATTTCCACATTAACCCTAGTTTAAATCATGAGTCCTTTCCCCTGAACAGCTGTAGTTCAATAGATATATTTTATCTGCTTTCTCTGTTTGTCCTGTGGGTCTTGAAAATAAATAACAAGAGCTTTTCTACTAAGTTGTGTATGTGCTGCCTTTGATGTATTATAATTTAACGTGTAGGTATAGATTATGCACAATCTGGAAATAAAATAATCACAGAATTACACTCACAGTTCTCAATGTCTTTCTCATTAGCTAATGACTTTTGGATACAAGGATTCTCTACACAGTAGTGTCCCCTTGACTGCAGTTTTGCTTTCTGGTGGTTTCCATTATGCAGGATCAAACCTGGTCTGGAAGCAGATCCGTGATCCTTCTGATGAAAGGTCAGAAGATCAGTAGTAGTGTGAGGCAATGTCGTAATGCCGGTGTCATTCACCCCACTTCATCTCATCACGTAGGCATTTTATCATCTCATATCATCACAAGAAGAAGGGTGAATGCAGTCCAAGAAGATATTTGAGAGAGAAATACCACATTCATATAACTTTTACTACGGTAAATACTTATAATTTTTTTCTATTTCATTAGTTTTGTTTTAAATTTCTTAATGTGCATAACTTACGCACATTACCATCGGTATGTTCCTATGGGAAAAAGAGCACATATTCAGTACTATTTGCAGTTTCTTTTTTTTTTTTATTAACATATAATGTATTATTTGTTTCAGGGGTACAGGTCTGTGAATCATCAGTCTTACACATTTCACAGCACTCACCATAGTGCATACCTTCCCCAGTGTCCATAACCCAGCCACCCTCTCCCTCCCCTCCCACCCCCCAGCAACCCTCAGTTTGTTTCCTGAGATTAAGAGTCGCTTATGGTTTGTCTCCCTCCCAGTCCCATCTTATTTCATTTCACCCTCCCTACCCCCCACAACCTCCCACCCTGACTCTCAAATTCCTCATATCAGAGAGATCATATGATAATTGTCTTTTCTCTGATCGACTTATTTCGCTTAGCATAATACCCTGTAGTTCCATCCACATCATTGCAAATGGCAAAATTTGGGGGATTTTGATGGCTGCATAGTATTCCATAGTGTGTGTGTGTGTGTGTGTGTGTGTGTGTGTGTGTACCATATCTTCTTTATCCATTCATCTGTTGATGGACACCTAGGTTCTTGCCATAGTTTGGCTATCAGGCATCCACTGGGATTCTGGAACATACTTCCTCCAGATAAGGGGAACTACCCTATTCCAAGGGTTCTATCTTTACTGTTTTGCATTACAAATCTTACTTATTAATGCTCTCAATACTTTTCTCCTCTTTTCTAAGTACATATTAAAGTGCTCAGTTTTTTTTTTTTTTAGACCTAAGTGATAGCTTTTTCTCCAAGCTTTTATTTAAATTCCAGTTAGTTAATATACAGTGTAATATTAATATCAGGTATAGAATTTAGGGATTCAACACTTACATACAGCACCTAGTGCTCACCACAAACGCCCTCCTTAATTCCCTTCACCTATCTAACCCATCCCCCAACCCACCTCCCTTCAGTATTTTTTTAATGCTGAGATACTTGCCCTTTATTTTTTTTTTAAAGATTCTATTTATTTGAGACAGAGAGACAGCATGCTACAGAGAGAACAAGAGCCAGGGGAGGGGCAGAGGGAGAGGCAGAAGCAGGCTCCCCACTGAGCAGGGAGTCCAACTAGGGGCTTGATCCCAGGACTCTGGGATCATGACCTGAGCCTAAGACAGACACTTGACCAACTGAGCCACCCAGGTGCCCAGATACTTGCCCTTTAAAAAATATAGTCTTATATTTGCTCCTATACTGCTTAAAATCTTGATTGCTGTTATAGGAGTATACACTGACACTCATTTCTCTTTATAGAAATAGATAAATTTCCATGTCATCATTTTTACTTGATAATTTATTACAAAATCCATATTTCCAAATACACTGTAAAATAGGTTGTTTAATTTTTAAAGTTTATTTATTAAGGGTGTAAGTTGTCCTTGTTATTTATTCATTCATTCAACAAATACTCATTTAATAACTCTAATGAGCCAGATGTTGTCTCAAATGCTGGGAATCTTACATAAAGATGAGCTTTTCCAGTCCCAGATGAAACTAGTGGAAGAAGAGTAAAAGGCACACATACAAACGTACATACCTGCGTGCACACAAGCATGCATACATATGTGCACACGTGCATATGTATGTATGTATGCACATGCACACACAGCGTCGTGATCTCACTGAGGAGGAAAGCACTGGTACTCTCAGGGGGTTAAGAAAGACTTTGCACGGGAGGCGATCAGTAACTTGAAGGCTCAGCCAGAGTTGGCCTGGCAGGAAAGAAAGGGAAGCCATCATACACAGAGCAAAATGGAGCACTATACCTTTAAGAAATAATGGTTGCCACCAGCAGTTTTCTTTTAAATGTCCTAATATTTTCCATTTGAAAAATGTATATAAGCCCATTTATTATGGCAAAGAGCTTCAATCACCAGTTGGACTAATTTGTTTTGTCAGTTCTGTACCAAAGCCAGTGCAGGGTTAGCAACAAGGAAAAGAGGCTGTTCTCAGTGTTGAGTCATTTGCGATGGGACCAGTGATTATGATGAATGGATATGAGGGGACTTGAAACATAAGAATAACCTTGACGGATTTGGTCCTATATTTGCTTCCTCATAATAAATTTTGATAATAATTTGTTTACAAATGCTGAGTTTTCTTGAGAGATGAGGTGAAGAACGCATGGGCACACATTGAGTTACTTGTTTTGAAAGTGCATTTACTTTCTTACCTTCTGCTAAATAATAAAATTGATCGGTTAATTGGCTACGGCATGATAATACTATTTCTTCTGGATCTGAAACTCCGTTATTCCTATAGTCATTTTAAATGTTCATACGGAGTCATAATACAGCAGTAGAGATTTTCTTTTTAGATTAATCATAGTAGCTACTTGCAATTAAATTTTATTGTTTCTTTTGTGTTAAAGAATGAATACTTATGTAAAATAAATAGTATTGCAGGACATCAGAGTTCAGAAAACATCTTTTAACCCTTGTCCAGCCCCAAATCACCCTCTTGATGCGTTGTGGCAAGAAGCAATCTGAGGATTTCGGAAGGGAGGGAGTGAGGGGAGGGGGTAACAGGGTGATGGGTATTGAGGAGGGCACGTGCCGGGATGAGCGCTGGGTGTTATACATAACAATGAGTCATTGAACACTACATCAAAACCAATGATGAACATAATTTTTAAAATTAAAGAAAAAAAAATATTGATAGAAACGGATCCAAGTACACCAATTAGAAATGACTCAAACTGACCGGCTTAAACAGAGGTCAGAAACGGCAGTCCTGTGGCAAAATCTGGCTGGCAGACGCATTTTGTTTTGCCTGAGACATTTATGAAAAATAAAGCCGGAATTCAACAGGTAGAAGATTTGAAGCTAAAATTCTGATTTCTGGATTCTCTTGCAACATGGAAAGATCTAATGGCTCTGGCCTTCATGGCAAAGATTCAGGTGAAGTGAGGTAAAAAAAACCACCTGCCCTGCTTTTCAGTATTGCATACCTCTTAAGTTTTCCTTAGTTTTTATGGGGCCACTCCCCAAATTTACCTCATATATTTATTTATTTAGAATTTTTGACACTTTTCTTCATGTTAAAGTCATAAATACTGACAAGTATATTCTTTCCCTGTGGGGCACCTGGGTAGCTCAGCCAGTGAAGCATCTGCCTTCACCTCAGGTCATGATCCCAGGGTCCTGGGATCAAGCCTCACATGGGGCTCCCTGCTCAGTGGGGAGCCAGCTTCTCCCTCTTTCTCTGCCTGTTGCTCCCCCTGCTTTTGTTCTCTCTCTGTCAAATAAATAAAATCTTTTTTTAAAGTATATTCTCTCCCCAGGTGAACTAATTGAAGATCCCATTGTTACTAGCACTAAAAGCATATATTCATGCCACAATTTAATATGCTAAAATCCTCTTTTAAAATAAAACAAAAGGAAAAACCCGTCTCCTAACTTTTCGATTCCACAAAATCATGTGTGTGTGTAGGTGACACGTGCTTTTTTTTTTTTAATAAAGATTTTATTGATTTACTTGACAGAGAGAAATCACAAGTAGGCAGAGGCAGGCAGAGAGAGAAGGGGAAGCAGGCTCCCTGCTGAGCAGAGAGCCTGATGTGGGGCTCTATCCCAGGACCCTGGGATCATGACCCGAGCTGAAGGCAGGGGCTTTAACCCACTGAGCCACTGAGGCACCCCAGTGACATGTGCTTTTAACCTGTCCAAATTCCCCAAGCAGCATTCTGGGTTCCTGTGTGTTAACTTTTCATGCCCTGTGAGGTGACTTGTTAACCTGCAGGCAGCGAAAAGGAAACTGCAATTTTCTAGTGTTATCTTTGCAGCATAGGGCGTTCCCTATCCTGATGTATCAGACACTGTTTCTTCCCAGGCTCTTGAACTCAAGGGATTTTCAAGTAACTACTCTTCTAGAAAACAAATTGAATAACAATTTACCTGTATCGCTTGATATAGTAAATACTGCATTAATGCCCTGAGTCTCATTTGTAAAGAAGCCGGGGATACAGAATATAGGATGTTTAGGGTGGAGATGGCTTCTTCTCTTGCCGTTTATGGGAATTGTTTTGATCTTGAGTTTTTTTGCCAGAGTAAACACATCTGCAGCTCATATTCCACAGTATCTCGGGGAAGAACAGTCTCAAATTTTGTTGAAATACAGTGCTAATTACATTTTTAGCTTCCATGTGGTCCTTGGAGATTTCACAGACCTGTTTTTAGTTTATAGCCAAATCTTGAAGCTCCCCTTTAATAAACTGGAGAGGTACGAAGAGTGAACCCAAATAAATGTATGAAAAACCAGTGGTCTCAGAGCCATTACATTATTGACATTCATCCTTATCAGTGAAATCATTCTAATTCAATTGGGTTGCTAGCTCTACATATATTTCTTCCTTTTGTCTCCAAACAGTAAATCTTCTTTGTGGCCGTATTACACAAAGGCGGTGAGGAGGAAAGTGGCAAAGTAGTGATATAGTATAAGTAAAATTAATCTCATTCATTCATTAAGATATTAGGCTGACTCTGAGATAGACACTATGCTATACACTTGAAGTAGCTAAGACAGATGTGACACTGACATTGTCCCCCAGGAAACCCAGTATAATCTGGGGTAACTTCTTATATTATTTTCTTTTATATTTTTATATCATAGAATATGAATAAATATATAAATAAAAAGAATAAAAACAAAGGCCAGAAAAGTTAAATACCGCAAACACACATATTTGAAAGTTAACTGTAGATGTTAGTCTATTTTGACACACAGTTGCTTTCTTTAACTGAAAGAAAAATTCATCTCCTACTGACTGTGGGTATTATTGAATAAATGCAATTCTCTTGAAGGTGGTCCGTATTCTAGAGAAAAGGCTAGAAAAAATATTTTAGTTTGTATCTATAAAGATAAGGGTTCATGTTATACCCCGATTTTTATTATGAAATATTTGAAATGCATAAAATGTTCAAAAGATAATATACCAGACATTTGTATAAGCATGCACATTTAAAGCTGGTATTCTGGAATCAGAATATATTGTTTTGACCTATACTCACAATCTTTGTCAATAAATTGATTTCCCACTGCAAAGGTGGTTGGAACAAGAATGGTGCAGGTGATGTCAAGCAAGCAGAGTGAAACAAGTCTAGAAACCAAGGAATTGGGGAAATAGTTAGGCTATGTGATTGTCTAATGTCATCAAAAGGAAGTGGAATCAATTGGCCAATGCAAGCCAGGATACACCACAGTTAATCACAACAAGAAAACACCTTGACCTTGAGTGAGGCGTGAGCTTGAGACCAAAAGATTAATTTGAAATCAAAATGATATGTAAAATGAGAAGTGAAACTATACAACTCAAAACTATCAAGTAGGCTGATGTGACCATCCATATTATTAATATTTTCATTGAGTGGCACAAACAGGAATGGGATATTACCCAATCAGTTAAATGCTAATGTTTTTCATTTTGAGATCTAGAAAAAAGAAAAAAAAAAACTTAGAACCTGTGAATATCGTTTTCAGTGCAACTTCAAACGTATGGCATTATTATTTGTTATTGTAGTAGGGGTGGATTTTGTTTGTTTAAATCCATATTTTTGGTATAAATGAAACCTGAAACATCAAAAGAACAAGAACGTGATGACATGATGGCATCTATTTTGTGGTTTATTTCCAGTTAAGTGAAGGATGGCATTTCTTTCAGAGCTCATAACCACTGGAAAGGAACCTTGCTTCATAGTGTACCTGAGATCATTGTTCTTTGCACACAATTATTTGGAAGAGAACTTGGCAATGACTTCTTCTGGTTGTTTTCCTTTTCAGTTCATGGGTAGTGAATGATTACAAATATATCATTCTCCTATTCTGATCCAAAATCTGATTTTTCCAAGCATCATGAATGACTCATACTTTGCTTAAATCCCTAAACAACAGATTGAAGGTCATCAGATTTCTGTTTCACTAATTTTAGTGTTCTTGTATCATGCCAAATAAGAACCAAAGTAAATAATACTGAGAATTATATTCAAAATAACAAACGCTTGTGGAAAGGTGATGAAATTACAGGAGTTGCTAGACTTTAAGAACAAGACTTAAGATAACCACAAGGAAGACCTGTGACAGAAACCTTCTAAAAGTCATACTACATGTAGTCAGCTGGACATTTTACGTTATGACTGTAAAAACTAAGAATAAAAGCTTCAAATAGATTGGTTTCTCTCCAGTCTTCATAAGTGGGTCTTTTCAGGGGACGTTTTCAACAATCCAACTGTGGACTGGCAAAAACAAAAAGAAAGATGGATTCAAAGCATAAGAGTCCCATCGTCATCATCTCCCACTGCATCAGCCTAGACCAGTTAACTCAACTCCTGCTTCTTTCTCAACCTTTGTAGCTTGTTGGCCACTGAGTAAGACAGTAAAGTGTTACAAGATGTGGGACAATGTTAAAACTTTTGAAAACTGATATTCATCATGCCTGGATCTAGTTCACTTTATTTTTAGAAGCCACTTCTGGAGTTCTGCTCTAGAACAAGCTCAACTCTGAGTATGGAGTGATAAGATTAGTTCAGAAGACTTTCAAGATTGGACTCCTGCAAGCTGGACGTAGGGTTATAAGTAGCAGAGAATACATTTTTATATATTCCTCTATTTTATATGTAGTCTTTCAGAACAACAGAGTCCTATAAAACCTTTTGTGGTGATGGAAATGTTTTATTGTAGCTTTCTAGCACTTGAAATATAGCTGGCATGACTGAGAAACTGATTTTTTAAAATTTTATTTTATTTTCATAAATTTAAATTTAAATAGCCACATGTGGATAGTAACTGCCATTTCAGATAGTACTCTTTGATTATACAGAGTTCACATCTTTTTCTACCAACACCAAGAAGAACCAAATATGCAAACAAAAAGCATGAGGGAAAGGTAGAATGATGGGAGAAATTTGAAAATACATTAAAGCTCTATTTTTTTCTATACAGCATGGGAGAGCAAGCTTCTAAATAGTTACTCTTTGTGTCCGTGTTTGGAAAGGATTTTTAAATGCTGAAATGTTGAGCCAAATAAGTGCAAAGTTTATACCCACTTAGATTAGTATAAAATGGATTGGGCACTGATTCAAACAGAAGGCTATGAAGCCAGTTGGTTATGACTTCATGCAGCTGTAACCATCCATTGTCATTGGACACCAACCAAACAAGCCTACTCAGGGTTTGGGCACCAGTTTATTTTATATCATATAACAATGTGCTTTAAGATTTCTGTTACTACTCAATATCGTTAATAGGAAAACGATCCTCAGGCTAGATTGTGAATTCCATGCTTAAACGCATCATCTATGTTCTCATACACCATGAAATGTTTGGGATTCTCAAAGCAGCTATAGCAATCACTGCCCACAGAGATGAAAATGGATGCACGTGTCAGTGTTCGGTAGCCAAGAAGGATATTTTCCATCTCCTGCAGGTTTTCTCACTTTCTGGAGGCTTAAAACTGAGTATTCATGATTTTCACATTACCAAATGGGTTTTGATCAGTCCTTCCCTTTCATTTTGCTGCTCTTTTAGTCTTTACACAATTATAGATCCTTTAACTAAAACATCGTAACCAAAATCATTACAGATAGAAATTACATGTTTGCGAGCTTTCATTGGATTTTATTCTGATTGACACACAACTTAAATCATTCATCATCTTGAAGAATATCTGTAGAAAGAAACAGATGTGTGGGGGAAGCTTCCAAGAAAAGAAACAAAAGATTGATTTATATACACATGCATATAATAGCTCATCAACAAATACACTGATTTATAATGGCATTAACTTTCCCAAATCCATCCTAAATTTTGGAAAAAAAAGAAAAGTACATAAAATTATATGTACTCATTACCTGTGTACTTATTACAGTCTGTTACTCATAATTTTGAACCTGATATTTTTGATGCTTTGCCCTTTTGTCATGCATTAGTGCTGTTGGAAATTGTGTTTTCTCATTCATAAAATATATTCCATTATATTAATATTTATACCATTGTATCGTAAGACTTATGTAATTGCATTAAAATTATTCAGAACAGATGACTTAAAATATTTAACTAATATGACAAAATGAAAAATATATATTAAATGATTATTATAAAAGGTAAGAGTTATTTTATATGTTATATATAAATATATATACTATGTGTAACATATATAAACACACATATATATATATAATAAAAACATTATAGAAACTTTATTATATATTGGTTTCCACATTTTAGTACATTTGAAAGAGTAATAAAATTGTGTTATTTTATTTTCATTATTAGTATCATAAAAAAACTAACTCTAAAAACTTTCCTGGGGCATCTGGGTGGCTCAGTCGGTCAAGTGTCTACCTTTGGCTCAGGTCATGATCCCAGAGTCCTAGGATTAAGCCATGCATTGGGCTCTCTGGTCACTGGGGGGCCTGCTTCTCCTTTTCCCTCTGCCCGCTGCTCTCCCTGCTTGTGCTCTCTCGCTCTCTCTCTGTCAAATAGATAAAATATTTTTTAAAAATAAATAAATAAAAGTTCTTTCCTTACCCATTGTATTTTTTCCCTATTTAAACTTATTACTTTCCTTCATACAACTTAAAATATTTACAAGTAATTGTTTATATGTGATTTTATGTATGTGCTCGCTCTCTCTCCTCTAGATATTAAACTCCATCAGGGCAAACACATGCCTGCCCTATTCTTATTGTGTAACTGGGCTTCACAGTACCTAGCATATGGTAGGTTCCCAGGCATAATTTATTAAATGTATGGATGAGGGTGGAAATTGTAAGTAAATAATAATTATAATTTGCTAAGCTCTGACCTAGATACCTCAACAAAAATCTATTTTTCCAATTTTGAAATTAAACCCTAATAATCTTTCCATTAAAAAATAGAGATACTCATCTCTATCAAGATGAGAAAGATAATACAAACAATTCTGTGTTATGTTTGTTTTTACATAGCTTAGGACACAATATCTTACTTGATGTGATAATTTCAAAAACTCTATAAAGTAATTTTGGTTTGATAGGATTTTGAGTGTTATTTCCAATAAGAAATACCTTCCACAGACCTCATAGTTTAAAAAAAGAAAAAAGAGGAAGAAGAAACACCAGCATGCAAATCAAGCTATTCAGATTCTAAAATGATTTTCTTCATACTCTTCTGCCGGTATAACCCAGAGACCCTTTGATTCTGAATAAAATTGAACTAATGTAAAAATAAAAGTTTCTGGCAGAGATGTAAAATAAATCCTTATTGTATTATGTTATATAATAGCTGAGAGTATTGCTAAGGTCTGAATGTCTTTAAAGATTTATTTTTGGGGACGCCTGGGTGGCTCAGTTGGTTGGACGACTGCTTTCGGCTCAGGTCATGATCCCGGAGTCCCGGAATCAAGTCCCGCATTGGGCTCCCAGCTCCACGGGGAGTCTGCTTCTCCCTCTGACCTTCTCCTCACTCATGCTCTCCTTCACTGCCTCTCTCTCAAATAAATAAATTAAAAATCTTAAAAAAAAAAAAAAAGATTTATTTTTGGCGTAGTAACAGATGCCAGTCCCTACTTGTTCCAGCCCTAGCTATCAGCAAGTAGAATGTTACTCAATACCTTTGATCGGAAGTCTCAAGATGTTCTTAGAAAACTTTAACCAGTCCTATTTATTTATCAGGAGTCCTATCATCAACAACAAAGAGCTCTATAACTAGGCTTTCTGATTTACATTGAGTATCCTATTCCCAGCTTGAGGGACATATTTTTTTAGGGGCAGTAATACCTACATATGGGGCATCATAGTAGGTGTGGCTATAGAAAACTAAATTAAAAGGCACAGCTCCTCTCTTGTAGGGACCTTGTTATGTAGTAAAGGGAAAGATAATAAAGAGTTAACACATCCATAGTTGAATGGATGGATGGGTGGAGAGAAGGAGAAAGAGAGAGATGAGACAGAGAGAAATTGTGATAAAATTGAGTAATATATGGTAGTGAGGTGATAACCAGATAAAGAGCTTTTTAAATCATATATTTAAGTTGAGAGAGACTAGCCAATGAGAGATTGAGGGAGGGGAGCCTTAGAAAGAAGCTTATGTACAAGGGAACCGTGGTGAGAAATATTTGGCATGTTAAACTGCCTCCATTAGTTTTGAATGGCCAGACCCTAGTGGGTTGAAAAGCCAGGTGATTAGGTCCTGCATATCCAAATAAGACCATGGTTTAAAGCTTAAAATAACATATTCTCAAGTTTTCCATTGTTAAATTTAAAATCATTATTTCTAATAGGGCATATATAGAAGCTTAGAGACCCATTTAGTGTTTACAGTTGTTGTCTGGGCTAAAGTTGGTATGAGAATAGGGAGAATTATACAGTTTGGAGGTAGATTTTAGGGGTGGAAACTTGAAAACTAACATGATATAAGGAGTTAGAGAAGTGGAACATTTAAAGATGACCAAACAGTTTTTTGGTTTTAGTAAGTTCCTGGATAGTATATAGTTATACCATATGCCAATATTGTACCAATTATATTACTATAATACCAAGATAACAGCTATAGTTACCATTAGAGACCTCGAAGATGTTTGTACATTATTTGTCATGTTTTAGGTGGGAGGGAGGAAGAGAAGGGAACAAAATGAAGGGAGAAAGAGAAGAAACAAGACATTCAAGAAGGGAGATGCAAAACAGTAAGATCTGATGATGGGGAGACAGAGTGAAATACAAAATGAGCAAAGTCCTCAGGAAAGCAAGAGGAACGGAACCCAGTGCATGCACGGAGGGACCAGCTTCGTTAGCAGGAGACCCCCTTGTTTTGTTGTAACAGGGAGACAGGATAAGAAATTGGAGTGCATAGATTGCTGGATTTAGTTGCAAGAAAATAGAGATGTTCTCTAATTGATGGCTTCCATGGTCTTTTAAAAAAAGTTGAAAACAATTTTCTAAACTGAGCGTACAGATTAAAAGTAGCAGTAGGAAAATTAAAGGAAGAAGATATGAAACAGATGATATTAAAGTGTATGAAAGCAGTCCTTGTGGAAAAATGAAATAAGATTGCTTGACAATGTTGAGTGCCTATGTGAAAACTTAGCTTTTTAATTCACTGCAGCTGATAATCTTACTATCTTTTCTATCGTAAGTGAACATTTCTGGTTCAAGTTTGGACATAGGATTGTTAATTACATCCACTGCTACAGAGTGAGAATCCCATATAGCAAACACCTCAGGAAGTCTCAAGATCTGCCTGGCCACTTTTAAATAAAATAAGTGAAATTTGTAAGAGCTCACCATATACATCCCGATTTAGCAAACGACTTTATACCTTATTGTCTTATGTTCTGCCAATGCTACTTCATTTTCTCATTTATGTGAGAAATACATATATACTTCAATACAATATATATTATGTATTTTTATAGTAAAGACAAACAAGATTCTCATGTAGAATAGTTTTAAAAACTATTGTCTCTGTCCTTTAAATCAACAACTATTAATGCCTAAATTTTGTTAATGTATTTACAGAGTATTTTCTTATCCTGTCTTTTCATTTCCCACTGATCCAATCCAAGTTCTCTCTTCTTTCTTTTCTTATCTAGAGAACATTTTTTTTAGCGACGATGCCTTAGTTATGATGTAGTAACAGATAACCTCAAGAGTTTTAGAACAGCAAGAGTTTGAAACAAGAAATCTTATCTTTTTCTTGCGTTGCGTATCAAATACAGGTCTGAGAAGTGTCTGTGAATTTCAACTCCTCAAGTCAATTGAGAGTCTAGCACCAGTGTGAAGAATATGAAAATTATCTACAAAAACTCCTTTTTTTTCTCCCCAACTTTTACTTAGGCAGGCTTAGAGAGAGTGAATGACAATGTGGAGTTAATCCTCAGGAGTCCCTGACTTCCTGATCATTTCCTAGACCAGAAGGACTAGAGTGGTTAAAAGATACCCCTTAGAAGAAATACCTCAAAGGTCATATTATTGGATAAAGGCCAAATGAGTTACCTTGGGAATTCTATCCATCAGAGCACTTTTGTGTTTTTGTTTTGTTTTACTTTGTTTTAGTTGTTTTATTCACTCTCAGATCAGAGATGACCTTGTCTTTCAACCAAGAAAACATTCTGTTTAGATCTGCCCAGATCCACTTAGAGAAGATCCTTCACCAACTTTGCCTCCCTTGAGTGCCTCAGACCAAGTACAAACTTCACATTTGACCAGAAAGCTCTTTTCTAATCTTGAGGAAACCACACCGGTCAATTAAAATGTGGCACAACTCTAGGAAATAGCAGTTGATTCCTGACTATTTTCAAACTAGGGAGGAGAGCAGTTTTTCTCCATTCAGTGACATAATCATGAAATTATATGTGTTCCAGTTGACTTACAATGAATTCCCTTTCAGATTTGATACAATATTCTTTGTATCTTATACGAAAGAGGTTTATAAATATCTTTTGCAAGTAAATTAATTTTTTTAATACCAGGGAAGCCTGACAAATTATATAAGCAACCTGGGTCATGCTCCAGAAAGCACTTTGCGGGGGTGAGGGTGGAAATTGTTACAAAAAAGTAGACTTAATATCAGTTCCTGAGAAAATGGCCATAAAAATGCATGATGGAAGAAAACCTTTTTTTTTTTCTCTATTTGCTCACAATATGTTTGGAAATCATTATGCAGAATATATACAACCTATTTTTACAGTATCTAATACTGTTTAGTTTTTACATCCACTTGATGTTTAGTCTTAAAATAAAAGGAAAATAGAATGAATGTTTTTGCAGCTGTTCTATGTGATGTGAAAATGGGAATCTGCAAAGAAATATTCACGTTTTTATTTTCTTTAGTTTGAAATGTATCCAAATTAGCAAGCTAACATGTATAACAAATACTCTGTTCCTTGAAAGACAGATAATCCTTAAAATCAACTATAATGCTAACGAATTGGTTCAGTATTTACCAGGATCTTATCTATAGAGAAAATTCTGCTTCATAATATCACTTGTATGTAATAGTTAAAAAGGAATGAAAAAATAGTTTCTGAGATGGGATTTATAAGTATTATGAATATAGCTTGGTTTCTATTATTTTTCTTCACTTCTGTGGGAGAAAATTAATATGGAATTAAATATAAATTGATCAGAGTTAATTTTCAATGTAGTAAAATATTACATTATATGCCATATATATACATATATACACATATATATGTATATATATATCACAATGTCACTTAAAATGACATATATATATTTATTATATATATAATAAATATAATATAATATATATTTATTATATATATAATAAATATATAATATATATATTTATTATATAAAATGGCATATGTATATATATGCCATTTTAAGTGACATTGTGATTGTTGCTATCAGAATTTGAAGTTCTCTGAAACTTTTCACTGATGCTATTTATAATAGAGTGAAAAACAGCATTATCCTCAATCCTGCTCAGGTAGAAAACTCATTTCATCAGAATATCTGTGTCTTCTGATTCAACATTATAAGACTTTCTATAAAACTCCTTGTAAAGACAAGAAGAAAAATGACACCAAAATAACTAAATTCCTTATATTTAAGGAAAGGTTTAAGCTAAACTCAGCGAAAACTTACAATAAGAAAGTTCTTTATAAATCGTAATTTATGCATTTCTTTTTTCTTGAGAGAGAGAGAGAGTGCTCAAGTGGGGGAAGAGGGGAAACAGGAGAGGGAGGGAGAGAATCTTAAGCAGACTCCACATCCAACTTGGAGCCTGATACATGTCACCATCTTATGACCCTGAAATCAAGACTTGAGCTGAAATCAAAAGAGACTTATCCAGGGCGCCTGGGTGGCTCAGTGGGTTAAGCCGCTGCCTTCGGCTCAGGTCATGATCTCAGGGTCCTGGGATCGAGTCCCGCATCGGGCTCTTTGCTCAGCAGGGAGCCTGCTTCCCTCTCTCTCTCTGCCTGCCTCTCTGTCTACTTGTGATCTCTGTCTGTCAAATAAATAAATAAAATCTTTAAAAAAAAAAAAAAGAGACTTATCCAGCTGAGCCACACAGGTGGCCCACTTTATGTATTTCTAAAACATTCAAATTCTATGTTTGTATCACCGAAGTTATTATAAAATTCATTTTCTATAAATTCTGGAGGTCCCAGTCAATGCACATGCATGCATACATACATATGGCATATAGAGCTCAAATTTATATTTAGTATATATTAAAAATTTTTAAAAACTATCTTATTACATCTCTAATACAGTGACTCTGAGCTCTACCACAAAATACCAAGTAGAATATTTCCAAACACATCTGAAATGACATATTTATGATGAGGAAGCTAGAGTAATTTTATGCATAATTCCCAGGGATCCTTTGGTTATATAACTAGGATGGCTTTAAATTAATTTTAACTTAAGTCAACAGCTTTTTCAATAAAATTTCAAGAACCTAGATAGACAAATACAGATATAAATATATAGAAGGGCAAGTACAGCACATTCCTTGAAGTTTTTTTGTCCACTCTTTCTTACTGTATATTTTTAAATCCCTCTAAAGCTTGAGAAACTGGTGAAGGGAGAATGAAGTTAGGTTTGTATCTGGCCTCAGAGGCCTAAAAAAATGCCTGCTGATAACCTACAATTTACAAAATGTGTTTCAAGATTAAAGAACTCCTCTTGGACATTTTTACCTATCCGAAACTCGGGTAGAAAAGATTATTATGCTTTATGAATAGAAGTAAAAGGGAGTACAAAAAGTGACTGGGGAATTTTAAATGAAGTTGTGCTTGAAAATGAAGGTTTAGGGACAACATCCAAGGTTCACAAATTTTTACTTATACATCTTTTTTTTCTCTGCTGTTCAGTGAAAGCATCCCTATGCAAAATTACATCGTTAAAATGGCACATACTGGCATGCACATTGCAACAAACTGTTCATGGTCAATACCAATTGTAAATAGATTTTTAGATGACAGCCTCATGTTAGCAGGCTTTACCTGCAGTTGGTTGGCCAATGTTAGAATATTGCTCTTAGCACACTCCGTCTTTGAAGAAAGTTTTGAGTCTGAGGTCTTTGACATTTTGGAATGACCAACTTTGTAGTCATCAGCCTTTGGTGTCTCCCAGTGGAAACAGGATATTTAAGAGATTAACAATAGCCTGGGAGTCAAATAACTGAATCCCAAACTGTACTTCAGGCCAAGGCGGTGATGAATTTCGGGAGGAATTCCCACTGAAGTTCTGTTTCTCACTGGGTACTGCTGTGACACAGTGCACAAAATACTAATGTTGGCATGAGCAGCACTACACAGACATGTTAGTGTGATCTGTGATATTCAAAACCAAACTGAGATGTGGAACAGTATGCCTAATGCAGGTGAAATCTCCCTCTTTTTTTAAAATATTTTATTTATTTATTGGACAGAGGGAGATCACAAGTAGACAGAAAGGCAGGCAGAGAGAGAGAGAGGGAAGCAGGCTCCCCGCTGAGCAGAGAGCCCAATGCGGGACTCTATCCCAGGACCCTGAGATCACCTGAGCCGAAGGCAGCGGCTTAACCCACTGAGCCACCCAGGTGCCCCCCTCATGCAGGTTAAGAGGAGGTGAAGGAGAAAGCAGAACAAAAAATAAATGATATTTTTAGTTTTGTTAAATGGAGAAACTACGATGGAAGCCAATAAATATCCCTATCATTATTTTCACACTTTGTCCTAATTTTAAAATGTAAATATATATTTAGTGTGTGCTTATGAATTAAAACACTTTAGGTGTATACACTGTATTCTTTTTTTTTAAGATTTTATTTATTTGACAGATATTACAAGGAGGCAGAGAGGCAGGCAGAGAGAGAGGGGAAGGAGGCTCCTTGCTGACCAGAGAGCCCGATGCGGGGCTCGATCCCAGGACCCTGAGACCATGACCTGAGCTGAAGGCAGAGGCTTTAACCCACTGAGCCACCCAGGCACCCTACTGTATTCTTTCTGAGGAGAAAATACTTTATGACACACAAGTTAAACGTTAAGTGGTTAAAACAACAAAAAAGGTATAATGCAAAAGGAAGTCAAATTGTAGGTGTAAAAAGTAAAATAAGGGCATGAAATTAGAAATGCGGTAAGAGGGGAATACCATATTTCAATTTTTCTTCCTTTTACTTAGCATCGGGTTGAAGATATGGGGGCTACATGTTTAAAGATGGCCAGTGCATTTGAAGGGAGAACAATGCACAACTTAGAACAGGAGCCCATAGACAAAAAATCATCTAGTGTCTAGTTGAGGTTTCAGTCATGTCTCTGTTGCTAAACACGAATTTAAGTTATGTGGGAAGTATTAGCCCCAGTTAGGCACACGCCTGCATCTACAGTGGCTGGCTGTTTTCCTGCCTTAAGTTCTCCTTCTGGTCACTATTTGTCATCTAGGAGTATGACCCTGGTTATTATTCCCTAGGTGAAAAGGAACATTCGAGCATGTCATGGTGTAGCAAGATCATAGGAGAACGCAGTTCTGATATCAGTTCAACCACTGCCCTATCAGATGACCTTGGAGACTCACCCTGAGTTTCCCTAGCCTCTCTCTCTTTTTTTTTTTAATAAAAAAAAGGCAGTGTTCCCTTTCCAGCTTACTTCAAATAATCATTACAGGATCAAATGAACAAATGGGATATGAACAACTTGTGTGAACCACGAGCTGCAGTAAAATGAAAAGGTCACATCCCATGGCGGACCAACTGAAATCAGACCATCAGGAGCTTCCGTGATGGCGTGGTACAAGCCAGATACTCACTGCATCCTGATTTATCAGGCTTGCTAACAGAGTGCAGTTCTACTTTATATGATTATGTCAAGATCTGCTAATTTGCCCAGTCCCTGGTCCAGAGTCAACTTTAATTTGTATTTTTGGGTTCCACCTGATATTTTTAGCAGATGAGAGGGCATTCAGGAATTTTTTTTTTCCTGAATATGTGAGAAATTCCTTCTTTCTCTATCATGTATTAGATTGAATAGGAATCAATCGGGAGTCTATAAAATGAGTTTATACCCTTCTTCACTAAGTTACCAAAATTCTCAGGCTGACAGTCGAAAAATATGCTTAGATAAACTCTACCTATTTCCCCACAGTTTTAGCATTTGCTTCTTAATGGATCATTTCCCTTTATGTTAAACAACATTGCAAAGGTTTACAATCTTGGGCTTATTTTCTGGAAATTAACAGTATATGTGATAAGCTTCCAAATATGGCCTTTGTGAGGACATCACCTATTTATGAAAAGGACCAATTGTGCCCTAGAATTAGCACTATGTCCACATCTATTGGCTGATTTAATTAAAACGACTGCATACCGAGTACTGATATACGCTAAAATCTAGAGATTTAGAAGGGATGAAGAGACATTCTAATTACATGTAGAAGTTCCCTGAGCACTAAAATATACATCAGGAGCTCCTGCATTAGAATAATCTGGACTGTTTATTAAAAATAGGACATATTCAGAGTGCCTGGGTGGCTCAGTGGGTTAAGCCTCTGCCTTCGGCTCAGGTCATGATCTCAGGGTCCTGGGATCGAGCCCCGCATTGGGCTCTCTGCAGGCGGGGAGCCTGCTTCCCCTCTCTTTCTGCCTGCCTCTCTGTCTACTTGTAATTTCTCTCTCTGTCAGGTAAATGAATAAAATCTTTAAAAAAAAATGGGACATATTCTGTGTGGATTTCCTGTATGAACACTATTAAATTTTATTTTCTCCTGTTAAAAAAAAAATGGGACATACTTATTTCCTCTTTTAAAAATTAAGATACCAACATCTCTTTGATCTTGCTCACAGGGTTTTCATAAGAGTTAAAAATCACAGGAATGAGTCGATATAAGGTAGTTTTTAACTTGTAAGGCATTTTACAAAGTAGTCTTGTTATAAGTTTATCAAATATCTTGGTGGCAGAAATATGAGTGAGTTCATAAAGTTAGTGTGAGTCCAAGGTCCTAATGCTATTTTCTTCGTTTTTACCAATTTATCAATTTTATTAATGAAAGTTCTGTCCCAAGTACCAATAGAATGTTATTGGCATTCTTATTTTTCTTCATTTCTCATTTATTAAGGATCTACTCCTTTCAATCACATAATGCACAAAGTTTGTTAATTCCAACCTGTAACTAGTTCCTGTTGGTTTTAATCAACTGGATTAACATGAGCAGACTGTTCTCATTTGCTATACCCTCAAGCCCTGTCTACTGAAAATGCTTGAAAATGTGAGTTGGTAATGAGCATATGTGCCATGTGTCTACAGGCTGTGAGGAAAGGGCGACTCTTCCTAATTAGAAAGTATTATTTTGCTTTGAGACAGAGTTCAAAAAAAAACCCAGAAAATCATTATTTAAATGTGTGGATAGAAGAACCCCTGTTCATCAGTGTTGTTTTTTGTTTGTTGTTTTTGTTTTAATCATCATGATTCATGGAGTTAAAAGTGGAGGGGGGAACCAGAATAGAAATTGTATGTATGAATTTTATACTCAGAAGTCTTTACTCAATGCAGATTACTGGTGTGCCAAACACAGCTTACTTTTTTACAGTTTCTACCAAATTATGCATTCCAAATCCTGCAACAGCCCTCAGGCAAAACTGAATGTCTCTGTTATATTCCACATGAACAGATCTTGCAAGGGAGATGGTCCAGACTCTATCCTAACCCAGGTTTGAGGCAGATGTTACCTCACTTATGGGGAAGTAATTCTCTTAATGTACTTCTTCCTGCTGTCAGTGGGAGTGGGGGTAGGAGGGCTGACAAATGATTAATATTTGACATTATGCAGTGTCTGAGCCTAAGTTCTGACTACCGAAATCTCCCTTCATATATTACCACTACAAAAGAGTGTGTGTGTGTGTGTGTGTGTGTGTGTGTGTGTGTGTGTTTGCCTATAATCCAGGGCAATCATTTGGTCTTACTGTTTAAATGGGAAAACACAGTAATGCTAATGATTACAATGCAGAATTTTTCTATATAAATACTACATTATTGACAATCCGAATAGATTGCCTAATGTAGCCATTGCATGTTGATTCAGAACATTACTTAGCTCAGGAGTAAAATCAACTATAAGAACAATACCATTTTGTCTTAAGGCTAAACTGTATTTTGGGATTTGGGAAAGAAAGTGGCAGGAAAGGAAAAACTTCTTTTCCCATCTTGGCTGTCTATGGGTGATGAACACACAAAGCCAATTACTCTGGTTTCCTTATTTTGATTATGAGACAGAAATAGCTTTGCTCAACAAACGTGGAGGTTCTTTTTCAATTTCTTATTTAAAAGAATACACTCATGCTTTATTTATTACACGCCAGTTTTTATTTTAGATGTTTTTCCATATGTCATTTGATTTTTGCAACAACCCCTGTGAGTAAATATTATAATGTCCCTTTATAGATAAAGAAATGAAATTCATTCACTCATTCTATGATTCTACAAATATTTATGAAGTTATAGATTAATCTAGACTCGGCTCTTAGCACTGTAGAACATGTAGGAAAAAATGTACTATAATCTTGGCTTATATGAACTTACTCCTTAATGATACATGCTTATCTCCCATGAAAGGATTATGTAGTCAATGCGAGAGCTGGTATTTCAAATTAAGTCTTCTTGTTCCCTGTTCATTGCTGTTTTAATAATACGGTATAGTAGTTTATGTAAGAAAAATGTTTGTCTCTCCTAATTCCCTAGGTTTACTGGACCAAATATCATCTTTGTTGATTCCTCTCTTGTTTGTCATCCATTTGTGCTAGAGCGCGTGCGCACGCGCCTGCATGTGCACATGTGTGAGCGCGTTTTCTTTCTGTGAGGGAAGAAGATGTCAGTCAAGGAATGGAACAAGCAAACGTAGATTCAGAAGTGCCAAATACATTGAAAATACTACATAACTGATTGAAATTAAAAAAAAAAAAAAACAGAGAGATAGACTTGTAAGTTCCTGTTAGGCAAAACAGTAGTTAGGGCTAACGTGGGCTGATAGTAAGTGTGAATGTTCATACCAGAAGTACTGATATTGATCTCAGGCTTTGTGAATAAAGGTATTTAGAGAGTTAAGTGGTCAGATGTTTCAACAATAATCTATTCCATGTTAATTGCAGATGTAGCTATTCTGAACATATATTGAAATGATTTCCCAGGGCCGGATGCCATTTTAGACTCAAGGAGAGCATTTCAAGAAAATTTAGTAAATAGAACAAGAAGTCATTCAAGAGCTTTTGTTTTGTTTTGCTTTGTTTTTTTTTTGCCAGGTGGATAAGTATTCCTTACAAGGCATACTAGAAAATTGAATTGCAGGGAGGTTAAACCACAATGCAACCCATACCACATAATGAGACAAGTGGCAGAGCTGGAATTACTACACAGTCACACTCTCCTTTAATCACTTGAAAAAAATCCATATGGCTTCCACATAAGAGTTACCCAGTTATAGTAAGAATGTTCATAATTATGGAAGAGTGAGGGAAGCTGTCTTAGAGGGAAGCTGATGTATTCGTTGTCTACTCTCTTTCCTTTTCCCCCTATTCAGACTTAGCAAGTGCAGGAAGGCATTCTGTATCTTATGAAGACCTAGACCCAAGACCAGGATGATTTTGTCTTTTGTTCGCCTCGTGCCCATCACTTTTAATGATATTTTTGTTTACCTTTGTTCTAATTGGTGCGGAAGAGTTCCTGCAGGCCTTGGAGGCCATCTTAAAGTGAAAGAATGTAAATAAGCATTCATTATTTTGCCACCAAGCCAAAAGCAGCCCCAAATCCAGCAAGTCACCACGGTCCAACCGCTCCTTCATGTATCCTCAATGCCATCATCTTAAAAATGTTTAGATGAACATTCTTACTATTGTAGGAACTAAAATATGCCCTCGTGAGTGCAAATGATAGCCTCTCATTCATCCCAGAGCATGTTTACCTTAGCTTAGTGTCCCTCTTAATGCTCAAGCTATTGAGAGCTTTCCTTGAGGTCTTCTAATGACACATCTGGAGGCTGTTAGTGACTGTGTTACCATGCAGACATTTTTCTGACTCTGTCTGGCCGTGTACTTTGTCCACTAGTGTGGATTAGTAAAATATTTAAGCAATTTACTTCAACAATTTCCTTTTGGTCTACGTATCAATAATCTATTTGTTTAATGGTTATTTTAGTACTTCATAAATAGAAACAAATATTACACATATTTTTGCACAATGTATAAACAAATGGAAATCCATTTTTTAGTTTAGAAAGCATTCAGTGTATGATAATTACTAGTGTACTGACATAAGTCGGCTCACACATGTAAAGTCAGCTTAGTCTTACAGACCAGTTTCATGGTCCTGTAGGTTTAATAGAACAGGAATACAATTTAGTGTAAGACATCTACCTGGGAAGCAAGTAGGAAAAGTCGTGGATTAATGGAATGCTTGAGTATGTGTGACTATACTTCTTTGCAGGGTATATTTTATGATTTATAAATGGATGATAAAAATTCTAAATAAGACAGCCATTTGGGGCTATATTTATGATACAAATAGAATCATAAGTAATCTCGATAAGAAATTTTGCTCACAAAACTTTCCTTTAACACAATACCTGGTGCATAATGATTATTGAATACATACAGCCTGCCATTTAAATTATTGCTATATGCATATCTGTTTTCTAAAGCTGCCATAATAAATTACCAGAAATGGTGTGGCTTAAAACAACAGAATTTTTTTTTTCTCTCGCATTTCTGGAAGCAAGACATTCAAAATCAAGGTATCAATAGGCCAGCTCTGAAGGCTCTAGGGAAGATTACTTTCTTGATTTGCTAGCTTTTCAGGATTGCTAGTAATCCTTGACATTCCTTGGTTTGTGGCGACGACATAAATCCAATCTCTGCCTTCATCTTCACATGGACTTCTCCCTTATATGTCTTGTGTATGTGCCCAAATTTCTCCCTTCTAAAAGGACACCAGTCATAAGGGCTTGCCCTAATGCAGTGTGGCTTCATTTTAACTTGCTTCCATATATAAGACCCTGGATCCAAATAGGGTCATATTCATAGGTTCCAAGAGGACCTGAATTCTGGGGGATCCTGTTCAACCCAGTAACCATAAAAATTGTATAAGTACTTAATGTTTAATGATATGAGAGATGTGGCCATAAATTAATGAAATTCTTGTTTGTTAACATATAATGTATTATTTGCCCCAGGGGTGCAGGTCTATGAATCATCAGTCTTACACAATTCACAGCACTCACCATACCATATACCCTCCCCAAGGTCCATCACCCAGCCACCCTATCCCTCCCCACGCTCCAGCAGCCCTCAGTTTGTCTCCTGAGATTAAGAGTCTCTTATGGTTTGTCTCCCCCAAGTCCCATCTTGCTTCATTTTTCCCTCCCTTCCCCCCACAAACCCCCACCCTGCCTCTCAAATATTGAAATACCTATTAACCAATACACTATAAAATCCTAATGCTCATTGTTCATCCAGGTATTTTGTGAGATACAATACATAAAATAGTCACCATCCCACAAAATATTTGTTCTTTTTTTTTCCTTATAATTGCTCGGAGTTATTTCTCTATAAAATGAATTTTTGGTCACATGATTTTTGGGGGGGTGGTAGAAATAAGATTTCTTTTTTTCTTTTTCAAGTTTTTATTTAAATTCCAGTTAGTTCATGTATAGTGTATATTAGTTTCAGGTGTAGCATTCAGTGATTCAGCACGTAACTGTGACACCCAGTGCTCATCACAAGTGCCCCCCTTAATCCCCATCACCTATTTAGCCCATCCCCCACCCAGCAACCCTTTGTTCTCTACATTTAAGGGTCTGTTTTCTGGATTTTGGTCACACGACTTTTTAACGCAAAATGTCATTACCCAACCTGCTGACTGACATAACTCAACAGACATGTTTCTCAATTTCTGCATTAAAAAACAAACATGTAGGGGCACCTGGGTGGCTCAGTGGGTTAAAGGCTCGGGTCCTGATCTCGGGGTCCTGGGATCAAGCCCCGCATCAGGCTCTCTGCTCGGCGGGGAGCCTGCTTCCTCCTCTCTCTCTGCCTGCCTCTTTGCCTACTTGTGATCTCTGTCTGTCAAGTGGATAAATAAAATCTTTAAAAATATATATATATATGTAAATACCTAAATAAATACATTTTACCATCAGTGACAGTGGTTTGTTTCAAGTTGAATACTTTGCAACCACAACAAAATAAGTAAGAAAAGCAATCTAAGTAATGGATCGCTTCCTAATAATAGTCGATATGCATATAAATGTATTTACTTCCCCACTATTCATGAGGGTCTGAGATAAAACCCTTTCTCTTTCCCTTCCTCCCAAACCTGACCTCCCCCCCTCCACACACACACACACCTTAAAATCTTACATCCTTCAATACACAGAACAGACACTGTCTTTCAGTTATATTATGAATAAAGTCTGAGGCTGAAATATAAAAACAAAACTAAATACTATAGACCCAGTTATGCAAGTTAGATACCTACGGGTCCTCTAAGGTTCTTGCCTCCAATTCCTCAGCAGCAAGGCCTATCGACTCCCCGAAATATTGCTTGAATTTGAAGTTTTATCTCACCCATCTCGTCTTTTTGCCTAGATCATGGCAACAAAACCCTCGCTGGTTTCCCTGTTTCCCCTCCTGCTCCCATCCCTTATTACACATCTTCACTTGCTAGCAGAGGTGACGTTAATATATTGGGTCACAATGTTTCTCTTTTTAAAACCTTTCAATGACTTCCTATCAGACCTAGAATAAAATCCAAACTTCCTGTCATGTGTCTACTCAGTGTAAAGCATAATTCTGTTATCCTTTCTGTCAGCCTGTTGTTTGATCTGTCCATGTTCCTTACTGAAAATTGCAATTATCTTTCTGCTTTACTCCCTTTTGTCTGTCTTCTGGTCTAGGATCTTTATCTCTCTTAGGCATGAACTCTGTCATCTTTGCCCTGGCGCCCCAAGTTTTCCACCATGTCTGGCACACAGCGGGCATCCAGTAAATATTTGTTAAATGAATGAATCAATCTGCTAGCCATCATAAAAGTAAACAAGAGATCACTTATCTCAAAGTGGCACTAAGAGTGCCTAAAGATGTTTTCCTTCTTACCAGAAAAAATAAAGCTGGAAGCTGATGGCAGTATCATTTATTTTTTTTTTCCCCAAGTTCTATTCAAAGTTTCCTCCCAACTGCTTCTTTAACAACGAACATAGACCACAGCTTTCCCTCTCTTCTTTAAACATCAGGAGAACATCATTAGTGTTTAATATTTGAGCACGGGCCAAGGTTTCTGTTTGTAAGTCTCGGGGGAAAGAATTTTGATAATTGAATGATTTCCGGCAGGGAAGCACATTCCCAAATCCACATACACTCATGTCTGTCCCAGTCTCCTCTGCCAAAATGCTTATTTATTCTGTGTCTGGGGCTTTCTAGTTTAAATAAGTCCCTCTGCCTCATTACTGTGTCCACTTGCATTTGCTGTACAAATTATTTCCTCGTTGATTCTGTGCCATCATATATTACTCGAGGAGTATGTCTTGCAGCTCACAGAAGTTCCAAGGTGGCTGTGAGCATTGTCACAGAGAATACTGAATAATTTTTCTTGTTGTGGACTGAAGCTTAAAGTAAGCTTTCTTGGCTATTCCTGATCAGCAGCTGAAAAATTTCTGTTGTCAGCAAAGCTCAAAATAGTAAAGAAAGTTGGGGGAATTCTGTTATTGCTTTCCTTCTCTCCCTGCCTTAAAAAAATGTTTGTATTTTGTTGCTTAAACAGATGACCATTAGAAAATGTATCTCTCTAGATACCTCTGTAAGGCTAACGGCTGTCAAGCCTTAAATTTCATTGTCCCGAATAAACGGACTTTGTCTTCTGTTGTTTCAACTTTTTGAGTCATCTGAAAGGGATGAAATTAATAAGCTACTATTGATGATTCTGGTATGGGATGTGGCTGTCAGGACAGTGGGAAGTTCGTTCTTTTTGGAAATTTTGTCAAGGTTGAAAATTTCGTAGTGTGTGTACCTTGGCACTATTTAACTCTTTGGAGAGAGAACAAAGATGCCACAGTTACGTGAGGGTGTTTTTAAAGTTCTCTCTATGTTTATAGTTTTTCCCAATGGTATCTGTCCTGGTCCTTATGAAAGGTAAACAGAGCTTTATTGTTTTTCTCCAAAGTGTTCTGCAGTAGTAGGAAATATAAGGTCCACAGAGTGTTTGAGGCATGAGTGAGACGACAGTACTGACAACCATGATATTTATAAGAACTAGCACTTACAGAGTGCTTACTGCAAGCCAAACACTGTCCTGAAGGCTTTATATGAATTAACTGGTTAGCGTGCTCTAGAGTTTCTTGGTTCTAGTTACATATGGGATACTGGTAAGATCCCTGCTTTACAAGTGAAACAATGAGACCCAAGCAAGAGCTGGAGGCACCCAGATATTAAAGGACAAGGCCAGGATTTGAACACTGACACAGTAACTCCAGACCTTTGTAGCGCAGTCCACAGTGAGGAAAGGAAATGGGTGTGAAACTGGTGTGTGATGAAGGCAGCAGATATGTCATTAGTAGAAACACTGTTCAGCAGGCTTTTCAATCAAACACTACATGAGGAGTGTTAAGATTCTCTTTATTTTATTTTTTATGTATTTATTTGAGAGACAGAGATCACAAGTAGGCAGAGAGGCAGAGAGGCAGAGAGGAAGGGAAGCAGGCTCCCTGCTGTGCAGAAAGCCTGATGCAGGGCTTGATCCCAGGATCCTGGGATCATGACCTGAGCCGAAGGCAGAGGCTTTAACCCACTGAGCCACCCAGGTGCCCCAAGATTCTCTTCAATATTCATCATCATGAAGACAAAGTTTTACAATCGCAAAAATTATTTATATTGTTTTTCTGAAACAGAAGCTAAGACAGAGTTCCATTACCAGCTACACAATTAATGACCCACGGAATATCACTTTGTCTTGGTTTCCTCATCTGCAGACTGGGGATTTCATTAGCACTGACCTCACGGGGTTGTTGATAAAATTGAATGACATATACCTAGAATTTTAGAAGATGGTGTGGCACCTCGTGAGTTATGTGTTGGTTATATTGTAAGTCCTAAGGGTTTCTTTGCAAGTTTAAAACTGTAAGCCATCCAGAACAGAATGCTACATTTCTACCCACAAATTAGTGTCAGCAACTCTAATCGTCAGTTTTAAAAGAGCATAGTGTATACACTTTAAAGATCTGATACCAGAGAGACAATTGAATTAAATATCTAATTTCCAGCCCATCATTGGGCTGTCCTTAACTGCAGAGACAGATTGAGTCAGAGACACAGCCAGACCACTCAAGGGAAAACCATATTTGATGTGTGGTCCCTAATGGAATTAAAGTTCTGAGAGTTTCTTCCTTAGGGAACATGCTGCTCAGTGATAAAATGTAAGATTCTTTCATTATTGTTTCAGTCAATTTGGATAAGCCTTTCTTGTTTAGTTTTGACTCTGTATAGGTTACTTGTCATGATACTAGGCATGATAAAGCATTTTTCCCAAAGTCTCCAGTGAAAAGAACTGGCAGATTTCCTAATTACTATTCCATTGTTTCCTTTTACCTGCCACATTGTACCTTTGCCTTTTTCCCTTTGCACTTTTTTCTTTGGTGCACTCGCCACCTAATTTTCTTTACTTCATTTTTCTGTGTAGTAACTTTCTCGGGGCTTGTACTCCCCTACCTCACACACTCCCAAATCTGGAAAGACCTCAGAGCTAGCCAGCTGGTTGCCTAATCAAATCGATTCCAGGTTAGTTGAAAGTCTGCAATACCCAGGTGGCTGAATTTATAAATGAAAACTAGGGAAGACGCGAATGTCTGACTTTGCAGTTTCTAGCCACATTCACATACGTGTAATTGTCCCGGATACATTGCAAATCCTACAAGAAGTATAAATTCAGAGGAATATGTAGATGCCTCCCAGTAGTTTTCCATGTGAAAATATTTTGATTGAAATTCAGTACTCCAGAGTATCTGGAGTTAATAAAAAGAAATTTTTTATTCTGTCCAGATGAATGAATTTAAAACCAAATTTTCTTACTGAAGAATAACAGACTATGTGATCTTTTGGAAGCAATGTTAAATAGATCCAGTGGTTTAAAAAATGTGTATGTTATGACTGGATTAATTTTCTTGTATTTCTAACTTTAAAGCGGGGAACCAAAATTCAGACATTTGAATCATGTGTGGTAGTTAATTCGAAATTCAACTTGGGCAAATCTCTTGATATTCTTTCATGCCACTTATGACTTCTTGTAACCAGACTGTTTCAGCTGTTAACATTCTATTTTCAGAATGCTCTTATGTCTTGACAGCAGAACAAGAGGGAAAAAAGAAACAAGGCATAACCAAAGAAAAAACAGAAAACAACCCATTATGCTGAACATTTTCTATAGTATATATTATAATATCATATATAATGTTTTATTCAAATACAAAAATACAATAAGAGAATCATTTTTAAGTCCTGGATCGATACTGATAAGTTTCATGTAGAGAGTTAGGGCATAGATACTAAATTATTTCCATTGTCTGATCTAAATACGCCTCTCCAGTCGGCTTTGACCACAAGTGTACAGCCGTGGATTTAGCTACATGATGCCATCACGGAACACATTTTATTAAAACATATTTGACACCTTTTTTTTTTCCACAAAAGCAAAGCATGTTAAATTTAGGGACACATGGAGAATTTTGTGTGCTGAAAGTATCTTCTAAAGACAATATATAAAAGACTATCGTGAGGGTATTTATGTACATGGTTTAAAGATGGATTATATTTGCGAAAGCATCCTTTCCTTTCAAAGACGATCTGAGTGAAATGTTCTTTGGTACATGTCATTTTATTCATTTGTTTATTACATAAAGAGGAGCGCCTACTTGAGTACTACATGGCTCCAAGCATTAAAAAGCTAACAGTCAAAGGGAGAAGAGAGAACAGTTAAGGATACTTTTACTGTTACCTCCCCTAAGTGGGAAACTCTTTAGACTTTGTAAGGGAATGTGTTCTTACTATGCAGTATGACCGGTGGTATAATAAGAAAACAAACCAAAGAGGAAGACTACCTCATGGCAAGATCATGGAAATGGAGTCTGCTAAACATAGATTCAAATCCTTACTGGGATACTTTTCATCCATCATATGTCAATACGGGAGAGGGTAGAGGGGCTGGGTGATGGACACTGGGAGGGTATGTGCTATGGTGAGTGCCGCGAGTTGTGTAAGTCTGATGATTTACAGATCTGTACCCATGAAACAAATAATACATTATATGTTAATAAAAAAAATAGTAACACTTGCCTCATGGGGGTTATAGCTAAAAGCAAAAGAAATAGTATGTTAAGCGCCTGGGACACTGTAGATAATTCATGCATAGTAGCTATAAGTAGCAGTATTATGAGAACATTGGACTGAGGAAACATGTTCATCCTTCTGATAGGAAAGAAGTCTGTCAACCAGCTCTAGATACTCAGTAAAATTTAAAGTATAAATCAAAGGAAAAATTACATATGGTGATTATGGCAAGCAATGCAGTTTGTGGTTTTTGTTGTGGTTTAAAGAATCCACTGCTACCTTTATGATGCCACTAAGGCACTTTGTGATGGCTTTACTAGCACCTACCTTCCTGCATGTGTAAATTTCTACATATGGTGGTAACTTTCTAGAGCTCTTTTTTCTTCAGAGGAAGGAACACATACTATCTATTCATCTTGTGTTCTTGCTATTTATCTCTTAGCAAGTGTCTAATAACCTCTGTATTTGTTGAATTCAAAAACGAAATGTTGTGAATTTCTAAATCATCAAATTTGCAATCTACCCCTCATGAAATTTCAGACCCTTTTGGAATTGTCATTTTAATACACCAAGTGCTTCCCACTTAGGGAGGGTAACAAAAGTATACTTAACTTTGAAAATACCTGTATTCCTAAAAGTCTGATCATTAAATTACTTTAAAATTTCACGTATTTTAATCTGCTTTAAAATTACATCTGTCGTTAATTAACATTTTAAAATTTGAGAATGACAGTCACAATAATTATTTTTTCTCATTGAGGCTAAATAAATATCACACTCATAAAGGAAACATACTCTTGGGGCACCTAGTATCTCGGCCAGTTAAGTGTCCAGCTCTTGATATCAGCTCAGGGCTTGATCTCAGGGTTGCGAGTTCAACACCACATTGGGCTACATGCTGGGCATGGAGCCTACTTAAAAAAAAAAAAAAAAAAAAAAAAAGAAAAAGATGCACACTCTTAAAGCTATGTATTTAAAATAAAATGAAAAATAATTGAATACACACTAATGGATATCATTTTAAAATGCTAAATTTAAAATTTAAAACACAAAACACTACCCTAACATGTTTATGTGGGTAGGAAGACATTAATCCTTTAATGTATTCTTTAATACCCTTAAGTATTGGATTTTCAAGTGGAAAATATAGGCATAGTTACTACAGCAAAAATCTGATAATGTCTTAAATAAGTGAAGACTTTGTGTTTTTTTCATAGAACAATCTGAGCACAATTGGTATAGGTCTGGTTTCATGGGGTTAAGAAACACAGGCCCTTTTAATCAAGCCATTTATCAGTGGTCATTGGCCATTCTTACCACAGAACTTTCACATTGTGTTCCAAAATGGCTGCTCAAACTCCTAACACCGTGTTCACTTTCCAGTCACATCAAGGGGAAAAAGAAGGGAAAGAAGGGGTCCTCCCTTCAAGACTACCATACAGACTTTGCACACCATTTTATTTCATATCACAATGCCCAAATGTATTTACATTTCACACCTAGCTGCAAATGAGTCTAGGAAATATATTTTTCATATTCAAAGAAGAAGTAAGAAAAGAGAGAAAAAGAAAAGGAAAAAAGGAAAAGGGGGGAAAAAAGCTAAAACTCATAGGATTTATTACCCAAAAAATGAAGGAGAAACTGGATAATAGAGGACATCGAAGTATCTCTGATACAAGAGTTTAAGTCAAAGGGATTTCACCCGGAATTTACATCATCATTATTCTAATTCTTGCCTTTCAAAATTACCCCACAGCACATCGTGCTGAATTTTCAGGGAAAATAGATGTGAATCATATCATCCTGAGTTATTGTTAGTTATAAGAATCTATTTAAGGTGAATTCAACAATCCAATATTACAGGCTAAACATATATCAAAATTTCATTGTTGATTATAGAATAAAAGCTTATAATAGCTAACAGCCATGAAAATTGATTATATTCCAGACACTGCTTTTTTTTAAAGATTTTTATTTATTTATTTGACAGAGAGATCACAAGTAGACAGAGAGGCAGGCAGAGAGAGAGGGGGAAGCGGGCTCCCTGCTGAGCAGAGAGCCCGATGCGATGCGGGGTTTGATCCCAGGACCCCAAGATCCTGACCTGAGCCGAAGACAGAGGCTTAACCCTCTGAGCCACCCAGGTGCCCCTCCAGGCACTGCTCTTAAATATATTAATGTATTCACTTATTTAATTTTACCACATCTCCTTGAGGTAAGTTACTATTATTACCCCAGCTTTGAAGATTTTTAAGAAAAGGAAAAATGCATTTTTCACTTTTCAAAGGACCCTTAATACTTGCATTTTCTTGGTATATGAGGTGCTGAATGTGTGAATGAATAGCTGAATGAACGGCCAGCCGGAACTCCTATACAGGAACACAGATATTCAAATGACTGCACCCCTTTGGAAGGAATCATCTTCGAGTGGCATTTCTAGTGGTCAAAACATTCTTGACATCCTACTTATGGAGCTCCCTAGAAAGTTTGTTGCATAGTCTTTTGAAAATGTGGAACATAAAGAATAGTGTGGAGTATCACAGGGGAAGGGAGGAAAAACTAAATGGGAAGAAAAGAGGGAGGGAAACAAACCATGAGAGACTCTGGACTCCAGGAAACAAACTGGGGGTTACAGAAGGGAGGGAGGTGGGGGATGGGATAACCAGCTGATGGGTTTCAAGGAGGGCACGTGTGGTGAGGAGCACTGGGTGTTATACACAACTAATGAATTGCTGAACACTACATTAAAAACTAATGATGTAAAAAAAAACTAATGATGTACTATATGTTGGCAACTGAACATAATAAAAAAATAGAATAAAAATTTTAAAAAAATAAAATGCAAAATGATGATAGATAAGGTCTTCAGGGGATTATTTTGGTTTCGTTTTATGTTTGAAAACAATGACGTCATTTAAGAAAAGTCTGTTAGAAAATTAAGCTAGAAGAAACCAATTTTAGTCAAAAATAAAGTGTCCTAAATTAATAAGAATGCTTCTCTCATTTGACAGATGAACTGATTGTTTCTGTATGACTCTCATATATTTAGGTTAAAATTGAAAAATTAAACTTAAATATCTTTAGAGTTAAAAGAAAGAGTTATGTCCATATAAATGGTAGCAGTACAAATATTTTCAGAGGCAAAGACATTCTTTGACATGTATGTATACAATGAAAAGCTTGACTTCCTATTTCTCTTCCCCATTTTAAAACAAAATTGCTAGGTTAAAAAAAAAACACTAAAAACTTAACAGTCAAAGAGGTTTAATTATTTAACATATTCTTTGTTAATTGAGATTTGCTTAGAAGTGCTTTGCTTAGAGTGCTGAAAAGAGAGTGGCAAGAAGGAGCCTGGAAACCACGCAGTAGCTTAATCCCAAAGGGCCTTTGCGCCATGTTAGTGTTTTTACAGCTTAAGGGAGGTGATATGAGCTGATTTCTGTACGACTAAATCATTCTGTAGGACCAAACTGCAATATGGAAATTAGATTTGGAGCAGAGACCTTGAAACTAGAGACAGGGAGACAGTCGAGACAGTTGCACGGGACAGACAGCAAAATCTAAAGCGAAGCACAGATGTTGGGCAGCAAAAGAGGAAATGGCTTTGAAAGATATTGAGGAGTTAAAATCCATGAGACGTGGAGACCCATTACATCTTAGTTAATATCAAGAGCGATCCCTCTGTCTTTGCCTTGGCCTTGACTACAGCATCGTGATACCTCCTATAGTGAGCACTTAGAATAGGTCAGGCAGTTGGCTGAACTCTTCATATTTGTGACCTTTTTTAGTGCTGCAACAAAAAACTATACCTTCTTTATAAATTAAGAAAGTAGGAACTTGGGGCGCCTGGGTGGCTCAGTGGGTTAAGCTGCTGCCTTCGGCTCGGGTCATGATCTCAGGGTCCTGGGATCGAGCCCCGCATTGGGCTCTCTGCTCAGCGGGGACCCTGCTTCCCTCCTCTCTCTCCGCCTGCCTCTCTGTCTACTTGTGATCTCTCTCTGTCAAATAAATAAATAAAATCTTAAAAAAAAAAAAAAAAAAGAAAGTAGGAACTTAAAGACATTTTCCTAGATCATAAAGCCAGAGTGTCAGAGAACATTGAACCCTTAGGAAAGAGTTACTCACTTTGCCTTAGGAGCGATCAAGGAGCCGGACCAGAAAGGGCTCAGGAAAATAGGAGTTCTTGCAGAAAATCATTATAGAAGTATTACTTTGATTGTCATATGAAAGAATTCCATTTCCAGAAATCTTGAAGATATGGATTTTTTTTGGTTTAAAAATTGGAGATGTTGGGGCACCTGGGTGGCGCAGTCCGTTAAGCCTCTGTCTGTTGGCTTTGGCTCAGGTTGTGATCTCAGAGTCATGAGATCAAGCCCTGCGTCAGGCTCTTTACTGAGTGTGGAGTTTGCTTGAGTTTCTCTCTCCCTCTGCCCCTGCCCCTCACTCCCTTTCTCTCTTTCTAAAACAAATAAATAAATAAATCTTTTTTAAAAATTGGGGATGTTGGAAGCAAGGTATACAACCACAGTCTAGTCTTATTTGTAACAGCTAATGATCGAATCATGGTAGACATGAATTGCTCAGTTCAGAAATTGTTATCTCTCGTTGTAAAATTATATAAAACTCGAAGATAAAGATTTACTAATTAAATGGATTTTGACACAGCTTCATAGTTTATTTCTTCTTAGGATATGGCTGTTTTTAGACATAGACCAAATTTTGTGCTCTTAAGTAGCAGAGAAGCCTAAACAAGGTAAGAAGCAAAGGAAACCAAAGAGCATATTATGCCAAGATTTAATGGGATGATTCTTGCAGGTCATGCTTGGCCAAAGGCCACACTACATTCTTGGGACAAAGTCTTGATAATGTTCTCTGTTTTACAACATGTGGTGGTGTCTTTACAATATCAGCTCCCAAGTGGGCTGCTTTTGTCATAATCAAGTAAATTTGACCGTGCTGCGGCTATTACTGGAATTTTTGGATCCAAGTGCTACGGTTGATAAAATTTTTCTTAGTAAGATTTTTCAATTTAATTTCTTCTGTACTTGAAAGCAGCAACAGACTGCTCAAGAACAGATGATTTTTCTGCACCATTTGGCAGAGTATTTGACAAACTGAAGTGTGTGATTCAGATAGAAGGAATACTAAAGAAACTGACTCTGGAATTTTTAGCAATTTCTGCCGTTAAAACCAAGGGTCATTCTCATCAAGCATTCTTCTCTCTTTACCTCTTGGTACTTTGATTTGCAATGGCTTCTATTTCCTCAAGATGTCTCAGAATTTCTAGTACCTTTTCAAGAATATTATTATCAACAAATAACATTATTTTATGAAATACCCATATTTCACTTTCCTATTTGCTTGTTTCACTTCTCCATCCTGTGGAGAACAATTATATTATTAATAATCTGGAATAACTTATACTTATTTATTTATACTTATTTATTTATATTTATATATATTTACATATATAAGTATATATATACTTATACTTATTTATACTTATATATATTAAGTATATATACTTATATATACTTATAACTTACTCTTTCTTCTTTTCTACCATTCTTTGAGAGAGCTTAAACTCATAACATTTTTAATAATCAAGTTAAAGCAATAGAACATCACTCCTACTGTAAAGTTTAATATCTAGCCAATATTCTTTCCTCATCTGTTTTCATTTAATGTGCAATGTCAGCCAGCAAATTGAATCTGTACTGTTCACTATCTTTATCTAATTTCAAATAGTTTTTAAATGCACACTGTTCTATCTATTCTGTCCTTGTTAGTATTAAAAAAAAAAAAACACAGAACCAATGGTTTCTTTTTCTTTTAGATATATCACTGCAAATACCATGTATCTGGTGATTCCTTGTTCAAAGGGCACAGTATGCGTTCAGATTCTGATTAGAAGGAGTAATTTCACTAAATATATCTAATATACTAATAACAAAATCGCATATTCATTCAAACATTCCCTATCCAATTGGAATTTAACTTTCTGGCAGTCCAAAAAATGATGTTCTCGGAACATCCAAATTTGCATATGTCCCTTGAAACCAGTGAGAGTTAGGGGTATATCTAGAAGAAAAATTAAAACTGGGAAGGATCTCTGTCCATTTTGTACTTAGCAGTAAGAAGCCAGTAGTGACTGACCAACACTGTTTCAAGAAAATACTGGGGCTGAAGCTGGATTGCCATAATTTGTAAAGGAGATAAGGAAGTGGAGAGAGTAGGTAGGGCAGGGGGCAAGTAGACATAATATGTGTGGTTCATTTTATTTGTTTGTTTTCTTTTTAAGGATGGAAAATGTCTTGGATGTGTTCAAATGCTGCTAGAAGGGATCTAGTATTGAAGAAATGGAACATATTAGAGTGAATAATTAGATGACCAAATAGGTGGGGAAACAGAGGTCCATAGCTCAGCCTTATAGAAGGAAAGAAAGGAGAAAAAGATGGGTTGGTGAAAGCCAGGTCATACCTGTAGGTTTAAAGTCAGGAGTTGACAGCATGCCATCTGCTTTCTCTGTGACTGGGTGGCTCTGCCGTCAGTGGTCTGATAAAGAGAATTAGCTGTTGTGGTACATTAGAGGTTAGAGGTGCATGGGCGATATTGGAAATAGCCTCTTATGAGTAAAATTGAAGTTGAGCTGGGTAGTATAGTCAATAGTCTAAAGAGATCATTATTTTTTTTAATATTTTATTTATTTATTTGACAGAGATCACAAACAGGCAGAGAGGCAGGCAGAGAAATAGAGGGGTAAGCAGGCTCCCCGCTGAGCAGATAGCCCGATGCGGGGCTCAATCCCAGGACCCCAGAACCATGACCTGAGCCGAAGGCAGAGAGGCTTAACCCACTGAGCCACCCAGGTGCCCCAAGAGATCATTATTTTTTAAAGAGATTACCTCCTCTACACTTAGACAAAATATCTGTAAGAAAGTATATGTTGGAGAGAAAAGCCAAGAAACTATCAAGAAGTACAGGCTTGAATGGATAAGGGTTTGGACGAGGATAGTAGCAAAGAGAATAAGTCAAAAGAGCTGATTTGTCAAAAAGTTGGACTTTAGGAAGGTTTTACTACTTTAAGAGACTAGTCAGGGAATGAAAGAAAGTGAACATCTCCATGCATATTGCTGCATGTGTTATCATATTGTTGTGAGAAAGGTGACGACCTCCTTAAATGAATGGGACTAACTTGGCAATTATAAAATTACTTAAATAGTATTTGTCAGTTTTAATTCTTTTGCTCTTATTTCTCATTTTTTATAGGAACTGCGTACATTTTCTTTTATGCTTAATACGATACCTCAGTTGAACAGACCTACCTGTAATTTCTGTGGTAAATGAATGTCCAAAATAGTATATCTTGGGATAATTATTATCACTATTTTTTATTAACTAAACCTTTCTTTTATACACTGTACTATATGTATAATTTAGTTTGGTCTTACAATAATTTTAAGAGGTAACCTCAGCACATTTTTTATATTTTTTTAATATACTAATATGTAAAATTAGTTTCAAAACTTAAGTATTGGTTCCTGAAAAGCAGACTCTGAATCAGAGATTTCTGTGAAAGAGATAAATTGGGAAGTACCCTCAGATCAAAATTGGTGTGGAGATTGGTGAAAAAAGGAAAATAGGGCTGGTCACAGGGCAAGCTGAACTGCGATGTAGTTGAAACAGAAGCCATAGTTGAGCCTACAGGGAGCTATAAATATGGACAGCCCTTGAGATTTTTCCCATCTGGGTGAAGGAACATACCTTGACTATTCATTTGAGACAGGCTGTCCCCAGAGAAGGGGGGGATGACCTTGGATATGGCGGTTCTTTTTAGTCAAGGTCATGGCCTTCCTGTGGAACTCAGCTGACAACTCTTTCTGCTAACACTCCCTGTAGCTAAGGTATGTATTTTGGAGAGATAATGTGCACAGCAAACTACAGCACCCTGTACAATAACAAAAGAATGTATTATATAAATACTCTGCCTTATTTCTCTCCAGCCCCAATATAATTCCCCAAAGGCAACCACTACTATTTTTTTAATGTTTCCTGATGATTAATATCTCAATGCTAACTAATGTGCTTAGTGGGTTTAATTTTAAGATTCTAAAATATTATTCAAAAACATAAGGTATTTTTTCTCGTGTATTTTAATTTCATTTATCTTTCCCTTTATTCTCAATACAATTACAGCACTGTTTGTATTTCCCGGAGGTAGGTCTAATGCTAAAGTCTAATCAAGGTTCAAAGATGGGTGAAAATAAGGTTTTGCACTCTGTTCAAATTTGCTTTTATTTGGGTTTACTTTTAAAGTTGCAAATAGAGCAAAGGCTAAGAATGCAATAAGGATGTAGGTAGGTGAATGGGATTTCCCATTGCCTTGCTGGTTGCTAAGAGTGCTATACCTGAATTCAGCTCCAGGGCTATGGCCCTCCTGAGATGAGAGGGTTTTTCAATGGCGAAACAGCCAAGAACTTCAAGTTCTCTGCATTCAATCCCCTCAGTTACTTCTAAGCCCTTCCTCAGGTCCACCTCTCAACTTCTGGGTCAGTTGTACTTCTTCCATAGGTTTTTTTTTTTTTTTTTTTTTTTAAGATTTTATTTATTTACTCGACAGAGATCACAAGTAAGGCAGAGAGGCAGGCAGAGAGAGAGCGAGGAGGAAGCAGGCTCCCCACCGAGCGGAGAATCTGATGCGGGGCTCGATGCCAGGACTCCAGAATCATGACCCAAGCTGAAGGCAGAGGCTTTAACCCACTGAGCCACCCAGACACCCCTACCATAGTTATTTTCTATGATTCATAGGTTGTAATCTAGAAGTCACAAGCCATTAAGTAGCATTTATATCATTAGTTTTGGTAAATACTCTTTAAACCAGTGTCAGCTGTTGTTGTGCTGTGATTACACTTCCTTGTCTGTGTTTCCCATGTTATCCTTATGCCATTTCTATACTTCACTGACAGACAGAAATCAAATCCCCTTTGGGGGACTTTTTATGCTTTATTATGTCAACCATGACTTTATTATAAATTTTAAATTTCAGATTTCTCCCTTCCCTTCTCTTTTTTTTTGTTTTAATTGCTCTCAATTTTGCCTTAATTCTTCCCCCTTTTTTAATTATAAGAAAGCATTTACTTCTTCAGAAAAAATAATTCTTAGGATATTGACACTTTCTCATTCTATTACTTCCGTCTCTTTCTTCCTTTTTTTCTTATGGAATGCTTTACTGAAATTCACTGTGTCATGGAGACTTCCCATCTGAAGTCTTTCTTCGTGTTGGAAAGAGTTGATTGTTCCCTGCGTCAGCTAAGCCATCTTTGGAGCTATCATTACAAAATATATCCTCCTTTTGTTGTGCTATGGCTTCCTGTTTCTTAATTTCTTCTTTTATTTTTCTGTATTATACTCTCAAGTAACTTTTTGCAAAAGGGTGAGTGGCAAGCAAGCTCTGAATTCTCCTGTATCTTAAAATTCCCATCACATTTGGTTGGTGGCTTTGACTGTATCTTGTTCCAGGCTCAAAATTATTTCCTTCATAATTTAGAAGATATTGCTTCATTGTCTTCTGGCATTATGTTTGCTGATGGAAAACTGATTGACCTTTTATTTGTAGATGGCATTTTTTTTCTTCTTCTTCTTCCTCTGTGGAATTTTCTTCTTCTTCCTCTGTGGTTCTCTAGAATGTGTTTGGAACTCAGTCTTTTTCCTTTAATCTTGCCATGCATTTGATTGGCGCTTCCAATCTCTTTAAAGACCTGTCTTCATCCCCTTGAGAAAACTCATCTACAGTGTTTCTTTGTTGACTTCCTCTTTTAAGCTTTCCCTCTTCTCTGTAAGAAAATCTTGTTAATCAAATATTAAATCTCCTGGGTTGACTTACTATGTCTTTTATGCCTTCTCTCATATTTCCACTTTATATTTTTGTACTGTGTACTTGGAAATTGCCTTACTTTATCTTCCTTTCTACCTCTTCATATATATTTGTTTTGTTCTGTTTGAAAATCTAAGAGGTTACCTTAACTTTCTTTTTTATCAACTTTCTGTTCTGTGGGAGGAAGGGCAAATCACATCACTACTGACTCAGTCTCTTTTGCTCTCTGGTTGTCCCCCTTTCATTGAAAAGAGTGAAAAAAGGATATAATTTCTGCCCCCTTGGAGCTTAATATTTAGTTGGAACAATATATCAGTTATTATTGCTATAAAGCTAACTGCTCAAAACTTAGTGGCTTGAGACAATAACCTTTTATTTGGTTACTGACTCTGCAGGTTATAAACTTGGCTGAGTGGTGTTAATGGTCTGGTTGAGGTCCAGTTGACGTCTACTAAGGTCACTCAAATGTCTTCAGTTAGTTTGGGGGTCAACAGATGCTACCCAGTTTACCCTTGGCTGGTAGGTCTGGGAAGGCAGAAGCTTGTCTCCATTTGTTACCTCATCCTTCAGCACCTTCACTTGACTTACTCGCAAAATTAAAGCAAGGGTTCCTAGAGTGGCTTGAAGGGCAAGACCCAGAGTGTAAGCATTTTTCCAGTTTCTACTCACTTCACATTTGTTGTTGTCGCATTGGCCAAAGCAAGCAACATGGCCAACCCCAGAGTGAACATGGGAGGGGTCCAAAAATGTGGATGAAAGGAGGCATGCAGAAACTGGAGCTCCCACAAGAGGTGAAATGTAAGACTGGAAATTAAAGATGGGACAATTCTGAAACACTCTAAGAAATATAAAATTAAAACTATAATTTTTATGTTACGATATGGTATATGCTGTAAGAGTTCAGTGAAACAAAGAGATTGAACTCCCTAGAAAAGTTTCATGAAAGGGTTGGGTTTTACCAGGTTATTAAAAATTGTAGGTGAATTCAGATTGGTCAGAGGGACATGCAAACCCGTGGGCAGATTGAAGGTGTGGGAGTTGGAGGGGGGTGGGGAAATGGGCATGTTATTTCACTGAATTTGAGGATTTCCTCTGCTAGAGATAATGCTACATATTCAAATTAAGGTTAGAAGCCAGAAGGCCATGATTAGCTGATTAGCTAATTGGAAGAGTCTATTTTTTGTGACATTTTAATATTAAGTAAAATGAAAGAAAGAATCCTCTCTGTCAAAATATATTTTTTGGAAAAAAAAAAAAAACCTCAATTATATTCCAGAACAATCTTTGATAAGGAAAATTATGACAAGAATTAAGGACATCAGATATTTTGAGTAAATATAATCTAAGGTTTATACAGGAATAAAAGAGACTAAAATTTACTTCCATGTTGGAAGGTATCTTTCACATGTACACTCCTTCATCCCTATCAACTCCTTCACCCATTCTCTGACCCACTACCCCTCTGGTAACCATCAGTTTGTTCTCTATACTTAAGAGTCTGTTTTTGTTTTTGTTTTTTGAGATTTATTTATTTATTTATTTACTGGAGAGAGAGAACATGTGAGCGCACACAAGCAGGGGGAGGGACAGAGAGACAGGGATAGAGAATCCTCAAGTAGACTCCCTGCTAAGTGCAGAGCTGGACATGGGGCTAGATTCCAGGAATCTGTGATCATGAGCTGAGCCAAAATCAAGAGTGAGCCACCTAACTGACTGAGCCACCTAGGGGCCCAAGAGTCTTTCTTGATTTGTCTCTCTCTTTCTCTTTTTCCTTTGCTCTTATGGTCTGTTTCTTAAATTCCACATATGAGTGAAATCATATGTTATTTGTCTTTTCTGACTGACTTCATTTAGCATTATACTCTCTAGCTCCATCCATGTTGTTGCAAATGGCAAGATTTCATTGTTTTATAACTGAATAATATTCCATTGTGTGTGTATACATAGATGTATACACACACACACACACACACACACATATCTTCTTTATCCATTTGTCTATCAATGGACAGGTTGCTTTCATAATTTAGCTATTGTAAATAATGCTGCAATAAATATAAGGGTATATACATCCCTTTGAATTAGTATTTTTGCATTTTGGGAGTAAATTCCCAGTAGTGTGATTACTGGATCATAGTGTAGTTCTATTTTTAACTTTCTGAAGAAACTCCATACTGTTTTCCACAGTGGCTGCACCACTTTGCATTCCCACCAATAGTGCATGAGTGTTCCTTCTTCTGCACATCTTTGCCAACACTTGTTGTTTCCTGTGGTTTTGATTTTAGCCATTCTGACAGGTGTGAGATGATATCTCATTTTAGTTTTGATATACGTTTCCTTGATGAAGAGTTATGTTGGGTATCTTTTCATGTGTCTGTTGGCTATCTGTATGTCTTGGAAGAAATGTCTGTTCATGTCTTCTGCCTATTTTTAAATTGGATTGTTTTTTGGATGTTGAGTAATATCAGGATTTTTTAAAAAATATATTTTGGATACTAGCCCTTTATCAGATATGTCATCTGCAAATACCTTCTCCAGTCTATAGGTTGCCTTTTAGTTTTGTTGATGGTTTCATTCACCATGCAGAAGTTTTTATTTTGATGTAGTCCCAATAGTTTATTTTTGCTTTTGTTGCCCTTGCCTCAGGAGACATGTTTAGAAAAATGTTGCTATGGCTGATGTCAGAAAAATTACTGCCTGTGCTCTCTCCTAACATTTTTATGGTTTTAGGTCTCACATTTCAGTCCTCTACCCATTTCGAGTTTATTTTGTGTATGGTGTAAGAAAGCAGTCCAGTTTCATTCTTTTGTATGTAGATGTCCAGTTTTGCCAGCAGCATTTATTGAAGAGACTGTCTTTTCCCCATTGTATATTCTTTCAGCATCCTAATTTTTGAAAGTAGTTGTGAAACCCAAATAACATTTTCTGCAATGTGTCTAATTTTAGTCTTTGTTAATGCCAGTCTATATATATATATATATATATATATATATATATATATATATAGTGCTAACAAGATTATCTCTACTGACATTAAAATACTTTAAGAAACTAAAGTGCCTACTGGGTATTTACCCTAAAGATATAAATGTAGTGATCCGAAGGGGCACATGCACCTGAATGTTTATAGCAGCAATGTCCACAATAGTCAAACTATGGAAAGAACCTAGATGTCCATCAACAGATGAATGGGTAAAGAAGATGTGGTATGTAGGTATACACACACACACACACACACACACACACACATACACTGGAATACTATGCAGCCATCAAAAGAAATGAAATCTTGCCATTTGCAACAACATGGATGGAACTAGAGGGTATTATGCTTAGCAAAATAAGTCAATCAGAGAAAGATAATTATCATATGATCACCCTGATATAAGGAAGTTGAGAGGCAATGTGGGGGGTTTGGAGGGTAAGAAAGGAATAAATGAAACAAGATGGGATCAGGAGGGAGATAAACCATAAGAGACTCTTAATCTCACAAAACAAACTAATGGTTGCCGGGGGTAGGGCAGTAAGGAGACGGTGGTTGGGTTATGGACATTGGAGAAGGTATGTGCTATGGTGAGTGCTGTGAAGTGTGTAAACCTGGCGATTCACAGACCTGTACCCCTGGGGCTAATAATATATGTTAATAAAAAAATTAAAAATTGTTAAAAAAAAAAAGAAGAAACTAAAGTGCCTTGCAAATTTTGTCTCCTGCTGTACATCCCAAACTCATCTTTAAAATGATGTGTGGTCTAAGAAATTCAAGATTAAAGAATGTCTCTATCTTTAGCCTGAGCTGTGTGTATTAGTAAATCATGTAAATTACATGGCCCTTTAATATTGTTTGTCTGTAGACATGAAACTCATCTCTCTCCTTATTTGGGGAATATTTGGAGCCCTTCATGCCAATGGAATCATTGATTTTTCCACATATGAAAGAAAGAAACATGAAACAAACATATGAAAGAAAGAAAGAAGTCATTCTGACAACTGCAAATAATACTGATCTCTTGTACTAAATTTTAAGTATATTGAAGTCAAATCTCATAGTCTGATTGTCCCAAATATACCCCCAAATGGCTTCTCATCTTGTTTATTGTCCTTATCACAAGGTGCAGCAGACCTCACATTTATGTTAATCACAAAACTGTCAGAGGCTACTGATGTTTCATCCTATTCTGAATGGCCCTTACTCTTTTTCTGCATTTGGAGAACCTTGACCTACCCACAAGATAGAATAACCATAACTATATACTAAAATTATCTGTTTATCGCTAAGTTGAGCTATTTCTCTCCTCTACACTCCCATGATCTCTTCCCTTCTTTTTCTTATTTTTCTAATTCTTTTTCTTTCCCTCCTCCCTTTTCTCCTCCTCCTTCTTTTCCTGACCCTGTTGTGCTTTTCCTGATCCCTCTATAAGCACATAGAGATGTAGAGAGTTTCTATGAATGAACATTAATTTCTCCACCTAGCACTTTCAGTAAAAGTGAAATTTAATAAAAAAATTCAACAGCAACCTATTCAATTTTCTTCAAATCAGTAAACCAATCCCATACCATCCGTCATGATGATTTTTTAATTTTAACGACAGTGAAAGACTGTTATTTAAAGCATTATCAGTAGCAAACATACTTTGAATTAAATCAACAATGTTAAATTTAAAGTAATCCCGTGTAGATTAATTTCAAGAGCGAATTTTGATACATATTGTTATTCTTATTTCCTTTAAGGTATGAAAACAAATAATAATAATAATAATAACATTACTAACAACTAACATTTAGTATGTGTGTGTATTTATGTCAAGAATTCTAAACACACTACCTTCATCAATGCATTTAATCTGCAAAACAACTCTACGGACAAGTGTTCATTTTATAGTTGAGAAAAACAAAGCACCATGAAAAGACACAGGAAGTGGTAGAGCCAGGGCTTTGCTTTGTTTGGGTCTGGGTTCAGGTTTGGTTTTTTTCCCTGATATGCAGTTAATATAGTCACTTATGGGACTAAGGAAATTTTAAACTTTTTTAAAAGTATAGTATAGTCAAGGTGTCTGTGTGGCTCAGTCTGTTTGGGTGACCAGCTCTTGATTTCAGGTTGGGTGGTGTCTAGGGGCCTGGGATCCATCCCCCTTCTCGGGCTCTGTGCTCAGTGGGGTCAAGGGGTCTGCTTGGGATTCTCTTCCTCTCCCTCTACACCTCCCCCTGCTTGTGTGCTCTCTCTCTTTCTCTCTCAAATAAGTAAATCTTTTTAAAAATGTATAGTATAATCAGAAATAGTACAAAGTATATTACAAGACCAGCCATAATGTTATTCATCTGTTAACATCTTACCCTATTTTTCTTTTTTCTTATAATATCCTGATTTACATTTCCAAGAATAGTAATATTCTCTTACATAACTACAAGATAGCTCTTAACTTTGGTGAACTTAACATGAATACAACAACTTCTATCTAATGCATATTTTAATTCTTTTCAACTGACCCAACAATGTCCTCTATGGTATTTTTTGACCAGAAGGACAGGATTCAGTCCAGGAGCAGGTATTACGTTTAGTTTTCATGTCTCTTTAGTCTCCTTCAATCTGAACATTTCTATAGCTTATTTTCTCATCTATATTTTTGAAGAGTATAGTGAGACTGAAGTCTTTCATACCAACAACTGATTATTTGAAAGGCTGGTAGCAAAAAAAAAACAAATCTGAAAGAAAACTTAAACATAAGGGAAATGTCTGTGAAAATTTTGCCAGATATTTTAGAGAGGTATTCAAAATAGTTGAAGCTATATTTATTCTGATCTTTCAAGGAAATCAAAACACAATTTAAGAAAACAGAGCTATTACTACACACATTCCCAGTTTTCCTCTAAATGGAAATGTCAAACTCAGCAGAAGTAAGTTCCTATATCTCTGAATCTTTCTGGCAGAAACGACACAGTATGTAAAATGAATGGATTAATTAATTACTAATTGATTCATTAAAATGATCCACGTACAAGTTTATATTGATTTGTTTGGTTCTTTGAGATCCCCCAGATTTACCTTCTGGAACTCACCCGGTAAGATTGAAGAGTTAAGTAAGATAATAATAGCTTAAACTGAACTGGGGACAGTGGAGATAGAGAGAAGTGGATGAATTTAAGTACAATTCAGAGAGTTGAATTGACAAGATTCTGTGGCAAACTGAATGTAGGGGGTGAGCTGGCGGGCAGGGCCAGGTGTGATTCTTAAGCTCCAGGTCTGGATATCTGACTCAGTGTTTTCATTCACTGAGCCAAACAGAGAAGGGACAGGGCCAGGTTATGGGTGAGAAACTCAAAAGTTTAGTTTGGGACCTACCGTCTTCTTGGATATTTGGATGGTGATACAGAAATATGTATACAGATCTGAAGCTTAGCTAGAAGGGTTGAAGTGAAAAAAAAAGATCCCGGGCATCACCTATATACAGGTGATTGTAGAAATGTTGCATGTGGGAGATGCCTAGGATGACTCCCGAGAGACTGAAGAAAGGAAGGTCGATGGCATAGCCTTAAATAATGCCCACTTGAAAGGGCATGGTGAGGATGGTTAAATTGTCAAGGAGATTAGAGGAAAATATTAGCCAGGCAGGTAGAAGTAAAACCAGAAAAGCTGTCTCACAAAAGACTAGAAATGGGTATTTGAAAGAATTAAGAAATATTCACCATTGTCAAAGGTTGCCAAAAAGGAAAAGAAGTTAAGTGTTGAAAAATAGTCTTCGACTTTGGAAGCATCATGGGACTGGCGACTTTATCCAGAACTTCTTCTGTGGAGGGATGAGTGTAGACTCCAGACTGGATTCAGTGGTCAGGCGAAAAGTGACAGGAAGGAAATGGAATCCACAGACAAGGGTTTTAATTAGTGACTAAAGAAATAGTGGTGGTAGCTGGAGGGGTTTGTGAAGACAAGAGAGGTTTGAGTCCTGCTTTCTTTAAAGGAAAAAAAAAAGCCATTGGAAGACATTTAACTGTCTTAGGAAAAGAATCAAGGATTCTTAGGAAAGAATCAAGCTGAGAAGGTATGTTGAATGTATAGACTCATGAAAAGATAAGAGAAAGTATAACTTCCTTGAGAAAGTGGGAAATGTTCTTGATTCAAAGTGAAGAGTGTGGATTTGGCTTTTGACGTAGAACTGACCCCTTTGTTCCCATACAGGGAGAAAGGTAAAGAGAAACACAAATATAGGAGTTGTAAGTTTGGAAGCAGAAAGTTGAAAGCGTCCCTGTGGGGGAAAAAATGAATTTTTATTATGAAATAGGAACTGGAGTCATTTATAGAGGGAGGGCGTAAATGTACATAGATGTTTTCAGAAGCTCAAAGACTTGTATGGCATTCAGGAAAGTGGGAGAGGATGTCTCTGTCCCATGGACAGCATGTTGGGCTTCTTAAGGTTAGAGATCATATGTTTTTTAAAATTTTTATTTTAATTCCAATTAGTTAACCTACAGTGTTAGTTTCAGGTATAGAATATAGTGATTCAGCACTTCCATACATCACCAGAGCTCATCATGACAAGTGGCCTCCTTAATTCCCATCACCTACTTAGCCCATCCGCTCTCCCTCCTCCCCTCTGATAGCCATCAGTTTGTTATTTATAATTATACTGTTTTTAGTATTTACTACTTAAATATTTATTTAAATGGTATTTACTAATACTATTTAGTATTTCTTATTTAAAAATTTACTATTTTTATGCCTGAATATTATTCAGGCATAAAAAGGAATGAAATCCTGCCATTTGCAATGACATGGATGGAGGTATGGAATATAATGCTAAGCAAAATAAGTCAGTCAGAGAAAGATAAATATCATATGACTTCACTCATATGTGGAATTTAAGAAGCAAAACAAATGAGCAAAGGGAAAAAGAGAGAGAATTTAAGAAACAGGCTCATACTTTTATTTTTAGTATCTGCCATGTTGTGTGACATTTCTTAGCATTAAATGCCTGTTACTAAGGAAGCTGGAGAAAGTAGTTTATGTAGGACTGGGTTTTTTTTAGCTCAGGTCATGATTTCAGGGTTGTGGGATCAAGCCTGTCATCGGGCTCCACGTTGAGCATGGAACCCGCATAAGATTGTCTCTCTGCCCCTCCCCCACCCCTGCTCAATCTCTAGAGAGAAGGAAGGATGGAAGGAAGGAAGGAAGGAAGGAAGGAAGGAAGGAAGGAGAAAGGAAAGGAAAGGAGGGAAAAGAAAATCTACGTTAAATATAAAGAGAAGTGAATAAAAGGTAGGAATGGTGGTCTCAATGAGGGGCAGCAGGCTGTGTTCTAGAGATTTTGATGAAGTTAAAACATCACTCATCTTACAAGCAAACTGTAGGAAGAGGAGGTTGGGCGTGGACTTGTGATTTTAGATGTGGAGCAATGTCAGGTGCTGCTGAGTGTCTTCATGTAACACTGAGAGAGTGTGACTGAGGGGTGGGACAGGAGAAGTTCTCCCCCAATGGGGAGATCAAGGATCTGAGAGATCAGGGACCATGACACTGAAAACAGCCTAGATGGTGAGCACCACTGGTGATTCAAGGAAGTCTGGGAGCCATTGCCAGAGATGCTAATTAATAAAGGACGACAACAACAGATGTCAGCCAGTAAGGGGAGAGTATGACCTATTAGAAGCAGAAAAAAAGAGTTTTGTTTTATTTTGGCCTTGTTTGCTTTTAATGAAAGGGCAGAGAAGTAGTGGTTTGGAAATGGTAAAGGAGGAGGAATCCGCCCATAATCAACCCAGCCCATGAAATATCGAAAGTACAAGAAAATGAATAGAGAGTACTTGAGAAAGACACAGTGGTGTCTCCAGAGATGAGCCGTGTTTCAGCTAAAGCAAGGGAGGTGGGGAAGAAGCATCAAGGCATTGACAGCAAATGGGAATTTTCTAATTCAGACATTTTGCTTCTACACACACAGCAAAAGGGTGTGACAGCAAAGAGAATCATAGGACTGGTGGGAGAGAGAGCTTCTAGGCAGTGAAGAAAAACTAAAGCCCAGAAGTGGGCAACTGCCTTAAAACAAAATTCTCGAGCGCCTGGGTGGCTCAGTGGGTTAAAGCCTCTGCCTTCGGCTCGGGTCCTGATCCCAGAGTCCTGGGATTTAGCCCCACACCGGGCTGTCTGCTCAGCGGGGAGCCTGCTTCCTCCTCTCCCTCTCCCTGCCTGCCTCTCTGCCTACCTGTGATCTCTGGCTGTCAAATAAATAAATAAAATCCTTTTTTTTTTTTTTAATCTCTCTTTAAAAAAAAAAAAAAAATTCTGAACCCATAGTGTTTGATTGGGATACATTTTTTGTGACCCTCCAAAATAATGATTAAATTCAATTTATATTTCCATATTCAATTTCCCTCAAGAAAGTCCCACAAAGGACACTTTTGCGTAAGCTATTCCTTCTGTCTGGAATGTTCTTTCCCAAAATACCTACATGGCTCTCTTCCTCACCATCTTTAGATCTTTGCTCAAATGACATCCTTGCCGTGGAATTTCTACAGAAAGGTCCTCCTTCATCTAAGTTGTCCGTCTTCTCTGCCCCAGCTTCATTTTCTCTGTGTCACTTTCCATCTCCTGACCGCCCTATGTTTTTCTTATTTATTTTTGTGTCTCCCTTCTCACACTAAGATCCGAAGTCCTGGAGAGCAAGCTTTTTTGTCCATCTCGTTCACTCAAAGCTCTCTCACCAGCAGCTAGAACCATACCTGAAATGTAACCTGGATTCAATAAATACTTGCTAAATAAATAATTGCTGAATGAATTCATACATGAATTAACAAGCATAGAAAGGCAATGGGTTCTGAGGACAATTCCGAAAGCGCAGTTACAAAAATATTTGCATCAATGAATACATTGTTGGAACAAATGTGGGGCCCTTCGGGGTTGGAGGGCCCAGCACACTGTAGATGAATAAATTGTGCTGTGAGTGTTTGAAAGTGGGCTCTTTTTTCAGAATCACCTCCGGATTACAGGATGATTTTAATGTCATTTGAGAACTTAATTCCCGATCAAATAGCCCCCTGAATAGTCTCCTTTTGGTTTAATTTTCAAACCAAATAAAGCATAGGGCTCTTACCCTGCATGAGGCTAACTCTGCAGCTGAGCGCCTACGGGCATGTCAAGGACCAGACTTAGATTAACTGCCGGTTTCTGCAACTGCAAAAATCAAACTACAGGAACTTTGAAAGCATGAGGATAGTTGAAGAAAGCAGGGCTCTATTCCACTGTTATAAACTCCCCAACATCCCTCTCTCATAAAGTCGTTAAGATTCTGCTTGATTAAATAGAGGATATATATTTAGTGGTTTTTAAAACTTTTTTTTTAAATAGTCAAGACCTTTTTTATCTATGTCTACTGAGTGCGATCTTCAAACCTGCTAATCACAGTGACTAATCGTCATTTTTTAATTGATTTATCATCGAGATTTTTATTTTATCTGTCACTTTGCCTGTTTTCTTTTTAAAATGAACCTTAGTAAAACTCTTCTCTTATACACATAAATACATACATGGAATATATGGATAAGATACACTTACACACATATTTTTCCGAAAACAAAACAAAGTTATTTTTAAACATCCTTTATATGTAGTAAATATATTAACATTATTTCAGGTGTGTGTGTTTTTGTGCATACATGTGCCTACACACATTGTGGTGAAGGCATATATATATGTATATATATAATATGTATATATATAAATATATATTTATATGTGAAATATATATGAATGAAATATATAAATATGTTTTATATATTTATATATAAGTATATATTTATATAAATATAAAATGAAATATATATAATTTTTTTCAGTTTTCCCAGAAATGATTTTCTATCAAGAAAACATTGACCATATGAACAGCTTACAGTCTTTAAAAGTTCCTTTAACTAGACAAGCTCTGTGTTTCCCACCTTTTAGCGTCTTCTGTGGAAAGCTGACTGACATTAAATGAGGGAAGAGTGTAGCGATGTCAAATAGAGTAATGCTTGACTACCCATCTTGTGCCCTAGGCACAGACCTGCAAGAAGATCCATCACTAATTTCAAATTTCCTTTTGAACTGGATGGTAGTGGATTGTTAACATGTTGTGTAATGACCTGTACGAATCAATAGGATGTCTGTCCAATCCTGGGAAGATAAATATGGATGAGTCCCATGCCATCAGTCATTTGACCGGCTGATGTTAATGCATATTCGTACTCATTGAAGTCATTCAGGGGAGGGAATTGGTCCCAGAATAATCCTATTGCTGCCTTTGGGTCTCAAGTATCAGGAGAGAGATCAGATTTTTTTTTTTATATTTGCATATGAGGAGACTGAGAATGCAGCTGGACAATTTCCTTCTGGCTTTTACTGGAATAAGATAGATATTGTTGTTCATCAATAGTGACTGCAAGGTTAAATGAAAAGTTAAAAAAAGAGAGAGAGAGAGAGAGGAGGGAAACCTACATTTTTCAGATACAGTTCAGATGTTTTAGAAATATATTTTTCCACGGTTCTGTTAACTGTCCTGTAATCCTCTGGTATTCATTGTTCCTTTTGTGTCCCTTGCTTCCTGGTTTCTAAGTGTGTGCTATCCAAGGGAATTGGATTTAAAGTTTAAAGAAACTTGGCTTTTGAGCAAAATTGAGCAAGAACGTCAAAAAGGCAGGTATGAAACAGATAATTCACTTCGAAATTTCTTTGTCCCTCTTCCATTCAGTACCCATAGGAGAACTTAGGTTCAATTTATACCATTTGTATAAAATGTCTCTGAGTGGTTTGGTCACTAATTCCTGTAACAGTCTGTTGACAGATAATAGCTGTGACATACTGAATACCAGAAGGAAAATCTAGCTAACAGCAACAGCTTCCAAGGCTTAGAAAAATCCTATCTGAACACATTTCTCATTTTTTAACAAAATAAGGAATTTAGCTAGGATATTTTAAATTATTCACCAGACATATATATTTTTGTGATACATATTATGGTAACTTCATACAAATGCAGAATATAATCATATTGTGTTTCTAAACAACAAGTTTTGGTGCTCAACAAATTTTTAGAAAATCTAAGGATTATTCTGATAATAAACAAATGGGAACAAGTCCTTTTGATACTTTTTTATTCTTTCTTTTTAGGTCTTTTACAATCTACAGGTACAATCATTTTAAGAGATAGAAAAATTATAGAAAGGAGAGAATTAGATCTATAGTAAGTCATATTTGTCCCTAGATTTATAATGAGAGGCATTTTATGTTATATTAGATTTCCTCAATATTTTACTTTCTATACTGTGTAAAAGTAGTATACTATAATACCCTTCTCCCAAAAAGGTGAAATAGTTCTTGAATTTTCAGTAGAAGAATATTTACACTTTATGAGTCTACTGATTGACCAAAAATACCCTAATCATATGAGGTAACTGCACTAACACATTAAAAAAAAAAAAAAAAAACCCTGAGATTCCAGGAAATTAATTAACTGGCCAAGGTCACATATCTGATTTTAGAAACTGTGTTCTTTCCATTGACATCACACATGCAGTATTTCTTTGGTTTTGCCTGGGAAAGCAGAGGCAAAAAGCAGTAATAACTGGAAGAGAAGATGATATCTATGATAAGGAAAAAAAAGATAAAAAGAGAGGTTGATGTCATAGAAACAGAATGAGTATAGTGGAGAAAAGAAAGAATTTGTGAAGAAGGCAAGGGGTCACAGTGCATTCATTGTAGACTCAAACTCCACTTAAGAACTACTTCCCACATTATTGAATGCCCCAGAATTGTTATAAGCCTCCATTTTATAAATAAGATGTTTTGAACATAACAAAACTGAACTTCATGTACAAAATTCTACACATTTGAATATTGGTAGTGTACATCCATAAGGACATTTTCTACCTGTGCCTTAACTCAGAGAGATACTGTTTTATTTCCACAAAAATATAATTAAATTAACTTAATTAAAGTAATGGTAAGATCTATTAATGTTTGTTTGAATTTTTAATGAGTCCTTACAGTTTTTCCTTCTAGCTTGGAAAGGTGGCAAGTAGCAACTTGTTTTTTTTTTTTTTCCCCTTCATTCAAATTTTTATCTTTTGCTTTAGATGTAAAATGGTATGATGACAAATTCTTTGTTATTTGGAACTAAAAAAGCCGTTCTTCAGTTTAATTATACTTTTTCAAAATTAAGTAAATTCACCCAGCTACTAGGCTTTGAACTAGACTCCATAAAACTATGATAATTTAAGAAAAATAATTGACTAATTTAGAATAGTTAAGCAAGCTATTCGAGTATGTTAAACAGATGCATTAAATGTGACAGTATGTCCCTTTTGGATGGGCTCATTCTGAGTTAAAACTTGAAAAAAGAACTGGGTCTGTTTTTCATCAGTGTCAAAAATATCATATAATTTTCTATAAAAGTGTGTTTTCTTCAATTACTGACCCAGGTTCTCCCTCTCTCCCCATCCCAGGGGTACCCACATTCTGGGAATGATTTAAAATGATGATGTATATTATATATTGGAACTGGGTATTACTTTTTTTCTCTCTCTCTTTTTACTGAGTATGTCCTCCTTGTCTGGAGGACATTACTATTTGCTCTCCCTGGAAGAGAAAACATTCCTTCCCTTCCATAATTGTGTGTGTTTGGGTGTGTGTTAGGAATAAGGGAGGTTGGCCCAACTTGCTTACTTCAGAGTGTTAATCCAAAATTATGGTTCTCAACTCAGGGTTATTTTGCCCCCATCTCTCCAGGGGACATTTCGTAATGTCTGGAGGCATTTTTTGGTTGTCACAACTCACAGGGTTACTACTAGCGTTTCATGGGTAGAAGTCAGAAATTTTGCTACACACCCTACGATTGGCAGACCATGCCCCCACAAAGAATTATCCAGCACATAATGTCAGCAGTGCTGAGATTAAGAAATCTTGATCTCCAATGAAGAAAACCCCCATTTGAAAATATTAGTCAATTACTTAGTGCTACCTAAAAATTTTTCGCCTAAGGGGCCAAAGGAAACTCTATTTTTATCATGATTTATTTATCAACTAATTCACAGTTATTCAATGGTAGCATTAAGAATAGATCATAGCCAATCTTACTCTACAACATAAAGCTGGGCCCTTATCAACCAACTTCTTGGGGAGAACACACACACACACACACACAATTCCAATTAGAAATATATCTTGTGGCCATTGGCTTAAAGAGTGCTCCCACACACAGTGTCATTGACTTTCTCCCTTTGTGCTGTGTCAGGAAATTCAGGTGATAAATAATTGACTATTGCAATGAATTAAATAGTAGAAATGAATATTTCAAGTATTTAACTCATTGGGGTTTTTTGTTTATTTACTATACTTTAGAATCTGATTTCATTCAGATTCCGTTGCAAAGGCAGCAGAAACTCGAGCTGGCAAACAGACACTAACGCTAAGAAAATGAGTGAGTGTGTGAGTGACTCAAAGAGACAGAGACAGGGAAAGAGCGAGGAAAGGGAGGTGGAGAGAGAGGAGAAAGGAGAATCCAGTAGAAAAAGTCAGGGGCAAATATTCTGGGGATTTTTTTCTTCTTGCTCTACCTAGCTATAGTTCCTTTGCTTGTTCAGAAAATAAATTCCTAATTGAGCATACAGAATAAATGTATATAATAATAGATGACAATTTTTCCATCAGAATCATTTCATTGCAAGATTTATGTTCTATTTTCTCTGATAACAGAAGGGCATTCACTCCTTTCCCTTCTCACTGTGCAGCCACATGAAATTGAAATCTTTCTCTGTATTCTAGATGAATAAATGAATATATTTGTTTCATCATTTCTATTCTTTCTAGATTAGTCTTCATTATACCCTAGATATGACTAGCTTTTAAATTGCCAAGTACTTGAACAATTTTAAAGATATGGCTTAAATTTGTACCACATAAATAAGTGGAGAAAGAAATGTTTTTTTGTATTAAGACGTTAGGTGATCAAAAATTATTTATCGCGGCTCTGAAGAAATAGCTGCTGTTAACACTGTCTTTCAGATGCTTTTATGGGACTCCTATAAAAGAATCATTCACGTCAAGATTGAAAGTAGTGCTTGATGGGAAAGTGGAAAGTGGCCATCAGACCAGTTAATGTGCAATTCTGGTCATTCCCATAAGAATCAGCAAAGGCATATCATCGTGCGATTACTAGAAAAATGAACAGCACTGTTCACAAGAGCTTGGGAATTAATTAAATGATATGCTTGTTCATCTTGCAGGTCAAGCAGATAATTGTGCTGAGAATTGCTTTGAAATCACGCATGGTTCAACTTAGCCCTTTTGAATCCCAGGAGAGATTTACAGGTCACACTGCATATCACACTTCTTGTGCATGGAGGACTAATACTAGCTAATCCTGTTAGCATCCACAATGGAATAAGAGGTAGCCAAAGATTCACATTTACGTGATACAAGTTAACATGCCACTAAGAGCCTTTGCATGCTCTCATTTACTTTTTCAGTATGCAACTGTAGTATAATAATTATGTCCGATTTCACTTGGCATATTTTTCTATGAATGTCTATGATGGCATCAACTTCATTTGGTCTTTATATAACTTTGTATACCCATCACACAGGCAAAATTTAGCACCTTTCTCCTCCAAAAAAAACTAACAATTGAAAAATAGCAGCAAATACAGATTCGTTCTTTTCCGAGGCATCTTTAAATATAGCACATAGTCAACATGGAAATCCTTTTTTCAACTACCTTTAGGGAAATGCCCTATCTGGACTAGTGAGAAGCTATTTAATATGTATACTTTTTGTCAGTAATATATATTGTAGCTTTTTCTTTACCTTAGAGCAGAAGTTTTATTTATTCATGCTTTTAAAACCACTATAAACAAAAACCCACTATAAAAAAAAATCCTTTCTTAATTATTTTCAATATAATGTAAAAAATTCTTAACCTGGACATTGGGGAGGGTATGTGCTATGGTGAGTGCTGTGAAGTGTGTAAACCTGGCGATTCACAGACCTGTACCCCTGGGGAAAAAAATATATTATATGTTTATAAAAAATAAAATTTAAAAAAAAATGAGAAAAATAAATAAATAAATAAATCTTTAAAAAAGAAAAAAAAATCTTAACCTTAGCTAAATTCAATTTTAGAACTGAATGATCAGAAAGTTGAAGATAAAAGAAACCTATAGAAGATTATCTAATCCAGCCATCTTTGTTTTCAAGTTAGGAAACAGAGGTCCAGGGGGTTAAGCAACTTGCATGAGATTACACAGTTTTTCGGAGGTAGCATGAAGAGTAAACTTCAGGTCTTTTGATCCCCAGGGCATCTCCTATGGAGCTACAATTAGGTGCTGCCACAAGTTACTTAATAACCATATCTGAACTAAATCCAAGCCTACCTATTTGGCTACAAGGAAATTAATGCTTAACACCACCAGCTGAAAACATGTAGAGAGACTAGTGGATGAGGGAGAAATAAATGGCCAGAGTGGCAGCAACCAACCTTCTGGGAAAAAAAAAAAAAAAAAAGTATTCTCAGAAAACCTGTGAAATAAGCGTAAATTATGGATTATATGCTGGGTTCATTTGTATTTGGGAAGCTTAAACATTACTCTGTATAAATGTCCTGTACAACTGGACAGTTCTTGGTCTATAATGACAAACAACCCTTTACTTATCCTGTCCTTGATAACTATAGCATCAAATGAAATGGATTTTGGGCACTCTCACTGACAAATAAACAGGCATATCTGGGTGAAACTGTACTGGTCAAAAATATTCATTTATCCATTTTTAATTTTTTTAAATTTTAACTTAAATTTTAGGCTCCACGCCAACATGGGGCTTGAACTCACAACCCTGAGATTAAGAGTCACATGCTTTACTGACTGAGCCAGCCAGGTGCCCCACAGTCATATCCTTTTAAAAATCAAGGCAATAAATACTACTTCAAGATGAAGGGAGTCCCCTTGTCTGTTACATTCTGAAAATAAAAAGCTTATTACTCAGAAAACCCATTCATTATAATGCTTAACAACTAATATAGTGTAGATAGTTTTACCCTGATTTTCTGAAATACTCCTGTAAACAATTTATTTGGAATCATGTTAGAACATGGATATTTAATCATATGCTATAAATTCATCATGTCTCTCTTTGTAATAAAATAGGATTCGGTATAAGAAAGATACACTTTGGACTCAATCCTAGAGAATTTCTTTATTATGGTTGGCACAAAGAGCAAAGACTTCCAAACACAAATACTTATGGGATTCGGGCCGGTACAGTGCACGCGTGCAATGTTCTGGATGTAAGAACAGAAGTGGTGGGATGTTTTAGGGAGCATATGCTTCCTACAGCCAATTCTTTCCAGATGGGAATCCCGGCCCATTGTTGACAGAACTTCGGATTTCTCAAAGGACAATAGTAAATAAGAGTTATATTTAAAGTTTCCCAATTTGTAAATACTGGATTGTATCACTCATCATGCAGAAAAATAAACATATTTGGGAACCATATGCAAGATGCTGAATGCCAGTTTATAGCCATTTGGGAAAACTTCACAGAATGAAACTTATATTGTAGAAGATTTCAGTATCTAATGAGCATTTTTTTTTTGCTTGTACTACTTTCTTTTGTTTATATAATCTTATTAAAAAGGAGGTTTCCTGCTATTTGCCCATCTCCAGTGCTTGTAACTTTATCTTCTGTATAATAAGAATTTTTCTAGTTCAGACTTTAAATGAGTTTTATTAATGCCAAGGCATACTTTGCTACCAACAGAACCATAAATTGTTTACCATTAAGTAGAGCTGATTTTATTTGACATCCCACCAAATATGATTACTTGATTAAATATTTGTGCAAATAGCTTTTCTTTAAATACATAACGACACAAACCTAAAATAGTAGATTGATAGATTGGTTTTAGAAACATTTATTTTAAACTCTAAATTTCTCAGCGCAAATGAAAATAAGATCTCCTGCCCTTCCCCCCTCCAGACCCTCTCTTTTTAAATAAACTTTATATACTGATGTTTTATCCATGTGGCTACTTCTATAATGATGATCCGTGGCTCAAGCAAGAATGTACAAATGCAAAAGCATTCTAAGGGTAAAGCAATGTAATCTACCACCCAAGACGGCAGTCCAGAGGAGGCTGATGAAAATAGTGCCTGTGCTGGGCTAAACAAAGAATAATGAAGAACCCTTTAAGAACCATGAGTGAGGCAAAGCTAATCTAAGAATGTGTCAGAGGATAAGTTCCTTAGAAGGAATTTGTTAAAATGTCATTTGAGGTGTGATGGTCAAAGACTTTGCTGAATTTTTTTCTGAAACTGTAGGTCTCCTTACAACAAAGGCATGTCTGAAACCAAAGTCTAATCCTGTAGTTAATTTTAGTTAAATAGAAAGTTTAAAAAAATCGGGTGGAATCTTTAAAAACATATATTTTATCTTATTATCAGCTGAGGGGATCTTGCAGCTGTTCATAGTTTTACTTCATAGCACGTGTCACTGTGACAAATGAAAAATATTTTCATCCACGAGGATTACTGGGTTGCTAAAAAGCAATAAACAAACTGTAACAAGAATTATGTATGTAACTGACAGTTAATCAGACTATTCAGAGTGGTAATGAAGAGAATGAGAAGATTGGATAAAGTGTTTTCTGCTGACAAATGGTCTACATTACATTAATAATTTATTAGCTAAAATTTGTGATTATTACTGGTTAATGTGGTTAGCATTGACTTATTTTAATGATTTCTCAAAAAAAAAAAAAAACATGGTGAGACTATTACATACAGCTCCCTTGAAATGTTCTTTCCACTACCTTTTCATCTCTAAGGTAGGTTTCTAACAGTGGTCCTCTTTCAGAAAGGGAAATATCATTGCTTAAAACCCTAAAATGTCTCCATATTTTTCACCTTATTCTAGCTGAATATAATAGAGAGTTGTTTTTAAATCTTTTTTTTCTTTCTAACTATTAATATTAAAGTAGTGAATAATTATTTTGAATGCAGTTATGTCTTGAAAAGGGAGCCTTAGTGAGATTAAAAAAAAAAAGTGGTATCACCTGGTAAAATGAATGTAAAATTCCATTTATAATGTGTGTATATTAATGAAGTTTATAAAATATGGCTCTTTGAAGATAATTGATTGGGGTGATTCCTTGGTCAAATAAGTTTAGAAAATTCTGTGTAAATTTCCTCACCGTTAGAACCAATAGTTTTCAATAAGACAGTGTGTTTAATTTCACTTTAGACTTCCCGCATCACTTCTCTAAACAAAACACATAAAAAGTCACCTAGAGGGACGCCTGGGTGGCTCAGTGGGTTAAGCGGCTGCCTTTGGTTCAGATCATGATCCCAGCGTCCGGGAATCGAGTCCCACATCAGGCTCCTTGCTCGGCGGGGAGCCTGCTTCTCCCTCTGCCTCTGCCTACCACTCTGTCTGCCTGTGCTCGTGCTCTCTCTCTCTCTAACAAATAAATAAACAAAAGCTTAAAAAAAAAGTCACCTAGAATTTTCATGGAAATGAAGAATAAATCATGTATACGTATTCATATTACTATAAGTGAATATGAAGCATAGAATTAGAAATGTTTAGAAACTTGAGAGATGTCCCCCTTTCTGGCCTTGAAGCATATCCGTGACCCGAGAGGCCCCCAGACAGATATGAATCATTTCCATCCTGGTAATTAGCTTTCTAATTAGCTTTCTAGAATAAGTTGTCTAAGGCTGTAAAATACAAGTTGCCTTAAAAATCTATTTGATGAAAATCTTAAAAAAGAGTTCATATGATGGTCTTTTATTATCAATGCTTATTTCATTAATTTAAAAAAACATAAAATTAACAAACACCTAACAGAAGGTTCGTGATGCTCTCTGCTTGAAAAAGTATAGGGAAAGAGAAAATCAGCAAAAAGTTAAATTATTAATTATATTTTAAGGATATTTGCTGGCATCAAATACTTTTCTCTGAATTTCTAGTGATAAATAGTAAGGGTTTTATTTTTCCTTTCACGTCCAAAATAGTAGTTTTTCTCTTAGAAAGCATGAAGATTTCATTTCTTCAGTGTAATGTTCTTATATGTAGCTATATAGCATAAATAAAGATATAATAATTATTAATGTCTTCCATATATTACAGTTAAGTTATGGAATTAATGCAAATTGAGCTGTCCAAGGGGGGAGATATTTTAATAAGTGGTGCCAAAACAGGAAGAAAGAATGAAAAGTCTTCTGTATATACAGTGATCATGTACACATGCTCTCCAATCAGACTTTAATTTCTCTGTATGTAAATGGCTGGACTGAGACTTTATGTCTATTGTTCAAACAGTCCTTTGTCCTGTCAGCAGTTGAGGGAAAAGACCATCATCTTTGGTGTCCTGGAGAATGTTCACTGGTCCTCAGGGACTGCCTGTCATTTAATTTAGGCAAGTTAGTGTCTGCCTTAGTTCTGTATTTACATATAAATTGTTTGTTGGGGGTGGGGCAGAGAGGAAAGATGTATTGCAAAGTGCTTTCCCCAATTATTTTATGATGTCTGCTTTCATATGGGGTGTTTCCTTAGCAAAGGAGCATATAGGGGGAGAAAAGGATGTTAGAGATCTATATTCTCCTACATGTAGTAAATGAGAATCAGTGAAAAGGAAACTGTGTGCACAGGATCTGTTTCTACACATAATGAAAGAGAATTGATTTCATATGGAGACTTATTGCTGTTTTAGGCATGAGAGCCCATGACCTGCAGAGCTCATATATCCTTTTGCCAACCAGGACTCATGGATGGCTCATGGATCCTGTGGCTTTTGTCCTGATCCATTAGCATCCTGTGATGCACCAGAGGTTGTCACCGACGTAAGCCTGCAGGAAGGAAGATACACATGCATTTTAGGAGAGAGACAGTGCATTTATTTGACAAGGTTTTTTGCAGATACTATCATTACTTTCTAAGATACGGGATTTGAGGCAGAGCCGTTCAGAGACTGCTGTGTTGGAGGAACAGGAAATGTATACAGTATGCATAAACCACATGCCTTTCATTGTAGAGACAGGGGTTCAGGGCAAAGACTATTAATCTCAAAAGTAAATGCTATTCTACAAAACTGCAAAAATATTGCTGTCAAAATAAAAGCACTAGGATTGGACCTTAGTGCATCCTAGCATATCTAAACCACCTCCTTCATTTTTTTTTTCGCAAAGTTAGCATTTATTGAGCACTTACTGTATGTCAGCCAATGTACCAAATATATAGCATTAGCACATTGGATTCTCCCTCCAATTTTATGGGATCAGTCATTTCATTTTTCCCATTGTCCAGATTAACATAAGGAGGTTAACATAAAGTCACACAGTGAAAGAAAAGAGTCCAACCCAAATGAATCCACATTCCACATTTTTACCATTATGTTATAAGGCCTAACACTTGGCTATTGAGAAGTGGAAAGGAGGAGTTTTCCCAAATTGGGAATTCTTAACACCTGTACTTGCCTTATATTTATTTATTTTCCTTATTATTGTTACTGTACACATGTGGGTGAATTGAAAATACCTGAACCTAGAACTTCCAGCCACAGCAATGACCATTGCCATGGTGTTACCTGGAACACATCCAGCAACTCGACTGAACCCTGTCACCATATAATAAATGAAGGTTTGCTATTTTTAGTCTCTTACCAAGCTTTACTGGACAAAAAATGTTTAGAAATATTTCGACCTCAGGGGTGCCTGGGTAGTTCAGTTGGTTAAGCATCCAACTCTTGATTTACGCTCAGGTCATGATTCATGATCTCATGATTATGTTTAACATTCTCTCTTTCCCTCGCCCTCTTTTCCTCCTCCCACCTCTAAAAGAAAGAGGGGTGGGGGAGGAAGGAAGGAAGGAAGGGAGGGAGGGAGGAAGGAAGGAAGGAAAAAGAAGGAAAGGAAGGAAAGGAAAGAAAAGAAATATTGATTTCACACTCAGGAAAGGAGAGGAGTTGCCATAGAGGACATCTAAGATGCTACAGAAACTGCCATCTAGAAAGATCAAGAGAGAGAGACCGCTTCTCACAGAAAAATGAATTCCCTCAGTTTCAAGGCATTAGAAAAATGTAAAGCTTTCTTTGATGCCATGTCAAATGTTGGCAGCTGATTTACTGACCTATTTTGGTATCATTTGTCTTATTTAGGACATATCATTTCTACCTTCAAAGTAGTTGGAGACAGATACAAAATTAAACATAAACAACGAAAAATTGTCATTAAGGACAAGACAATAGAAGAGGAAATTACTTAATTTTGACAATTGAATCATGAATTTGAAAGTTCAGCCCAAAAATAGAAGATGTGCTAAATATTTATACTTTACAACTCAGATTCAATTTTAAGTTCAAATAAAATAATTCATGAGTTCTTACACTGATTTGTCATGATATAATCTGGTTTGGTGCTGAATTTAGCTTTAGCACAGGTCTTTTTTTTTTTTTTTAAAGATTTTATTTATTTATTTGACAGAGAGAGATCACAAGTAGGCAGAGAGGCAAGCAGAGAGAGAGAGAGGAGAAAGCAGGCTCCCTGCCAAGCAGAGAGCCCGATGCGGGACTCGATCCCAGGACCCCGAGATCATGACCTGAGCCGAAGGCAGAGGCTTAACCCACTGAGCCACCCAGGCGCCCCTTTAGCACACGTCCTTAAGGAATTGTTATTTTTTTTTAGAATTTAACAAGATGAGAAATATTGGTAGCCAGACCTCAAGTAAGAAAAGTGGCCCCTGCAAAAAAAGGAAAAAAGGAAGTGCCCCTAGCTCTCTACTCAAAGGTAGACCCAGAATGAGTTTATCATCAAAAGCTGGATCCATGGTCTTCCACATCGTAGTTGTGTGATTTTAGGGAAGTTGAGAAACATTTCCAAACTTCAGGCTAGTCATCCAAGTGAATTTAATGTCAACCTCACCATTTTTTCATGTTATTGAAAATATGACATGGGAAAAAACTGTTTATTGGGACGCCTGGGTGGCTCAGTGGGTTAAAGCCTCTGCCTTCACTCAGGTCATGATCCCAGGGTCCTAGGATGGAGCCCTGCATCAGGCTCTCTGCTCAGCAGGGAGCCTGCTTCCCTTCCTCTCTCTCTGCCTGCCTCTCTGCCTACTTGTGATCTCTCTCTGTCAAATAAATAAATAAAATCTTAAAAAAAAAAAAAAAAGAAAAAACTGTTTAACATAGTTCCTAATACATCATAAGCCCTGAATAAGTGGTAGCTCTTGCTGTTATTAGTTGGAAAAGTTGAGGGGAAAAACATCCCTCAAAAACTACAGAAAAGGGACATTTAGGTGGCTCAGTCAGTTAAATGTCTGCCTTCGGCTCAGGTCATGATCTTTCAGGGTCCTGGGATCCAGTCCTACATCGGGCTCCTTGCTCAGTGGGGAGCCTTCTTCTCCCTCTGCCTGACACTCCCCCTGCTTGTGCTCTCTCTCTCTCTCTGTGTGTGACAAATAAATAAATAAAATCTTAAAAAGAAAAAAAAGAAAGGAACTACAGGGGGGAAAAAATGTGGATCTGATAAAGACACACTATGGTATAATATAATATAATATATCCATATATACACATATACATTTCTATGTGTATATTTCTTTCCTATGTATGTGTAAAATAAAATAAAATATAAAAGCAAAAATAATACCCTGCAAGGCAGGTATAAGGTGAGCCAATTAGTTTGGTTCAGTTACACAAGAGCACAGGTGGGAAACCCGCCAAACTTTACATTTGGATTTTTATGTGTTGCAAGCTTAAAAGTTTATTTTCTAACATAAAAGTGAGCTCAAATTTGTTATGTCTTAACTTAGCACACATATGATTAGCTAGTTGTGAATTTCGAGATAGGCTTAGATTTACTAGGGAAAATTGAATTTAATAAACTTGTTTAAAATAGGCCTATTTAGGGGCACCTGGGTGGCTCAGTGAGTTAAAGCCTCTACCTTCAGCTCAGGTCATGGTCTCAGGGTCCTGGGATCGAGCCCCACATCGGGATCTCTGATCCGTGGGGAGCCTGCTTCCCCCTCTCTCTGCCTGCCTCTCTGCCTACTTGTGATCTCTCTCTGTCAAATAAATAAATAAAGTCTTAAAAAAAAAATAGGCCTATTTAGTTTTCCTTGAATAAATCATGCTGGTAGTGTACTTCCCCAGGCTGCTTTTTTCCAGCACTGAGTTTTGTGACACACATGCACAAAGTTTAATATTCTAAAGACTTGTTGCAGAAGCACAGAATTACATTTGAACCTAGTCTTTGAAATGCTGCAAAAAGGTATTGTGAAACTTCTATGTGTTTAGACTGGTTTATTTATTTTTATACCCCACTTTCTTCCCAAGCGAATTTTAAGTGAATCACAGTAAAAAGGCTTAGACATAACAGAGATGTTAAGGCACACGCGTACACAGACACACATTTTGGAGCTCTGCGGTAGGTTTAAGTTACTTAAAGAAAGGAGGATGTGGGATGTGAAGAAACCCAAAATGAAGGCTGAGGTCCTTGTGCCTAGAGCATGAATTGTGGAGCAGTCCACTTCTAAATGTAAACATGGTGAGTTTCAGGATCATCCTTATCAGGTGAGGACAAATGTCTCCCTAAACTCCACGAGGAATCAACCCATCACCATGATTCCTCTTTAAATGACTTTGAACACCTATGGACAATGTCTTCCTCAATCATGACTTTCTAAAGATGTGGGATGTTTTAACTATTAATTTTTAGCTATAATTCAAATTTAATTAGAAACCATTTGAATCCCCTTGGTAATATTTACTAACACTTGTAACATTCAGCTTTTATCAATTTGCTAGTACTCTTATAGGTAATATTACTAGGCTTTTATTTTTCTGCATATTCTGAGATAAACATGATATTTTCAAAAACCTCCTATATCTGCAACCGCCGGCATTCTCTGCACCACATTTTAAGATTTTTTTTCATATTTGGGGCACCTGGGTGGCTCAGTGGGTTTAAGTGTCTACCTTTGGCTCAGGTCATGATCCCAGGGTCCTGGGATCGAGCCCTTCATCAGGCTCTCCACTCACTGAGGAGTCTGCTTATCCCTCCACACTTCCCCTCCTCATGCTCTCTCTCTCTCTCTCTCTCTATCACTTCGCTCTCGCTCTCTTACTCTCTCTCAAATAAATAAAATCTTAAAAAGATATTTTTTATAGGTCATGGTCCCAGGGTCCTGGGATCGAGCCCCACATTGGGCTCTCTGCTCAGCAGGGAGCCTGCTTCCTCCTCTCTCTGCTGCCTCTGTCTACTTGTGATCTCTGTCTGTCAAATAAATAAAATCTTAAAAAAAATGTTTTTATATTCAACAGTTTAAATATTCATAATAATTCTCAAAAAGAATAAATGCATTTATTTCAGTTTTCCAGAACAGCATTCTCCAAATGGTTCCTTAGCTGTAGCCTGGATTGTCAGCTATCTGCTTAAAATATACATAGAATGAAACTTTTGCAGGAGTGAAAACACAAGTGAGATATAGAGGAAGGGGGTGGGAAGCATTCTGGGCTTTTGATCAGTCAAGCAAAAAAAGGAAGCAGCTGATACCGATCCAGAACCAAACTGAACAGCTCTGGAGCCTTCTGAAGCAATTCAAAAGGGCTTTGGGAAAGTTATTTTTCAAAAGTGTCTTCCCATCTCATTTCCTCAGTTGGCACCTCTGCCCTACAGGCATTCCTCCTTCAGAGGCTGATACCCAGATTGTGTCTACAAAGGAAACAATGTTTCCTTCTTAATAGAATCCCAGAGAAAATGTCTCAAGTTACCCACTCTGCTGTCCAAACTCATAGTTACCTTTCTGTACACTGATGAGGGCTGGGTCATCTCACCACTCTGAGCAGAAAAAAATGATGTTTGGATTGGTTGCTCCCTTCATAGAACATAGGTTTTAAATGCTATTTCTTTTAAATATAAAATAATTTTCATTATATTATAAAGAATATAATTATATTCGACCCAGTAAACCACATATGCTACAAATGTATTATTTAGGTCTGAAAATTGAGTCTAGAACATTGAAAAATAACAGCCACACAAAATACTGATCTGGCCATCCAGTACCACTTGGCTGTTACCCCTTGATTGATTTTCTCACATTTTTCAGAAATAACAGCAAAACCACGTTCCTTTTACACAACACATAGGAAGAAAAATAGGCTTTAATTATTAATGTTAGAATGAAGTGGCACCTCCTTTAACAAAATGTCTTTTTCCTATGTTTTCTATTATTAATCATGATAGTGTTTCTTTCTTATAAAAATTCTACAGTAAAACAGAGCTTGATACATCGTTTTCTGTGTTGATATTATATGCCTACTTTTTTACTCCAAGTTTTTATTAAAATTCCAGTTAGTTAACATACAGTGTAATTAATTTCAGGTGTAGAATTTAGTGATTCATCGCTATGTACAACACCTGGTTATATGCTTACTAGCAAGCATATAAGAAAACATGATTTAATTCCAGAGATGGTGTATTTAAAATCTTTTACATGAGGGAAGCCTGGGTGGCTCAGTCATTAAGTGTCTGCCTTCAGCTCAGATCATGATCCTGGGGTCCTGGGATCGAGCCCTGTGTGGGGCTCCCTGCTCAGTGGGGAGCCTGTTTCTCCTTCTCTCACTCCCCTTGCTTGTGTTCCCTCTCTTGCTGGGTCTCTCTTTGTCAAATAAATAAATAAAATCTTTTAAAATTATTTTAAAAAATAAAATCTTTTATGTGAAATCAGAGTAACCAGAAATAAAAATGAAATCAAGTTGTCTGATTTAGACCCACTGCCTGCGTCTTTTTCTATCTTTACAAACCAATAGTTACATATATAACTATAATTCCTTTCTGGTTATATTGCACAAATCACCTAATACAGTATTTTGAGCTAATAAAAATCATTGATGGGTCATTTTTGTTTTTCAAATACCAAGCTTTGAAAAAACATCTTAATTTATTAACTCTCATGTAGGACTAGAAGGTTGCCCCTTCACTCCTATCCTTCAAGACTTGGTGGGTTATATGCCATATGTTACATATAACCCCCGAGTCTTCCTTTACTCATGTAAAGATGATTACTCCGAAGGGGTTATGTCTGTGAAAATTGAACTTCTTCCACTACATTAGGAAGGCTTGAAGACCTATACATAGAGGGTACCTTAAAAGAGCAGTTTGTAAGAGATTGTGACAATTTGAAATCATCCCTCCCTACATAATCAGGATGAGTAGACTTTGGTGTGACTCCTTTGCTCGAAGCCCTTTGGTGATGTCTCCTTGCCTTGTAAGCATGGCAGAAGCTTCTTTGCGAGGTTCACCAAATCCTTCAAGAGCTGCCTCTGGCTTGGCTCTCACAAGTCATCTCTCACATCCCTGACCTCATCCCAAACCAACAACAGCGCCTCTAGGACCGCGTCCACACCTACACCCACCATACCTGCCATCATATTCACTTTCTTGCAAAGCCTTGCTTTCTTTACATGTTTGCTTTTGTTCCTGGGCCCTTGCACAGAGGCATCTCGCTACCATCCCACTTTCTTCCTCTTTTTGGTCCAGCTGAGCATTCACCTCCTTCTACAATAAGTCTTCTCATACTCCCTTCTGAGTCACGTGTTCTTCCAGTGAGCCACAGATGGTTTTTTGGGGTTTTTTAATATTTTATTTATTTATTTGACAGAGATCACAAGTGGGCAGAGAGGCAGGCAGGGTGGGGGGCTGGGGAAGGGAGAAGCAGGCTCCCGCTGAGCAGAGAGCCGGATGCGGAGCTTGATCCTAGGACCCCGGGACCATGACCTGAGCCAAAGGCAGAGGCTTAACCCACTGAGCCACCCAGGCACTCCTAGCCACAGATGTTTTTATGTTCAAGCTTATCCAACCATATGGAATATACCTTTTTGTTTATCTGACTGCAAAACAGGCTCTCCATAGCCATTCCCACAGCTGGTTCACCATTGTGTCTCTATATACATTGTGGCACGTAAGCATTAAATCAATAATTTTTGCAAAAATGAAAGATGGAGAGAAGCATTGGAGGAGGGCAAAATGGAATCTGTCTGTCAGTGCCAAGCAAGGCAAGAACTCAAAACAAAACTTAAGAGTGGGGAGGACAGGTAACTTGAGTCTTTAGTTATGTCCACAATTTGAAGTTATAGACAGTAGAAAGAAGAAGGCTGAAGGATAACACGGGCAATTCTCAGAGGATTGAAAAACTCCTCCAAGTACTGTGGAGAACCACACTTTCAGTTTTTTAAAAGATTGCTTGACTTGAGCATGGAGATCTTAAATGAGGTATCTATTGTCTGACATTAAGATACTTTAATGTGTGTGTGTGTGTGTGTGTGTGTGTGCGCGCGCGCGCGCATATGCGCACGCACATGTATGACGGATTTTTTTTCTCTTGAATCATTACGGGAATAGTGGGTGACTCATCTAATTAGTTGATGTCTCAAGGTCTATTCAAACCTCTAAATTTCATATGCACTTCTAGTTACATCTGATTTCTAATGATTTATAGACTAAAATTAAGTATGAAAATAAGTCAATATATTTTCAGTATTACGGTTATATAAATCTTCATATAAGAGAAGTTATGTGGATTGTTTAGAAAGGCTAAGTCACAGATTATCTGATTGCAAGGAACACAGAACAATTCAATTAGCTCAAGTAAATATGGTTTATCAAAAAAATAGAGAAGTGGCATTGGCATTTCCCATGTCCAAAACCAGACCGGAATCTGTTCAACCTGAAAACTAAGCATTCTGTATCATCTGACTGACTTGGCTTCTCCTTATCAAAACTCCAGATTTTTTTTTAAAGATTTTATTTATTTATTTGACAGACGGAGATCACAAGTAGGTAGAGAAACAGGCAGAGAGAGAGGAGGAAGCAGGATCCCTGCTGAGCCGAGAGCCTGATGTGGGGCTCGATCCCAGGACGCTAAATATGAATCACCCAAATTAGGCAGAACACCTCATTCCAGTCCAATCGGTCCACATTCTCAGAACTGACGGGTCGTCTGGCCATGACTGGCCTCCTTCGAAAGAGGCAGACAAATAATAAGAAGCACTGTTTTATGAGACTGAAAAATCGCTTTTACTAACGATCTTTGAAAATGAGATTTTTTTTTTTTTTCCTTTTCAACTGTAGAGGGAAGACAGTTTATTTCCTCTGATTAAATTAGCTCTTTACTCAACGTTTTCCCCACCTCCCATCCTCTGGCTCAGGATTCTCTACTTACAGCAAATTTGATTTTTTTTTTCTTGTGGTTCATTTGCTTTAAATGAGATTTAAATGTAATTCAATAGTGTAAAGTTTAAAGTGACTCCAATTCAATATTACTGAATACCACCATGCAAATGCAGTTTGCATTAATGTACTTGAAACCTTCATATGTTTTTGTAAATTGAGCTCTTGTATGGGGTGTCATTTTGAGGAATATAACTGCTTGATTTCTTATGACTTTAGATCGTAACCTGTTTTATGAATCAAGGATTCTTTAATATACAGCTAATGGAATTATCCCTAAAATAGTTTTATCACAGTTAAAATTAAATTATTTTCTCAAAACTTATTTATTTATTCAACCCTCCTAGAAAGACTCACAGAGATCCTGATAATTTATCTCCATTGTCATTTTTTTCCTTCAGAGAATCAAAGTTATTTTCACTATTTTTATGGGAAGTTGTGTTACCATTTTTTTTAACTTTTGGTATTGTTTTACTTAGGCCTCTTTCAGTGTCAAGTAGCAGAGAACAGAAGCTGAATTAGCATCATCCAAAAGTGAATTTATTAGTTCACATACCTGGGAAATCATTCTCATGTCTGGCTTCAGGTTGAGGTCTAGCTTGAACTCAACATTGTTACAAGGGCCCAATTTCCTTCTTTCTACTTTCTCAAAAAAACTCTCATTTTGTCTTGGTAAAATCGCACCTATACCCTATTCTTACATGGGTTTCCCTGAGAGCACCAACCAGTGTCCCAGAATTAAGTCTCGAAGACTTACCTTGATATAAAATGGATCTTGTGTTCAACTCTGAATCACTCACTATACCAGGGGATAGCTGATTTCTCCTGAGTATAATTCACATAAATTCCACTCAAGCAGGTAGTGCCCTACCAAATACATCCCTAGAGAGTCGAAGAGTAGTTGTTTAAGCAAATTTAGGGGTTTAAAGGGGGCAGGAGTGGGGATGGGAGGAATATGGTCTACATAACTATTGACTAATAATGTAATTATTCAACAATGAAAGTTAGTATTTACTTAGTCCCCTCTTATTCAGGTCCAATATTAGGCATTTCCCATATATTGACAAAACATTACTATTATTATCTACCTGTTATGTAGGTGCTGAAATGGGCACATGGAAAAGTTAATTAGCTTATCCAATATTTTACATTTTATAAGTGAAATTACTAGGCTTTGGGTCCTACCTCCATAGTCTCCCAATCAAATCATGTTTTTTCTAAGGACTATGGTATTCTCAATTCCAAAAAGAGGAGCTTGGGCCTGATGATCTCTAACTGGCTTTTCATCTCGAAAATTCGATGATTCTGTTACTCTAAATTGTTAACAGTTGTTTCTAACAAAGAAATGGCTTTGTGCACTGACCATGCTTTTCAATCTTAGGGTCAAACTTAGATCTAGGCACTCAGCATCTTTGACCCTAGTCTCTGAGCATCTTCATGCTTGACTGTGCTGGCCCCCAGCTTTTTCTTTCCCAGGGTTCTGAGATATTGTGCAATAATAGTGAATTTGATGATATTCTTCTTTGTCTTCTGTTTCTTCCTATTGATTATTGGATTAAGTTTAGACTCCTTAACTTGATATACAAATCCATTAAGCTGACTACAACATACAGCTCAGAATCGTATTGGCCCCCTTCTTTTGAAATCCTTACTCACATTTAACTTTCCACTGATTCCCAGCAATCCATGTCCTTTAAAATTTTCATTCTCCCTAAGTTCTCCTTTCTGGCTAACTTCCTCTGGTCTTTCAAAGGGCAGATGAAGCATAATGTGTTTCTGTGTAGTTTTTCCTGACTCCCCCAGGGAAAGCTAGTCAACTGTTCCTGTGTGCACGATCAGCATTTACATGGAGAAGCATAAAGAGCTTTGGCAAATGGTTCTGTGTTAGAAAACTTCCTGCCAGGGCAGCTGAGTGTGCAGGATGTTGAGCATTGACTCTTAGTTTGGGCTCAGGTTGTGATCTCAAGGTTGCAATCTCAGGACTTGAGATGGAGCTCCACGCTGGGCTCTGCACACAGTGGACAGATTCTCTCTCCCTCTTCCTTTTTCCCCTCCACCTTGTATGCGTAAGCTCTTCTCTCTCTCTCTCTCTCTCAAATAAATAAATAAATATTTTAAAATATAAGGAAAGAAAAGAAAGAAAACTTCCTGCTTAGAAAAAAAAAAAAAGTCGGGTAAAATAAGCATGTTCTATTACTTTACTCTCTTCTAAACTCAGCATAATCAGGAATCTCTGGCATTTATATCCTAGGATGATAAAAGTATCATCTGTGGAAGCCAGTCACCTATTATTGGGAGCAGATAAGTGTTAGTAAATTGATGTCTTCCTATTTCAAGATGGAATCTTCAACTTTTTCCGTGGACCCAAATGTAACTTTTAAGAACTAACTAAAAACTTCACACACGTACATACTGTGTTTCAAATTTTATCAAGAACTTCAACTGCCAGGCCATATTGAGGAGATACCATAATTGAGGCTTACATATCTTCTTTCCTTATGGCATTTCTAGAAAGATAACTGACAACATGAAAGCTACTGGCTGAAGGTAGAATCAGAATAAGACCAGTGAGATGTGAGATCTAACTGGTTAGAATAATAGGACTAGTTAGTCTAATGTTTCATGTCACCTAATCTGAGTGGGGCCAGGGTGAGATTTACCCATAATACATAGACTAGAGGGGCAGAGCAAGTGAATGACTGGCCTAAGGTGATTCTTTTAGTGGGTGAAAGAACTAGACAATGGTGGAAGGACGTTAACAGCAGCCTAGAAAAAAAATTTTTAAATAGAGGAATAAGGTAAGAATCTCACTTACAACTACTAATAAGGACATGGTTTCCTTTATTCTAAAATACTTGCTCCTCACCATTATACTGTATGCAGATTAGAATCTATGGCCATGGGAATATAGCAACTGGAAAATATGAGAAGAGAAAGCCTTTTTATATTATGTTGGATTTTGGGAAACAGAAAACAGAGAACTTTAAGAAAGTGAAAGTATGTTGTTATATGTATACAATGACGTATAAATTAAGAAGCAGGCAGGACTCTGAGGGAGAGTATGAAGAAGATATGAATTGAAGGCAGTTTTGGGGGGGGGGGGCATGTTGGCTCCTGATAAGATTGGACGTGGTCTGTGAGAGCCAGAAGCTATTGGTGAAGGATGTGCCTACTTGCCTATGATTTATATTCATTTATAGTCATAGAACTTGATGAGACAGATCAAACCACTCCCTAAGTTAATGAAAATTTTAATTGAGAGTTCTTTCAGCAAGTAGACTCAAAAACCCACCCTCCTTTCAGGCAATGGATTAATAGCCCATTCACTTGCTGAATCTGGGAGTTCATTTAATGGAAATCTTGACTCTTAGATCATATGAAAGCTTACTGAGTGTTAAAACAGAATTTTGTCTTTCCTCATGAATGTATTATTCTTTATTCTTATCAGAATTTTTTTCTCTGGTGTTTTGTTCTCCAAATACTGTTTTAATGGGTAAAAGCAGGTAGCACAAGAATAATGTTTTCTGATTTTTGTTTTGATTTGTTTTTTGTCTGTACATCTTTTTATTTTATTAACATATAATATATTATTTGCTTCAGGGGTACAGGTCTGTGAATCATCAATCTTACACAATTCACAGCACTCACCATAGTGCATACCCTCCCCAATGTCCATAACCCAACGACCCTATCTCTCTCCCCACCCACAACAACCCTCAGTTTGTTTCCTGAGATTAAGGGTCTCTTATGGTTTGTCTCCATCCCTGGTGCCATCTTGTTTCATTTTTTTCCCTCCTTACCCCCACGACCTCCTGCCCTGCCTCTCAAATTCCTCATATCAGAGAGATCATATAATTGCCTTTCTCTGACTGACTTATTTTGCTTAGCATAATACCCAAGAATAATGTATTTATGCTGAATTTTTGTGGGATAAAATATTAATTTTCATAAGTTTGATAACTTTAAAATTTCAAATGGCAGGCTTTATTGACAATCAGTGATTATGAATATGTGTGTGTGTGTGTGTTTAATATCTTACTCTATTTTGAATATGTAAAGAAGGGAATTCATACTGCATATATTTCTGAAAGTATTTTGAGTTTTTATTAATTATTAAAAGTAATTTGTAAAGAAAGTATTTCAATTCTCTAATTTTAGATATGCATTATAAAAATAAATATATGTATATATAACTAAGTTATTTTGTATTTTAGTTAGTGTTCTAGCCAGTAAGCAGCATAATTTGCCAGTAACTTTGTTTCTTCTTACCAAAAAAGGCAAGTATCATCATCTCAGCCATCTTTAGGCGAATTGTCAATCTGTCAACCTTCCTTTTATCCCTTTAAATAATACATTCCCTCTTACATGTATGTCCCAGAGAAGAATCATCTGCAAATATCAATATTTCTTGTATTCTTTTAGCTAATGATTCTATTTGCTGTTTGAGAGCAATTACTGTGGCCTAAAGATTCTGTTCAAGGAAGGAGCCCATAAGAAAAAGTTAAGAGAGTTGAAAGATTGTGAGAAGACTCACTAAGAAGGTAAAAAACCCACAGGGGATTTAGATCTAGAATATAAAAGTAATCTTTCCAAACTGGAAAATAAAAAAGAAAAGAGGAAGAAGAAGAAGAAGAACAAGAAAAAAGGGAAGGAACCACAAGAAACATATGGGCAAAGTTATAAAAAAAAGAATTTTGCAGTGTTGTAAACCCAAAAAGCTAACAAATATGAAATATGCTCAAACCCATTAGGAACTAGAGGCATGCTAATTAAAACAACAATAACATATCACTTTGCACTCACGAGATTAGCACAGTTTAGAAAGCCGGATAATGCCAAGTGTTGGAAAGAGTAGCAGGAAATAGAAAATCTCCTGCCCGGAGTGCACGACCGTGCAACCATCCTGAAAAGCCATCTGGGGGAGTTTTAATCCAGTGCAGTCCATGTACCTACGATAAGTCCACAACCCACCACAGAACACGTCCTGGAGGAATGCTCATATAGTCTGTGATAGAACAGGTATAAGAATGTTCTTCATGGGGCGCCTGGGTGGCTCAGTGGGTTAAGCCTCTGCCTTCCACTCAGGTCATGATCTCAGGGTTCTGGGATCGAGTCCCGCATCAGGCTCTCTCCTCGGCAGGGAGCCTGCTTCCTCCTCTCTCTCTCTCTGCTTGCCTCTCTGCCTACTTGTGATCTCTCTCTGTCAAATAAATAAAATCTTAAAAAAAAAAAATGTTCTTCATGGTGCTCTTTGTGCTAGCAAGGAATTGGAAACCATCTAGCTGCCTATCACCGGGGGACAGGCAAGGAAAGAGCAGAGGCCGCCCACGATACAGTGCTACGTGAGAGTTAGAGACAACATAGTAAACATTCCTACAGCAGTAGGAACAGATCTTTCAAGCATAATGCTGGTGAAAGGGGATAAGAAAAACATCCAAAGCAACTGTAATTTCTGGGTATTGAAGTATATAAACACAATATCACAACGATTTATGAGAACACATTAAAATAAAAGGACAGCCATCAAACACATTAGGCTGACTGCCTAAGTGAGGGGAGTAACATGACCATGGGGAATGGGGATAGAAAGAACGAAAGAAACAAATGAGCCAAATGCAAGGTGCGTTTCACATACCAGTAATCTACTGTGCCAGGGGCCATGAGGTATGATTGCCCCACCTCTCTCCACCTGTGGTCACAAAACAAAAAAACACCCAGACAACAAAAATTTGTACTGATACACACAGGAAAGTGCAAATTTAAGGGGACAACATAGTGTTGGGATCCACTGGTTTCACTGATACTAAAATCACTTACCATACACATTTCTGTATCTGAGTTAAAATGAATTTATTGCAACAATAAGTCTGCACACATCTAAAATCGAGATTTTTTTTCCAGACAAAAATCCTGCTAAGATTCACTTGTGGGCACTAACCCAACTTCAATATCCCTTTCACTGAGACTTCTCAAGTTTCAAGGCGTTTGTGACCCACTTGACGACATAAAGAGACCGTTGACTGAAGCTGGCCATTTATAATTTTGAGTTATCTGTTTAAAGAGAAAAGGAAGTTCTCTTTGATTTCTAATAGAGATAAACTCTTTCCTGGGAATCGTGTGGCTTGTGGTTATAAAGTCTTAATGATTCAGGGCTGGTGCCTTTTGTTGGGCCAACTCGAGCACTTTTTGTGTCCAGACAAAATCTCTCTCAGCAAGATGGCTTTGATATAAAACCACTGATATTTAAATATCAAAACGTAACTCTTTGGCCTGGCAATAACCCTCCATGTGGGAGGCTCGGATGAGATTTCCAGACCTGCTCTCTTTGTCCTTGAAGCTGCGGCATCTGGAAATGATACTTGTGGTCATGGTAATACTTCAGTGTGTCAGAGTATATTTTCTCCAAATTTTTCAGTGTGCTTTGCAATTTATTAATCCTTGTAACACCTCTAGGAGGTAGGCAGATTTTTTTTTCCCCTTGAGGAACTGAGGCAACGGAGAGTGGAAATGAGAAGTGAACGAGGGCAGGCAGCTGGATGAGTCGATGGAAGGAAGTCCTTTGTACTTAGGAGGACAGCCAATCCTATTAAATGGTGAACTTATTCTACACCACCATTAAACAAGTCTTACAGGAAATTTTATAGCTTGTGAATGAAGAACAAGGTTTGGGAAGCCAAAACGAAGGCTTAAGGAACTGAAAAATAAATTGTGACATTTAAAACATGCTTCTTAAATATTCTACTGCACATTCCAATTTATTGAGTTTAATCAGTGGAAGTACAAGAAAACACCAAACATTGAATTAAAAGTTTGCAAATGTGTGGGCTGTGGTAGTATCTGTGTTTTGGGAATATAACAGCTTCTTTGAAAGCACTTATCTTTGTGTGTATGGTGTGTGAATAGAGTCACTTTTTGATGTGGTATCTCTTTCCTCTTTCTGATTTCTTAGTTGACCTCCATTCCATTTTTGATATCTCATGTGAATTAATAGAATTTTCCTGGTAGTTCATGGACCCCTCGTTATCCTCTTGGATGACTTGCGGAAGTGATAGTATAAAGGTCAAAGAGTGGATTATTGATTAATTGATTGATTGCTAACCATCCCTGTGAATTTGTGTTTTTTTCTAGATCTGTTTTGATTCTATTAGATTCCATTAGATGAATTTTAGGTCTCATGTGCAACTGCAGAAATTTATAAAGATAGTCTCTAAAGTGGATGATTCCAGGTCATCCATTTATTCCACATTCCACATTTATATCACAAGTAAATATCAGATCTACTTATATCTCAAGTAGTATTCAAAAAACTGAAGCTACCAACAGTGACCAAGAAGCAATTCTATTTTTGAAAAAAAAAAATTTGGTTACTGGGGACTTGAGAAAAACGAATAGTAAAGAAGAGTAAATGTCAATAACACAGGATTCTATTAACTTAAAAGGGCTATTGCTCCAGACTTAAGGAATCATCAGTGGTTTCATGGAAGAAGGATATCTAAACTGAGACCTGGAGGGCTAAGAGTTCACCAGACAAAAGGAGGGGAGCTGAAAGATAAAACATTACTGGCAAGGGGAACAGCATTTGTAAAGTTGCATAGATATTATACAGCATACTCAAACCAGAGCGTGGAAAGGAATAATGATAGTTACTGTAATAATAAGAGTGCCTAGTATATATGAAAGTTTATTAGGTACTGAGAACGGTGATTTATACTTAAATCAGTTGAGGAAAATGGACACTAGAGTCACTGATAATTTTTCCAGTATCACCATTCAGTTAAGAGGAGAATTTGGCATTTAAGACTAGATCTGGTGCAGCACCTGGGTGGCTCAGTTAGGTAAGCATCTACCTCTTGCTTTTGGCTCAGGTCATGATCTCAAGGTCTTAAGATGGGCATTCTGCTCAGTGGGGAAGCCTGCTTCTCTCCTTCTGCCTCTGTGTCTCCCCCAGCTCATGCTCTCTCTCTCTCTCTCAAATAAATTAATCAGTAAAAACAATAATAATAATAATACGTAGGATCTATAGCCCTATAAAAGTGTTTGCTGTTGTGTGCAACCATATTGCCTCTACAAGCAGAAATATAAAATGTGAAGGTGACAGTGGCGAGTTGAAAGGCCAGGGTCACTTGAAAGATACGCAGTTTTCTCACAAGAATGACGGAACCCAATAAGATTTTGAATATTGGAGTTAGAAATCAGCTAAATACTTTTAAATGTCATTTTGTCTTTACAAGACAGCAGTTAGAGGGTTTTTTCAAGAATCCAGGATGTCTTAGTCTGCAAGGGCTACTGTAACAAAATACCATAGGCTGCATGGCTTCAACTTGAGACATTTACTTCTCACAGTCCAAAGGCTGCCATCCAGATTGGGCTTTGGTGAGAACCAGCTTTCTGGCTTGCAAAGGACAGCTGCCTTCTTGCTGTGTCCTCTCATGCCAGAGAGAGGAAGCTCCGACGTCTGTTGCTCATTTTACACAGGAACTAATCCCACCATGGCGACTCCACCCACGTGACACCTAAACCTAGTTAGATCCCAAGTACCCTGTCTCCTAATATCATCACACTGGGGCTTCAACATGGGAATTAGCAGGGGACATAGGTATTCAATCCATAACACAGGACTATGATGACAGTGTACTGAGATAGGAGATTAAGAATGGGATAGGGGGCACCTGGGTGGCTCAATGGGTTAAAGCCTCTGCCTTCGGCTCAGGTCATGATCCCAGGGTCCTGGGATCAAGACCCGCATTGGGCTCTCTGCACAGCAGGGAGCCTGCTTCCCTTCCTCTCTTTCTGCCTGCCTTTCTGCCTACTTGTGATCTCTGTCTGAATAAATAAAATCTTAAAAAAAAAAAAAAAAAGAATGGGATAGGAGAATAAATAAAGGATAGATTTGGTAGGTAGAGAACAGACATGCATAACTGACTGGATCTGGGGAATGCATAAAGAAAGCGATCCATAATGGTGTCCAAAAGGCATGAGAAAAACTAGCTGATTGAGAAGATAGATATGCGTTCAGTTTTGGATAGGTTTAGCTTGAAATACCTGCTTCATTATTCAAATAGAACTGTCCATTAGATAACGAGGTAAGTCTATTTAGACGTCAAGAAATGGGTCTGGGATGAATCCAGAGGGCAACATATGGTGGATAACTAAAGCCATGGGATTATAGGAGATTGTTCCAACATTATGTAGAGTGAGAGAGGAAAGTGAGGTGAGAACATTGAAGAGACATTTACCACATGAGCCAAGAAAGAGAGACCTCAAAGCTGTCGCTAGAGTAGGGAGAAATCCATGGTACCATTCACTGACAGAATCATGGAAACAGAGGGGGCTCAGCAGGGTCAAATACTTCCATGAACACAGGTTCAAATGAAAATATCTACTAGGTTGAGCACTAGGTAGATCATTGGTAGTATGGAAAATGTAATTAAGGGGCAGAAGTGACAGCAAAGTTTGCAGATTACTCAAATACTATGTAATTCTTATGTTCAATTTGAAATAATTGTCTTGTGTTTTTTTTTTTTTTCACTTTTACTTGGGTTTCCAAAATATACACCATTCCTGGAGATGCACATGACAGAGAGAACACTTGAGGTTGTTTTAGCGAGTAAAAATTATTAATAATGATGGGTTACATAAGATCTCTGTTTAATTGTGAAAATAATGCAAAAGAAGAAATGCAAAAGAATTCCCTGAAAAATACATGTGACTAGACCTTATAGGAGTTACAACGAAGCATGTGATTTCTAATAATATTACTGTCTTTCTTTTTTTAATTTTTTTAATTTCTTTTCAGTGTTCCAGAATTCATTGTTTATGCACCACACCCAGTGCTCCATGCAATACATGCCCTCCAAAATACCCACCACCAGGCTCACCTAACCCCCCACTCCCCTCCCCTCCAAAACCCTCAGTTAGTTCCTCAGAGTCCATAGTCTCTCATGGTTCATCTCCCCCTCCAATTTCCCCTAACTCCCTTCTCCTCTCATCTCCCCATGTCCTCCATGATATTCCTTATGCTCCACAGTAATGTAGGCCATCATATTAAAATAGTAGATAACGTGCTCTTGGTGGAACATAGTCTTCTTCTGATTAATATTTTAAAATTTAGGAGAAAAACATACATTTTATTAATCAATATATTGCTCTTATAGTTAATGTTCTTTCATTCAAGAGCCATATTATAAATAGACTTTTCTCAGTGACTATCATATTTGCAAGGAAGGTAAAACCTTTTACATAATGTAGTAGACTCACCTTCTTTAATATTAGATTGTTTTATTATTAATGTTAGTATAATAGTATTACAATATTAACATTAATATTAATGCTACAGTAATATATGACTGTTGTGCATATTACTAATACTATTTTTTAAATGTTAAGGATTTTCTAAAAATAGACAATCTTTTCTTGTAATAAATAAATCTTTAAAGTTTGCGTCATGGTTTTTTTTTTTTTTAAAGATTTTACTTATTTATTTAACAGAGAGAGATCACAAGTAGACAGCACAAGTAGACGGAGAGGCAGGCAGAGAGAGAGAGAGAGAGGGAAGCAGGCTCCCTGTTGAGCAGAGAGCCCGATGCGGGACTCGATTTCAGGACCCTGAGATCATGACCTGAGCCATCCCTACAAGAGAATAACGATTCACATTTAATAAAACGTTCTTAGATTTGAAAGAAATATGGAACCTTTTACTTCAGTCATTCTCACTTTATACATAAATGGACAAAATCTCTTTTTCCTTTTGTCATAAAAGTTTATATAAGTGAAACAAGTAGCTGAGTTTTAACTAAAATTTTATAATAACTGTGACATTAAAACACTTCAGTTGAATCCTCAAGCCACAAAGAAAATGTGTCATTAGGTTATAGTCACATCCTAAAATGTGTATGTCATGGAAATATTATTTTAACTACTTTGGCATCTGAGAAAAAAATGAAAAAATTATTTAAATGGTAATTAGGTGTTTTTTTTTTAAGATTTTATTTATTTTTTTGTCAGAGAGAGAGAGAGAGCGCAAGAGTGAGCACAGACAGATAGAGTGGCAAGCAGAGGCAGAGCGAGAAGCAAGCCCCCTGCTGAGCAAGGATCCCCATGTGGGACTCGATCCCAGGACTCTGGGATCATGACCTGAGCCGAAGGCAGCCGCTTAACCAACTGAGCCACCCAGGCATCCCTGGTAATTAGGTTTTAAAGGTATACAATTCTTGATCCAAATACACATCAAAGATTATACCACTCAGACTGAGATAAAATCATGGAAAGTTCACTGAGGAAGATGAAGTAATACATTTATTTGAACAAGAGATAATTTGTGAAAATAAGGTTTGAACCACCGCATCATTATTAAGGAGCAGGTGTCAATTTTCCCAGACATCACAGCACACATATTGGATAAAAATTAAAACTGGTCTTGAGTGGCTCATTTAGCCATTTCTGTCCTTAGAAGTCTTCTGTTCAATAAAAAGACTTTAAAATAACAAACTACATATTATCAACATTAGGGGATGTTTAAGTATTCTAGTGCTGTAAGCCTAATCAGCAAGAACAATTGACAACAACTTGAATTCATGCCTGGATTTCTTACATACCTCTCAAGGATTACTTCATTCATTCACTCATTTACTCAATCATTCATTCATTAATTCCCATTCTTCATGATTATCATAACATCTCTATGAGAAATATAAGTATATATTTACTAGTCTGTCATATGGAAAGATGGAAAAGCAGCACAATTAATTAAGGTACATAGTCACACCACTGAAAAAGTCATCAAAATAAGGATATTTAAAAGCATGGCATTATCTAACTCAAACTCAGAGAGAGAAAAGCCCTATCTGAAGCACTGAAATTTGAGAAATAGGCTGAAATATTTCTTAAATCTGGATATCACATATTGCATATTCAGTATTCTTTAAACAAGAAGAGTTAACCTGTAGAAACTAATAGATGGCCATGAGTTTTGCCAATGGATGTTCCCAAAAGCACTAGATTTAAACTATAGAGAAAAAATTAAAAGCAAGTAGTTTATTAGTAGCCAGTCCCAAAATTTTCCCCTAGAAGGCTGAAACTCATTCGTCTTGTGCATCTTAGAAGACTTCTCTCCCCACTTGCTCTTAATAATCCATTTAACTAAAATTTGGATAAGTGTTGTGATTACTTTAAGTCTGGGGAAGACCTCCTGTGGGTAACATTCTTTATTCTTAGCTACTCATTCAGTTGTTTCTATGTCCTTTATTTTATGGGTGTGTGTGTGTTGGATTCATCTTGCAGGAATGACCTTCCTTTCACTCCACCTTTTCCATCCCTTTTCTGCAACTGAATAAAATCCTCCTCATCCTTCTAGTACTGGCTAGATGCCACCTTTTCTGAGAAAACTTCAGTTCTGTTGGAAACATTTAATCACCTTTTCCAAAATGTATTCTTAGCCCATTATTTGTGCTTATTACATTCTGGCTTATACTGTTGCTTATACTTATACTGCATATGTATATTGATAGTACAAACATACTACATTAATGCATATTGTATACACACACGCACATTGTATGTTTGCATATATATGTAGAAACTCTTAAAGGTAGAGGCTATGACTTGTCTTTCAGTCTTTAAGTCTTATGGTTTATGCAATGTCTGGCATAAAGTAGGTGCTCAATAACTTTTAATTAATGAACAGTGAAGTGAATGTGGCAATGAGTTAATTAATTAACCTGCTTAACATCCTAGAGATGAAAAATGCTTAATAATATTTCTGTCTTTGATATTTGGAGTCCATAATAAATAGGAAGGACATAAATCAATAAATAAATTATAATGGGAGATAACCTGAATTATTGTAAAAGTAACATTAGCATCTAATTCACTATATAACTTTTCTGAGTAAGCCTTTGGGTTTTCTGAAAAACAGAAGAGCAAATGCTAAATGTCATTGAATCAGTCAATCACTTGAGTGTTTATTACTGTAGGAACTACAAGCGATTTTATGAACTGAATTTCTATTTACATTTCATTGCCAGTGTATAATGGAAACTGCAAAATTGTCCTTAATTTCAGGATATCACTTACTGAAAACAGTTTTTATTTTACAAGTCTTTATTTTTAATATAGAAACAAATCTACCAGATATATTTTACATAACTTTCAAAAAGAAAAAAAAAACTATAAAAATGAAAGAACATTTAAAAAGGGAGAGAGAGAGAAGAATGAATAGTGTGGCAAAGATGTCAATCAGTGTTTCCCAGCTTTTGACCTCAGTCCATATCAAGTTCCAATCTCTAACATGTAATATATTTTATTAGTGTCACTTATGTAGTCTAGTCCCTCACTCTTCACAGCTTCATTCTGCAATTTTGGGACAACTCTAACAATAACAGTAGTAAAATGGTGATGAAAACAGCTACCAAGAACTGAGAATTTCCTATATATCCACTATCTAAGAACTCTACTTAGAATTTTATGTATAATGTTTTGTTTAATTCTCTCAGAAAGCTTATGAGTTAGGTATTTTTTTTTCATTCTAATGATGACCATACCGATACTTGGAGAAGCCAGATAACCTGCCAAAACCCACACAACTGGTATATGGTAGACTCAGGAAGTTAAACCCAAATCCATCCAGCCCATAATCACTATACTGAGTCTTCTATATTTGCAGGAGAATTAACAGACACCCAATGGCTACTTATCTTTGTATTCAGCCAGTCCTCTAGTAGAACACTGCCTTTTCCTCTAACTCACAATCTTTATAACTATGGACATCAAACTCATTTAATACCCATAACTCAAGGTATCGAACTCACCTATTAAGGCAGAATAATTGTCCACATCAAAATAAAGATTCCAGTTTCACTGGGTCACATAAGTTGTCCTCATTTGCTTGGATGGCAACCAATCCTTCATATACCTGGAAAGAATAAAATGATACATTTTATTATAATAAATAAAATACATCACCAGTATATTGATAAAAGAGTAAGTACAGATGCATGAAGACAGAAGGATATAATTAAATGCAAATGCCATTTGGAATTGTAGATAAGTACACATTGTCCAGGAAATACACATTTATGTGTTTACACACATGCCAATGTCAAACCCACAAACACATGAGGAACTTGACAAACTGAACAGCTTTTGAAGGGTGAAAGCCAGACACTTGAAAACCTTCTAAGCTCCCCTATATAAATATTTTGTGTGTTGATAGTGAAGATGATACATTAGAGTAGGAAGAAAGTAATGTTCCATGCAGAAATTTGAAGTTATTCTCTCATGATCTAATCTTCATGTAACTTCCATCACTAATATGAAAGACTTTTTTGCATGACATCTGTGTGTAAGCTGATTTCCCATATTGGGAGTGTGCTGTCCATTGCAAGTCATTTGTGAATGTGACCAAAATAAATGCTTGCTCAGAAAGAGACCTTTTAACACAATAACCAAAAATCATTATTGTAAAATATTGATAATCTAAATAATAAAAAGCATTTGGAGAAAGGAAGGACCCATAAAGAGTCTTTTGTCCATATTAATTTTATAGGATAGGATTCTGAAAACAAGAGAGATTAGGGGATCTGTCCCATATTATTCATTGAGGAAATGTCAGAACTGGAATTAGAATAGGATCTCAACTGTCCACAGCTATTCCAATATTCTTTCCCTCAAATTAGTACATATTTATGAAGAATAATAAATTTCATTTTATAATATTTTTAACTAGATCTTTTAGCAGAAGTGGACACAATTGACTCCTTCCCCCTCTTTTGAAGCTCTTTCTCCTTTGCTCCTTGCTTGTATGATTGACATTCTCCTGGTTTTCTTCTTGTATGTCCGACTAACTTTTCAATCCCATAGCCAACTTCTCCTCTCAAGCAAACTGTATTTTGGAATTGCCCCAAGGATCAGTTCTAGGGTGTCTTTTCTCACTGTGTACTTTATTAGAATCAATTCCACATTGATTATTATCACATGTGAACATGAGGACTGAGATGAATTTCATATTCTAAAATCAGAAGAGGGTAGGGGACAACTTCCACTTTTTATAACTTTCTGCACACCTGACCTTTCTGTGATGGAAAATTAAAATTATGCCTTTGGTGTAAAGGACAGGGTGAATGTATCTATGCTGTGTGGTAGGTTGGAGTATGGAATCTGGATCCAGATGGCCATAGTTCTAACCCTTGCTCTGCACCTACTAGCTGGTGATTGTCAAGCCTCAGTTTTTCCACCCTTAAAATGAAGATAATAGTAACTACTTCATAAAATCATTTCAAGTATTAAATGAGGTAATATAAAATGCTTCAGATAGTGATTGGAAAAAAAAAAATCTATGTTCTATGTCTCCTATCCTCCTTTTTGTCCTCATGATCACCATCCATATTTGAAGACTCACAGTTTCTTTTCATTCAACCCAGACTCTCATTTGATCTTCCCGTATGCAGCTATCTACCTGAGGGAGCTACTTTTTTGTTTCACTGATATCTCAAGCTTAGCATGTCCCAAATTTTCACTATATCTATTCAGTTCTAAACAATTTCCACAAGCCTGCAACTTGCTAGTTTTTTTCTGTTTTATACATGTCCCTTCCAACCACCATCGTGTCCAAGCCAGAACCCTGGTAATCATTCTTAAAACTTCCTTCCCCTTACCCCTCACATACCACAACCTGGGTATCTTGAATCCATCTATTGTTTTTTTCCATGTCCACTGCCACCACTGTAGTTTCTGACAATATTATTCATACTTTTGCTATGGTCATATTCTGAACTCTAGGTGCACTCTTGCCTACACATATTCCATCTTCCATTAAATAGGCAGAATGCTCATTTTCACAACTATGGACGACTTGGTCTAAAACTCTTAGGTGGCATTCTGTCATATTTAAGTCAAAGATCAAATTCTTTCACATGGCCTACATGATCCTGGATATTCTAGTAGATCCCCTGTTCTGACTCATCCTGTCATTCATTATATTGCAGCTACTGGCCTCTGCGAATTCCTCCAACATAAGATATGTCATGCTTATGGTGTTTGTAGACTTGCCCTTTCTTCTTTTTTTTTTTTCACACCCACTGCCTAACACCCATCACTGTTGTCTTCCACAGACACTTCCAATGAACTGCTCCTACTAATTCTTTGTATCTTAGCTCATACATCATTTCCTTAGAGCCGCCTTCCCCGATAAACCCTTCATCAATCTAAATTACTCCTATCTTTCTTTTCCTACTATCACTTATTATATTATGAATTACACATTACCTGAATGTTGATTTAATATCAGTTACTTCCCTTAGAATATAATATCAATGAGAGGAAAAACCACTCTATACCCACACATGGTATTGCTTCTTGCACATAGTATTGACTCAATTATTATCTGTTAAATAATGAGCATAATTAGTGAGCAGTAGAATATTTTTAATTGGCTTATCAGAATAAGAAATGCAATCCAAAGTCATTCAGCAAAAGTTACTGATAGAATTGAGAAAATTGATTTTGGCAAACCATGAGGACTTGCTCCTAAGCTTAACTTTGGGACAAATAATTTTTCAAGAGTCAAATCAACTCCAGAAAGAGTATAATATCAACCTATTAATGTAAAAATAGGGAAGATGGCAAATACTAAATATTATCTGTTCTCCTGCTGTAGGTATTGAGACTGTTCTTTGATTTTCTTTATTAAAGGAGTCTTTCTGAAGAATAAGATATTATATTATTAAAGTCTTTTTAAAAATAAAGTAATTATCAACAAGTGAAGTTTTACTCAAGTGTAAATTTATCTCCTGGGTGATATTTACAGAAATTTTTGCACCAAGAAATGTCGGAACTAAAAGAATGTGACATTTCAGTGAATATAATCATTTTATTGTTGAATATGCAAAAAAAAATATTTTTTAGAAAAATTAAAGTACATTAATCAAAGCATAATACCTTTCATAACTGTTCCCATTAATCAAATTCCTCCCAGGAGGTGGGTCTATGTGAAGCAAGGTTAGAGTGGGTTGTTCTTTTGCACATTAATTTCCAAGGGAAATTAATAGATACATATCCTTGTGCTCAGAATTCACTCACACAATACATGTTGCATATTAATAATTTATATTTTATGTTAATATTTTATTATTGGAATCTTTAATGTGGGCTTCACATAGTTAATTACCTACTGCAAACCTGTTCTTGTAAGTGAAATATAATCTAAATAACACAAAGAGTTTTAGAAGCTTGTAAACCATCTTGTAATGGGTGATCACATTCCACCTTAGGAATCCATTCTTGTGCATACACTAACCTTGATGTCTTAGCCCATCTGATACTGAAATAGTAAGTATTCATGTCTTCCTTACTCCCCAGGTAATTAATATCTACTCGGTCTGATGCTATGTCCCATACAAGGATCAATTCAATAAATCATTAAATTTCAAAACAATTAATAATATAAAACTAGAAAAGAATGAAAGTATGCCAAGGCAAATAATTTTTTTTTCAGGATAATAGCAGTAAATCTTCAGTCCAGCTAAGTAAAATAAGATTATTTACTCAGAAGCCACTTGTACTTAAGAAGAATTAGCCAACATTTTGATAATATTTGCTATGTATCTCAAATTATTCATAGCAGATAGAATTTCTAATTCCTTCCTACATGGTTGTGTACCGTAGCTCACCTTATGACCTTAATAATATATCCTAAAAATGTCTGTGGGTAGATCACAGAGAAAAGAGAGAAACACATTTATGTCTAGGTCTGCTTCTATTAACAACTCCTTGAGGGAAGATTCTAAGTATGATACTTTTATTCACTCATTCATTCACTCATTCATCCATTCATCTATCCATTCATTCAGATAGTCATTAGTCACTAGTTATACTAGGAATGATGTAATGTTTAAGAATAAGATCTGCCTGAGATAAAACTGGTTTGACAGACATCTTTTCAAAAAAGGCTACAGGTATGAGCCATTCTATGACATAGGGTTTAACTTCTGTATATGAAAAGGACATAGTAATTGAGTCAAGCGGAACATGAGAAAGGAAACTCTCGAGTTGGGTCTTAAAAATAGAGTAGACTTTCTCCAGACCTGGAAAAAAGAAAAAGCAAAGCAAAAAGGGAAGCTGGTTTGACAGTGCCAATTTGTTTGTAGACCGTGAGTTTGTAAGATGCCTAAAGCCATCATATACTATACTATCCTGTTATCATGGTGAGCAAAATTCCCCAGCCTACTCTCCAATATTAGTTCATTAAAAAATGCCTTAGAAACATGAGTTAGGGGTGCTGTCCAGTAAGCTAACTACTAGCCACATGTGGCTACTATATTAAATGAATAACTCCATTTTACTAGCAACAGCCAGACAGGTGTGGGTCTTATAGAATATCAACACAAGGGGTAGCTGGGTGGCTCAGTGGGTTAAGCCTCTGCCTTTGGCTCAGGTCATGATCTCAGGGCCCTGTGATCAAGCCCCATGTTGGGTTCTCTGCTCAGCAGGGAGCCTGCTTCACCCTCTCTCTCTGCCTGCCTCTCTGCCTACTTGTGATCTGTCCGTCAAATAAATAAATAAAATCTTTAAAAATTTTCAACACAAGGGCACCTGGGTGGCTCAGTGGGTTAAGCCTCTGCCTTCGGCTCGGGTCGTGATCTCAGGGTCCTGGGATCGAGTCCCGTGTCGGGCTCTCTGCTTGGCGGAGAGCCTGCTTCCTCCTCTCTCTCTCTGCCTGCCTCTCTGCCTACTTGTGATCTCTCTCTGTCAAATAAATAAATAAATAAATAAATAAATAAATAATCTTTAAAAAAAAAAAAATTTCAACACAATAAGTTCTACTACATGGTATTACATTAGCACACCCTCACTTATGTCTCCTGAGGAGAGAGAGACATTTCTAGTATGTTATGTGGAAATCAAAGTGCATTCTTCAACAGTGTATAAATGGGGAGTTATTTTCGTTAAAATAGAGTATATTATTGGTAGTTTTATTTTACATTAGAAGTCTTTCTGACTCTTTTAGGAAGAGAGCCATTATTTAAAACATTCCCATATGCAAAAGCATTCCAGATAAAACAATCGATGAATATATAAAATTCTATAACATAATATATTTCTACATAGGAGATATCTAGTAGAAAAACATGTTCTAATTTTTGCTTCACTGTTATTAAGTTGTAACAGACCATAAATTCCTTTAGTGTATTTTCTGAACATAATTTTCCTTAACATTCTCAGGTTCCTATTTATTCACCAATTTCTCCATCATTTATTTGCACTTCTGAAAAAAGTTATTGGTTTCTTTAAAATTATTCATCTTAAGCTAAGATCTCAAGTTGAGCTTAAGACTCAGATTTCAAGTTCAAGTAGGTAACAAATGCACTATTTTATGTTTCTTACGATTCTCCTGAAGCAATTTGGTCAACTGCTTGGTACATGAAACTGCCATTTTATTTTGAGAGCATTTCATGTTATCACATTTTTACTGAAAGTGTGGATTTATTGGTATAACAGACTTGCTTATCTTTTGAAAACATGGACAAATATCCCTTAATTTGAAGACACAGGTTTTTGCTTTTAATGTTGGGTTTTATAGCTTTGCCAAAACACACTCATGTAAACATACACACATACACACACACACACACACACACACACATTACTACCTTTTCTTAGGTGCAAGCATGAACGAATAGTATAATAAGGCTTCAGTGCTGATTTTCTCATTCTTTTTAACCTACTTACTCCCATTCCTTTTTCACATTTACATATTTTGTTGGTGTTACTCAAAGAAAGTTGTCATTCTGATTTGGCATGTGAGTGGGTGTCTATTCTTCAATACTTTATGTATGTAACACATTTATGGGAGATTACCAATCAAAAATTAGTTGAGATATTCATTAAGTAGCTTTAAAGACTTTTTGCTCAACTGTATTCCTAATTTTAAGAAATGTCTGAGTTTATAAGTACATTTTCCAAATTCTTCCTTTCACATACCTATTCAGTACATATTTAGTAAGTAAATGACTATAGACTAATGAGTTTAAGAAGTACAGTGGAGAACAGGATGGATAAGATCTCATAAGAGCACGTGACTTGAAAACATCAGCAAAAAAAAAAAAACTGTACTCAGTTTCTATGAAATTTGTTGTCTCAGTAAAAGCATATTAAAAGAAAAGGCATGTTGGGGCACCTGGGTGGCTCAGTGGGTTAAAGCTTCTGCCTTCGACTCAGGTCATGATCTCAGGGTCCTGGGATCGAGCCCCACATTGGGCTCTCTGCTCGGCGGGGAGCCTGCTTCCTTCTCTGTCTCTGCCTGCTTGTGATCACTCTCTCTGTCAAATAAATAAATAAAATCTTTTTTAAAAGAAAAGAAAAGGCATGTTTAAGATGAATAAAAGAAAATTCCATTTTTACCAACAGGAAGATGTTATGTGAGTGTATATGTGTCTACAAACTACCTTCCCAACACACTGGAAGCACACATATATGCATAGTATACATACATCTCTTCAAGAGTCCAGGGAAGTATATACAAAGATGTCAACAAAATACTTTTATTTTCTGAACTTTTTTACTTTTCTGTGATGTTTATTTCTTACTATTGAAGTAACCAAAAAAAAAAAAAATCCTGTGTTCACCAAAGTTTTTAACTGATGATAATATAATAATAACCTGATGATGATAATGTGTTTATGCAGTAAATTGAAGAAGGAACAATCTTTCTTGTTTACATTAAGGTGTCAAACATACACCTCAAGATACTTACATGTAAAAAGATTGCAAATATAGATATAAAAAACAGTAAAAATGTCTGTAAGAAGCTAAACACAATTTCTTTTTCTTATTGAGGTTTTTTTATTTAAATTACAATGTAGTTAAAATACAGTATTTTATTAGTTTTAGGTATGCAATGTAGTGATTCAACAATTCTGTGTATTTCCCTGTGGTCATTACAGTAAATGTATTCTTTACTCCCCATCACCTGTTTCACCCATCCTCCAACCCACCGCCTGTCTGCTAACTTCAGTTTGTTCTCTACAGTTAACAGTCTGGGGGTTTTTTGGTTTGTTTCCTTTTTTTTTTTTTTTTTTTTTAGCTTGTTTTGTTTCTTAAATTCCACATATGAGTGAAATCACATGGTATTTGTGTTTCTCTGACTGACTTATTTCACTTAGCATTATACCTTCTAAATCCATCTCATGTTGCTACAAATGGCAAGATTTTATTCCTTTTTTTAGGACTACCAGGTACTTAGCCACAAAATACAAAAACACCAATTCAACAGGATATAGCACCCCTAAGTCTATCGCAGCATTGTTTAAAATAGCTGAGTTATGGAATTTGGGCTCAATGTCCATCAATAAATGAATGGATAAAGAAGATGTGATATGTATATATATATATATATATATATATATATATATATATACACACACACACACACAATGTATATATACACATTGTATTGCATTGTGTATATATATACACATTGTATTGCATTGTGTATATATATACACAATGCAATACGAAACATGATTTCTTAACACTTGTTTGTATTCACATTTAATTACTATTTATCCATCAGACTTGTTACAGAGCAGCAGCAGTCTAGGACTGACTGTTTTCCATTGCAATCTGTAAGCATATATCACTCAGTATTAAAATAGAAGATAAATTTTTCCTTTTATCAAAGAAATAGTACATGCACATAATGTTAACATTTGGTGGACCTTTTAGCTCAGAGAGGATCAGTGGCTTGCTTGAGATCACATAGGAGCTAGTGGCAGAACTAAAGGTATAAACTGGGTTCCCTGAATTCTTTTCTTTTTACTATATCACATTTCTAAATAGCATAAACTAAATTGAGCTGAATAATGTGCATGAGAAGTGCTTAAAATAAATGCGGGTTTGTTTCTGCATATACTAGAATGACTCTTAATTGTTTTTGTAGAATCTACCTATTGCTGAGCTTGAATCCCAACTTTATTTTACAAATCAGATTATATACTATCCAGATTAAAAATGTGTCCTGAAAATCTTGGCAGAGCAAGCTAATCCCAGGGCCATCTGTTTTCTGGATCGCTTTTGGAACTTTTGTTGAAATCAGTTCTGCTAACACTATGAATTTCAGTGTCTCTTCTTCAAGGGACTGAATTATTCAGTGTTGGACAAAAAATATTCTAAGCACTAGGCTTAAAATTTTACAGTAGTTGATTGAGGAAAAAAATATATTCCTTTAGAGATGGTCATGCCTTAGAAAGTGAATCTCAGTATCAAATCATATTTAAGAAATGCTCAGGGGAGTGTGATCCATACAGCTCCAGAGAAAACCTAGACTAATGTAGAGTAGAGAAGATGACAGAATCTTGACATTTGAAGAAAATTTAGAATCTGTCTAGGAAGTCAGAGGGTCACCTGGCCTTTTCCAAAAGAGCCAATTCCATGTGGGGATGTCCCTACTTAGCAGAAATCTCTTCCTCATCTCATGTCTTCTTCTGACCTCTCTGGAGTGCAGCATTACATCCTTTCCTGGTGTTTGATAAGATACAAGAAAAAAGAGGTGTATTTATAGAATGACTCCACAACTTTGGAGCTCTCCTATGCTGAAGGGAAGTCATTGTTTTCAAGGTTGAGGGGCACTGAAGAGACTCTCTATTGTTCCACTCATATCACAAGACCTTATAGTTTATACTTTTCCTTTTTATACAGATGACAGAGCCCAGGTTATAACCCACTTCACAATGAAACCTTCCTAGAGGAATCATGATGCTCCCTTATGCTCTCTGTCATTTATTTAGCAGAGAACAATCTCTCCATTTATTATCTTTCATTGTCATTTTTACTACCATGCAATAATATGTCCTAATTCAAGGGAACAGAAGGTAGGTTATTTCACACTTGTCCTATTTGAGAGTTAAAAAGGAGTTCTGCTCATTGTTGCCACTCAGAAACCCAGAATGAGGGAGACCTCATCTCACATAAGTCCAAGACTATTGCAAGTAATGAGAAAGAGCGGTGATGAATCACATACTAGCTCTTATTTTGTCTACTCACATTTCACTGGATACAAGTCAGCTGTCCACACCTGACTTAAAAGAAGGGTGGGTGGAGGACATGGGGAGATGGAGAGGAGAAGGGAGTTGGGGGAAATTGGAAGGGGAGATGAACCATGAGAGACTATGGACTCTGAAAAACAATCTGAGGGTTTTGAAGGGGCGGGGGGTGGGAGGTTGGGGGGGCCAGATGGTGGGTATTAAGAAGGGCACGTATTGCATGGAGCACTGGGTGTGGTACATAAACGATGAGTTCTGTTACACTGAAAAGAAATAAATAAAAAAAAAGAAAAAAGAAGGGTGGAAGAGTCCAATCCTGTCATGTGTCCATAATGCAGCCATTAGGATATGTGAATAGTACCAGTGATTAGCAAAATGGGCATAAGGATTGGGGGGGGGGGGCACTAAGATGAGAGTCTTAAGACCTAAACAGCAGGTTTCTATACAGAAAAGATGAACATATTGCTAAGAATGTGGTAAAGAGGCTTGACTACATATAGCCAAGTACCAAGTGTGTGTGTATACACACACACACACACACACACACACACGTGTATATATATATATCTCCAAACCTCTCCTCACCTCTCCCTCTCTCTCTATCTATACATATATAGATATATATATCTATATATAGATATCTCTCTCTCTCTCTCTCCCTCTCTCTCTCTCTCTCTATATATATATATATAATGACCAATATATAGCCAATATAACCTTTGTGTGTGTCTGTGTGTAGCCCAGCCTTTTCCATATATATATATATATATATATATATATATATATATATACACATATATAAAATAGCCAAGCCTGTGTGTGTGTGTGTGTGTGTGTGTGTGTGTGTGTGGGTGTTATAAAGAAGCTTGGCTGAAAGCATAGTTTATATCAGAGAGAGAAGAATCAGGTTCATTCAGAGGAGAAGAATAGTTGAGAATCAAACAAGTGTAGTGAAAAGCACATATGCCCACATATGTGAATGAACAAATATTCTCCAACCTAAGATTTATATTAGGACAGAATACAGAGCTTAGGCTACAGGATAATGGTACAAAAACTCACTAACTATCTTGGTCAACTTGAATATAGGTCAATCTCTTTTGTCCTTGTGTTCCTCATTTTTAAAATAAAGAGCTTGGGGCAGCTAATTCTAATATTTCTTTCTAGAGCTAATCTTTTGAGATTCTCTATCTTAGGTCTGTTCCTTATTCTAAGAAACATTTGGTGAAATTTGAGACTCAAATGAAAAGAATTTAGAATTTCTGCTGACATAGAATTCAAATATTTTATATATATTACACATAAATATGAAATATATGATAAACATAAAAATTTTTTATACAATGTTTGGATTTTATTCATAGTAAGACCTATCATATAAGACATATATATGTAATGATATATATCATATATATGTAATATATATATATATATTAAAAAATTGGGAATTCTATAACTTAAAATCCATTTTGGGAAGATTCATTTGAGAAAAGTCAGCTGTCCTCATCATATGATGAAATATTTAGTGCATGGCTTCCCCAAGATGGCCAACCAAAATTACAAGATGGTTTTAAATGGAACTAGATACCGAGCTATGGCAAAAAAAAAAAAAAAAAAAAATTAATTTCCAGTTTGCCAATCACCCTTCATGGGTCTATACTGACTTCCTGTCATCACTGATCTACCAGGATTTAAATGGTACTCTGAGTTCAGAAATCTCCATTGACTCTTTCTAATCTCCTCAATTGTTTCACCCAGTTATCTAGGACATAGACCTAACAGCATTTTCAGAATGATGAGTAAAGTTTCTGACTAGGAAGTATTACTAAAGATTAAGTGTTGTGAGAGTCATCTGACAATTTAAATGTCATCTCAATTTATTAGTGTAATAAGGAGACAATTATGAGTGAAAGAGTAGAAATAAAACTTTTGTCCTAAGTCTCTCAACTGACTAGTGCCTGAAATTCCATCATGAGAATAATCTCTTTGACTGGATACACAGGCCCTACAACTACCTCCTTATAAAAATAAGTGGTCCTGAAATAAAATTAATTTCTGTAATCAGCATAAAGCCCCAAGACACTGGAGAGATAGAGACAAGAGAGAGAGAGGTCTTTCCTTCTCCGACTGTTGTCTGAATTATTTTTAAGGTTAGGAATTCAGGTGAGTGGCTTTTTTTACAACTTCAGTTGTCTAATTAGCACTGTTTTTGAGTGCCTCTTTTGGTGGGTACTGTGGTTCTAGCAGCAACACTGTGAAATAGAAGACATCATTAACCAATTCCACAAAGAAAGAGTTTCGTTGAAGTTGAGTAGCTTACCCAAATGTACCCAGAAGGAAAGCTGGGAAACAGAAGTCTGGCTGACTCAAATCTGTGCTCTGTCCAGTAAGAAAGAGGGAAAGGGGGAGGCTGCCTTTTTCTCTGAGTAAAATGGGAGATGTTGTGGATTGTACTGATTATCAGTCTGGCTTTTGGATCTTAGAAGCCATTCATGGAAGGAGATTGCAGAAGGAAATTCTTAGAAGGAAAAGTTAGAAGCTGAGGGCTCCTGAAATTCCCTCCACCTTTCAGTGTTCTTTCTAGTGCTCTGAGTCTGTCTGGGAGCTTTGACATGACACAAAAGAGGCTTTCCTTTAAAGCACCAGCTTGGCACAAAACCCTTTTCCCAGTAATTCGGCCTTATTCTAGCCTGGGTCATTTTGGAGCCAAGACCCAAGCCAACTCACCTAACCTAAGTCTTGGCCCTGACCCTCCTCCACTGTCTCCACTGGTCAAGAGAAGTAGGTACCGCTTCACCCAGAGGGAATCTCTCTCTCTGAGCAACACCTTCTTCTCTAAAGCACGAGCAACTATAGATCATGTGACAACTCTCTATAAAATTCTCAGAATGTTCTGTAACAGTTCACATGCAGCATGTTGGTGTCTGCTGCACTGGAAATCCATATATTGTCTAAAGTGAGAACAGAGCTCTTTCCCAAGCCCAGAAAGACCTACATTTCACGTTTCTGTTGATAGGATTATTGTCTTTAGAAAGGAGGACCGATTAAGGGAGCTAATGTGAGCAAACAGCACAGCATTAACGATCTGTAGAATATCCTTTCAATAATGTGCGGCCTAATCCTTTCTCATTTGGGGCATTTAAAAGTCTTACGTTTATTCTGCTCCTTGCAACCTGCCAATACACTAATTTTTTTTTTCTCTTGACATGACAAACAATTGGGTAAAACCTGCAAATGTTAAAGAGCCAAACTCGGGGCGGGGGGGAGGGGGAACAGTTACAGAATTTAAACAATTCATTTTATTAAACTTGAAGCACAGTAAAGCATTAAATGTCATATTAGTAATAATTGAATAGCAAGTTTGTATTAGCTGAAGCACCAGAAATGTTTGTATTTATTGATAGCAGATGTTTTAGTATCCTATCAAGTCGACCTCTTTAGAAACTGCCTTAGGTTCCAATGTGGTTTTTTCCTACAAATCTGATTATATCCTAGCCAGGAACAAAGCAGGGTAACAATTAACTAGCAATCTTTTAGGAGTATTTTGTCATACAATGCATTAAAAGCCAAAGTGACAACAATGGTAACAAAAGGGATTCTGCTAATGTGTACTATAAGAACAAAAATGTATTTATGACTATTAAATGATCATATGACCTGTTTTCCAGGATTGTGCTAATAAGTTTCAGATTCATTTGGTGAAAATATTCACTTTTTTGTTTTTTAAGATTTTAGAGGGCTTTATTTTCCAGAGTTTGAGCATAGTTTTTTAATTTTATAATCATTTCTCTAATAACAGCCCTAAATAAGTCTCCTTCCATTTCCACATGCCTAACTGAAAATTATCCAACAAATTTAAATACAAACTTCTCCCTACTTTTCAAGGTCCCCATCCTCTGCCCATGTCCTAAGCAATCTGTATCAACTCCCGTAATTCTTATTAAAAAAGAAGAAAAGAGGTGGGGATTATCTATCATATGTTGTAGATCTTCAAATTGAAAACATTCACATTTTTAAATGCTTTTAAAACATTGTCCAAACGATGTGCTTGTATCATCAACAGATTAGAGGACATATCCCATTTCTAATGACATCAACCAGAGCTATTCTTTTGCTATATAATCTAGGCTGAACAACTTGGTATCCTGTGTAAGTATGTTTTTAACATTTACAATTTTTCTCTTTCAATCCCACTTTACCATTTTAGAAAAGATGGGATGTTACATTGTATTTCAAAGTAGAATCCTATTGAAAAAGATGTACATAAACTCCCCACAAAATGTGAGTGCTCCTGCTACCAATGTTACAAAAAGTTTCACTGTATTGGAGTTTCTTCTTTGATGGAGCTCTCTGTTCTCTCTGTTTCAATAGTATCACCTACAAGTATTTTCAGTCCTATTCATGGAGTAGATTTCCTGATATAAAAATACCAAAAGGTGGTTCCTGGCTTTTCTCCCTAATGTTGTTATTAAGTGACTGAAGGCATGGCCCTTGTTCTCTTTAAACTATCGGGATTTCCTTGTTCATTTGAGCATATAAAGGAAATGCTAGTTTTCCAGCACAATCTTAAAGAGGGAATTAAATGGCACTTGATTCTCTAGTTCTTTCTGCAAAAGAAATATACATAATTCTCAGTATGTTCCTCTTTTGTATATACAGAAACAATGATTAGGTGTGTGTGTGTGTGTGTGTGTGTGTGTGTGTGTGCGTGTGTGTGTATGCATGTTAAATTCCTGGTAGAATAAACTCCCATTTGCTTAGGTCTTTGCCAACTGAAGATGAAAGATCAGTCTTATTTCTTGAAGCTATAACACCACTTGTAATGTTTAAGGGATGTGGTTGAACAGTAAAGTTATCAGCACCTAAAAGTTAATGGGATTTTTCAAAATCCTTCAGTAAATATCTAAACATCACTGATGATCTAAAGACCCTTTACCAATGGGAATAAACATGAGTTTTACTGAGCTGAACTAATGTAAGTGCAGTATCCAACCACCTTCCAGATAAATAACAATAAAATACATTGTAATTTGCAAGACATGGGTTTAGTTTACTATAAATCGGTCTTCCTAGTTATTGACAAAGTTATTACCCAATATTTATTCAACATAGGTTCTTAGAGATTGTACAGATTCTATTAAGGAAAGAAGGCATTCTTACTAACTAACTCTAAGTTAAAAGAAAGAATAAATCACCACCTCCCTATATGGAAATGGTGACATTTGAAAGCAGAGGGAAAATGCAGAGAGGGAAATTAAGCCAAATTCACCCTTCTTTTTTTTTAAATCATGACTTAATTCCTCAGGGGGATTCCAGTTGGTTTTGCTTCGTAGACAACAGAAATTCAGGATATTCTTTCGTGTTATATGTCCTAGAACTCAGATATTCTCATATCCCCAGGGAATCCCCACCATCAGTTAAGCAGAGTATCTCCTTCCAATGGCTGGATTGCTTCAGGAATGATTTGGGACCCGACCCTGGCTTTGCCAGGAACCAGCTGCACTATCTGAAATAGGGTCTCTCCTCACTCTACCCATCTTAACCCAGCAGTCCCCCAAACCACACGAGTCAGCTCTGCTCGTATCCTCTTCCGCTTCTGCCTGTGATAGCTGGAGGATGTTTCTTAACCATCAGGCTCATCCATTTCTGATTGCCCTTCCCATTGGTGCTTCTACCTGAATTTATGAATCCAACTAGATGCTCCTAGCCGGTTACATTTGCCATTCCTAAGAGGCTATTCCAAACAGGGACAGTTTCTTGATTCCACAGAGCCCCCCTACTGACGCTGTTGCTCTCTGCACATAAACTTGCCCTCAACGTACAGCTTCTCTATGTCCATATCTATATACCTACTGTGAGAGTGCTCGTCTTCATGTATTTCATTTTTTAATTTTTTAATTATTTTTTAAATTTTATTTTATTTTTTCAGTGATTCATGTAGTTCAGAGGAAGCACTGGAGCCCTCCCAGTCAAAACATATTCTACTTCACCCCACTTTCATGGTGGATCTTGTTTTTGTTGGACATGAAGCTTTAAAATTTGCAGGACTTTATTTAAGATAAGGAAATAAAAATTATGAAATAAAATGTGCCTTAATGGATTAAGGTTTTAAAAATCACACCTTAGCATATGTACAAAACATGCGACCATGTGAAGGTATTGCTAGCGCTCCTTTCCTGACCTTGGCAGGGGTCTAAGCAGGTGAAGTCCCTGAGCTTAGTTACCTTCCTGTCTTCACAGCCTTGCCCTTGTCAACTACAGTTCACTAAGCCCTATGGTTCCAAGGCAGCCATTGTCAGTAATGAATTAACTTCCCTCCTTTGTTTCTGTAATGAATTAACCTCTCTCCCGTGTATCTAAATGTATCTTTGGCAGAATGGAGAAAATAGGAGCTTCAGACTTTGTCTCTTTTAGGACTTCTATTTCGCGTGTAACCCCTATTGAGAATGGCTGCGTCTGCTTTCATCTTCTTTAGGATTTAGCTCTTGTTAGACTGTTGAACCTAACTTGTGTTTTCAGCCTTACCGACTACCTACTCCCTCACCAATGTATGTACACACACACACAGACACACACACACATGCACGCACACTGGTGCTCCAGCCCTGGTAGAGGGAGATGGCAGATTTTTGTGTTTACGTGTCATAGGCCAGTGTTTTTTCACCACTTACGGGAGTTGAAATGTTTGGTTCGTATTTGTAGGCTAGGATAACCAACAAGAATTTTTTTTCCACAGTCCTGTGCACTGAAGCTCACAAGACAGATGCAACAAGGAGAAAAGGCATTTCCAGGCACGGGAGGTTGGCAGTCAGTTGGTGGCAATCTCTGTACACTCTCTGGCCGTGCAAACAGCATTTGGCTCTAGACAGAAAATAGGATGGGAAGAAAGTAGAGGGAAGAAGTTGCTACAGCAATTTATCACCCCAGTTCCAGGTTATTAAATTCATACTGCATCGGCTTTTAGCATCTTTGGTATTGATAATGAATACCAACTGTGACTTAGTAATTTTAGGGCTAGAAGGAAGGAAGAAGTTAAGGTAAATAAAAACAAAAAGGGGCACCTGGGTGACTCAGTTGTTTGAGGGTCTGCCTGCAGCTCAGGTCATGATCCTGGGGTCCTGGGATCGAGTCCCACATTGGTGGGCTCCCTGCTCAGCCGGGGGTCTGCTTCTCCCTCTGCCCCTCCTCCTCATGTGCATGCTTTCGCTCTCTCACTCTCTTGCTCATTCTCTCTCTCAAATAAATAAATAAAATCGTTTAAAAAATTCATATAGCTCAGCATATAGGAAGAAAATATGCACGTAACTTTTATTTTCAATATAGGTGTCTTTAAAAATACATCATCAGATCTACTACATTTTTATTTAAATGTATATCAGTTTTCTGCATTGGTTGAGTGATTGTGGAGATAACATTGAAATTTGATAAAGATTTCTTATGTTTATCTTAAACTTAAGGTAAAAAGAGTCAGTGTAAGAGTTGATCATGAAGGGTAACACCAGGAAAATCCTTGATTTCAGAGGACAAGTAACTTCCAATGCCTCCCTCCATGAATTGTTGGTCATCTAATACTGTCTGTCTACTATTTAGACTGTACCGTTTCAACATTTAGGGTATCCTCTAAAGACATATATTTTAATTCTCTTACTCACTTGACAAGCTTGTATACTTTGACACGTGTTCTGTGCAAGAGGCCCTTGTCTGTGCCAGGCCAGGATCAATCCAAAGATAAATATGGCCAAAACCCTGCGATCAGACCACCCCCTGTCCAGTAGCACACGAGCAGAATACATGCTCTGCTGTGGGTTTACACGGAGGAGAAGCTCGTGGTCCAGCAAGGGAAAGAGAAGGGGTGCTGGGAGAGTGGGATCCAGGGGAGGCTTCCTGAAGAAAATAGTACATACGCCGCCGCAAGAAGGAGCAGGCATGGAATAGACTGTGACAGACAGAAAGCCTGGGGATACTGAAGTCGAGAGAATTTAGTAGTAATAGAAAATACAGCACTCCCACAAATATAAGTTAGAGCAGCAGACATCGATCACACGTTTCTCTGTGGACAGCCTCACAAGCTTCCTCTCAGGCTAGAAGGTGCTCTAGGCTGCTGGACCCAAGATCTCCACGAGAAAGTTCTTTGTGAATGAAAAATACTTCGCGTCACCCATGCCCCCTTCAACAGCACATCCTCAGAAATCAGCTTAATACTCACTTCCTCACAGAAGGCTCTGTTCACTCCCCAGACTCAGTTAGACCCCCTACTCAGGCACAGGCTGGCCTAACTCCAACTCCCCCTTTCTGTAGTACTAAGAGCTAGTTATTATGTGCCGGGCTGTATTTATCTCTTGAATCCTCACCACAGCCCTTTGAGATATGGTGAGCTAGGTGTGGTGGGTAACTTGCCTAAATTCGCACTGTCACTAAGTCCTTGGGCTAGGATTGGAGCTCAGATCCAGAAACTATGCTCTTAGTCACTGTGGGATATCACCTGTCTGCTTGCAGTTGGACGGTGGAAAACTACATATACATGTATGGGTACACATGCTGGGGTATGGGGGTGAGAAAGAAATTTAAAATTTACTATGCACAAGAAACTCCATTTAAAAAAAATGTGGCATTCCTTAGTTTTAAAAAATCTGAATTCTAAAATACTTATGTAGGGAGTTGATATTTTTAATTTTAATTTTTTATTGAGGTAGAACTGGGATATAACATGTCAGTTTCAGATGTCCAAAATAATAATTCAGAATTTTATATATGGTGACATGATCATCCCAGTAAGTCTGGTTAACATCCATCATCAGACATAGTTACAATTCTCTCCTTGTGAGAAGAACTTTTAAGATCTACTCTCTTTGCAATGTTCAAATATACAATAGAGAATCATTAAGTATGGTCACTACCGTGTACATTACAAGTCCAGGACTTAATTGTTTTATAACTCAAAGTTTGTACCTTTTGTCCACCTCTGCCCATTGAACTGACAAAGATCCAAATGCATTCTTACTGTATTGGCTTAATGAACAGTTCTATATAATTTAGAATCCAGTTAGCTTAGCTTCATGATAAGGATAAAGATACAAGAATTTGCTAAATACATAATCTCTCCTCTCCTCTGGAGAATATATTTCTCATGCATAGTCAACTTTGAATTTACCTAGAGTAGCTTTTATAATCTGGAACAATTCTCCTTCAATTTCATTTTACACAGAGTGGTTACTATTCTTGCCTCTAAAAGGTTGGGACCTCTTTTGTTTGTTTGTTTATTTTTAGTGGGCTTTGAAATATCATTTGAGGGAAAAGCCCATCTGATGTCAGTGCTTTCTTTGTTGAACTTCCACTGAGTCAGCCTGAGATAAATGGAATTTTCTTCTTCAATCCAAGGCTTAATTATGGTAATTAGTCTGTGCAATTTGTAAAGTTTGGCAGCCAATTCAGGTCCTAATATGCATAAGCTTCTTTCTGCTACAAATTGAGTAGGTTTTAATCAGTTTTTAAAAGACAGTGTCTTACCCTGCCTGCGTGCCATACTCTTAGATTTTGAGATTGAATGTTATTTCAAACTCTGCTACATCATTAGCAGTTTTGATATTTTTAATATTCATGAAGCTTTCATCTTAGCATTAATCCCCCAGCATCTGTGATTATGACGGGCACTCAGGGATCTGTCTATTGTGTGTCTGTAGAGAATGAAAAGCCCAGCAGCTCCTGGCAGTAAATTAACCCTCACAATGCCACTTGGTGCCAAATGCCTTTTGAAATGTTGCCTTCTGCTCCGAGTCTTTCTGTTCAGATTTCACACTCATGTTTGATTCCTCAACAGACTCATGCTTCATTTTGTTCTGACAGCCATCTGTGACACTATGGATTTTTTCCCCCTCTTTTTCATTCAAAAGCCCTATCTTTCACCAGTGTTTCCCCCCCCCCCAAAATGGGCATGGTAATCAAATGAGGAAAAAGAGCCCAGGGTACTAATTCTTACTTCATTATGTGAATGTTTATGCACATTGGGGGAATTTATAGAAACATACACGATTTTTTGACAATGCTTCTTCAGAATGAATTCTTAAGTCACTGAGAATTTCTTCACTTACTGCTATTTTTAAACATGCACCAGATTCTCTAAAATACACTACTCTTTTAAGCATTAGTTTCATTCATTAGATTTTCCTATTCTAAAGAGATAAATTGGAATTCTTGAAAAAGGAATGACTAGGATGCGTGCAGTTATAGTAAGTACACAGCTTTCACTGGCCAATATGTGTCTTTAAATATATAGGTGTACAGATGGATAGGTAACCAAGTTCAAATTGCCAGAAATTGAGGTGAAAATCAATACTTCCTTTCCAGTTTCTAGCAATATTTTATCATTCTACTCTGAAATATTTCTCACTCTTGCGGGTAAAAGAGGGCTTCTAATTAGCCACATGTCATGTATGCAGTAGGACAAATATATTTTACTTCATAATTTTTCCCAAAAAAACAACCTTACTTCTAGAAAAAAAAAATCAAAGATGCTATTTCTTAAATTACAAGTGAGATCAGAACTAGAATAAAAAAGAGTCACCATGTTTAAATACAATTTTAAAGAATAAGCTTCATATTGTGAAGACTGTAAAGAGAGTAATGTAGCGAGAACCTCAGGCAGCTGAAGCCAGTAATCCTTTATAGGAAACCAAGAAGGGCAAGGGTGGAGAACAAGTCCCTTGGCAAACTGGGGTGTGTTCTCAGGAAGCCATGTTCAATTCCTGTGAAAGAAATAGACTCAGTAATCATCCATTCTTACTTTCTGAAATCTCTGAGATTTCCTTTAAATGTAAGAAAAGATAGCTAATTTGTAATGTTGTTCTTTCGTCTACGTGAGGAAATCATTCTCTATAGCCTTCTAAATGGGGGGGGGGAGGTGTGGAATGGGACCCCTTGAGTGACAGGAGTGAAGGGTGGCAGGGGAAAGGTTGGAGTAGGAGGGTCCGCCCATCCTATATACCCTACCTAGCCCCTTGACCTTGTAGGGAGGAGAAGGTTATTAAAAAGGAGAGTGGTCTGGGCTGGAAGAATGTTCCATTTGAGGCAATAAACTTGTTAGCAAAGCACTAAGAATTCTTGCTCCACAGTCCAAGCAGCTAATGAAGATCCATAGTGATAGTCCTAAAAATTTCAGGAAATGTTACCTGCATATCTAACTTGGAAAAATATAAAATGTAGTGGACGCAACCCTGTATTTTTACTGTCATTGAGACCTAAGCTTATTATTCTGATGGATTGAAAAAAGAATCTCAGCTTCCCTTTGGGGCCAATGCCCTACCTAGAGATGCTAGAAGTGGCTAAGGTAGCAATAGGGAAAGGGAAAATTCTAGAGAAAAACAAATTTTTGCAGAAGTAATTATTTTTGAAAAAAACTTGAAACTCTATAAAACATCTACTTCAAACTTTAGCAAAGTCTCTCCTTTAATAATATAAAAATCAATATTATCATATTTACAATATTCTTCTTTATAATAATAAAGATTATTGGCAAGTCATCTTTATTTATTGATAAATGACAAAACCTATATTTTCCCCAAAAATATAGGTTATTTGCCCTAATTCTGTGAAGCCCAGAGATAACTTAAGTTTGTATTACCTCACTAGATAAGTAATCGGTGCATTATAAACCAACGTATTTTATAGAACTTGAGGTTTACATTTACTAAACCAAGATTTTAAATTACATTCATGGAAAATAAAATATCATATTTAGGTGAATCCCAAAATAGGGACTGTAACATTCTGAATAAGGAGGAAGAAAATGCTGGGTAAAATAAAAGGCTTCAAATATGCTTAAGTCTAAGTGTTTTAAACAGATAATTGGAGGAAACCACTAGAGTGGATGATTTTGTTGCCAGAGCATTACACACTAGCTATTTCTTAATATTATTTAGGGAGTTTAATGAAATGGATAACTTTCCTTTGAGGTCATGATCTTAGAGATTAGACATCTTTGTTGCTCTGTCTCTAAATATAAGGAATGATATAAACATGCATTGGAGAATATTCAGGTAAAAGATACATGTGCTTTGCAAAAGTATGTTATTTGAACATTTCCTCAAACTTCAGGAACTTTCTTGACAACCCGTAGCCTGGGAGACTTTGGGCAGCTGGAAGTCCTATGGGCTTAGAGATCTGTCTCAGTTCCATTTTTTTCCCTATTCTTTTAGATATAAACCAGAATGACCCCAACCCCATGGTAGCCAGTGGATTAGCCTCGCCTTCAAAGGGTTGAGTATGGAGGTATAGGAAAGAAAGAGAAAATAACCAGAACACTGCCAGACATCCCTTTGTTTATTATTTTATAAAATCATAATTTTCATCTTGTAAATGGAATGATATAATCCATAGAACATGTATATGGCTTTGTAACATTTCATCTGAGGTTTTGAGGGGCAAACGAAACAGGAATAAGTTAGTGATTATCTTCCTTAATCATTGTGGCTGAAAACGACAAACATTACAAGGTTAAATGAAAAGAAACACAAATGGTATTTTTTTTCTTTTTTTCAAAAATGCATTAAAAATAGACCTTTTCTCCCTGGTTTTCATCATCTGAACATTAATATCCAGCCTTATCTGACACGAGAGCCTTTAAAAGTGAGCAGTAAGACGACTTATCGTAAAATCAGTTTTGTCCTAAGTTGGGAAATAAGCTTTCTCAAAATCTGATTACTGGGCTAGTGCATTCAGTCACTGTTATCATTCTGAGGAAGATGAATTTCCAGGTATTGCTATTTGTCTATGCCATTAGAGTTGACTCTTAATTAGAGGCTGTGAAATACAATTCTAGTAGTGATTATGAAGGTACTGATTGTCTTCCCCAGTCGTTGTGCATGGATGTGTAAACTGGTACTCATTTGTAAGTACTTGACCCACGTGAAACACCTCCCCTACTTTTAGCGTTCATCACCAAAACAGACCACACCTCCAAGAATCTTCAGCTGTACCAAGGCAGATATGAAAACAGCTGAACTACTGAGTTTCACGAAATTTTTAAGAACAGGTACATAAGCAATATCTCTTAGGAACAGAGAAGAAAAAGCTATCAATACGTCTTGGGAAAATCAAGAGTTAGCATGAGTCTTGTAGGGTGGACAGAAATTCTCTGATCCTAAATAAGAAAAGTATTTCCACCTGGAAGAGTAGATTTCATAAGCAACATAAAGTATATGGCATAGCCTAGGAATGGTGAGCATTGCAGTATAATCGTTAACAATTCACGGGGTAGATATCATGGGAAGGATAGCTGGAAAGATAGAGTTTGGGATTAAAACAATGAAAACAATGAGATACACATAATTAGGAGCAATGCGGTTCTGTACTTTTTAATACAACCTTGTGGCAAGTCTGGGATCGCTCAAAATTAACAAAAATGAGGACAGTCTGTGATGACCCCACTGTGAGAGCACTGTGTAATCAACACTGTCCTGTTGAACATGGCGGATACTTAGAGGGTAGGTCTGGGAAAAGCACATTTTCAAGGCTGCCATCTCCTGAGGGAACCATTAAATATAGAATATTGGACATTGTAGTTTAAAAGAATAAGGATGTTTCAGTTAATAGAATGAAGAGATTTAGTTAAAGGATAAGGACGTTTTCCTTTTAAAGATAGATGCTGATGATTTTTTTGTTGTTGCTTATTTATTTGTTTGAACACTTTTTTTTTTTAATTTTATTTTTTGTAAACATATAATATATTTTTATCCCCAGGAGTACAGGTCTGTGAATCGCCCGGTTTACACACTTCACAGCACTCACCATAGCACATACCCTCCCCAATGTCCATAACCCCACCCCCACTCACCCAACCCCCCTCCCCCCAGCAACCCTCAGTTTGTTTTGTGAGATTGAGTCACTTACGGTTTGTCTCCCTCCCAATCCCATCTTGTTTCATTTACTCTTCATATGATCTCCCTGATATGAGGGAGAGGAGATGCAACATGGGGGGTTAAGGGGGTAGGAGAAGAGTAAATGTTTGGACACTTTTGTAGTCATTCACAATAATCTGCAATGATCACAATTTGAGCCAAGCTCCTGCAAACACATGAAAGATCAAAAATAGTTAATCCGAAGTGTCCTATATGCTCTCACTTCATAAGCATTAAGAATTAGTAATCCACTGGGTCATTGCTTTTCGCACTGACTACTAAGAAAATTTGGAGCAATTTAGGAGACCCTCAGAAACTTAGTAGGCTTGGGTAGCTTTTCTTACTGTCCTCGTTACTGGTTACAAGTCTTACTTCTGGCTCCATTTTTACGTCTATTCATTGGTTTTACTCTAGCACATACTGTTAATTTACATATTGCCTTGTTATACTTTACATATTCATACAAGCACTGATATGGTTATAAATGTTTTAACAATGGCTTCTCCAGAGGGAAGGGATGTGACTGTGTGTGCGTGTGTTAGTATAATACTGATATCATAATGTATAGTACATAATTTATAAGTAATAATACTATAGAGATCATGTTTTTGTTGTAGATTTCATATAGAATCCATTGATTCTCAGAGAATATTTTAATTGATTTCTCCCTAACTTTTAGCCAGCTTATGGTTTTGTTCTGACATCAATGTTGGTCAATATTTTCATTTACACTAATGATAGTAAGACAAAGTGTAACAATAAAGATGTGAAAGACCCTTTGTTAGAAAGAACTTCACTTGTTCATCAGTAAGTGATGACCTCTTTGCTGAAACAATTAGTAGTTTTTAAATAATGGAAGAATATTTTCTCTTTTTTAATGCATGCTATTTATAATATAATAGCTACTGATATGGCATAAGTTAAAGCTGTGTTATTAATATTTTCTTCATCACTTTCTGTGGATAGTCAACAAAACAATAAGTCAATATCTGGTGAGTAGGGTTTCTTTCCAATTTCTGTGGCATAAATACTGAAACCATGTCCGGGATCAAACTACTAACATGATTTCCCTGAAAGTAAAATTGAAAAGAAATGCTCAGTAACACACTATTATGTAGTATGTCTTTCATACAGATAAATACATGCAAATAACATCAAGGTCATGATCATAGTAAAAATTAGAAAATTAGGAAACAATGAGTTTTTAGTATCTACCAGCTTTGTTTTAATACACTTAAATGTAAATTTGTATATTTACTTCTTAATAATAAATTTATTAAATAATGGATTTTGTTAACTGGCTTATAAAATCCCTGAAAATGTATCAGTTGGCTCTTGGGAATTAGTACATCTGGATTTAGCACAGAACTGAAAAATATAAGCCGCATAAAACTTTCCAAATGATGGGGAGTTGTATATAAAGCAAATCCTTTGCTAAAAGGAAATGAACACAAGGTAAAAAAATAACTTATTTCAGATGGATGCAAGTGCCCAGCATGAAAACCAAACTGATGAAAAATCAACTCTATTTACTTGCTAATTTGTTTATCCTTTAGCCTTCTTTGACTAAATTTTACTGGCAGGCTTGTTTTAATATGTATTTAAATTCCTGAGAGAGAAAAGATAACTTGCTAAATTCACTGGTATTAATAACGTTTGTGTCCAAAAGTACATGTAAGGCAACATTTTTTCCCCTCTAAAATAGATTTGCAGCAAATCAACAAAAAATTGCATTGCCTTAGTTAAGTTCAGACATGGAAAGGAGATTGGATTTAAGCTGCTGTATGAAAAAGATACTAATTTTCAGTTTAGGCACAAAACCATCTGAACATTTCAGATCGTTTCCTGGTTAAAGTGGCAAAATATTTACAAATACAATTCTTAGATACCTAAGGAGTGGGCTTACTGGAGATCACATGGATTGATGTTGGTGTGTTTACTTGACTTGGATTATTTTAAGAAGAGAAGTGTGACCATTAATTGTTAACTAAACTGGGAACACATTTAAATTTTCAGACAAAACACAACCTAAATAGCACACCCCAGCCTCTGACAGTGTTCATGTGTTAACAGAAATGAGTGGGTGGCTCAGTGGGTTAGGCCTCTGCCTTTGGTTCGGGTCATGATCTCAGGGTCCTGGGATCAGCATCGGGCTCTTGGCTCAGCGGGGAGCCTGCTTCCCCCTCTCTCTCTCTGCCTGTCTCACTGCCTACTTTTGATCTCTCTCTTCATCAAATAAATAAATAAAATCTTTTAAAAAACAATTAGAAGAAGACGAAGAAAAAGAAGAAGAAAGAAAAAAATGAGTGGTGTGGGGGCACCTGAGTGGCTCAGTCGGTTAAGCGTCTGTTTTCAGCGCAGGTCATGATCCCAGAGTCCAGGGATCAAACCCCACAGGGAGCTCCCTGCTCAGTGGGGAGTCTGCTTCTCCCTCTGCCTGCGGCTCCCCCCGCTTGTGCTCTCTCACTCTCGCTCTATCTCAAATAAATAAAATCTTCTTAAAAAAGGAAAAGAAATGAGTAGTGTGTTAACTGATGGAGGCCTGTAATGATTTCATCAGTAATTAGCAGGTAAATGAGGCCCTAGGATGAAAGCCCCTTCACTCTTGTTTGGCACAATGGCCCTGAAATCTAATCTGACGAGAACAGCTTATGAAAGTGCTGGACTCTAGGATGAGCTAATCGCTAAGGCCCTTGCACTTAACAGTTTTCTTTGTTATTAAAGATCACTCCCTTCTCTCTCTCTCTCTTTCTCTCTCTCTCTCTCTGAATACTTACATTTAACTCTTTTTAACCCTCTTAATTACATTTTTAAAAGCTAAAACTAGGGGGTGCCTGGGTAGCTCAGTGGGTTAAGCCTCTGCCTTTGGCTCAGGACATGATCCTGGGGTCCTGGGATCGAGTCCCACATCGGGCTCTCTGCTCAGCAGGGACTCTGCTTCCTCCTTTCTCTCTCTGCCTGCCTCTCTGCCTACTTGTGATCTCTGTCAAATAAATAAATAAAATCTTTTAAAAAAAAGTTAAAACTATGACAATTATTGCCAAACCTTCATGTAATTTTTCCTTAAACTTTAAGATAAGAGATCTGTAGGCCCTATCCTGTTTTTTGTATACTCAGGAAACCTAGAATACTCTCCTTGCTTATTATGCTAAGACATTAAGACTTCTCTAACTTGTGAGATCTGTATTGAGGCAACCACATACACGTAGGTTATTTAATTTTCATCAATCTTTCCTAACATTGACTCTGGTCCCAAAGTGGTAATGCCAGAGCTGGATCATTTTTAGGTGGTTTTGTCACATGGTTAGGTATTTACAAAATTGACCAACCCTAAAAAGTCTGATTACAATACCTAACGTCAGAGGATTTTTTTTCCTCCAGGTTTTAAACACTTAGAATCTTTAGTCATGGAAGAGGGTTATCTTCTACATTGATTAAAATCAAGTAGTCCAAGTAGTTATTCCGGTATTTGGATTTTATTCGAAAACTTTTCTATATGTATAATATTAAAAACATGTATGTGGTTGTGTGTCTTGTTTTTTTAAACAAACAAAAATGTAAAGATGAGCAGGATGAAAATGGAGTCCTATAATCTCGATGAGTACTTACTGTCTACAATGTACCTGTGGGGCAAAACCAGAAATAAATGACAAAAGTCCTACACTTCTACCTTAGAATCTTTTTTTTTTTTTAAGATTTTATTTATTTATTTGACAGACAGAGATCACAAGTAGGAAGAGCAACAGGCAGAGAGAGAGGGGGAAGCAGGCTCCCTGCTGAGCAGAGAGCCCGACGTGGGGCTCAATCCCAGGACCCTGGGATTATGACCTGAGCCGAAGGCAGAGGCTTAACCCACTGAGCCACCCAGGCGCCCCTACCTTAGAATCTTGTATGGGATCTCTGTATGGTATGGGAGATGGTGTGGAGAAATATAAAACCAATGCTGTATAATAAAATAATACAATTAATATTTACTTGTTGCATGGCCCAGTGCTGAAGCCAGATGCATGGCACTAATAACTAATCTCCAGGTGACCCAGGTCCTTACCAGCCCGATAGCCATCCCGTCTGTGTCCTGCTGGCTATGTAGGCTGAAGCTGAACTGACCTGCCTTCAGGTCTTCAGTAGCCCCATTCTCCTCATTCTGTGACCTTCAGTGCTTTCTGCCCCCACCCAAATCATTCTTTTCTGTGGTTACCAATGTCCTCTTCTGCATCCACCCGGCTTTGCTTAACTAACTCATCTTTATTTTTCAAGCCTCAGCTTCCTCATTGAGACTTCCCTCGAAAAACACTCTTAAATGTGCTCCTAGCATACTTTCATAACACCTATAATTAATTATTTGTATAAATAATGGCAATACAGTTTTTTTTTCCATAATATCAGCTCCTTTCAGAACATGAACACTTGGTATCCACTCCTATAGCCTCAGCTCCTAGCACAGTGCCTGAAACATAGGGGACAGTGAGTCAATATTGCCTAAGTAAAGGAATAAATGTTTATGAGCGGAGAGTTGGCTTGTGTCTAGAGATACTGAAGAATTTTTGCCACACAGAACTTGAACTTGACCTCCAGACATTAGAGAAAGATTTCTACAGAGGATGAGCAATGTAAGTAAAATAGTAGTCATAGAAATTAACCTAGGGGTTTTGGAGGTAGTAAAATGAACTGGCCAGATAACTAGTTTTGAGGATTAATAGAAGAGAGATAAAATATAAATGCAATTTGCTCTTTTGAAATAAAGGCCATTTTCAGAAAGCAAAGGAGTTCCTACCCAAGTTTACTTTTAGCTTCATGGTATTTCTCTCTCTCTCTCTCATACTCTCTCTCTCTCTCTCCATCTCTCTCTCTTTTCCTGTGAACCCCCTTAAGGATTTCTGAGGATAGAAATAATCTCTCTAGAAGAAATAACATTTATTATATTGCATAATACAAAAGGTCATGACTCAACATCAAAATATTTCTTTTAGTAAGGTGATAATTATAGCTGAATGTTTCCTCTGATGAGATGAACTGTCTCCGTGGGCTTTTCTCTCTATGTTCTATTACCCAAATCACAAACAGGCTGGGTATGGTTGTGCCTTCAAATCTAGGCAGGGATGCTTCTAAAATCCAATTTCTCTAAGTTCCTAGCTGTGTAAATTGCCTCTTTTTATATTTTTATACAAATATATTCTATTCATATTTTACATTAAAATACATTTCCCCCAAATAGTAAGTTCTGCTTGACCAACATGTGGTACCAGTTACAAATAATTATTATAACACTGATGACAACGATAGCTTACATGAACTCAGTGGTTACCATTTGGCAGGAATGTTCTAAATTCTTTCCATGTATTAATTCATTGAATCCTCTTAACTACCTCATAAAGTGGATTCTATTACTTACCTTCAATTTTACAGATGAGGAGGATGAAGTACAATGCATTTAAGTGATTTAACTGAGTCATACAGCTAATAAACAGCAAAACCAAAATTCAAACACAGACATTCTGACATCAGAGCTCACGTTTTTAAAAGGTTTTCAGTGCCAGATCAGAATTTTAAGATTGCATTAGTAGAGAGGGAGGGGTCATTGTGAGATCCGGAACGAAGGTGTGAGATGATGAAAGTGGTTTTTGGGCTTGCTTTTTAAGAAAAAATTTGAAAAAACAGGGATGTGAAGGGCAGTTACTAGGCAGGGCAGATAAGAGGCAAAATACCCTAAGAGAAGGCTACGGCATCGTTTCATGGTTGATAGAAAGAGCGTTTCCCCAAAATGATAACAGTCACTTATCAACAGTCAACTTGATGTTGTGAAGATACAAGTCACTGGGAACTGAGAACAGAATTATATAATTGACTTCTTGATGAAGATACAGTGTGTGAATTATACAAAGCAGTTTAATAGAGTTCAGAGTGGGCCAAATTCTATATGCTGCTCTTGCTAAGGAATAAATTGCTGTCTTGTACTTTCTGGAATTGTACTGATATAAGCAACAAGAGTGGGTATTAAGGAGGGCACATATTGCATGGAGCACTGAGATTATATGCAAACAATGAATCATGGAACACTACATCAAGAATAAAAAAATGAAAACAAAAATTTTAACTTCCAAGAAATTACCAGCATGAGTTTAGCTGCTCTGGATGGATTAGGAAATGCCTTTGTGCTGTTGATTTCATTCCTAAAAAACCTTTATTCCACGTGATCATCAGTAAAGTCAGCACTCACCTTGACCAGCAGAAAACCATGTGTTCAGCACTGGTTGCCTCTTTTAGGGCACACAATTTGAAAATGATTAGAAATTGAGTATCCTAAATTTGATAATGTTTATTCTTAACATGGGAGACTCATGGATATGTTAATATCATCTCAGGCAGAGTGAATACCAGTAGCATTAATTTATCTTTTAAAAGGTTTATTTATTTATTTGTCAGAGAGAGAGAAGGAGAAGGAGCAGGGGGAGCAGCAGGGAGAGGGAGAAGCAGGCTCTCTGCTGAGCAAGGAGCCCGACGCAGGGCTCGATTGCAAGACCCAGAGATCATGACCTGAGCCAAAGGCAGGCACATAACTGACTGAGCCACCCAGGCATCCCAGTAGCATTAATTCAGAAGCCTAAGATATCCCTGGAAGATATTTTATTCTGTAGAGTACAAATGATTCATTCACACAACAAATACTATTTACTGATTTGGACACTTAGGATATATTAGTGAACAGACTTTTTTTTCTCTTCATGTTCTTTTATTTTTTCAGGTAATTTTTTTCTTACAACATTTTATCACACACACACACACACACACACACACACACAGGACCTGAGATGAGTAGAGAAACAAAGATAGGCTCCAAACACAAGCCTATTTATTTGTTTGTTGCTAGAAACTAATGCAATTATTACATCATATAATACAAAGGACTGAATATTCAAGGGAACTTAGTAAGTTACTACATTGACCTAAAGGGAAGGGAAAAGATGAAAAGGAACAACAAGTGCCTAGAAAGTAGGAGATGGAGGCTGAGGAGTGAAAACAGTTGTGCACAGATATGCATTAAGACTCTGCCTTGCAGGGCGCCAGGGTGGCTCAGTTGTTAAGCATCTCCCTTCCGCTCAGATCATGATCCCAGGGTCCCAGGATTGAGTGCCACCTCAGGCTCCCCACTGAGCAGGGCTCAGCGGGAAGCCTGCTGCTTCCTCTCCCACTCCTGCTGCTTGTGTTCTCTCTCCCTCTCTCTCTATCAAATAAATAAATAAATAAATCTTAAAAAAAAAAAAAAGAACAGACTCTGCCTTGCATCATGCAACTTACGTTCTAGTGGGAGATATCATGAAAACTCTTTATGTCGTAATTGAGATAGGATAATATCATTTCATAAGCCTAAAATCATAAAAAGAGGGTTTTCCAAATACAAATAAAATAAAATGGGGAATGAAAATTCCAAACGAAGGTGCTGGATGAATAAGGAAGACCCAGCCTCCGCAGTGCCATCATTAACAATCATCTGGACTAAATTTACTCAAGGGCAAGTGTGTAAAAATTCTCCAATTTCCACTTATTTCTAACAGCAGTGGATTGGCCACAGCCCCTGGATGAAATGTAGAGTGGCTATGCCCTGTGATCTCCATCACGTCCTTTGTCACCTTAAGGTGTTAGTAGCTCTGTCAGTCACGGTTCAACCAAGGAAGGAGATATACCATGGAAGATATGCATTAAGAGATTTAGTGCAAGGATCTGATTTGCAGAATTTCGTGGTCTGGCCAGGTAAGCCTCCCTTCTGCGGAGCAGGCCTTCAGGAGAGCAGGCTGGGACGCACCTGTGGCCGAAGCTGCTGTCCACAGTGGAATTTCTTGTACCCTCAGGGAAGCCCCAGCTCTGTTTTTAAGGCCTTTCAATGTATTGAATCAGATCCATCCAGATTATTCATTCAGGATAATCTCCTTTGATTAATATCAGCTGACTATAGACTTTAATCACTTCCACAAAATATCTTCATGGTGACATGGTAGCCTTGCCAAGATGATACATCAAAAGGACTATCCCAGTGGATTAGATATGTAACTGGTTTAATACACATTGTTCAGTTATAAATCCCACAGGCTGTTTGGGGGGTGGAGGCTACTACTGGAATTTTTGCAGTTGATGGATCCAGGAAGAATGATAGTCTTTCAAGCCTTGGAATGTGGGACTCCCGAGGTAACGTAGAGTTTCCTATTATTTGAAAATAACAAAAATGTTCTGACACTTACTCCTAGTCATTTGAATTGGCTCCTTCCCCAAAGGCTTTGTCGACCATCTCCTTATGATGGGGAATTGGAAACTCTCTGCGAAGGTATTCAGAGTTCATGCATAACATCCCAGCAACCTCAGATAGATGATTTGTTCTATCTGAAAGACATCAGTCACTTAGCAAAGTGCTTCATGAGAACAGATTCATGTTTTTGAGGTGCCTGAACTAATTATTGACAATGCCGTTATTACCGCTAACAGCTACATATACACAAAGATTTACTGCAGCAAATGCTACAGCAGAATAAGGTCTCCAGCCAAAACATAGATGATAAGATTACTGAGCTTTGATGCTATATGAATTATGATGTTATATGCATGATAAACACTGAGCAGTGTCTTACGTACCCAGCATTCTTCTGGGCTCTGGGGAAGCATTAAACAGTAGTGCAGAAGCCCTCTCCTCCTGAAGCTGACATTCCAGGAATGTGGAGGGAGAGTGGCATCAAATAAGCAGTTCCATACAAAAATTAACTTTAAAGCCAATTAGGATGTGACAAAGTGTCATGGACATGTGACTGGGTGTGTTGCAATTCTAAAGGAGGTGTCAGATTTGTGAAGGTCATAGCCAAGGGAAAGCTTGATGGAGTGAAGAAGGTAAAAGCCGCGTGTCTTCTCCAGGGAAAGCGTTCTAGCAGAGGGAACTCGCGGAGTATCTGAGAACAGTAAGACCCCTAGGTGTTCCCCGAAAGAGGGGTAGGGAGTGACATCCAGCACTAATAGAAGGCCAGATTGTGAATGTCCTTGTAGGGCACCGTAAGAACCATGTCTTTAATTCTGAATTAGAAGGGGAGCCACTGGGTACCTCTGAGCAGAACAGAGGCATGATTGGACTTAGATTTTAGTGGGATCATTGAGGATGATGTTTGGAAAGACGACTCTAAGGAGGCAAGAGTGTAACTGGGAAGAGTAGTCGAAGCTATTGTAATAATGCAGGCAAGTGATGACGGTGGGCGGGCCCAGCACAGAGGCAGGGGCTCCGGGGGAGAGGAGGTGCTCGGAGTCTGCTTCCGCAATACAAACAGTGGCGACTTGATCTGGTATTGTCTCCGTGTACCAGATGTTAGGTAACATGAACCTCTGCGTTAAATGTCGTTCAAATATGCATTCTTCTTATGTATTTCCTGCTAAAGAGATCGTGCTGAGTTCCTCTGAAATCACAAATTAGTACCGTAATTCTTTTTCTTTTTTTTTTCTTTTTTTTAAGATTTTATTTATTTATTTGTCAGAGGAAGCGTGTGCAAAAGCAGGCAGAGTGGCAGGCAAAGAAGCAGAGAGGCAGAGTCAGACAAAGAAGCAGGCTCCCCACTGAGCCAGGAGCCCAAAGTGGGACTCAACCCAGGACCCTAGGATCATGACCTGAGCCAAAGGCAGCGGCTTGACCAACTGAGCCACCCAGGCGTCCCCCTTTTTTTTTTCTTTTTAATATTGTCTGCAGATACTAGAGACCATGCAAAGACTCTTGCTGAATTTGTTAAAGGATTTGGACCACATTTATATTAACAGGTGCTTCTTTAGTAATCTGTACTTATGTAATGTTGATGACTCATTGGTTCTTTGTTTTTTTTCCACCCTTGGGAACTTCATTTGATCTCCCTTTCTTTTCTTTCCCTCCCTCCCTCTGTCCCTCCCTCCCTCCCTCCCTTCCTTTCTTTCTTTCTCTTCCTTTCTTTCTCTTTCTCTTTCATTCTTTCTTTCTTTTTAGATTTTATTTATTTATTTGACAGAGAGACACAGCAAGAGAGAGAACACAAGGAGGGGGAGTGGGAGAGGGAGAGGCAGGCTTCCCACTGAGTGGGGAGCCTGATGCGGGGCTCAATCTCAGGACCCTGGGACCATGACTTGAGCCAAAGGCAGATGCTTAATGATCGAGCCACCCAGGTGCTCCTTGATCTCCCTGTCTAAAACAAAACCATACAGTGTCTTCTAAGGAATTTTTTGAATTGCGGAGGTGTGTCTTACTGGTATACTTCTATGGTGTAATCAGCACACTGTCATTACCAGGCCAGTGTTCTTTGCAAAATGTGAATACCTGGAAATTATGTATTCTATATTCCTTTAAGATTTAGTCAGGGTTGCAGGAAAACTAACCCTTATAATGGCATTCATTCATGTGTTTGAACTATATGAACAAGTAACTACACTACTTTTCCATGTAGGATCCTTTTTGCTGTTTAAAGACAGTGAGAGCCTCTCAAAGTATGAGGTCCAGGAAGCAAGATGACTGAAAATGCTTTAAAAGCACTTGGAATCATCCATTTGAATATACTCTTTCTGTATTTGTTCTGGAAATTTAATTTTTTACCTGTGACTCATGATGTTCATGGTCTGCAGTGGCCTGCTTTATTATTTTATTTTATTATTTTATTTTATGTTTGAAATCTCATGCTGGCCTCTAAGAATATATGTATGATCACTTTAAAATAAGTGAAATATGACTAGATTGAAAACGAACACAATGTTTCACTGATACTGAAACCACTCTGGGCTAATCCCACTTTGAATGAATGAAATATAGACCTTAACTCAACTTACACTGCGGTTACATCCCCCACAAGCCCATCATAAATGGAAAAATATTGTAAGTCAAACATGCATTTAATACACCTAACCTACCAAACATCAGCTTGGTAGGTTAGCCTAACCTACCGCAAATGTGCTCAGAACACTTACATTAGCCCGCACGTGAGCAAAATCATCTTGCGCAAAGCCTGTTCTATACTGCAGTGTTGAATGAGCTCACACAACTTATTGAAAATGAAGAACAGAATGGTTGTATGTGTATTGGTTATTTATCCTCACCATCATAGGATATTTGGGAGCTGAGGCTTGCTGCCCATGTTCTGTGTCATGAGAGGGGACTGTAGTACACATCGCTAACCTGGGGAAAGTTCCAGATTCGGAATTCAAACACGGTGTTTGCTGAATGTGTATCACTTTTGCAACATCATAAGGTTGAAGATTCGTGAGTCAAACCATCATGAATCAGGGGCTCTCTGTATTTCACTACAGAAATTTATAAAACCCTGACACGTCACTAATGTGAACTCTGGAATTTCGGGTTTACAGATAGGATAGATGATTGGCTGGTGTTTGATACATAATAACAGTCCTCCAAAAAGAAAGACACTTTTCTTTTCCACTTCACCTGTGATAGTGCTACTTTAAGTGGAGAATATTTTATGAACATACAAAAAGTAAGGCAAAAATATCAGTGAAATCTCTCCCTCAACCCACATTTTCTACCAGTGATGCCACTTCAATTTATAGTCTGATTCTAAATCAGCACTACTATGTATTCCCATCCCTTGTTCTTCTCTTCCTGTGTTCTTCAGTTCTTGGCAACTATGCTGTATCTTCCAACCTGTTCAGGAATTTTTCCCTGACCTATTAAAATACATTTTTACCAGGACCCTACATGGAGTCTCAAACTCCTTTTAAATTTTGCTCTCTCAGAAGCAGGGAATGACTTTAGTGCCTATTACAGACTAGAATATATTGAGAGGTAAATTTCCCTGGCAAGATGCTAAAACATACCACTACTCTCCCTCCTTCAAACCAGTAGTAAAGTAAATACATCTTGAGAGAAGGAAAGAAATTATTCAGATAAATTCATGTTGCCTCCCTTAAAGTCTTGTCCATAATGAATATACTGGAAAATATGTCTAAAATATGCCCATTGCTTCACCAGAGGCCAAATCTAGCATTTTGAAGTTATGAGATTGCTGGATTCTGCACAGAGACATTCCATTGTCTCAGGAGAGTAGCAAGTGCCTGTGTGTGCTAGGTTAGGGATAGAAGGTGTGGGAGCAATGGGGAACTTCAAGCCATTGCCTATCAGAGCCAAAGAAGAGAGCAGTGTTTCTAGAGGCTCGCTCCGGCTTACAGAGGTCTCAATGCAACCACCCATGAATAGATGCACTTTAAAGTGTTGTTTATAAAGAGCATTTAAAGATATTCTAAGATGCATACAGAATCATGTAAAAAAATGAAACAAAATTAATTCCTATATAGTTTGTTTCTTTATCTGATGTAATAAAAGGCAACTTGTATTTATTTTTTAATGAGTTATGTCTTCCAAAAACCTTCGTCTAATGTATCAAGATTGTTTCTCAGGAAGAGCTATGCGGCAAACTTATGCTCCATACAAATGTATAAGCTAATTATTATTTGGGTTTCTTCTAGTGTCTTTAAACCTATGATTTAAAAACTTAATAATGTGCATGTAAAAAACTTTATTAATGATGCGATTGGAGATACTCACTCACACCAAAAACATAAATTTAACTTGTTTTAGCAAATCAACAGATTTCTTTCTTCCACAAAAATATGTTGGCAATGTGGAAGGAGCTGCTGCAATCGGGATCACAGAGTGAGCTCCTTCCTCCATTGATGCCAGCTTGTTGACTTGGCAGGCAGCCTTGGTCAAGAAATACAACCATCCTTCTGCCATTTGTTAAATTTGCATAATTAAGAACCAATTATACATGGTATTGTTTTGTAGCAGGCTTCTCAGCTGGCTTTCCCTTATTATGGCTTCATGCTACTTTCCCATTTTGATTACCAAAAATTACTCTGACTTTTTGTTATTCTAATGAGGAGGTTAAAAAAGAAAGCATACCTATCAGAATGATACATAATTATTGAACTTGAAGAATGAGCTCATGAGTGAAATATATTTAATGGATGTTTTCATTTAATTCCATTGACGTGCACAGTAAAAATGGCTTAGCGTAGCATTCGATGTGTGTATGTGTGTGTGTGTGTGTGTGTGTGAGAGAGAGAGAGAGAGAGAGAGAGAGACATATGTGTAGTGGGCTGCTTTTAATTAAAAGTAGGAAACTTCTCAGAAAGTTTGGTCTTGGGTGCCTGGATGGCTCAGATGGTTGAGCATCTGCCTTTGACTAGGGTCATGATCCCAGAGTCCCAGGATGAAGTCCCGCTTCAGGCCTCCTGCTCAGTGGGGAGCCTGCTTCTCCCTCTGCCTCTCTCTCTCCGTCTCTCATGGAATAAATAAATAAAATCTATTAAATTTAAAAAAGAAAGTTTGGTATTATCAAGTGCTCTTATTTTTTCTTTTGTTTGAAGTATTGTGTGATTGTTCTTTTAATATTTCCCACTGATCCTTCCTTCAGTCAATAGACGCTGTGATTATAGTGTGGTCACATGAAATTTCTGAAAGTAGTTTACCTGGACAACTAGTTGCATGACATAATAGACTAGTTAATCGTGTAAAAATCAGCAAGATACTAGAGTATCAACTTTAAATTTTGCAAGTTTATATCTCAGTACAGTGAGAGTCAGTCAATAGTTCTCTTCACAAGCTGCTCCTGACAATGTTTTTGAAATGTTTATAGACTCTACAATATGCCTTTAGTTAATACTGAGCTTCTGAACTGTTTTATGTGAAGATGCTAGCATATACTAGTGAGACATTTATGAGCTAATAATATTGGCTTCCAAGGAAAATATTTTTAAAAAAATAGAAATATCTTACTTCAAGAGAGGATTTTTAAAAGCCTCACGTAACAAAATTGGCATTGACAGATTGTACCTGAGTTAAGAGATCTCATTGAAAAAAAAGTTTCATGTCTGGTTGATACTCACGTAGCAACTTATGTAGACATTTTTTTTAATTTGTGAAGGAAGAATGAATAGAATAATTTTGTGAATGTGAATACCTGAGCAACCAATTACCATGGTATAATGGACAGTATTGCTAAGGAACCCTAAATTCTTCATAGAATTTTGTGAGTAAAAATGGCCTTCACTGATCTAAGCTCAAAAGGGAATACTGTGCATAACATGTGGCTAGATTCCAGGATTTAAAAAAAAAAAAAAAAAAACTCTTCGAAAAGGTGCTCCTATTTCTTGACATGTCTGTGTGTTTTTTCCTTAGCTATTATAGAGTTGTCAAGTAGATCTGCCATTTATATCCACTCATATTCAAGTGAAACAATAAATAGTTTCTTCTCCAGAAAAGTCGATAAAAGCCTCATCATGCTTAATTGGCTTTGATTGGTGACATCGCTCTCTGAGAACTACTCACTCTGTTCAAAAAACACAGAGCTGATGACAGATCTGAATCAAGGGTCCACCCCTGGGCTCAAACACATGAGAGTCATTATAATATAGAGGAGGCATGAAAAGTACAAATGATTGAGTTAGGAAGAATTCTTTCAAATTGAATGAAGGGCTTGACCCAGATTGAATATAAAGGATATTGATTTGCAGGCTGTAATTGTATGATAGAAAACCTTATAAAGTTAGTAGACCCAGTCACTTAGACAACTGTTCCAGTCACTAAATGATAGCTTAGCTTCCTTCAAATATTGGATCTAAATTTAGGCATGTATTATTGGACCAGCATATCTAGCAGATATCTATCCTATTATAGATAACTGGTGAAGGTAAAAGTGGCCCTAGAGGCTTAAATTCCTTTAGATCACAATTAAACCTGGATAATAATGACTAAATGAAGATTCTTTTTTTTTATTTATTTATTTTTTAAAGATTTTTATTTATTTATTTGAGAGAGAGACAGTGAGAGAGAGCATGAGTGAGGAGAAGGTCAGAGAGTGAAGCAGACTCCCCGCGGAGCCGGGAGCCCGATGCGGGACTCGATCCCAGGACTCTAGGATCATGACCTGAGCCGAAGGCAGTCGTCCAACCAACTGAGCCACCCAGGCGTCCCCTAAATGAAGATTCTTATAGAAGACCCCTATCGATGCCACCAACTTCTTTGGATGGGCTGCACAATTTAGAATGATTCTAAGAACAACTGAAATGATTCCAGTGGTAATTTACCCTTTGAAAATTAAATCTGTGTTATTACATATGGTCCTGACAATGGTCCCAGGAGAGAGACTGAGAGTATTTTCTCCATCCAGTAGTAAACTAGGGTTTGTGGTAGCCACTATGGCTTACTAGAGTTGTATAGTTATGTTGAATTAGATCTTTGACAATAAACTACATCTTGTGATATTAAATTAAGTACATTGCTACTCTATTTTGTCTTTCACAAGAATATTAGCTTTAGTGAATGATATGAATGATATTTATTCCAAAAATATTTCTTACTTTGAATGCCAATTTAGTCATCCATTGGTGTCTTATCATCATTCTTGAGAAGTGAGTGGCACATAATCTAGATTTAATACCTATTTTTGAATAATTACATGGATGCAGAATTCTTGACTATAGAGACTTCTTGAACATAGAGACTTTCTTGAATATAGAGACTTTCTGTACAATCTTCACAACCAAAAATGGCAACCTCACATGGTGGAATACCAGATACCAGTGTAAATAAGTATTAGCAGCAAAAAATACATACTAAACATAGTGTAAGAAGAGTGTAGAGTTGGTTCATTAATCAACAGAATAATACAATAGAATAGAGAGATGGCCCTTGAAACATGGGGAAAGAAAGATTATACATGAAATAATGTTGGTACAGGTGTTTAGTATCTTGAAAAAAAGAAAGCTGACCCTCACTTTAGTGTTTACAAAACACATTTCAAATGGACCAAAACTTTTAAATAATAGCAACGAGGAGAATAAAATGTCTAGAAGACATAAAACAACATGGTTAATAACTTGGAGTAGGGATTGCCCTTCTGAGAAACATAGAAAACCCAGAAGTATTAAGGAAATTGCTAAGATATGTTATAATATAAGAAATAAAAATATTTACATAAAATTAAGAAAATGCAAGAGAAATTAGAAAAATATTTATAGCACATGTCACATAAAATACTATTATACAGGTCATACATTATATGTAAATACTATAACACTATATGATATATTTTGTCATTAACTTACAAATGAATAACTTAAACAGAAACTCAGTGTACCATTTTGCCAACTACATGAACAGGCAAATCATGGGAAAACATGAAACAATGCTTAATTTTACTCAGAATCAACAAAACTACAGCATCAATGTAATCCTATTTTTCAGCTATAATGTGACTAAAATCTTAGTGTTATTGGCAAGAGTATTTATGTTTTCATAAAGTCTTGGTAGAAATGTAGAAGACATATAGTAATTGACTTAAACTTACTTTTTTTGGAATTAAAATAAAAATATGCTTACATACTTGCCAAACCACTTACATGCAAATATATTCATTCTAGCATTGTCTATTAACTGGAAACAAGAGTCAGTTAAGTAAACTGTGATACACACATATAAGGAGCCACTGTGAAAATAAATGAAGTAAATATATGTGATCTGGTACAGAACCATCACTCACAATGTGGAGTTAAAGAAAAAACAAGTGAAATTTAGAAATGTGCTTGTATGCCCTTGTGCTTTAAAAAGCAAATAAACATGGAGTATTTCTGAAAGGATCTGCAAGCAACAGTTAGTATACTTGTGTTTACCCAGATTATTCATTCATAATGTGATCATTAAATTATTTTTACCACACGTATATATTACTTCATCAAATAAGTAAAACTACTTTTTAAAACAAATTATTCCGGCAAATGTAGATTCATATTGCTTTGACTTTACACTTAACAATTCTTAATCAAGAACCTAACTGATTCTTAGTTTCCTCTTAAACTTACTCTTGAAAAACTCTAAAAACGTGATAAGGAAATGATACCTCGGGGAAGCTGCTGATGGCATAAGCTACTTGAACTATATGGTTGTTTGATTTTTTTTTTCCTTCCAATTCATCCTTAGACAGATCTTTGACCTGAGCTGAGTTCTGCAAACATGACCACATGGTCTCATTACTGAATGCCCAGTTGGTTTCTAAACAAGGATCTGTAACTGGTGTGCCCTCCTCCACAACTCTGCTTTAGTTCCCACTGCTCATCAATAAACCATGATGTGCTACACAGAACCCAGTGCCTTGGGGCCAGCCTGTCAATGATGGTGGACCATAAAAAATTGTATGTGCTCACCAAATCACCGCAGAGAAAATCCAGGGACAAAGCTAAAAAAAAAAAAAAAAAAAAAAATCCCCAGAGGACTAGTCCCAACTTAAAAGCAGTAACAAAAATAAACAAAGAAAGAAAACAAAACAAAACAGACCAACATGTAAACATAAAAATATAGACAGTTTTAAAAGGTGATATTTGAAAGGGATATTTCGGGTTCTGCCTGCCGTTTGCTGCATTCCCCCCCATTGAAGTTAGCAGCGTAAACAAAAGGCTAAAGCACGCTCTCTGAATGAATCCATAACTCGATAATATTTCCTGTCTCTAAGTAGATGGTTGTGGTACTATTGGAACTTAGAAACTGAAGGACTCTACAGGTACACTAATCAGGATACTACTGTTCAGCAGCCCCAGAATTTAGTTTCTTCGTTTAAACAAGAGAGTCACATGTACCTATGAACCCGATTATATTCCACTACTTAAATGTAGAAACTGGTTCTGTAATTTTTAACTTGCAATTTTTAACATTCTGTCTTCTCTATTCAGATGCTTTCCCTGCGTTTTTCAATCGTTGTATCTTTTTTCAGACCATTCCCACTGGAAGTATTCTCAAGAGGCAATTAGAAAATTTTTTCTGATTTGATCAATGAATTCTCTGCCCCTTAACAAAAGTGAATGACTGTCAAATAAGGAAATGATGTTAAACTGTACAAGTGAAGTAAAAGTATACCAAAAAGAATGACTTTTGTGGATTTAAACAGAATGTTACTTAGTTCATGCAATCGATTTGCATTTTTGGTCACTTACTAGGTAACAATATGAAAAATGAAAGGGGCACTAGAACAAAAAGTTTTCTCTACTTGAAGAATTTACCCTATAGCCACGGATAGATATTTCAGTTACCAAAAGCTTACCAGCCAATGCATTATTATTCTTACAATAGCTGTTGGCACAGCCTTCTTCGGATTGCCTAGGAAGAGAGTGGTTGATTCCATGTGGGGGTTAGGAAGGAAGTAGTAAGGCAGAGCAGGGCAGAATGAATGGAATTCCATCAGGCACACAAGTTGAAAGGGACGTTAAGTGGAATATTAATAGTATGGGCAAAGGGAATGAAGGTGTCTGTGGTTTGCTAAATGGTGGTAGGTAATTATAGCTCGTACTAAGAATGTTCAGGAATCAGTGACCATCTAGAAAGGTGGGAAGTTGTCAGATGAGATGCCTTTCATCCGTGGCTGAGAAACTGAAAATTAATTTTGGAGACATGTAAGTTGGAAAGTGAATTATTAGGTGTGCATGTCTTCATTCTAGCAGTGAAGTGAACAATGGATTGTAGTAGACAGCCTCGGAATCCAGTTCGGAAATGAGGAAGGCCTGACTCACACAGTCATTTCTGTAAGGCAAATTTAGTGATAAGACTCTCTCGTTCAAGTCCTGACTCAGCCAATTTCCAGTTGTGCAAACTTGACAGCCTTTTAATCTCCCAAAACCTCTTTTTCCTCACTTAAAATAGGAATAACATCTGAACCTGCCTTTAAGGGTTATTAGGAGGAGGGAATGAGATAATGCGTGGAAAATGCAAGGCGGTTCCTGTAACCGGATACTAAGTATTCAACTGTAATGGAGAAGAGAGATTGGTATTCGCCAGCATTGCCATCAGTTGGGAAGGCTATACTGTCAGTTCCAGATAGAAACAGATATATTCTTGCCATATTGGAAGAAAATGTTTGATTCCCTAAGGAATTTTTGGCAAAGGGATAAACTCTTCTTATCTTTGGGGGGAAAAAAAAGTTTTCCTTTGTAGATATTAATGCACTTGACTTTTAGTGTTTTAGTATTTGTTTATCGATGATTTTAATTCAAAGAGGTAAATGCAACAACGTGGGAAGACTTATATTGCCTCCCAAACACCTGTATCCACTTCTACACCCTACTTGGCCCTCCCTCTGCGAAAGGTATCCTATTTTCTTTTCTTCGTAGAATGTGACTTAGCAAACAATAAAGCAAGTCCAAAAAAGGCAGGGGGGGAAGGATCTTTTAAAATCTGCCTGGTGCATTGTGTGGCGCGACCTGGTGCCACGCGGTGTTTGAGATGTGGATGTAGGCTCCTATCTTTGTTTGTGAACCACATGCATCATTGGCAATGGGAGGCAATGTGCCCTTTGAGAGGCACTCATGTGTACACCCGAGCCGTGCTGTACTTAAATCTAGTTCCATCCTCGCCTTTGGAGCAGCTGTCACAGAATTCAACCACAGAAAATGGAGACCAAATAAAAAAGGGAGGTGGTTACTATTTTATTCTTCTTACACTGTTTTGTGCTAAAGACACTGATGGCAGATATCGGTTGTAGGTAAAAACAACTTTCAGCCTTAACATGAATGTTCAAGGAACTTATTTCTAAAACCAAGTTTGGAAAAATTAAAACAGTTTATTTTCTAAACGTTATTTAGCCTAGTTACAGGATTAATGAGGAGTATATTTTTTTAGACCTTTTTTTTCCCCCTACTAAATAGTTCAATGGCAGTACAAATTACTCAGGCAAAACAAAACTGCCCATGTGAATTAATGCTGAAACCAGGAAGAGGCTGATATCTGCATCAAGGGACAATATTTTAAGAATTCATGAATTTCCCTTTACTTATTCATTTGCAAAGGTTAAATGTGAGTTGTTTCATGCAATACTTTATGCTTTGATCAGTCTCAAGTGACTGTGTTGACTGATCTCATCTCCCTCATGTGAAATGCAACTGAGAAAAACAAAGGAAGAAAAAAAAAAACTTCTGTTGCCAAGATGTGTAATTGGTCCATTTGAAATAAAAATTTACCTATCAGAAATTGCTATTGAAATGCAAAATACCATTTCATTTGTTGGTGACTTTACACAATGTCAAATGACCATGTTCTGAAATGATGGCACAGTGTCACAGGATAACCGCTAAAGATTCTAAAGATTTTTGTTCTAATCCAGGTTTGCCTTTTTTTTTTTTTATCAGTGTTGCGTGTTTTAGAGCCCTAGTCATCCAACAAATGTTTATTCCCCACCCACTGTGTGTCAAGCAATCTGAAGCACTAGGGAGTAAGACAATTAGTGTCCCTCATCTCATTGGCTCTTCATTTTAATGAGGGAAATGGAAAAATAAATTTGCTCAAGTCAAGATAATTTGGGGTGATGATAAATGCGCAGGCAGTAAAATAAGGAATGACTAGTGGCGTGACATAGAGCAGGTTTTTAGATCCAGCCTATCAGAGGAGTACGCATTTGATAATGTCCTCGGATGCATCTCCCAGCAAAATGGGACTACTTCTTAAAAAATAAGGGACAAAACAGCGTTTGTCATGCACACCGCACAGACCATTTTTAAGGACTGAATGTGACAATACGTAAGTTAAAACTTAGTTCAGTATATTCATATATTATTTATAATCAATATAAATAATATATTCTATAATGTGTATTTATTCAAATCAATGAATCCGTAAAGAGCTATAGAAGTAAAGCAGCGCTATTCGGCAGACAAGCAGATTTCTAGAAGAGGATTTTCATTTTTTTTTTCAAGTTGTTATGCCTTTGACTTTTTTTGGTAGTAAGTCTTTAGACCAGCACATAAATATCACATAGTGCTCTCCGTTCTCTCATCTTGGTTAAGAATGTGAGCTCTGTGGGGACGCCTGGGTGGCTCAGTTGGTTAGGCAACTGCCTTTGGCTCAGGTCATGATCCCAGGGTCCTAGGATTGAGCCCCACATCGGGCTCCTTGCTCAGCCGGGAGCCTGCTTCCCCCAGCTCCCTCTCCCTGCTACGCTGCCTACTTGTGCTTTCTCTTTCTGTGTCAAAAAAATAAGTAAAATTTATTTTAATTTTTTTTTTTTTTAAAGAGTACCAGCTCTGAATTTAGAGAACAGAGATAAAATCCAAGCTTGACCAGTTAGTATCTGTGCATCCTTGGGAAAGTTAACTTCTCCATGCAGCAACTCTTAGACAACTCCTTGAATTATAGTTTTTTTAAGAGCTTAAAACATAGTTAGAACTTGCATTTGGCTAGCTCTGTCTCACATTGAGTTAACACAAAATAAAATTACATGTTATTGGTGCTATTATTGAAGTTTTATTGTTGGAGACCCAGTAATTTCTCCCTGGTAAAGAGAGGGCCAAGTGATGGAGAATTAGCTCCTCGATGCCATGCACTTCTACTATGAAGAAGTCTTGAGTCTGAATTATCATTTCTTCTAAACTTTGCTTTCCAAATCTGTAAGATGTGGATCACGAAGTCTCACCACTGCTATGGCTTACCCACTCTCAGAGAACACACCTGGACCCTCCTGATGACAACAAGGCTAGCATTTTAAAACTATCAATTAGATTACCGTGCAGTTGGAAGTCAGTCTCAACTTTTACAGAGGTCTACATGGAGCTACACCATTAAGCTCTTGTCAGACTTTACCTTACCTGTTGTTCAAAATGTGCTACTGTTTTTGTTTGTATCTGTGAAAACACCTAAGGCTTTTCCAACTCAGAGCCTTCGCACACACTGTCTTTTTTTTTTTAAGGTTTTATTTTATTTGTTTGACAGAGAGAGATCACAAGTAGGCAGAGAAACAGGCGGAGAGAGGGGGGGAAGCAGGCTCCCTGCCGAGCAGAGAGCCCGATGCGGGGCTCGATGCCAGGACCCTGAGATCACGACCTGAGCTGAAGGCAGAGGCTTAACCTGCTGAGCCACCCAGGCACCCCAGCACACACTGTCTTCTGCTGAAACATTTAGGCAGTTGTATCTCATTTTTCTGATATCAGCTTAAATAGTACTCAGAAAAGCCTTTACTTCCAGACTACCCCCCAAACATATGCATCCCTTGTTACACCATTGCCTAAATGCCATGAATGAATGAATGAATGAATGAATGAATGGTTTATCACACAATGTAGATATGATAGACACGCCTTTCCTTGCATTTGGCAAATCGATAAAATAATATTATTTTCTTCTCTCAAGAGTTCAATTACGGTGCCTGGGTGGCTCAGTGGGTTAAGCCTCTGCCTTCAGCTCAGGTCATGATCCCAGAGTCCTGGGATCGAGTCCCGCATTGGGCTCTCTGCTCAGCGGGAAGCCTGCTTCCCTCTCTCTCTCTGCCTGCCTCTCTGCCTACATGTGATCTCTCTCTCTCTCTGTGTCTGTCAAATAAGTAAATAAGTAAAATCTTAAAAAAAAATGAGTTCAATTAAAAATGATGGTGCTCTTTTTTTGTTTGTTTAAAAGTAGAAATATAGTGGAGAGTAACACAGCCCTGCACCACACAGTAACACAGCCCTGCACCACAGCTCTTTTCACTGACCCCATGCTCTACTCTACACTTCCACATTCCTTTCCTTCTTTTTTATCTATCAGTTTTCTTTCTCATTCACCCTGTTTCCAGTGATGGAAACAAAGCTATGCATGTATTCTTCCTTTTACTGCAACTCAAAGCTCTGACTTTATTTCCATTTACATTGTGTTTCGGCAACTATGATAGATCCTTTGAGACCTTCAAGCATATCATGAGATTGTGAGTTCTGGAAAGTTTGGGACTCTGTTTTTTGGGGTTTTTTTAAGTTTACATTTACTCTATTGCTTAACACAATGATTAAAATATCTTAGAAATTCTTTGTTTTTATTTGAAGAGAAGGCATCAAGGATATTCATGAAAATAAACCCACCTATTTACATCAAGAAAAACAAACACTAGACTACATAGCAAAAGACTGAGATTTCAGATTAAGATAATTTCTCCAGGAATGATATTCTAAGTTGGATTACGTTGTATCATTTCCATAGTTTAATGGTAGACAGGAAGGGAGATGTAAAAAATTAAAAAAGTGGAAAGTAGAAGATAATAGAGAATGAAGTTGAAATTTTAAAAAATCTATATGATTTGGCCCACCAATCTACACTTCAAATTCTTGAACACAGTACAGATTTTACTCAGTTCCTTTTTTGGATAATTACATGAGAATTGAAGGGCTACTTCTTTCTATACGGTGTTTGAGGGGAGGATTGGGGGATTTTTCAGTTAAAGCTACTTTCTTCCTCTTCAAAACATATTCTTCAGAGAAACAGCCGAAACAGCCACATCCACATTCCAGCCCCAAACAAAGGGTCCTCTTCAGAGGCTGGGGAACACCTGTCAACCTCCAGCAGTTCTTAGTCTCTTCTGCCTCAGGTTCAAGGTCAGTTGCAGGGACTGGGTGTTGAGGGCTGGTGGACCGTCAGTGTATGCCACTGCCCGATTAGTAAAAGCAACCTCCTAGAGGCTTCTGGAGCTTGTTCAGGATCCTGACGTTTTCAGAGAGCAATGCTCCTAGAAGATTATGTTAAGAAAAACGATGACCTTTTCATTCCCTTTCATTCATTAAAAGAGGCCTTTGGCTAGAAGGCCCGCAATTACCACTTCGAGGAGGATGCGGAAATCAGGGTTTATCTGTCCATCTACAGCTTGCCTTAGCAAATTGACCTCTGGATTCCGGAGAAAGTGATTTGGAACACAGCCTCCTTTACTGAATCCCCAGAATTGTTCTTTCTGCTTGTATTCGTCCATGCTCCCTAAATCTAATTGAGATTCTTTTTGAATAAGTGCCAGTAAGTGTCATGGACTATCAGGAACTTTACTACTCAAACAGAGATGTAAGCAATCAGCTAATTGTTGTGATGAGACCCGGGTGTTGTATGGAAGTGTGGCACCACTAGATTGTACATCTAAAACTAATATTAGACTGTATGTTAACTAACTGGAATTTAAATAAAAACTTAAAACAAAGGAAAAAGTCCCAAAACAAATACCTACATGGTCCTTACTGTTTTCTAAGTTCTGTTTCTCTACAGGCTATCTGTGAATTACATGTTAATATGATCCCTATTTTATAAGTAAGGAAACTGAGGCTCAGGTTAAGTTATTTGCCCAAAATACCATAACTGTTAAGTGACAAAATTAGGATTTGAAGGAAACAGAATGACTCAGAGTTCCCTAACTATTCCACTATACCAAACTAAGGAACAGAGTCTAGAGGGAAACAAAAACTTATTTGTAAATTTAAAAGTTCATACTCAGAAAAGATAGTCATTTTTGTACTTGCCTAATTGTTGGCTTGGACCCTGGAGATAATTATATTGAGGAAAATGAACCTCTGGGTTTTTTTGTTTGTTTGTTTGTTTGTTTTCCTGTTTTTCTCAAATAAGCTTAAGTTTTGTCCCTGGAATGAGATTTATTTTGTTAGAGGTCAATAGTCCTGGGAGTTATGCATATATATACTGCTAGACTTACTAAAATTTTTCTTCATATCTTCTCTTTGGAGTTATTTCCATTAATATGTCCCCAGGTTCTCTGGAAAGTGAAAGTTTTATTATATGGAAATTCACCTTGAACATAGACATCTACCCTATTACATTTCAAAATTTGTGTGGTCTATTTGTTTAACCATTTCACAAATAATAAAATTGTGTATCACTAAACACATTTATTGACCATCTGTTCTAGATGGTAGAAATTAAAGAAAAAGAAAACCTGAGATATGCAAACAATGTTCTCATGAAGCTTATGTTCCAATGGAATGAGACAACACTTAACATACATTCAAATAAATATGCAAAAGCAAGTTCAGATTATTAAAAATGCTAAAAAAAATGCTAAAAAAAATTTAAAAAGATATGAGTAAAGGAGCCAAGGCTATGATTCTTAGATAAGGGTAGGGAAAGGTGTAAGGGAAGAACTTTGTGGTATCGCAACATGTGAGGTAAGACCCAAGATGCGTTGCAACCTGCTCAGCAGAGAAAGGAATAGTGAATTTAAGGCATGGAAAGTGCTATGTGCAGAGGCAAGAATGAACTTGGTCTCTTGTCTGAAGAGAAAGTCTGATGTGAACAAAGGGAATATAGGTGCAAATTGTGTTTTAAGATAAAGATATGAGGGATGATGTAGGCTGTGTAAAAGGATGTTTACTGTGTTCTGAATATAATGGAAAGTCATTTACAGTTCTAAGTAGGAAACTTAAGTCTGGTTTATATTGTTAACCAATCACCCTGGTTGCTTTCTGGGGAACAGATTCCAGAGAAAGACCAGCAAAGAGTCAGAGAGAGTGGTTCGAGGACTACTGTAGTATCCCACACCCATGATGCAGGGTACTTGAAGAAAGTTGGTAGCGATAGACATGTAGAGAAGTAGAGGTGTATTTTGTTCATTGAGCCAACAATATTTGGTAACTGAATGGATGTGGGAAGTGTGGAAGGGAGGGGGCGGGGTGGGGAATAAGGAATGACTTCAAGCTTTTGGCTATCACAATTAGGTAGAGAATGATAACCATCAGCATGCATATATACTGGTGATGGGACTGGAAATAAAGATTTTCCTTTTTTAGACAGGGTAACCTTAAGAGACCAATTAGACATCAAAGTGCATATTGCAAATATTTATATGTAAATCTGAAGTCCTTTTAAAAAAATATAATGCAAGTGTTTATAGTTTACTTTTTCTTTGAATGATTTTTTTTCCTTAGAAGCTTATTAATGGTTAAGTATTAATTTAAGAGCTTATGCCTTTGAATTATCTAAATGCTCTAAAAGTATCCTTTGTAACTGAAGATAAATATTTAATTTATAACCTACAATCATGATTATGGGTATTAAATATCAGAATACTCCTATATGTAATTCCCAGCTACCATAATATTTCTTTGAAATACTAGTATTGACATTTATTATAGGTAGTTGAAAATAACTCAGTATATAAGCCTTCATGAAAAATCTACAAAATTCAAAACACATGAATAGATGAAGTTTTCCTTCATATTCTGTGTGTAGCACTTTGTGGTGGGGGCGGGCGGAAGTAGATGGAAACGCTTGACTTCCAATTTTTGGTCCAGCATATAGAGTTTAGAGATTATCACTCCATCTTGACAAGTAAAACGCCAAACAAAAAATCAGCAATTCTTCTAAAATCCATTGGAGAAATGAAATCACAATCTGAGAGTTAAAAACTCCATGGGTACTCAATCATAGGGGAACTCCTATGACGTAAGATTTACCTCCAGGAGCTTGGCCAGGTTCCCACAGTAAAGATGAGAGAAAAATCCCCTCAGTCTTCCAAGGGGTGAGGAGAAAGGAACCATTTTGAAACAAGTGGGAACACTCTGTTCTTCTTAAAGAGGACTGCCTTCAGAGGAGACTATTTTACCAGAGCCTAACCTTCTGGAGTTACGTAAGAGCCTAACTGGCATGGTTGAAGGGAAATAAACAACTCCAGCCCCTTCCAGCACTCCTGTTCCACCCAAGGGGGAGAAAAACCCTGAGAAGTATTGGTGAAGTTCAGTCCTAGAGCATGGGCTCACCAAAAGACTGAAACCTAATCACTGGACTAGAACATGCTTCCCCTCCCCCCACAGCTACCACCACATTACTAAAGGCCTATTTACCTCAGTTGCTTTCACTCCTTACATCATATCTGATTATGACAAAAAATTATAAGACATACTAAAAGGCCATATATATATACACACACACACACACCTATATATACACACACACACACAATTTGGAGAGATTGGATAAGCATCAAAACCAGAATCAGATATAACAGGAATGCTGGAATTATCGGACTGGAAATTTAAAACAACTGTGATTAATAAGCTAAAAGCTCTAACAGAAAACTTGCAAGAACAGATGGGTAATGTAAACAGAGAGATGGAAAAATCTAAGAAATAATTAAAAGAAATGCTAGAGATAAAATGCATTATAACAGAATGAAGAATGATTTTGATGGACTCATGGGTAGACTGAGCATGATGGCTGAGGAAAGACTCTCTAGGCTTGAACACATGACAATATTAACATCCCAAACTGAAAAGCAAAGAGAAAAATGACTCGGGGGGGAAAAAAAGGACAGAATGTGCAAGAATTGTGGGACAGGGGTGCCTGGGTGGCTCAGTGGGTTAAAACCTCTGCCTTTGGCTCAGGTCATGATCCCAGGGTCCTGGGATCCAGCCCCTCTTCGGGCTCTCTGCTCAGCGGGGAGCCTGCTTCCCCCTCTCTCTCTGCCTGCCTCTCTACCTACTTGTGATCTCTGTCTGTCAAGTAAATAAATAAAATCTTTAAACAAAAAAAAAAAAAAAAGAATTGTGGGACAGTTACAAAAGATACAACATGTGTAATGGGAATATCAGAGAAAGAAAGAAACAAACAGTATTTGAAACAATAATGACTAAGAACTTCCCAAATTAATGTCATATATTAAATCACAGATCAAGGAAGCTCAGAAAACACCAAGTAGAATAAATACAAAACCAAAACCAAACAAACATAAAACTACAACTAGCCATATTATATTCAAACTACAGAAAATCAAAGATAAAGAAAAAAATCTTAAAAGAAGTCAAAGGTGGGGGAACTTTCCTATAAAGAAGTAAAGATAAAGATTGTATCTGATTTCTCTCAGAAATCATGCAGGCAAGAAGATGTTGGAGTGAAATACTTAACATGTTAAGAGAAAAACACACACACACACACAAAAACCTAGAATTCTGTACCTTAAAAATTATCCTTCCAAAGAGAAGGAAAAATAAAGATTTTTTTAGACAAACAAAAATTGAGAAAATCTGTTGCCAGTAGATCTGCCTTGCAAGAAATGTTAAAGGAAGTTCTTCAGAGAGAAGGAAAATTATATAAGTCAGAATCTCTGATCTATGTAAAGAAAGAGGACTGGAGAAGGACTAAGTAAAAGGAAAATAAAAACTTTATTTGTCTTAATCTTAATGGATCTAACAGATTACAATTTTTTTTAAGATTTTATTTATTTATTCGATCCCAGGACCCTGAGATCATGACCTGAGCAGAAGGCAGAGGCTTAACCCACTGAGACACCTGGGCGCCCCTAACAGATAACAATTTATTAAAAAAATAATAATAATCTCAGTAAGGGGCACCAGTCTGGCTCGGTGGGTAGGGCATGTGACTCTTGATCTTGGAATTGTGAGTTCAGCGCCCATTTTGGGTATAGAGATTACTTAAAAATAAAACCTTTAGGAATTTGAGAGCCAGGGCATGGGGTTGCGGGGGTTAGGGAAGAAAAAAACGAAACAAGATGGGATTAGGAGGGAGACAAACCATAAGAGACTCTCAATCTCACAAAACAAACTGAGGGGTGCTGGGGGTGGGTGGGAGTAGGGAGAGGGTGGTTGGGTTATGGACATTGGAGAGGGCATGTGCTATGTGAGTGCTATGAACTGTGTAAGACTGATGCTTCACAGACCTGTACCCCTGGGGCAAATAATACAGTATATGTTAATAAAAATAGTTAAAAATAAAAATAATTTTAAAAATAAAAACTTTTAAAAAATAACATTGAAATAATATCAGATTATGTACTCTCATATATAAGTGCATATATATATATATATATATATATATATATATATTTGCTTATGTATTCTTATGTATAAGTGAAATGAATGCCAGCAATGATGTAAGTGATAGGAAGGAGGAATTAGAAATATATTGCTATTAGGGACGCCTGGGTGGCTCAATTAGTTAAGGAGCTGCCTTTGGCTCAGGTTATGATCCCAGAGTTCTGGGATGGAGCCATGACTCCCTGCTCTTCTCCCCCACTCTCTGCCCCTCCCGCTGCTTGTGCACATACACACACACTCTCTCTCTCTCTGTATCTGAAATAAATAAATAAAATAAATTTGAAAAGAAATATGCTGCTATTATAATGTACTTGTACTGTGAGGCAGTATAGTATTATTTGAAAAACAGATTTGGATTAGTTGTAAATTTAATTGCAAACTCTAGAGCAGCCACTTAGAAAAAGTAAAAATAAAACAATAAAAGAAGTGTAACTGATTTAGAAGGAAAGGAGAGAACATGAAATCCTATAAATGCTCAATTAAAACCACAAAATAGCAGCAAAGAAGGCTATCATGAATGTAATGAATAATAAAGTGTATTTTGTACATATTTCCTAGTGGGATGTTGGGGAATTAGGGAAGCTGGCAACGAGTTGGTTGGATTCTCACTGATTAATTTAAGTTTAGAGTTTGTAGAAAACATGACATAATTATCCAAAGGCAATGGTGTGCTGGTAGATGGTTAGCAAGTGGCTCCTGGGTGGAAAGACATTGACTTAGGGTGTGTGCTGGTTTCCACCGTGTAAATATCCCCACCATGGATGATTCCAAGGTACCAGCATGAATACCATGCTGGGAACAGATGTGAACGATTGACCCCGGGGGAGCCAAATGATGAGACTCCAACACACAACTGTTGAAGCACATCTTGGATTTTGCTCTTCTAAGCACTTTCTTTCTAAAGTTATGCTCACGACTTGTCTAAACTTTAGCTATCGATGATATCAACATTATCCAGATCTTTTCATCAAACATTCTCTCTAGGCAATGTATTTTAAGAATTCGTATTTCAGTGAGTACCTTTGAGGAATGGGTATCAGTGTTAAAAACTGATTTTTCTGGTATCATTTGGGTTCTTATTTCATTCGGTGGTGATTTCCGAGAGCTTCAGGCTTTAACTAACTTACTTTATGTTTGCTAACCCATTAGACCTCTCTACTCACACATAGAGAACCTATATATTGGCTAAACTGACCCGGGGAGCTCAATTCAGAAACCAGCCTTGTCTATTTCTCAGATAACACCAGAGTCATTTGGGTCTGTTTTGTTGGCATGCTGTTTTAGACCTCACCTTGCACCCAGACTTGCTGGTATTTTTGTTCTCTTTTCATTTCTAAGTAGCCATTTGTTGTAACTGTGGCGGCCCTTCCCCCTTTGTGATGCCATCTGAACATATCTCGGCTTCTGCATGTCTTTTGTGCTGCTGCTGCTGCTGCTTCCTCTTTTACTTATTTTTTTGTCTTTCTCTCTTTTTTGTAAAGATGGATAGCTTTCCAGAAATGGCCCATATATGGCCCTCAAAGAAGAGGTAGGAATCAGAGGATAATTACAATGACCTACATCAATGAACAGTGAGGATAGGAAAGAGGCAGGTGAAGAAAGAGAGAGAAATAAGAAAAAAGCTATTTCTCAAATTCGATAATCAATATCGTTGACAAATTTTCAGTGTTTTTTTTCTTCTTAATAAAAGTAAAGAGAGGGGTGCATGCGTGGTTCAGTGGGTTAAAGCCTCTGCCTTCGGCTCAGGTCATGATCCCAGCGTCCTAGGATCGAGCCCCCATCAGGCTCTCCGCACTGCAGGGCGCCTACTTCCCCCCTCCTCTTTGTCTGCCTCTCTGCTTACTTGTGATCTCTATGTGTCGAATACATAAAATCTTTAAAAAAAATTAAAAATTTAAAAAATTAAAGTAAAGCGACCTATGAAGGTAACCATTGGCATAGGAAAAAAAGCTGAAGTTTTAAAAATAAATCTGAAAATGAAAATAGAGTTTAAGAAAATGGTACTACCTGAAACCCTTTTGAAACTCCCTTTTAAATTCAGTGCCTACAGAGATAAATAAATATAATTGAAAGGCATCAATAACAAGTAGAAAACAAATCTCATATTAAGTTTCACATGACTTAAATGTTGTATATAAAACTAAGCACCAAGAAGAATCAACAGAGTCATTAACTATCTCACCCACTGGGTATGATAAATGATAGATTAGCTTCAATGTGATCAAACTCTTTTTTCACTCCATTTAAAGGAAAAACACTTTTCTGTTCAAGGACCACTTAATTGAATGGTGCTGGCTGGTCTCCCTAACACCCAATTTCCTAAAGTCATTTGAAGTATGGGATTACTTAACGCAAATTCTAAGCAACTAATTTCAGCCCGAGACAACAGCTGTGTATGGAATATAGCTGCCTCCCAAAGATCACCTAAATGTACTCTTGGATATCTTCAGCCTCTTTGATCTCTTAAAAATGATTCATTAATTGAAAAGGAAACGTACCTGCTCAATGGATGTTTCTTTTTTCATACACAGATAGCCAGTTTTGTGGGCAACACATCTTGGGTTTTTTGCCGAACAGGAAGTCTATTCTGAATTTCGTGATTGGCAAAGTATATCTCTCAGGCAGGCATAACTGGGAGTTTAAGATGGAGAAAATCAGCTTTTCAATCATAGCTGGACCAGTTATTATCAATTCAATATTATCAATTTCAGTCGCTATGTGACAGGTGGTATAGAGATGCCCCCTCCAAAGATGAAAAATAGAATCTAAACCCTAATCATTAGTGTTATCTTTACTTGCTATTTGAAAAGTAAATCAGAATCAATCTATGCATCTCTTAATTTGAATCAAGGATACTTTTATGCTGTTTTGGGGGGGTATATAAACATTTATTTGCCTTTCTTTTCAAAATCAATTTCTACATTCCTTTCTACATTTTAGAAATATCCATTACACTGTGGTAATGTACAACTAAAGCAATTATTGAAAAATTATTTTCACCATTTCCTTTTGCCTAGAGCAATCTGTCTTCTTCCTGAATTTAAGGGCTCCTCATTCCTTTTCGCCCTTGAATAATCAGAATGTACTAAGATCTATGTTAACTTTTTCAGATACTTGACACTGGGCATTTTTATCTATCCCTTTTAATATTCTTCTTAATTTCTTCCATTCGTCTTCGTATTTTTTTCTGTGTTTCTAATTTCGGTTGTAACTCTCTAAAGCATACATTTGTTTCTGTAAAGCCCCAAATGGCAATGCAAAAAATAATAATCATAATCGTATCATAATTTCTGATAACATACCTGAATACTTCATACAGGTCCAGGACATCTATACATACACGTGTGTATGTGTATACACACATACATACGTATACTGTGTTCCTATTTCTGACATTCTATATTTAGCTCTACAAATGTATAATAATAAATGTATTTTATTCTGCAATTATGTTCACAAAAATGACAAGAAATCAATATAGTTCATGTATTAATGGGCTCTATTTTTATGGACCATTTCCTTTTCTTAAAGTTTTCAATGGTTTATTCTTCTCCATCTTTATTCCTCTGGGATCTACCCTGATACCTTAAACATCCATTCACAGGCCACTCCTAAAAGGTGACTGATGACAGTTGGGCCTTAAGTGGGAGTGAGAACAATTCTAAGCTATGGGACATTATTGCTTTTGTACATTTAAGATAAGATTACTTTTTACTGGTATAAATGTTTATTATTTTTACGTAAATAACAAAAATGTTCTTACTATAATAAATATTTATTGTTTTATAAATAGGAATAGGCCATGAAAATTTCTGAGGCAATTTATTTAACTAGCCTCTTCTTTTTTTAATGTTTAAAAAGAACTTGTCCATTTGAAGTATTCCTGAAGGTTTAAGAAGTTGAACACAACACACCAAATATGATTTCTTACCAACTAAATGATCTCTAATTGCATCATCTATAATAGAATTATCCACATCTCATTATCTCAGTCATTGTCCTTTTCATTCAAGGAACACCACGAGGGTGATCACTTTATTTTATTTCCTTTTATTTTACTGTGCTTTATTTCATTTTATCCAACTTAGGGAAACAATGCCAGTGTGACCTGAACTTTATGTCTCCTAAACTGTCAGAGTTTATCAAATAAAAGTTTGTGGTTTAAATTCAGGAAAATGCACTGCTTGACCCCCATCAATATTCTTTCAATCTGTATCACAGAATTGATCAGCTCAGTTGGGAAATATGTTTTTTTTGTTCTTACATCATCCTTTATGGTGGTAACTTGACAAACCATTTATTAATCAACATAAGGTTTGTTATAAAATCTTATAACATGATTTTTCAGGTATGGTAGATATACTCATTTCAAATGACCAGCTTTAGTATAAGTAATTTTACTTTCCTTATCCTTTTCCTATAAAAACATTAAAACAATACAGTTTTTTAACAGATGAACATTTATATCTATATATTTCTGCAATCAGAAAACTTCATTCAACTCTTATTGGTTCCATAGTGTAAAAGTTTCAGACTACAAATGATTTTTATTTATTTATGAAGACTGCCTATTGCTCTTGTATTTGCTTTTATGGTGAATTTCCTGAGATTGCTGCTGTTGTCCTCATCAATGTGACTTTACCTGTAACTTTTAACAACTGACATTTTTCTAAAATACCAGCAACTGGCCATTATAGTTTCATAATAACAAACCACACCAACTTGGTCTTATTTTTTTTAGTAAGTTGATATAATAACACCAGTTTTTTGACAGGATGTGAAAATATCTATGATGTATGAAAGCAACAAGCTTTCTTGAGAACATTATTTTATATCAGCTGGTATGTTCAGGTCTGTATCTACAGTTACACATTAGCCGAGAATGTAAATCTTTTGGTTGGAGTACATAGTCCCAAACATGCTTTATTCAGAACTGCATAATAAACTGTAAGGTATTATTTTTTGCCCTTTGAAGATAGACTGTTCTTCACAGTGACAACATAACAAATTTCTGCCTGGTGATTTTTTATTTGTTTAATTGACTTTTATTTGGCTATTGATTGATAACTTGTCACTATCAATAGAAAAAAAGGGACCAAAAAGATTATTCTGCATTTTTTTGTTTTTACTGTCAGATATAAATCTTTCCTTTTAATAGAAGAATAAGATGCTATTATTAAATGTTAAAAAATGTACAAAACTAATAAAACTAAGTTTTAATGATTTTAAAGGACTTACAAGGCTGTAAGTTACTCATATCTCTTGATCTCAGATTAGGTTCAAATAGTCATTCCTTCTATCACAATTCCATGCATACATAGGAAAGAAGGAAGGAAGGAAAAGAGGGAGGGAGGGAAGGAGGAGGAAAGATGGAAGGAGGGAAAGAAGGGAAGAAACTAGACAGGAAAGAGGAGAAGAAGAATTGGAAGTAAAAGGTAATGGAGGGACAGGGAGGGGAAAGGAGAGAGGCAGGATGGGAGAAGGAAGAAAGAAACGAACTCTCAGAGTTTAACTTTAACTTAATCCTGATGCCACGAAGGCATTTATTCCTTGTGAATACATGCGTGCCTTTTAAAACCAGTTGGTTGAAATATGCAGCTACAATGAAAAACAGTTTGGCAGTTTCTTAAAAAACTAAATGTTAATTACCATACTCCCCAGCAGTTGATCTCCCAGGCTTCCATTTCAGAGAAATGGGAACTTATGTTTACACTAAAACCTGTATCCAAATGTGTAAGGCAGCTCTATTCATAATAGGCAAAAACTGGAAATAACCAGTATAAAAACATACCTCACCTGATCAGTGGAGAAACAAACCATATAGCCATAAACAGAATACTACATAGTACTTAAAAGAGATGAACTCTCGATACACGTGACAACTTGGATGAATTTAAAGAGAATTATGCTGACTGGAAAAAGTCATTCCAAGAAGGTTATATATTGTGTGATTTCACTATAGAACATTCTTACAATGATAAAATTGTACGTACAGAGAACAGATCAGTGGTTGCCAAAGGCTTAGGAAGGAGTGGGGGAGAAGAAAGTGGACGTGGTTAGAAAAGGTCTACGTGAAGGACCCTCACAGTGATAGGGATGCTTTTTTATCTTGCCTGTGTCAATGTCAATATCCTGTTTGTGACATTGCGCTATAGTTTAGCGAACTGTTATCACTGGGAGACACTAGGTAAAAGATAGATCTTCCTACATTACTTCTTAAAACTGCATGTAAACACACAAAATAAAAAGGTTAACTTAAAAATATTTACTGAAGGTAAAATTAGAGCCTCCAAGCTTCTCAAACTCCACCAATGAAAGCAGTAGGGCTTTGAGCTTTTACAGTGGGATTCAGGATGGCACTTGTTACAATTTAATAGCCTCCTGAATACAATATTTTTATGAGAAGAATATATAACATATCTCTTAATGGCATAATAAATTAATTATACCTGAGATTAATGGAAAGTTTGACAGTATCTTTATTCTCAAATTGTGAAATACAATACGCTACTATCATTTTTAGAATGATCGGTGAATTGCCTATATTGTATAATTACTCTGGCATATTTTCCGTTTTGTGTGTTTGTCATTCACCATGACTTCTTATACCTACTTGTTTTTGCCAGAATTACGTACAACTAAAGAGATTCCCCCCCCCCCGGGAAAAAATTTCTGTACCTTAGGAGGTACAGAATTATAAGGAAGCAATTTTATAACCAATAGAAGAATTATATTTACTAGCAATGATGGTTACCAGGTAGTAGGCTATCAGGTAATTTTTATAACCATATTTAGGCACTGAAATACACAGAGCAAAAATAAAATTTTGACATCAATATTAATAAATAGTTGAGTCTTATTCTTCAAAAAATCTAAGAATATAGGTACATATTTTCATTTCCATGTTTGATTTCTTTACGTTAATTTGCTACTAATGCAAGACTGGCCATCCATTTGTTAAATATGAATTGTGGATCTTAGGGCTGTTTGTAACTCTCCTATTATGGTTTTAAGGTTTATGCTGAAGCCTTAGGACACATTTTCAAATGCCAAATATTGCAGATTACAGATTACAGAGATTTTCCTCTAGTTATTTTTCCTTTTCTCCATCAGCAAGAGTTAAAGTATTTACTTACAATTTCTATAATATTTCCCTAAGGTTATTTATGCATAGTTACCATAATTCTGGCAATATGTAAAACTCAGCAGATTTTCATTCCCTATCTATGCACTTCAGTTCCCTTTCCTATTTTGCAGGGAAATGTGTTTCTTTAAAAATTCTGGCCTCTGTTTAAAAAAGCCCAATGGAAAGAGCATTGGTTACTATATTAAGCTTTCCATCCATTTCCCATACATGTGTTGACCAAAAGTATCCACACAGGAGCTGCCTATTGGACACAAAAATCAAATATTCGCTCATCAACTAGGTTGTCTCTCCTTTTTTTTTAAATGGAAGGTTTTAATAATTAAGCTTGAAAAGGTTAAACGAGGCAACATGATGAAGACCACTGAATCTACAAATGGGCATATTTCCACATGTATAGACCAAGGCACTATGAACTGGATGATAAAACAGGGACCGCAGGAGGACGAAGTTCATTGATGCGGTATCTTCAAATCTGGAATGTGAGTGTGCGGTATAATTTCTGGAAAGCATCTCTACTTATGAGGTCATATTACTTAATAAACAAGATCATAATTCATTATACCTTTCTTCTGAGCCAAGCAGATAATCTCACCAACTAGAAAGTCACTAGTCGCTTGCCTTCTATCGAGATGGAAAGAGAGACCTGAGGACTGCTCCCTACTGTGTTTTAAACTGTTGATCATAGTAATGAATGGACTTCGTCATGAGCCAAGAGCATTCATGTCCAGAAAATATTTTTACATAATAAACTCTCCCCGCTATCACTTGAATATGAATAATGATAGTAATAACCTAATATCTTTTACAGTATTTGGGGTTAATTGGAGTTTACTCCTGAGGATCCTCTCTCCCCCCACATGGGTATACATACACACATTCCTTTAAGAGCTACCTTTATCATCTTAGGTTTCAAGAATTTACAGTAATTTACAATAAGAAGGTCTCTTTCTTCACTAGCAAGTGAAATAAACCATCTCACAATAAAAGTGGTAGCAAGAATAAAAGCTGACAGGTTTCCCATTAAAAAAACACAAATGCAAATCAAAATAACTTAATGTTTTAACAATGGTGCATTAAAAAATAAAATGAAAAAGAAGTCAGAATCGGCAAAGTAAAACAGAGGAAAAAAACTCATAGTGTATATGTTATAGTATATATAATTATCAATAGAATGTCTGCAGTGTGTGTGTGATTGGTTGCATTCAGTGACAAATAGCAAGGAAGGGGAATGCTGTTTGAAAGTGCAGTGGGACTTTATGAAATGGAAACGTCGAATGGCCCTGAGCTAAATAAACGAAAACAATAGGGGAAAAAGCAAGTGCGAGCTGATTTGTTCAGCAGCGCCTTATGCCTGCACCATCCGTGCTTTCTGCGTGGATTTGCTTCGGTGAAAGCTCGTGTGGCGCCAGGATAGCTGCAAACAGCCTTCCTCTGAGAAGTGGGGGAGGAGTGCAAGGAAAATACCAAATAAGAGTTAAAAAAAAAAAAAAAAAAGTGCCCACCGTTGCCACTCGCACAAGGAGGGGAAATCAATGGAGGTTGCTGAATGGGGGGTGAGCTTGCACACTCTCTCCCGTCCACGATTGGACACAGCTAATCCCTGTGACCTTTGAGAAAGCTGAAGGCATAAAATGACCCTAATCATCAAAAGCACAATTAGAATGAAGAGCGCAAAACCGTGACTGTGGTTAGAGAAAGCAGACAATGAAGAGACTATGGAGGAAATTTGTCTCTTCAGCAGTCGAGTGAATGCTGCCTTGGAGATGGCCGTGATGGCTGCAGATGGATGGCAGCCGCGCCTTGCGGGACACTTAGGGGAAGACTGGGTGGGAGGAACTGGCGGGACCGCGTGACTCGGACGCAATTTGCAGATGCTTTAGACTTTCCCCAAAGCACCCAGGGGTTTCTGCCCCTCTACGGGAAATGGCAAAAGAAAGGCAGAGATTGAAACAACATTGGGCATGAAGGGAAGGGGGGCGGGGGGGACTTTACCCCAAGAGTGAAGAAATCTGTAATTTCAACATGAAGTCGTGTTTGTTTGTTTTTTCCTCAAGAAATAAAATTGACTAAATCCATCCTTGTCAGCACAAAGCAGACAATTCGGAAAACTAAAGTGTGCACTTCAAGGAGTTTGTCATGAGGATAAAATTGTCTGCATGGAAATACTTCTTGAATGATTTAGTGGGGAATTCTGCTCAAATGAGTTCTGAAGAAATACAGTGGAAAGACATACTGCAACATGGCTGGACAGAAATGAAGCTTTCAAATCAGTTTTTCTCTTGAATTTAACTGATACTTTCTTCACCTTTTCTCCTATAGAAACTCCAAATTGGCATGTAAAACAGAAACAGAATGTGTCTTATTTCAAGAAGCAAATTCATAGGACTTAATTTTCATTAAGAATTGCTAAATGATCATTTTAAAGTGGACTTCTAATTTGAATTAATTATAATAATAGTCAACATTTACTGACTTAGGTGTCTGGGACCGCAGAAATTTCTTTACAAATATTTGCTTATTTAACCCTCATTACATTCCCATGAAATACATACTATGACTCCACATTTTTTAGATGAAGAAAGGGAGACTCCCCCCACCAAAAAAAAGGTAAAATAACTTGTCCAAGCTCACAGAGTTAGCTAGTGGCTCTTAAACATTACACTATATTGAATACCTAAGTAAGTAAGTAATAATATACACTTAGTTGCAGTAATTCCAAAATGCTAAGTAGATTACTTGATAATTTGAATTTTAGGGAATCATGTGGGTCTTACTTGAATATCATTTAACATGTGAACTAACAGCAGTGATCAGAAATGTGCTTTATTAACATACCTGAAGGAAATGGTAACAAATTTATATATGATGGGAAAAATAACACTGGTTAAAGGATAAGGAGGTCTGAGGTTTGATTCAGAATCTCAAATGAGATCTTAAACCCCCAAACCAGATTTCTCCATCTACAAAAGAATGATCCTGTTTCTTTTTGATCCCCCAACATCAGTTTAGTGGTATGGAAGGAGTACTCTATTAATTCAGGTACCACTATTGTGTCATTTCTTTCCTTTAAAATGTGAGCTGTGGCTGTTCCTACAACGAGGGCAGCTGGGGGCACCACCTGTTAACTAACTTCAAGCACCATTTAATTAGCCTGTGTTGAAGTTACCGTATGCTTTGACTGGAAGGGAGTGGAACAGTAGCAGATGCTAAGCACAATAAAAGAAAAGCAGTTGAATACCAGGGCAAAGTGGGTGGAGAGAATAACAAAAAAAGTCAACAGACGGAGAGAGCCAGAAATACTAGTAAAATGGACTGGAAATTAACTCTCACAGATAAAGTTCAAGGGAGCAAATCTCTGCAGATTAAATTCCATCCCACCAAGGTATCTGTCACATCAGATGTTATTGAAGATTCGATCTGAGCATTTTGAACAAATGCAAACTTCAACTGGATAATTGGCTTAGTTTCTGATTATATAAAGAAATGGTCATCACTTAACTATTCCCATGAAAACTTTCATGACTTTCTTAGACCAAACATTCCAGCGGCAAATTAAAACACATGTTGTCATGATGAAGCATAATTTTCCCAATTATTTTTAAGAGCTCTACTTTGTCAGTGTTTCCACTGGAAGAGATCTGGAAACAAATGGTTTTAAAATTATGAGCGTTTCTCCATCAATAGAATGATTTCCATACTGAAGGCATTTTGTCTTGTTTTGTCAAATTAAGTTGAATTTAAATGAGTTAAAAGCTTCTTCTCTGACATTTGTATTCTTCTGAGTTACTGGCTGATCCACTAATGCATTTACCTTCCTAACATTCAGTACTATATTTTATGTTAATAGAATTTGTCATATATAAATAAATATATATATTTCTTTGTTTTTTAATGTAATTGTTTAGGTCTCTATTATTTAATCAGACTTTATCAGTTTGTATAACTGGATGTGACCCAAATTAGCTCAAACAAAATGGAACTTGAGAATTTTCACATAGCTCTTCTCCTTTTTTTTTTCAGAATTACATTTTTTGCAAATTCAGCCATAGAATGTGGCATTGCCAGATATTGATTTCCAGTCTGTGTTATATCACTTCAGTATCAAGCCTCTCAGAAAAAAAATGTATTTCATTCATTCATCCAGATATACCCGAATTTATTTCTATATCTGAAATACTCGAATCAGAGATTCCATAGAACCAAAATACAGTTCACCAACCTGGCAATATTTAAATGCCTTTCCTGTTTATTTATATTATGATTTATTTTAGTTTTAAAAATTATCACTATTTATTACACTTTCCTTTGTAACCAGTTTACCATGGGGGAATATTTGTAAATCATCTTTTTTTAATAAGAAAGAAAACTTACACTACTAAATCCTTCACTTGATTTAAGTTAAACAAGACTTTCTTTCCTAGAGTATATATAGGGAGGGCTGGAGGGAGAAATGTATTATTCTATCAGCAATAGGGGCTTGTCAAAATGTAGTTTTCAATTAGACTTATAATTTTAGGTAGATATGTAGACAACATATCTAATGACAATGATTATAATTTTAGATAGATAAGTATATAACAAAGTCCTAAATAAGAAAATAATTGATATTCATTGATTGAGAAAAATTACCTCCTTCCTAAACTTTTGACTCCAGTAAAACTATGCCTCCGTGTTTCACTCAATCATTTAACAAATACATATTGGTTAGCTACTCTGTGCTTAGCACTGTGCAAGGGGCAGGCATATGAAGATAAGTAAGACATGCCCCTGGTCTAGGTTCCCTTAAACTTATACCAGAAGGAAAATCTTTGTTGTTGAAGAATAATTTTTATAAAAGTAATTGTCAAAAAAATCTGAATTTATGGAGTGCCTGGGTGGCTCAGTCGGTTGAGGGTTTGCCTTCAGCTCAGGTCACGATCCCAGGGTCCTGGGGTGGAGCCCTGCATTGGGCTCCCTGCTCAGCTGGGGAGTCTGCTTCTCCCTCCTCTCTCCCATCCCGCAAGCCCCCGCACCTCACCCCTGCTGCCAGCTCATATCTCTCTCACTCACTCACTCTCAAATAAATATGTAAAATCTTTTTTTAAAAATCTGAATTTCAGGACATGGTTTTGTGAGAACTGAATCATGAACAATACCGGACTAGTAAAAAAAAAAAAATCTGAATTTATCTTAATTTTATTTAATCAGTAGTTCTGTCCCCAAATTTACATTTTGGGAGGGGTGCTTGGGTGGCACAATCAGTCAACCATCCAACTCTTGGTTTTGGCTCCGGTCTAGATCTCAGGATCATGAGATCAAGCCCCTCCGTGACTCTGTGTTCAGCACGGAGTCTGCTTGAGGCTCTTTTTTCTCCCTCTGTCCTTCCCCACTCAGTCCTGCATGGGTGCGTTCTCTCTCTGTATCTCTAAAATAAATAAATAAAATATTTTTAAAAAACAGTAAAAATAAATAAAAAGAAAAATATGTAGGAAAAACTTTAATAATAAACCCCTATTTTAATAACATCTTATTGTGTATTTGTAGCTTAAACACATCTATGTTATTAACTACATACTTTATTTTATATTGTCTCTAAAAGGAGACAGTGAAGAAGACACGGTGATGTGCTTAACAGAGCTCAGAAATAGACTGGTGAAATTATTCAATCTTATTGTTTAGCTACTGGAAAAGATTCACTAACCTGGTGTACCATTGCTTATATACTATTAAAGTTCCATCCAGTTCCTAGAATTGGATTGATGTGTAAAGAGAGGACACGGGCCTCCGTGAAAAGAGGAGGTGCTTTGGAGTCAGAAATCCTTTGGAATCGAATTCCAAATCCACTATTTACTGGTTGCATGACAGAAGCAAAAAAAATTCTCTGAGCTTTAGTTTCAGCATCTCTAAAATGGGAATGTAGGTGATGCAGTTAGTGATGATGACTAAGATCATGATAGACCTGCAAGAATCACATGGGAGGGGCACCTGGGTGGCTCAGTCATTAAGCATCAGACTTCAGTTCAGGTCATGATCCCAAGGTCCTGGGATCGAGCCCCGCATGGGGCTCCCTGTTCAGTGGGAAGCCTGCTTCTCCCTCTCCCACTCCCCCAGCTCGGATGCCCTCTCTCGCAGTCTCTCTCTCTATCAAATAAATAAAATCTGGGGAAAAAAAAAAAAAGAATTGCATGAGAAAATATATATACCTAAAAAATAACATAAGTTATATATTTTTTAAAAACTAAAGTATGTTGTAAATATTAGTTGTGATTATATTCAGTACAGTTTTTACTTCTCATTATTCACATATGATTTATTCAGTTACCCGATCACCTAAACTAGAAAATGAGGAAAAGCACTAACATATATTTTGAGATCATTGTATGAAATCTACTTTTTCATTTTAATACAATCCTGGTATCTCGGGTCATGGGTTGTAATTATCTACTCTCTCATGGAGACTATTTTTAGTTTACTCAAATACCAAACCACTCTGAATTTGTTGTTTTGTTTTTTGTTTTGTTTTGTTTCTCAACGGTGTTGGATGATAAAGTCTTCAAATTTAGGAATAATCATCCACTCACAAAAAATGTATTTGAATACATATATATGTCAATTTTAACATTTTGATTTATTTTATCTGGAAACACTTTTTTTACAGTCATTATTCACATAGATCATTATAATCAAGGCTCTTTTATTTTTGAAAGAAAAATAAGAAAGTAACCTTGATTTTCCTTGTAATAGCAAAATTGGAAATAGTTGTAATACACTGTTTTCTGTGTTACCATATTGCTGCTTAAAAGAATAGGTTTCACTCAACATTTTGTAGCACAGTTTTAGAACTTGATGCATATTAAATTTAATGTTCTATACCATATAGATTACTGAAAAAGTCATTCAGTCCTCATTTTTATTTAAGAATTCCAAGTGAATTCTTAATTCTCTGAATTCTCTGAATTATTTTAAGTAGGTACTGCCTAAAACACATACTGATTTTTTTTCCTCTCCATCTCTGTAACATAATTCTTATTTCTTCCCCAGAAGAATGGGGCAAATAATATTGTAGCTTCCACAATTATGTTAACCACATATGATTAAAACAAAAGTTTGAATTTAACCTTAGTTTGATCTTGTAAAATTGTGACAGATAAAAAAACTTCACAAACATAGTTTTTGTACTTATTCTGTAATTCATTGCCTGGGTTTCTAATTAAATGTTCTCAGTACTCCATTTAAAGTACCCATTGCCTGCATTCCTCTTGATTAGTAGGAAAGAATCAATGAGAATTGATCCAATTTGTAGAACACAATTCTCATATTGATAGTAGTTTATATTCATTTGCTTTTCCCTAATCTTTTATTAATGGTCATCTTCAAAATGTCAATTAATGCCAAAACCCTGCATGGTGATAATGCAAATCTATAAGGAAACGAGCTTGACACATTAGAGTAGGCCAAAAGGAAGAAGCTATTATTTTTGATGTATCTTTACATAGCTGAATATACGGAAAGAAAGGATACAGATGAAAACTCCGGTGTTTTGACTGTGAATTTAAAACCCAACTTAAAAATTAAAAAGAAATGAGTGAAATTGAATTTAAACAATAGGGTCTTCTCTGAGGCCTCTACATTTCCGCACTGTAACACTGGCTATCATAGCATGATGAACAATTTAGAGAAATGGGGGGTTGAAAGGTAATACAAATATGAGTATTGATGTCATTGCAACGATGTCACCAATGAAAGTGAAGCATCATCACAAGACTTTCTGCTGCACATTGTAGAGAAAGCTTTAGACCACTCAGTCTTCATCTACCATCCTCTAAACTTCTTGGAATGTTTTTCATAGTAGAATGAGCAATTGTTAATATTATGCCATATTTGCTTTAATCTTCTCAATATACTTTTTCTGAACCATTTGAAAGTAAGTGGAAGATAATTCACCCATCAATTATTATACATGGGTATGCTAAGGAATGTATATTTTCTTTTTCAGTACATTTTAAGTTGGGTCTTAAGTCTTGACAGAAATCAGAGCAAGTGTTTTAAGCATGGATGCTTTATAGATGATGCTGTATATTGTATCACACGACTGGCCTCCCACTTTTCTTCCCCCACCATTGGTGGATACTAAGTTTGATTACTAAGTTTAAGTGGGAACTGCTAGATCTACCCATTATAAAAGTATACTTTCCCTTTGCAGTTAGCAGATAATCTCTGGGGTGATACTTTGACCCCGTGAAGTGTGCTGTCCCCTAACCACTTTTCACCTAATAGGTTTAGTACCCATCGATGATGATTGTCTGAATGAATATTTTATCAGAGGTTGCAATGCAATGATTTTTCTAATTCAGAGTTTCCATTATAATTTGATATAGGTGTTGGAGACATCTCAATCAAAGTAGAGTTATACAGATTAACAAATTTCAAATTCACACTTAATTTACCATTAAATAAAATTTTATCACCTTTAATAAATGTTATATTTAAGGATAAAGCTTCCTAAAAGACATAGTCTCCATTGTAAAGAAAGCTATTGATCTTTTCTTGGAAGCTATAGATCTTTATTCCTTTTTGTTATTGTTGTCACTTTTATTAAATCTGTGAAAGACTGCTACAAGGTGGCTGCCTCGCACATAATATGTCTTCTATAAATAAAATATATATTATTACATGGTTATGCATAATTTTATAAATATATAATATAACATCTTACATATTACAGGTTTAACTTTGGCACACAACCTACTCCAAAAAAAGATAAATAAGAACAAAAATAAAAATAAATCATGTAGCAACATCTGTAACAAGAAGTCCGTGGGCAAGAGTTCAGTTTTAACCCCAAATACTAACGTCTCATTGAATTGTAAAATATTAAAAATATAGTAGAGTGATGACGTCCTTAATATAGATAGGGAATATAAGAAAGTAGAACTTTGAAAGAAAAGAGGATGCGTTCAGTGTTTCGCGAGAGAAGGTATGAGATTTCTTGGAACGCTCATGAATTCAAATAAGCGGTGGACACAAGGTTTGGTCACTGGTAGAACATCCAATTAAGAAATGTGGAAGTTGTGTCATTTTATCAAAAAAAAAAAAAAAAAGGAGCTTTAGTCATGAGCCACAATGAAGATATCTACACAGAGCATGGTGAGCAAAGAAAGGACAAAGACTGGAGCCCTGTGAAACACAAGTATGTAAGGAAGCTTGGGAGGGAAACAGGCTTTCATAGATAAGGTTTCAGTTCCTTTGGGCCCGGCACCTTAGAATTGGAATTAGAATCTAGAAAACAGCATTTTTTTTAAAAAATCTAACATAAAATTAGAAAACAGCATTTTTTTAAAAAAATCTAACATAAAATAAAGGTCTTAATTGTCAAATTGGAATTAGTTGCCTTAAAAAGCTCTGAAGGCCAAATGACCCTTAAATTCAGAAGAATTCGTCTGATGGAAGGTTGTAGTGAAGGTCCATCTGACATGTTTCCAACCCTGAATGTCTACAATGTTATGATTTAAGACTTCCTTTTATTTTGAAAAAAAAAAAAACAAAATGCTTTCTATGCCTTTACAGATCCTGGGTCTATAAGGAGTCCATTAACATGGAAGTTAATTTATAAGAAGTTTTTTTGTATTTTAAGTTGTTTCGGATTGAGAGCCCGTAACCTAAGTGAGATCTGCATTCTTGTTTGCCATCTGTTTATTAATTCATTTATTATCTTAAAGGGGAAAAAAAATGGGTAAGTCTGTAGAACGTTGCAGGTCCAGTATAAGGTGATGGGTGTACCAATGTGAAGCACATTACCTGACCCTTGGGAATTCAGTCTGATGGGGATGTCAGGCACGTAGAACCTGCCCCTCCCCCGCCCCTTAGTGACAGTTCCTCTCTGGATGTGATGGCGGCTTTCATCAATCGCAGCCACACCTATATCAGTTCAAGTCTGGATGGCCCTAAATTCAATCCTGGGGTACAAGAAGCCCTCCCTCCTTCAGACACTGCAAGCACTATGTAATCTCTTATCTCATTGTGTTCTATTCCATGGCTCACATAATCAATACTCCTTAACAAAAAGTTTAAATAAATATCTGAGGACCGTCTCTAAATCAATCCTAAATCTCATGCGCAGTGAGTCAAGGGGTTATTTCCTGTTATAGTTATCTTTTGACTTGAAGGGAGAAGAAAAAAAATGAGTGCAGTTAGCCAAGATGGCATCTTTTGTTCCTAAGGTCTAGCATATTGTTAATTAAAGGCAGTGCTGGGTAGACGGAATGTGCTTTGTAGATAGGATAGGATCCATTGATTAATGCAAAGTCTATTCTTTCCTGAGCCTAAGAAGGGGTCAGGAGGGTGATGGGTGGGGACAGGAAAGTGAATTTTAAAAAACAGTCAGGATAAGTTAGACATGGGTGAGAAATTCTCCTTGAGACAGATCTAAGTGTCTAGTTTGAAATGATCTTGAATTTTCTTTCCTCGTCACTGTTGTTTTTGTAGTATCCTCGTTGTCAGGGAACATCCAATAACAAAGAAGGCAAACGTCTTAGGATAGTGTGTAGTCAAACTGAGTTCACGTTGTGGATGTGGAGAGATTTTTATTTTATTTTTAGCAGAGTGATTGCAAATGTATGCATCTACATTAAATAACACAGTCCATCGTAAATTAAAGGTAGTATTTCCTCTGAAAAGCTGCATTGGTAACTAAAAGTAATGACTCTGAAAAATTAAGGTGACTCTAAATGCTTCATATCTTTTAACACAATATTGTGGGTAAGCAGGGGAGGCCTCCTTAATAGCCTTTTTAAAAGCTCAAAAACCAGAACCTTCTATTTATCTTCCTGTATCAGCCTCTTTTATTTGGTTAGTTTGCTTGAGCAAGGTTACTCAGTTTGTGGCAGAACATTGTGTTAACACTGGGGGAAAATACACACAAAAAAACGCCCGTTTCCCATTCTCTCTTATTGATGTGACTTAAAACTGCCTTAAACAATTAATGCGTACAAATAAGTTAACAGGCTTGGGGGAAGGGGGGGCAGGGGTGTGTGTCACAAGTGGACCCTTTTCCTGCTCTACCACTTCCAGACTTGATTTTACGGATAAATCTGACAACAGCCATCGCTGGAAAGGCGAGGATGAATACAGCAATAATGAGCATTTCCTTTTAGTCTGCGCAGATCCGCGCCTTTTTTTTTTTTTTTCTTCATGTGAGCCACATCAGGTTAATTACATGACATAGGAGCTGGAGAGGAGAGTCAGGGAGAGAGAGTACGTCAAGTGGCTACATGCAAAAAAAAAAACAAAAAGTGGCTCACGTTAGATTTTGCATCCGCTTTTAAAAACTTCTAAATCATCCCCGGAGAGCTGTGTGTATGACCAAATGTGTCAACCTAGCTAAAAAAAAAAAAAAAAAAAAAAAAAAAAAAAAAAAAAAACTAGCTGGGGCACAGAATTAATGACCCCCGTGATGTTTCTAGAGGGACATTACCTGCGTGTACTTGCTGCCTCGTTCATAAGCGACACACTTTTTTCCTCGAGTGCACAGCTGGGCTCCCTCACAGCGCAGAACACCTCCGCATGCATGACCTATGACTCTACGGTATTCGGTTCAGGAGGTACACGCTTGGCTTTTATTGTGTCTGTGCCTGCTTTTCAGCTGCAAAGCTAGATACTCTGCTCCTGCTTCTCGAACACGCAGAGATTGGACATACAGTGACGGAGCACTCGGGAAATGGGTCGTGGTGTCACTGGGCTTGTGTGTATAATTTAGGCTGCAACTCAACTTCTGGATATTAGAACTTGAGTTGTAAAATTCTACCTAGGGAAAGTCACACGCAGTGTGAAAAGTGTAAAAAGCCTTCCTTTTATTCCAGACAAACAAGGATAAGGGAAGGAAAATACTTCTCTGGATGGTTGTCACATAGACTCTCGAGCGATTGGGGAGGTTTTAAAATATCCAACCCGAAGTGTCCAAAGTGAAATGTTTTACTCACACCTTTGTTTCAGCAAATTTAACTCCGTCCCTTAAGATGACGAATTGTTGCCTTCCGAAGGGTGTGAGGCTGCACGCTGCTTTCTTTACTGTTGCTCAGGAGAAGTATGACATTTTCATCATCCACCCCGTTATTTGACAAGACCCTATTTTTCCCCACACCCTCCCCCCCACCCATATGAGGTACAGTCCCTTGAGTCTGTAATTGGCAGGAGATGAAGCGATGATGGGGAGTGATCACAGTCAATAGCTTTGATTAACAATAAGGTGGAAAATTAGCAATGCTAGCATTCAGCTACCCTGCCCTCTCCCTCCTCCATATGCTCCCTCAGTCCGTGCTGGCGGCCTCACAGAGGGCAGTCAGAGCCCTCCACCAGCTTTCAAGTGCAGCAAAGGTGCAGGCAGAGCCGAGAATTAGGGAAATTAAGGAGAAGGAGTAGAAACTGTCAGCCAGAATGCTGAGCCCTCCGTGCGGCTTACTGTGCTGCAGGAGGGGCAAGGAGGAAGTGTGCTGTGTGTTGTCCTTGTGTGTTTTTCTGTCACATGTGGATTTACTTGTGTCTGGACATGCTGTGATCGAAATGGCAACTACCCTTACTCCTGTGACCCCATCAGCAGCTCTGGTGTTGTTTCCGACAGACCCTGAAGACCTAGAGAGGGGGAACGACAACGGGACGCCAATCCCCACCTCTGATAACGATGACAATTCGCTGGGCTACACAGGTAGAGTGTTTTCTTTCCCGAATACTAACTGTCCATGTCTCCTAAAACGCCTCCCTCTCCATCAGTCATCAACCACCTGTGTAAAATTATCTCCTCATTGCTGCTTCCCGCTAACAACCTCTACAACTTCTGGTCCTCATTTTCCAGACTTCATTCTTCAGCCGGGAGGTCATATTGCTAAAGTCAACTCTTTGGGGAAAAGAAATGTAACCTAAGCGCTGCATGCTTTCTTGTTGTCTAGTTTTAATATAAAACAATGATTCTCAGCCCAAAACTGGGATACAGCTCACTTGTGTAGGCAGATCATGTAATATTATCTTAGAGATTTAATAATTGACTCAGTTGCTTTCTAAAGAAATAAGGCTACCTGCAAGTAATTGGGTTTCAAAATTATCTGTATTTTTTGTCTGTTTGTTTTAGTTGCACTTGTAGTCTCATGAACAACAGAAAGCAAACTCTTAACAGGAGTAATGCAATCATAATGACCAACTTACGTCTCGGGATTGTTTGCATGGACTTATTGTTTGTTACTTTATCTACGAAGCACATTTTAAGTAGATGCATGTGTACACCTGCATGAAAGTAAAAATTAACTAATTGGATGTGCTGGAAGTAATTCGTATTAGGAATGTCTAAGAATGATTGCCTTGCAAATATATAAATGTTTCATGCAGAATTTTAAGTGTAGTTCTAAATATAATCATGGAAGTTACACATCTAACTGAGAGAATTTGACTGCAACTTCAGATAAAGGCAAAGAATGTATCACTTATAGCCCACTGACTCAAATAATGATGTAATAGAGGCCTTATTGTAATAGCAACTATTTATTTTGTTCTTTTCATTAGTTCTTATTAGCACAGTACTCTGTAGACTGCTAGGTTGTGAGCTGTGGATCCGGGGTGGGGGGCGCGTGTGCGTGTGCGTGTGCATGTGTACGTGTTGAGGCAAATGGAGTTAAAGATAATGGAGAAGTCTTCTGTATCATTACAATCTTACAGATGACTGTGTTAGGAAGAGACTCATCCAACAGACACATTTCACATGGTATAAAATAATAAGCTGCTACTTTAGAAGCAGCCTCGCTATTTTCTGGAAATCATTTTCTCCCACATTAATCTCCCCCTTTACACAATGTCGGGTTTTAAACAGTTGGAATAAGGACCAAAATTAATAACGTCTTTAGAAACAATTTAATATTTATTTTACTTATGTCAGCCTTCTGGATAACTCACTCTCATTTCTCTCTTCTCTTCCACCTGAGAACTGAGATAAAAGGACAAATCAGAGCCCAACCGGGGATGAGATGGTGAGAGAGCTGGTATGATCCTTTTCCAGAAACTTAGCTAGCACAAGAGTTGTAAATGTCATTTCTTAATACCATAAATACCAAGGAAGTCCATCTGTCAGAAAGGAGGAAGGGGAGGTAGTGTTCTTTCTCATGGGTATCCTCGTTTGCCAGGGCATCCTACGTGTATTCCCTTGTGCTCACCCAATCTAAACACCTACATTGTTTACATACTCTAATAGGGTTTGCTCTTTGTCTTTTATGGATTCCCTGAAAATTATTTATCCCCAATGCATAAATCATGCTGGAGCATTGAGTTAGGAAAACTTAAATAACAATACATTTAAGACTAAGTGGAGCATTTAAAACACTTTTTATTTCTATTTATTTTTCTTCCTTAGGTTAATCAGTAATCGGATTTCTACTATTAAACAGATCCGATGAATTATTATGAGGTAATGAACTCATAAAATTATCTTTATATTCTACAAGGGAACTAATTAAAGCAGCACATTAATGTGATGTGACTGGAAGACAATCTTCTGAATAATTTTGTTCCTGAGACTATAACTGTTTGTGAACTCTAGTAGCAAATGAAGCCATTCTGGATATTTTGTTTCAGTAAACTCTTGATGAGTCAAGAACCTTTTTTCTACTATATGATTTAAACATGCTATTTGTCTCTTTCACTTGCATGTTGACCATTTCTTTGCTCATTAAAACCTCCACTGGCAGTGATGAGAAAATTTAAATAGAAAAAAATGGGTTCTGTTATTTAGGAATAACAATTATAAAGATCTCAGTTAGCTCTGAGGTGAAAGGAATCATGCAAAGTATTACTTGAAACTACCAAGGGATTTATTTTGTGTGCATATGTGCAGGTGTGTGTGTGTGTGTGTGTGTGTATGAATTCCCTTTATTCTGATCACATGAAACTGAGTTGATAAAATCTTCACAGTAGAGGAAATTCAGTTCAGAAGGAAGTGAGATGATCTGTCTGCTCAGGAACATTTTTACATATTTAATGTAAATTGTCTATGGTATATCTGGAGTTTAGTAACTCTGACTATAGCAGCAAGAATATTGTTAGAAATAAAAATATAAATATTAAGCAACATAGAGACTATACAAAGTGGTTGTCAAATAAATCACTGATACGAGTTAGTTGCAGGATAAATGTTTGTGAGAATTAATACGTAAATGTATTGGGTATTATTTGAGGGGTCTGTATATTTTGCACAGTATCACAAAACGACTGTGAAAATTGGATGCACCAGACATTTATTTTGTAGTACATGTTGCTTCACTTCATTGAGCTGACAAGGGAGACTTTTCTCTCTTCCTCTAACATGCATGTATATAAAGAAGAAAAGCTTCCCAGAGGAATTTGTACAATTCCAGAAAACATTTTGGAGGGAACATGAAACAGTTGCAAAAGGAAATCACCAGTTCACTAAAATTCATATTCACACCCCCCAATTCTCTTTTTTGACCACCATAGACAGTATAATTTCCACTGTAAGCTAATTTGTCACTACATCTGCTCCACTACTCAAACCATTTGGGACCATTACTATCAAATTGGCCTATCAAAGTAGAACCCACAGATCTCGGATCATACACACAAATTAATATTTTTATTCATGATCTAGTCAATGAATGGTCATCTCTTATCAATAGTACTTGCTGCTTAAACCATATGCCATACCGATCTAAATGGTGTAAGTATTCCTTTTCAATTCCTTTTCTCCTTACCATCATCAGTCATAATATTATAAAGCCAAGTAGGGTTTGAAAACATTTCAGTCTCTCTTTTACTAACCCATAAATGCAGAGCAATTTCTAAAGTGGCACGGTGATGTGTTATTAAAGTGGACTTGTGTGTTATTTAGACAAGTAGACCATTTCCTGTTTAACCAAGCATGTCATAAATATTGGGGATTATTTAACAGTTCACAATATATAGCCTTTGTTGAAGAACAAGTAAGACAGGGTTTCAGATCAGCACTTCGTGGGGTCAGACACACATCATTCCAAAGAGGCTGAATATGTAATCAATGATTTTTTTTTAAAGGAGCACTTGAAGAAAGTACATTGTTTTTGATTTCTGAAAGTGCACATGGTATTTCACAAATAGGGGAAAAATTTAAAAATGTGTTTAAGAATATTGAGATGTCTGATATATACATATAATCCATGTAGATCTTTAGTTAGTGTCAAAAAATTTGAAGAGAATTTATTGATACATAAAATGTCAGGGAATAAGTGAGAGCTACTAACTTCCTAGTAGCATTCTTAATCTTTTAGAAAGCAGTAATTATTAGTTGGAAAAGAAATGAATTTTATCCGTTTTTTTTCTGAGTACCAAAAAAGTCTAAATTTTATTTATGATGTTGAAAATACATCATTTGTCTCCATTTTAGATAATAAAAAAAGTATCCTGTCTCCATAGGTCTGTTTTAAGGATTACACTTCTATATTTACAGTCATATTATGGAAGTATAGCTAAATGCAAATTTAAAAAATCCTAAAACTGAATAATCATCAGTTTCATGTAGGTATCAATTTAAGTTAAAATCTAGCCATGGAAGGTCAGAAATTCCAGAGTCATCTCAAACAGGCATAATAGAGTTTTCTACCCCTTAATACTAACTCCAAGTAAAGTTTGGTTATAATTCTGTTCAAAAGAAAACAAAATATATGCTCTCTTATTAGAAAAAATCTAGGACAAATTACTGTGTTTGCCCATATACTCTTGAATAGCAACCCCCAAAACATATTTTGCCTCATATTTTGAAATCTTGACAGGTAACTATGAACTGAGGGCAACATTGATTCTTCTGAGACTCTACATTCTTAATTGCATAGTCTCACAATTAAGATCAAACAAAATTTCCATCATGGCATGTGCATTTTTTACAAATGTATGCATTGATACTAATAACCAGCCCTTATTATCACTTCATGTATACAGTGCAATTTTCTGAACACGTTACATGACAGTAACTCATTTAATCCTCATTACCATTCTCTTGGGAAGGGGCCGTTATTAAGAGCAACAGTGCCTAATGTCTGCCTCAGTATTCTAGAACAGAAATAGTCCCAAATTAATTATACTTTCTCCAACATTACAGAGGTTATGAGAGGTTGTTGAGGTTGTGGCTACAAGCTACATTTGAGTACACAGTTAGAAATTAAGTAGCTCAGGCAGGCTCCTAAGCAACACCACCATTCTGGTCATCAATATTTTAGGGCTCTTCTAATTCTTTTTTTTTTTTTTAAGATTTTTTTTATTTATTTTTTGGACAGAGAGAGAGATCACAAGTAGGCAGAGAGGCAGGCAGAGAGAGAGGAGGAAGCAGGCTTCCCGCTGAGCAGAGAGCCCGATGTGGGGCTCGATCCCAGCACCCTGGGATCATGACCTGAGCCGAAGGCAGAGGCTTAACCCACTGAGACACCCAGGTGCCCCAGGGCTCTTCTAATTCTTATCCTAGGTTCATTATTATCACACCAACTGATGCACATATTTTCTTTAAAAAAATCAAATAGGGCAAAAGCTTTAAACAAAAACAAGGGGGTCATATTTCACCTTCCTATCCTTGAGCCTGCTTCCCTTAATGACTTTTCCTTCTCTTTTAGATGTGTCTTCTGATAGTTTATTTTTAAATAATATACATCCACAAATGATTCTTGATATGTCAGTTTTAGACATTTTTTTTTTACTCCTTCTCGTGCTAGTTTTTGTTACTACATTTTGTTACTACATTCTTTGTTAAATTAACAGTCCATATTGGTATGATGAAGCAAATCATCCCTAGGTGAATCTATTATAGAGCCGAGTAAAATACTATAATTGCAGTTGTATGTTAGTCTTTCCTTGTAGGAGATCATTTATTTTCTGCAGTTAATAGCATTTTTTAAACTTCCTAAATGCTTAATCGTACCCAATATTCCACCAGCCTGAGGTTTTTCCAGATATATTCCTCACTGAATACTTCCATGCTTCTGTCCCAAAGTGAAAGTTTTCTCTCTAGACCTGGGACTTTTTTCATCCCTTGTTTTTGATGGATCTCCTATTTCCCAGATCTCATGTCTTCCTCTTTTTTGGTTTATCTCCGCATTAAGAGAATCCTAGTCTCCAGAAAACACATCATAATAGAATTTGAAAAGCATCAATAATCAAGAAATTTTACTCAGATGTGCTTTGTGGTGGCTTGTCCATTTTTGCTTCTTTTTTATTTGCTTTTCTTCCTTATGCTGGGTATTTGAGGCGCCATGAAAATAGGAGAATCATTTATCTCCATTACAGGAAATTTTCTTAAATTATTTTTTGAGAATGCCAATCTCTGCTCTGGAACTGCTGTTAGGCAGTGGACCTCTTAGGTGGATTCATTAAGTCTCTTTTCTTTCCTAACTTCTAATTATGTGTCATTTTCCCTTCAACTTTCTGGGAAACATTCTTTTTTTTAAGTTTCTATTTAAATTCTAGTTAGTTACCAGATGGTGTAATATTAGCTTCAGATGAATAATATAGTGATTCAGCACTTCCACGCACCACCCAGTGCTCATTAGAGCAAGTGCCCTCCTTCATCCCTGTCACCTGTCTAACCCATCCTCCTGCCCACCTCCCCTCTCCAGTAACCATCGGTTTGTTCTCTATAGTTAAGAGTCTGTTTCTTGGTTTGACTCTCTCTCTCTCTCTCTCTCTTTTTTTTCCCTGGGAAACATCCATGATATTTATTGTCTACAAATGCTTTTAGAAATATTTTGCATTTGTTTATTACATGTCAAATTTCTGAAAGCTCTTTCTCATGCTCCAATATTCAAGCTTCATAAATTGAGATTTCAAGCTAATTTTTCTGATTCTAGTCAACTGCCTTTTCTATTATATGTCTACAGCTCCCAAGATATGAGTAAAATGGTAGAAATCTACACAAAAAAAATATCAGTTTTCAGGTGAGGAAGTGAAAACCCTTATAGCTATCATGATTTAACCAAGATAGTATAAATATTTAGCAGTAAAGACTTACTGTCTCCCAAATCCCGTTTTTAGTGTTTTTTCCAACTTAAAATTCTTCACAGAATTGCTAGGAAATGAGAAAATGCGGGAAAATAAACTGCAGAATAAAATAAAACTAACACTATACTTTAGTAGTAACATACTTTTTTAAAGATTTTTTTATTTATTTGAGAGAGAGGGGGTAAGCAGGAGAGGTGGGAGGGGCAGAGGAAGAGAGAGGAGCAGACTCCCTGCTGAGCAGGGAGGCCGCCAGGAGGCTTGATCCCAGGACCCTGAGATCACCCCCTGAGCCGAAGTCAGACACTTATCAGACTGAGCTATTCAGGTTCCCCTAAAGTCCCTTATATTTGGCTCCAGTTAATAACATGCTAATTTACAAGTTCATGTAAAATACCCATCTTACTCTCTATGAAATACCTAGATAATCATTTATTCATTTACTTAAACAAAATTCACATATTGAGTATCTGCTCTGGGGAGAGCCTAGTACTATACAAGGAGGTATATAAGATCTAAACCTTGTTAAAATCAACATCACACATGACTCCTCTCAGATCATCATATCTGGTGGCCGCCTCATTAACATGCTATTTGCCAACTTGTGCATTAACTGTGAATTAATTTGTGTATAATAGGACATTTTAAAATTTTCTTAGGGAACCTGGGTGGCTTAGTCAGTTAAGTGTCTGACTCTTGATTTCAGCTCAAGTCATGATCTCAGGTGGTGGGATCAAGCCCCACATGGGGCTCCGTGCTCAGTGAGGAGTCTGCTTGTCCCTTTCCCTCTGCTCTTCCCCCTCACAAATAAATAGATAAAATCTTTAAAAAATAAATATAAATAAAAGCATTTCTTAAAATAATAGATTAAGCCATTTCTACTTGCTATAGACACACACTGGGAATAATATATAATACCACATCAATTTAACCATCGAGTTAGTCTTAAGTAGTTAAGGAAGAAAGATACATTTTTTCCCCAGAATTATAAAACCGTCATATTTGTGGGTTTTTAAAAGATTTTATTCATTTATTTGTCAGAGAGCGAGAGAATGAGAGAGCACTAACGGGGGGCTGAGGAGCAAAGAGAGAGGGGTAGTCTCCCGGCTAAGCAGAGAGCCTGATGTGGGATTGGATCCCTGCACACTGGAATCATGACCTGAGCCGAAGGCAGAGGCCCAACCGACTGAGCCACTCAGGCGTTCCCCAAATCTGTGATTGTTTTGAGTGACCTTAATTATTAGGCAACTTTGCTAGTTCTCAAAAATGGGAAAGGAAGCAAATAAGACAGAAGATTGGGATCATGGGTTAAATTCCTGTATAATACTCAAAAAGTCTTCTCCCTAAATTGAGAGAAAAAGGGAAAAAAAAAAAAAGGATTCATTTCCACAGTTACTGATCATAGAGAGCAGATATGCCGACATCTGTCTTCCCAAAGCTTAAGGGACATGGGACATGGAAGCCCCAAGTAGATCTGAGCCTTAATGGGTGAGTCTGGTGGTGGGTATTAAGGAGGGAGGGCACGTATTGCATGGAGCACTGGGCGTGGTGCATAAGCAATGAACCTTGGAACACTGAAACAATGAAATAAATTTTTTTAAAAAAGAAGAAGAAAAGGAAGAAGAGGAGAAACAAACAAAAAAAGTAAGCTGAACTTGAATGGCAATAGGATTCTATGAAAGAGCAGCCTAAAGCAGTTTATCTCAATTATTTTTTTTTTAATTTAAGGAAATTATGGGATGCCTGGGTGACTCAGTAAGTTGAGCATTCAACTCTTAGTTTCAGCTCAAATCGTGATCTTAGGAAGGTGAGATGAAGTCCCACATAGAACTCCACACTCGGTGTGGAGTCTGCTTGAGATTCTCTCTCTCCTTCTCCCTCTGCCCTTCCTCCCCAACAATGCTCTTTCTCTAAATAAGTAAATAAATATTTTTTTCAAAAATTAAGCAAATTTTATGTTGTCCTCACATTGGTGACACTAATTCTAATTCTAGAATTTTTTCATGAACGTTTTGGAAATTTAAGTCATTCCAAAAAGATGTTGACTAAGGTATGGACTATTATACTTAGTATTTGATAATATTTTCAGTGTGGAAAACTTTGCAGTTAGATATTTTGATTTTCTATGGTGTAAGAGGAGAGAGGACAGAGTCTCAGCTTGTATAAAATGGAAAAGCTTTGATTTTTATAGGAAAATTGCATTTCATTTTACATCAATTAGAAATTCAAGTAGAAAAATATTTTTTACGAATAGTTTTGATTTGAATCTTTGAAAGAATACTTTGATTTTTAAAATATATCCAAAGTGGCAAATTTTAAACATATAGAGATAAGTAAACACACTCAGAAAAATAAAGTAGGTTGACATTCTTTAAGTATGCTGATGTCCCAAAGACAGAACACCTGTAGATAATAAGGAATTCAGATTAAAAGTTTTTAAGAGAAATTTTAATAAAAATTTTTAAAATCCTATGTCATTACAGCTACATAAAGCAAATACCTTATTATCTGGATAATTCAATAAGAGTCTTTATTTAACCAGCAATTTATGCAGGACAATATTTTAGCTTAACTATTCTCCACAATGCTTATAGAGGCCTGGTTTTAGAAATGATTCCCTACAGGGACACCTGGGTGTCTCAGTCAGTTAAGTGTCTGCCTTAGGCTGAAGTCATGATCCCCGGGTCCAGGAATCTAGTCCTACATCGGGCTCCTTGCCCGGTGGGGAAGCCTGCTTCTCTCACTGCCTGCTGCTCCCCCTGCTTGTGCTGTCTCTCTCTCTCCCTCTCTCTCTCTCTCTCTCTCTCTCTGATAAACTTAAAAAGGGAAGACAAAAGGAAGGCAGGCAGGCAGGCAGGCAGGAAGGAAGGAAGGAAGGAAGGAGGGAAGGTAGGAAGGAAGGATGGATGGACTCCCTGCTAACCCAGAAATATATGCCATGAGCCCAAAGCCTTCTCAACGGTACACATCAACGGCATGACTCTGGATTTCCAGTCAGAAGCTGTCAGGACACAGTCACGGGTGGAGTCTCATTCCTGCAGTACTTTTACTTTATGCTGTAATCCCATACAAATCATCCTCCTGCTTTTTTGTTTTGGATTTTTCTGACTCATAAAAAGGAAATAATATTTGTTGACTGACTATATTTTTGGAAACGAAGAGATAATTGGCTAACTCTTCCTAATCTCTAATTGTTAGAGATAATTTTAGGCAATGACCATTTCTAATCCTTATATTTATTCCTATGGAATTTTTGTAGAATAGTTCATGGACGTTAATCTATCTTCAGCTCATCGCCAAAAGTTAATACTAAGAAGGCTATGCAATAGGTACACAAGTGTTTGCTATAAAAATAAAACATTCTATTATTTTACATTGCTGCAGAGAAACTTTTGAATCAGCTACATGCTGATATCACAGCTATAGGTGAGTACTGTAGCAAGTAATATATACCATCAAGCAAAAATAAAATTCCCAAGGCAATTCAAGATAAGTGTCCAAGGCAACACAACAAAAATGTATGTTTCACTAAGGTATGACGCAGTGCAGGGGACTCTTCAGCATAATCATTCAGATTCCCCAAGCTAATGATACGCCACCATGACATCGGCTTTCATGATTATCGTAGCAATAAGAACAACCATGAACTGACTTTAACAGTTTCTACACAGAAGTGACTTCTGCTCTTTTATTCATCCAGAGAGTCACATGGACACACCAAGCCAACAAAATAGGAAAGTGCAATCCAACCATGGCACCTGGAAGATGGAGAGCTAGAAATACTTGGAGAACAATACTTATCACTACCAGACTAGCAATGAAGAAACAAGGAATTGGTCATTGGTTCAGAACATTTGCCCCTTCCTTGAGGAAAGAACTGTAACTTCGTAAGGCACCCAAATGGTTCCGTAACTAAATATACTGAATAGTCAGTCCTTTCTTTCAATTCATTGCTGGAAAAAAAAAATTCTCTGTTCAAAAGCCATGTTATGCATGATCAACTGATACAGAACAAGGCATACAGTAATTGCACAGATGGTGGGTCTGGCAAAAGCATGGTGGGAAAGAAAGAATTCATTCATAGATCTATTCCATGAAGATATACCACTTCTCCCTCTCCAATGAGAAAAGGAATTCAATATAATTATCCTACCACCAAGTTGACGGGATGGACCTCATCCGCTATTTCGTCATGTAGATGCAATATTAAGTAAGATGCCCATTACTCTATGGGCAGATTGGGCTGTCAGTGGTATTGGTGGTACTTCAACTTTGTTGAGAATAATACTATGTCTTTTAAACCCACACAAAACTTCTCTTCATGCTACTTGAACACTCTGTTCATGAGCAAATTGTGCAAGCAGTGGGACAGTGAAGGAAGGAGCTAAATGACATCTGGGTCAACACTGCTACCTGTTTATTGAGAAACTCCTATGCAACACATGCTCAATTTGTAAGTGTTCCCCCAGTACGCCCATATCAATTCTGAATTCATTTCAAAGGATCCATCTCCCTTCTAACACCCCAAACAACCATTCAACCTTTAGTTACTATTTCTGAATCAGTCTAGGTCCGTATCTCTCATCATTTCTCCTTCCAAGTAAAATGGATGACCAGTCATAGCACTTGAAGTTCTTCCCACAGTAAAGGTTTACTTTCCCTGTAGTCCTTCATGGCACTCCTCTGTGGGATACCATGCAGCAGCAGCCCACTTCCAACCAAGGCCAACATATCATGCAGAACTGAATGAATACCCAGCTTAGTTAATTCCCCCATCAACTGATAATGAGAAACACACTAAGTAGCCGTGTGTACGGATCAAGGAGGAGGTGGCAGTGTAGCAGGAACGCGTCATGGATGAGAGCTACTTGCACAGGAGCATTTTGTGCTTTCAGAAACTAATTGAGCCTCCTCTTATTCTGTCAATGTCCATTCTCCTTGATCATCTCATGTGGCTTTGCATACCCAACTTTCTGACTCAGGGGATCCACATCACCCAGTTGATGATGGTTGTATGAACTGCGCGGGAATTTAGATTCCCTTAATCAGAAGTGCAGTCACGGCTAGACCCAAGTCTCCAAACAAGAAACTAGATTTCAAAAGAAAATTAACTGTTTTCCGAAGAGGTCATTGCTTTTCTCTAAAGCCGTAGGTGTTCTATGCTGTGATTCTACTATCAGAATATCAGAAGCACCATACAACATCCCATCATGGCAAAATTGGATTTACTAATCAGATAGCCCAGATAAGAGAGATGTTTTGCAGCGCAAGCTGGATTAGTGGAAGAGTCTTCTTTTGCTCTGGGTCACACTCCAGATGAGTAGCATTATGGGTAGCTACCAAATAGGAAGTGATAGCTCACCCAAATATGGTATATGTTTCCTCCGTTATCCAAAGATACTAAGCAAGAAGACACTTGGCTTAAAATGTAGGTCAAGGAAGAACCATTTATCTTCCACTTTGGTGAGAATATCCTGACATGACTTGACCCCACAAATTCACAGGGATAGTAAGCAGAAAGGTAAATTTTTAGGGATAAGTCTCCCATCCTTTGAAACATGTGTGCCTTACAAAGACATATAAAGTAACTGCTGTTTACTGCTCACCAAGATCTATGGGCAAGATTTCAACAATCTAGTGGACCAGGATTTTGGTTTGGTGAGAGTGTTGTGATAAAGATTCCAGAGAAACAAAGAGAGAAAGTTGATGTAGCCCTTACGAAAGGCAGTGAATATATAGTACCATACCTACCAAAATGAAAGCAAGATTATTCTTGTATTGTTCATTTACTGGAGAAAGAGATATGCATTTGCCGTAATAGTAGCTGCATTTTTTGTGTGATGGTTTCTGTTTATTTTCTCTAGCAAAGAGACTTTAACATTTAAATCTTCATCTGACTATATATACAATAATCATTGTCATTCTCAGAAACCTCTCTTTTGTACAAGACAAAGGAAACTTTAATTGGGATAAGATAAATACAAACACCCACTGTGTATTTTAAGTCCCTGAAATTGACACTAACTGACTTGTTTTCATAGAGGATATGGCATTTCATTTGATTTTTTGATTTTAAATAGAGTGACAATTCTAAGGGCTTCCTATTTTTTTTTTTTAAGTGCTCATTCAATGGATAAGGATGTGGGAGACAATGTATTATTCTGCTAATTGTTGATTCAGCTGTATATTCAGTAACTGGGAAGATTGTCACAGATGAATTTCCAGGCACACCAGCAGATGCACTTTGGATAAAACTAAGTCATATGACTAATGAAATACAATAGTGTTCTGCGTTTATAGTTGTTTCTTTCTTAAGATTTATTTATTCACTGAGAGAGAGAGCACGTGCATGAGCTATGGGAGGAGTAGAGGAAGAGAGAGAGAAACAATCAGAGCTGAGCATGGAGGCTGGCAAGGTGCTTGATCCCATGACCCTGGGATCATGACCTGAACCAAAATCAAGAGTCCAAAGCTTGACCAACTGAGCCACCCAGGCACTCCTTAACATATCAAATAGTCTGCATTTCTCTTTCTTTAAATCAGACATCTTGGTAAATAGACTTCTTCTAGGGAAGTCCAGAAAGAAACTTATAATACATAAATTTGGTGGTATCACGTGGTCCTTTTTCATAACCACCTGGCCTCTCCTATGTTTATGGGGTTCGCAGCCTGTGCATTAGGCAAGGGCTCATGATCTGGTGTTGGTTGGGTGATGGGTCATGACTATCCAACACGTGACTCAAGTCGGGTCTTTTTCACCACACCTAGATTTTTTTTTTTTTTTAATGTAAACTCAGTTATACTTCGGTAACTTCACAACTACTTCAGTTCTAAGGAATCATCATTTGTCATCCACAGCAAGATATCACTGGGAGTCCATTGACTACTGAAAAACCATACACGCTTTGTCTTTGGTAATTAACTGCTACCACTTGACCTTGGGCACTCCATAACCATATCACCCACACTAAGATCAGAGTTAATTACAATGGCTGTGCTTCCTAACTTCATGACTGGCCTACAGAGAATGAACACCGAGCTTGTTAAGGATAGAGGAGCTCCTCTCTCAAGTGTAGTACCAAATGCCTTGTTAAAGGGATTGTTTCCTGGGCCCTTTTAAAAGACAGAGTAAGAAGATGAGTAAGTATATCACAAATGATAAATCCACTCGAACATTTGAATCCCTCTGCAGCAGCACAATAGAAGTATAATGCCCGTCACAGATGTAAGGCAGATGTTACTTTTAAATGTTCTAGGAGCCATATTTTAAAACACAGTAAAAAGAAATAAATGAAATTGTTTTTAACATTCTATTTTGTTTAACTTAATATTATAAGATATTATTTCAATATGTAATCCATACAAAAATTATTATTGAGATAGTTTACATATTTTTGCCCAATTTTACACTTAAAGGACATCTTGATTTGGATTAGCCACATGTCGAGTGCTTGATAGCCACACGCATTCCTCCCTCTCCGTGATGCCAAAGAATTTCTGGCATCTAAATTTTATTTACTAAACACGTCATTTGAGTATAAGTTTCAGTCCATACAAACCATACAGCTAGAACCACTTCCAGCTGTTCAAACTAGCCCTTTGATTCTAGAATTCTGCTCAATCCAACCTTATTAATAAATGCAGCCACTTTAAAATTATTTTTCTCCCTTTTTGGTCCAGCACTTTTAGAATCATATCCCATAGACATTCTCCAGTTTCTGTTGGCATAAATTAGCAAAATCCAGTAAACCTCTTTCTGGGCTAAGTAGAGTATCTGTAACCTGTTGGGAAGCTAGCTGGTCTTTGCTTTCGAGATAATTAGCATTAGATTGGCGTGCACGGGGAATGGGTGTCCTTTAACATAGTAACTACCTCACAGACTCCAAGCAAGGTGATCCAGCTTAATCTGATGAGAAGAAAGGGCTCTACCTGCTGGCAAGGAAACATCAGTGGAATTGGAGGGGTTTGGAGTGCTCAAGTAATCTGAACCCTTCGGTATAATTCCATTCCATTTTTCAGGTTCCCGCACTTTTCCCAGTCATTGCTCTCCATTTTCACACGAAAAACCCCTCTCCAGCAATACTGAGTCCGAATTTTAGCTCTAATGACCCCGAGGCTACAAGTCAACAGACATTCTCTATGCCCCTGATTGTGCCTTGAGCCAAGAATTTAAAATGCCTCATGTATCCCTTCACTTAACGATTCTATGCAGTGAGAAGCAGACAGCCCACCTGCAAAGTCCTTGTATTCTTTACTAAGGCTATTATAGCCTACTGTAAGAAGCATTCAGGTCACCAAAGCCTTGCCTCCGCTGGTAATCCGTGCCAGGTGACCACAGGTGACACATCGCAGTACTCATATGTCACTTTATATTACAGACAGGATCTCATTTCCCTTTTTTATTTGTATTTGCATTTTTATTTCTTTAACTAATGGAGATATGATTGGCATATAACATTATGTTAGTTTCAGGAGTACAATATAATGATTCAATATTTGTATATATTGCAAATGATCACCACAATAGGTCTAGTTAACATCCATCACCGCAAGTAGTCTTTGGTTTATTGTGGTGAAAACTATGAAGATTTACTCTAAGGTCTCATTTCCTACTTGCATTCAGGTTTCAGTCACTTGGAATCACAAATCACACTTCAAATCATACAGGTAATAAATCCCGGATTCTCATCCTGAAGGACACATGGCCAACATTAGCCTCCACTGGTTGGTGAGTTGAAGATAAACAAGTCAAAAATTACTCTAGACACGTTAAGAAAGGATTTAATACAGGCAATTACATGCTTACAAAATCACCAGGAAAAGAGATGCTGGGCCTTTAAAATAACCCCTTGGAGGGGCACCCGGGTGGCTCAGTGGGTTAAAGCCTCTGCCTTTGGTTCAGGTCATGATCCCAGGGTCCTGGGATCAAGCTTCGCATTGGGCTCTCTGCTCAGCAGGGAGCCTGCTTCCCTTCCTCTCTCTCTCTGCCTGCCTCTCTGCCTACTTGTGATCTCTCTCTGTCAAATAAATAAATAAAATCTTAAAAAATAAATAAAATAAACAGAGGACTCTTGATTCTGGCTCAGGTCATGATCTCTGGAACCTGGGATGGAGCCGTTTGTTGGGCTCCCAGCTGAGCAGGGAGTGGGCTTCAGGATTCACCCTCTCCCTCTGCTCCTCCCCCACACTTGTGCATGAGCATGTGCACGTGTGCTCGCTCTCTCTCTCTCTCTCTCACACACACACAGACACACAAGTATACATAAATCTCTAAAAAGTAAAATAAAAGAACCCAGAGGAGAGATTAGCTCAAGAAATCCACCAGTGAGGCTGTTTCGCCTCACTTAGTCAAGAGGCAACATGGCAATGAAAATTCTTTACATCTAACACTTCCAAGTCTGTCAATAGCCAGTAACTTACATATTCTTTCTCAAAGTATGAAGGGTGCCCAATTCACATTCACTGTGGCCATTTACATCTAATGGGCACTTAGTGCTATTCGTTTGTTCATCCTCTCCTAGAATCCTCATGAAAGCTGACAGAGTGTGCTTTATTACCTCTATTTTGTAAATGAGGAAACTGAGTCAGAGACAGCTTAGGGCAGTTTTCCTGATTTGCCACAAGTATCTAATCCAGGGAAGCTAGTCTATTCTCAGTTGCTTCCCATACCAGGGTAAGGGTTATCCGTAGTAAGCTTCATGTATTATTAATAATTGCCAAGTCAGCATGTATAAGCTTTCAAATTGCCACAGTTATCCAATTAACCCGTGGTTACTTATATAGCCTTTAGTGCATCTCTTCGGGAGCAGGCTAATGAATTTCGGTATAAATGATTATACAAGTGGGAAACAAAGGTCATAAAAAAAATGGAATACTTCGTAATAACTGTTACATAAAGGGCTTTTTATCCCCCCCCCAATCAATTTTAAAGATTGACATCCAGGCAACAGCCTAGGCAATTTTTATTCTAGTGCTATTCAGTTGGTTCTATAAAATTTTTAAAAACCAGTAAGAATGATATATCAGTTTCTTAAGTATAACACTTTAATTTTACAGACAAAATGAGAGAACCATGCATATGTAGTAAAAATATAAAGACATGCCTGGAATGACCTACGTCAACTTTAAGATGCTATTTATCTCTAGGAAAGTGACCAGTGGGAATGGTCAGGGATACGGCCAAAGCTATACCATGCATTTTGGTTTTAATTTTAAATTTGGATGTAATACAAAGGTGTCAAAAATTTAATAGTTACTTATGTAATATGTAAATGATTGCCTGCTCTATTTGTGTTGTTTTCTGCACATAGGAAATATTTCATAATTTGAGGTTACAGAGTTTAAAAAATTATTAACGTTAATTTTTTAAGAATTATTGCAGTTCTGCAAGATTCCATTATGTAACATGGCCTACTTTGTTCTGTGTTTTATGCTAGCACTGCATTTTAAAAACGATATGTAATAGAACTTGGAGAAAGCACTCTAAATTGATACAGCTATGTTAAAATCAAACCAAAGGAAAGAAGAAAAGATCTTTTGTCCAGACTTAAATCTTGTAAAATATTTGTTTGATGTGCTGGGATTTTAATGTCCTTTCAGGTCAGACATGACCTCAGTTTTAAAGACTTAATCCAGAAACAAATGCCTGAAACTGATTTTTCTATTTTAAAAAAAAAAAGAGAGACGTTCTGATACACCTTAAGATCAAGAATATGAAGAGATACATAAAACACTGCCAGTCTATTTATGATTTAAAATATATACAGTGTGTGATTATTAGGAGCACATGTTCATTCATTATCTTTTTTTCAAATGCAATGTTAGATGTTTTCAACTTAAAAAGAATGAGTGGAGACACACAAAGTCCTTTCACAAAGAACTGTACGGAACAAAATTACCATTTCCAGAATAGGGATTTGCCACCGAAATCCTCATTAGTGACAATGTTCTGAAGAGAATCCTTTAGACCATTCATTCTGTAATTTAACCAAGGCTCTATTCTGAACTAACCAGAGGTGAGACACCCACATCTTTTAGTGTACTTGTTCCTTTTATTTTAACCTATTTCTTTCATTCATTATTTTTATTAACATATAATGTATTATTTGCCCCAGGGGTACAGGTCTGTGAGTCATCAGGCTTACACACTTCACAGCACTCTTAACCTATTTTTTCTAATCTATTTCTATCTTAAGTTTCCAGAACAATAGTATTTGTACAAGGAGGAAATGTTGTATAAGGAGAAAGTCAGAATTGAACTCAATAATTAATGATTGTCTTTAAGATAAAATCAGATAAAAAAGAAACTTCTAGAAACAAATTGTTATTACCATTTTATTGTAATTTAATACATTTCTCTGGTAGTTAATTCAAATGGAAATATTAGAATAGCCACAGTAACTTTGTAAAAGTTGAATGGGCATTAGGATTTTGTCATCAATGCTTAAAAGTGACTAGATGAACAAGCAAAATGCTGAGAAAAGTTAAAATAAGGTGACCTTTCAATTACAGAAATGCATTTTTAAAACAAGTAGTTGTAATGTTCTCATTACTTCTGCTGCCTTACAAAAATGAGACATATATACAGATGTATATATGTATATATACATATACATATTTCATTCACATGAATGTGAATGAAAAAAATAGCTCATAAAAGTTAATAATTGTTCTTATCATTTATACTATATTCACTTAAATTTGCTTTGCAAGCAACCATCAGAATCAACCAATTCAACTAAAACCAAAGTTATATGGATTACTTAAACAGAATATGAAATAAAAATTCTATGGTATACTTCTATATTGAACTGACATTCTCACATGTTTTAACAAGGAATTATTTGATTGTCTTATCAGAAATAGTTTACATTGCCTTTTAATAGATACCTGTATTCTACAACTAAAACTGTTGTGTTGGGAAGTTCAGGGAAAATTTAAGTTTTTATTTTGATTCCCGTTAGTTAACATACAGTTTAGTATTAGTTTAGGTGTACAATATAGTGATCCAACACTCCCCTACAACACCGGGTGCTCATCCCAAGTGCACTCCTTTATCCCCATCACCTAGTTGTCCCATCCCTCCACTCACCTCCTTTGTGGGAACCATCCGTTTGTTCTTTAAGTTAAGAATCTGTTTTATCTCTCTCTCTTTTCCCTTTACTCATTTGTTTTGTTTCTTAAATTTCACATATGAGTGAAATCATATGGTATTTGTCTTTCTCTGCCTTATTTTGCTTAGCATTAAACTGTGTAACTCCGTCCATGTCACTGCAAATGGCAAAAGTTCTTTCTTTTTTTTTTTTAATTTTATTTTTTATAAACATATAATATATTTTTATCCCCAGGGATACAGGTCTGTGAATCACCAGGTTTACACACTTCACAGCACTCACCATAGCACATACCCTCCCCAATGTCCATAACCCCACCTCCCCTCTCCCAACCCCCCTCTCCCCCATCAACCCTCAGTTTATTTTGTGAGATTAAGAGTCACTTATGGTTTGTCTACCTCCCAATCCCATCTTGTTTCATTTACTCTTCTCCTACCCCCTTAACTCCCCATGTTGCATCTCCTCTCCCTCATATCAGGGAGATCATATGATAGTTGTCTTTCTCTGATTGACTTATTTTGCTAAGCATGATACCCTCTAGTTCCATCCACGTCATCGCAAATGGCAAGATTTCATTTCTTTTGATGGCTGCATAGTATTCCATTGTGTATATATACCACATCTTCTTTATTCATTCATCTGTTGATGGACATCTAGGTTCTTTCCATAGTTTGGCTATTGTAGACATTGCTGCTATAAACATTCGGGTACACGTGCCCCTTCGGATCACTACGTTTGTATCTTTAGGGTACAATGCACCCAGTAGTGCAATTGCTGGGTCATAGGGTAGTTCTATTTTCAACATTTTGAGGAACCTCCATGCTGTTTTCCAGAGTGGTTGCACCAGCTTGCATTCCCACCAACAGTATAGGAGGGTTCCCCTTTCTCCGCATCCTCGCCAGCATCTGTCATTTCCTGACTTGTTAATTTTAGCCATTCTGACTGGTGTGAGGTGATATCTCATTGTGGTTTTGATTTGTATTTCCCTGATGCCAAGTGATGTGGAGCACTTTTTCATGTGTCTGTTGGCCATCTGGATGTCTTCTTTGCAGAAATGTCTGTTCATGTCTTCTGCCCATTTCTTGATTGGATTATTTGTTCTTTGGATGTTGAGTTTGCTAAGTTCTTTATAGATTTTGGACACTAGCCCTTTATCTGATATGTCCTTTGCAGATATCTTCTCCCATTCTGTTAGTTGTCTTTTGGTTTTGTTAACTGTTTCCTTTGTTGTGCAAAAGCTTTTGATCTTGATAAAATCCCAATAGTTCATTTTTGCCCTTGCTTCCCTTGCCTTTGGCGATGTTCCTAGGAGGATGTTGCTGCAGCTGAGGTCGAAGAGGTTGCTGCCTGTGTTCTCCTCAATGATTTTGATGGATTCCTTTCTCACATTGAGGTCCTTCATCCATTTTGAGTCTATTTTTGTGTGTGGTATAAGGAAATGGTCCAATTTCATTTTTCTGCTTATGGCCATCCAATTTTCCCAACACCATTTATTGAAGAGGCTGTCTTTTTTCCATTGGACATTCTTTCCTGCTTTGTTGAAGATTAGTTGACCATAGAGTTGAGGGTCTATTTCTGGGCTCTCTATTCTGTTCCATTGATCTATGTGTCTGTTTTTGTGCCAGTACCATGCTGAAGAGTTCTTTCCTTTTATATGGCTGAATAATATTCATATATATATATGTATATATATATATGCCATATTTTATTTCTCCATCATCAGTCAGTGGACAGTGGGGCTGCTTCCATACTTTGGCTATTGTAAATAATGCTGCAATAAGCATAGGGGTGCATGTATCTCTTTGAATTAGTGTTTCTGTATTCTTCAGGTGAAGACCCAGTAGAATGATGGCTGGATCATAAGGAAGTTCTCTTTTTAACTTTTAGAGGAACTCCCATACTGTTTCCCACAATGGCTGCACCAGTTTGTATTTCCAACAAGAGTGCATGAATGTTCCTTTTCCTCCACATCCTTGCTAACACCTGTCCTGTTGTTTCTTTTGTTGTTGATTTTACCCATTCTGACAGGTGTGAGGTTATATCTCATGGTAGTTTTGATTTACATTTCCCTCATAGTAAGCAATGATGAACATCTTCTCATGTGTCTGTTGGCCATCTGTATGTCTTCTTTGCAAAAATATCTATTAATGTCTTCTGCCCATTTTTTAAAATTTTATTTATTTATTTGACAGACAGAGTTCACAAGTAGGCAGAGAGGCAGTTGGAGCGGGGGGAGCAGGCTCCCCTCTGAGCAGAGAGCCAAATGTGGGCTCCATCCCAGGACCCTGGGACCAGGACCTGAGCCAAAGGCAGAGGATTTAACCCACTGAGCCACCCAGGCACCACCTTCTGTCCATTTTTTAATTGGATTCTTTGTTTTGTGGGGCACTGGGTTATATCAGTTTTTTATATATTTTGGATGCTAACCCTTTATCAGATATGTCATTTGCAAATGTCCTCTCCCATTATACAAGTTGCCTTTTAGTTGTGTTGTTTCCTTTGCTATGCAGAACCTTTTAATTTTGATATAGTCCCAATATTTTGTTTTTTCCTTTTGTTTCTCTTGCCTCAGGAGACATATCTAGTAAGAAGTTGCTCAGCTTATGTCAAAGAAGTTACTGCTTATGTTCTCTCCTAGTATTTTCTATAGTTTAAGTCCTCACTTTAGGTCTTTAAGATATTTTGAATTTATTTGTATATATGGTATAAGAAAGTGGTATAATTTATTTTTTTAATTTTTTATTTTTTTAATTAACATATAAAAAGTGGTATAATTTCTTTTATTGGCATGTTTCTGTCCTGTTTTTTTTTAAGATTTTATTTATTTATTTGACAGACAGAGATCCCAAGTAGGCAGAGAGGCAGGCAGAGAGAGAGGGGAAAGCAGGCTCCCTTCTGAGCCGAGAACCCGATATGGGGCTCGATCCCAGGACCCTGGGATCATGACCTGAGCTGAAGGCAGAGTCTTTAACCCACTGAGCCACCCAGCTGCCCAACTGTCCAGTTTCTTAACACCATTTGTTGAAGAGACTATCTTTTTCCCATTGGAAATTCTTTTTTGCTTTGTTGAAGATTAATTGACCATAGTCAACAGTTGTGATTCATTTCTGGGTTTTCTAATCTGTCCCATTGATCTACAGGTCCATTTTTGTGCCACTACCATACTGTCTTGATCACTAAAACTTTGTTATATAACTTGAAGCCCAGAGTTGTGATGCCTCCATGTTTGCTTTTCTTTTCCAAGATTGCTTTGACTAGGGCCACCTGGGTGTATCAGTCAGTTAAGTGTCTGCCTTTGACTCAGGTCGTGATCTCAGTGTCCTGGGATCAAGCCCCACATCCGGCTCCATGTTCAATGGGAAGTCTGCTTCTCCCTCTTCCTTTTCCCCTCCCCCTTTCTTGTGCTCTCTCTCTCTCGCTCTCTGTCTCTCTCTCAAATAAATAAATAAGAATCTTTAAAAAAAAAAAAAAGTAATGTATTTAAAAAGAAAAAAAAAAAAAAGATTGCTTTAATTATTTGGGTCTTTTGTGGTTCCATACAAACTTTAGGATTGTTTGCTCTAATTCCGGGAGAAATGCTTTTAATTCTATTTTTTGAATTTAAAATTGCTTTAACTCTTCATTTTGGCCAAATGATAATTTATAAAGAAACATTAAAAATTACTCAGAGTGTGACAAATGTGTGGAATAATAAGTTTCCTTAAATTAAGCAATTCAAAACTCACTAATTTCTAAAAATTACTTATACTGAAAGTTTTAATGATTACATAAGTAATAAACTCCCAATATAAGTCATTTATGGAAAAAAAAGTAAAAAATAAAAATAGAATTAACACCCAGCATTTAAGATGCAAGCAGTTCTCATTATCCACCTGTATCCACCTTTAATCATAATGAACAAAGTCCACTTAAAGAGTATTCGGCAACACACAAATACACAAAAGACAAGTGTAAAATGTCATTAAAATTGAAAAAGCAATTAAGGCTTTTTTTTTAAATAAACTACAACTTAGGGAAAATAATTTATGTTCTTTTCAGTAAAATATGTTTTATGTTTGCAACTCTGTTCTAACTTGTATGATGCATCAAGCCCAAATCCAACAGATTTCTCTGAGAAACACTGCATGATGACAAGATATGAAATTCATCACTTTTTATTTGATTTCACCAGAATTTTCATATTCTTTGTGTAGAATCCATCCAGTCATACTGTCATCATCCTCAACCTTTAACTTGTTGATCTCTGAAAAAAAAAAAAAAACTCATCTGTCCATGTTTTTCTGTGAAATATAAGCAGTTCTCCAATATTCATGGAAATCTCTTCTTTTGTGAGATCCTATATCTCTGTTAAGATATGTGTTGTGTTCACTTTGGATTATTGGATTAGTTGACACCATTCTTTAAAGACTGACTCAGCAAGTAGAGATTAAGTGCAAGGTGCAAGTGGGGAGACATATTTGAAAGGAATAAATCTATATACAATGACTCTGTAAGTGGATACATTACTGCTATAACAGCATTCACTTTCCTAAGCTACTTCAGTACTTTAGGTACTCAGATGATGAATATGAGGATGATAAGTACTTGCAATCTGTCCTTCTTGTATTTTGGTGTATATATTCTATGTTTTTACTTATATTATTTTTTAATCCATGCATACTGTTTGTAATCCAGTTTTTCAACATTAAGTATCATGAACGTTTCAGTGATATAGTACATCATTCATACTAGTGCTAACTCAGAAATAGTCTAATTAAAATTAAACGTGGTTTTAGGATTTAGCACTCCTTAAGACTTTGGTCTTTGCAAAAATAGTCCATCCTTAAGTAATGAATGCACTAAACCCAGTTCGTTGTTGACTTACGTTCATAATGATACAAGAAAAAAATGCTAATAGAAATCCAGCTCATTCTGTCCTTCAGAGACTGTCCCATATTATCAAAATAGAATTATTTGTCTTATTTTTTCATGCAATGTTAGTGTACTGAAAGAAAAACTCTTCAAAGCAATTAAGGTTCATTTAAAAAGTTGCTAATTTAATGAAACTCTGAGAATGTGACATCACAATAATAAAAATGAACTGTAATAAGAGATTCTAATAAAAAAATATACAGCTTTTGTTTTCCAGGGGAGCTCATAAATGGTAAATATAGTAAATCTCTGACTTATAGGCTTTAGGAAATCTCTTAACTAGCAAAACAAAGATAGTATATTTTCCCTTATTTGGCAAGTGTTTTATTTTTTATTTTTAAAGTAGAATATTTGCTTTAAAAAAAAACCATTAGAGCTGTACTTTTTTGCCAGTCAAGTTGCTTTAATTTTAAGGAAGGCAACCATCTATGTAATAGCAACTCTGTTACCATAACCAGATTTTTGAGATTTCCCAGGATAACCAAGGACTTTCCATATATATATAACCTTACTTCAGATTTAACAGGAACAAAACAAGTAGGAATTAGAATCCAAGCTAAGTCTTCTAGATACCCTCAGCAACTGGCAGAGACAGTCCAGCCTATAAAAATAAATGTTTCCCAGAGCCATATAGACAGCAGAGCTCCATAAATACCAACTAATGGACATAACCAACATCACTGAGATTGGTTGATATCTTTCTGGCTAATGGTATGTAATTCTGGGGTGTCCTCTTTCTACCACATAAATGTTACACTGAGACTTTTTTCAATCCACTTTAATCTCTCTTCCACAAATCTTGTTTCTAAATTGGCAAAACAATGCATAAATATAATTATTTTAATCAATAATTATTTATATCAATGCTAATATAAATTTAGAAAGCATGCATCCTTTCTCTTCTACTACTCACAGTAGTCATGGAATTCATAAGATAAAATTAATATGTGAAATCAAAATTGGACCTAATACTTGGGTTTTTCTGCTAGAGGTAAATTGGACTTGCCAGATTGCCAGATTGCTCTCCAGAATGGTACACCACAGTAGTTGACAAGGTTGCCAATCTACCAGGTGTATAATCATATTATATCATTCAATTTTCTTTTCTTTGATTATTAGTGAATTGGAGTACCACTTTGTATGCAATGGCCCTTTGGGATTCCTCTTCTGTAAATTGACGATGTAATTATTCATTTGTCTCTTATAGTCATCCCCTTTTCCTCTTGATTTTGAGGAGTTTTTGTTGATATTACATATTTCAGATATCTTTTCCCTTTAGTCATTTGTCTGTTTTCTTTATTCATGATGTCTTAAATAGAAATCCTTCATTTTGAGGTGTACCTGGGTGGCTCAGTCGGTCTGGCTTCCTGCTCAGCAGGGAGTCTGCTTGTCCCTACCCCTCTCCCTTTCCCCCCACCTCGCTTATGTGTTCCCTCCTTCAACTAAATAATAAATAAAATCTGTTTTAAAAACCTTTCATTTTCATAAATCACAACATCTCATTTTATCTTGTGGTTTTGTTTTTAAATTAGTCACAAAAAGAGGCTTCTACATTTTTTCTAATAACAGGTTTGCTTTTTAAGTTTCGCTTTTCAGTGCATGTTAAGATCATTCTTTACATATTTTTTTCTTCATATAGTAAGTTTTCTCCATATCATCTCCATATCATCTTGGTAGCAATTGGTAGCAATTCTTCATAGATCGTATCCCCATATATATGTGGGCCTGCCTCTAGATGTCTCATTATATTAATCTCTACATCTGTTCTCGGACCAATACTTCCATGATTCCATTAATACAGCTTTGTAGTCGTCCTTCAAATAAGATAGGTCTAGGGCATGATTATCTTTGTAGGTCATCCCATCCAAGAGCAAGGATTGTGTCTATACTAATTAAGATAATCTAGTAATGTGACTTTGAGCTAAGTGACTTCTCTAAGGCTTAGAATGATGTTAATAGTAGTTAATTCATGTGGTTGTGTGAGAACTAAAGGATGGTCATGGAGGCCTATCACTGAACAAGTGACAGGTGCATTGTAAGTATCAAATAAATGTTAACAATAAGAATGGATAATTTTAAAAAATAGAAGGTGCTAAAAATAAATAAATAAAAGTAAATTTTTTAAAAACAGAAGGTACTATAAATTAGGTTTCTGCTCTCTTTAGAGGACAGAGATAATCTATACAACATTACAATTACACATTTATTTTACTTTAATAATATCCAGTACAAACATTGGATCGATTTATCAGTGAAGAACAACTTAAACAAATAAATTTTCAAGTGTTATGTCCTTATTTATTACTTTTGGAAATAGCCTTAGTTTGTGTAAAATAGTTTCAACTAATTCCATTTTACAACTTGACCGGCACTAGCTCGGCACACTTTTTCTATTGAATATTATGTTATTTTTCAAATAATGTGACCATGAAAGAGCTTAGGATTCTTCAATGAGACAATCCAGATTTCCACAAATCTGAGAGGACAAACCTGCACTGAGTCTCATTCTTCATACCCAAGACCTATTCCAGGCCAATAAAGCAGAATCCCCAGGGGTGGAAGGCATACACTGATACTCTTGTTTTAAAATGTCCACTAGATGATTGTAAAGTGCTGAAAGAGTAGAGAACCACTGTTTTTGTGAAGGGTTTAGGCCCTAGTCTCCCCTCTTCTCACATCAGGGTCTTAGGCTTGCAGCCACTGTGAGTCACTGACCAGATGTCCCATTTGTTAAATTAAAATACAATTTGATTTATTCTTGTCCTCCATCATCTCTAAATAAGGCAGGATGCCTTTGTTAAAACAAATAGTAGTCAAAGTCAGAGAAAAGTCAAAGTCAGAGTCAAATTCTGATCTTCTTATTTACTAAATGTGATTACTAATTATATAATTTGAATATATATGTGAATATGTTAGTATAAATACACATATTCTTTCTTCTTGGATGACTTTTTGTAAAAAACTTCAAATGTGACAAAGGTGATAAAATTTATGTTTATTATTTCTGGACATTTCATTCTAGGGGGATAAATAATGTCTACTCTGAGTTCACTGTGTTTTGGGAGGATTTGGGCATATGTTGATGGAAATAGATAAAGATGGAAGAACATTTAGCAAATTCATAGGACTATTTATATTTGTAAACTGCTGCCTCAACAAAAAACATCTGTTTGTTTCAACTAAAGTCAGCCTTCATTTATTACATTACCGTAATTACTGCTTTTCAACTGGAGATACTATGCCTGATTTCCTAATTATGTGGGAACTCTATCTCTTAGAAGTCACCAAGTCTCAGTCAACAATACAAATACTGACCTAAGACTAGGGCGTAAGGTCTATTTATGAATTTCCTAGTAGTTCATTCTTTTTTATGGGCATTAGTCCATATATGTTTTTCAGCTATGTCTTATTTTCTTTTTTCTTTTTTGATATTCACATCAAAGCATGTATCTGCAAATGCAAAAGCTTGACTTTGCCAAGTCCAATGAGTTGCTACTAGTATATGAAACCACGCACTACTGTAATGAGATTTAATTAGAGTTGTTTGTTTTTCGTTGAATTCAGTCAAACATGTGCTTGCTTTCCACTATGTAGCAAATAATTTGTTTGACTGAATCTTTCACTTTCTGTCTTGAGAAACATGAGAATCATGTTTGGATGACCTCACTGGTAATAGACTTTCAAGTTTTCCTGTTGTTTTATCATCAAACACATATAAGATTTATCCCAAGCCACTGAGAATTTATAGCTAATAATCTTATACTCATATAGTTAACCATTCTTAATTAGAAGAATCGTAAAAAGCTCCTTGAAAGAAAACCTGAAAATAATACTCGTCATAAATAATGAAATAATTTTAATAATTTATCAAGAGCAAAATAGCACAAATAACTTTTATGTGCTTATCTCTTTGGACATACAGATCCATGTTAGTGACACTGGTTCACTAATAAGACCAAGGATAACAAAGGGCCGTCAAAGTAGAAGAAAAGCCCTGAAGACTTGCCAACTCCTGTTTAAATTTTATTATTTGGGTCAACGAACCATTGCCACAAATTTGCAACTGTAATATTTTTAATAATTGGCTTTTTAATCTTAAAAGTGATACAATTAAAAGTGACTCATATTAATTGACAAGCAGAATGTTTGGTATATCTAGAGATTGCTTCCTAGAAGGCTTAAGTTACATCTTTGCCTTGCCCATGTGTTTTATGGCTGTAATTTATGATGTTTAATCAGCTTGATTCTACTCTTGGCGATTGAAAATCTTGGACTCTCAGAGCTTCCCTGCTGAGGTCGTTTGAGCCATGGTCACATCACGTAAGCATGACACTGTGATTAGAGTTATAACCTTATATCTGCAGGCTTTCAGGTGAAACACAGCCTCTCAGCTGAAAACGGATGGGTTTAAAAACAATGAAAAGAGAAGAAAATCATCTAGATTACAAAAGTGTTCACACTTTGCATCTGGAAATGATCCCTGCTTTTTGCTTGGCATCAGACTGTCCCATAAGAAAAGCACTAATTCCTGAGGAGTGAATGTTGAAGTATTATCTATTCATATACACTTTTATAGACAATTACTACACACACACACACACACACACACACACACACACAAAAGCACACACAAATACAGATAAACATTATTATGGAAAAAAGATTCAATAATGGTGTTGACATTAGGTAGGTCAAAGCTCTGACTACATCCCCTAGAGTATAATGAGATCAGCTTCAATTAAATGCAAGCTCTGTGAGCTGAGCAATATATTGGTTCACATGAAACTTGTTTTACAAACCTCATTTGCATTTATTGACATTTTGTCAACTCATGCTTTAAAACTTAAATCCTAACATGACTGTCTGCATTCTTCTCAAATGTTTAGATTCAAGCAAATAAAACTTACCCAGAAATCCTGCTACATCGAATTCCCTACATATTTTTTGTGTTCATACAGCTTAGACAACATTATGGGGTTATTTACCATTCTTGACGTTACACTATTTACAGATCTCCAACTTTAAAATATATGCATACTGAAGCTCTTTCTCTCCTTTCAGATTCTTGTGAATCTCAGGTTAGTGGAGCTCTGCCAAGAGTAAAACCCTAACGAAAAACTCTTGAGGATCAGAGCCTTAAACAAGAGGAATAACACGAAGCTCTAAGGCAGAAAACCAGCGAGGAGCTCAGATTCTGGTGTGAGAGGCAGCCTCTAGGCAGGTGGCAGATTCATGATTAATCATGCTCTTACTGAATAACTTCCTCAAGGTACCATAATATCCTTTCATTTTTAAGCATTTAAAATTTTGCTTACAGTGGCTCATGTAACATAGGTAGTACATTGGGATTTGCTAATAGAGTTTGCACTCTCTGCCCTTGGGAATTGGCAGAACCCATTTTATTGCTATCTTTGTTCCCAAACATGGCTTGGCCACCAAATTTGTCTCTTAATTCATGAATGTCATTAGGCCTCTTTCTTAGGAGCCGTATTGATCTCAATTCTCCAAAGTGTTCTCAGGTGCCAGAGTTGCTATGTCTGCATTTTAAAAAGAGTTTTGGTTTCCAATCATGGTGAAGCTCTTTCTTCCAGTGCCCCTGGAAGCCACTCTATCCGTTTAATACACAAACACCTTCGGTGTATACCTCAACCATCTGCTAGACTGGCATGGTGCCTGATAACAAAAAAAAGGACCACCCCTCTTCTTTGTCATAGGTACTGAACCTTCCGTTTATCCAATCAGCTTTCAAAATCCTGTAAATTATAGATTATCCTGGACGTAATCTCTCTTCAGTCCGAGAACAAAACAGTGGTGCCTCAAGCTTCTTTTCAAAGGGACCCATCTGCTAATTAAGAGTTCAAACAATAGTCTTATCTCCAAGTCTTCCCTTCAAACTGGCCTTCTGCTTAAACCCGGGAAATATCTTTATTACAGACCTTCCCAGAATACATAAGGATCAGATGACCACAAAAGCCCACAATCCCCAGAACATGATTTCCAATAGATGTTTGAAGACTTAGTGGACACTTCTTATGTGTCATTTAACATAAATTATTTCCGCTTGCTGAGCAAAAGTCAGGCTTAATTTAGATAGGATCGTGTGAATTCATATCATGGGTCCTTTCAAGAAGAAAGAGATTTATTCACTCTGCAGTTTTTTATTGATTTTTGTGCTCTTGGGCCAGTGATTATATCCTTAAATTTAGCTTCCTAAGCTATTCGATCATCTTCATCTTGATGAGAGCAGTGTGGAAAAAATGGGAATGTGACTTAGGGAGAAAAAAAAAAAAGGATAAAAGTTTGGTGAAACAGACCTACATTTAGATTGGTTACACGGCCAATAGATGATGCTGGGGAAATTGTGTAAGTTCTCTTTGAAAGGATAATATAACTGTCTCCAAAAGAAAGTGTATGTGTGTTAGTTGAAACCATATTTTTAAAGTATCCAGTCTAATGCCCAGAAGTTAGTAGACATTCAAGAGACGTTAGTAATTATCCATCACCTTTAGACTAAAAACAAAGATGGTGTCTAAATGTGTGTGGTGGTCATCTTTAATTTCTATATTTCCTTAATCATCAGTGCCTAGTTCTCAACACTGGAACAGTGAAGCTATATAACATAGAATAAATTTGCTTTGGCCACACATTTGTCTTTCCCTTTAAGACTTTTTAAAATATATTATTTTTTTTTCCAGTTTGAAACCATACTTTATTTTTAATGTAGCGAGAAATCCAATAACTATATATTTTTAAGCAAAAAAAACAAACAAACAAACAAAAAACTCCTTTACATTTCCTTCTTATACCATTGTTAGCGCAAGAAAAAACACTTCTGGTCTAGAAATGATACTGAGTTTCTATGAAAATGAATGTACTTTGTATTTGTGGAACTTAAGAGCACAGGACACATTTTCAGAAGACCAATTTTACTTTTACCCACTTACGGTAATATCTGCAATGTTAGAATATACTTAAGTAATATATAATTAAGTAACAAGTAAATCAAATAAGGAACCCAAAAGGAACTGGTCTTCTTAGGTTATTCACAGCACACATTAGAAAATTCGAGAGAGATAAAATATATTATTTATTTGTATGTCTTTTTCCTGGTTTTATTGAGATATAATGACACAGCACTGTATAAGATTCAGGTATGCAACATAATGATTTGACTTATATATATTGTGATGAGACGACCCCAGTAAGTTTAGTTAACATCCATCATCTCATATGGATACAAAATAAAGGGAGAATTACCTATTCTTCCTTTTGATGAGAGCTCTTAGGATGTTGTCTCATAACAACTTTAATATATCCCATACAGTAGTGTTGCTACAGCCATATTATATCATCATGCCCTATGGTACATCTTAGGATTTATTATCTTGTAACTGGAAGTTTGTACCTTTTGACCAGCTTCATCCCATTTTCCCACCCCTTACCCTCCCCTTTGGTATCCACAAATCTGGTCTCTTTTTCCATGAGCTTTTTTTTTTTTTTTAAGATGCCACATATAAATAATATCATACAGTATTTGTCTTTCTCTGACTTATTTCACTTAGCATAATGCCTTCAAGATCCATCCATGTTATCACAAATGGCGCACTCTCCTCTTTTTATATTAATGGGATAATATTCCATTGTACAAGTCTTCTGTGACTTCCAATGGGATAACGTCCCAAGAAACCCATCAAAAGTTAGAAATTTTTATAAGTTGAAATTGCACCTAATACATCTAACCTTCTAAACATCATAGATTAGCCTAGCCCACCTTAAGTGTGCTCAGAACACTTGCATTAGGCTAGAGGTGGGCAGAATCCTTTAACACAAAGCCCACCTTATACAAAGTATTGACCAGCTTCTGTAATTTATTGAATACTCTACAAAACCAGAACAGTTGTATGGGATTGATGGGTTGTATGGATTGAAAGCATATCAGTTGTTTACCCTCATGATCCTGTGGCTGGCTGGGAGCTGCAGCTTGCTCCCAGAGCCCAGCATCATGAGAGAGGATGATACCAAATATCACTAGCCCAGGAAAAAATCAAAATTCCATTTTACCGTTGGAAATTTGAGAAATTCCAAGTTGGACCATCATAAATTGCAACCTCTGTACGTAAGACTACATATTCTCTATCAATTCATCCATTGATGGACACTTAGGTTGTTTCCATGTTTAAAACTTTAAATTCATGGTATTTTACCCTCTAGGCTTCATGCAGCAACCCAGCAGCCCAGAATCATGTACAGGGTCTAGTTCATCTGCCATCACATTTACTTACCTCTTTCTAAGTTGTTCCCTGTCCTCTGTAGGGAAAGAATCAAGAATACATGCAACCGAGTTATTTCTTTCTCTCAGAGTACGTAATGCGCAGTCAAAACTACCTTCAACAGATATTTTAGGAGTTGGGGTACCAATTGGGTTTCAGGATGATGAATTTCAGTCTGCCAACTCCCTCCCCAGTATGATCTCCACTAGATCAATACATTTCATTATATGAAATATAATCCCCTTTTATAGAAAATATTCATTCTCGTTATCAAATGAGAAAAATATATGCAGCTTCTTCAAAAATAGCTATAATATGTGACCCATACAAATCCAAAATTAACTTTTTCCAAGCTAGAAACCAAGGCAGAAATTGAGTTACATATTTTTAAACTTATATCCCTTTTGTCCATCTGATTTTTTGTCTAAAATGGCCTGTCTCTGCAAGTCCGTATCAGTGTTGTCCCATCTGGGACTTCAGCTGACTTGCTCCAGAAGATCCAATTCTGCCTTCGACAGGGCACTTAGGTACTTCTTGTTTATTACATACATCATATAATTGCTAAATTCCCTATCTGTCTCCTTTACATTTCCTAATTGTTGCAGCTCTGGGATAAGGTTAGGTCTTATTTTTTTGTGTACCCAACATATAAGACAGTGATGGGTGCTGAGTGCTTCATTTATTTTATTGAATCTAAAGCAAAAAAAAAAAAAAAAAATGCAAGTGCCACTTGAAAGAACAAAACAAGATAAAGGCAAAAAAAGGACATTTTCTTTGAATATGTTTAAGAGTATTTTTAATGAAAATGTCAAGTAATCTTTCTTAAAGTTAAGAGAAAGATGAGTGTTTGGAAGAGAAAACAAGAGTTGTGTTTGCATTTTCTTTCTGTCCCACAAACAGGAAAATCAGTCACATATTATAAGGAAATATCCTCATTTTCCTGTGATGCATAATCATCTATACAGAGAAAATGTAAGATATTGATTGTTCATGATCAGGGGGAAATTTCACAGTGATTGTTAGAGAATGTCTATGGAGGCAGAAAATTGGGACACCAGACCTTTTTTTGCATCTTTGTTTATGGTTGCCATTTTAGACAATGACAATTTGAAAAAAAGTATGAAAGAAAGAGAAATATTTTAAAAATCTATTAGTTAATTCAAAAGGAAGCCAAAGGACTCTCTGTACCCTTCTAAAAATTATTCTTTCAAATGTAATATTTTTTCTGGTTTACTATATATTAGCAACTATATGGAACATTGTGTAATCTGCTCTAAGGCCACATAAAATATTTCATCTGTTTCTTATATATAGTCATGCTACATAGTTTAGAAATTTATTCCCACTGGGTGTAACCTTTGTCATCTAGATTCAGTAAATGCTTAACAGGCATAGGCCAGGACCATGTGTGTTTTGCTTTAAGGGTAAATAATCTGCAGTGAGACAGACAACCCCTGAGAATATTCCTCCCATATGTCAATATCATGGTTCTTTTTTAACATGCCTAATACATCATGTCATCAGCATGGCCACAGAAAGACAATGGCAATGAGAACCCAGTGTTGGAAGGATTGCTCCTAAAATTCCTCTTAGCATATAATCCTACTGTCAAGCTATTCGAATTCTGTGCAGGCACCGCTATCTCTAATAAAGCCTCGTTTGGAACCCCAATTCAACCAAAGGACAGCAAAAAGGAGGAATTTACATGGTAACCTGTTCACCATTGTAAGAGCCTGTAAGATTGAAAAGGGAGCCAACATATGGGTCATTTTTCAGCCTATAATTCTCATCTGTGTTGTCACAAAAGAATATGAGAATGAACAGACATTCTTTTTAGTTCTCGGTCATCAAACCATTTTTTTCTGACTTTATTGTCTTCACCTCTCTGTAGTAACTAACTCTTCTAAGTATACTGAGGGGGAGACAACCAACCCTGCTCTCTGGATAGTACACAAATTAATTTATCATTCTTTATTAGGGATTTCTAAATGAAAACAGCAAAAATATTTTAGTAGAAGAGTATTAAGTAGAACTATCCTTTATTCTACAGACTAATCAGAATCAAGAAAAATCTCAATTCAGGAAGTTTATCTCTTCTGACTGGTGGTTATATAATAATATATGAAGTAGAATGGGAGGATTTAGAAGGATATGAGAAAGGAAATGTCTGAAAATGAATTAGTAGTAGATTTCAAGGTGCCTTCTTGTTTAACAGTACTTTTTCTCACAGGCTTCTGGCCATACTTTTTTATAAAACATTGAAAACATTCTTTGATCTCTTGATTAGTACTTAAATGATATATAGCTTACTGGATTAATGCATTGATCTTTTGTCTCTAAGACATAGTTTTAAACTGACTTGACAAATAGTTAATTTAATTATATAACACTAACATCACAAAGTGGACATAGGTTAGTTTTCCATAAACGAGACACCATGTGTCCCACAATTATCAAAAATATTTGTTCAGCACTTTCTTACTTTGTGTTGTTTTTGGTGAACATATGAATTATATTACTCGAAACAAAGCATACTTTCACCTTTCAGTGACAATCTATTCTCTGAATCAGCAGCAATTTTTGAAACTGGAAATCCATGAAGAATCTAGATTTTCTATTTAGATATGCCCAAACTTTATAAATGAGACATTTCTCTAATTGAGTGATTTAGAAATTACCCACTTGCAAGTTTGCTTCATTTTTTAAAAATTCTTATGACTTTGTATATATGTTTATAAATATGCCCTTATGTAGACTCTCATAGCTGATTTCTACATTATGCCACATTTTTTATTATTGATCGTATCTCTTCTTATTAATGCCTATTACATCCATATTCAGTTCTTTAGGGTAAGATTTGTTAATTAAGTTCAACTTTCAAAGACCAATAATAGGGGGGCACCTGGGTGGCTCAGTGGGTTAAAGCCTCTGCTTTCGGCTCGGGTCGTGATCCCAGAGTCCTGGGTTCAAGCCCTGCATCGGGCTCTCTGCTCGGTGGGGAGCCTGCTTCCCCTCCTCTCTCTCTGCCTGCCTCTCTGCCTAATTGTGATCTCTGTCAAGTAAATAAATAAAATCTTCAAAGACCAGTAATAGGAAATTGACTTTCATGCTTAGAACAAAAATGAAATATTTCTATATCTAAATTGCATTTGGTAAAGAAATAAGGGAACAAAGCAGTGTGAATCCCATGCCTTCTGCCATGCTTGTAATTGTTCTAAGTCCTTTAATTGTCCTATATTTAATAGTCCTATATAAGTCCTATAATATCAAACTCAAAACTCGTTTTTGTTTTTTGCTTTTTGTTGTTGTTGTTGTTGTTTCTTGCAAAAGGTGTTCTTTTCCCATTCTGGCCATTGTTGTTTTCTGGATTGTCTGAACTCAGACATATTCATGACACAATTGTTCAATGTTCCTTCAAGGAGAGTCCATGTTTACTTTCTCCAAAACCTTAAGGTTGCCTGGATCGTGAGCACTAATAAGAAGTTGTGGGTAGGAGCAGGAGATGCTGCAAGGTCTTCAAAGGCAAGCTCTCCTTTTCGAATGAGAGCCCAGACCAAAGTTGAGAATGGCAGTAGAAGCAGGAACGCAGTGATTAACAGACCAGCTTCAAGATCCACTAGGTAAGGCTCTGCAAGGGAGTCAAGGATTCCAGTCCCACTCAGAAGCCTGCACTACAGAGTAAAGTAATCAAGTCTATGCCTTTATAAAATTAATTTTTATTCTTCAAAATAAATGTAAAGTCTTTGAGATCAAAGACAATATTTTATATACTCATCTGTTCTACTTACAGCATGTAGTATGATACTAAAATGATACCAAAAATTTGTGGATGATTAATAAATATTTATATGAACAATCAATCAAAATACCATCAGTTTTCCTTTAGATGATGACCTAAAATTTTTATTTTATTTTATTTAAAGATTTCACTCATTTATTTGAGAGAGAGAGAACACAAGCAGGGGGAGGGGCACAGGGAAAGGGAGAAGAAGGCTCCCCAGTGAGCAAGGAGCCCAATGTGGGGCTCCATCTCAGGACTTTGGGATCATGACCTGAGCCGAAGGCAGATGCTTAATCAACTGTACCACCCAGGCATCCTGACAACCTAAAATTTTTAAAAATATTTTAATTAGATCTGGGTAGTCAGTATCAGGAGAAAAGAAACTCTGTATCACTCTTAGTGAGAATTACTGTTTTCACATAATTTTAACACCACTTATTTAATAAATATATCATAGATTTAATTTTTAAAAAATACCTTCAAGAGTTCAAGTGTAACGTAATATTAACAGGGTATCTTGAAACTAGATGAAAGGAAAGTAAGAACACTTTTCCCTCTTGTATCACTTTATAAAACATTTAATTAACAATTTTGTAACAATTAACAGAGGTTTTAATCACCGATTTATAATACCTGAACTTCTATATTTCAGATGGAAAACTTTAATATGACTTTGGTTGCTGACTGTATTGCACTCCTGAAAAATATAAAACACCGGATTTACCTTTATGAGAAAATTCCTTCTTGGGGCACCTGGGTGGCTCAGTCAGTTAAGCATCTGTCTCCAGCTCAGGTCCTGATCTTGGGGTCCTGATATTGAACTCTGCATTAGGCTCCACTCTCAACAGGGAGTCTGCTTGACCCTCTATCTTTGCCCTCCACCACCTTGTGCTCTCTTTTTCTCTCTCAAATAAATAAATAAAATCTTAAGGAAAAAAAGAGAAAAAATTCCTTCTTACCCACTTTATCTCAGTCTCTCACCTTGAGGAGTAGAATAACCTACCACAGTAAGAGAAGAATGAATCAAGGGAGAATAGGTAATTTTGAATGAATTCCTCCAATCACCAAACATATATACATAAAGCACAAATATGTAGAAAATATACAAATACCTTGAATTCACATCAAGTAAGTTAAATTTTAGCTATATATTATACTCTGAAATTAGGAAGTTGGTAGAATCATTAGAAGGAAAATATCTAGTACTATGCATTTTTCCATAAGCCTGAAGTGGGGGTTGTAATTCTTCTTTTGGAATACTAAGGTTACATACTGAGTCATTCTACCCAAATCACATATTTTAATAAATTATGAAAGGGTGCCAAACTGAAATGCATATTCTTATATTCATATGTGATCTTCAGATTATATATAATAACTATCAAACCTGCATGTCAATTTCTCAGTTGCTATATCTATACTTTTACTTTTCCCTAAAAATTATATTTTATATAATAAAAGATACTATATATTATATTATAAATATAATATATTATATTATTATTTATTTATTTATTCTTTTTTCTTCTTCAAAAACTAAAAATAAATGGGGCACCTTGCTGGCTCAGTAGGAGGAGCATGCAACTCTTGATCTTGGGATCTTGGGTTTACCCAGTTCAAACCCCACATTGAGTGTAAAGATTATGTAAATAATTAAACAAATTAAAAGAAAAGAAATTAAAGAAAAATGAGCTCACAATCTTTTTTTAGATCACGTACTCAATCTAAGACTATATGCCTGTATAAATCAGAATCAGGCATAAGACATATATTGAAAAGGAAATGATGGCATCTTCTTCAGGTGTGGGAGAATAGGATCTTCCATATTGCTCCTTGGAGTATTAATGAACATAGCCGAAGAGCAATATTTATCCAAATTCAAAAGGAATTTTATATTATATTAATTATATATTAATATATAATATTAATATATGCAATATATTATATATATAATACATATAATTCTTGACCTAGCATTTCTGATTCTAGGTGTTCATCCTGCAGATGTTTTCCACATGTGGGCAAAGATGTTCGTACTTGAGTGTTCATCATAGTATTTTTGTGGTGTAAAAAACTGGAAATAAAACCAAAAGGTATATCTAAGATAAAGGGTTAAAAACTACTGTATTAAAAGTGATAAATACATAAATTAGACCTATAATGTATGTTTAATGTTGTGTGGCCATTAAAAAGGATCAGATACATCTACCTGCAAAAATTAGGGAGAAACTCCAAGATACACTTAAAGAGAAAAAAAAGCATGATCCCTGACACTGTTTTAGGATGCTACAATTTTATACAATTCGTATAAAAAATGAAACATATACGTGTACATACATATGGATTGAATGATTGTGAACAAATTCTAGAATATCTTCCCCAACTCATTCAGTGGCAATGCCTGTCTTCCAGTTGCTCAGAAGAAAGGACAAAATATAAAGGAAAACAAACCAAAAAATCCAAAACCATAAATTGAAATCATTTTTTGATTCTGTGCGTGTGTGTGTGTGTGCGTGCGTGCACGTGTGTGTGTGTGCACACTTCTGTCTCTTTCAATCAGTGCATTAACAAATGTGGCTTTACCCTTAGAATACATCCAACCACTTTCTACTTCTACTGCTCCTTGATCTAAGACACCATCATCTCTTTCTTTGATTATTGGAATAACTCTCAACTGTTCAACCTGCTTTAAAATGTCTTTTCTCTTTTGCAATATTTATTAAGTAATCTGTACACCCAAATTTGGGCTTGAACTCATGACCCCTAAGATCAAGAATCACATGATTTATCAACTGAGGCAGCCAGGCACCCAAATATGGTTTCTGCTAAAGATATCTGTTGAGTCCTAGCACCTTGTTTATGGGCAAGATTGAGCTCTAGAATTATATCAGAATTGTATCTAGAATTGTATCAGGTTCAAAACAAGAAGTCTTACTTTAAGACTTGGGCCGCTCTCTGAGAGTAAGGGTATCAAGGTCGGCTTAACTTATTCACACAGAAAACACTAAGAATAACTCCAAAGAGATGCCAGAAATCAGAGTCCATGTGGTAAGTATTAAACTGAGTGGTTAGACATTGAATAAACAAGAAAAAAGGACTGGTCATAAGGTTACTTTAATGAATTTTGCTATCTCCTGGAATCCTTTACCCCTTTAATTGTTTGTTGTTGTGGTTTTTTTTTTTTTTAACATATAACATGTAACAGCTGTTTTCCTAGGGCATGTGAAATGCTTTCTGCTGGCTATGACAACCGATCTTATTTTGGAGGTAACCATCTCCTCAGAAAAATGAATGCAGACACCATTGTTTTAACTGACACACTCTTCACACCTCAAGGCAAATGCCACCGAGAATCCTGCATAGCCTTATGACATAGATGGTGGTTTTGAAACTGTTTTTAGCAATTAAAACCTCAGTGAATGGAACCTTATATATTGAATTTTATATATACATCTGTATCTTCGCTGTTATAAATATTTGTATATTAATATGTCTCTCTAATATAATATATAATATACTCAAGAGAGTATTTTCTCTAAAGACAAGATTCTGCCTGCTCAGCCTTCCCTTGTCCATCCCTTTGCTCCACTAAAAAGAGGGGTTGATCATGACACATCTTCATAAAACCTCAGGATGTTATGAATAACCCATAAATGGGAACAATTCTTTGTATACATTGATGTTTCACTTTAAAAAAATATATATATTTATTTATTTGACCGACAGAGATCACAAGTAGGCAGAGAGGCAGGCAGAGAGAGGAAGAGAAACAGGCTACCGGCTGAGCAGAGAGCCCGATGCGGAGCTCGATCCCAGGACCCTGAGATCATGACCTGAGCCGAAGGCAGAGGCTTAACCCACTGAGCCACCAAGGCACCCCTCACTTTTTTTTTTTTTTTTTCTGAAAACCAGATGAGCTTTATGAACTCTCCATGTCCTAGAAAAATACATGCAGCCCGGTGTTCACAAAATATTCTGTGACGTTTCAGTGACTTACAGACCTTCTAACTATTCAAGATTCTCAATAAAGTCCTTGTGAAGGTATGAGCAGGGCAGAGATTTCTTAGGCTTTTGTGAACGCTTAAAAAGGAATAAGTGTAAAAGGGAAGGGATCTACCATCTTGCCTAGTACATATGGCAGATTGTCTAGATCCAAACCCACCTTTTTCTAGTTCCGACACCCAGACTATTCTTATTACACATATGCAAGGTGAACATAATTATAAATGCACATAAATAGCATTAGACATACTTTTCCAGCTTATTTCTCCAATCAATGAAAAAATTCAAGTTTTCTATTTTGTTCCTAAGACTTTAATTATATATTTTTCCAATCAAAAAGATCAGAGAAACAAAACATATCGTTTTAGGGGTGCCTGGTTGGCTCAGTCATTAAGTGTCTGCCTTTGGCTCAGGTCATGATTCCAGGTCCTGGGATTGAGCCCGGGCACCCACTGGTCTCACTGCTCAGCAGGAAGCCTAGTTCTCTCTCTCCCACTCCCCCTGCTTGTGTTCCTACTCTCGCTGTCTCTCTATCAAATAAATAAATAAAATCTTTAAAAAAGAAAACAAAAACAAAACTTATCATTTTACTAAAATAACATTTCCTCCATTAAATTGGATGCCTTTCTCCCCTCCAAAAAATATTATTTGAGGCATTGTGAGTAAATTTTGAAGCAACTTTGCTGCCTTTAACTTTTAGAGTTTAAAGAATAAATTATTGTAAAGTGAGTCTCTGTTGGAGACTATGCAGAACAGAAATATTATACATAATTTTATGAAATACATATTACGTGAAAAATTTTTAAAGAGTAAGGAATTAATTGTGTTATGTTGGTAGTAATACAGAGCGTGTTCAGGAGAGAGAGAAATCCTATATTGTACAACACATTAGTAAATAGATAAATGCATTATTCTCTATTGTTGTACAACAAATCATCCCCAAACTTAACTGCTTTTGTAATTTCTTTTTTTCTGTTTTTTTTTTCAACTTTTTACTTAAATTCCAGTTAGTTAACATGCAGTGTAATAATAGCTTCAGGTGTAGAATTAGTGACACGACACTTTATACATTGCCTGGTGCTCATCCCAAGTGCCTCCCTTAATCCCCATCACCTGTTTAACCCACCCGGCCCACTTCCCCTCTGGTAACCAGCACTTCATTCTCTATAGTTAAGAGTCTAGAACTTAGCTGCTTTAAGCAACAACTCTTTATTTTTTACCCAGTTCCTGAAGGTAAGGAATTCAGGAGCAACTTAGCATTATGGTTCTGGATCAGGATTGCACATGAGGCTGCAATCAAGATGTCAGTGGGGGGTTCAGTCACCTGACAGCTTAACTAGGGCTAAAGGTTTGTTTTCCAGGATGGCTCACTCATGTGGCCATTACTGGAAGCCACAGCTCCTTGCTATATGAACTTTCCATAAAACTTCTTGAATATGTGTAGGACATGGCAGCTAGCTCCTCCAGAATGTGTAATCCAAGAGATACAGAACAAGAAGGATGCTACAAGGTCTTTTAAGGCCCCTGGTCTCTGAATCATGTGCCATCACTTCCTCTGTTTTCTATTTGTATCCAATATATAACTAATCCAGCTCAAGCTCAAAGGGAAGAATATTAAGCAGCCCCTCTCAAAGGAAATATTTATCCACTTTTTTTTTTTTAAGATTTTATTTACTTGTTGGACAGAGATCACAAGTAGGCAGAGAGGTAGGGAGAGAGAAAGGGAAGCAGGCTCCCCGCTGAGCAGAGAGCCTGATGTGGGCCTCGATCCCAGGACCCTGAGATCATGACCTGAGCCGAAGGCATAGACTTAACCCACTGAGCCACCCAGGCACCCTACCCAGGTATTTTTAATTATCACAACACATAAAACAGGTGACATTGATACTTTGCATGTTAAACTTTGAAATGTTAATGATAATTTTGCATGAAATTCATTTCATTGTGAGCCCTGTGAAGTTGGAGGGAGTATTTATGATCATTCTCCATTGAATACCTCAGTTTATCACAGAATGGCTTGTTTATGATGGGTACTTCCTATTTGTTGATTGACTTAATCAATCAGTGAAGCATGTTAAACTATGGTTCCCCATCCAAAAGAGAGTCCTTTGGAGATACCCCTCGGCTATGTTCATTTCTTCATACTTGCTAAGTCTGGAGTTCCTCCCATGCTGACCCCCAAATCACATTCATAATTTAGCAAATTTTGAGGCAAACTTTTCTTTAAAGAACATTATTGTTTGAAACTATTTTTCATAATGTGGATAAAAAATAAAAGCTGACTGATCTTGAGCATTTAAATTAATAATTTCGACAGCATCAATATTTTTTGATTTTCCCTAGAAGATGCAGCTTGATAATTCAAATTCACCAACTTCTAATTTGACCTGTCACATGCAATGAACAAGATGAGACCTGGAGGTTCTTTGCTGTTTGCATATCAAAGAATGTCCATGGAGTACTGATGATTTGCAGGATAATTAAATCTTTCTGACTTTTACTCCCACCACTGTGCTGAAATCGCTCTTGCTAATGCACCATTGACCTTCTCACTAACAAATTCATTAGACGTTCTTCCATCTTCTTTACCTTATTTGAACTTTATCTTAAATTTGCATTTTTTTTACTCATCCCTTCTTAAAGTAATTTATATCAGCCATAAAGTATTGGATTATGTTGCAGTAATAAACAACCCCCAAATCTAGTTTCTAACAAGGCTGTTCATTCCTCACTTACATAAGCCTGGTTCTTCTCTACATCATTGCACTTCAGGTCCCAAGCTGTTGGAGAAGCTTCTGAGTGTTGCATTGTCTCTCATTATGGCAGGAGAAAAGGAGAATTTGGTGACACACGTTCAACCCTTAAAGCTATAGCCCAGAAGTGACCCATCTCACTTCTATTTATGTTTATTAGCTAAAGCAAATCAGATAGTCAAGTCTCATTTCAGGGAAGTATGATTATTGCCCTAGGATTCTTCTAGCTGTCCTTATTCCACTCAGATCCTTTCTTCTCTGATTTCTTGTTTTCTGTTCAACCTTAAATCCAGTGGATTTCAGGCCTTGACTGTATATAGGATTCACCTGAGGAGCTGGTTGAAAATGTAGCTTCCATTTCCTGTTTCAGTTTGTATTCTGTATTTTATTTGGAAGCACTTTCAATTGAAAAGAAAGTTACCCAAGGCATGCCTGGGTGGCTCGGTCGGTTAAGCGTCTGCCTTCAGCTCAGGTCATGATCCTGGGGTCCTGGGATCGAGCCCTGCATCAGGCTCCCTGCTCAGTGGAGAGCCTGCTTTTCCTTCTCCATTTGCTGCTCCCCCTGCTTGTTCTCTCTCCCTCTCTCTCTCAAGTAAATAAATAAAATACATTGTTTAAATTACCCAAAATAGAACCGTGGATGTCATCTCTGAGAATGGCATACTAAGGGCATAGTAATAGGAGTATCTGCCCCTTGGACTGACAATAAGGGCATATACACTATAGAAAAATTGTAAATGATAGTAAAACTACTTTAAATTTAGTCTCCTTTTCATTTTCATGCACTAGCAATTCTACACAACATCAATGATAAAATATTTTTCCCCTAAAAATACCTTATTGAGGGGCCACCTGGGTGGCTCAGTCGGTTAAGTATCTGACTTCCACTCAGGTCATGATCTCAGTCCCAATCCCAATCTTGGGATTGAGTCCCAAGGCAGGCCAGGTTCTCTGCTCAGGAGGGAGCCTGCTTCTCCCACTGCCCCTCTCCCACACACACACTCATATTCTCTCTCTCTTTCAAATAAAATCTTTAGAAAAGAATATCTTAGGGGCGCCTGGGTGGCTCAGTGGTTAAAGCCTCTGCCTTCAGCTCAGGTCATGATCCCAGAGTCCTGGGATCGAGCCCCACATCTGGCTCTCTGCTCAGCAGGGAGGCTGCTTCCTCCTCTCTCTCTCTGCCTGCCTCTCTGCCTACTTGTGATCTTTGTCTTTCAAATAAATAAATAAAATCTTTAAAAAAAAAAAAGAATATCTTATTAGTGTAAGCTGTAGGCAGTTGTGCTTACTGTCAAGTATTTTTATCTTTTTTTTTATTTTCTAGTGGTTTTTTTAAAAGATTTTATTTATTTATTTGAGAGAGAGAGAGAATGAGAGAGAGAGCATTAGAGGACGGAGGTCAGCAGGAGAAGCAGACTCCCCACCGAGCAGGGAGCCCGATGTAGGACTCGATCCCGGGACTCCAGGATCATGACCAGAGCAAAAGACAGCTGCCCAACCAACTGAGCCACCCAGGCGCCCCTTACTGTCAAGTTTTAATGAAATTTTCAAATTAGTACATTTATTATCTACATTTTATAAAAACAGTAAGTTTTACATGAAAATTAATGAAGAGAATTCCCAAGTTATATAGTCGGCCATTGACACCTGTGGACTCAGTCACAAGATTCATTTCCAGAGTAAATTCTTAGGGTTCAGAATTATTTTGAACTCCCTTTGGGATTTGTGTCTCCAAACCTTGTGGTATCATATATTCTTACATTTAAAATGAATAGCATCTTGATTGTAAGAGTAAAGTAATAGAACTTGAGTTACTTCAGTTCCCATTCTATGTGATAGAATAGATATTGGTGTGTGTGTGTGTGTGTGTGTGTGTGTTTAAAATTTTAAACTGCTAAAGAGAGAACTACAAAGTATATTTGTTTGGCAAGAGTAAATTTTAGCTTATACATTAAATACTTTACTCAATTTGATTAACATCTTATATTTGAAATTAATTCTTTTTAATTATTAACCTTCACTTCACAGCTAAAGAATGAATCAAGAAAATAATGATAATTACTGATTATCATGTTTAAGGCTTAAAGTAATTTTGTCATATTGAGGAGTAGGGTATTTTTTTTTTAAAGATTTTATTTAGAGAGAGAGAGAGAGAGATCACAACTAGGCAGAGAGACAGGCAAAGAGAGAGGAGGAAGCAGGCTCCCCACCAAGCAGAGAGCTCAATGCGGGGCTCGATCCCAGGACCCTGAGATCATGACAGGAGCCGAAGGCAGAGGCTTAACCCACTGAGCCACCCAGGTGCCCCGAGGAGTAGAGTATTAAAACATTATTCACTCTGGCTTTTAATTATGCTAAGTAGGCACTGATCATTGATTTCTGCCTCTGTAACTGCCTTCCACAACCAAAACAATCCAAACAATCATAACATTCTAAACGTCATTTTCATAATTTTCTCCACTTGGATGCCTAACAGGCTCTAAAAATTCAATATCCAGTAAAAACAAAACTCTGAACTTCCATTCCCCCAGCAAACCTACTCTTCTGAGGGTTCCCCATCTCAGTGAAGAGTGCTCTATTCCTTTTGATGCTGAGGACAGAAATCTCTGAAATTATCTTTAATTCTAATCTCATTCTCATTCCCAACATTCAAAACAAAATGAAACAAACCCTTTGCCCATATGTAAGAATTTATATACTTCCGCAGTCTCTGCCCAAACTGACCCAAACAGCCTTCGTCTCTCCTGTAGGACAGACAATGCAGGTAAATTTCCACTGTTTTCCCTCTACCCATATTTGCCTCCATACAGTCTATTCTCAGCCCAGCACAGAAGCTGATCCCCTTCATATTAAATCAGGTTAGGTTGTCATTATTTATTTATTTTGCCCAAAACTCTCCCCAATGTCTTAGCTCATTCGCCCTACGGGATTGGCAGGATGTTTATCTCACCCTTATCTTTTTTAACTCTTTTGCAATTCTTCTTTTCCTCATTCACTCAGATTAAGTCACACTGAAATTCCTAATGTCCCTCAAACGCTCCGGAAGTGTTCCCACACGAGAGCCTCAGCACTTGCCCAGAATGTTCTTCCCACGAACTCACATGGTCTGTTCCCTCAAGTTTGTTAGGGCTTGACTGAAGACCCTGTAAGTGAGATCTAATTAAACTACTTTGCTCCTTTATTATTTCCATATTCCTTATCACAATGTAAGACCGTATATATTGTTATATTTGTTTATTTTGTCTCCCCTACTAAAATTTGATCTTCATAAAGGTAGGAATTATTGTCTGTTTGTTTACTTGCCTACTTCCCAGACCTGAATATTGTCTGGCACATAGACACTCACTAAACACATAATTCAGTGACTATATCAGTGTAATGAAGATGTGACATTATTTTAAATATAATCAGAAAATAACCTACAGATAATTTCTTAAAAGAGAGCTCTTGATCTTTCAGAATTCTAAACATAGCACAAAATTATAGTTACTAAAATCATGTGTTATTCTAATTGTAAAAGACAAGCAGAAGGATAAAACTTGTAAGAATCCAGAAATAAAATTAACTATAAATGGAATCTCAAAGGACTTTCTGTTGGACAAATGTTATTGGGACTCATGGCTGGCAAGACAACTAATAATAACAGGAACCATCATTTATTGAGTGTTCACAATGGAATGTCATTGTGTTTCATTCAGCTATCACAAGAGTCATGTGAAGTAGATACTATAATCATCAGCTCCATTTTACAGTTAGGAAAATAAAGGTTCAGAGAGATTCGGCTCAAAATTATAGAGATAATGAATGGCAGAACTAAGATTTCTTTTTTTTTTTTTTAAGATTTTATTGACTTATTTGAGAGAGAGAGTGCACGCAAGAGAGAGCACAAGCAAGGGAAATAGCAGAGGGAGAAGGAGAAGCAGGCTCCTGGCTGAGTAGGGAGCCTAACGTGGGGCTTGATCCCAGGACCTTGGGATCATGACCCGAGTCAAAGGCAGTTGCTTAACAGACTGGGCCACCCAGGCACCCCAGAACCAAGATTTGAACTAAGATGTATTGTACTCCAAGGTTTCTGTTTTTAAATTCTGAATCATATTGTAATTTGTTGAGCAAAAATTATATTGAAATACCTACCTCACTTCTTACACACACACACACACACACACGTACACACACAACATTACTATTATAGGACCTATTTTCTTTGCTCATTGAGAAAAAGCAACTCCTCATTCATTAAAATTTTATCATGAGATTGCAGTAATTCAGTCCCACCTTCGGACTCCACTTCTCATTCTAGTTCTCCTGCTTTTTCCACCACATCTGCAGTTACTTCCTCCACTGAAGTCTTAAACCCCTCAAAGTCATACATGAGGGTTGGAATCAACTTCTTCCATACTTCTATTCATATTGGTATTTTTACCTCTTCCAATGAATCATGAATATTCTTAATAGCATCTAGAATGGTGAATCCTTTCCAGAAGATTTTCAATTGACTTTGCCCAGTTCCATCAGAGGAATCACTATGGCAGCTAGAGCCTTACAAAGTGTGTTTCTTAAATAATGAGACTTGAAAGTTGAAATTACTCCTTGACCCATGGGCTGCAGATTGGATGTCATGTTAACAGCCATGAAAACAGCATTCACTTCACTGTCCATCTCCATCAGAGCTCTTGGGTGACCAGGTGTATTGGCAATGAGCGGTCATATTTTGAAAGAAAAAAAAATTTTCTGAGTAGTAGGTCTCATCAGTGGGCTTACAATACTCAGTCAACCACGTGGTAAACAGATGTGTTGTCATCCAGGCTTTGTGTTCTATTTATAGAGCACAGGCAGAGTACATCTAGCATCATTCTTCAAGGCCCTAGGATTTTTTTTTAAGATTTTATTTATTTATTTGACAGAGAAATAGAGAGCACAAGTAAGCAGAGCGGCAGGCAGAAAGAGAGAGAGAGAAGCAGGCTCTCCGCCAAGCAGGGAGCCCAATGCAGGGCTCGATCCCAGAACCCTGGAAACATGACCTGAGCCAAAGGCAGCCCCAAACAACTGAACCACCCCAGCTCTAGGATTTTTGGAGCAGTAAATGATCATTGGTTTCAACATAAATTCACCAGCTGCATTAGCCCCTTAACAAGAGAGTCAGACTGTCCTTTGAAGCTTTGAAGCTAGACATTGACTTTTTCTCTCAAGCTACAAAAGTCCTAGATCACACCTTCTTCCAGACTATTCCATCTACACTGAAAATCTGTATTAATTATCTTAGCTGGATCTTCTGGGTCACTTGCTGTAGCTTCTACATCAGCACTTGCTGCTTTACCTGCCACTTTTACGTTACAGAGATGACTTTCCTTAAATGTCATGAACTGGGTTCTCCTGGCTTCAGACTTTCCTTCTGCAGCTTCCTTGGCTCTCTCAGGCTTCACGGAATTGAAGAGAGTTAGGGCCTCGCTCTGGGTTAGGCTTTGGTTTAAGGGAATGTTAGGACTGGTTTGATCTTCTATCCAGACCATTAAAACTTTCTCCATCTCAGCAATAAGGCCATTTTACTTTCTTATGATTTGTGAGTTCACTGGAATAGGACTTTGAATTCTCTTCAAGAACTTTTCCTTTGCGTTCAGGGCTTGGCTCACTAGCATGAGAGGCCTGGCTGTCGGCCTCCCTCTGTCTTTGACATGCCCTCCTCACTAAGCTGAGTCTTTTCTAGCTTTTGATTTAAAGTGAGAAATGTATGACTTCTCCATTCACTTGAATGCTTCCAGGCTACTGCAGGGTCATTCATTGGCCTAATTTCAAAATTGTTGCATCTCAGGGAACAGGGAGGCCTGAGGAGAAAGAGAGAGGCAAACTGTGGTCGGTGGAGCCATCAGAACACACACCAACATTTATTAAGTTTGATATTTTATTTGGTCAGTTTTATGGCACCCCAAAACAATTACAGTGATAACACCATAGACCGCTGATTACAAACCACCATAACCCATATAATAATAATGAAAAGGTTTGAAATATTGTGAAAATTACCCAAATGTGACACACAGAGATGAAGTGAGCAAATGCTATTGGAAAAATGGTGCCAGCAGACTTGCTCAACTCAGGGCCACAAATGTTCTATTTGTTATGTAAAAAAAAACAAACAAACAAACCCATGATATATGCAAAGTGCAATAAAGGAAAATGCAATAAAACAAGATAGGGCTATAATGATATATCAATAAAATTGATTAGTAAGCTATCAAAAAGGATGGCGTACATTTTGTATTTTAACATGGAAAGTGTCTTTTTTTTTTTAGAAGATAAGAGATAAGTAGCTAACTACTCTAATGCTAACAGTGGCGATCATTAGGTTTAGGCATTTTCAGTGACAACTTTCTGTATGTCCCTACTGATTGAATTTTCTATGTGAAAAAGTAGCAATAGGTATGTATTTCACTCACATGTGGAATTAAAGAAGCAAAACAAATGGACAAAGAAAAAGAGACAACAGCAGCAAAAAAAAAAAAGAAAGAAAGAAAGAAAGAAAGAAAGAAAGAAAGAAAAAGAAAAAAAACAGATTCTTAAAAACAGAGACCAAATTCATGGTTGCCAGAGGGGAGGTGGGTAGGAGTTGGGATGGGTGAAAGAGATAAAGGGGATTAGGAAGTACATGTTTCCAGTTAAAAAAATAAATAAGTCACCAAGATAAAAAATATAACATAGGAAATACTGTTAATAAGATTGTAGTGATGTTGTTCAGCAATAAATGATGACTACATTTATCATAGTGAGCCCTGAGAGCTGTATAGTGAATGGTCATGTCATATAGTACACTTGACACTGATATAACACTGCATGTTAATTATATTTCAATTAAAAATTACTAATTAAAAAGGAAGGGAGGGAGAGAGGGTGGGGGAAGAAATAAACAATTTGTGGTAAATTTTAAGAGGAAATTTAGATGAAACTTAGATTTCTTCATCAGGATATACATTCTCTTTTGCTAATTGGTAATTAATACATTCTGCCTTTTATAACATAAACTGAGTGTGTTAAAAATAAAATCAACTTCACTAGAAGTGCCAAATAAATATTATCCTAAAATTTTATTTTGGAAAATAAATGAGTCTTCCTACAGTTCACCTCCAATTATATACTTAAATTCTTTCACTCTAATTTTTCTTAATTTTGCCAAATTCACTTCTCAATGTGTTTCCCTTAAGTTTATTAAGTGGATAAAATATATCACTGCAAAAATGTACCATGCAGACATATATATCAATCCAAGGGATTCAAAAAGATTAATTTTATATTATAAGCATTCTTAAAAATAAGAAGCCTACAGTATGATTAATTTTCATTAACAATTGAACATTAATAATTATAAGCTAAATAACTTTTCTCCACAAAGGAATGAAGATAAAATTTACAGCTGTTTAAAAAAAAATTACAGCCATTAAATATCCAAACTTGTTCAGAATACTGAGTCTTCTGCTGACGGCAAAAGAAAGATCCTTTGTTTTTAAGTAAATCAAGTTAATTGGAGTTAAAGACATCCATCTTACCTTTCCTGTGACCCTCTTTACAATGTGCTCACTGTGTTTATTTCGAAAGTAATTAAACCTAACAATCCAGAATATACAATGTAACCTTGTATTATTTTTACAACATTGGTAAGGAATTGTATATTTTGAAAAAAACGTAAACTCAAAAAACTACTAAAGAATTTAACTTCTATATGACTTATTAGATAAAATAAACTTTAGGTCATTCTACTTTCTGGTATTTTCTCTGACCAGTTACAGTCCAATGTGGCCTTAAGATAGTAGATTAAACTTTGCCTAATTTTTATGAGAAAATTTAATCCCATCCACTTTAACAAGAAAGATAGTGGATGCTTAGAACAAATAATTTTAAATCAACTTAAAAGTCATTCTGTTATACAAGGATCACATGGCAGATAGTACAGCGACAGAGTGTTTTCCCATATCATATAACTGGCGGAATTAAAGTCTTGCCCCATGAGAAAGAGACCAAATTTAGTGTGAAATTGAACACAACAGTCATGAACACTAGTTGAGTTTAGTATTGTGATGCTATTGTTTGCCATGACAGAAGGCGACAGAAAGAATCTTTTTCCTCTCCCAAATCGTTGAACTCCCACCAACGATCACAGTAAATAAGTTTTAAACATATGTAAATGGGGATACCCTTGGTACCAGGGAATCACAAAAATGTCCACTTAATTAACAAGTCTTTAGAAAGACATGTTTCGGCAGTATTTCAACACTTCATAAACACAGTTATGTGTTTATGTCTGGGGTGGATTAAAATGAGTTGGGTTACTCAAACTCTCTTCATCACACTTCTTTTCCTCCAACAAAATATACATTTTTTTAATAAAAATTACCCTTTTTGGGTCATTAGTCACTCAAATTTCAAAAACCAACAGCCTATTTTAGCCTCCTTTTTCACATGATCATTACAGAAAAGAAACAAAGAAAAGAAAGAAGGGACAATGGGAGGAGGAAGAAGAAAAGGAAGGAGGGAAGAAGGCAGGAATGTGGCAGAATGGAAAGAGGGAAGGAAGGAGCAGGCTGAAGTAATCCATGTCACTTCCTTTGAGAGAAAGAAGAATTCGTTAAGGTTATTATATTTTAATAATCGTATCATTAAATGTTTGGAAGCCTGCTACTACAAAACTTAGAAATTTTAATAGTTTTGAATTCACAGGAAATAACCTAGGAATGGCACTGTTTGTATTTAATCAGTGAATTTTAGGCTTATATTAAAACATTAGAATTTCTAAAATGAATGTTGTATGTGTAAAATGAAGGGCTGCTGCCTTTTTTAAACTAGTATTGATTCACAAAGAATGGTGTCTCTGACTTCTCAGTCAGACGAATGCCTAGAATTCCTTCTATGCTTTAACACACATCATCTCCTCTGGTCTCGAAATGATTAACTACACTTTTCAATGAACATTAATACTTACTAAATAAATATGATTTTTAAAAATAATGTCTATTCATGTTATTAGAAGCTACAGAGATTATTAAAGGCAGACATCAAACCGTTCAATAATTTTAGTGTTAGTCCACACATTCCCTTTAAGATTCTTACAGATCTCTAGGAAATATGATCCAGCACCAGTTCCTGAAATGTTCCTGCAACTAGCAGGGAAAGAGGAACAGACTCCTAGATGACTCTCCTCGATGTTCATGATTACGAAACATGGTTAATCGTTGCGTAGGAATTCATTCTGAAATTAAGTGTATTTTGACATACGTGGGTAGAATTTTTTTTTTTTTTAATTTGCTTCTTTCTACTTACAAACTTCTATGAGTCGAGAGGGAGAAAAGCCTGATTCTATGGAAATGAGGATTCCACCTTTTGTTTTTCCCTGGAGTGTAGGAAAAATGTCACTGCATTTCTTAATGATCTCCCTCTAGTGGAGAGCCGGCAGTCTGCAGAGAAAGCCGGGTAAGGACGGTTCTGGCCATCAGCAGCCCCAGCAGCCACTAATGTTTCTGAAGCATTCTTATGAAAAATCGAATATGCCCTGTAGAGATTTGTCCAGCTTTTCATATCAGTTAAATCTATTTCTTGCATTGTAGCAGAAATGTAAAATATGCACTCTACTCATAATCAGCTGGTGTTAATATAATTGCGCATTCACGATGCACGTGTTTAATTTTTAAAGCAGACATGAGTTTCTAAATATATAATTTAATACTCATTTCTGCTTTTCTGTGCAAGTTATAAAAGACTATTAAAATTGTTCAAACTCTGCAAAGAGCTATTACCAAACCCCTACTCGAAAGATCTACTTTGATACATTTCATGTGTATCCATTAGGTTGCTAGGGTACACCATAAACGTCAATCTGTGTCTTAATTAGTGTGTGTCTTTTATCAATTTATTTGAGCTCTTGCCTTTTATGTAAAAATGAATTGAATCATATTTATTCCTCATGTGCCTGTATAAAGTGCTCTGAGAATTATTTATACCTTGCCCCAGGAGCTCCCGTTAGACTGAGAAGAGACAAGGGTCTTATTCAGCAATCTTCGCAGCCACGTCGCTTTACAGAGTATTTGAAAAATTCGGCCAATGGTGCCGTTACATTTAACTATTAGGAACCAAAGACAAGTTAACTTTTGTTTAGACAAGCTGAGGCATTCTGGAGGAGTTTAATTTTCTTAGAGGCATGCACTAAGGAGAAAAATACCAAGAGAACTGGAGTTGAATCAAAATGGTATCTTGCAGAAGAACAATGCAGTCCCCACCCAGTCCGTTGTGCCATTAGTATGACGACCTGTGATTCTTTTTTGCTAGAAAGCTTTTGAAGGATTTCTTTGGGCATAAAAATCCTTGTCCCTTGGATCTGGATAAAATTCCACATAACTTAGACAAGAGAAAATCCACTTGTTCATTACCTAATTGTGAGCTAGTAAAGGGCTACGAAGGTCCCCTATTGATCGTACTCCCAGGGCCCAGCACATTAGCTGGCTGATAACACCCTCTTAGCAGACATTTGTATAATGAATGCATTAACTAATGAATTTCGAAGTTATGGAAGTTTTCTTCTTCATCATCTTAGTTCAAATTAGAGACATGCCCTTAGTTACATACTGCATTCACTGTTAATTAATCAAATGGCTGAAACTCAGAGTAATCAAGTTACTTCCTGAGGCCATAAGATATGAATTTCTGTCTTTATGCATAGTCCTTAGCATTTGGCTAAAAGTGATTTCTCTTGTCTTCTTCCAGATGATAAAGATCATCATATCTTCCTACTTCCTAGTCACAAAATCAGAACTGTTATCATTCCCTAAATCAGGAAAAGATAATATCCAGTGTTTCAGTGCTATTTACCGAAAGTCTCTGTCTCTGTCTCAGAGCTCAAAAGTTCATCCCTGTCTTATACACTGTGATCTCGTATTCTTGTTCTCTCGCTTTGATTCTACTTATGAATACTGCCTGAATTTTTTTTTCTTTGTTTCTACACTGCCAAACCTTGCCCATCAGTCCTTTAAACCTTGGATCATATCTCCTCCGTGAAACCACATGAGACTAAAACTTAACCTATGCCAACACAACATAAATTAAATCAGCATGACTAACCATGTTCCAATTATGCACATTAGTATTGCTAAATTTTTGTGGATTAAGATACTTGTAAAGAGCATATCAGAGCAAATACCTTTCAACAGAAGTGTTCAGAATCTCCAATAGTAGATAAATAAATAGAGTTTAATTCTAAGCATTCAAATTATGTTGTATCAATGATTTAAGTGTCCCCTTTGTTAAAATATGCAACTGATAGGATGTTGAATTTGGAAGATTTTATTAAATTACTAGTGTGTATGCTTTTGTTAAACTATACTACTCAAAAACCCTTGGAGGGCCTGTGTTTATACAAAGAAGTACAGCTTCAAATTTTTCAAATTCAAAAATTTCTAAATAGAGATAAAAAATATTGGCAACCAATACTGTCTGTATCAATAAATTAATCCTTGCTTTATTAAGGGCATAATTTTGAATTAAATTTAAATTGATTTACAGTTAGTGTTCACTACTGTTTCTCTTATGAGAAACTACATTAAGAAATACTGTCCATTTCCTATCTTATCTTAGTAGGATTGCAGGTGTTTTCGATCTTTCTGATCAAAATCTCAGTGGTTGACTTTTACTGAGTTCTGTTGTGTACTAGATACTGTCCTGAGATACTAGATACTGGTACATGTTCTCTTGTGCAACACATCTCACTTAGTGGTTAAGAGTATGGATTCTGGAATCCAAATTCCTGGGTTCAAACCTTAGCTCCACAATTTAATAATTGTGTGATTTGGAGCAAATTACCTAATATAACTAAACAATAATCATAGAACCTTCTTCAAACATGCATTGTAGAAATACATTAAAAGCGTTTAGAAAAAATCCTGGCACCTAGAAAGCATTCACTCGATATCAGCTACTATTAAGATTCACAATAACCTGATAATTTTTATTAATCTTATTTTACGGATAAGGGAACTGAAACAAAGACAAGCAAATGACTTGACCATTGCAACACAACTAATATATAGCAAAATCAGAATTCAAATTCAACAACTAACTATGCTTTCAGACAAGAAACAAGACCGCCTCACAATAATCCAGAAATGTTAAAGTTATTTGGTTTTGCTTCTGGAGTCAGTTGATAAAATCAAATGAACAGTGTTGTAAAGCTCAGGCTTTTAAGGTAAAAAACACTGGATTTCTCTACACTAATATGAAAATTATCACCAGCCAAGAAAAGATTTCTGGCAGCAAAATCCTCTTCTGTAAGACTAAGACACATTCCTAGAGTTCGGCTCAGGACCAGAATTGAAATTTCCTCTGTGAAAATCTTCATTTAGTAAATCCTCTCCAAAGATAATGTGTCTCTCCAGACAAGAAGCTTGCGAGAATTCTCCATCACTGAAATAATACCTGTGAATTAAAGGGTGTTCATTGGCACAGTTAAAAGCTCTTCTTTTCCCTCATAGTAGTTTACTTGGCCCTTGATGGGCTCATGTGGAATAAAACAGAGCATTGACATTCAGCTGGGTTGGGCTATAGTTCCTACCATTTCCCAATGGGAACTTTTCCCAGTTAAGAGTGAAATTGGATGGGGGCATCTGGGGTGGCTCAATGGGTTAAATGACCCACTCTTGATTTCACCTCAGGTCATGACCTCAGGGTTGTGAGATGGAGCCTCATGTCGGGCTCTGCACTCGGCGTGGAGCCGCTTAAGAGTCTCTCTCTCCCTCTCCCTGTGCCCCCTCTTCTCCCCTTGCATGCCCTTCCTCTCTCTCCCTCTCAAAAAAGGAAGGAAGGAGAAAGAAAGAAAGAAAGAAAGAAAGAAAGAAAGAAAGAAAGAAAGAAAGAAAGAAAGAAAGAGAGAAAGAGAAAGAAAGAGAGAGAGAGAAAGAAAAGAAAGAGAAAGAGAGGAAGAAAAGAGAGAGAGAGAGAAAGAGATTGGATATTTCTCTAACAGGGAATATACCATGATCACAAAGAATAAAATGGGCTCGTTTGAGCATGGTGCTTTAAAAAAAAAAAAAAATCATGGTTTAATGTTTATTTTCGGTTGGCGCCAGATTGTTATCTTTTCAGGCATAAACTGCTCTTTAGCTAGTTTATTTCCAATTCCTAAGGAGAAAGCAATGGTACGCAGTAGATAGATGAAGGTAGAATCTGTATTGATCCATACATAAAAAGATAATAAAGCAATAATTTGCAAAATCTTCACAAAACTCCTAAGTTTGAAAACATCATCAAAACATATACTTTACCTTGGGGCTTTTCTATTTTCTGCCTAAGAGCCAAATATCTTAAACCCTCTTGTTTGTTTCTTCATGTCTTTTTCCAACCCCTTTCCAATCACTATTCACAAATAAACAATTATTTTGATCACTCAAATTCAGCTAGATGCATTTCCTCAACATGTGCATAAAGCATTCCTGAAAGCCTCAATGGAAGTCAACAACATGACAACAATATGATAGTAGAACAATACACTATAGGAAGCAAGAGAGATTTCATTCCCAGGGAGCAAAAATAAATTCAGTATGCCTCTTTTCAGACAGTGGGCAGAGAGGAATGGAAGTGACAAGGTGTCAAGGAAGGGCCAAGCTTTGGTTGGGCCAGCCAAGATGGCGACTGTCAGGGATGTCTACTCTCTTCCAGTTGAGATTTGGGGTTTAGAATCAAACTGTGAAGATCAGGACCCTTTTCTTTTATCCACTGTGAACATCTCTACCATGGTTTCATCTATTCATTTCATTAATCCAAAACTCTGTTAGCAATTTATTGCCTTCATTTTAACAAAATTCATCATCATCGATTTGGTTTTTATCACATAGTAAATTTAAATGCATCCAGAATTACATATTCATTAGATGGTATGCTTGTAAAAATATATCCTTACTTCACACTCAAGGTTTCTACTGTACACTAACTTGTACATATGACGTGTGTAACCTTTAATGAGCATTATATGTGTAGAAGTAGAAAAAGGTCTCCTACAGACAATATATGACTTTCTAGATGGTAAAATTCCAGTAGACTGGTGATTGGTTCATGTAAATTTAGTCAGTATTCGAGTAGGAAGTGCTGTTTGAATGATTAGAACAGTTAGCTCTTCCAGGTATGGATTTCTTTTAGACAACTTAGGCATATTCTTGTGTGAGATAAATTATTTTTTCAAGGTGAAATAATATTACAAAAATCATTACTTAAAAGCTTTTGAATTTTAAAAGTCGTGCTGAGGTTAGCTTTCCATGTAATATTATATACATATATATATATACACATATACATATATATGTACATATGTATATATGTATGCATATGCATATGTATATATGTATATATATGTATATACATATGTATATGTATATATATATAACATTGAATGATAATAGAAGTATAAAATTGCCCTTCACCAAAACTTCCCACTTAAGAAAATGATATTAACAGACTGTAAAAATGGTTTAAACTTGAGTAAATGATCAACATGGGTAATGATTAATGTACTACTAAATGTCGCTGTTGTTAATAGTCTTGTTGATTTAATCATGATATTATCTTATATATCACACATTTTCTGGATGTTATGTCAGATTACCTATTCCCCCCCTCCACCGCCAACTCTGTGAAGAAGCTCTCCTTTCGACACTGTCACAAAAGCTAGATTCCTATGAAATGGACCAAAGAATGAGATCTTTCATCAAGGCATGACATGACACTTCAGCCAGGCAGTTTGCACAAACAGCTCAAGGTCCCCTTTGTGTTTGCTAGCCCCACTGTGTCAGCTTTCTTGTGTTGGCAGCTTTGGGCTTTTCCGAGGAAAGCCCCAAAGAAAGTTGTTACCAGCATATATTCTACAGTTCACAGACTCTCAAAAAGGACACATTAAAACAGTTAGAATCCCCAGGGCAAATAGGGAGATTAAGTAGCCTTCTCCTTAACAGAAGCCCCAATCAGACAAAGCTCGGTATTGTGTATTCAGGACACTATCTCTTTCCAGCACTGAACTTTACTATTGTGCTCAAAGACTCGAGTTTACAAAGTGTTTGGGGGGCTTTGCATAACGGTTCACTGGCACCGCCATTGACAGCCATCTGAGTGTGGGAATCTTTTAAAAAGACGTGATGCCCACCAAATGATTGACCTATTGTATTAACGCAATGGCAGCATCTTAACATGGAGGGGGAGGGCGGAAGAAGTCTACACTAAAAAATAATAATAATAATAATAGTAATAATAAATCCCAATCAGGACAAAATCATGTGTACTTCAATAGTCATAGTACAGAGTCATGTGTGCCTATCTAATAATAAAAGGTGCATGAGTCTTTGGTGGAAGATTTCTGGCACTCCATAAGTTGATTTTCTGTTCAGAAAATCTTCCATTGTCCTCTTTTTAAAGTGTGTTCACGTTCGACGAAGTGTCGCACTTCCTCTCTTAGATTTAGATACGTGTACTGAACTGTAGCCCCTAATTTGATTTGCCGTATCAGCAAGCCTCATTCTTTGCACGCGGTATATCAGAATAGATCCCAAGGTAAACTGTGGGTTCATGGTCAATAATCTAGAAAAGGTTAAGAAAAACCTCAATCTTTAAATAAACATAAATCCTTAATTGCTCTAACCAACTGGGAAGAAATGGTACTTATTTGGGTCAGAGAAGGTTTCATCTAAAGCTTTTTAATATACCACCTTGAAAACAGTAAGGGTGTATGAAGTAGCGTGGCCATGACCTTTCCTAATGTTTACATACTACTTACTCATTTCATTGAAAGATCAAACATGTTTTAATAGGCATTAATAGCAATAATACTTCATGCAAATGTTGTTTTTCATAACTCTTGTCCGCTTCTGTACCTTTTATGCTTAGTCTTTAAATTTTAGTTTAAACCCATATAATTTAAGGGACGGTTTTGAATTTTGAGAAACCATATAGGAAACTGAGAAGTATTCTAATTCTTTTAATTGAAAGATATAATGTAATTCTAGATTTTTGGATTTTATAGAGTATATGTTCAGGTCCCTGATTCATACAAAATAAGAACATGCAGCAAAATGTTTTATTACATGAATAGTTAGAAACACATATTTTGCTGGAAAACTTGAGGAGCTAGCTCTCAATTTCTCACTATTATTTCATAAAAATAGTCAAGTAACCTAACCGAAAGTTAATATTAAGAAATGAAAGTTTTCAGGGCACCTGGGTGGCTCAGTGGGTTAAAGCCTCTGCCTTTGGCCCAGGTCATGATCCCAGGGTCCTGGGATCGAGCCCCGCATCAGGCTCTCTGCTCAGCAGGGAGCCTGCTTCCCTTCCTCTCTCTGCCTGCCTCTCTGCCTACTTGTGATCTCTGTCTGCAAAATAAATAAATAAAATATTTTTTTTAAAAAAAGAAAGTTTTCTTGAAAATAAACCTTAAGGAAAACTTGTATTACTTAAAGAATGCTTATTTACATGATGGTTTTAACAATACGTATGGAATGTATCAACAAATAATATATCTTTCATTTTATTTTTTTTACTTTTTTTAAAAGATTTTATTTATTTATTTGACAGAATGAGAGAGAGAGAGAGCATGAGAGGAGAGAGGGTCAGGGGGAAAAACAGACACGCTGCTGGGCAGGGATCCTGATGTGGGACTCGATCCTGGGACTCCCAGGATCATGACCTGAGCTGAAGGCAGTCGCTTAACCAACTGAGCCACCCAGGCACCCTATGTTTTTGCTTTTAAATAAACACTTGCTGACAAGACTGTAACACTTTTATAAGCATATCACTTTCATTTTCATGTTGCTTATATTCATGTTCCAATTTGTCTCCAATATATGCAACCTTTCGAAACAGGAAAATGCATCATTAAAAATCATCATAATCTGAGGCTTTGATCCTGAGTAGTGTTTTCCATAATATATTTATCTTGACATTATGCAATTTTCCCTGTGGTCATTTTGAATTAAAGAAATAGACTCCAATTTATAATTTGGGCCATCTTTTAAACAGGATAAGCACTCTGGTGCTTTCAAAAAGAGGTCTATAACCTTTACAAACTGCAAAATACTTGAGGATAATTTAGGCACTATAGGTTTTATTTTTGTCTGACGTTAGTCACTTCTTCTTAATTTAGGCTTAATTTCATTAGTGATGTTTAATTTTTACCAGATCACAAAACAATTAAGTGGATATTGAACACATTTGACTAAAAGGATGCAGCTCCCATAGGGAATTATTGACAAGTATTGTTCTCTGTTAGCCTAATTGTAGACAAAGCAAAAACAACACTTGTTCAATCATTTTCTAAATTGACAGTCAGCAGTCTCTCAGTCCTCCTCTCTTGACTTGTAACTATTTTAGGTTTATTCATCAGAAACTTTAGAATAGCATTATGAAATAGATTAGAGGTTGTAAGCCTCATTCCTTAGAAAATATTCTTACTGAAATGAGTGATTCTTATATAAATTTCAACAATTTTTGTGTCTATGAAGTTTGGATATTTTTATTTTTTTAAGTGCTAGAATCTAGGTTTTAAGTTCTAGAATTATATTTAGGAATTACCATGAATAATATATATCATATGCCTTTTCAAGAAAATATGACTTTTTTAAAAGGATGGATAAGAGCTACACTTTTTAAAAAGATTTTATTTATTTATTTGACTGACAGAGATCACAAGTAGGCAGAGAGGCAGGCGGAGTGGGGGGGGGGGGGCGGGAGGAGAGAAGGCTCCCTACCAAGCAGAGAGAGCCTGATGTGGGGCTCCATCCCAGGACCCTGGGATCATGACCTGAGCTGAAGACAGAGGTTTTAACCCACTGAGCCACCCAGGCGCCCCAAGATATACATGTTTTTGATAAACAGTTTTATTATCTGATTCAGTATTGTGATATGAGACAAAACAGTTCATTATCAATTAACTCCAGATCAAATGCTCTTTTCTCATTTTCTCTGAATATTGGTTTAATATATACACAGTCTCCAACTTATATAATAATGCGTGTTCACAGTTTCACTTTGAGGGTATATGTATGTTTATACCCATGATTTCTAAGGTTATTTCCAATTCAAAGAATCAACAACTTGTCAAATATATAAATTCAATATAGCAGATTGTATAAGAAGAAAGACAATGTGGTAAAGAGGAAGGAAAAAAATGTGAACTGGGGGCCAAAACACTTGTTTTTGTGTCTGTTTTTGCATTATTAAATGGTAGGTCTTGACTCGAACTGCCCTGATTCTTAATTTCTCTTTTGCAAGCTAAACTCTCTCTGTAAGATAAGACAGCTCTGTCTACCGTCCCAGGATTAAATGTAACCATGTATAGGAAAAGCTTTATAAGCTATCTAATACTAGCTTCACAAGTGTACACTATTATTCTTATTTGAGATGACATTTTACCAGTGTCTTCACTCCTACTTCTGAGTGTTACATGTTTCTAAATGTATTGCTTAATTGTGAACCCCAGGAACTATTGCGCTTTGGAATTCTAAGGCAGTAGTGCATGTTGGGACATCTCCTGGCCCTCTGTTGGTTGGAATGTGTAAAATCCATATGCGATTTTTTAGAGCTTTTGTTCTTAATCATCGAAAATAAGAAGCTTTTGAAACTCCATGGTTGAAGTTCCCCAGAAAAAAACGATTGACAAAAACATGGCCATTGTCTCTATTACCTCTATTTGAAGGTCAGTGCATGCAGCAGCCACTAGAGGGTACCACCTCCATGTTTTGAACAGTCCTACTTTCTATCCAAGAAGAGTTCTCTCTGCAAATCTGTAGCCTCTCAATTTTGTAATCTCATTTACATTCAACTAACATTTTAAACTGGGAAATTAATTAACATTCAATTAATCATATCCATGTAGAGTTGACATGTTTAGATCAAATATGTTGACCAAACAACTCAGAAAATGCACTTTGCCTTCCTTTTAGTCCCTTCCTGGTGAGTGTTCTAACTATACACATTATTTTCAACTTTCTGTTTTATTTTGAAAAATTCAGTTTCCATCTTCCTACAGTCATTGGAATCCTGGCTTAGGAAAAACTTGTAAAATCGTCTGTTCTTGCACTCTAAACAAAACTTGAATTTTCCTCTTTAAGTTATCTAATGAAAATCTTCCAACTTCGGCATGAATGTCTACTAGAACAAGGGAGTCACTGTCTCTTCATTGCAACCTGTTCTGGTTCTGAGACCCCCAATTGCTTTATTGCTCTTCCATGTATTTAATGAATTCATCCTTCCTCGAAACGAGGGCCATTGGCTCGCATTTTTCCATCTAGTGCAACATACAGTATTGGCAAGTCACTCCACTAGGCGCTTTAAGTATAGTTCTTCCACTCTTCCAATAAATCCCCTGACAAAATTTATTAAAGGATATGGAACTAACTATTACACCATATTCCAGATGTTCCATGCATGTAATTATTCTCTTGTACATGAAATTTACCAATTTATACTGTTTTTACTATAAATTGGACTTTCCACATTCTGATTTAATTAGTGTAGACAACTAATACACTGCTGAGTTTGACCTTCATATGGAAAGATTTAGGTTCTTAATAATTTAAAGTCTCCTTTTTTTGTTATATGAAGACTAGTTCGCACTTAATGCAAAAAAATAATAAAATTATTTAATTTAATAAATTATATATAAAATGATAGGAATAAATAAAATAGCAAATAATAAAATAAATTATATATTTATTATATATATGCATCTGTATGACCCTGCACTTATTTATTTGTTTTAGTTACTTAGAAAGACTTACATGGTCCATGAGCAATTCTAAGCACTCTGTAAGTATAAAAGTATTTCTTTCTCATGACAACCTAATCAGGTAGCTATTATTATTATCCAATTTTTTTAATAGAAGGGTAACTGAGGCACAGAGAAGTTATGTTATTTTCCCATGCCCAAATTGCTAGTGAGTGGTGGTTTTGACCACTGAGCAAGGGTTCAATGTCCAAGGTCTTAATCTTTACCATGCCACCTCTTATTACTTATTATTATTACTTATTACAAAATTATTATTATTATTATTATTATTACAAAAACAAACATTTCTGGGACACTTGGGTGGCTCATTCCATTAACCGCCCAACTCTTGGTTTCAGTTCAGGTCATGATCTCATGGGTCTTGGGAGAGAGCCAGGCTCTGCTCTCAATGGGGAGTCAGCTTGAAGAGTCTCTCCCTCTGCCCCTCCCCCACTTGTGTACCGGCACACACACTCTCTCTCTCTGCCTTTCTCTCTCTCTCTCAAATAAATAAATAAATATCTTTTAAAAATTCTGTTAATATCAGAACTTTGTTTGAGACTCCCTTGTTTGAGACTGCCTTTCCATTTCTTTCTTTATGAACATATGTTATTATACTACAGGATAATCAGTGAAACAATAATTATTCCCTTGTTCCAAAGACTTTATTGTGTGGGGAAACAGAATGGACTTAAATATACTAATTCTTATCATGTATTTCTAGATAACTCTAGAATTCTTTTAGAGTTCTTTTTGATAAACAGATAGCTTTTCAGGTTTACATGAAATGTTCTTAGATCTAGAGCGTCTTTATCTCCTGGGGCACCTCCTCCATTCCTGCCTTAGTGCACCACTCAGTTCCACTGCTTAGGGCTGCTACAAAGCTGTTGGCTCTGACAGGATCTATGATGATTGATCTGTGTTATACACCATTATTACTCATGACACCAGAAAACTGCCTCAGCCCTTCCTCCTTGAGTAGTTTTATGTACCTTCACATTAGTGGAAAGTAGGTATTTGGGGGCGCCTGGGTGGCTCAGTGTGTTAAAGCCTCTGCCTTCTGCTCGGGTCATGATCTCAGGATCCTGGAATTGAGCCCTGCATTGGGCTCTCCACTCAGCAGGGAGCCTCCTTCCTCCTCTCTCTCTCTGCCTACTTGTGATCTGTCTGTCAAGTGAATAAATAAAATATATTTTTTAAAGTAGGTATTTTAACATTACTTCATGTAAACATTCTGCCTGACTCCTCCCCTTAATATGGTAAAATTGATTTTAAAAATGATTCAAGAGCGTGCCTGGGTGATTCAGATGATTGGGCATCTGCCTTCGGCTTAGGTCATGATCCCGGGGTCCTGGGATCGAGCCCCACCTCTGGCTCCCTGCTCATGCTCAGCAGGGAGTCTGCTCCTCCCTTTCCTTCCCATTCATGTGCTCTCTCTTTCTCTCTCTCAGATGAATAAATAAAACTCTTCCAAAAAATGATTAAAGATCCATATTTATAAAATTAGGGATGTTTATTCCCTTTCAAATTTGTACGTATACACAAAGGTATATGCTAATGCCAGTACTCTGAAGGTTAGTATACAACAGCGAATCCTTGACAAATTTTCAGTGAACCTTTCTACCACGCCAGGTTTTGCTTTATAAATATTTGACATGGCAGGATGTTGATTTTTGAATACAAAGGTGTGAAGTAATCTACACTGGTGAAAAGATGTGGTATTTGGTATGTTCTTAGACAAAAGACTAAGAGAAAACCTGCAACCTGTGCTAGCTAGGGCCTGAGGACTTACAAGCGACCTGGAAACCTTTAAGCTAGTTAAGATGTTTCAGCAGAGAACGCTGAAACTGGCCGCAGCCATATTTCCACAGACTTGAATACAAAGGTGTTACCAAAGGTAAAGTTAACAGAGCATCTCATTAACCACCCCCCAAAACCCATGATGAAGAATCAAATCAATCCAGAGTAATGTCCTCACTGATCACCAGCAAACTTTTTAAAACATTATGGACATTTCTGTGAATGGTTCTTCTGTGTTAACATTTTCTACCTCGTGTTTGAGTCTATTGATGTCCACTTTTAACAAAACATGCTAGAGACAATAGAAAATGAAATGTTTTAAACTATAAATGGTTTCTATTTTTACATTGGAAAAATATTTTGATGAGTAGACTTCTGCAGTATTTGGTAGATCATGAGTAAATAGCAAGAGTATACTTTCTCTTTCAATATTGGCTTAAAATAAAACAGCATATGTTTTGAACTTGATAAACCATGCTAAACTTACCTTGCTAAATAAACTCTCTTCATTGAAAAAGCACCTTCTCGGGGCACCTGGGTGGCTCAGTGGGTTAAGCCTCTGCCTTTGGCTCAGGTCAGGATCTCAGGGTCCTGGGATCAAGCCCTGCATCAGGCTCTCTGCTCAGCAGGGAGCCTGCTTCCTCCTCTCTCTCTCTTTGCCTGCCTCTCTGCCTACTTGTGATCTCTCTGTCAAATAAATAAATAAAATATTAAAAAAAGAAAGAAAGAAAGAAAGAAAAAGAAAGAAAGAAAGAAAAAGAAAAAGCACCTTCTCGAATTATGTATAACTTTTCTTTATCGTTATCAGTGCTGAGAACCAAGAGGTTAATGAAATAGAATAAAGATGGTAAATCTGTGAAGCAACAAATCTCCCCTAATTCCAAGGTACTTCATTTGGAAGTTGTTCAAAGTTTGAAGAAAAGGAAAAGAAAAGTATAGAACTTTTTTTTTTTCCTATCACTTCCAACCCTGATAAGGATCTCAAGAAATACAGTTCTATGTGTCTTTTTGTTTCTAGTCTGAACGGTTTAAATGGACACAATCAGTTAATGGCATCGAGACTATATTTGAAGAGTCATCACTCAATAAGAGTATCTGTGGTTTACTCTATGGAGGCATTTCCCACAATGCTGTCTCCTCTGTTTCAGAGAAGAGAAATACTAGCGTTATCCTGTGCTCATTGCTCCCATATATCTCAGAAGGATGGCTGTAGAAACGAAAGAGCTGTGTGGCAACATGGCACTTGCAGACCTTTTGTGGAAGATAATCATGATCTAACCAGGGAGCAAACACATTGTCCTAGCCCCTGTCTTCCTGTCATTTTCGACGATGCACCTTTGCGAGGCATTAAAGGCACAAATGTGCGCAGACAGGGTTAGAGCACATAAAGTGAACTATGTTTTTGAATGCTAAGGACTCTACTCTTTGTTCTCCCTTTGATAAAGCTCTCCAGAGAGAGGTAGCATGAACTGAGATCATATATTTTTTAAACTCTGTGTTCGGCCTGAATATTGATTATGTTCTTTCAGTGGTGTCTATAATCTCATCCTGTTTCAAAGTCTTCATGGTAGATGAAGGGCTCCCTGCGGCCGTGTCCTAAGGCCACCAGCACTGCATAATTGGAAAATGTAACTATAGAGGTCCTGCGACAGGGGTTTTAGGATTTCATTTGTTATTATTCTTGATGGCGCACGTATCCATTTAAAGCTCTCCCACAGATCTGAATCTCAAGTGTCGCACCACCCAGCCTCTGTAAGAACGCCATAGCATCTATGTAACGAAGAAATGTAAAACTTCCTAAGAAATAGAATGCATGCCATTTTCTAATATCATATGTTACCTTATATAACTTTGTTTTTAATCAAAGGGCAGACACTATGAGCATAAGCATTAATAACTTTGAATTTGACATAAGACAGGGCTCCTTTTCTTCAAACAAACAAAACTACTAATCAGACTGTTTGTTTAGAATCTAGAAGTTATCTAGCCGCACTATTGGCCCAGGGTCACTATTCAGATGACTACCAGGCAACATTTCCAGTGTATTGTTTTGTCAGTTGTTAAGAGACTCTGCAGTAACCCAGTTTGTCATCGTTCTGTTGTTACCAAAATTCCCATCTCTCCCTATGAATATGCATCCTATTTGGTTGTGATGCATAGATATTTACTGACTTAACAAATACATCTAGTCATCTCCAAGGCGATCTTGTATCATAGTTAACTTGCGTGTGTGTGTAAAATCATGTGCTTCTATAATAATAACTGTATAATTTAGCAGAGAAAATTTAAAAAAAAAGAGTAATGTTTAGCCATAAAGTTAAGTTACAAATATGTCATTATATTTATAACTTAATGTTTATTAATTCTTATATTTCTAATGAGCTGATTTCAGATGGATAGTACAAACACAGAATTATTTTTATTTTGTGGCCTAAGCCAATAAAACAGGCAGCACTGAGCTCTGAAGGTTGTTTCACATCCACATCCCAGAACTTTAAATATTCGCAGAAGCCAGGTAGAAATATAACTAAGGGAAATGGCAAAATCTAAAACAAAACAAAACCAAAAAATAGGCCCCGTGATGAACTTGACAGAACAGAACCCATGTAAATAGAGCAGCTGCAACTCAAAAGCAAACAGGTGGACCGTGAATTTGCACAAATAAGCGAAAATGAAACAAAAACTAACCAATTGCCCCTCACCCCAACAAAAAACAGGTTATTCAACCTACAATTAAGTGTTTTCAATACGCATCTTATTAGCAACAATGCATATCGGAAAAGAGTAGAATAATACCTTCAACACACTAACTAAAAAACAAAACAAATATAAACTTGGAATTTCCTAGCTGAGAAAACTTTGTTCAATTTCAGAGTACGTAAATGTCGTTTTCAAGCAAGGCAAAATTTATCACTTAGTCATTTAAAGAATGAACCACAAAAAAGAAGATTGTCTTAGAAGAAAAATTGAAGGACTAGATTCAAGGAGAATTAATTGTAAAAAAATAAGTGGGTAAATATTGGTATGTTGAAATAAACATTTCAGATAACAACATATTATTGGGAGTGGTAAAACCAGAGGGGTCTTAACACTCGATTATAGTAATATGGAAAACGACTGGTGATTAGGGTTTAGAAGTTCAAAAAGATTTTCCTCTTTTTCAGAAGGTAGTTAGAGACATTGGTTATGAAGGACTTTATTAAATCAAATTTGCATCTTTAAATAGTAGTCAACAAGTAAATAGAAATAAAAATAACCAACAGATAAGTAGAAATAGTGTGAATAACTCCAAAACCATTTGAGGAAAAGGATTTGGAGGGAGGTTAAAAAAACTTGATAAATTTAGTAAACTATCAGAAAAAGAGAGAGGAAAAAATAAAATATAAAATATAAGATTGCAGGCATATGATCAAGTAATAATAACAAATATTATAGGTCTTATTATTTCCCAAGGAACTGTTCTAATACACAAATTAATTTAGTAAGTAGCTACTGTTGTTATCATATTGTCATCTCCCAGTTAAGAAACTGAGGCACAGAAAGATTAAGAAAGTTGCTCAAAGTCACTGCTAACTTGTAGAACTGGGTTTGATCCAACTACAGTCTAGAGTCAGAGGCTGTTTTGTAATCACATATTACCTCTCTTAACAGAGATAAAAGCCATGGGTAGCCTGAGATGAAATTTAAATGGTAGCATGCGTGAGGTTTTTGAAGGACTTTGTTGATATGTCAAGAATTTGATCTTATTTCTGAGACAATAAGAAGTCCTTGAAAGAGTATAAATAGTAAATGTCCTGAAGAAGATGGGGAGAAAGAAGGTGAAGACTGAGAAGGGAAAGTCCCAAAGGGAGGAGGGAATTAGAGGGATGAATTCCAAGAAGTATAGAGAAAGAATGGGATGAGATTAATTAATGTATGTCAAAATGTTAAATGTCCTACAATCTGAATTGGCAGGCCACAGGTGAAAGATGATTGCTAGATTGATGGTAGGTAGGTTGGTAGGTAGGTAGATAGACAGATTCTTTAGTATCCCAAGTTTATATAATTTAAGGAATGGAAATATTACTAACAGAAATAGAAATAGAAGACTGTCCCTAGGGGTGCCTGGGTGGCTCAGTGGGTTAAGCCTCTGCCTTCGGCTCAGGTCGTTGATCTCAGTGTCCTGGGATTGAGCCCCGCATCGAGCCCCGCATAGGGCTCTCTGCTCTGCAGGGAGCCTGCTACCTTCCCCCTCTGCCTGCCTCTCTGCCTACTTGTGATGTCTCTCCCTCTGTCAAATAAATTTTTTTTTAAAAGTTAAAAAAAAAAAAAGAAGAAGACTGTCCCTACATTTGCTAAATGGAGATATGGGTATATTTCGAATCTGTCTAATTTGGGATATTAGTTGTAAATTCAGATACAGTTTTTCATAAATTAAATGGAATTTTAATATCTGTAAAGGGTCAAAGGTAACCACTGGTCTTAGTTATATTGACGTGACGGTTATATGATGAGAAAAATGAAGAAATAAAGAACTCTAAAAACACAGAGCCTAAAGATGTTAAAAACTTAGGGTAGGAGCACCTGGGTGGCTTAGTCCATCGAGCAGCTGATTTCTGGGTTTGGGGTCACGATCTCAGGGTCCTGGGATGAGGCCCCATGTTGAGCTCTGGGCTTGGTGGGGAGTCTGTTTCAGGTTCTCTCTCCTCCTCTGCTCCTTCCCCACTCACTCTCTCTCTCTCTAGAATTTAAAGAGGAAAAAAAAGGTAACAACAACAAAAAAAAAAACTTAGGGTGAAGGGAAGAAAGAATATATGACAGTAGGAAGCGATAGGAAGTTTTAAGAAGAAAAGTAAAGCTAGAACTGCTAAATATTCCAGAAGTTGAGAAAGATTTGAATAGCCAATAGATGAGGCAAATAAGGAGCTTGACCCTTTTCAGAACAGTGTTTGGGAACGTTAGACCTCAAAAGTCCAAAGTTGTTAAGGCAATCTAGAGGAAGTGTAGACTATTACTGGAAGTTTTTTGAAGTGAATTAGAGAGCTATAATATGTCATGGAAATAACTTAAACCAAGAGAAAAGAGCAAACAGAAAATGTGAAATAAAGAAGGATTAGTGGATCATGATCATGGAGAAAGGAATAGATTTAAGACCACTGATGAAATTATATAGGAAACAGGCTTTCTGAAGGAACTTTATGAAGAAAGAATGTGAAGGTATAATGAAATAACCAGCTATATAAGGGACATATTGAAAATACATTGCACAACCACATTTCATCAATAAACAACTAAAGCTGTTCGCTGAGAAAGAAGATAAGATTTTTTTTTAAATAAAGAAGTTTTCCTATGTTAATGGTTAAGAATGCAGAAAAGAACTCTATGTTTCAACAATGTCTTTAGCAATGCCCACATCCCTCACTGTATGAAAGATTTGTCTAACTGGGCAAGGAGTGTCGAGGAAAATGTACCTGGGCCTTAATTTATATATTTAGGGTAGGAACTTTGTTAGCCAGCCTCCAAGATGACCTCTAAGGATAGAAATATTGCAGTATTCATGGATGGTCCATGTGACCAATAGCACATGACAGAAGTGATGGTATGGTCACTTCATGCTTTTGCTTATAAAAGACTATGCCCTCAATCTTGGGAACCTTCTCACACATACACAGTCTCTGTCATTTGATCTCTCACTCTGGGGCAAGATGGCTGCCATGTTGTGAGCAGCCCTACAGAGAGGCTGATCATATAAGGGACCAAAGTCTTCAGTCAAGAGCTAGTGAGGAATTGAGAGCTGTCAATGGTTGTTGAGTAAGTGAACTTAGAAATGAATCCTTCAGCACCAGCCAGGCCTTCTGATGACTGCAGTCCCAACCGACATCTTGACCACATCTCATGACAGACCTTAAGCAGAGTAAGTTAGTGAAACCCCTTCCAGATTCCTGACCCTCAGAAATTCCCTATGATAATGAATGTTTGTTTTATTAAGCTGCTAAATTTTAAGATAATTTATGATGCAGCAATAAATAGCTAACATGGGCATTATAATTTTGGGTTGTTCAGTCTTTACAGAATGTATTTTGCCCCCCAAACAAACTGAAAATAAACCAGTGTTGATTAACTTGAGAATACTGGTGCTGGAATGGACCTTAGATCTATGTAAGTCAACCAAGTCATTTCTTAAAAATAATCTGAGATGCAGACAAGTTGAATGAGCTGTCCAAAGTCACATAGTCTGTAATTGATAGAATCAGTATTTTACCCCACATCTTCTGTCTCCCAGCTCAGTACGATTTTGCTACTCCATGTAATACTTAAGAAACTGATTTCATGACAAATACCTCTTTAAAAGCATCACTAAGTTCTAAGATTTAAAATTTACTGAATAAAAAAATGACCTTATGTTACTTCAGTGACTGAGTTTTATTCGTCTTAATACAGTTTATATAAGGAGTTTAACACTCATTAACAGAATTATCTGCAACAGAATAATGAACATTTTCTTATACAAGTATTATATGGTTTGCTGACTCCTTAAAATCATGAGACGTATCTCTGTAATTGGGAAAACTGTGGAGTGTCACAGAGCATTTGAAATTAAAATTGATTTTACTTCCCTGCCTTGTGCGTCCTCTAAATTTTTTTTCCACATATAAAAGACTTGTAATTCACAGCAAGGAAGACACAATTATTTTTCTAATAGTATCTAGTCAGCTCTGGAAACCTTTTATGTTCTTGCTGGCAATATTAAAGAAATCATAAAGGCTTTATACTTGTTACTGCCCCTCTACCGCTTACAGTTCTTTATCGTGCTTAAATCATACCTTCACTCATCCAACTTTGGAGCAAAGCTTCCCCTTTAAACATATTCCAGCCAAATAATCAGCTATCTGCTGAGAATGATTACAGGTTTTCTAGACATGCTAAGGCTTCCTCTAAAATATTGTCTCTGCCTTATATCTTCCTGAATGATATTTCTTCAAATGTGACCTGTGAGCTTCAAGTGTCTTCCAAGAGCTCATTATTATGGTAAAAAGAAGAACAAAGAGAAAAAGGATGGTAAGGGGGGAACCTCCTGCTTGCATTTTTCTCTGCTAAAATCAGGCTTAACAGTTTACTCTGAGAAACATTTTTTTTTAACGTGGTGAAAAGAAATACTTTGGCAATTTTGTTTACAGTCACATTTTTATTTTTAATATCATGGCAATGAGAGTGTTCCCGTCACGAAGTGATTCTCTACTTTGTTCAGTAATTTCATTAAAAGTACCAGAACAGCGTTTAAACCTGTTCTTGTAAAATAAAATGCAAATACCAAAAACTAAACCCAATACCTGCATAGCTTAGTGAGTAAGTACAAAGACGACACCCATGTAAATCCAGGTCAAGAAATAGTATCCTGCCAGCCACAATAGAAATCCTTCTATGTTTCTCCCATCCAAATCAGAAATCCCTCATGCCAGCCAAAAATAACCACTATTTTGGTTTTTATACCAATCACTTCCCTGCTTTTCCTTATTATTTTATCATGCAAGTAAGCATTCTGAGATGCTTCAGCTTAGTGTAGCTCATTTTCTTAACATGTCTTTTAGGGCTCACTTAATCTATAGGTTTCCCTTTATTGGTTGAGAGATGCAAAACACTTGACCTGCAGACTTTCAGGATGTTCCCCTGAACTCTGTATTTTCTGGAAATTGACTGCTGGATCTATTGGATTGATCAAACTCAAATTATATACATTTGATAAGACTAGAGTCTTGCAAACGGAAGGTACACAACATCTGCTTTTTACTGTTTATTAACTTCTTAGGAGTTTCAAATGGTAATGTTCTCATTCTATATTTTTTAACTTACTGGCTGGAAATTTAAACAAAAAGAGAGATTTAGTATCATGTATCATTTGGTTCTCTAGTGGTACAGTTCGTATGGGGAAAACAGAATGAATGCTAGAACCTTTCTCTTTCTTTCTTTTTCTTTTTTTAAGATTTTATTTATTTATGGGGGGAGAGAGAGAGAGAGTGAGAAGCAGACTCACCGTTGAGCAGGGAACCTGATGAGATGCAGGGCTCAATCCTAACACCCCAGGACCATGACCTGAACTGAAGTCAGGCACTTAACTGACTGAGCCACCCAGTGGCGCCTAGATCCTTTCTTTTTATCTAACTACGTCTTAAGAAAATGAATTGGTTCACAGTCATCATCAGAGAGGGACAACTAGACTTTTTAAATATAAATATGAATTCATGAACTTAAGCATATCTGTTGAGTGTCAATCCATTGTAAATCTTTCCCTTATCAAAGATTAAATTGTTTCATTTTTAGCCAATAGAGTCTTTGCAAACTGGCTCCCAAAACCTTTTCACATTACCCTGGTAATCTTGGATAAATTCCTTGCTATCTTTTATACTAAGATGTTCCAGATTCATCTTGTACATTTCCTGCCCTACATCTCGAACTGGCTATTTTTCCAAGAAGCCCTAACTTTCCTTTAATGGAAATGGTATTCCAGAACAACAGTTTGTGTCTAGGGATGCCACTGATTGGTTATTGCTTCTGGGCCTTTTCAATGGGCAGAGCAGTGTTATATCCAGGTTTTTTGCCTAGTCTCTACCATAGCACAGTTGTATCTCCTTCTTTCCACACTGAGTATAATGGTTCTCAAGGAATAGGGAATGACTGAATTATAATATTTCATAAATATGTATTTGCTTTTACACGATACCTCTTCTATATCTCTTATGACATTATTGTTGTGTTTAATCACTGTTGTGTTTCTTCTATTTTAGTGTTCATTCAAAACAAGTTGTTTTTTGTTTTTTGTTTTTTTACTCAATCTTTTAGAAATTTTCATGCTAGCTCACTGGTTTACCATACAGTGAGTAATTTCCCTGGGACTCAACCAAGGTCCCACGGGAAAAGTAGCTGTTCATTTGAAGATCCTCAAGTCACATTAGCTCCACATGATCATAGAAAGTTTTGATAGTGTCCCTTTCTTAACACTGCAGACTTGTTTCTGGTCCTTCCACCTGTAGTATTTTTGACTCCCTCACCATTAAGTGCTTTACTTTGTCTTAGAAACAAAGTGAAATAGTGTTTCAAGGAGCCGGAAGTGATCAACTGTGTCAAAGGCCAAGTACAATGAGAACTGAAATTTACCACTGGGTTTAATAATGTGAAGGTCATTGAGAAATTTAAGTAGAGCATTTTGGTGGAGCAGCGGAAGCTAAACCTAACTGAAATGAGATTAAGAGCAATGGGGCATTGTTATTTTAAGATGGGGGTATAATAGTTTATGCTTGTATGCTAATGAGAAGAATGCAGTTTCTTTTGAAAATATATGAAGAAATGGAAGAAAGGATGGAAAGAGAGAGGGAGAGGGAAGGAGGGTTGGGGGGGAGAAAGAGAAGAATGAAGGGAGGGAAGGAGAGAAGAAGGAAGGAAGGAAAGAAGGAAGGAGGGAAGGAAGGAAGGAGGGAGAGAGGAAGGGAGGGAGGAATGAAGGAAGGAATGGTAAGTATTGCTGAAGCTATATTCTTGACCAGACAAGAGGGATATGGGGTTAGGGATCAGAGTAGGGGTCAACAGATTACAGCTCCTGGGCCAAATCTAGCTTACCACTTGCTCTTGTAAATTAAGTTTTATTAGAACACATTATTCATTTATTTGTGTATTTATATACCCATCTATTATGTGTTTCCTATGGCTATTTTTGTGGTTCAATGATAGTTGAGGAATTGCAACAGAATCCACATAGCCCACAATGTCTAAAATGTTTCTTTTCTGGATCTTCACAGAAGAACTTTCCTGACCACCAGTCTAGAGCACAAATGGAGGTCTTTTGCTTAGCTAGGACCATGGAGAATTCATCCACAGGGAGGATGGAAAACAGAGTATAAAACACGAATGGCATAGGGTGATGTGTATGTTGGTAGATATTTGTAAAGACTTGCTTCTATCTGCGCCTATTATCTTAGTGAAGTGAAAATCAAGTCATCTTCATGGTGTGCGGACAAAGGGGAGAGATTGTGGAGGTATGAAGAGAGAGGAATGCACATTTTGGTCATAAGGAAGTGTGAGTTTGCCATCTAAAATTTAGTTGCCATGAATTTAAAATGGGGGCAGTTAGCATGGTTGTGCATGCCTCTTCCGTTCCACTCAGCTGCATGAAGGCCAGTTGTGTCAGTGGAGGGTTCCACAAGAATCAAATGCAAAGACAGGGTTAGAGAGGCCACAACACAGTTAGAGGAAATACCTGTTACAGTAAAAGAACCAGGGGCCTGAAGATGTGGTAGAAGTCTATGGACCATGATGCACGTCTCTTTCTGTGAATGAATGAGCGAAAGAAGGAGTGTGGGACGCTGAGGTTCTCAGAGTGGAGCACAGTTCTCAAAAGTTTGGGTCAAGAGGAAACTCATTCCTCAGAGAAGGCTTGAGTTGTTTTTTGCCACTATTCTCAGCTTGTGGAGAGCAGCTTGTAGCAACCAAGTCCCTGTTGCAAATTCAGTGATAGATGCGGAAAATACAACCCCCCGAAGCCGTCAGTCAGTCAGTCAGTTACCGCCCTGCAGCAGGAAATCTGATTGGTGGGTGGGAGGAGAGAGTAAGATTTAACCAGAGGTTGATTCTTACTAGAGGATGGAGGTAAAGGAGAAGGAGACAAGGGTTTTGAGACCCTTGTCAGGAAATGCGCAGAAAATTATTTTAGTGGAGGACCAAGAAATAAAAAGGGGAGGAAGTACATAAGATGAGAGAAGATTAATAAAAATCATTTTGCGGGCAGAGGAAATAGACTGTAATTCAAACGGAATAAAGGGAATATTGGGGTAATTGAGGGAGCTCATTGGAAAGATAGGAAGATGGCAAGAAAAGGAATCACTCGAATGGAGGTGATGGGGGGTTGAAGTTACTGGCGATGGCAAGGTCTACTCTTGGAAGTAAATAGTTGAGATAAGTGAGGTATAAAAATCTGCAAGGGGGCCTGGCTGACTTGGTAGAGTGTGCAATTCTTGGCCATGAGGTTGTGAAATCGAGCTCTACACTGAGTGTAGAGATTCCTTAAAAATAAAATCTTGAACAAAATGGTTTTTTTTCAAAGCAGGAGGAGGAGTCACCAGAGATCAGTAGGTAGCTTAGTTGGTAGCTGCCACAGGATGGCATGGTATGCAGTATAAAGACCTTATAATAAAGCCAAGGGCAACATTGGAAGAATGAATGGATGGGAGCATGAGGACACCTACTTGACACCAAGGCCAAACAGTACCAGGGGTGTGGAAGTTATTTTCATCACCGTGTCTTGGGAGGGTTACAAAATCACCATATATCCAGGAAAGACTCGGGTTTCAGTTAGAGCCAGAATTGAAGAGCATGTTTAGAAATAAGGTTGTTTCTCTATATCTAGAGGATTCATTTCAAGACCACATTTTCCTGGCAGCGGCCTGGGCCTGATCCTTACTCTGGAGCCTTTCCATAATTTTAACATCAAGGCTGAGAATTTTTTAAAATCCTGGCACATTTAAAAAAAAAAAAAAATTTCCCCTTCAGTTTACCTGGCCTCGGTCTCGGGGAGTCTATCACAAGGTTGCATTCAAGGCACTGGCTGAGGCGAAAATCATCTCAGCACTTGAGTGAGGGAAGACTGTCGGGCAAGCTCCTTCATGAGACTGCCCAGTCCTTGGGCTCTTGGTTCACTGTTGGCCAGAGACACGAGGACATTGTTACAGGCGGCTTCTCCACAGAGCAGCCCACAGGATCCTGAGATCCAGCTCCACATCAGGCTCTGCCCTCAGTGGGGAGTCTATGGGAGATTCTGTCTCTCCTCTCCCCTGCCCCTCCCCCCTGCATGCTCTCTTTCTCTCCCTCTCTCTCTCTCTTTAAATATATATATATATATATATATATATATATATATATATATATATAAAGAAAATGCCAACTTTCAGTTAACAGTTAGTGAAAATAAGATCTATTTTTTTCTCATCAAAATTTAGAGGATTCTTGTATTAAGAATCTCCACACCAGGGGCACCTGGGTGGCTCAGTCATTAAGCATCTGCCTTCTGCTCAGGCCATGATCCCAGGGTCGTGGGATCGAGTCCCGTGTCAGGCTCGCTGCTCTGTGGGAAGCCTGCTTCTCCTTCTCCTCCTGCTTGTGTTCACTCTCTCCCTGTCTCTCTCTGTCTAATAAATTAAATAAAATCTTAAAAGAAGAAGAAGAAGAAGAAGAAGAAGAAGAAGAAGAAGAAGAAGAAGAAGAGGAGGAAGAAGAAGAGGAGGAGGAAGAATCTCCACACTAGAGAAACTGCTTTTCTATATCAACAAAGAATTATTTGGAGAAATTGACGAAGTTTGACAAATATTGGCTATACCACAAAGACTAGTTTATGAGGATCAAATACCCACTTTTATACAAAATAGCTGTTTTGTTGATATGTCTGTGGAACACATCTTAGCCCTTCAGGAAGAGATTGTTTCTCACAGAAGAGCTGAAAGTTTGCAAATTAGGGAGCAAGAAAGCTATTTTCAAAAGTATGGGATTCTAAGTGATTGTTACTGCTCCGCATTTAGTCATTCATATAGTGGTCTTCATTTCATTCCATTTCATTCATTTTATTGTTTTGAGTTAAAGATGTTGATAATTTTAAACTTAACGGTAACAGATCACACCCCTCCTTTTTTCATTTTAATTCTTCTAAAAAAGGAACCTTAATATGCAGTCACTAGGAGCTCAGTTGTCAAGTGTCTGCCTTCAGCTCAGGTCAGGATCCCAGGACGCTGGGAAGGAGCTCCTGGTTGGGCTCCCTGCTCAGCAAGAAGCCTTCTTCTTCTCCCTCTCACACTCCCCCTGCTTGTGTTCCCTTTCTCCCTGTGTGTGTCTCTCTCTGTCAAATTAATAAATAAAAATCTTAAAAATATCTACGTAATTACTTACTTCTACTGTTTGTGCCAAAAGTTAATATCTTTCACTTTTTGTCATTATTATAATGATGAAAATTGGGAAAAATCCCCCCCCAAAATTTTCATTTTTATCTTTCCTGGGCTGCTTTATAGTATTTCTTTTTTTTTTTTTTTAACTTCTATTTTTTTTTCTTTGTTTTTTATCCTGGCATCTCTCTGTGTTCCTTTTCTTTCTTTCTCCCTTTCTCCCTCCCTCCATCCCTTCCTTCCTTCCTCTTCCTTTTTTTTTTTTTAAGATTTTATTTATTATTTATTTGACAGACAGAGATCACAAGTAGACAGAGAGGCAGGCAGAGAGAGAGGAGGAAGCAGGCTCCCTGCTGAGCAGAGAGCCCAATGTGGGGCTTGATCCCAGGACCCTGAGATCACAACCCGAGCCGAAGGCAGAGGCTTTAACCCACAGAGCCACCCAGGCGCCCCCGCTCTTCCTTTTTTAAAAAGATTTATTTACTTATTTGAGAGAGAGAGAGATAGTGGGGGAGGGGAGTGTGGGGAGAAATAGAGGGAGAGAGATGGAGGAAATCTCAAGCAGACTCCTCATAGAGCCCGGAGCCCCATGCGGGGCTCAATCTCAGGACCCTGAGATCATGACCTGAGCCAAAATCAAGACTGGGACGCTTAACCGACTAAGCTGCCCAGGCACCCCTCTCTGTGTTTCAAGGATTCAAATCATTTTTTTTTTTCCCCATAGCTTCTCATTTGAAGAACTGTCATTTACTGAGAGCCTAATGTGGCATCCTGAATTAGGTGTGGGTAGTAGAGAGAAAAAATTATTTATGTTTCAGAAGGGGTATGCAATATACAAATAATTTGTTTCATTTATTAAGTGCTGATCAAATGTTGCTATCCTCAGTTTGCATAAAGGCAACCGACTTAATTATTTTCTCAGATAGCAAAAAACTAACTGTTTGAGGATTAAAAGCTTGGTCTCTTTTTCTCTTCCTCCAAATTCCATGCCAACTGCCACACTAAGGTACTGAACGTCAGAAGATAACGAAACAAAGCCCATTCCTTCAAGTAGCTCACTGCACTTTTGTGACACTTACATTATTATTTTTGTTTGTATTATTAGTTGATGAATCATTCCTGAAACCAAATTTTAAATGTCTTGTGTTGAGGAATGAAACCTCTGTTTGTATCCCTTAGAATGTCATGTAATATATTCTTTAATAAATGTTAATTGTTTTTTTCATGGGCTATTAAAGTAAATGATAGAAATATAATCCTAATGAAACGGAAATAACATAGTTTCACATGTCTTTCCTTTGAATTAATTTATTTAGCCAAAATGTGAGAACAAAAATGCAAATTACTTTCTCCATATTAAGCAGTAGAAAGTTAAGCGTTTTGTTTGTTGTTTGTTTGTTTTTTTTAACCTATGCTTTATCTCAGTATTATTTCTCAAGGGAAGTTTCGACTCAGTTCTGCAAGACTCACATTTGTAGAGCTGCTTGGTAGGTGAATCGTTATGCAGAATCCCGTTGCAAAATTTACCATCCTGGTTTGCTGCGCAAATGTGAGCTATTTTAAAGAAATCATTCAATTAGAGATAAAAAGCAAACCTTGCCCTAAAAATATTACCTTGCATTTAACTTTGGAATTTGTAACCCTCTGACAAGAGTTCTTTGTTTGCCTGATTTGACAGTAGGCTGATTGCTGTATACATTTCTATACTTAACATTTGTTATCAACTTAGCTTGACAGCTTAAATCTAGCATAATGATGTGGAAATATAAACAAATGTTAAATGCACTTTTGCATTCCAACAGGTTTTCCCTCCCAGATCTTACCCTTAAAACTAGTTCTTTGTAAGGAATGTAGAATCCGAGAAGAGTTCTGGGAAAAAAAAAAAATATATATATATATATATATGATGTCATTTTATATAGTGGTCCAATTTGACACACTATCTAAGTTACCCTAAGCTTAAACCAACTTAGATATGGAGTTTGACCTGAAGTGACCTCCTTGGCTTTGCAAAGGATTGTTTCTGTAAACAGATGGATCATTTTCCAAAGAGAATTTTTTAGAAATTAAAAATAGTTACTAAGACCCACATATGACTTCTGTGCCTGAGAACAGCAAATTCAAAAAGCATAAAGCTTCAGACCATTCAAAAACGGAATTCTTTGTTAAATCAGCTTAGCACTGTCCTTTTATTTTCTGCAATTTATTTTTGTAATCCATTAAGATGGATATCCACAAACCTCCAGTTATAGGTATCTTGGAAACATTTGATGTGTGCATCTCGTATATCTTACTGGCAGTCTTCTTGAGCATTGGACAATTGTGTTTATTTGTGGAAAGTGTTACATTAGCATAAAATTTTTGTATCTCTTTGCATGATGATCTCAAGAACAGAGAGGAGCTAAAAGATAGGAGTATAAGCATTATATTTGGCATCTTTTATATTATAGAGAAAAAAAATAAAGGTATGATCAAATACAACTTTTGTCTGAAGTTGCACATTAAGAGACTGGGAAAAGCCGGTGGGGAGAAAAATCCAGATTTAGCAGTAAAGTGGAGCACCAGGAAGCCATTATTGTGAATTCAGATTTCATTATAGAATTTATTGCTGTAGCGCTCTTTTGGTGCATCTAAAATATGGATTGATTTGTTCATTTTGGAAAGCATCTATCATTTAAATAGCATAATAGAAATGTCATTATCTCAATTCATATTTGCCTAGAGATTCAATGACAAACTTCACACTTTTCACATATAGAAAGTTTTGATCTTGTAACACAACTGGTAAAAGAAAATGTGTTCCTGGAACACTGCAGAATTATTATTTTTTTTTAATCTGATTTAGAACGTCACTGCCCTTGCCTCACTACTACCTTTGACTTGTTTTTTTCTTTTAGAAATTACAAGGTTAAATTATTATTTTCATTTAGTGAACTCAGGAAGTAGAAAGAGTACTTTTCATGACCGTGCTCTTAATTAGTTGTGTGCTCATAATCAACGTATGTATTTCCCTTTCTGCAGCTCAGTTTCCTAAGTCTCAATTTTTCATCTTTAAAAAAGATAAAGATATGTTAGATTGTTACAAACATCAAATGGATATGTGTGAGAGGGTACGTGTGTGTATGTGTGTGTGTGTGTGTGTGTAGAGTATTAGCTGCTATATGTTAGCAGCTGAAAATATTGTTGAATAAATGGATAAATGAATGACTGTATGTGTGTGTGAAGTGGGGGGGAGGGGCGGAGAGTGTGTTTACATAGATAGCTGGGTTCTCTGTGTATATGTGTGTCTGGTCCCTAGATAATAGAAGTACTTAGTAAGTGGGAGCTATCATCCTTTTTCTATGATTCCAGGAAGGAATATAACAGTGACTTCAAAATGCTTCAAGAGCTCAGTGCTTTGAAGATTGCCTGCCTCAAGGGTTACAGAACAGAGCCAAAGGGAAGGGGAAATGTCTGTGCTATGGCCCCATCCTGTCAGGGTTGTTTACTCCATCTGTCACACATATGAATAAAGAACTAAAAGTAATGCTTGGCCTTTCTTCGCTTCCACCACCACAAGGACTATGACTATGTGACCAAACCTTGGGTCATTATAGGGCTTCATGTTTCCAGTCCCAGTCAGTGGGTAGCGGCATGTGTAACATTTGTTCAGAGACCAAGGGGAGATTGCCAATACCCAAGCTCCTGGTCACAGAAGGTGAAATGTTAAAGGCTGCCTGCGTGGCATGACCATATGAACCCACCCAGAGCAGCTCCTTTTGGAAAAAGCAGATCTGTCCTTGCAGAATTTAGCCAAGCTGTACTTTGACATCAGCATCTAGAAGAAGAAGTTCACAAAAACTAGTTAGAAAACCAACATTCTGACTGGCATTCTCATGTCCATGGTTGATGCTGTCTGTTATTATTCTAGCCTCATTCTAGTTCTTACTTGTATCTTTCACTCTTTGACTGTCATGGCATCAGAAATATGAGAAAAGACACTCATGGAAAAAATTATTCAATAATTCAATATACATAAATGGGTGAAAAACACCCTGTGGGATATGTAAAAAGATGAATGTTTCTGCAATATTAAGACTAATCATTACTTTTAGAGGTGCCTATTTCAACTTTAAGATATAAGCAATGACTCACAAATATTTATGCCTCTAAGATTTCCTTGAGGAGGTAGAAGAGAAATCTCCAAGTCTTAGGGACATAAAGGTGAACAAAGCATTGTCTAGGTGCTTAAAGACTTGACTTAATAAGTGGAAGAAACGGTCACACAAGTAACAACCAAAAATAGAGAAAGAGAAACAGAAAAATATGACTAGTGCTAAATAATGAATGTATAAGGGGTTAAAGGACCATAAAATCCTGACTTCCCTAAGCAGATGTATTCCTCCTAGAGGAGAGAGGATGGAGATACCTCTCCAGTCTGGGATGTGGGTGGGATCTGAGAAGATCTGGGGACCTGGTAGTTCTGTCCAGCCACATAAGAAAGTTAAAAGAAGGAAAGGGTTAAGGAGTGAGCTGGAGTGTGAGGAGCATTTGGGGCTATTCTAAAGTGTCTGGAATGTTTCTTGTAAGCAGTTAGAGAGATATCAAAGTTTAAAGGGAAGTATCACATAATTGAATGCTTTATGTTGAGAAAGAGAGGACTCTGACTCATAGGATTCAGAGCTAGGAATTATAGTTAACCACTGAAATGGCAAAGTAAAAATTAAAAGCTAGCATAATTTTAGGGTGCTTTATGTCCACATCAAGGAGGATAGAGTAACACTCTAATAACAGCAGCCAATAAATATTAAATATATATTATGTCAAGAAAGAGGAGTGGAAAAGCTAGGTGATGCATGTGATAGGCAAAGAACCTGGTGTATTTATATTGGAAAAGCACAAATAAAATGAGATGCTTTTCTTTGGACACAAAGTAATAGTTAGACCTTTGATATTACCTATATCATAAATCGACAATTTCATCCTTTCTAGTAAATAATTCTTTTTAGTTTTAAACCAAGAAAAGCTTACTTTCCATCCTTTCTAGCAAATGATTCTTCTTATTAGCTCTTAACGGTTATATCTTGCATTTATTGAAATGGTATTAGTAACAGAGAGTTTGGTGATTTAGCATTTGGGGGATGTTAAAGTCATGAAATGGTAGGAATAAGTGAAAATTCAGTGATGACTAATATTTTTTAAATATTAAAGCTTACAAAGCACATTTTAACCTATTATTTCATTTCATCTGCCCCAGTGGTATGAGGTACATCCCCATTTGTGGAGACACCATGAGAGACAAGGTTTGCTGTTGACAGCAGGAAAGACTGAGGAGAATCCTGAGCCCCTTTCAAGTTGTAGTTGACATCATTCGTACTCCCTTTATTCAGGGAGTCTATTTCTAAATGGAAGTCCTTTGTGAGCTTCGATCAGAAAGATATTTTAATAATTCTGTGGTTGATTACAACTTGTTATTAATATCCATCGATTCAAATAATATCAGTCATAAAAACAACCATATAATAATAATGATGGTTATTCACTGGGATCTACCAAACCTCGGACATTTTCAAGGAATCGAGTATCTTACTTTACCTTGCAGCACTCCTGAAAGGAAGCTATTGTTATCCTCATTCTACAAATGTAGAAACTGAGAGTGAAGTTAGGAAAAACTGCCTCTAGTCACATAGTCCGTAAGTAGATGATCAGATTTTTACACCCAGGCCCGTCTCAGTCCAAAGCCATGGTTTTCCTATGGCCCAACTTGTCATCCCTGGGAAGTAGTACAAGACTCCCTAATCCCCTGACCCACAGAGGGCCCTGGTTGACAAGTCATTTCTAAAATTGCGTAACCCTTCAGTTCCAAAGCTGACTTTCACAGGAAAAATAAAGGGGCTTTTTTTAGGGGAAGATACATTCCCCTTAGAACAACAGAGATTGGATTCCAAAATAAGAAATAAAAAGGAAGAAAGTACCTCCACTGATATTTACTGTAAGGAGAACAATTATCTCTATTTTTTGAAACAGATATTAAAGACCGTTCTCTTTAAACCTTTTCTACCTAAGATTACCAAAATACACAGAACATGAGGTCAAGACTCTTTCCGTACATGGGTCCGGAGCCATCGTCTAACAAAGTCTTCAGTCCTCTTTCTTCTCCACTGTTGGACCTTCCCACGCAGAACACTTGCTGCTGTCCTGGTTGTCTTTCTGTACTTGGTATATCTACGAACAGAGGGACGCTTTTCTTCTTTTGATGGGGAAGAAACAGCCTCTGTGTGAAGGCCAGTGTCTGTATTTATTAACGGCTTAGAGAATATAGCCTGTTCTGCTCCTGATCTGAATAATTGCTGGTGAGCGTTTGCTTGGCCACAGGAAGTATTCCTGTCCGTGCCTGAGAGGAGGAGACGTAGGATTTGACCCCGTGATCCCATGTGACATTGGGAAGATCATTAGAATTTAATTTCTAATAATTTTATAATTTAATTTATAATTTAATTTATAATAAATTTATTAATTTATAATAGATTTATAAGAATTCATTATCAATTTGTAATTTATAAGAGAGGACGACAACACTCTCTTTGGGGAGAGTTTGGGTTTTTGTTTGGTTGGTTTTGTCTTTGTTTTTGAGCTCTGCTTCTGTTTTCATACTTTATAGATGACGTTGTTTATTGACTCTTAGAATCCACCTGGGTTTCAGTCGACAGTAGTGAAATGAGATAGGGGAAAGAATATGGCAAGATCAGCAAGTACACAAGTAAAAGTTGACCTCACCTTTTGAGAGAGAAATAGACTGCAAACTTATCTGGGAAGTTTATTTCTGTAAAGCAAGGTGTGTCTTCTCGATTTCCACAGCTACGCTTGCTAATTTGTGCTGATTGAGGAACATAAAGATGACCGTGCAAGAATCAGAGGGTTAACTCTTTGCAAGATTCACAATCTAGACCAAATCACTGAAAGAAAAGGCTGACTGCTCTCCCATAACTGTGGGCCAGGCAACATCATCAGAAGGGTTTACTGTGTAAGACACCAATGCACACACGTTTACAGCTTCCCCGAGTAATTCCGTAAATGTGAGTTTTCCCGGAGTATATGCCAAATGCGTTCTTGTTTCAAGTCTGTTGCGTAAATCACCAGAAGACAGAGATGTCTCTACTCAACTTAGTTTTAGATGCTCCATGCTTTGATGACGGCTCTGATGTGTGATTTTCCCACCTTCAATTATTTTATTACAAATAGCTGTAAAATGGTCAAGAGCTTTGGAATTTAAGAAAGCACCATCATACAGCACTCTCTTGGTTCAGAAGAACTTAAACCCCAGCTGCTTTAGCTTTTTAATAAATTCTTTCTTGGATCATAATGAAGGGACAATAGACAGACAATTAAACTTGTGTCTACTTTTATTTTTCCAAAGAACAATGTTTAAAAGAACTATCACTCCTTATCTAAGAAATAAACATGAAAAGGACAGTTAAGGGTCACAAAGAAACATATTTGTAAAAATGTTTAGTTCCCACTCACAGTCAGCTTCCTCAGTTAAAAGGTGGATTCTAACATAAAATAAAAAGTAAAAATACATACTTTTAATTTACTTTGAATAACGTCACAAACTTTTATGATACCCTTTACCAAAAATTCAGGGTTTTACTGAAGGTTTTTTTCTTGAAGTTAAATGCATACATACCCACTTCCTCATACATTTACACATATTAAAAACAGACTCATCTAGCAGCATAGATTAGTCTAAAGAATTTACTCGATAAATATAAACCCCTTAGCAATATATACAAATTCTGTAACAAATTTTATCAACATTTATTCCCTCTGGCATGAAGGAGGCATGTTTCGTTTGAGTAAACAACGCAATCTTTCCATAATGCTCATTTTGGGATTACATGGTTAAATCGACAATACCTCCCTACTCTTAGTGATCCACAAACTGATGATTTTTTTAAAAAGATATTATTTATTTATTTGACTGACAGAGATCACAAGTAGGCAGAGAGCCTAGCAGAGAGAGGGGGGAAGCAGGCTCCCTGCCGAGGAAGGAGCCGATTGTGGGACTCGATCCCAGGACACTGGGATCATGACCTGAGCCGAAGGCAGCCCCTTAACTGACTGAGCCACGCAGGCGTCCCACAAACTGATTATATTTAATTAGATGTCAGTTGCATTTATGAGGAGAATGGTTCAGAGTCAAATAAATAGGAAATGGAAGAGAAATTTTATTAAGATCTAAGTAATAAAAGCTGAAGAAATTATGCAGTGTTCATACACAGGAACATTCACTGTATCTTATAAAATGCCTAGAATATTTAAAAGACACAATAAAGGTTAATTAAAGTGAATCCTGAAAACATTAACAAATGTTGTTTCAAAAGATATTAAAGGTAAAAATAAGTAAAAGAGCCAACTATGCCCACCCTACTTTCTGGCCTAATTGAAATTGAGATACATTGAATTTCTCAACTTTGTTATGTATTTGTTTTCACTCATCATGTTTAATTTTCATTCCCATGAGAACAAAAAGAAATTTTATACACTCTCTAGAGCCATCTTGATGTTTCCTCAGAAACACTTTATCGATTTACAGACACAATTTGCTGCGAGAACCCGAGAATCTGCAACATTCCTCTTGATGTGCAGCTCTGGAATTTAAAATTCAATCCCACAGGCCTTTTTAATCACTGCAAAGTTTTCACCCCTTTTGTGTTCAACTTTTCATATCCAACATACTGTAATGTGAGCCATACCCGAGATTCTGCCCTGGATAATTCAGTAATTCTTAACAGCTGACTTCAACTTAAAATATCAAATTTGAGGCACACAGAGGCCTTCTTTCCTTTGGGCCATTATAAAACTCCTAGTTAATGTCTTTTTTTTTTTTTTTTCAAAAAGGAAGAATAAAGGGAACTGATAATTTTGTTATACTTGTTTTCTTTAATAACATCATTATCTGATTAATATTTTAGTCATAAAATGCTTTTAAGTTTTGAAAGCTTTTTTATTTTTTAATTTGTACAAGGCCATCTACTATAAGAGTTGGGAATATATATATACTTTATATGTGCTTATTCCTACACATAAAGAGTCCTTCTAAAAGCAAAGTATTTCTTTGGGCCTGAGGTTTAAAAGATGTTTATACATGAAAGGCAGTATACATTCAATGCTGTCTAACATGATGTTGGAATTAAAGCAAGCTTCCATTTAGTTCTTTCTGCCACAGAGAACCCGAAGGCGTGGGTTTCAAGTAAAAAGGAGATGAACAAAATCCCATTTGTATGTTTTTTACTCAAGGTAATATTTATCCCCCAAAGCTTAAAATACATTGATTGTATACACGATTCTCTCTCTTTATGCTTATAATGAAAAGAGAGAAACAGAAGAGAGAGGGAGAAAAAAAGAGCATTTTTCATTTTTATAAACATTTGAAAGGAGTTCTCTCAGCAACATGAAGAGGTCAATGTTGATACTACCTGGTTCTAGTTCTTACGGGAAACTCCCTTTAATTTAGATTAATTTGTAGCCCAGGTCAAAATTTGTCACATTTTCTAACTATTATGCTGATATTATGAGGGAAAAAAGGTATTGCTTCATAATTTTAAAAAGGACGTTTTTTTAAAATACATATACAGATTTTGAAGAAAAATAATTATTAAATAAACAGGTATCTTTGAAGTAGTTGAGACGCACAAAACCTATGAGGTCCCTTAATTAAATGCATCAGTAGTCGCGGCACTTTTGTCTTTACTCTCCAAGTTGTTTAACAAAAGCTAAATTTGGGGTCACCGCTTTTGAGAGTTGAGGAATTCTAAGTTAATAAAATACTAGAGTACTAATTTTCTTCTTAATGGACCTCAGCAATTATTCAGGGAAGTTGACTTTCAATGTTAACATATTTTCATAGAAATTAACTAAGTAAATTAGTTCTCTCAGAGTAACAAACCTATTCAAGGCTGTTATTTGTTGGGAGAACCTGCTTACTACTTAAAGAACCGCAAAACAAAATAACATTTCTTATAAAAATGCACGAGCCAGAAAAATAGAAAGAAGTAACTTAATAGTTGGAAAGAGTTTTAATTACTTTTATAATGCTTGTTTCTATTTTTTCAGTAAAACAAATATAAACATGTTGAAAATATGTTTTTTAAAACAGTAAATTCGTATTTATCCCCTCAGAATAGCAACCATTGTCATTTTGTTGTATTTCGACCTACCTATAATCATACTATTAATATTATATCTTTATTATTTTCATAATTCTAAAAGTAATATGTTCTAAATTTAAATAGTATAAAAATATATACTTTATAAATTATTAACAGTTTTTGTCCCCTAGATCATCAATAGCTTGATACGTATTACACAGAAATAGCAGGGGGAAGAGAAATTTTTTTTAAAATTTACATATGATAGCACATTCATATTATTATTATTTTTCAATACATAACTATCTCTCTTCACCCACCAATGTACTGGGTACCTTTCTCTGTTGTTACCTACAAATCCATCTTTTCCAGTTTAATTATATAACATATAAACTTTTGCTTGCCATTATCCTAAGCAACTCAGAGCTTTCCAAGTAACTCATAACTCTTACTTTTAATGACTAATATTCTATTAAATGACACCATAGTTTACTTACTTGTCCATTATTTTTTATTAGAAATGTAGTTCTTTTCAGGTCACCTGGCTGGCTCAGTTGAAGTGTAAGACTCTTGATCTTGGGGTTGTGAGTTCAAGCTCTGTGTTGGGTGGAGAGATCACTTAAAAATAAAATCTTAAAATATGAAAGAGGGAAGGAAGGAAATAAAGAAACAGGGAGAGAGAGAGAGAGAGAGAGAGAGAAAGGAAGGAAGGAAGGAAGGAAGGAAGGAAGGAAGGAAGGAAGGAAGGGAAATTTAGTTAGCCCTTTTCTACTTTTCCCCTTTTTCTTGCATTATTTTAATTAATGCTGTCAAGGACATAGAATATTTCCTTAGTTTCCCCAGAGTTAGGATTACTGGATCAAAGGGCATGATCATTTAAAGACCCTAATACAAATGGATTCCCAGCTTTGTTTCCACCATTAGAGACTGTGAAGGGTGTCATAAAAAGACCGTGCATACAGAGGTGGGCAGACCTGCCTTTTGATCTACAGGCCATTGTGTGTGTATTGATGAGTGTCCTGTCTTTTTGCATTTCATTTTCCTATATTCCTGAGTCTTACAATAGAAGTGTGTAAAAAAAAAAAAAAAAGTCTTTCTAGTGTTTTTATGAGGATTGAATGTTAAAAACTGAAGGGTGAATCTTTTTTTTTTTTTTTTACTCTCACCTGTGAATTGGAAAGTACAAAATTTATTTTCCATCTTATTGTTGTAATTATATTTTTTAGGATGAAACTTTTTCCTCTCAATTTATGGATAACCAAAGACTTCAAGTGACTTAAATATTGAACTGAAAGTATGTTCTCAGAAAATTTGAGATGTGAACATATTCTAAAACAGAGGTAGAGTAAGTTATAAAACATTATTTGCTCCAGAAAAGTTTAAAAGAATTGACAGCTGTTTTGGCAAGGAAGCCATGGGGAAAAATTATCCTCTTGATTCATAATAGATACTGGTTGTGAGGATAAAATAGGAAGGCAGAGCTCATGGAAGAAAGCCTGTTTCAAAAAACCATGACCCAAGTTTTATAAATGTTCCAAAGAAATATACTCAGAGAAATGAAAACCAGATTATTTCAACTTATATTGTAGCTGAGAGAAACTATTGAAAATTTAAAATAAATCCCAGATTCTATATCCCAGCCAAAATTCTGAAAAAAACAGTGACAGCTTTGTTTTAAACTTTTAACCCATGTATGTTTTAGGAAAACCAGCACGGTCCCCTTAATAATAAAGTCTGACTCTTCTGCCATGGATGGTAAGGTTACTCTTTAGAAATGTTTTTGAAATAAATGTAATCAAGCATTAAAGCAGTGTGCAGTGCAAAAATGAAACCAGGTAAATTCATCAGTCTATGCCTTTTATGTTCCTTGGGGCATTGTCACTGTTATTTTTATTAAAAAATTTATGCACCGTTATACACTGATGTTAGTTTTTCCTCAGTGATAGGTGAATAACATAAAGAATGCTTTAAAAGGGAAGGAAATGTGCACAATAAATCACTTCTTTAATTAGTACAGGAGAACTTCAACTAATACCCTGCTATTTACACCTTTACCAGAAATATGTTCAGAATATTTTTTCGACTAGATAAAAAATATTCCTTTAAAGAATTAAACTCAGTGACGCCTGCTAGGCTTAGTTGGTTAAGCGTCTGCCTTTGGCTCAGCTCATGATCCCAGTGTCCTGGGATCGAGTCTCATGTCCGGCTCGTGGGTTCCCATGTCAGGCTCCTTGCTCAGCAGGGAGCCTGCTTCTTCATCTGCCTGCCTCTCCCCGCTGCTTGTGCTCTCTCTCTCTGACTCTCTCTCTCAAGCAAATAAATAAATAAGATATTTAAAAAATAAAACAAAAAACTCATACGAGATATATCATAATATCATTAGAAAAATATTCCACAAATGTGCCAACAATGAGAACACCACCTGCATCTTGTTGGTAAACCCCAAGAATTCCAAGACAGCTATGAATCTTGTAATTATCACTCTAAAGTAATGAAATAGACCATGTTTTTTTATAATCAATGAGTGTTTAGGGTTAGATAAAATAATCACATTATTCAGTTAATACAAAGATTGATTAAAAATAACCAAAATTTAGGGAGTTTTTGAAACATGCTAAGAATGTTTTAGAATTTTTTTTTTTTTTTTAGTTTCCTGTCACTCCAATGTACTGTTTTATAACTTTGGACTGTGTGTTTATTTCTCATGTTGTTTTCTAAAGCCCCCCAATATAGATAAAGAGCAGATGAGATTTTATTTATCATTTTGTAGCCAGCAGAGGGCAACAGAGCATTGTATACTAAACACCCTCAGCCAATTGAAACAGTTCATGGAGAAGGTATTTTCCTTTCTGGACAAAGTTAAAAATAAAATATAAAAAGACCTACTGTCAACTTCTTCATCGAAATGTGTGTGTGTGTGTGTGTGTGTGTGTGTGTGTGTGTGTGTAGGTGTGTGTGTGTGTACGTGACTTGAATTTTGATTTATGTTTTTGATAATTTATTATAACTACAGCAAATTTACAATCTGAAATTGGTCCAAGAGAACATGCAAGAACTAAGAAATACCATAATAGAAAATGTTATTCAGTCTTTGAAGGGAATTTCAAACACTACAAATTCCCAATATTTGTGAAGAGGTTTTATGGGGAGATTCTCTTACCCATCTCATAGTGGGGGGATATGAAGAGAATTATCTTTGAGTTAAAAAAAGGACTCTGAGGTTATTTATATTTAACAAATAAATTGTTTCTCATGGCTAGTATTAAGCCTCATGTTTTAAGATTAGTTTAGTATATTATTACACTAATTGTTTTAAAGCAATTTTATGATGGACTAAGGAAATCTGCTTCTCAAAGAATACATGAGGATTTAACATGCAATAGGAGGAAAATCTTGACAAAATCCATTTAAAATACAAAATAATATTTTTCTCTCAAGGTTAAATTGGGTCTGAAGGGCTGTTCTGTACTCCTTACTATGTATTGGAAAGTACTCCTTACTATATATATCACTATTACAATAACAGAGAAAATATCTCTGAAACTCCCAGCCTTAAATAACTGATTCTTTGATTCTAGAAGCTACTGTTTTCTGCCCTTAAGTCTCAACTTTTCATGATATTGACATTGAGAATTTTATTTTCATTCTCTTGGCTTTGTGCCCTCTATAAGTCAGCTTGTACATTTCTGAACTTGAGATACTATTCTAAACAGCCTTTATCATTTTGTCACAGAATAAAATAAAAAATTATACATCTTTTAAATTCCAAATTTCTAATTAAGAAAGTTTAGTTCTTGATTGCTTTTAAGATCATATTTACTTATTTTCATAACATTTAAGAGGAGATATACTTTGAGAATATTGTATTAATATTTTGAGAATATTATATTAATAACCTCTCAGTATCATAGGACCGTCGCATTTCAGATAAACCACGGAAACTTTAATTTTAGCATATACTCAGTTGGGGTACTAAAAAATAAATCATCACTAATGCTCCATTAAGAATACTGGTTCTCAAATAGTATATTAATTTCAAATTCCCTTGATAAAATCAAATTTAAGTTATTTTAAAAGTTGTTCTATATAGATGCCTTTGAAGCTGTTACGGCTTTCTGAACACTTTCTTTTTAGCATTGACCCTTATACACTTTGCTTAATTATTAAAAAGAAAGAAAAAATATTATTTTAAAAATTTAAAAAAAAATGTCTGTGGTCTTCTACCAACTGTGGACTTAATCCTGAAGTTCCCAAAATAGTGCTCTTTTTTTTTTCCACAGTGAATCATAACATAATAATGAATCGATATGTAACCTTTGCTTACTGTATTCCAAATACTATGCTAAGCATTTTATGCGTATTATCTGTTTCAATCCTCACAACCCTCCTATAAGGTAGGAACCATTATTCTTTTTACTTAATATAAAAGGCAACAGGTCTTAGAGATAGGTCCAAGTTTGCCCAGCTAGTCAGTGACAGAGATCTCTTTATGCATTTTAACAACGAATATTGTGCCTCATCATGGTCCTAAGAATGCCCCAAACTATCACTTTACCTGCTCCAAAGAGTACAGTCTAAGTAAACACTAAATATTCTCAACTTTGAATTTTCCTTGGACATTCCCTTGTCTTGTAATTCACTGGAAGATGAGTAGTCTAAATGTTATAGATTTTTTTATTAAGAAATATAAATAAAAGTATATTTATATGCTTTGAAACATAATAGATATGTTTACTATATGCTCATTCAACATATACCATATGCTCGTTCAAGGTCATGTCCACACAAAGCAAAATTTTGTTACTACTCTTTGCATCCTGTCAAGTTGGGTAGCATTTAGGAATTATGACCGTAACAGTTTTCTGATCCCTGTCAACAGCACGTATCTGGTGAAGCTTACACAATTCAACATTACAGTTTGCCTTCCTTTCCCATATCATCTCTCTTACTCCATTCATTCCAAGTATACACAGAAGCAACATATTATTGAATAAATATACCTCTTTAAATAGGCAAGATTGCAATTTATTAGAAAAATGTAATTAAATTGTCTATTTTTAAGGTATATAAGCATTTAATAATGCTCTGGCTATGTTGGCATTGAGTTTTACATTATTTACAATATTTTCCTTCGTAGTTGGTACACAGCATAGCTTGCCTGATAACTTTAGAACCTAACCCTACCCCGTTTATAAGATACATGTCTCCTACCTTATTTAATCTTCACAAGAAAAAAATCCCTCAAAATGTATTGAAGTTAGGAGCACCTGGGTGGTTAAGTCAGTTAAGCAGCTGCCCTCCCCTCAGGTCATGATCCCAGGGTCCTGGGCTCAAACTCCGCATCACATTGCGCTCCTGCTCCGCAGGGAGCCTGCTTCTCCCTCTCCCTTTGCCTGCCATTCCCCCTGCTTGCTCTGTCTCTGTGCCAAATAAATAATATCTTTTTTAAAAATGTATTTCAGCGGGGCACCTGGGTGGCTCAGTGGGTTAAGCTTCTGCCTTTGGCTCCGGACATGGTCTCAAGGTCCTGGAATGGAGCCGCACGTCAGGGTCTCTGCTCATCAGGGAGCCTGCTTCCCCCTCTCTCTCTCTGCCTGCCTCTCTGCCTACTTGTGATCTCTGTCAAATAAATAGATAATAAAAAAAAATCTTTAAAAAAAAATGTATTGAAGTTACACTAGAACAGTGTATATCAGTCTTGAAACTACCGACATATGGGCCCAGATTGTTCTTTGTGGGGGTCAAGGTCTGTCATGCACAATGTAAGATGTTTCATATATCCTTTTCCTCTATACACCATGTGCCAGTAGGGCCTTTTTCCCTTCTCCACCTAGTGTGACAACGACAAATGTCTCCAGACATTGCCAAATATTCTCTGGGTTGGGCGGGCATGGAGACCAAATGAGACCACCTCCTCTATTGAGATCATTGAAATAGAGTAAACCTTCTAGTAATTGTCCATTTCCATGGGAATTGTATAGTGAGATTGAATGCAGAAGGCATGAATGCCCAGATACCTGCATATTCTCTCTCTTAGTCTAGCTAAGAATTTTTCAAAACTTATCATATTATACAGAAAGGTAAGCCCAAAGTCATGTTCAATAAACTTTGGAAAGAGCTAAAATGCTGCTGGTGAACAACTCAGAAGTCATTACTGCCTCTGTGGAGTTCATCTGATATGCAGCAGAGGCAGGCTTAAAAGACATATTTCCACAGCAATTGTTTGCGGTAAGTGCTATGAAGAAATCATCAAAATTTCTCTAAGTATTTTCCAGAGACAGCTGACCTATCAGGGAAGGTGGGGAATGGTAGGTCTGAGAGGGCTTCTTTGGCGAAGAGACTTTCATCTGACTTAAAGAATGAGGAGTTACTGAGGGGAAATCTGAGCTAAAAGCAAGCTCTCCAGGTTGTGTTCTGGTCCCTTAATCACATAGTTTCCACGTGGGAAATACTTTTAATGATGTTCAAGGATGTATAAACATGTTGAAAGAAACACCTCTATATTCATGATCAACTTTTCAAGTATTCCTGTTGTGAAATATTAATGGGAGCAAGAGAAAAAAAAATCTAGAATAGTGGGTAATCTGGTTTATTAATTAGACTTTGCCAAGTGTTCTGTACATGGCTTTGTGGTTTAAGCAGAATTGACAAAAATTCACAATTATTTCACACGGATTTGCCATATAAAGATCTATTATTTAGAAAGTGAGAAAAATTGGGATGCCTGTCTGACTCAGTCATTTAAGAGGGCAACTCTTGATTTCAGCTCAGGTCATGATCTCAGGGGGATGAGAGAGAATCCGGCATTAGGGTCCACTCTGGGCATAGAGCCTGCTTCAAGATTCTCTCTCTCACTCTCCCTCTGCCCCAACCGCCATGTCATACGCACTTTCTCTCTCTCAAAATAAATAAGTAGTGGTAAAATTACCACCCTCAAGAAATAATGGCATTTTATCTTCAAATATTAAGGCATCCAATATAAGTGTTGATGCCTTTTCTCTAATTATTCTAACTTTATGGTTCATATTTCACCAGGGAAAGGAGGATAGTTACATGTTTCAAACTCCTATGCACAATGAGCCACATGTGGAATTTAGAGAAAAATGAAGAAATAGGTGACCTTATGTGTTAACCAAAATAATGTGATTTGGTAAAGTAGGATGCATATAATACATCTATGTGAACCCTATTTAGACTAGTGTATTTATGTATGGTCACATTATGGTCATTGTTAGTAATTATGGTAGCCAAATGTTAAACAGTATATACACTTCTAGCTGGAAAGAACGATTAGCAAAATAACGAATTGTCTTTAAGTTTATACTTTTTCTCAAAGGTAATTGTTTAGGAAAAGCCTTATGTCTTGATTTATTGCCCTCGCTAAAAGAAAAAAGTTTACTCTCTGGTGTGAAATACAAAACCTGTGAAATCAAGCATACTTGTGAAACACAAACACTTTCAATTATTAATCAATTGTAATAAAAACAAAAGGCACTCCTTGAAAAAACAAATAATAATCCTATTGGGAAAAAAGTGAAGAATTTAGGTGTTAAGAATTGTTCAATAGTTCTTTATGATTTGTGATCTTTAACTCTTGTGTTGGTTCTAAGACCGTTTGAACCAACTGCGTGGAATTCCGAACAATGAGTCCCTTAAATTGTGGGAAGTATGTATCGCTTTGATAGACTATCTGTGATTAAAATGAAATGTATTAACAATGTAACTAGCAAGACAATAACATATGATTTTTTAAATCATACACTGCCACTACAGCTTAGTGGCAGTTGGAAATAACTTAGATATCTAACCATCTGAGATTAGCTACATGTATTTTAGTACCATTCGTGTGATGGAATTCTAGTTTACCCTTTTAATGATGGTGTTAAAGAATATTTTATGACATGGAAAAAATTGTTATGACATACTGTTGAATGAAAAAGTAGGTTACATAGCAGTTTTTAGAGTACTATTCCATATTGTAAGAAGAAAAGTCTCTACATGCAGAGTAAAGAAAAGAAAAAAAAAAGACCAACAATAAAATGTTGACAGCATATGTGATGATATTTGATTTCTGAGTAAATTACTGTAAATTTGGGTTTTGGGGGGACATTTTTCAAATGTTCTAAAAATATATTACTCTAATATTTTGAAGAAAATTAAATGAAATCTCATTAGAACAAATTAGCATCTGAATATACAGATGTAAATCATTTTACTTTTAGTATGTAATCTAAGAATATTTGTGGCAAAACATTGAAAAGCTAAATTCGAAAAATAATTTTTTACTCTGTAGTTGCAGCATTGAAAGCAAAAATTAAAGTTTAGAAATCTTTGAATAATTTTTATATGATATTTTTGTTGGTAAGGTGGTTTTACTGACTTCCGCAAACATCTGTTTTGTTTCAAAGATACTGATACGATACATAAATGCAACAAGATATGTACTGTACCAGTGAAATTCTACCTGCTAGGTGTAATAAGGCGCCTTTCAAGGACTATATAGTGATAGGAAATTGAGAAGATGCGATTAGATCAAATCAACAAAGACTTTTAGTTAGAATAATGGAATTGGATGATTTTGTTGGAATGCGGCCAGGGCACTAGAGAGGAGGTGATTAAACTCTTGGGAAAATATATAATTATCCTTGTTGTTAAGACAGTAGGTTTACATTTCATGTCAATTTCAACAGCAGATTTTTTTTCTCACCGACAATTGTGGGATATGGATTCAGTATTTATCCACAAGAATGAGCACCTCCAGAGGTAGAATCTTAGGCCTCAATCACACCAGGCAGCTAGTGTGTAAAGCCCCTACTTAGCTCTTCAAACGAGAAGTCATTTTTCCATAAACCCTAAGAGAGAAATAAATTAATAGGCTGTAAAATAAATAACATAAAACTTTCTAAATCATGTATAATACTACAATTTAATTAGTGCCTTATTATTAATGTTATTATTAGTAGTAGTATTTATGATAAAGTTAGATACTTTTTTCCTTCTGGATAGTATAATATTAAATATGGAGGCCTACTTTTTTTTTAATTTTTTTTTAAGACTTTATTTATTTATTTGACAGACAGAGATCACAAGTAGGCAGAGAGGCAGGCAGAGAGAGAGGAGGAAGCAGGCTCCCTGCTGAGCAGAGAGCCCGATGCGGGGCTCGATGCGGGGCTCGATGCGGGGCTCGATCCCAGGACCCTGGGATCATGACCTGAGCCGAAGGCAGAGGCTTTAACCCACTGAGCCACCCAGGTGCCCCTGGAGGCCTACTTTTAATTTACTGACCTAGAAAATAACCTCTAAGTAGGAAATTCTATAGAATTTCAAGGTTGTTTTAAATCAACATAATATTTCATTAAAGAACTGATTAAAATAACTGTTAAAACCTACTTAAAACCGTATTCAGAGTAAACAAAGCAGCAGGTGGGGCTAAACATAATAAATGTACAAAATGAGACATAAATCCCAACATATGTACCTCAATCTTCTAAATATTTCTTGAAAGGATTTTTTAAAAGCAATGAAAAACCAAAAACTTTAAACAGTTTTGTAAAACACATCTGCAGAATTAAATATAATGTAAATTACTTACAAAATAGTCAGTTTGTGTTCAGATTGTGGGCCTATAGAGTGTTTCATTCAGCTGTGCAGCTGTTAACTATGATCCCAATTTAAGAGAATTTTAATTCATGATTAGTATAGTATATGCTTTGTACCAGATATATCTGGAAGAACCAAAGAGATAGCAAGATTCTATGATAAGATATAAATATACATTCATCTATATGTTTTTCAATATACTTTGAAGTTCTTAAAGAACTTGTACTATATATTTTTCCGTGCCTTCTTATCAGAGTTAAGAGAAACAAAAACCCCTTTGTACATTTTGTACATAAAATAAAAAAGATTTAAATATCTAAATTCCGTATAGAAGTAGAACTACAGATGCATATACTTCAGAGTCACTTTCTTGTACTTATTCCCAAAATGAAAGTAGATCTCAAAACAAATGAAAGAAAACTTACATATTGATAGCTTTCTCCAGCTAGAACCAAATCTGTAAGAATAACATGAAGCAACAGCTTTTATTTGTACCTCAAAGTCTGGTGTGGGGATAAATTCAAGTAGTCAAGGTTCAAATATGTATTTGGCTTCATATTAGCTGAACGTCCTCCATCTCTTCATGTATAAAATAGGACAATAATAGTCACTGATCAAATAATGTATTTCTGAGGATTCAGAGTATATTAATGAGTTGGAATGTATAAAATACTTAGAATAGTACCTCTAATGTTAGGTGTTATTAGTTTATGATATTAGGAGCTGAAGTTTTCTTTAAAAGCCACAGTTCCTGCATTCCTGAAGATAAGTCAGAAATATAAAAAATTCTATATTACTATATAATGTAGAATAATACAATATGTATTGTACTGCATTGTATTTACTGATGAAAGTATTCTAAAGGTAGAAAATCTGGTCCAAGAATTGTTTTTTTTTAAGATTTTATTTATTTGACAGACAGAGAGACAGAGAACACAAGCAGGGGGAGTGAGAGAGGGAGAAGCAGGCTCCCGCCAAGCAGGGATCGATGTGGGCTCAATCCCAGGACCCCGGGATCATGACCCCAGCTGAAGGCGGACCCTTAACAACTGAGCCACCCAGGATCCCTGGTCAAAGAATTTCTCATTAACCTGTTTTGGTGGAAAGAGATCTCTAGTGATGTATTAAATTTATTTATTTGAGGAAGAGAGTGAGAGCGAGAAGGGAGGGGCAGAGGGAGAGAGAGTCTTAAGCAGACTTTGTGCTGAGCACAGAGCCTGCCCCCAAGATCAGGACCCTGAAGTGAAGACCTGAACAGAAACCAAGGGAATGCCACTTAACCAACTGCGCCACCCAGGCGCCCGTCTATTGACTTAAAGGACTGGGTTCTGGTTTTGAATAAAAGTACGACTAAAGGAATATTCTGGGGAAACTCAGTTTCTTTAGACTTCAATTTTCTCAGTTATGAAAAGTTAATGATTAAATAAATAATGGGATTACATATTAGAGAAAATATAACTTAAAACTACAGAAATAGGTTCTTTAAAGAGGCATTTTCCCCAAATGATATATTAACCATGAAAAATGACCCATCCATTCATTTATTCATTCATTCAACAAATATTTGAGTTCCAGGCTCTGTTGATGCTGGACATATAAAAGTGAAAAAACAGTCCAGAATTCCTTACTCCATACCGTATTTTAAGAGGAACGAAGCCTTCAACCCACAAATAAAAAATATATGTAGTAACCTAGGGGTGCCTGGGTGGCTCAGTTGGTTAAGCGTCTCCCTTCGGTTCTGTCCACTCAGGTCATGGTCCTGGAGTCCTGGGATCGAGCCCTGCATCAGCCTCCCTGCTCTGCAGTGGGCCTGCTTCTCCCTCTCCCTCTGCCTGCTGTTCTCCCTTCTTGTGTTCTCTCTCTGTCAAATAAATAAATAAAATCTTAAAGATTTTAAAATAAAGAAATTTTAAAATAAAGAAATTTTTAAAAAGAGAGAAATATGTAGTATCCTAGATGGGATAAGTGCTCTGTGAGCAAAATAGAACAAAACAGAAAAATGAAGCATGAAATGGAAATGAAAACTACTGTGTAAAAATGTAATTTTATCACTGGTGGTCAGAAAAAGATCCTCTGAGGGGCGCCTGGGCGGCTCAGTGGGTTAAGCCGCTGCCTTTGGCTCGGGCTCGGGTCATGATCCCGGGGTCCTGGGATTGAGTCCCTCATCGGGCTCTCTGCTCAGCGGGGAGCCTGCTTCTCCCCCCTTCCCTCTCTCTGACTGCCTCTCTGCCTACTTGTGATCTTTGTCTGTCAAATAAATAAATAAATTCTCTTAAAAAAAGAAAAGAAAAGAAAAAGATCTTCCGAGTACATTTGTTTTATTAAAACCTGAGAGAGGAAAGAGTAGTTGGGTGGATTTATGGAAGTGAGGACTCAAGCCAGATGAAGAACAGAATATTCATTCGGGGCAGGTCGTTACCTGAGAGAACATTCTAGAATAGCACAGAGGCCCTTGCAAGGAAGCAAAGTGAGCACTGGCAAATAAATGGGGAAGGAGACGTGGTGAGAGAAGAGTGACCTCTCATTCCGAGTGAGATGGGAAATCACTGGAGGTTTTGGAGCAGAGGAAAGACAGGGTCTGACTCAGGTTTCAACAGGACCCCTCTGGCTGGGCTTTGAAGTGTGGCCTGGAAGGGCAGTTACTCACATTTACAGCCTTTCTCAGGAAGGAATACTGCGTTGCTCATTTCAAGACAAATACATTTTCCTCACAGAAGTAACATAGGCATCTTAGCCAGGGAAGGCTGAAAATCTTCATCCTCAGATGTGGAACATTGGAGATATTACTATTGTAGTAGTGTGGGGTAGAGGGGCAGTGATCATGAGAAACACCAGGCTTCTCCAGATGCTCTTCCCTTGGGGACTCAATAATCATTTGCATATTAAAGGCTTTGGGAAATCCTTAAATGTGTTGACTTCAAAGTCTCCCAAGCCTGTCCTACCATGAAACTCTCCACACCCCCACACCCCCACACCCCTGCCACCACCATGTGCTCTGGTTCAAAACCAACTGGGTTTAAATAGAAGATCCATGACTCCCAGACCCCTGAACCTTCAGTTAATGATTTAATATCTCAACCTCATCTCTAAGTGAGGATAATAATACCACCTCACAGAAGAGGTGATCACACGATCACCTCTCATGATGTACCACATCACATGATGAGAATTAGATCAATATAATATCTGTAAAGGCCCCAAAATGTTGACCTCAATCAAAGCTACTTCCCAGTGTCCTCTCCCTCATCTTCAAAAACAAATTGTTCACATTAGAGGAGTAAATTCTAGCGAGACCTATGTAGCTAATAGTGAAGGTCCCAGGTTCTATCAAAAAGACTTAGCAATAAAGCACCTAGCTCCAGTGTCCCCAGGATGCTGAGATGCTAAAAGGCAAACACATTTACAGTAATTCCACAGAAGCTTGCGTGCATCATACTTGCTATTTTTTAATGAGCTTTAGAGACAGAGAGACTAATGGAGTTCTATCCCACTCTTTCCTGTAGTGAAGAAATTGGCCCAGGTGACAGTGCCTTAAGTCTTTAAGTAAGTGAAGACAGATCACCCAGGAAATCTCTTCTCCCTATGGTTCCTGGTTTGGGGCCAATAATTACACATTCTAAAAGGCAGAGAAGCAAACAAGCAAAAGTAATGTTAAAATGTGCTCTATGTACACTTTAAAGAAAACATCAAGGTAAATTTTAATCTTTCTTGAAAAAAAAATTATGCATATTTAAAAATCCTACCTAACATTCTTTTCTTTCTTTCTTTCTTTCTTTTTTGTTACTACTCTGACCCTAAATTATTTCTCTCTTCCTTGAACTGCCATTGCGTGTTAAACCTATACCCCACCACATGTGATTTATTGCATATGTCTTTTGTTGCTATCACATAAGGCAGTTAGAATCTGTAAGCAAATCTGTATTGCTCATTTAAACAAAAAATAACTTTCCCCCCAAAGGAATGACCATATACAGTTTAATGAGGAAAGTTGAGGTTCTTAATTGTTAGGAATGAAGGATTAGAGCAGCATGGCAGATAATGAGCAATGTTTACTAAATGTTTACTAAAGAGACAGGACTTCTCAAGACAGTCAATGTTTCCAACAGATATGTTAGGTCACTTTATTGAATGGAACTTCTCTCTCTCTCTCTCTCTTTTTAAAGTACGCTTCATACCCAGTGTGGAGCCCAGCACTAGGCTAGAACTCATGACCTTGAGATCAAGGTCTGAGCTGATATCAAAAGTTGGTCACTTAACTTGACCACCCACTGACCTACCCACTTATCTCCAAATGGAACTTCTCTTATATATCCAAACTTAGAAAAAAATATTCAGATTTGAAATTATTCAAATATTCAGCCTAGTTCATTAATTTACATACCAAAGATTTCACAGATTATTCAGCAGTTTCATGTAAAAATTGCTAAGCTGGCGGTTGTACCCTAAGGGATAGTATCTTAGAATACGCAGCATAGCCTTTGCGTTTACTGTGTGTACTATGCTGCTTCTCACCAGATCTTCTGGAACTTTTGACAATATCCCAGACCCTGGCATGATCTGATTCTAAGGCTTCTTCTTAAGAGGTGAAGAGAGAGCAATGTTCTGGTTTGTAGTTTCCTTAGGAACTCTTCTCTGCTCCTCCTGATCCTGATACCGGGGGTCCCTGGAGGGACTCTGGGAGTTCGGTTATTTCCTGAGTTCCTGTAACTACCCCCATGAGAGATAAACTCGGATCAGACCAGCCAAAGAGATTATCACAGCTCCAGAATCTTTCCTGTCAAAGAAGCCCCATTCCAGAACTATTTGAGTGTATTATTTTTGGGTTTCCTGAAAATTCTCAAGGAGACATTTCAGGGATCCTGAATTCCATAAGCTCCAAATGAGATCAGAATTTTCTAAATGGAACTTTAGAATTTGCGACTCATTCAGATCGTAGTGATCAGAATAGTTTCTGAGTGCAAGTTAGGACATTTTTTCCTTCCTTTGTTCTTTGTCAGAGTTCTGTTGCATGTGTCAGAGCTGCCTATAGACCTGGCATAGGTAGACATCACATCCACGTGTACGCACTCACACTTGCATGTGTGGTCATACAGATTCACCGAACATGAACATTTTATGCATTCTACTAGTAATTTAATCTCCAGGAGTAGATGTGGAAAGGACAAGTTGTTATGATTTGTTCATCTCCAGGAAGGATTGAACTATCAGTTAACCCTAGTGACACATTTTTTCTACTTCTTCTGATCGGTTCCATTCTGGGACTTGTGTATCTTGCTATAGTAAGAGCTCTGAGGGCCTGGTGATGGAGTTTCTCTTTGCATCTTGTCTCTATGGAGCCCTTTACTGGTTCTCCCACATAGATGAGATTTATAGTGTTTGTTCTCACTGGTAAGAGTCAGTAAATGAGTGGAAGGAAGGCATTGCAAAAGTTCTCAGGAATACTGAGTTTCACTTGTTATAGATCCCTAATACCTTCTGACTACAAATTCTTGTCTTCAGGTGCCACCCTTACTGATTTAATTGGCAGAAAAGAACACTGTGCATGAGATACATGAAAAAGAAAGGCCCAGCATTTGGGTTGTTGATGATGGTCCTCATCAGGGATTGGTCAAAAGTTAATTCCTGAAGGTTTCTTTTTGCTGACTCCTAGGTAATATAATCTCGTATAAGATCGAAGACATGGAGAGGGGGGAGGGGATTGTTGCTAACTGAGGTTGAAAAATAAAAGGATTGGATTAAAAGAAGTATTCATATGGTTTCCATTCAATGATAATGAGATCAGTGAAGGAGATCTTGAAAAATTTTAGCAAACTTCTAGGGACCAGGAGATCCACTTTGGAAAAAAATGCAGTAGTGATTCTCATACATATTCCAGTTTACATTTAAAAATATACACGTTTTACTACGTGGATGTTCAAAATCTTTATTTAAAATGCACTCAGATGATATGAGGATTTAGAGGATTTTCTCCTCTCTCTTTCTCAAGTACCATGCTTTACCTTATTTATTTTCCGTTTAGTGAGTAAGCTTATCTTACAAGCATGTTTTATCCCAAGGAAGAAAGAGATATATTCTATGTTTCTCACTAAATATCCTTCCCAAAGACCAAATCGATGTATGTTTTCCAACAGTTACTGCACATTCTTGTTTTTATTGCTGAAAAGATTTTGGCTGGAGTCTTTGAATTCTTATCTCCAGCCTGTTTACTGAATTTTCAGTCAGCTTTCCCAGGATTAAACTATCTTTCACTTTCAGAGATAGGCGCTATTAACCAGAGTTTCTTTCTACAGAATGTTGTTCCACGGTCATTGGTTGTACCAACAACAACCAAAATGAATGTATGGTTTGCTTTTAAAATTTTATCTTTCATTAGGTAATTCATGTGCTCACTTAAAAAAAAATAGGAAAGTGTAACAGCATAAAGAGCCAATTCATTCCCCCCCACCCCCCAAATCTAGCATGCATTTGTCCTCTCCAGAGACAACTGCTGAAAACAGGGCTGGTACATTCAGATAGATACCAAATAATAATTTTGAAGTTATTGTACATAATTTTGTAGGTAATAATCTATTTGAAAGAATAGTTTTAAATAGCACTCGCCATGTCTCAGGTGTTATATAGACACAGAGTCTCACTTAATAGAAAGAAAAAAGCAGTGAATGCATGCAAGATGGCCCCTCACATATGCCAGGTTTGGTTTGCTTTGGGTATGGTTTGTTAATGTTTGTTAATATCCCAAGCGTCTCTATTTTTGAGAAGAGAAAACTGAGATTTGGCATGATAACAGAAAGAGTAACTGGTAGGTTGGGGTTTCAAGGAGGGTCTATGGGGTATCAAAGGCCAGGCCCTCTTATTTAGAAAATGCTGAACGACTTCTCTTACACAAACTTTGGGATGGCAAGGTTTTTTGTTTGTTTGTTTTTGTTTGTTTGTTTGTTTGTTTTTTGCACTTGTCCCTATTTCAGAATTACTTCCCCATTGTTAACATTCTAATACCTAGAGTCAGTGAAGTTGAAGGAGGGGCTCTTGGTGACACAGACAGAGCCCATGGCTCACCCCTGCGCCCTTCCAATTGGATAGACTGTCTACATGACTGTCAACAAATGCAGTTTAAAAGAGAGTGATTTTTGAAAGAGAATGCCCATCTATTACGCAGTAGAGAGTAATCGTTAACACAGTCTAGATAGTCATCACTCTACCTCCCGTCCTACAGGCTTGTTGGGCCACATTTGATTAAAAACAAAAATGGGAATGTGGAGTCATGTAGGGTAGAGTCATTGGAGAGTTGATTCCAACTCTTGGAAGCGGTAAAGAAGAGGTTAAACTGGACCAGGAGGATTTTTGAAGTCTTTGGCTGGGAGGTTCCATTTGGAGAAAGGTGCAGGGGAGCCAGGGGTAGCCAGAGGAACAAGGCAAGTTCCCATTCCTTTGGATTTCTGATACTGAGCAGTTTGATTCTCACCTGAGGGCGCAGTCGGGCACCCCGGCTGGCGGATGGAAATATTAACGAGCAGAACTTGCCAGACCAGCGTCTGGAGAGGGTAGAGTGAAGCGCGGAAAGGACTGCGCGGCCCCTTTAAGTATTCGCGGGCCCGGGAGGAGAGGGAGGAAACTGGGAGCCGCGGGGACGGTGGGGAAACCCACAAGCGGTTGAAGCAGAGAAGCGGCAGCGTGAGAGCAGAAACTTCAGACGCTGCTGATCCCGGCGGAGCTCGGGTGAGCAGCGGCGGCCGTCGCTCCCACCCGCAGCAGCATCCTCCTCGCCCCTCTCCGCCACCCAGGGGAGGTCTAGGAGCTGCCTCTCTACGGCTACCGCGAGCCAGCGCTGCGGGCAGCTATCCTCAGAAGTTTGGGCTCCAGCGTCCCGGCCGCGGAGAGTTCGGGGTGCCCTGAGCGCGCGCCCCGGCGAGCGAGGGACCCGGGGCGATGGTGAGCGCTGCGCGGGGCTGGGGGCACCGGGGAGGCGCGCGTCTGTCCGCGGACCTGCTGCTGTCCCCAGTGCCCTCCTCATTCCCCAAGTGATGGGAACAAGGGCCGGCTCGGGCAACCACTGTCGCCGCACCGCCCCCTCGTTCGGCCCCAGCGCGCGGAGTCACCCAGGCACACCCCCAGCACCCTTTGCCCGTCCTCCGGAGCTGCTGCCGCTGCCTTGGCTGCCTTCCTCGCCGCCGCTGGTGGCCAGCTGTTGACTGGGCTAGACTGTGGACAGAGAAGCACTTTTTTTGGCCCTCCCTAAGCAGTTCTCACACCCCAAGTTTGCCGCTGCCGCGCCTGCCCTCGCCGCGGCGCTCGGGCGCACAGTGTGGGGGCGCGCGCCGGGAGGCTCGGCGAGACCCGGAGGCAGGAAACCGCACAACTGCTCTTCTGCCTCGGCTCTTTGTTGTTCGCTTTGGATGGTTCTTGGAAGTGGCCGAGCCCTCTCGGAAACCCCGGAGCCAGAGGAGGCAAACCTTGGAATTCTTAGTCTGCAAAGGGCTCTGAGGTATTGACAAACGTCCGGAAAGGTCGACAAGTAATTGCCCTAAAAACTCTTGGCGGATTGACCCACGTTGCTTATATTAAGCCTTTGTGTGTAGTGTGTGTGGTGTGTGGCTTCATAAATTTGGGGACCCCATTTCTACTCCCTCCTCTTGGCATGAGACTGTATGCAGGATCCACCCGAGGACAATGATCGCGGAGCCTGCCCACTTTTACCTCTTTGGATTAATATGTCTCTGTTCAGGTAACCTCGCGTCTTCTTTCTTCATTCACCCTTCATCTCCCTTGCACGCCCCTCCCCACTTTTCGGAATCAAACCCCGAACTGCGTTTTCTGCGACCTCTCCCTTCTAAGGCTGGAGGGGTTGGATCCATGTGAGGAGTTTTAGGCGAAAAGGTTCTTAGTTTGCACTTTGGGTCGGTCCTTTTCCCCCATCCCCCAAGACCCCTAAGCCTCATCGCGGACCTCGGCCTTTTGCCAAGTTCAGGGCACGCCCAGTCACTCTGGGCAAACGCACGGTCTGAGCTCTCGGGTGGGAGGAGGCAGCGGCTGGCGGTGAGCTTGGGGCCTTAGGATGAGCCAAAACGAGTTTCATCCTTCGGCTTCTTCCTTCGGAGAGGGAGAGGTGCGCCCGGGGAACTTGGGGCCCAGAGACCCGCCAGGATTCCTGAACCTGGTTGTGCCATTCGCCCCTCCTCTTCCGAGTACAAGGGGTTATTAGTAGTTGTTTTATGTAACCAAAGTCTGTAATTAAATTCGATTCCGAAGAAACTTCAGGAAATAACTCCTTCTTACGGTAGGATATCAACTAGCCATTCTGCCTGGCTGGATTTAGTAGGAAAACAGGCAGCTGCAATTATCTGAAGGGGAACAGTTCGTTGCCTGGGAATTTTCCTTGGCAAGGCTGAATTTAGGATTTTGGCGATTAATTAAATGGTACTGAAACTCTCTACATGACGTGTTGGAAGGATGCTGCAATGAGGTCCTTCTGACCAGTATACACTTAAAATAGTTTTCTTCAAACTCCCTAAGAAACTTTTGCTAAGGGTGAGCCACGACTCAACTTTTCTTTCTTTGCTTTTGGTAGATTCTGGTTTCAATCAAGGCTCCAATTTCAGGCCTTCACACACACACACACACACACACACACACACACTACACCTCAGGGGATTTTCTTATAGTCCAATACTGACCTTCAGGTTGCATCAGGGCTTATAACTTAGAGTCACTCAATGTTTGTGATTATGAAACAGTTTTGAAAAGTTGGTTTTAGCTTTTTGAGGTCCATGGATATGGTTTCTATTTTGACCAAAGATTTTACTTAAGTTAATGAAATATGAAAAAAAAATGCACATCAGCTAAACGATAGCAGATCCCTAAAAGAATTAGCCTACTGAATATGCTTCCTGACTACAAGGAACATTTGCAGCTAAACTAAGAACCTCAGTACATTATTATTCCTTTGAAGAAAACAGAAAACTGAAGTTTTCATACATTTCACAGGGTACTGAGGAATAGATTAAACCAACTCTTTGGGACTGACTCTCCTTACTTCCAGCTTCCCCTCTCTGTAATGTAGGTTTTTTTGTTTTGTTTTGTTTTGTTTTTTCTTAGTTTGCAGATCTGAGGGACTGAATAGTTTCCCCACCCCAAGCCCAGCCATGGATGCAAATCAGAAACATTAAGACCTGATCTCTCTATTTGTCTCCCTTTGCCGGGTCTCCCCTTAGTTTAATTTACAGCTTCAGATACCTTTGAGATTTTTTTGTTGATTCACCTTCTCAGTTAACGTTTATTCACATGTGTAAAGTGAGGTGTCAGTGTGATAAATGACTGGAGGGGCAGATTACTGAAGATAGGGGGATTAATGATCATTAGTCACTGTTTGAGCTGAGTTTGTATATGTTGGGACATTTTATCAGGTCTGTAGATTAAAGATAGGGTCACACTAATAGGGTATCACTGAAGGCTGGTCGCGTCAGTATGCAAATTCTGTCTTCACTTGGAGAAATATCCGGGGCGGGGGGGGGGGGGGGAGCATATGTGTACGGTCCTTTCAGATTTGATAATTTGATTAATTAGCATCTGAGATTTGTAGTTGAAATAGACAGGAGGCATTTCTGATCTTAGAGCTTAACTGATTTCTGGCTTTGCTTTTTTCCAATTTAATTTTCCATTTAAGTCACTGATGATTTTTAATAAGCTTGAGTTTTCCCCACAGGGTTGTCTGTCTGCTTCCTTTCCCAGGTTGCAGGGTAGAGGCATTCCTTGTGAGGGCCTTTTCTGAGGTTCAACCTGCCACACTTTATCATTCCTCTGATGATTTTCACTCCTGCCATGAATCTGAACTTGGGAGGCTGAATTGCTGGGCTGCTGGGGTGATTTCCTTACCGTGTGCTGTTCTAAAGCCACACTATTGATTTGAATAAAAATTCACAGAACTCAGATAAGTAACTAGAGTTGGGCGTGCTCAAGACACCTGGACAGGGAATGAATGAAGTTCTTGAAAGATTGTGTTTCATATCTTGCCTCAAGCCTAAGATCACAGTCTATCACTTGTTAATGGAGTGTACTTAAGAGAAATGTGGTAAGCTTAAATAAATCAAAGTGTACTGAGGAGTAAGGTACCTTCAACAAGATTTAACCTGTAAAAGTATCTATTGGTTTTCAGTTCTTTCTCTTCCTTTTCTTCTTCTTTTTTTTTTTTTAATCTGGATGCCAACCTAACAAAGTCCTATAGTTTTCTTCAAAAAACCCCAAAACTCCATTTTGATGTGTTGTTGTCATACGTGACATCAAATGTTCTTCTTCAGTTTGTGTTTGCTTTTTGTAGTCTTTTACTTATTAATCAAATGCTATAACTCTTACTATTCTAGGAAACAGATTTTAGAAAAAAATGGATAATCAGAAACTCCCTTTTTTTAAGGTGAATTTCCCTAGTGAGTTTTGATATATGAGTGTTCTTTTCTGTGGATAGCTAGACTTGGTGGAGGGGAGCAGTTGGGGTAGCAGGGAAGAAAAAGAATCTGTATGATCTCTCAGGGACTGATTCTAAACATTCTTTCCTGATAGACTTCCTCTCCTCAACTCCATTTTCTAAAACCTGATTTTAAGGAGAAAAAATAATTGACTTCCAGTTCAAATTTAGGATGGATCCAAATTTCACATAAAGTAAAAATTTGCAGTGCTGTCTTTCTTCCTTCTTTTTTTGGGGGGGGGGATTTTTTCTCTTGGGAAGATGGATATTTCTTAGATAAGTTATACTATGTGAGCCACTTACCTGGGTCTCTGGTCTTCTCCCACCCAAAACCTCCACACAAGATTCTTTGGCAATTCCAACAATTTCTTATTAGTTTTTTTAATAAACTCTTTGGCATTTAAGTACGCTTACCTGAATACTGTAAAATCCTTAAGTATCCTTATTTCTTGATAATGAGCCCTCTAACACTTAAGATATTCATGGTTAAAATCTGGAATAGAAAGTTGACCTGAAGTTTTCCCTTAGTCTTCACTATGACAAATGAAGTGTTCCTGTGTGAACTAAAGTGGTGTCGAATGCTAAATTTCAAACCTACAATGACAGTTATTTGTTTATTTTACATTGAGTAGATGTCTAAAATTAAAAATGCTGGTAACAGGGATATGATGGGGAGGAAACACGGAACGGCAGCTTGCCAGTGAAGATTATAAACGGTTGAGTCTTCATGTGTCGTCCAAGTTAATAAAAGATGCTAAGGTAATGCTTATTTTAATTTCTGGCCCTTTTAAAAATGTTTACTTTTTCAAAGAGTAATTGCCTTGCAGGCTTGATTTCTTATAGGAAAATAAAAGGAAATCAGAGTTTTTCTCCAATTTAAAATGAGACCTAAGGTAATCTGTGGAATAAATTAAGAAATTTGGTAATAAGAAAGAAAAAAAAAGTGAAACAGGAGCAGACGTCTAGAGAAGTATAGTAGAAAAAGATTCAGAAGTGAGCTAGTTTTAAAATATGGGAAGAGGGGCGCCTGGGTGGCTCAGTGGTAAAGCCTCTGCCTTCGGCTCAGATCATGATCCCAGGGTCCTGGGATCGAGCCCTGCATCGGGCTCTCTGCTCAGTGGGAAGCCTGCTTCCTCCTCTCTCTCTGCCTACTTGTGATCTCTGTCTGTCAAATAAATAAATAAAATCTTTAAAAAAAAAAAAATAAAATATGGGAAGAAGTGGAGTGGGAGCAGACAGAGCAGCCATATCTGACCACACCCTCTGACCACAAACAGAATGAAAAGCAAATCTGAGAAGTGGATTTCTGAAAATTTGATGTCAGTATGTACATTCCATATATGGCAACTATATAAAAAACTGAACATTTTGTATTTTAAAAAAGCCAATTTGAAACATTTAAATCTTTGATAAATTCAAAGAAGAGTTCTCTTAAGCCATGTTTAATGAAACTTTAGAATATTGACTACCTTGATTTATATAGAGGAGTGAAAAATTAAGTAGTTGTCTTCTACATCGTAACACTTTTGGTTAGAGGAGACCAGTGAAGTGAAAGAAGGAAATAATAAAGAAAAAAAAGAGCTTTGGGGTACCATAAGAAAGTCTACAATGACTAGTTCTATTGCCATGAAGACATGTTATCATTTATTGAATATTCACCCTTATCTTATCAATACTTATAAGGACCTGATGACACAGGTACTATTATTTTTTTTAAAGATTTTATTTATTTATTTGACAGACAGATCACAAGTAGGCAGAGAGGCAGGCAGAGAGAGGAAGGGAAGCAGGCTCCCTGCTGAGCAGAGAGCCCGATGCGGGACTCGATCCCAGGACCCTGGGATCATGATCTGAGCCGGAGGCAGAGGCTTTAACCTACTGAGCCACCCAGGCACCCCTCACAGGTACTATTATTAATAAAATATTACTTTATCCCTATTTTATATTTGTGGAAACTACATCATGGAGTGGTTAGGAGATATGGAAGTGCAAGAATTTGTACCAAGTTGATTCCAAAACTCTTAACCACCATGTACTCTCTCAGCTGAAAGAGAGAAATGAAAAATGTAAAAACAAAGATGATGGTTCAATAATTTTTCTTTTTTTAATGTTAAAACTCTTTCCAAAAAATACACCTAAAATAGACCATGGTTCCAAACACTTGAAAGTCTGGAAGGGAGGCATTTCTTTTCCTGCCATTAAGCAAATGGTCTTTACATTTTTAGATCACCAGGTAAGACAATCAATTCTTTACGTTGAACCAGTTCACATGAGCCTTTATCATGTCTGCCTTCTTGGGGGCATGCTTAAAAGACGTGACTGAACAGAAGTCAAAAGAGTGACTGCTGGTGACGCCGAAGCACCTAGATTCCAAGTCGTATTTTGGAAAATGAATGCCATTCTCATTCATGCACACTGAAAGATTTTGCTCAGAGTCCAAGGCAAATAATTGGCACTCATCAAGGAAGAGCCTGCAGAGAGACAAGCATTTCCCCTGGGGTCACTCTGCCCCTGTATGTTGGGCATGGGCTGGCAGTCATTTAGTGGTAGATGAGCCTTCTGCTTGACTGCTGTTCACAGATGACTCACTTCATGGTTACTGATCATGGAAGGGTTGAGCATTCATACCTGGTTGATCAGCTGGTTGGAAACTGCTTATGCATAGCCAATAAAGTGGCCATCCTGTGGAGATCAAAGACCACCTCCTTTCTTTACAATTCTGGATTAGCATGGTTTCCTTTCCCCCTTCTCCCTCCACCTTCAGCCCTTTCCTTCAATCTTGCTGTTGAAGAAGAGGGAAAGATTATCTGTAGTGTACTGGGAGATAGCTTTGATCTTCACTTCCTTGCCTTTCTCTCTCTCCTTGCTTTTTTTTTTTTTTTCTTTCTTTTCTTTCTTTTAACCATCCAAAGGCTATTTCTAACACTGGAAGGTGTCATGTTGCTTGCTTCATGGGAGATCTCAGTCCTATTTCCCCTCAGCCCAAACAGGCTGCTACAGATCCCCTTACTTCTGAGATTTTACTTGGCTTCCAAACATCTTATGACAATGTTGTTCCACCCACATAACAATATTTTGAACAGCTTGACTGTGCATATTTTTCTGAGTCCCTTCACCGAGAGAGGTGCCTCTGCAGTGTTCACAGCTGTCCATGGCTTAGAGCCGAAAAGGAGTATTTCTTTGGTTTGATTAATTTATCTTACTATTTAGGGAAGAATGTATAGAAGGCAAACAATTGGAGAAAGTGTTCTTCAGCCACTGGCATGATGCGGAATAGTCTGTAGGCTTAATGCCTGTCACCTAGTTTGACACTTAAACCAAGCGTTAAAAGCACCATCAATGGACACAAGCAAAGGTCAACAGAGCAGTGTGGTTCTGTTAAGTGGGAATATGTTCTTTTTATGTCAAGTGGTTGATTGGTATGTATACAGCATATAAGAAGAGTAGACTTGGATTCCTGATAATACCGTGTACTTGGGGAATCTATTTTTTTGTTCATGTTAGTTTTTTTTTTTTACTAGAAAACTTCTTTTTTAAAGCACTTCTGGCAGTAGCAGCTGCTGGTGACACTTTCTGAAAATGCTGTTGATTGGATTTCAGTAACTATCAAGTTCAAAGTATGGGCCACCTATGCCTGCGTTCAACTACTCTGTACATGGCCTGAGAACCAAAGACAGCTTAGCCACAGTCAGCCATGGCAGGAGCTTGGAGTCTTTGGAACTTTCCCCTAAAATTATCCACAGGAGATTCTTCTTGAGACTGTTGGACACCCAGTTTGTATCCCTAACACTGTGATTCTTCTTTCCTTGTCTATTCTTTGAATGTGAGGAAAAGTATTTTAAGAGAAATAAAATTGTCACATGGGACTGTTTAGTACTTTAAAAATCATTTTAGGTAAATGTTATCTCTTGATATAACTTAAAATTTCTATAAGCATAACAATACAATGTTTATATGACCATTAAGGTTCTGGTAGCATGTTATGTATGGTCATAATTCATGCACGATTATGGAAAAATACATCAACGTGTTAAACTCTTTCTTGGATGTTAGCCGAAGAGGAAACAGGGGTCCTGTTTTAGTGCCTCCCCTCTGATGTGACTGAAGCCCTTTTGTGTTATTAGCAATCCTAGGTGGAGTTTGAAAGGAAAATGGGGCCAAAGAATGAGAGAATGGGGCCACACTCATGCGTTTCGAGATCATTCGACATCATAAGGTGCTAATGAGTTATACTCAGTCTCATAATTTGATGTCCAAATTTAAATAGCCTGTACACTGATTATATTTCTGTCTTAGCCTGCGATGTCTTTTTCACTTTTCCAATGATGTACCAACCCTTAGTTTGGTTCAAAGTGTCTGCCTACGATCCCTTCCCTAGATAAGGGAATTTGAAAATGTATACTTTTTTAGTTTCAGGGTCTAAAGTGGATTTTGTTTACCCAGGCTTGCTTTAAAAGGCCGTCTTTGTTACTCTGAAGCCTCACTAAAATGGTGCTCACTCATGTAACAAAGTGAGTTAAGGCGCGTTTGTATGTGTTGAACACACACCTCTGGGTAGCTTTAAGGGACTTTAGTTGGGGGACGTCACTTTACTGTCTGCAGACCATTCAGATAGCAAGTTGTCTGAACAAAGCAAACAGACCTCTACAGGCTTTGGAAGAGAAACTCATTGGTTTTTCTCCCTCATCTTTGAAGAGAAGTGAAAATTTCCTTAGCAATCCGGTATCAAGTTTGGAACTTGGGAGTTGCTTAAATGAATGAACGTAGTAATGTATTGCCCAAACCTAATCATGTAGAAGGAAAATAGGAGTGTGTCAGAGCCTCCGGGTACTACGCAGAGAGGGGAGTCCTCCACTGATTACCAGTCTCTGAATTAGGCTAGAATAGAAACATCATGAGGGCAACTTTTAGTTAGGCTTAGTGTGGCCGGAGGGAAAACGAAATTCATTGCATCCATTGGGCTTTTCTCTATTATTGGTCATTCAGTTTGAGGAACTCATCATTTCCTAGGGTTTCATGTTCAAAATTATCCTTTCACCATTTTCCATTTGACATACTGACATATTTAATATGTTTTAAATATACATGGTTATTTAGTATATATATGTCCTGATGAGGGAAAAAAACTGATTAAGTAATTAAATGATGAATTGAGACAGTGTAGGGCCAGCTGCATACACTGAACCTGAAGGACTAGGGATCAATAATAGTAATAGTAATAATTGTAAAGCCGAAAATTTATAAAGTGTTTACTGTCTGTCCCCCAGAACGTGCTAACATGCCTTACCTTATTTAATACGACATTAGGAACGACGGCATTGCCATCATCCCTGTTTATCAATATGGAGAATGAGATTTAGAAAAGTTGGTTTCTCAATTGTGGTCAGTCAGCTAGTTGGGTAGAGTGAGGATTTGAAACGAGCATGTCTGAGCCAGAATTTTTGTTCTTCCCCATTGTACAGACACATTGCCCTATTCCTCTAAAAGGAAATGATTGTAGATGAAACCATATAAAATGTATACATAATAAGACTATCAAGTTTTGGTGGGTGTGGTGCTTTTTTGTGATGTAAGATTATGGTAGATTGTGCTGCCAAGCTTTTTTAGTTCCTTTTTAGATTTTTCTGGTCTCTCTGATTGTCTTTTCCTCTCTTCTGCTTGTCACATGATAACCCATAACAAAGAAAACATCCTGGTATAATACAGCACAGAAAATAGGGCGCCTGGGTGGCTCAGTGGGTTAAGCTGCTGCCTTCGGCTCAGGTCATGATCTCAGGGTCCTGGGATCGAGTCCCGCATCGGGCTCTCTGCTCATCAGGGAGCCTGCTTCCTCCTCTCTCTCTGCCTGCCTCTCTGTCTACTTGTGATCTCTTTCTGTCAAATAAATAAATAAATAAAATCTTCAAAAAAAAAAAATACAGCACAGAAAATAGAAACCTATAGGTCAGCGCCATAGCTTGGTTTGGTGGAATTCCATTGTGGAGTAAATTTGAGGTAGCGAGGGCTGCCTGGGTGGCTCAGTCAGTTAAGCCTCTGCCTTTGGCTCAGGTCATGACCCTGGGGTCCTGCAACAGGCTCCTTGCTCAGTGAGGAGCCTGCTTCTCCCTCTGCGTGCTGCTTCCCCTGCTCGTGCTCTTTCTCCCTGACAAATAAATAAATATTAAACATTTTTTTTGAGGTAGTAAAAACTGACTAAGGTTTGTGATAGCCCAATTGTCTAAGGAAATAGAAATCTCCTTATATATAGGGAAAAAATACTATCGCTGGCATCTAACTTCTCTAAGGAACTGGTGTTGAATTTTTTTTCTTTTTCTTTTTTTTTTTTTACTTTGAAGATAGATGGTTTACTTGATGATAAGTTGTTAGAGATAATAAGGTAACACAGATAATAAAAACACATTAAGCAGAAGCTTATTTAGAATCTGTGATTACTCTTCTTTTAAAGCTATATCCTTCTTATTTGACAAGTTTTGTAGAAAACAAAGAATGCAGCATTGGTTAGCAAGGTATCCGAGAATGAAACGTATCAAAAACAGTACTGTAGGGACGCCTGGGTGGCTCAGTTGGTCAAGCAGCTGCCTTTGGCTCAGGTCATGATCCCAGCGTCCTGGGATCGAGTCCCACATCGGGCTCCTTGCTCGGCGGGGAGCCTGCTTCTCCCTCTGCCTCTGCCTGCCATTCTGTCTGCCTGTGCTCGCTCTCTCTCTCTCTCTCTCATAAATAAATAAAATCTTAAAAAAAAAACCAGTACTGTAATAGTAACTTTTCAGAAGTAATGTAGTTGATTTTTAAAATATTATTTTATTTTTCTTACTCTTTTAAATATATATGTCTGACTAAGATTGTTCTATAATTTCTAAGGTATGGTTTTCTCAGTTGAGCTCGCGGGTCTTCCAGAGTTTTTGCCAAATGTGTAGATGACAGGTACGTTCATATTCTTCATTATTTCCGTAGGTTGTTACTTTACACAAGGCTTTAGGGAAGATGGAAGCTTTTCCTGCTTCCTTACTCTGTACTGCTAATCAAAATGGTATCATATTCAAAACCCTCCTTTATATGGGAGTTGGGGTCTTAGCGCTAAGGTTTTAACCTTTGTCTAAAGAAGTAGTCCATAGGGCGCCTGGGTGGCTCAGTGGGTTAAGCCGCTGCCTTCGGCTCAGGTCATGATCTCGGGGTCCTGGGATCGAGTCCCGCATCGGGCTCTCTGCTCGGCGGGGAGTCTGCTTCCCTCTCTCTCTCTCTCTCTCTCTCTCTGCCTGCCTCTCCGTCTACTTGTGATCTCTCTCTGTCAAATAAATAAATAAAATCTTAAAAAAAAAAAAAGTAGTCCATAAAACATTTATTTCTATAAACATACTCATTGCTTTGCAGTTTTACAGTTTGCTATTCATTTGTGTTTGCTAATACTATTTGTTTATTATTAGTGGGGCTTAATAACATCCTTTAATCCTCAGTAAACGATACACTATCAATCTTGATGACAACCAAAAATTATTATTAACCAGCTGTCAACTTTTGTTGCGATTAGACACTTTAAAGAATGTGGCAGACATACCTAATCATGTATAAGAACTTTTAATAAAAGATCTGGGCTGTGAACATATAGATAGGGAAATGAATGTTACATATGTCAGTGAATTGTTAGCAGTATATGAATGAAAGATGTTTGAGATGGTGAGAGAAGGGAGAAATGCCTTTTGGGAACTGACAGATTAAGGGGAATTATAAGGTCAAGGAAAACTTCCTGTAAAAAGTGGATTCCCAGAAAACGTTGAGAGAAAAAAATGGAGTATCTTGTTAGGTGAAAGGAAGTGTTTGAGAGGTGCATCCAGGAGTGTGATCTGAAAAACTGACAATTTACTTGAAGCGGTAAATTTTACAACAGTGCATGATTAGATTTTCACTTACGATGTCATATTTTACTATTTAGTAATTCCATACATTTGTTTCATTTACTTAATCAACCTTACTAGACAACAAAGTATTAAAAAAAAAAAAGCTTATTCCTTACACTTAAGATATCATTGATGAGGGGTGCCTGGGTGGCTTAGTGGGTTAAGCCTCTGCCTTTGGCTCAGGTCATGATCCCAGAGTCTTGGGATCAGGCCCCGCATCAGGCTCTCTGCTCAGCTGGAAGCCTGCATCCCCCTTTCCCTCTGCCTGCCTCTCTGCCTACTTGTGATCTCTCTCTCTCTGTCAAATAAATAAATAAAATCTTAAAAAAAAAAAGATATCATTGATGAATAGTTGATTACCATATAGGTAATTTAATAGAGGTATGTGTGACTGCTCTGGGAGCCTATGTATGGACTATAAAAAGCTTCACCAAGTGAACAAGTAGTATAAAATAAATGTAAGTGTGTTAATTGAATTCTTAGAGATTAGACATTTATTTTTTGGCATTTCCCTATGGATATCCATGTACAGATTAATAGATTTGGATATAATACTATGTGTATTATTGTTATTAACCCTCAGAGAATCATTAGAACATTAACTAACTCTTTGTGCATATGCCCTTTCTGCAGTCCCCAGAATGCATGGTCTTTATCCTACTCTTGTTACTTTCTGTGACAGGACCAATCTTCCCATAGTCTAGAAGATTCCATTTATAATTCTTATAAACATTTTTCTCATGTTAAGTTGAAGCCCAACTTCATTCCCTGTCTTACTGGCCCTGGTTTTATCCTCCAAAGCTACCCATGGTAAATCTAGTTCCCTTTCTACATGAAACTGTTTCAATATTCAAAGACTATTCTGTTCTTTCTACATCTGCTCTTCTCCAGGTACAGTTTCTTCCAATTCTCCTCCCTTGCTGAAGAGTCATTTCCCTTGGTTGTGCTGTTTTTGTTGTTATTTTTTTTTAAGATTTTATTTATTTATTTGACAGACAGAGATCACAAGAAGGCAGATAGGCAGGCAGGGACAGGAGGAAGCAGGCTCCATGCTGAGCAGAGAGCCCGATGCCCGATGCCGGGCTTGATCCCAGGACCCTGGGATCATGACCTGAGCCAAAGGCAGAGGCTTTTTAACCCACTGAGCCACCCAGGCGCCCCAGTTGTTACTGTTTTTATTAAATATTAGTTCTTGTCCCCAAGTGTAACATGAAGTTTGAGGAACTTAACCTTTTTTGTAGTTAAAAATGTGGATAGCTTTTAACTTTTTCCCAGTCTTCTTTCATTTTATCTAAAAGTTCTCTCAGCATTTCTGGGATGTGATGCCTTTCTGGATCAGGACATTTCAAACGTATTACGAAGCTAGATACTTACCTCCCCACCTTGATTTCCCACTAAACCAACTTAGAATGATACTTCCTGGTCAGAAGTCACAATTCTTGCCAGGGAAGAAAAACAAAATAGTTTTTGAGAGATTCTGTTTTTTCTTCTCTGATAGTATTTTGTGATGGTTGAAAATGGACATGCCTCCTCAGGGCTTGTGAGGAAGGTCCTGAGTTAGGTCTCAGGGATAATTGGCTGGATGATGCCATGGAGAGAGATGGGCCCAAGATAGACAGACTTCCAGAGTTTTCAAGAGAAGGCGTAAATCCATATGTTTAAGTAACACCTCCTAACTGATATATGGGAGCAATTGATATAATAATAATTATAAGCTAGATATTATAATAATAATATAATTATTAATTATAATATCAACACTTAATGATAATAATAACAATAATATGTCTCCACCCCACATGGGACCCCACAGGTCAACAGTTCGTGGCTTCAGTGTTACATTTTCCACCCCACATAGGACATAGTCCCACATAGGACTGACCTATCTGTTGCTGCTTATTCTTACTCTAGAAACATATAAGGGTACCCTCACTTTCTGTTAGCTTTGTTATTTTGGAAGCCTTCACTTTTCTGATGTTTGGCCTTCCTTCCTGTATTGTTACTAGTTAAATGGTTACATAATTGCTTATTTATTTAACCAAAAGCTTCTGCCTTTATTTAGAGCTATTTACATTTTACAAATTGTATTTGCTGAACCAGGCAAAATGATCAGTTTGACTGTTTATGTTTATTCTTTTGTCCTAAAGCTAACAAACAAAGAAGACAAACTGACAGGCCCTTTGATGAGCTCAGAGTCCCTGATGAACTGAATAAATAAATATGTCCTTGAATAAGAAGAGAAGTTATCAACACAGACAGTCTAAAGCTTTACTGATTGCTATTAAGAGGCACACCACTGTGCTGCATTTGAATTACAGGTTGGGAGCACACAGTAAGGGAATTTGAAGAAGTAATATAAAGAAAATTTAGGCTGTGGTTGCACTGCAGAGGAGCCTTTAAGTTCTGCAAGAATTTATCACAGATTCTTTCAAAAGTCTGGTTTCCCTTATTTTATTGTTTATAGATCATTAGCTATTGGACAGAAATCTCATCAAGAGAGAAGCTTAATCTAAAGGGTCAGAAATCATTGCCAGTTGAATATTAGCCAGAAATGAAAATGAAACATCTCTGCGATAATTTGTCAATGAAAAATGTTATTTAATTTACGAAACCCTGGCTTACGCACAGTTTTCAAGCACACATCTAGCATTTCCGTCAGGAGACCTTGTGCATAATTCATAAATGTTTCTGAGCTAACATTCGGAGGATCATTTGCTTAGGTGTTCAAGACATACTGCGAAGCTAAATACATATGAAGAAACTTCTGTTAACTCTTTAAAAAAAACCTGGTTGTTTCTTACCAAATCTAGGCAAAATGCTCCTTTATGTAGAAATTTCTGGTTTTCGTTATGTTTTACTCTAACGTGCGTGGGATTTCTTTCTGTCTTCAAACGACTCATCCGGTTGGAGGAATAGGGCCGAGTCCCACTGGGGATCATTAGGAGTATTACTCATGTTAGACATCTATCAGGGGCAGCCCTCCTCATGCTAAATTCTGGCCACAGCTCACAAATAATATGAGATGCTCACAGGCTCAAGGCAGGGAATAGCGTCTGAGTGGGAGAAGGTCAAGGCACGGGCAGGGGAAGAGGTCAGAAGCAGTAATGTGCCCTGAGCAAGGAGTGCTGATTCATTTGAAGCTGGAAACCGTCACCAGCAGTTCACTGTCCGCAGGGGAGGCATGTTTAAAGATGAGCTTTATTTTGATGCTCTGACAAAATGCCTTGGCAGTAGTAGATTCCTCATCACCTAAAAGGGTAGCCATGATTTCCATGCCTATATGGAGATTATTTCTATAGCTGGTAACTGCAGCCTTTAGAAGAACGTAATGAGGATATATTAATTAATTTGCCTAACACTGGTTGGTCTTTATTGCCCTTGTCCATAACTCTATTTCATTTCCCTATTTTCTTCCAAATAAAGATCCTTTCTTCCTTCTTTGTGAACCACAGAACCATTATGTTTGATTTATCTTCTCACGAGGAAGTACTTTGTGTTTAAGGTGTGTTGGTATTATTGATGTGATCATACGGTTCCTCTGCCTGATTAGGGTTCCCTGCCTGTGAGCCAGCTTCACCCAGGTGAAGAGCCTCTTACTCCTTCAGCTTTTCTAGATGCTCTTCCTCCATCAGGGAATGCTCTTTCTAGAGCCATTCCTTTCTCTCCTCCTTCCTCCTCTGCCTCCATTCCAATTCCTGTTTTCCCTGATGAATCAATACATGTGTCTCCTCCTCCAGGAAGCCTTAGCTACCCTTCCCACCCACCCAAGGTCGATTTGATGTCTTCCATGTCTATTTCTCCAGCACCCTATAAAAGGGTAGGCAACCTTGTTGGCGATCATACCGTATTGCGTTTACTTATCTAGGTCTCCTTTCCAACTACGAGGGTATCTGTCTAATTAACTATCACAACCAGCACATTCAATGAATTACTAAGTGATTCAGAACATAAAGTACTTTGCTTTGACAGGAGTTGTAAAAGGGATTAATACTCGTACTTCTTATTCTTGCATAAAGTTTTATTCTTCTTAGAAACAGAGAAGTGAACAGTTGGGAAGCAGAAACACCAGAATTACCAAATACCACAAATCTTTATCCCAGTGTTTGTTTATTTAAAAAAAAAAAAAAGACAAAAGTTTTCTGGAACATCTCGTGGTAGAAATGTTGTAAAGCACCAAATTCGGAAGTAGTGTATGAATGGGGGGCTCTTAATAGTTATATATTTACTGGATTCTACAAAATGGATTGGATAGGACTTTGAGTGTCTACCTTTGTTTGAATTTTACAGATTTTCATATGATTTTTCTATGGACTCACTATAGTATGGCAAGGGAAAAAACATGACTTGGATTTAGACGTGGTTGTTGCTAGCCCTGAATCTGCCACTACCTAGCTTTTTACCATGCAAGAGTGAGTTGGTTTTTTTCATCTCTAAAGTATGGGAATTGAAAAGTTGATATTTAGGCCACCACGAGAATTTCAGTTCTGTAGTTTTTAGCCAAGGAATAGTACAATGAACTGGATTATTTACCAGTGAGTTTTTCCTAGTCATTGTGTGCCTCTCAGTTGCATGTCGTGATTGCAAGGGTATGGGCTTCAGACCAGCCATGTCTCTTCGGTGGGTTATACGTCTCGCTTTTCAGTTTCTTTATCAATAAAGTGGAAATAATTTTGATAGCTGTTCCATACGGATGCTGTGAAGGTTAATTAAGTTAATGTATGTGAAGTGTTCAAAATGGTGTTTGACATGTTCTAACGTCTACTTAAGTGTGAATTATCGTGTTGCTTTTAGTATTAATTTGCTGATTGATAGTCTTTATCAGTATTTTTTTTTCTTTTAAAGAAACTACTTTATGATAGCTGCTTGGGATAGACCCTGAGTTACAAACCGGAAACATAAAGTTATCCCCTGCAAAGAATACAAACTTAAGACCTCTTGCCAGAGATTCAAAAAGCAACAAACAAACAAAAGCAGAAAAAGTGTGAAGTTTCTTAAGAGAAAATTCAGGGTTAATTTGACAGGTTGGAGACGGATTTCTGGGCAGAATGCCATGCCAATGTAATAGCCATTTCTGTCGAATAAAGCAAAAGATATTATTGTTTATATGGTACAAAAATGCCAACAATTAGAGGTTATAGCCTGTGGTTCCACCAACCCCCCAAACTTAAAAAAATGTTAATGCCTCTAAGAGGATTAAGAGATTTGCAATTTACTGTGAATTATTTTAATCAGATTATAGGTCCTCTTTTACTCGGAGTTCAACTTTTAGCACTTGGGGAATGGAAGTTTTCATTTGGCTGGTCGGATGGTGACACACTGGGAAGTGCCAAGGATGGAGAGAGATGAGCCCACGGAGATCCTGGAGTAATATGGCAGCCAGCCAGGGAGAGTGGAACTGGAAGGGAAGGTAGAGAAGTACCAGTAACAAACCTCTCACAGGTTAAACATGTTTTCTGAATCTAGAAACATTGTACCTGTCTCCCTTCTTTATATTTAAGTTCTTTGTTCAAGAAACCAAAAGTCAGATGAGAAACATTACTACTGTGGTACACAGAAGCTGATTTTTAGATGAGTCATGGACGTGGGCTTGGCAAAATGGGTGTTTTGTGGAATAATATGGGGAGTAAGATTTCAGCCTCCAGAGGAATTCGTTTATTTAACGAATAATTACTTATCCCATTCTCTGTGTCTGGCCGGCTGTGCTCTAATCTTGGTCCTAACTCTGCCTGTTTGAAAATGTAGCTAGGATTTATTGTCAACAGGAATATAGCCAGACATGCAGACATGGTAATGGACTGTTGTCAAGTTTTTACTCATAGTTTCCAAAAAACAGGAGGCACAGGTTGCCATGCAAGGCCACACTGGGAAGCAGCAGGTTGGATGGGAAGTAGAAGGAGGGAGAGGATAGCTCTGGGCAAAAGTCTTTTGTTGTTTTCATGAGAAAGGAGGAGTGAGGCAGGGTATGGAAGGCAAGCAGATTTCAGGGTGGATAGTTTCAATAATTTCTGCAGGCTGTGAGCCCCAGGAAGGTCCCTAGCTGTTCAGTGCCTGGACTTGGGGTGGTGTGAGCCAGAGAGAGGTGGCTCACTGTGTGGGCTCTGGATAGACGGGTTTGTATCTGAAAGGTGTGCTCTTCGGCAAGTAAAGTTTGCCACTCCTAGGAACTGACTAGCCTTGGGAGAGGCCGTGTTCACCAGGCAGCAAGGCCCCAGCTGCCACAGCATCAACAGCACAAAAAAATAAGAAAGTGTAGGTAATACATTGGTGAGGTATGTGATGTTGGTTATATCACTGCCGCTTTTCAAGCCTTAGTTTCCTCGTCTGTGAATTGGGTGTAGTAATGTTACCTACCTTGAAGCATTTTGAGATCAAAATGGAAAAAAGACATTATTTTTCTCAGAAGAAATATGTAACAAGTAGTGGAAGTTTAAAGTCCAAAAAGGTGATCGGGAAATGAACTCAGAGTTCAAACCAATACTGAGATTCTGAGATCGTGTGTGTGTGTGTGTGTGTGTTGATAAAATGAGATGAAATTGTGTGTCTGTTGATGGAGATAAGTTATAAATAAATGACAGTACAGCTTAGATTTTTCACTGAAGACATCATTTTAGTCTCAAAAGAGATCAAATTTGCATCTAGAACTTTCACTTCCAAGTCTTCAGACACAAAAATCTTAGGGATGTTATTTCATTTTATTTCTTCATATTTTCTGGTTAGAAAGCAACAGAATATTGGAGTGGGGTAGTTAATGCTGATTAAATACTGATGAATGAAACTAATATCAGAAGAACTTTGGAGAGGGTAGGGAAAGTTGTCTGCTCAAGGTTGCATGGCCAAAGGAACAGTCTATTTTGTAATATTGCTATTAGTTTGAGTGTGGGGCGATTCTGCCTTTATACTTTCTCTGTATTTAATCCCAGGCCAGTAATTCCAGTATGCCTGTCACAGCTGCTGGTTTGCCATGTGCTCCTGGTCACTTTTTAATTTTTTTTTTCCTTTCTCTTAGACCTTCTTAAAGGCACTGCATACTTTTATTCAAAGCACTTTGTCAACCTGACTATTAATTAGTGTCCATCTTTATTTAAATTCTGCTTTTTTCAGTAGTCTCACATCTCATGCCTGTTTTACAGAATTAGGTATCTCAATAGTTACCACACACATAGCACACCATGGGTACTCAGGAAATATTTGTTGAATGAACAGTCTCAACCGATCATTTTAGCATTCTAAAAACATTAAGTACATCTAATGAAAAAAAAATAAGTCTTCCCACAAAGGAACAATAAAATAAGACTATATTATTTAATATTTTAACTATCTTTTAGGTTTATTTTTTTCTATAAATGTACTAGTAAAGAATTTACAGCATTTAGGTTGGCCTTCAATATTGTTAGGGAGAGATTTGAATGTTTAACTGTTTCTTTTAGGAACAATTAAACATAATTACCGTGGGTAAGCTCTATCATTGAGGTTGTAGAGAAATATCTGAGAACCTCAGATTATTAAAAAAAGAAACTTAGGAAAACTTCCTTGTACCTTACTGAAACTCACTCATTAGAAGATGGGTATAAAACATACCATGAGCATAAGACACACCATGTAATAGTCTCATATTCTTTAAGAGATGTACTATTCAAAATAACTTCTACTGGGCACTGGCCATAGGTGAAAGACTTGCAGGCACTGGTGATATGAAGATGAATTTAGTTATGGTCCTTACATGCCAAATTCCTATCGCCTGATAACTGAGGAAGGTACATGCACAATAAAAAAAAAATGTATGTGGGGCGCCTGGGTGGCTCAGTGGGTTAAGCCACTGCCTTCTGCTCGGGTCATGATCTCAGGGTCCTGGGATCAAGTCCCGCGTCGGGCTCTCTGCTCTGCAGGGAGTCTGGCTCCTCCTCTCTCTCTCTCTGCCTGTCTCTCTGCCTACTTGTGATCTCTGTCTGTTAAATAAATAAATAAAATCTTTTAAAAAAAATTTACGTATATATAGAAACACAAATACATATATATAGATATATATGCAAGAAGGAAAAACGTTCTTCTATCTGAAGAATAATTGAAGTATATTTGACTATATCCTTTCCCCTGCTTGTTTGTCCATCAGATGAAACAGAAGAAACACTTACGTATAGGTAAAGAGAGGAGAGATTGTGTGGGATACCGAGGAACCCGAAATTGTTTGGAATTGCTTACTGATTGGGTACTCCTGAGGTTACACTGTGGTCAGAATATAAAGGTTCTTTTCCTCCATGCTCACTGTAATGAACTTCATTATGTAGAAAACCAGGAACGTTTCTCAGGTAGGGAAAAACTTGGTGGGTTAGAAAGCTTGTTCAACCAGTGGCATGGATGATGGATTGAACAACGGAATACCACAGGTAATGAGAAGACTTAGAAGACTCTCAATAAAGGGGAGAGATGATGGATAAAGACAGTGTTGATGGAAATAAAGGGAAAGATAAAGAGTTTTTGGATGGTGGAATGAATAGATAGACTTGGCAGAGTATATGCAAGATGGAGGGACTCCACGTGATACAGATGACTCTGTCAGCGACAGGAGCTCCAGTAATAATGGAGGAACAGTATGTGTAGAGGAAATACTATGATTTCTCCTTTCATGTGTTGAGTTTGCAATGCCAGTGGGTTGTCCACATGAGCACTCCACAGTGCCCGAAATGCTGAAAAATTCCATCGGGATTTTAAGAGAAGTATTTAAAGATAAAACTTTGGGAGACATTTTAGTGTAAGTGGTAAGAGAAGTTTCTCCGGTGAGAGGCTTGAGGTTGGTAAAAAAGGAGACAAGAGGGCAGGACCTAAAATAAGTTCACCTTGCCTGCTTTTGTTATTATTACTATCACTATTTCGATTACAATAATATGAGCCTGTACCTAAGGTTAGAGGCATGTATGATTAAAGAAGGGAGAATTAAAGGAAATGGTTGTTTCTGAGCCTGTTTAACAGTATCCGCCTCAATTTCGAACATATTTACGCTTTGATAAGTACATTGCAATTTCAATATAGGCTATTGATTTAGGAAAAAAACATGGGGTCTGGAGTAGATTCAAGTTATGATTCAATTCTACAAGTATCTGCTGAGTAATCACTATGTAACATTATTTGGGATAAACAGTGGCAGAGTAAAACAGTGATTTGGATGAAGCCCCAGTCCAGTGGACCCAATGTTGCATGAATGCTGATTTGATCTTAGATAAGTTTTGATCTTTGGAATTATAAGCTTTTCTACTTTTGAAATTAAAGTGTTAATTTGTGATCATTGTATATAGGTTCAAAGAGACTTTTTATAAACAAATGTGGCAAAAACAGGTTATGAAGAAAGATGTTTAAGGGCAGGTCTGTCATGAGGTGATTGAGGAAATTTTAAGCTCATGGAATCGCCAAGTGGGAAGGAAACCTCCGTCTGGCCCAATGTATACTAAGACAGAAATTTCTTTTATGTTCACAAATTAAGGCCTTCATGTTTCCCTTCTCTTATTTCCAGAGAGAAACCAGCCACTTAGCCCAGCACTGCTAAATGACTTGCTCTCTCCAAATGCTGTTGCTTCCTCCTCCTCTGCCTAATTAGTACTCAACACATCTGAGGCAGGTCAGACATCTTGTCTAGGAAGACATTTTGGACTCTTATCCCCTCCATCCTGCACCCAATTTTTTAGAAAAGGTTTTATTTATTTATTTGACACAGAGAGACTGTGAGAGGGGGGATAGAAGTGGGGGAGAGAGAGGGAGAAGCAGGCTTCCTGTTGAGCAGGGAGCCCAATGCAGGGCTCGATTCCAGGATCCTGGGATCATGACCTGAACCCAAGGCAGATGCTTAATGACTGAGCCCCCCAGGCACCCCCTGTCAACCAAATCCTTCAAGTCCAGGTGAACCGGCCCTTCCATGCACTGCTGTAATAGTGTATATGTCCTTTATAAGACTATAAATTATGCTGTGCTGTATTATCTGTTTGCTTCCATCGTCAGATTTTGAATAATTTGAGGGCAAGGAGACTTTCTTCTTAATGTATATATGCCTAGACCCAACACAGTGTCTTATACTTCAAATTTGTTTGCTGCATTTATTAAATAAACATTTAGAGACTTGGCCAAGGTGAAGCATAAAATCAGTGCTATTAGGTTCATTAGTTCACTTATTCAAGGCTTAGACTGGACGAGGTCTTGTACTAGGCACAAACCAAAATGAAAACGACACAATAGGATTTCTTGGGTTTTGTTTTTCGGCGGGGGCGAGTCCCTTACAGAATTATATGCCTTCAGAGAAATAATCAAACATTTTTTTTTTTTAAAAAAAAAAAAAAAAAAAAAAAAAAAACCAAACCTTTTAAACAAATTAATTCACAGTGATGTTGAGGAACATGTTTAAAATTATTCCCTACCTCCCCCAAGACAAAAATGTGGGATGGCTTATTCCTTTATTTTGGCAAAGTAGGAGTGAGACAAAGAGAAGACCCTATATCAATCAGTGTTTCTTAAGTTCGGCACCAAGAACATTTTGGGCCAGACGATTCCTTCTTTTGATGGCTTTCCTGTGCCTTATAAGATGTTTAGCAGTGTCTTTGGCCTGTGTCACTGGATGTCATAGTATCTCCCTAGTTTTGACATGCAAAATGTCTCCAGATACTGCCATGGCTCTTAGAGGGCATTGCCTCAAACTGAGAACCCCTGCTTTATATCTCCATGAAATTTTCCTCAAAAAGAGCCCATTTGGCCAAACTACCTTGAGGCAGATTAATATCTTTTTGCATATTAACCCATTTTTATATAAGTAATGCACAAAAAAATTCACGTCTGTGTGTATGCACACATAGTATTTTTTTCTTTATGACAAAATCTGTTGTAGGTATTTAGTGAACAAGCAACAACCTGTCATCCTGCCAATATGCATTTATGAAGTAATGAAGCTCGAAAGTTGTGTGAGTGTTTGTGTGGGTGTGGGTGTGTTAGTTATTGGCTCAGTTGAGCATATACTGTATTAATTTTTACTGAAAGTAGGTTTTTTTTAATACATCAAGAAAGTCATTGCTTGTAGACTATATTTACTAGTGGAAACTGGTCCACTCGCCTTCCATGGGGATGAGGTACTATAAGAAGAATCAGGCCGATGTGGTAGGGATTTGTGGGGAGGACTTTCGCTAGATAGAACAGTCAGGGAAAGATTTGAAGGGGAGACATTTGAATTCAGATCCAAAGGCTAAGAATGAATTCGAAAAATGATGGGGTAAGTGTATGCCAAGGTTGAGGCAGAAAGCGCTTGGTGAATTAGAGGAACAGAAAGGTCCATTGATCAATAGAGATTGTCGTCAAGTGTCATCACCCAATAGCCTCTTATGCCAATTTGCAGAGGTATTTGTTTTTTTCATATTGTTTTAAAAATTTCAAGCAACATTTCAAAACCCAGACATCTAGCTTCCCCTGAGAAGCTAGACAATCTGGTAACTTCAGAGTCTCGCTCCCATGTGGAAGCTGTCCCTTGCAGCTGGGTGGGGATGACCCCCCATAGGCACGTCTCCCCGATTTTCTGGGATCCCTCCCTCACACTGTGTGTGCTCAGGTCTGACTGCCCATTACCCTATTGATTGCCCTATTATGAACTACATGGCACTTTTCATTCTCTGATTTAAGGACTCCAAGGGCCTAGTGAGGACTTTTCTATTTCAAGTGGATTAAGATGGTAGCAAGCACACGAATGCCATGCTGTGCTGTAAAAGCTGAAAGGATTACACAGCGTGCTCTGGAAGTAGATTACAGAGGCAACAGTGGAAGTGCGGGGAACATTTCAGAGGATGCTGATGACTATGGGGGTGGATGGTGGCTTCCTCTAAGGTGGTACCAGGGCGACGGAAGGAAGTGGTCTAGGCCTCTGTTCTAGTTTCAGTTGCATGGTTCACGCCGACCTGAGTGACCAGCCCCTGGCTGGAGCACAGACCCCATGTATGACAGGAACAGCGCTCCCTGGACTTGTGCCATACTGTAGCAGTCTTGAAGGAAGGATTTGAGAAAGAAATCCAAATGTACAAATGAAAGATCTCACGGGTTTGCCTTGTGTAGGAAGCAACGGTAGTTAGGGAAAGAAAATAATATCATTAATCACCCAACTCTGATTTGGATCATCTCCGTTTAGTTACCAAAGAAATAATTTATGTATTAAAAGTATAAGGCGCCCTGTGTAAGACAACAGAACAGACACTTCTGGGTTTCAGTGTACAGCAGTCATTATTTTCCATCTGGTTCTCTAAACAAGTGCCATATGAAAAGTGTCCTGGTGGCTTGAATGTATGGATTCATGTCTGTGAGGTATTTATAAACACACAATGTGAATTCTTGCCCCTTCTAGCATTTTAATGGTTTCACATTAGATGGAGGGTCATTATACTTTTCACTGAGACAGTGAAGGGTGATTAACTCCGTCTGGGTTCAACCAGTGTAATTTTAGAGGCTACAAATATTGTTCCAAGTCAGGTTAAGGTTTAAGGGTGAAAGTATAGTGAAGCTTGACTGAATGACTTTTACAGCATCGAGTTAATGTACACAAACAAAGAAACTCTTGTTTTCTTTCCATTATGAGTGTGGAGAACAAACGACTTGCTTGTTATAGAGAGGAAAATGTGAAAATTAGGTTGGTCTACAATAAAATCCGTGCTGTGTGAACCCATTTACTCGGTGTTTTGAATTGCAAGTTCTTTTTAAAGCCCCGTTTAACCTTGTTGCGATTCAGAGACTTTACACCCAGAATGCATGGCTTTTGTTGAGATAAGACTATCCTAACAAATGGCACCAACAGACTTACTATCTTTTACATAAAGAAGGCAATTTACCACCATAAAATACACTAGCACCCTCTTAGAAGGGAAAATTGCCTTCTTCTCTCCACTCACTGTTTTTAATAGATCCAGCTACCCCCAAATGCTTCCATTTCTCTCTATTTCTCCCAGTAAGTACTTTAGGTAATTCAATATAGTCTTTTCGTTTTCACTAGTTGGATTCAAATCATGGAGACTGGATTTCAGTTAAAGAAGGGAGGTTGAGGGTAGAAGGTTGGTTATTAGGACTCAGGAATGGGATTAGCAGGCTAAAGCTTCCTTTCAAAGCTGTGTTTAGTATTTTCATCCATCGTAAAGACAGATTTAGAAATGAAGTCTGACAGTTATGAGGACCAGTTCTGCTTAAAAGACTAGATATTTTGAGGCTGCTCCATGGAACTTAAGTGCTGGAAACTATAATACCCTGGACATCAAGAAAAAAAAAAAAATCCTAATATGTAATAAATGAGCCACTCTCTCCTCCTTTAGTATTGAACATTTTTTACTTATAGCTTTTGCTTTGGTTTGAATTTCCATCAAAATATGACAGGATTTTGTGGGAACAAACATTTTGACTTAACAGATTTTAGATGTAAACTTTAAAGAATTTAGAGAACATTTTGTTTTTACAGAAGTAGAAGAGATTTGACTAGAGTTTCTGGAAAAAAAACTCAGAGGAATTAATAACAACAGGCAAAGTAAATAAATTTCATTTGGGCTAACTGATCCTTTAAAAAACATAGCAGCCTTGGTCTGACATCATTCAAGTTGTAAAGGTTGCTGTGAGATGCTTGGGTCTAGTCCCTGAGGTCACAGCAGAAGTGCAAAGGTCAAGGCTTACACTTAGCCTTGTGTCAACAGCGTCATGCCCTAATAAGTCTAAGAACTGACTTGACTGGGTTCAACTCCATATACAAGTATATTATACTCTTACCTGAACTTAAATGAGGAAGTGAATAAATGCAGACTTTTAGGCCTTTGTGTTGTTATCTAGACTTGACTCAAATTCAAACAATTAACAACTACGAAGGAGAAGAATAAATTATCCTTAAAATACACCTCTCTCAGGATGAGAGTATGCTTATGAAATCTTTTTCTTGTTGTTCTTAGAATCATTTTTTAAAATTCGTGTGTGTGTTTGTGAATGTACCCCTGAGTGTTTTCTTAAAATCATTCTTTTTATGCACACACACACACACACACACACGATGGAACATGCTTGATTCATGAGCATGAACTGATTTCAGTTTATTTGGTTTGAATTCAGGCCTCCTGTGTCAGAGATAATTTACTGATGACACTGATGACTTTAAATTTTGTTGGGTTTTTTAATGATGGAGATTAGTAGAAGAGAATTTCTCCCACCTAAGCTCTTCCCTTCAGGCTGTTTGAGGTATCTTCAGGTAATCATGACCTTGGGAACCAAGGAATGTACCAGGGAAATGGCATGTGGAGGTTGGCTTAGGCACCTGGAGCCAGGATTTGGGATCATCTTCACCGGAGACATGCTGGTGAGCGTTGGATGCCTGAACAACATAATGGCTATTAGGAAGGAGTATTCCCGCCACGTTCTTTGTCAAATAAATTTACTCTTATACCCATCAGTGGAAACTGCACTACAGGAGCAATCCACCATTCCAATCTGGGCTGTTTTCTCCAACCCTACTGAACAGTCTTCATTTTTAATTTTAGCCATGATTTTAAATTTAGTTGTAATTTTAATCTCCACAAACATGCTCTTGTTTTCTAATTATTCCTTTTTCATAACATTACTTTTCTTGTTTTGTGGATGTAATCACTTCCTGAATATTCCCGAGTTTACTCAGAAATTGGAGTTTATGGTTAGTCTTTCCCCCTGGTTTCTGTGATGCTTGAGTTATCTTAATTTCCTCTGGAGTCAATTTTTATTTTCTTAATTTTGGCCTCTCCACCTCATTCTGTAGCTTTTTTGTATGTCTGAGAATCCTTCCTACAGAAAAAGGGACTGCATAGTTAATGAATGCAACGCCTCTGAGTTACAACTGAGTATTACTTGGGAATCTCACTCTGAGTTCTGTGTGAGATAAGTAAAAGGGAGACTTTGCTTTGGGGTGGGGAGTGAAGTGAGGGAGCAGTTAGGAAGCCAGCTGTAGACTATAGGAGCGCTCAAATTAAAGGATTATGTGAGGTTTCACCTGATAGGTTGTTCAGTGTCACTGGAAAGGGTCAGCTCTTGTTGCTGGAGGTAAAGGCCAGCTGCCTGCTTTTGCCTGCATTTGGGAAGGAGGGGGTTTCAAGTGAAAGAGTTGCCCTCCTAAAGACCTTTATTTAATTAATCCCCCTTTCTTAAATGTCCTTTTTCACGGCCAGCTTCCACAGTACCTGCTGCCTGGGTCTTGATTTCCAAGGGCTGTCTCTGCAGACTGACACGTTTTCTAGAGTTACCTTATGGATTTTAAGGTGCAACTCTATTTGATTCCTGAACACATTCTCATTCTTTCTCTCGTCTCCAGAAGTGTGTTCATTGGTGTTCTCAGTCCCTCTAACCCATCTCAGAACTTTTGTGTCAGTGGCTTCAGTGGAGTGGAGTGGAGGCCATTGTGTGTGCTGGATCTGCCATTTCAGTCAGTTGCTAATACTATGCGTAATATAATGCATATTTAGATTTTTAATGTAAATTATTGCTTGTAATAACAACACAGTTGGTTGGAATATAGTGTTAGTATTTCCATAGTGATTTATTAGAACTGAAATGAAACAAGCACAAACGGATTCCTATTGTAAAAGCAATTCGGAGGACATTTATTTTAACTATGCATGCAAGTTTATATTTGCCATTATTTGATTGCTTAATCAAAGAGATTAACTTATAAATAGTTAAATTCAGGATCAATTTCTCTTACTATTCTTTTATTCATTCAATAGAAAGCTGTGGAACTTGGGAGTGCTAGTTACTGCAGATGTTACTTGATATATAATATTTTTAGCTTTACATAAATAATTTGTGTTTTAATACTTAATGAATTTAATTAAAGGGCAAAAATTGGCAGTGAGGTTTGAGAAAGAATATAAATAACTTTCCTCATATTAGAGTGAGCTAAATGTACATTTGGAAGGGGTAGGGAGATGTTTACCATTTTGTCTATGAATTCCCCTGAGCCAATTATATCACTTGTAAATAACCATTCTGTAAGTGTATATTGAAAATATGAATGCAATTCCATTGCTTTGTTACTACCTAGGTATTAGTGCTATTCTCATTTTTAGTTTTACTTTTATTTAGCTAGAAAAGAAAACCGGAGTGCCTGGCTGGCTCAGTTGGTGGAGCTATGTGACTCTTGATTTTGGGGTTGTGGGTTTGAGCCCCACATCGAGAGAGGACAGATTCTTTAAAAAAAAAAAAAAAAGAGAGAGAGAGAGAAAGAAAACTGACTTATTTGCCAGAAAACTGACTCAGATTTACTAAAATGTACACTTACGTGTGGCGTAGTAAACTTTTGGCAGGGGCCTTCTGCAGCTTTCTTGTTTAAATGCTGGTAGAGGAAATACACAACTTATAAAATTCTGAAATATTTGCTGAAAAGTCATTTCTTCATGTTTTTATGTATTCAGCTTGACTGAAATGGCATATTGCCAATCAGAAATGACTGTAAGAGAATTAAGGGGGGGAATCTAAAGTGTCAGAAAAATATATAATGTATTAAATATTTTCTTAAGAAACTTGAAAAAAGGCATTATCTAGTTCAAAAGGGAGAAATCCAATGTTGGCAGATAATTTCTCCTTTCTTTTCTTTTTTTTTTCTGTAGTGGTTATTGCTATTATCAAATACCATAAAAGTATAAACATTTTTAAACAAAAGACAAATACTTTTTTTTTTAATACTCATTATGCATTAACTTTTATTTTGGTTTTCTGTAATAGAATTAGGCTTCCACTTAAAGCATTACATTCGTTTATAATTAAACAATCTAAAAGGTAACTTTTTTAGAAGACACATTAGATTTTTTTAAAGTAAATTAGAGAATAATCAACAGTGATGATTAATTTATACAACAGAAGGTGAACCCAGGCAGCTGCTTTCTGTTTCCATACCCCCTGAGGCAGCTAAAACCCAGTGTTACAGCCTGAAAAAAAACAAGGTTTGTTTTTTTTTTTTAAAGAGAAATCTGTTTTTTGAAGCTCTTACCTCTGCATCATTTTTCTTTGTATGTAATAAAAAAATATGCACTACTTTTCTCGTAACTCAAGAAATATGATCTATGATCTTTCCATACCAATGTCTTTCCTAGGGACCATAATTTGACCATTATCCAGCTATCATCTACTTCCATCATTTTCTTTGCAAACTAATTGCCTGACAATTTAGATGAAATGTAACTTTAAAAGAACTTTAAACTTTAAAGGAAATAGACAAGAAGAATAAACCTTGTAACAATCACAAAACAAAAAAGAGTTTTAGGGTTGTAAATCCATCAGTGACAAAAGTAATATAGCAAAGACTGTAGTTTAAAATGGGTGATTTAAAAATCTAATTTGTACAAATATTTTTTTTTCCTTCCTGAAATATGTCAGTGATTATCTTGGACCCAGTTATGTTTCATGCTTCCAGCAGGTGGAGATAAAAGGTTTCAGTCAATGATGCTAGTAATAATGGAGTGTCCTATGAGGAAAAAAGACCACAAAAATGGGAGACTCTGGGATTACATTTGTAGAAGTTAGAGCAGGCAGCACTCTTTTTCTATCTTCACAGCTTGTTTGCTTCCAATTTTGGCTAATTAAAATGAATGTTTACCCAAACTGGACCAAATAGAAGAGTCTGCCAGTCTTACGAGATAAACACAATTACCTTCACAAAAAGTTGCCGTTCAGTACTTAGCTCTGTTTAATGGATATGAAAACTCTGACAAAAAGGGAACTTAGCAGTAAATTACAAACATATGAGAAAAATACACAGACAGCAAGATTCAAAATTTCACTCTCGAGGAATAGCATTTGGACAGTTTGTTCTTCATATGCTCACAGTTTTCCCCCAAGGTTTATTTTAGTTTCCTTGATGCTAAAGAAGACATTGCAGTATCTATCTACTTACCAAATTTTATAAATAGACTATGCAGGCTGTGTAGAAATGAATGTGAGTTCCCTTGTCATCTTAGTTGATCATTTATTCAGTATGCATCTTTGGATACCATTCTACATATTTAGTGACTTTACGTATATAATATTTTTATAGCATGACTCTTGTCCCCAAGGACCTTTAATGAAGGCTGGTCCCAGAGAGAATTAAAATATTTGAAACTATAAATGTTTTAACAAGATCCCACTTAATTTCTTAGAAAACAAATAGCTACCCAAAGAGAGGCTTTCTAGTCTACCTCAGAGGCCACAGGATTTATCACCCAGCAGTTATCTTTTCTTTATTCTCATGCCCTCCATTTCATTACCAATAGAATTTTGTGAGGGGTAAGAGTTATCTCTCCCCAATCTGTCATGATGTGTTGTTTCATTTACTTTATTGGGGTTTTGTGTGGTACGGTTGCTTAAGTTTGCACTATAGATAGCTCTAAGGGAAATATATAGATGAAATATTTATCTCTCTATAATAGATAATATTTAATATATAATATGCAGAGAAATGTACATAATATGAAATGATATAATATGTTAGTTATTTCTAATTTTCTTTCTCTTTTCTTCCCATCTCCTCACCCTGTGCTGTGGCAAGAACAAAAGAAAGCAGCTTTGTTCCTTCCAAACATTCAGAGTACTTTATCATGTTTTGGGGGAAGAGGTTAACATTCTGAAACACTGCTGTGTTTTATTGCCAGTAAATGTTTTTACTCACTAGTGAAAAGTTTGTAAATAGGCACTGTTTAAGAAAACAAAGAGATAATAAGTACTCAGACTTTTCCCTTCAAATTCTCTATACCTAGGAAAATGCATTGGTGATCTCAGCCCTTGTGAACAATAATTGGGATCACAAAACCACTACTCATCATTCAGCGTGCCTGGCATAATTAGCGTCTTGGACTCAAAGGAGAGAAGGCCTGTTTAGAATAGAGGGGAAAGCTTTTTCTTCCCCCCCTCCTTATTCCCTGTTATTCAGAACCAAGACTGCATGCATCCCAAAAGGCCAGGGTTGCAGCTGAACAAGTAGTTGCTTCTATATGTGTTCTGTAAAAGAAATGCTTTCTCTGATGTGCCATTTGGAAGGCACGCCATTAAAAGTCCAAAAGAAGAGTAGAGTTTGTGAGCCAAACCGATGGTTGGGAAAATGCTTCTGTCCGTCCAGGAGAGGCACGGAGTGCCGAACCATCACGGGGGCCCGCATTTGCACAGTTTGGGATACATGAGTCGCTGTCATTGAACACTTCTGCCCTGGTGAATGGTGTAGATTACAGAGGGATTGGAGAGGCAGGATTTGGCCAGCATGGATGACTGCTTAGCGCCCGAAACTTAGAAGGGCTGGGTTTTCTTCTTTCTTTCCTCATTGAATGCTGCCCTAGAAGTATATAACCTATGCTGCTCGAAATTGCTAGCAACCCAAGCATATTAGAATATACGTTAACCAACAAATGGTGAGAAATGCCCCTTTTTTAGAGCCCTTTCGCTGAGATAGCCAGCCAGGCAGTCCCTTTTGGTTCAAAGCGACATCAACGGGGTTCTTGTTTTCTTGGATCTTCCTGTGAACTCTGTCTCTGATTACCCTCTTATTTAGGCTCCTTCTGGCTTTGGAGAAGATGGCATGCCATAAGCCTTGTGCTCTTCTCTGAACAAGCTTTTTGCTGATGTCTTTGGCACGATCATGTTACCAGTTCAAGGTTTGATCCTGGACTCTCTGCTGTCCTTCCTTCTTTTCACTGTTAGTGTTGTCCCATCCCTGTCACTGGAATCTTTTTTTTTTTTTTTTAAGATTTTATTTATTTATTTGACAGAGAGAAATCACAAGTTAGGCAGAGAGGCAGGCAGAGAGAGAGAGAGGGGGGGAAGCAGGCTCCCCGCTGAGCAGAGAGCCCGATGTGGGGCTCGATCCCAGGACCCTGGGATCATGACCTGAGCCGAAGGCAGAGGCTTTAACCCACTGAGCCACCCAGATGCCCCAACCTGTCACTGGAATCTTAACTGTGTGGAACTCATGCCTGAGTAGGTGGAATTTCCCTAACTTCTTAGCAGCATAGATTTCGCAGGCTTTGTCTGAAATCCCGTCTTTGTTGCTGCCTGCAAATCTTCTTTTGAATGCGCCATACAAATAATAGTTTAAAATAATAATCGAAACAGGGCAAAACAAACAGGAAAAACTTAACTATGTCTTTGAGGTGGTTGCCCTGGACATTTGACAGTTTTGGATGTTATAACTGGAGGTGTTTTGGCATTGAGTGAGCAGAAGCGAATGATGTTGCCAAACATCCCATAATACTTAGGATAGCCCCTCAAAGCACAGAATGATCCCGCGCTAAGTGTCCATTTGAGGCAAGTTTGAGAAACCTTGCTGTGCGATAAAATTATTTCTCCTCCCCATTCAATCTTTACCCCTTTAAAAAATTGTCTCTTATACTACCACTTCCTTTCACTTTTCGGACCAAGATTGGTGTAGTCACCTGTGGAGTGTAATCTGTTAACCAGCTGGTTTGAGTGGTCCATTTTTCCTCATCCTCATAGAAACAGGGACCAAGAACAGAGATCGGGGAAAACTAATTTGGGGGCAGAGAAGAAGACCGGGGCCTGTACTGGGCTCATGCATCCAGGAGCTCTGAGAGACAAACATGCATAGAAAAACACATGATGGAAATGCACAGGGTGATCCTGAGCAGAGAAAGACAAATGCTACATGATGTTGCTTATATGTAGATTCTACAAAAAGCTGAACTCAGGGGCTCCCGGGTGGCTCATTTGGTTAAGCGTCTCACTCTTGATTCGGCTCAGATCATGATGTCAGGGTTGTGAGATCAAGCCTGTCATCAGCATGGACGATCCCGGCTTGGGATTCTCTCTCTCCCTCTCCCTCTCCAAAAGCTGAACTAGAAACAGGGGGTACAATGATGGTTACCAGGGGCTGGGAGGTGGGAGAATTGAAGAGATGCTTTTTGTTTGTTTGTTTGTTTGTTTGTTTGGGGGGAAATGTTTTTGAACGGTACAGACTTTGCAACTAGTAGATAAAAACATTAAAAACATGTGGGATATCCGTGCACAGCACAGTGATTATAGTCAGCAATACTTTGTTGTAAATGTCTAAGTTGCTAAGAGACTAGATCTTAATTGTTCTCACCACAGAAGAAAGAATTCTGTGAAGTGAGAGAGATGTTAGCCTAGCCCTGGGATGGTGATCATATTGCAGTATATAAATGTATCAAATCAATACACTGAATACCTTAAACTTACACAATGCTATATGTCAATTATATCGTGATTAAAAAAACAAAACAAAAATGATGGTCTTAGAAAGTACCAAAAGATTTTAATGCCTTTTACATTTACAAGGTCACTTAGAGTTAATCTTTTTTTCAGTATAATTATTACTCATGTCTATATACTTCTCACCACATTCTTTTGTAAACCCGATGTTTATACAAACAGACTCCTGACTTGCTTCCTTCCCTCCAACCTCTCTTTTCTTGATTTACCTTCTGAATCATCTCAGCTGTGCTTTGGGAAAGGTGAGTTTAGCGGTGATTCCTGATTTTCCTAATCTCATGAATCAGCATAGAATAATGGTAGACAGCACTGACTCTGGAGTCAGACTGACACCTTTCCCCTTTCGGGAAAATGAATCTGTAAAATCATCGTCATCATCATTGCAGTCCACTTAGAAAGTTATTGGAAGAATAAAGTGATATACTATAAAGAAAGGGGCACCTGGGCGGCTCAGTGTCTGCCTTCAGCTCAGGTCATGATCTCCGGGTCCTGGGATCGAGAGCCCCTCATTGGGGCTCTCTGCTCAGCAGGGAGCCTGCTTCTCTCCCTTCTCCACCGCCCTGCCTGCTTGTGATCTCTGTCTGTCAAATAAATAAATACACTGTTAAAAAAAATTAATAAAGCATAACACAGTACCTGCTACAGATCTTTGATAATTTATTACTTATATTTTTCTCATTGTTATTAACATTTTTATTGTTAGGCGTTGATAATACACATGCATGGTATGGATTCTCCTAACTTTATGTTTCTGTGTTTCCCCTTATTGGAGTTTGCCAGCTCCAGATTATGAGCTGCTTGTATCAACTTGGGGACAACTGCTCTTAAAATTTTCTCCTTAAAGGTTTTTCTTTTGTTCTTTTCAGTCTACTTACTAGGGTCTTCACACCCCTATCCAAGATTTAACTCAAGATGTTACTGACTTCCCAGTTATTTAAATACTCAGATACTTCTATTCATATTTGATGTTGTTTCCATATCTTTACCCCTTTCTTTCTCCTCATCTGTATGTTCCTTCATATTAAAGATTAGGGTTTTTTGTGTGTTTTTTTTGCTCAACTTTTTGTAATTTCCTATATTATTCAATCAATGAAAAAAGGCTACAGCATGAGTTCTGAAAGATGACTCTCCCTTTTCATTATCTTGAGTTTGAGTATTTGAATCTTGTGGCAATTTGAATAAAAAATGCTTTTTTGATTAGCATTCATATCAAATGTCCTGACCTCTGGGATTAAGAAACAGATTCTGTAAATGTCTTCCAGGGTTCTTTGTGTTTTCGTTTAAGAATGAAGAAGGAAAGATAGTGTACGTGGTAATTTAGTTTAAAAATTGTTTCTTTGTTCCTGTGAGGAAATTGGCCCGTGGATGTGTATGGCGGCATAGGTGATAAGGTGGAAAGAAGGGAGAGATGTAAATTTGCCTTTTAGTTGCTACTTTTTAATTTCAAATTTTCCTACATCAGTCATTTGATTCTGATAACTGTGATTAGTGTATTGAAACCTTTCAAAGTGACCTCAACTGCTTTTCTTATCTAAAAATGTAAAATCTGCAAATAGATAACCATTGAGCTCTCTCTCACTTGGAACTTGATAGAAAAGCTCAACGTTCTCTGTGTAAATGCTTTCAAGTCTATGATATTTTCATAACTTTAAAGTAAAAATCAGTTTTAAAAAAATCGAGTTACTATCATTTGTGTGTGTAGGCCATGTGCTTATAGATGTTTATAATGATTAAAAAACGCTCAGTATTTGACTGCTTTAGTGGGTAGAGGGGAAGGGGAAGTTGTTTATTGAGTATAGGATTCAGTTTTGCAAGATGGAAAAGTTCTGGAGATGTTTCAGAAAAAAAATGTGAATATACTTAAAAAAAACCACTGAAATGTATTTTTAAAAATGGTTAAGATCATATATTTCATATTATATTTTTTTAAGATAAAGCTCAATATTGAATCTTGGCAAAAATGCTATTGCTTATTGAATTTTTTTGTAGCAGAGGTGGGGCATCTCTTATTTGTTTAAGAAGTTGATATGTAGTCATCGAAGGGTGAGATGGTAATAGGACCTACCTCATTATTGTGGGGAGATTTAGATGAGATATTTTGTGTGAAGTGCTTGACATAGTGTAGCTCTTTATAAATGTGGAACCATGGCTATTGTACAGAGTACAATAAAGTGAACTCTAATCTGCTGTGATTTATTTACTTGTATAGAATGCCATAATAATTAATTGCACATACGCAATGCCTAATTACAGGTTATGTGTACTTGGACAATTTAAATTCCTTACCCTCTCTGTGCTCATGAGGTTTTTCACTTCCATATGGATAAAGCAGTAAGATCTGTTTCATACGATTGTTGAAAGGATTGACTAAGTTAATACAAAAAGCACACATACTCTGTTTTATGTAAGTGTCATTATTATGTTTGGTAAAATAGAAGGTAATGATAGTTTGGATGTTAGTGGGTTTATAGTTTAAAGTAATATGTATTTTAAACTCACTAATTACTCCCAATTACTGTTTCTTTTTATTTAATATGATCTCCCTGGAAGGGTCATTTTAAAGCTGTATCTGCACATTCCCACAGACTGAAGTGTGTTTTGAGGCAGTTTCTAGAATTACCTGTAACTCAGCAGAGGTGGGGGGTGGGGGGCAGTGGGGGGCGGCTGGGAGGGACTCCGAAGAAGCTAAGTTCTCTCCAGTGAGGCAAGTTTTTTAACTGTGTATCTTTCCGCAGTTGCTGCAAATCCTAGTTCTTGTTATGATGTTTGTTTCAGGTGAACTCTAGGCTACAGAAAGTGTGCATGCAAGACCTTAGCGTAAATATAGTCAAGAAGTTTAGATTTTTGAAATAAGAGATATTCCTCTGTTGGAAACGAATCCTTATCTGTTTGCATTTAGGGCTTTTAGAGATTCTGGTGTATCTTCAAAAGAAGCTCTTGGTGTCTTCTGAATTGTCACATCGTTAAGGCACAGTGGCATGTGCCAAGCCTAGATGAAAATATGCAAGTTCTTTGTGTCCATGTTTTTGGGGTGTGTGTGGTGGGGCAGGAGGTGGTGATTGTAATCCTCACTCTGTCCAGACATCTCACATCCTGCCCAATCTCAGGTCAGTTTCTTATAATTACAGTTTGGGGCTCATATGCCTCTTTGAACATGTTGGATTCTTACTTAATGTATTGATTTTTAAATATAATTATAATGCAAATTTAATTTGGTATATGTATTTGGAACATGTGCTGTTCCTTGGCAAATGTTTCCTTAAATTATATGCTTGTGCATGTATTAAAGTGTAGGAAATTATTGTTTTACTTGTAACATGCTCAAGGTGTATTTTAATAAATATAAAGGAATCCCCTGCGGCTGGAGAATGGTAAGATCAAAAGCTTGTTCTATTTTAGAAGATGGTTTTATTAAGGTTGATTATTAATTTAAGGATTTATTTTTGGTGGATAAAATGACTAGGGAAAGGTCTGAGCACCAGTAGATCACTGGAGTGTGTGTGTGTGTGTGTGTGTTTTCATTTTCCTTCTTTTTGTCTGTCTCCTGTCTTATGCCACTTCCCCCACCCACCTTTTTGTTTATTATGCCAGTGGGCTTTCATAGCCGCTTTTAAAACAGCAGAGGCCCGGGGTACCCTGGGGGCAGATTTTAGTCTAAAGAACATAGTCTTGTCTTAACTCTTTGATTAGTAAAGTAGATTAAAAGCCAAATAAGTTTTTAAAAAAATCAACAAAAACAGTCATCAATTAGAGAATCCTAATCCTCCCCAGATCTATGTGATTCTTATTATAAATGCGAGAGGAGATGGTGGTGATATTTTATCAGAATGTGATCTACATTGCCGAGGAGACAGAAATCTTTTAACAGTTGCCTTTAAGGAACTGTAAATTTCAACAATTATTCAGCCCATTGCTTTCAGCACCTTTTGTTGGCTTATTAGTGTATAGAACAGCAGGGTTGTAACAGGAGGAAGAGCCTGTGCATTTTAATTAGCCCCAAAGACAGTGTGAGATAAAAGCCAGGATTTTTGCCTCATTTTTATTTCACATTGGCTGATTAAGGATGCTATTGTGGGCTGAGCTGTCTTGACCTAATCTCAGTGACCGCCCATTTATGGAAGGGGAATGGCAAAAACTTGCTCCAGTTTTCTGAATGGGATTAGGAAAGCACTAATTAGCAAACCCTGAAAGCCATGAGGCACGGATGGAACACAGCACCCTTCCACAAGAAACAAATGCAGTCTGGGGAAACATTCACCAATTGAACCAATTAATGCTTGCATATATTAGGCACTTGGTGATGTGTTTTCCGGTTTTAATTACTTACCCATGAATAAGAGCCTGATGTTCTTCAGGCTGTACTTGTTGATTAAATAAATACTTCTGGCCTGAAGAGAGATGTCAGAACTTGAAGAGTACTAACAGTGATAAAGAGGCCTGTAAATAGTTGAAGAATGGATTCAAATTCCATTTGACCTCGGCTGCAAGGGAGGTGCCTGGGAAGACAGTCTTGTAGAACTTAAAAATTCGCTTTTTCCATCTAAGGACAGTCAGATCTTAATTATGAGGAGGAAAAACAATCTGTTTGTGGATCATCAGTTCCTCCTTTGTCTCTTAATGCATAACACCGAGAACTGCGTAAAGAGCACAGGCTTTGGAACACAGAACTAGACCTGGGCATGAATCCCTTTGCTGCTAACTAGCATGGAAGTTTGGATGGAGAGGCCCCTGGCTGGTTCATTCGGAAGACTATGGGCCTCTTGATCTCAGGGTCATGAGTTCAAGCCCCACGTTGGGTGTGGAGATTACTAAATATTAAAAAAAAAAAAAAAAAAGAAAAAAGAAAGAAAGAAGAAAAAAGAAATTAGGAAAGGTACTTCACCTCTTCGAGTTTCAATTTTGCTCCTTTCAAGCTGAGGATAGTAGTATCTATTTTTAAAGTGATTGTTAGGCATGACACAATATGTATAATGCCGTGGGTGATGATTGGTGTTTAATAAGGACTCTAAAAGTGGCTATTGTCATTCATTTCATTGTAACACTCTCATCATTACCTCTTGGCATGTCAAACCAGTATAAGGTGACAGTATATGGAAGAAGTGAAAACTGAAGATACCTCGTCTAGAAAGGTTTGTCCAAAAGAGACAAAACGAGGGTTATTTGGCTGAAATGGTATTGCGTGTTTCACGGGGGATTTCACGTATCCATTCTTTTACCCGACTTTGGTTGACTGAGATGACCACTAGATGGAAGCATACGTTTTAATTGGTTTTATATCTGTAAATATATAGACCGTTTTATGATTAGGTATGCCTATCTAAAATTTAAAAGTCAGATTTAGTCAGTGCAACTGATAATTTTTGAAATCTATAGAGCTTAACTGAGATTATATAGGAAAGGAAAGGAAAAATAACAAGATTCTGGAAATGTATATGTGGGACTTGTATACATGCAGTTTATGATGAATGTATTGATAATATTTAAAAAATAATTAGCACCATATTCTCCTGTCCCAGTTCAGATGGCTCAATAATAGCCATTTTTATTCATTTATGTACATTAGAAGAACTTACTATATAGATATTTTAAAAGTTATACAATGGTAAGTACATTCTCTCAGACTAGAGGGACTGGCTATGTTTTCAGGAAGGTCCTAAGTGATCATAATCACTAGTTTGAGGAGGATTGGATGCCTTCGTGAATAAGTAGGACTTAAGATTTCAGATATGTGATGCTAATATCGTGGTACAGGTTTCTAAAAGAATTTTTGTTTTCTCACGATTAGCTTCTTCTACACTTTATTTCTTTTCAAGGTAGCTTGTGAAATTTTTTAAACTATTGATTGACTGCTTGCATTGAGGTCCTCTGCTAGCTACTCTGGTTAGATTAAGGAAATATAAAAGTTTCTGTCCCTGTCCTCAAGTAGCTTACATTGCAGTTTGAGTACAAAAATATAGTTAAATGATATATGCGATTTAAGTTATTATTCCAGAGAACAAAGAAATGTGCTTGAAATCTTTGCAGGGAGAAGTAGTTTCATGCTGGAGTAAGTATTTTAAATTAAGATAGATTTTGGAGAAGATAGAGTGAAGGGGAGGGAGATGGGAAAGAAAAGGGAGTTTTAGGAAGAGAGGAGTGTGGATCTAGATCAAAGCATGTTTGCACACCAGTGAATAATATGATTTTTCTAGATCTGAGGGGAATTGTGGGAATTGGGGTTTAAAAAGTAGACTGAGGTCAAGGTTGTGGAAGGTTTTAACTGACAGGCTAAGTGGTTTGGAATTTATCTTACAGTCAAGAGGGAATAGTCAGCTTAAATGGCCAACACCACTTTAGAAGAGAAAAGAAATAGTTTTATACCAACTTCTCCACTTTATAGAGTAGTCGAATCCACTTTTCAAATTATGGGAAGAAATTTAAAGGAAAAAAGGGATGTGGTGTTAAGTAAAGTTCAGGTTTTCATTGTTAAAATGTAATGGGGCTATATCTTATATTTGTTGTAATCCATGATGTTTACAAGGCAACCACATATTCTGTTCTTGAAGAAAATTTGGGGGAGAATTAATCTGTTTTGCCTGTTCTTTTATAAAAAAATATTACCCTGTACATTTTGCTGACCTCATTCTTATTTCTCTTCCAATACAAGAATAGATTTCTTAATTGGTCATATTAAGTGAAGAAAGGGTTCCAAAATGCTTAGCTGTCTATGTAGTAAAAAATGTATAGATTCAGTTACATGCTAGGGAGAAAGAGTCGGCATAGGATTTGAGTAGAACTAAATTTGGGACAGGAAAGGGCCAAGAGTTGGTCACAATCAGTCAGGGATTTGGGGGCAACATGATGATAGGGATATGCCATTGTATGCTTTAAGCAAGAGGTTCCATCAAGGAGATTAGGCTGCATGGAAATCCAGGCAGACAGACTACTGGAATCCTGAGGCTCTGTGTCAGGGTTGTGGCTCCTGGCTCCTGCCTGTGCACAAGGGCTCTCAGAGTAGAGGTAGGCCAAGGTCAGGTGGACGTGGGCACCGATCCAATGAAACTTCATGATTGAGTGGCTCTTTCCTTCTTTTCCCTCCATCTTTAAGTGGCGGTTCAGGAAAACACGGAGTCCCAGTTGCACAGGGTAGGGTCAAGATCCATGATTTTGCTGTCAAAGCTAGTTCTCAGCACTCTATCTTGACCCTTTGCTCTTGATTTTGAGACCCTACCCCCTGCTGGAGCAGTTATAATGTGTCTATTACATTGAATCTGTTCTGTTCAGAACATCATGAGGACGTATCCTACTGCAACGAACCAGTTATGATTACCTGTGGGATTTAAAAACCACCACCACAATAAAACAAACCAAAGAACAAGATTAGGCTGACCTGTATATGTTTATCTAATTTAAGGATTCATTACATAGAGGTCTTTATACTACTTTAAAGCAGATAGAGTTTTCTGGGTCAAAGTTGAATGTTAGGGTATAATGGTCTGCAATGTGGAGATAGAGGTAGAATCATGCTCACTGCATAAGTGCTGGGACTTCTTTGTCCACTTTTACTGCTGACCACCTTGGACTATGGAAGAGGTTGATGGATTGCTTTCAGTGTTCATATAATTGCACCTACAACAATTCTGTGTTTCCTTGATCCCAATTTTGCTGACTAGGAAGGTGTGATCCAAAAGTTTTAGTTTTTGGGGCATCTGGGTGGCTCAGTGGGTTAAAGCCTCTGCCTTCGGCTCAGGTTGTGATCCCAGGATCCTGGGATTGAGCCCCACATCAGGCTCTCTGCTCATCAGGGAGCCTGCTTCCCCCTCTCCCTCTCCTGCCTCTCTGCCTGCTTGTGATCTCTCTCTGTCAAATAAATAAATAAAATCTTTAAAAAAAAAAGAAAGCTCTTTAAAAGTTTTAGTTTTTAAAAGACATCCTTGTCGAAGGCTTTTGTGTTAGACTAGAGAAGTATTTTTCACATTATGCTTCATCGAGTCCTCTCAATAGTGTTTTTTTTTTTTTTTTTTTTTTTTTCTGTTCAGTAGGCTCAGGTTTAGAGAAGTTAAGAAACTGGTGTCCCAAATTTACACAACTAGTTCAAGGGCAGAGTTGGGACTCCAAAGTCCAAATCTCATTCTCTTTATCCATTATACCAACGATCTCCCTAGAGAGGACAGGAAGGCAGGTTGATCTTTATCTTTATGAAACCACTAACAAAAATGTCAAAAAAATTATTACTTTACCTGACCAAATTACCTTTGTATTTCAAGTCATGAAAATGGGAGATAATCTTTCAAGTGCTTGTTTATGATACATTCAGAGGAAATGAAAATGTTCATTTAACTGGCTTTTATTATCAGAGCTAGCCAGGGAAGAGATTTGACTTAATTATAATTTACTGCAGTCTCTTTATTTTGTAGCTAAAGATGTAAGAGTGAGATGAGTCTAAAAGACTTAGCCAAGACACCTCACTTTTTCGGAAGCAAAATCAGCTTCCTCGATTCTCAGACCAGCTCTTTTTTTATCTCTGCAGGACCCCATATCCTGGTCTCATTCCCACATTGGTGAAAATTTAATTTACATTAGAAGGACCCCATGCTTATGAAGAAAATTACTAATCAAATTGAACTTTCTGATTCTGATTTAATTTGGTGGCATTAGTTGACATGGTCTTAGGCTCTTGGGCAAGAGTTATTGAAAGCTAATTTTAACTGGATGAAATATAATCTAATATAAAATTTACCTTGAGCAACAAAGTATTAAATTATTGTATTTGTAAATAGGGACTTTAAATTTGGGGTACAGTATTTGTTTGTTTTAAGTTATGAGTAAATTCCCCAATGATGTATCTTAAAAAAAAAAAAAGGAATAGATACTGTGAGCTTATATTAGGTAAAAAAGAAGAAAGAAAATCAGCGGTGGGGCTTTGATAGGAAAACCATTAGACGTGATCTCTTCACCTGTTAAACCCAGCTGTCCCTTCTGGGATTTGGCTTTTGTGTGCTGAGAACCATTTCTATGAAAATCTAATGAGGAAACTCTAAACTGTTGGTGACAAGACTAGCCTGTTTTACAAACCATGCAGTAACCGGGATCAAGTATCAGAGTTCAAATTCAAGCCTCTTTCTATTTTTCATATATTGAGTTTGGTGGTATTTTGTAAAACTATCTATCCTTCTTCCTTTGCCAAGCTGACTAATCGACTGGTCTGTTGACACCATCTGTCTAAGGAATCCACAGCCGCCGCCATGACTTTTGATTCAGTTTTCAATAGAGACACATTCCATCAAGAAATAAATCTTTTTTTTAATTATTTTTAATTTTTAATTTCCTAAGTTGTGAATCACATGGAATTCCCCTTTCTTTCAGTTCTCAGTCTTTTTTCTTTCTCTTTTTCTCTTCCTTCTTTTCTTTCATTTTTTAATTTTCCAAACACATTTATTTCATATGTTTCAAAAGAGTTGCATAATATGGATTTTAATAATACATTAACAGAAATTGACACATTGGCCCATGATATAACTATAGTATTGGATGCCTATAATGTTTAAAAAGAATTTATGTAGAACTCAATTAAAAAGAAATAGCTCTCTAAGTGATTCCGTGTTTCTTATTAAACAGCAAGAGTATTTTGAAATTAAAACAGCAAGAGTATTTTAAGAAAATGCTTTTGATTTGGTGAATACTTATGGTTTCATTTAGGTGGCTCATCTATTTGGCCTTGTAAGTTATAGTTAGACCTGAGTAGTATAGGGCTGATTATATATTTTATGAGAAAAACCTTAATAGGCATTGATTGCTCTTTGAAAATGAAATTTTCAAAAGATGAAATTTCAGTGTACTTCATGTCCACCCCAGACATTACTATTTGGAATAAACACTTCAGAAAGTATTCAGAGAACTCTCAAGTGTTAAATACTTGGTATTTATGTAACATCTTTTATTTGAGTGAATCAAATTCTTTAACTATATTACATTCTCAGTTCTCACTGTAAAATATGACAAGTATGTCAGAACTCATTCGGTTGCCTTTGCTATATTTTATATGTGTGCTTGGAAATGTATAAAAACCTGTGGTGATTACAAATAAATTTAAGACCTATTTTTTGCCTTAAGCTGTTAAGAATTAAGTTAAAGGAAAAGAAATACACTTGCAAAAGTTTAAATAATAATAGGTAATTTGAATATTAGGTTATAAATGACAAAATGACATATCATAGCCTTTTTTTGAGAATTAAGAGGGCATGGATTGTACTGGTCTGGCAAGACTTGGCGGAAGAAGAAGAGATAATTGAAACTTGAAGGCATTGGAGAAGTGGAGAGGTGAGAAGTGTAAAATTCCTTGTGGGGTCTCCATAGTGACACTGTCCAAGGGAGGAAAATCTTCATTTAATATAGGGCAATTAGTGGATTAGGACTATTTGATTGCAAGTGAAAGAAACCCATTCAATAACAAAAGGAAAATTCATTGATTCATATGCTCCAGCTGTCGAAAATTCTTGGGTGGAATTAGACTGAAGGGAGAAATAGGACAAATAAAGAAAAGCCATCAGTATGTTTTGGTTTTCTCTCCTCTGCTTCCTCTTGTGCGGCTGGTTTATTTTTCTACTTTATAGACAGATCTCTTTGGTGCAAGAGTAAACATGATGCTTGGCAGCTCACAATCTGATAGGTTTTCGCTGCCAACTCTAGGTAGGAAAATCCCAGGGAAGGTTTCCAATCGTCCCAGCATTAGTCATGTGTACGTTCCTGGCCCAGTAATTGGGAGTCACCAGCCCAGAGCCTATGTTCACCACTGTGGTCTGTGAATGGAGCCTGTTGCCTGAAGGATGGGGGAAAAGTATACTGGCCAAAGACTTTCCCAGTCTCACAAAAGAAATGGCCATCGTGGACAATTAATACGTATCTGAAGAAACTTTCTAGTTTTTACTTTACAGCTAGGAGGGAATGAATGATTTTAATAATCAGTGAATGATAATGAATCATGAATAAAATTAGGAATGCCACTTGGTGTCAAATTCCTTTATGTGTTAGTGAGCCTATGATTCTAGTTAGCGTGCTCCTGACCAGTACCATGTATGTTGTTTGTTTTTTTAAATTATAATAGCATTACCATAATTACTGCTTTTTAAAATTTTGACAATGGAAAATTCATATGCTATTTTAACGTAGACATGCGGATCCATTCTTCATGTTCATGAAAGAGATGTTTCGATTACACTATGCATTATTGACTTGCTTTTCAAAGTACAAATGTTGAAGCTGTGGTACTGTTTGTCTAGTAGACCTTTGAAGATAAGCTTCTGACACCACTTGGAAAATACTCAAAGTAAAGCTTTGTTGTTGCAAGAAGGAATTCTAAAAAGGAATTCTAATAATTACACTGTGGACTATGGTCAGCCATGTGATAACTAACTCATGACCAACAGCCACATCCCTTGCTATGAATATTCACAAGAAGAAATGGGTATGCTAGTTTTTAGGTATTTTAAAGAAATTAAAATGTCAATACAAAGCATTAGGTTTTTAACCTGTTTATCTAATTTTACTGAATGTCCTAAGAAATTTTCTGTTTGTCCTTTGGCTCTGTGGGTTTCTGAGTTCATTCTATGTTAGGTAGATTAGAGGGATCTTGGGATTGCTGCTGTTGATCTGACCTCTGGAACTACCCATCTCAGGTTTTTATGGCTAACCCATTTGCCTACATTGGGATCTCCTTCTCTGTGCATCAGTAGGTCTGTGTTCATTTTTTATGTTATGAGTTCATGGCTGTTTCTCAAACTTTAGTGTCTGAGCCAGATCTCAGACCCGTTCAGAAGCACGAAGACAAGTCCTGGTTATTTTTTATAGAACACTTTCCAGGTGATTCTGCTCTACACCAAATCTGAGAACTGAACTCTTCCTCTCAAATTTGATGTTGCTGCTTCTGAGAAAATAGTGACATATTTTCTGCAAATCGGTGGCAACCAAAAACACTCAACAGCATCATATATGTAGAGAGAACATTGCAATCAAATGAGCTAGTTTCAGATCCTACCTCAGTTACCAATTGATAATAACATTGAATGAGCCACTTGAATCTATTGTTCTTAGTTCCCTCTGGGTCCACTTGGAATGATAAAAGCATCCATTGACAATAGATACAAATACCAAATCACTATGCTGTACATCTGAAACTAATATAATGTTATAAGTCAGTTATATATAATGCTTAATTTTAAAAAATAGTCATTTAAAAGAATCTGTTAAAAGGAAGTTGCCTGCTGTAAATAATAAATAAATGCATACATTGGTGGTAGATTATATGAGACAAATAATAATATTTCTGGAAACCAGTTTCCTTATTACTGATGCAAGGATTTTTCTGTAATTGTAGTAATTATGTGATTATTCTATTGTTATGGTTTTTTAATACTGTAGATAATATTAATATTAAATTCCCTGAACAAGTCATCTGGACTTCTTATTTCTTATATTTTCAGATTTGGGGGAAGTGATATTTAAGCAACAGTCATGTTCAGTTTAGTTCATTAGGAGTATAAATAATGTCACTTCAGCATACCTTAAACTTTGGAGGGGTGGATATAGTTTAAAGCTTGAAGATTGAGCCTTAAAAGTTGTCTATACCATCATGTAATGTAGCATAATTATTAACCAGAAAATCCTTTGGTCTCTCTGTCCAACATGAAAGAGGGAAAGCAGGAGGGAACTAGTATTATGTGAGTATATATTATGTTTGAGCCATTGGGTTTTGTAATTTCTCCTAAATGATATAATCTGTGAAGCTGACCTTACTACCAGTTCCTCAAATCACTGACACTTGACCTTTGTTCATTGACCATATTCTTAGGGAGTATGAAAAGAAAATAACATTCTAGATTAGGGGAAATGAGTGAAATAGGTAAAGGTAATTAAAAAGTACAAAACATCCAGATATAAAATAAATAAGTAATGGAGATGAAAAGCATGGCATAGGGGATATAGTCAATAATGTTGTAATAATGTATGAGAACAGATGGCAACTACTTCCCGTGGTGAGCATTGAGTAATGTATAGAATTGTCAAGACACTATGTTGTACACTTGAAACTAATGTAACATTGTATGTCCATTATACCACAAACAGAGAGAGAGGGAGAGGGCAGTGAGGTAATTAGTGTATAGTTTACTGTTTCTCTTTTCCTTTAGCTTTACTTAGGCTTTTGTCTTCTCTCTGTACCCCTATTTTGAGAAACAAAATATGCTCTAAAATATAAAGTGACCTAATAATGACTTATTAACATTTGCTCTATTCACCCAAAAAGATTGCATTTAAAAATTCGGAAGTTTCCAATGAAAAGCATACTTCACATTTTCTTGTTTTTGCTTGAAATGTCTCCCTCATAACTCAGTGGATCTTTGGCCATGTTTAATTCTATTGCAAACACTACAAATACTTCAGTTGTTGTTGATTTTTAATTTTATGTGCAATGGAAAATTACGTTTGTGCCCATATGATTTTTATGTAAAATAATCATTTTCATATGTTTGGCTTCAGGTTTTTTGAAAGGCAAACTTCAGAAAATGGCAGGGCTCAAAATCTCCGTGTAAGATACCGCCAGACACATCACAGCGGGCTGCTGTTTCAGCACAACCCATACATCTGGGAATATATGGACTATAACGATATTGTGCTTCCCCATGGATTGACTGAGAATGGCCAGGAAGTGGAACTCACCATAGATTTATTTGATTCTAGGCTATCAGAGGCTTTTTCACATACCCTGGTATAGAGTTAGGATAAAATATGTTATGGTCAGCCTTATTTTGCTGTCCTCTTTCCTGCATTCCTATTCCAGAGAGTTAGCAATTTAACCAATAGGTGATTCATAATAGTTGCTAGGAGGACCTATGAGTTGGGCGTCGTATCTGTTTGTAGATTTTGTGCTATGCCACGTAGCGTTCTCTTCACCCTTTATGAATGCAGCAGCCTGATTTCCATAGCTGAGCTTTTGTAATGCTAGTAATTCTATAGTAGCATTTGACTTGAGGGGAACAAAGCTGCTCGAGTTCAGTAGTGTTTTAAAGATTTTAAAATTTTATTTTAGAGAGAGCAGAGGGAGGTGCAGATGGAGAGGGGGGAGAGAGAGAATCCTCAAACAGGACTCCCCACTGAGCGTGGAACCCCACCGTGGGCTCGGTCCCAGGACCCTGAGATCACGGCCTGAGTCCCGATCAAGAGTTGGCTACTTAACCAACTGAGCTATTCAGGTGCCTCAAATTCAGTAATGTTCTAAGGAAAATATATATTGTATTGATTACAATGACTATTTTCTTGTATTTTAGAAAAGTACATCTGTGTGTGTGTGTGTGTGTGTAACAAGTTATTTAGTTTATAGTATAGTGCTTGATTCAGATTAGGTTTTGAGAGCCACTGATGTACACATTGGCTTTTCAAAATTCAGGTGATTCCGACATATTGGAGTTGGGTCAGATGGTTTCAAGTGATTTACCAAATATTACATCTCAAAAATGATACTTAACTAGTTTGAGCCTTCCTTTCTTCATCTGTCAATATTTTATTTATTTTAATTTTTTAAAATATTTTATTTGTTTATTTGAGATTAAGAGAGGGAGAGCACATGTGTGCGTTCACACGTAAACAAACCAGGAAAGGGGCAGAGGGGAAGGGAGAGAGAGAGAGAGAGAATCTCTCAAGCAGACTCCGTGCTGAGAGTGGAACCAGACATGGGGCTTGATCCTGTGACCCTGAGATCATGACCTGGGCTGAAACCCAGAGTCAGACACATAACCGACTGAGCCACTCAGGCCCTCTCATCTGTGAATATTTTAAAATAGGAATGTCATGGATATTCATTCAGATAACATACATAAAGACTAGCACCTGGTTATACCTATCATAAAATTAAATTTTTTTACCCTTATCAGTAATGAACTGTGATCTAAAATTTACTGGTCTATCATTTAAATTAAACTTGTCAGACAATGAACTGCTCCCCACATAGCGTAAAAACCTGTACTTTATGAATGCTGTTGAATTGACCTAGAAACAGCTTTTGAGAAATAAAATTGAAAATCAGCCAAACTTGATTCTTTAGTTTCTTCTTAGTAACATAATTATTTTGTTTTAAGTCAGAGTTATACTGTCATCTTAAAAATCCGTCTTTTATTTAAAATTGCATTTGTATAGTTACCATAAAGCTTCATGTTTTCCATTTCATGACTCCTGAGATTTCCAGCTGAGTAAGTTGCCTAGATTTCTTTGAAGTCCTTATGAAGTTGTCATATCAGAGTGGTCTGTCATCAAATTAAATCTCATGGCTTCCCAAACTTGAGAACAAGTAAAACTTTTAGAAAGTCTTTTGATATTTTTGTAAGAGGACTTTAAAAATAAACTGTAGGGGCGCCTGGGTGGCTCAGTGGGCTAAGCCTCTGCCTTCGGCTTGGGTCGTGATCTCAGGGTCCTGGGATCAAGCCCTGCATCGAGCTCTCTGCTCGGCGGGGAGCCTGCCTCCCCCTCCCCTTCTGCCTGCCTCTCTGCCTACTTGTGATGTCTCTCTCTCTGTCAAATAAATTTAAAAAAATGTTTAAAATAAACTGTATTTAATATTGATTTTCCTCCACCCCAAGTTTCTTAGATTTAAATAAGAAAGTTGATTTGATTACTGTTCCAATTTCAAAATGATTTGCAAATGTGTGATATTTTCAACCCTAGGATACTAAAAGCAAGTAAATCTCAGAAGAATTTTGTATGTAATTGTAGTCAGTTTGAGAAAATCAAAAGTTTTTTTTCCTGTTGTTGTTTTAAGGTAGCATTAAATTTTAAATTTTAGGTGGTATTAAGTTTTACTAAAAATTAAAGTTTTAGATAGCATTTAATTGCAAGAAGTTATATTTTCTTCTAAGGTGAATAAATCATTTTATATAATGTTGAAATGCCTTTATTAGATTTAATTTTTTTTTAATTTTAGGAACTTTTTTTTTAATTGTTATGAGGGATTGACTTTTTAAGATGAAAATATACTAAAACCATGGACCAACCCTAGAGCTATGTAACACCACTAAAAAAATAACAAAGAAGGAGGATCATCATTGCTTTTTTGCTTCTAAACAAGATATGTCAAATGTCGTATGTTCAGATTGAGGACACTTCACTTCCAAGTCCTGTCTAATTAAAGAGGGAGAGTTTTATTGCTGAGTTTCCTTTCTCTGTTGGAAGGGGGTGTGAAGAGGGAAGGGTGGGTGTAAGACAAAACCAAGTCATGAGGAGGGAAGCAAGGTTTTAGTTACAGGAACAAGGTTTGGCTGAGAGTAATAAAACCATTGCCAGCTTAGAGGATGGGGACGGATGCAGGAAGAGGTGGGCTGGGGTGACCAGGTCATAGCAGAACAACCATGCAAAGCTGACTTGACAAAGAGTCACATGTCCTTGGATTTCCCCTGCCCAGTGGAGGCAGCGCTCTTGGGTTCTTTGTGGCCCTAACACAGCAAGTAGGGGTTAAGTGATTTCAGGCAACTATCAACAGTATTGACAGATAAGTGAATTAAAAGGGAAATAGAGAAACAGTCATTGGGAAGAGGAAGAAAACTGGGTACCTCGCCATTGTTGTCTATGAGCCAGACACTCTGCTAGGCATTTCACATCTGGCCTTGAGGACAGTCCTGTGAGGTAGGAGTTTCATTCCAGTTTTACTTCATTTTACAGATAAGTAAATTGATAATCAGAGAATAGCATTGCATAATTATCCATAACAAGCATTAGGGTGTGGGTTTAAAGATGTAGAATGAAAAGAGCAGCGTGTAATAACCAAGGCAGGTAATTCATTCAGCGTGGGATCTACAGAAAGACAGGATCTGATGAAGTGTAACATTTGTCCAGGGAAAGTAGTTGATATTTTGTGGTATTTTAGAATGTAAGAATCATTTACTTTCTAGTTCTTTCTAAAGAGATGGAGCTCTTAAAAAAATGTGGGCTGAAAGGTGCCAATCTTACTTAAAGCAATAGGTTTTAATATTAGAACCCAAAAGGTAAAATGTACAATATTTCCTATTGGAGATACACAGTGACTCAACTTTGTAATGAGAGCAGAACTAGATCAGGTGTTCCCAAACCTTAGTGAGCATTGAAGAATTACTTCCGATGATTGTTAAAAATAGATTTCTTAAAGAATTGACTTGGGGGGCGCCTGGGTGGCTCAGCGGGTTAAGCCTCTGCCTTTGGCTCAGGTCATGATCTCAGGGTCCTAGGATCGAGCCCTGCATCGGCTCTCTGCTCAGCAGGGAGCCGGCTTCCTGCCACCCCCCCTCACCTGCCTCTCTGCCTACTTGTAATCTCTCTCTGTGTGTCAAATAAATAAATAAAATCTTAAAAAAAAAAAAAAGAATTGATTTAGTAGATCAGGAGTGGGGGCCCCTGACATCTGAATTTTTAAGATCCCACTTCTCTGGTTTACTCTGGTGCTCCCCAACAGTTAAGACCCGTGGACATAAATGATGATTTTCATTGTGCTAGATCAGTATTTAAGAGCCACAGGTGTAGGTTTTGATTTTTTTTCTTTTGCATTTATTTTCAGTTACCAGTAGATTAAGACTGTGTCATTTAACATAGTAGCCACCAATTATGTGTGACTATGTAAATGAAATTAATTCAAGTAAAATGAAATAAAAGGCGAGTTCAAGGGCTCACCAGCCTCATGTGCCTGGTGGCTACTGTATTGGAGGGAGCATATACTGATAGGATATTTTAATCATTATTGCAGAAAATTCTCTTAGACAGCACTGGATTAGAATGTAAGAATAATGAAATTCAGCCCCAGTGTAGTTTTTAGGATATTGAGAATCATTTTTTAAAATTGTCCTTATTAAATATCACTTTCTTTAAGGAGGAGCTTTTCTTTACAAAAGTAGCTTCCAGGGATGCCTGGGTGGTTTCTCTGGTTAAGTGTCTGCCTTTGGCTCAGGTCATTATCCCAGGAGCCTGGGATCAAAGTCTCCTGTTGGGCTCTTTGCTCAGCGGGGAGCCTGCTTCTCCCTCTGCCAGCCACTCCCCCTGCTTGTGTTCTTGCTTGCTCTGTCTCTCTGACAAATAAAATAAAAGGAGCTTTTTGGGGAAAAATAAAAGGAGCTTCCATATTAAAAACTACTTCTAACTGGGGAACCTGGGTAGCTCAGTTTGTTAAGCAAGTGATCTTGCTCGGGTCATGACCTTGAGGTCATCTGATGGAACCCCGTGTTGGGTCTTGTGTTCAGCATGGAGTCTGCTTCAGATTCTCTCCCTGTCCCTCCCACTCACACATACTCTCTCTCTCTCTATCTCTCAAATAAATAAATAAATAAATAAGATCTTTTTAAAAAAGTACTTCTAATTAAACAAGAAATAGTGCATGCTTTATTCTCTCCTTAAATGGAATAAACATGCTTACAGGAGATAAATTACTTAGATGGCTTCAACTTATATTTGGAACGGTAATCACCTTAAGACTTTTTTGATGTACATGGGATTTTCCCACTAAAGAACCTCATGCCAAAAACATTCCTTACGGGCACCGGGGTGGCTCCGTGGGTTGAGCCTCTGCCTTTGGCTCAGGTCATGATCTCAGGGTCCTGGGATCGAGTCCCACATCAGGCTCTCTGCTCAGCAAGGAGCCTGTTCCTCCTCTCTCTGCCTGCCTCTCTGCCTACTTGTGATCTGTCAAATAAACCAATAAAAGCTTAAAAAAAAAAAATTCCTTACTATGCACAAAGAAGTAAGAGTGGCCTCAATATTTGTCCTTTGATAAAAGGGGTTTGAAGATGATGTGCAAAAATGAATTTGTGGTCTAAGCTGCCTTTAGCATTTGTCCTTATGGTGCTACATTACATCGGCCGGTTGTGTATATCATCAAAAGAGTTTTTGTATAAAATGTTCATGGAATTTAGCATTAAATCTTTAAACAAATCTGTGAGATAACATTTTCCTGAACATTTGACTATAATTTATAAGTTATCAAGGACAGTTATCTTAGGGGTATATAGTATAACTATAAATTATAACTTGAAACATATAATTCTTGAAATAAAAAATTCCGGGAGTGGGATGGAAAGAAACTCTCCTTTGCACTCTTAAAAATACCATCTGTTGAGTTTCAAGTTGGTTTTTAAAGTCTTAGAGTTATGTCATACTTAATGTATAAGAAAAATGATATTTACAGTGTTGGTTTCTTTCTCAAAGTCAAACACAAGTTTAAAATGAAAACAGCCCTGAGCTAGCTTTTTTCTTGTCTCTTAGATCCCAAACCTCTGAGCTGTTGGACGGAATTGTGGGAATTCTTTCTTCAGAATGCTGCTTGGATTTTTTTCATTTCTTTTTTTGTTCCCATTGCCTTCCTTGTCTCACATCTGTGTTATGGGGGTGATTATGGGAGTCCTGGGGCTCCTTTCTCTACTCTGCATCCTGCCCAACCTGTGAGTTTAATGTTCCTAAACAACATTTTCATAATGTTATTTTACTTTTCCAAAATTTCAGGAACTTTTTGGGGAGGGTATGTGATATGGTGAGTGCTGTGAAGTGTGTAAGCCTGATGATTCACAGACCTGTACCCCTGGGGCAAATAATACATTATATGTTAATAAAAATAATTAATTAAAAAAAGGGAAAAACATTTCAGGAACTTTTTTGTTGTTAATAGGATAGAATCCAGAAGACTTTTTTAGTTTTTGTTTGTTTGTTTTTTAAGTAGGCTTCACACCCTGTGTGGAGCCTGAAATGGGGCTTGAACTCACGACCCTGATATCAAGACCTGAGATGATATCAGGAATCCAACACTTTTTTTTTTCTTTTAAAGATTTTATTTACTTATTTGACAGAGAGAGACACAGCCAGAGAGGGAACACAAGCAGGGGGAGTGGGATAGGGAGAAGCAGGTTTCCCGCTGAGCAGGGAGCCCGATGCGGGGCTTGATGCCAGGACCCTGGGATCATGACCTGAGCCAAAGACAGACACTTAATGACTGAGCCACCCAGGTGCCCCAGGAATCCAACACTTAACTGATTGAGCCCCAGGTGCCCCACAAAAGCCTGTTTTTTTTTTTTTTTTTAAGATTTTATTTATTTATTTGACAGATCACAAGTAGGCAGAGAGGCAGGCAGAGAGAGAAGAAGGGAACCAGGCTCCCTGCTGAGCAGACAGCCTGATGCAGGACTCGATTCCAGGACCCTGGGATCATGACCTGAACTGGAGGCAGAGGCTTTAACCCACTGAGCCACCCAGGCACCCCAAAAGCCTGTTTTGACTATTTTTTGGTCTAAGCAGTTTGGTCACAGCCAGGATTTCAACTCCCATTTTCTATTAGTCTTGGACCAAACCCTTCACACAAATCATTGTGGGCATCTGATTACCACCTTATTCTGTTCCTCCCTCGTGTCCCTCAATTTGAAGCACCCTTCCCACTCATCTGTGCCTTTCCCATGCTTATGGGTTGAATTGTGCCCATGAAATGTTGTTTAAGGTTTAATCTGTGAATGTAAGATTATTTGGAAATAGGGTGTTTGGAGATGAACAATTTCACATGAAGTCATTAGGGTGGGCGTTAATCCAATATGACTGTGTCCTTATAAAAAGGGGACATTTGGACACAGAAGCAGAGACACAGGACAACGCCATGGGAGGATGAAGGCAGTTTGGGGTGGGTGATGTAGCAAAAACCAAGGAAACTTCCAAACTTCTAAAAACTAAGAAAGGGGCATGGAACAAATCATCCCTCACAGCCCTCAGAACGAACTACCCTCACTGACACTTTAAACATGGACTTCTAGCCTCTAGCACTGTGAAACAATACATTTCTGGGATTTTTTTTTTTTTTTTGAAAAAATTTTTTAAGATTTTTTTTTTTAATTTTTATTAGAGAGAGAGAGGTCACAAGGAGGCAAAGAGGCAGGCAGAGAGAGAGGGGGAAGCAGGCTCCCTGCTGAGCAGAGAGCCTCATGCGGGACTCCATCCCAGGACCCTGAGATCATGACCTGAGCCAAAGGCAGAGGCTTTAACCCACTGAGCCACCCACGCGCCCCCACATTTCTGTTTTTTAAAGCTACTCTGCTTTTGATACTTTGTGATAGCAACCCTAAAAAATCCATACCCCTGTTATTTTGTTGTTTATTTAAAAAAAAATGTTTCATTAGCGTCCCTCTTCAAGAATATGATGGTCTTTTCTGTGGCTGGATCTTGTCAGTAGATAAATGCAAATATATTCATAAACACAAAACTCCAAATAATTTGAGGAGCAGAGAATCTCTGACCAACCCCAAATCCTATCCAGCCGTCCATATCCAACCAAAAGATCATCTCTGAGAAAGCCAACTGCCTGCTTTACCTAACCTCTTGCTCTTCGGCGTTTACTGTACGTATTTTGCATTTGGTACTTCATCACGTACTTCATGGAGTCTGAGCTTTGCTTTTCTCTCTCTTTTCTTTTTTTTTAAGATTTTATTTATTTGTTTGACAGAGAAAGAGAGCACAAGCAGGGGGAGCAGCAGGCAGAGGGAGAGGGAGAAGCAGGCTCCCCACTGAGCAAGGAGCCTGATTCGGGGCCCGATCCCAGGAACCCATGGACCAATTCCAGGACCCTGAGATCATGACCTGAGCCGAAGGCAGGTGCTTAACCCACTGAGCCACCCAGGTGCCCTGAGTCTGAGTCTTCAACATATGCAAGCCCCTCCCATCTTGAAAAACACTAATCTTTCTAGGCCTTGGACTCCTAGATTGTAAGGTTTGGAAGGATGGGGTTCCTTCGCCAACATTGCAAGGTAGTTGTAGACCTAAAGTATGAGGAGATCACTTGTTCACGTTTCCCAGTAAATGTCTGGAGGATGCCGAGTGCTCAGTACTGAAGGGCCTGCTATTGCTGTTCCCTAGAATTAACGTCTGCTAAAATACTTCTCACCAGAAAATAACTCGAACTTCCTGCTTCTGCAGGGGAATGATGATGGCAGGTGTTACTTCACTCAGCCTGTGCTCAGTCCAGCATCAAGTGGAGAGTAGGTGTGAAAAGAGATTTAAAATGAGAAGTCAGAGAAGCAGGCAGGGTTCATGGCAACAGCAAGCAGAGACTGCTGTCTCTGGAGTCTAGCAGAGAATTGGAGCCTCAGCTCTCTATGAATTATTTGGGAGATCCTGTGCAGTGTGATACGATATTATACAAAAGTGAGGTATGTGTAAATATCTTTCTGTGAATTATTTAAAAGACATTTACCCCTCTGAGCTTTTCTTCGTTTATCTAAAACAAAGCAAAGATCATTATCCTTCTATTTCTTGTGAAGATTAGAACCTCTTCTAATGCTGTGCTTTTTTTTTTTTTTTTTTTTTTGTCTCCCTGTGCATGGTCAGAGAAATTTGCATCCGCCTCCAGAAATTCACATACACTTTTGAAGTGCATCCTGGACAGGCTAAGAACACCTCTTCTTTGGTCTTCTTTTACAAAAGGTTTTACTTCTACCCTTGTGTAAATGGGATTCCAAAGAACAGGGCTGTGTTCTGGCTACCAGGGATCTTTAATTTATTGTCAACCTTAATCAAATATTTTCAATCTGTTGACTAGTTTTCCTTTGTTTGGAAGATGGGAGGGTTGACAGATTTATCTGTTCTTATTCTAGCTTTAACATGGTATATTAACCTCATTTTATGGATGAAGAAACTGACCCAATAACCGAGAATGGAGAGGTAGAAATTTATGAGCCTAGGAGAAAAGCCCAAGTATTCTGATATGAATCCAATCTATTCTTTTCTCCCAACTGCCATGTGGAACCGAAGTTGTTTTTTTTTTTTTTTTTTTTTTAAATATTTATTTATTTATTTTAGAGAGACAGACAGAACTCGAGCAGGGGGAGGGAAAGAAGGAAGGGGAGAGAGAGAATTTCAAGCAGACTCCCCGCCGAGCACAGAGCCTGATTCTGGGCTCTGTCCCAGGACCCTGAGATCATGACCCAAGCTAAAATCAATAGTCTGCCCCTTCATTGACTGACCCACCCAGGTTCCTCCAAAGTATTTTTTTCTAGTTTTTCTTATATTAACTTGAGAGTTAAAAAATAAATCTTTGTGTTTATGATGTTTATTCTTATACGAGGCAAATTCTTGGACAATTGTACTGTTTAAAGCACAGTTTAGTGGCTAAATGTCCAATTTTTGGAGCTATGTGGATCTGAATCTTTATCAGATAGTACCTGTTAAATTTTGGATGATTACTTAATTTCTGTGCCTCAGTTTCCTCATCTATAAATCATGGATGCTAAGAACGCCCACTTAGGGATATTTTGGGGGCTGTGAGAATTAATGCAGCTAATGAGTTCACTGAATACCTCTTAGCTATTGTTCTATTCGGACATTCAAGATTAATGAGATAATTATAAAGATCTTAGCCCTGTCCTTTTGAGGCTTTCTGAGAAAGTACCATTTGGTTTTTACTAAACTCTTCAACACAGCAGCAGAGCTAAGAAACCATCGAGAACCAAGTCAAACCAAGTAAAGATTCTGTAGGTTGTACAAGGTGGTGGTGTCACTTTGACCGTCTCCTATGCAGCTCATGCTCCTTAATCATTTTGATTCATCTTTTTCTTTTCAAAATCTTTTTCATATGCAAAATCTGCAACTCTTATTCTGTAGGATTTTCATACTCTCTTTTTGGGTGTAAGGTTTGCAAAGAGTCATGAACATCTTTAATCTCAAAGGCCAGGAGAGTACTGTTCATATGTGTATGATGGTTATAACTCAAAGAAGGGGCTTGCTGTAGATTATAGTCAAGATGGTGTTGCGCGTAGCACGGAAGAAAAGTTTTATGAAGAGAAATGGAAACCCTAGGAATTGGCATGAGCTCCATCTCGGTTATGCATATGAACACAGAGTGCATTGCAATGGTTAGAGTGAAACAAAAGCAAAACACTAGAAATCATAGTCTGCTCACACTCTGCCAAGAGAAAAGTTTATGAAGAGAAAAGCCAGGAAAAATAATTTATTCCTTGAGCATTTTCTTTATTATTATTTATTCCTTTACTTTTCTTATTCTATAATCTCATTTTAGTTATGCAAGTCAAAGTAATCATTTAAAATTTATATATGCGTATCTGTATACAGATAGATATGTATATATATATCTATTTGCATTTGCAGACATTTTTAAGAGCGTTACATTTATGATTAGATTACTTTTAAAATGAAGACTTTTTATCTATCCATACAAATATGTATGTATATTTTTAATAAAGATTTTGTTTATTTATTTGTAAGAGAAAGTGAGTAAGAGAGCATGAGCAGACGGAGGAGAAGCAGGCTCCCCACTGCTCAGAGGGGCTCCCGACGTGAGGTTCAGCCTCAGGACTCTGGGGTCATGACCCGAGCTGAAAGCAGACACCCAACCAACTGAGCTACCCAGGCACCCCATATATTTATTTTTTTAGAGCAGTTTTATGTTCAAGGCCAAATTGAAGGGAAGTTGCAGAAATTTCTCATATACTTTTTGCTTCTACAAACACATGGATTCCCCCATTATCAGTATTTTCCACCAGATTGGTACATTTGTTACAACTGATGGACCTACACTGATACATTGTAGTCACTCAAAGTCCATGCGTAACAAGAACATCCAGAAATTTACCTTTATTGAAATGCTGTGTTTTCTGTGTATTAATATCAACTACTATATTGGCACAAATCTGTTGCTTTACATGGTATCCTTGCGAGGTCTCTAGACGCTATGTGTCACTTGCTGAAGACATAGGTGAATTTACAAAACTTGTAGCACATCTGTAATATACCTTTGAGGCTGATTTCATGTTGTTGCTTCTCTTTGCACTTATGAGCTCAATATATACTGTCTGTTTCCAGCTTGATCTACAGTCTTAGGCCTAGGTACAGAGTAATTGCTCAGTAAGCATTCATTGACTGGAAATAATTTTGCTTTTGTGCATCCTTTTGGATTATTTTCTTCTGGACCTCTGCCATTTACTAGTCGTCATTCTTGTGGTTTTATTTATTTTTATTTTTTTAAAAGGTTTTATTTATTTGACAGACAGCAAGAGAGGGAATACAAGCAGGAGGAGTGGGAGAGGGAGAAGCAGACTTCCTGCTAAGCAGGGAGCCGCATACCTGGCTCAATCCCAGGACCCTGACCTGAGCCAAAGGCAGAGTCTTACGGACTCAGCCACCCACATGCCCCCATTCTTGTGGTTTTAGAATTAAACCAGGTAAAGAATACAAACAGGTAGAGGAAGGTTTCCTCTTTGCATTGGATTTCTGTCTGTATTCCCACATTGGGTAGATTATCCTATATTTGTATTAAAACTAAAAACATCAAATCTGACAGTAATAAGCCAATTCCTTTCCTTCACATACTTTATCTCACAGCCAGCTTTTTTCTTATTTGTCTAATGAGTTGACCAGGAACTGACTCTTTTTCTGTCCATGATGTTTATCTACAATGTAATGCATTCTGTCTTAAAAAAAAAAAGAAAAGGAAAGTTTGTATCTTAGAACAATTTGAATATACTTTTTATTTCATTTGATTAGTGATTTTTGCACCAGTCACTATGTTGGATAGTTTGGTTAAGATTTTTGTTTTTAATCTGCCTTTTTAAGGAAAAAGGTGTCCAATGCCCTCATTTACCTGGAAATGATTGAGGGCGGATTTTCATTAGTAAATTTGGGAAGGTCACAGTTAAACCAGGTTGAGCTAGTCAACCCAAGAGAGGATTTCTGTATTTAAAAAGAATGAATCCCCCCCCCCCCGCCTGCCTCTCTGCCTACTTGTGATCTCTCGCTCTCTGTCAAATAAATGGATAAAATCTTTTAAAAAAATGAATTAATTTCATTTTACTAATTTTTGTCTACATCAATAAACTAGAAATACGTGGGTTTTTCCATATACTTTAATTGGGAAGTTGTGTTCAAAGAAAGAGATATTACTGTTTTCACACTGAGGATACCTGTTGGAAGGAAGTATTTGGGACTTGGTCCAAAACTGATGCTGTATATCTGATTATCTAACACATCAAAATTTAGAATTATTTATGCTTCCATTTTATATGTATAAACATTAAGTTGTTGGGCTAATGGATAAATAAAAATTAAAATTTGAAGATTTTTTTATGAACAGCATTAAAGTTATTTTGAGGATTAACAAATGTTTAAAGGTATGTGTTAGTTTAAAATCCCTTAAGGAAAATAATTCAAAATGAAAATGGGGGATTTCACTAACCATCAGTACTTTAGGAAGTTTTAATCAGTGTGAACCAAATTGAAAGTACAATTAAACATAATTTAAAAGGTAATATAACTGAGAATATGACATTAAAGAAAAATCAGATATTTAATGGCATATTCATATCTAAAATTTCCAAATTTATACCTTAAAGGATTATAGAACAATTTAAAGTATTTTAGTAGGACAGTGATATCCAAGTGAGAAAGAACTTTAAGTTACAAATGAAAAAAAAAAAGAAATTTATCATTTTTAACAAGGTGTCAAAACTGTTTTGAAATTTTTGCAATTTTTTAAAAAGACATCTTTAGAACAATTTATTTTTGAATATATGTATCAATTCATAAAATTTTTTAAGCAGATGGTCCCCAAATTCCATGACTAAAGTGTTATATTAAAGAGATAATTTAATACATGGATAAGGATATATACTGAAAGTAATGATGCTGAACTTGAGCTTTTAATAATCCTTAAAATTTGGGAATAAATAAACTTCTACAAGGAAGTTCAGTTACTTGTAACACATGTGTAAGATATATTGTTTATGCATTTAAAAATGTATTTTTCATAACTTATTGATGAAAGGGCAAAGTGTTTAAAATAAGTAAAAAGTAGTCATAGTATATTTCATGTGTAAAAATTGATAGAATAACACTGGAAAGAAAGATGTTAAAATCCTAGCCTTGGTATTCTCTGTAAGTATATAGAAGTATAAATAAGTATTTAATTATTTATTTTACTTCACACTTTCCACATTTTTGTAAGACATTTCTTGCTACCTGTTTTGATTTGTAATAATTTTCTGTATTTTTATTTCTAAAAGTAATTCATAGAAGGAAGCCATAACATATTTTTCTGCTGATTTTGAGGTGCTTGTTTATAATGTAAGTTATCAGTTGAGTAAAGTTGGGACAGTAGCTCAAGTTAAGCTAAGTTATTCTTCCTACTCCTAGAGTAGAATTTGAAATTTTCTTATTTCTCGACTCATTTTACAATGGGAGAGTATATGAATAGCATTGTATTTCCTATTCTCTTTGAATAGCATATTCTTTTTTTTTTTTTTTTTTAGATTTTATTTATTTATTTGATAGGCAGAGATCACAAGTAGGCAGAGAGGCAGGCAGAGAGAGAGAGTGGGAAGCAGGCTCTCTGCTGAGCAGGGAGCCCAATGCCGGCCTTGATCCCAAGACCTTGAGATCATGACCTGAGCCAAAGGCAGAGGCTCAACCCACTGTCCCACCCAGGCGCCCCTGAATAACACATTCTTGCAAGTATACGTTAGTTATGTTTATTTTTAATTTTTTAAATATGTTTGAGAGAACAGGATATAAACATAAACTCTGGAGTCAAATTACCTGAGACCATGGCCCACATCTCTCATAAATTAGGTATGTGAACTAAGGTGAATTACCTCTTTGCTGTCTTTCAATTTTGTCACCTATAAGAGGAGGTTAATCATAATATTACAGTTACTCATTTATTTTCTTTTGGTAAGAATTTAGTGACTTAATGTATTTAAAACGTTTAGAAAAATGTGTGATGCTTAGTAAGTGCCATATAACTGTGCTGGTATTAGCGGTGTTTGGAATATTTAAGAAGGGGTACAATTTCAAAATACTCACCGTGAGAGATAGGAATCCCAATAGTTCTCTACTTCAGTAGTTCTCAAAGTGTAGTGTGCATTAAAATCATACGGTGTGCCTGTAAAGTACCAGTTACAAATCCTTATACTCAAAGAATATGATCGAATAGGTCAGGGACCATTTAACTATAATTTTAACCTCATGCCTGGTCTTTCTAAAGCAGAGAAATAAAGAATTCTTTGAAACTAGAGAAACCTCATAAATATGTAGAGAAGGATCACGTGTTTAGAGACATTGCTTTCAGTTGTTTTTCATATTTAAAAAAAGTGTTTAAAGGTTACCTATTGAATGGGTTATTTTTTTTTAAAGATTTATTTATTTGAGAGAGGGAGAACATAAGCGGGGTGAGGTGCAGAGGGAGACGCGGGCTCTCCACTGAGCAGGGAGCCTGATGCAGGACTCAGTCCCCATACTCCAGTATCATGACCTCAGCTTAAGGCAGATGCTTAACCCACTGAGCTACCCCAGTGCCCCTTGAATGGGTTATTATTCCAGTTTGTCATGCCTGTGCCTGATATTTCAAGAAGATTTATTTTGATGAGCCTATATTTGCCTCTGAAAACACCTACATGCAATTTTATGCATACATGTAGTATATAAAATACTTTTTCAAAGGAAAATTACTCTCACCTTTCTCAAAAAACTGTAGTATATAAATATAGTTCTTAAAAAAAAAAAAAAAGGTTTTGTTTATTTGAGAGAGATCATGATCCAGGTCAGGGGTAGGGGAGGGGAAGAAGCAGAAGGAATGGGAAAAGCAGACTCCCCAGTGAGCAGGCAGCCCGGCTTGGGACTTAGTCCCAGGATCCTGGGCTCATGACCCGAACTGAAGACAGATACTTCCCTGACTGAGTCACCCAGGTGCCCCATAGATACAGTTCTTGAATTAGTAAAAAATCAACCAAACAAAAACCAAACTTCTACTTCATGGGCCCCTCTCTCGGTTCTTGTTTCAGTGCTAGCAGAAAGCTAAGGCAACACCGGTTTTATTGAGATGTCCACCAGTTATTACAGCCAGAGTAGGAAAAATATAAACATATTTCGATAATGTAACTAGAGGTTAATTTAATATTAATAGAAGGCCTCAGAATTGCTAAGAATGGTCAAATGCGAAGTGAAAAATTTAAGGTTAAATAACGTGCTTTCCCGGGGCACCATAGACCAAGTATTACCTTGTAATGGTATGGAAGATAAATAAAATAAATGAGTCTTTTTGCTTTTGAAAGAGAAGAGACAACTGAAAGCCGTTCATTGGTTTAAATCCATTTCCAGTCTCTGAACTCCTGCAGATCACACAGGGCCTGATGAAGCAGCTATGAGCTCAGGGTTTATGGCCGCTCTTCCTTTAATGTCGTACACATTTTCACTTTTCCAGGAAAGTTTGTTTTTGATCAAAGATGTTTGCTTCCACACATTCTATGTTGCGTGCCATTTTGCATGTGCAAATCTTTCCAGTTTGTGTACTGTGTTTCTGTGTGCCCACAAAAGTAGTTTAATGTTGTCTAAGAGGTTTGTCAGTACACATACTTGTTCAAGTGCACAGTGTTGTCTACCACTCACATTAACTTTGCGTCTTTACTAACTGAAGAGAGAGCCAGAGAGAGAGAGAGACAGAGAGAGAGAGCTACCACTGTTTGTGTCTGTACTCTTGTATCACCTGTATCTAGCACAGACCTGGTACAATGTGAGTGATTAGAATATATTTGTTGAGTAAGTAAATGAATACTGAAGAGTTAGCCAGAATTTTATTTTCTGATTTTTATTTTCTCCTTATTATTTTTTAAAGATTTTATTTATTTATTTGACAGAGAGAGAGATCACAAGTAGGCAAAGAGGCCGGCAGAGAGAGAGAGAGCAGGAGGAAGCAGGCTCCCCACGGAGCAGAGAACCCAATGCTGGGCTCCATTCCAAGACCCTGGGATCATGACCTGAGCCGAAGGCATAGGCTTTAACCCACTGAGCCACCCAGGTGCCCCATATTTTCTCCATATTTCCCCCCAAATTTTGGTTGGCTTTCAAACTTTTAAAACAAAAATATTTTATTATGAAAATAACACCAGACTACAGAGACTTAGAAGGAGAAAAAACCATCCATTTTTCTATGGTCCCTGAGAAATCAACATTAAGATTTTAGTTTTTTGATCTTTTTTTCTAGCTCTCTTTCTCCCTATCTTTTCCCTTTAGTTTTTCTTCTACTAGAATGGTATAGGTTACATCTCTGTTAACCAGTACACATGATATTCTCAAGGTTTCAGTGGCCTTAGAATTTATTGACTTTGAGGGGACCTATAGTCTGTGTCTCCTGATGCCATCCACGAGGCCTGGACTCTCCGAGCTCCTTGTGGGTGTCTGCTCCCTAGAAGCAGAAGTAAGGATCGATCTTACTGTCTCTTGAACTCAGGGCTATGCTGACTGCCTCCAAGCATGGGTGTATGCCCATCCTGTGTTCTAAATGATTTATAAATATACATGAATTCTCCCATCATTTTATTTCTTTCCATTATCTGTTCATTCATTCAACAAATGTTTATCAAGCACCTAAGTGTCAGGGGCTATTGTAGGCACTGGAGATGTATAAGCATTTCAGCAGTTGTGTAACTACTTAGTAATTAAGTATTTAAGTATTGTAAGTGCTTTCTAAGCAAAATTAACTATTACTCCTTCCCTTTGAAATTAAACCACCATCAAGATAATGACTGAAGGTATCATATTTCTCTTTTAAGTTGTATTAACGTACAGAATGATAAATGCATATAGATATTATATGGTCACAATTAAAGAGAAATTTAAAATTTCAGGAAAAGTGACATTATAACTCTATTCCAAAAAGAATAAAAAAAGAAAAAAACAAGCGAAACTTACTTTCAGAAGGAAAGAAACAGAGGAAGCAACAAATCCCAAATCAGAGATAGACGGGGAAAAAAAAAGGGATGCTTTTTAGAGTTAGGAGGGTTTTTTTTTTTTTTTAATTTCTTATCTTTTGACATCAAAAGTTGTATAGGTTGATATTTCATGTATGGTGGATTTTTCCATTAGATCAACCACACATATTGCTTTGTTTTGCACTAATGAATTATTTACTTGTCCCCTTAGAAAAGAGAGACCACTGAGTAGATTTTAAGTTAGCATTTGGAATACCTTGTAAGTCTCCATATCTTGTAAGTCAGGTGATAGAGTTAGCCCCTCCTTATCCATTGTTAGGGCGCCCTGTAGAGTCTATAAGATCTAAATCCAAGATACAATGAGAGAGAATCAGGGTAAGTACAGGGGAGGTAAAAATGACAATTTGCCAATATATACACAAGTTCTGTAGAAGATCCTGTTCATGTCAAAAGTACTAAGTTTAAAAATAAGGGAAGTTGACTGCATTCCTACAGGGATTTCTCAGTAATCCTTTAAAGGGCTATTTTAAGTATTTTGTTTTCCAAAAGTGTAATTGTCTTCAGATAATTATCCTTACAATTACAATTCTATACTCCATCTCAAAGACATTAATAACTCATCTAGAATCAAGGGTTCTCTAAATATAGTTTAAGTATAACTAACTAATTTAAGATGTAAAGTCAAATCCTAATGTTTAGTACTTTAATTGATTTAGGTTATTTGTGCAGTAAATTATATCTATAATGTGCAGATTCTATAAAAATCTAATGCAAGTCTTTAGAGAAACGATTGATAAATAGTACTTTACGTAATAATTTAAAAAACTTCATGTGGTTAACAAATTATATTGTATCCCTATTTGTTTTTATATATTTTGATTTATGACTTAAAAACGTGATTTTAAACACCAAATTAAGATTAATTTCAGGATAAATTTTTTTTCCCTTGAAAATTTAAATTCAGGATAGAGGAAGTTTGGTAAGCAAGGTTTTTTTGTTTTTGGTTTTTGGTTTTGTTTTGTTTTGTTTTTTACAGTTACAAGAGTACTGTTGAGTTGTAATTTCAATAAGGAAGTCTATGTTCTGTATATTGAGGTTTATAGTTCGCTCAGATTTATAACCATCTGCAATTTCCATATTATATATTTAAAAAGGGAGCTGTAGATTAATGTTGATTGCAATTCATGTAATTTGTCCTAATGTCAAAAATCCAATATTAGGATGAAATTTGTTCCCCTAGCAATAAAAAAAACATTCACAGGACCACCAAAATACTGTTTTTCACAGTTCAAAATATTATGCAAAATTCATCATCTGTGAAAATTGGTTCTAGTAGCTGAAATAAGTTATAAATAAGTTATTATATTTTCAGTCCTTAGGGTCCATTAAGATAGGCATTAGGAAATAAAAGATTATTTGTGAATTTTAATACCTTAGTGTATCTATAGAAAGTTGTCTCGAAATGTAATTCGGCACAATTACAAACTTGATCAATAGGACGAACCCACAGAATTTTTATATTTGTAATGGAAAGGAAGAGAAAGATAATAAGACTATTCATGCAGTAATATTTTAAAATGCACTGGTGTGTCTTTCAGATTTTGAAAGTACTACATTTAATCAATGGATATGTACAGGATATTTTCCACAAGGAACAAAGCTGCTTTATTACAGATGGCTTTGTAGAGACTCACTCACTGATGATTCTTAGTAAAACAAGAAGTTGAATAGGCTCAGAGCTCTAGTTTTGTTTTATTTTGTTTTTCTTCTCTTTTGATAGATGTTTTGCTGGAATTGTGCCAGATTTTGCCAAGAACTGTGTAAATGGAAAATAAATTTAAGTTGAATTCTCAACGAAGACTAGATTCTTGCTTAGTTTATAACTTTCTTACAAATTCAGAAAAACAAAACAAAACAAAAAAGCCCCAGTAACTGATTTGTAGTTAGTAGGGATCCTAATATAATTCCAGGAGAAGCTGGAGAGGAAAATCATAAAATTAAACAATGGTGCTTATGCCAACTTCCAACTACTACATCAGTGGTTCCAATCAGGGGCCACTGTAATATTTTATGCGCCAAGGATTATGATAACCTATAAAATATAGATATTATTTTTATACTCATTTTATAGATGAAGAAATGAACATTCAGAGAAGTTAAGGAATTTACCTGAGTTTATACAGCTAACAAGTAGCAGAGCTTGGATTTGAATGCAGGCACACTGAATCCATTCTCTAGATTGGACAAACCTCCCCCCAAGTGCTACATTAGTCCTTTTTTTTTTCTTTTCCTCTCACCTATGCTGTTTCTTCTTGGTGAACTTAAGGCAGTTCAGATCAAGGATTTTATTTCGTTTTTCTTTGTGCTGCTAATGCTTAGCACAACTCTTATACGTTCACTCCAGAGGTAAGCCAATGAATAGGAGAGTGAGAAAATTTGGATTTTAAGATACGCAAATATTTTCGTTTGACATTCTACAGAAAGTAGAATTCTCCTATATTGACTGGAAATTTTACCTCAAGGGCAAAAGGAAGCATGAACTCAGCTAACCAGCTTCAACCCTACAACCCATTTAGGTACAGCTCAGAATGAAGTCCTGCCTGGTTTGAGTCCACTGAGGCAATTCCTGCTGCTAATGCCTTAGTAGCTTCTGCAGTATTTGGGTCCCATGACAGAAAAGTCTATTCTAGTTAGACTCCATATGATTAAAAATGGGGGTGGAATGGGGAGAACAAGCAATACTGCTTTAAAAATTTCTCTTATTCTGGGACGCCTGGGTGGCTCAGTGGGTTAAGCAGCTGCCTTCGGCTCAGGTCATGATCCCAGCGTCCTGGGATCGAGTCCCACCTCGGGCTCCCTGCTCGGCGGGGAGCCTGCTTCTCCCTCTCTGCCTCTGCCTGCCTCTCTGTCTGCCTGTGCTCGCTCTCTCTCCCTCTCTCTCTCTCTCTGGCAAATAAATAAATAAAATCTTTAAAAAAAAAATTTTCTCTTATTCTGCTGTCCGTCTTCCTCGTACTTTTGGGACACAGCCAGATTGATATTAGATTCTATAGGAATATTACAAAAACCCCAGGGATTCACTTCTAGAACTCCATCTGGACAGTTTTGATAATCATTTGAGATGATAACAGATATTATCATTGACCCTCAACTACTTTTGGGGATTATTCTAGATTTTGGCTAAGAACCCCTCCTCCCATCTTTAGGGGGAATTATAATGGTAGGAAATTAGGCTGAAACAAAGTACCTAAAGAAAATGGCATGATTCATTAATCACATAGTTGTTTTAAAGTGTTCTGTTTCCCTTGTGTTCCTCTACTCTGTATAAGTTCAGGTGAAGCTATGTGTTTTCCTGTGGTATGGTCTCTTTTTATATTTATTCCGATAATGTGTGAGTATTTGGGAAATGTGTGTGATTCAGTAGAGGGTATTTAAGTCTGCTCTCTACGCAGTGAGTAATTAATGGAGGCTGTCTTCTTATTTTTAACAAATATCTCCTTGTAGGATGAAGTTCTGACAGGAAAATTATAAGATTGGTGCCCCTGGTAGGGTTTATGTTAATATTGGAGGCTGTATGCTCCTTAAAATGTAAATGGAGCTTAAATAAAAAGGTTAAGAGGCAAGGTTCTTTTAAGAATATAGGTGTTCTTTTACAAATACAGATTTGTGGGTAAGGCAGATATACCTCCCCACCCCCCACCTAGGACAGATGTCACCAGTTGTCTATTAATATTCATTGTACATCTGTCAACTCCTCTCTGAACTTGCTACTCTCGTGCTTTTAGTAATTTTACAAGCATTTCTGTGCTGCAAGATGTTTTCATATGATATATGAGACAAATGGATATTTTAATCGCTTAATGTTTTCTAATTTTAACCTGCCAAAGAATATGAAAGAGAAATTCAGATCAAAATAAGGCTTTGTTAATAAAATAAATACTGTTTCGCTCAATCTACTAAGAAACAGACTTGAAAACATAAACAAAACCCTGAGACCAATGTTACTGCCATGATAGGGGGAAGAAAAAGAGTTGAATCATATATATGACAAAAGAATAAAATTATATACATGTGTGTTTTGTATACCTCAATAGAATATTACCAAGATCTGTCTCTTAAATGGTTGGTTGCTTGTGTGCCTATAAAAGTGGTGTTTTCAAAGGGGGGATAGTTTGCAGCCAACTAGGAGTTTGGTTTCCTCACTATAAATCTCACGTGACTTTGATATATTTCCTTGACATACTTAGCACTTACGTGTATATCTTTTTCCAGCTGCGGGTGTGTAAATATTTAGATAATTCAGTCACTCATGTTTGTATTTTATCTTCCAACCGGGCGGTTGTTGAAGGAATTCGCCCTGCCCCTTTTTTTGGTGCTGACCGTGCGTAAAGTCAACTGTGTTCTCTTCCCAAAGTTCTACCAGGATTCGTGCTGAGGACAGCCGCTGTTATCATCCTTGCTCCCTATTAAAGCCTCACTCTGTCCATCGCTTTCTTCTTGGACCCTCTCTTCTTTGTTACTTTTCTGTTTCCCATGCAGAGTTTGGTTGAAACCAAGAAGTTGGTCTTACCAAGTGTAGTAAAAACCTGACATCTTATAACATAAAAATTAGTACGTAAAAACAAATCGTTGTAACCAGAATGGTGGTTGTCAGTGGCTTACAGAAACTCAGAATTTATGATGGAAGAGAGAAGGCTTTTTATGAATGAGTCAATATTAGAGAGAGAAGCTATGTGACCCAGAGGAGACGAACACCACCTGCTCTAGGGAGGAGGACTATATGTAATCTATACTCTTCGGAGAGTCATGGGTGCTGTTCCCTATATGATCTTGGCATAGCTCAAATTTCCCTTTGAGAAAGTGCATCAACAATTATTGATAGAAGATGAGAGACTTTTCCTTCAAAGTATGATTGTGGAAAAACTTCGGGAACCAGTGATACTGAATTTTTTATAGATTTGTTTTGTTTTGTTTTTATTTTTTTAAAAGATTAATTAATTAATTAATTAATTTGAGAGAGAGAGAGAGCACATGAGAAGGGGGAGAATCAGAGGGAGAAATAGACTCCCCACCGAGCAGGGAGCCCGATGTGGGACTCCACGATTATGACCTAAGGGAAAGGCAGTTGCTTAACCAACTGAGCCACGCAGGCACCCTATGTTTTTATTGTAAGTAGTCTCTACACCAAACATGGGGCTGGAACTCAACCCTGAGATCAAGAGTCTCATGTTCCACCATGTGAGCCAGCCAGGTGCCCCAGTGATCCTGAATTTTAATTGCATAAAGAGTTGTGTAGGAATTGAGGTTCTCAATATTAAAAACTGATATTATAAGCTATTTACTAAAAAATTCAAGTTCGTAATTAGAGAAGATGACACAGTATAAGACAAGCTTTATACCTCCTTTCATTCATTATCAAATTCTTTACCAAGTAAAAGGAGTATGAAATCATGCAGTTTACAGTCATGTTTTCTCTGTATGCATAGGGAAGGAAAAACAGATGCCACTAGGTTTGACTGCTTCGTGTTTTTATAATCCATAATTTTAAGATAAGCAGTCAAAATGAACACTTCAAGCATTGGAAAGAAGAACAGACAAAGCATGTTTCACTGTGGGTTTCAATGAAAGGTTTTGAATTGGACTCGGGTTGAAACCGAGCTCTGCCACCTTCCCCCTAAATGACAGCTAAGAGTCTCACTTCCCCCATATGGACACCAGATATAACAACACCCACCTCATAAAGATGTTGTTGTGATGAAGGGGATGATGGATAATTAATGTTAGTTTTCTCTTTCTCTTTCCTTTCTGCTTAGACTTGATAATAAAGAATAATTTATTATAGTGTTTCTGGAGACGGTGATTGCCATTTATAATTTTTATTGGGGAGGTTAACCAATTACTCATTATAAATACCACTCAGGAATTGGACATTTCCTTTTCTGAAAGTTACACAGTATGAGGAATTTGAGATTTCTATGTTTTTTGTTAGGATTTTCAAATGCACAAGCTCTATATTCAAATAACTTTTTTTTTTTTTTTTGCTAACCCTATTCATTTCTTCAGATCATTATATGCGAACAGAGTATTTTCTCTGGAAGTGTGTTCCTCAGAAGCGAAGTTCAGCGGGATATCCTGGAAAAAGAAAACTGAAGAGTTCAGTAGCCAAATAAGTTTGAGAAAGGCTGCATAGAGTACCTTTCTGTTGGCGTATCATAGTGTGCTTTCAGCAAGACAAAAGACCCTGAGAACTGCAACTCCTTTTTTGAGCAATTACGCATTAGCTATCTGAGGAAAGAGTATTTCACGTAGCATGACAATTTAGCCTTTAGTAATGTAGATGCCATTTTTATTGCTGAAATTCTTTTACGGAATACTGCTGTACAAACATTCTGGTGAGAGCTTAGGCCTGAGTTTTCCATTCCCAAAAGTCATGCTAGCTCCGGTGCAGCTATAGGGAACTGCTGGTTAGGACTAGAGAGAATCTTGAGCTCCACGGTATGTTAATGGCGTCTGGGTGATCTCCAGGTTCTGTAATTGGCCATTACTTCCTCTATACACTCCCTGGACAGTTTTATTCTTTCCCATGGTTTCAGTCTCCAGCTCGATTCTCCTCTATGGCTCCAGCTGAGATTTTTTTCTGAGGTTAAACTTGGATATTCAGTTGGCAACTTGTCATCTCCCCTTGGAAAAATCAAGAAGTACCTCAATTCCTCCATGTCTCAGACTGAATAAATAATCTCCTCTGTCCTTCCTCTCAACAAATTTCACTCTTTGATTTTGCACCTTCATTGGGACTGTCATTCACCCCCTGCTCAGATCGCAGACTTGGAACCCTCTGCCTTCTTCTTCTTGTCCATCCTGTGCATTTTCCATTTCGTTTTCATCCCACATTGCCAGTGGTCAGATCCTGTTGATTTTATAACTAAATCTCTAGATTCTTTCCTCTGTTTTCTGTCTGGCAAGGTCCCAAGTTTTCAGAATTTATTGTTTAAAGAGTACAAAAGTTTCTCAACCAATTTACCTCCTAATTTAGCCTGCGGTAGAGTCCAGTGTCATACCAATGGTGAGCTCTTTAAAGCCAAGTATGGGGGCACCTGGGTTGCTCAGTGGGTTTAATTTTCTCAGGGGCATGCACTAAGGAAAAAAATACCAAGAGAACTGGAGTTGAATCAAAATGGTATCTTGCAGGGGCACCTGGGTGGCTCAGTGGGTTAAAGGCTCTACCTTCAGCTCAAGTCATGATCGGGGTCTGGGATCCAGCCCCACATCAGGCTTTCTGCTCAGCAGGGAGCCTTCTTCCCCCTCTCTGTGTCTCTGCCTGCTTCTACTTGTGATCTCTTGTCTGTCAAATAAATAAAATCTTTAAAAAACAAACAAACAAAAAACCAAAAAATCAAGCATGACTCTGCTCATGCCTCACTTAAGATATTTCAATATTCTGTTGCTTTCAGGTAAGTTCTAGAACTTTGACTTGATGTACAACGTTCATCCTATTATTGCTTCTGACTACTTCTTCAGGCACATACTTTCTAATCTCTGACATGTACCTTCTACTCAGGCCATACCAACTCCCCAGGTCCCACAAGTGTACCATATTCTTTGGCAGTTGTGCCTCTAGTGAAATCATCTCCTTTCTTTTATTCTTGACTCAGTTTTCAAGACTCATCTCAAATTTTATGTCTCAGGATGCCTACTCTCCCTTGTTCAGGCTGTCTTAAATGTCCTTTCTTTTTTTTTTCCCATAGCAAACTGTGCATCCCTATTTCCTATCTGAAAAGGACTTTCAGAATTTAAAATAATGAGTGCTTTAATTAAATAGCTATTACCTCAGTAGTTGTTTGTCATTAGTGTCCACCTTTGGTAATTACAGCCAAAGTCAAGGCTGGCCATATATATTTTATTCTTTGAAATTGTATAACGTTTGTGATTGAGTAATCTAAAATCTAATTTAAATTTCATTTGACTTCAGTATAGCCTTTGTGAGAAAGTATGAGTTTCTCGGTTATTTTTTCCCTATGTTGCCGGTTTATTTCTTCCTCCTTTACTGGTTGGTTTCATTTAAAGACTTTATAGTATGTTGTATACCCTGCATTGAATTAAAGCTGTTTCTCAATATTTCAGATTGTAAAACTATTACTTAAGATTTCAGATGACAGTTTTCTTTACTTCATGGTCGATATAACTGAATGCTCTTTAAATTTTACCATTCATCTGTTTATTTCATTCATTAAGAAAAAATGTTAATTGTAGTAGTTACAAATTAGAAATTTATAGATCAGTCCATGCAGAGCTTACAGTCTAGGAAAGGTTGAAGAGAATGCACATTGATTATCATTTAAAAATAAAATCTTTTAATGTCTTTCTATAGAATATGTGATTAAGTTTCAGATCATTATACTCAAATAGATCTTCCCCATTAGAACTTCATTCATTTTTTCATTTTTTTCAACAAATATTTATTGACACCTACAGCATGCTCACTCTCTGCCAAGCATAAGAGAAGCAACCATGAGCAAAATCAGACCCATAGATCTTACAGAGCAATGGGAAAAACAGGATTCTAAGCATCAAACAAAAAAATTGAAATTGCAATCCTGATCATTCTTACCAAAATGTAGCTGTGTAGGGCTATTTAGGTTTATAAACGGAGCACTTAACTTTCTTTGAAAGATCAGGGAGGGCAGAGATTTGAAAGGAAAGTGGATGTTAACTAGAGTGAGATCATTTGGAGCACAAGCCCCTGTGGCCGGTGTAGGCCTGTGGCAGGAGGAAGCGTGTTGTATTTGTGAACTAGCGCAAGGTGAGGTGAAGAAAGCAGAGAAAGAAGTGGAATGGGAAGAAGATGGAGAGCTAGACAGTGGAATGAACACACTCTTGTAGATCTTGTTAAGGACTTTATCTTAAGAGCCAGGAGTATATTTTAAGAGCCACTGAAGTAGGGGAGAACCCAGATTGTATTTGCATTTCAAAACCTTCTTCTGGCTACACTGAAGTGAAGCGGTTTAAGAGATTTTCTAAATCCCGGTGGGAATTGATAATAGTTTGACCTGGATTGGTAGCTGGCTGTAGAGATGGAGATGAGGAGATTGATTTGAAAATATCGGGGAGGAGGAGGACAAAGATGGGGAGGTGTCGAGGAAGCCTGGTTTCTACTTTGCATTATTCATTGAGATTGGATGGCTAGATAAGAACAAGGTTTGGGGCTCAATTAAATTAAGCCTTGGGCTGTTGCATTTGAGAAATCTTTAAGAAATTTACATGTTAAATTTATCCACAGCAGCACTATGGTAGGAATATTAAAAAAGATGAATCTTGATCCCTGTTTTAGAAGTTATAATCTCATTGGAAAAAATAAGGTATAGACATTATATTTAAATGACACAAACACTCAGGACCTCACTTATTATGTCATACAGAATGCAGGCCCTTACCCAATGTCCTTTTTCACTCTATATTATATTTAATTATTTAAACTCAATTACATAACATTTCATCCTTGAAGTATATTAAATATTAACATATCACTATTGGCAACTAATGACATTAATTTATTAATCCAAATTCTGGGAATGTGTATACACATGCACACTTTTATTATTTAGGAAGATAGAAAAATTTATATAGAGAGCAGTTTCATCATAAATTTGAATATGATGTTCACTGGTCTACCGAGTAGGTTTTTTTTAAAGTGTTGACTGATGTTAGTTTGCAAATGAGATTCCAAGAAGCTGTGCTATTATCTGTAACACTCTACAATTCTCTCACTCATTCCTCTGCAAAAAATAGGCACGGATGTGGTAAACACAGACAGGGTAATGACTTCTGACAGGCTTTGTGCACAAGGCATTTGAAGAGCGGACAGGATTTGTACAAAGTTAAAGCAAGAGTATTTTCTAGGTGGAGGGTCAAAAGCAATTCAAGAATTGCATGGTGTGGTTGAGGTGGACACCAGTAGGACTAATTAGTAGATGGGGTCCGGAGTAAATACAAGGTCACTGTTATGCCCTGTTTACGTAGTAGTACTTACAGCTAAGCTTTTGCGATAAGATTTCTAGTTGTTTCCATATGATAATATGAAACTATTTTGCCACTTCTTCTGCAGGCTCCGGATAAGATTTCTAGTTGTTTCCATATGATAATATGAAACTATTTTGCCACTTCTTCTGCAGGCTCCCGTCTTCGTCAGGAAGATTTTCCACCTCGCATTGTTGAACACCCTTCCGACCTAATTGTGTCAAAAGGAGAACCTGCCACTTTGAACTGTAAAGCCGAAGGCCGCCCCACACCCACTATCGAATGGTACAAAGGGGGGGAGAGAGTGGAGACAGACAAAGATGACCCTCGCTCACACCGAATGTTGCTGCCGAGTGGATCTTTATTTTTCTTACGTATAGTACATGGACGAAAAAGTAGGCCTGATGAAGGGGTCTATGTCTGTGTAGCAAGGAATTACCTCGGAGAGGCCGTGAGCCATAACGCTTCGCTGGAGGTAGCCAGTAAGTACATGGGGCTCTGGGCTCTTGACAGCAGGAAGGGTGCGGTGGGATCTTTTGCCTGGAGAGTGGTAATAAGAAGTCAAACCCCTATCCCAGGCTTTACTTGAACAAAATGTCTAGCTTTTTGTATGAATACAGTCCTTTACCTATTTGATATGATTTTTATTTTTATTTTTTTAATTTTCATCGTAGCTGGTTATTCAGGCTACTTTGGGATTTGCACATAGTTGTTAAACCCTTCTACTTGGGATTTGAAGTAGTTCTGTTGAACATTTTCATTGAAATTGATTTATTCTTAAAAAATTAGTTTATCCTTCTCCTTTGTTGCTTTCAAATATACTGAATGCAAGTACGTTTCTGTGGAAAGAATAGCAGGGGTATTTTTCATTTGTCTTCGTTTGGAGATATACTTTCAACTGGTAGTGCAAGATATGGTTTTAAACTGATTCTAATTCTTAGAAATGTATTCTACTTTTGGTAAAGGTATAGGTAGAGAAATAGACGTATGTGCCTCATACGTTATTACTTTGGCTACTGTAGTGCCATCTGGGAGGAAAACCTGTGTATGTCATCCTATGGTAGTTGATGGTTTAGTTATTTACACGGATACCAAATATAGTTCATTTGCAATCACCTCAAGAAGGATCTCTTGACTAATGACTAAATTGTTAGGTGCGTAATGTATTTCAATACAAATCAGGCTTCTCTTATTTTTAGTAAACATTCAAGAGGTAGCCAGAAAGTCTCATATCCTTGGAAGAATCTGTTCTATGTATTATAAGTACAGTTGAGTATTGCATAGGGATTGGTCGGAAAGACAAATGAAGTTTAGATCTCTAATACACTTTACATAAAATGAATGATGAAACTGCAGATATAACTATGTATATGTGTATCTATAATGTTTTCTAGGATGATTGATATTTTGATATAATTTATGTTCAAAATTGAACTATATAATCAGCTTCATAATTTCTACTGTTGTCTCTAACATTCAACTAGAACTTGAGTATATCGATCCACAGGTAGTTATGCAATTATAGACATAGAAAGGAATTTAAAGACAGATTTTCCAACTTAATCAGATTATTAAAATGGACTCAGTCTCCAGGAATCAAGATGGGTTGATCACACGCATAGGTCCATGGAGTACTTAGGGTGAGACAGAATGCCAAAGATGCCCAACATGAGCATAAAATTTAAATAGCTAAAAAAATGAATGTAAACATTTAAAACTATGCCAGAAGTAGCCACTCACATTTTTAAAACGTTTACTTAAAACTCAAGTTTATATTTCTCTTCACATTTAATTGATCACAAACTTACTGTACTTTCTCTTACTGCCTTGATTCTTAGTGAAAATCTTGAACTATGTAAGTGAGATGAACAAAAGCTGTAATCACAGCAGCAGGCTACTTTTCTTTTTCTCCACTCATCCTCCCTCATTCCTTTCCTCCCTCCCTCCCTTCCTCTCTCCTACATTCCTTCCCTCCTTTCTTCCCACCTTCCTTGCTTCCTTTTTCCTTTCTTCCCAAATTGAAATGTGGTGCAGGCAAAAGAAGTTTAAATGTTTTTATAAAAGGATATGTATTTTTTGATACAGTTTCCTTTCAGGTTATGATATTAATACTTTTCTACCTTTTGACACATTTATATTTAAGAATACTTATTCCCTGTGGGGGAAAAAATTAAGTTAACATTTGAATACAAATATAGAGAATTAAGGAAGATAGTATAGATGACCTACTCGTATAGATGGTATAGATGACCAACTCTTATTTTTGGTAGATAAGAAACTGAAGATCAGAAGGAAAAACAGAGTTATTGTTTATTCTCTGAAAGTATAATCCCTTATAAATGAAGTGTGTACCAATAGAAATATATATCTGAGATCATATTGTGTTTCTGTGTTATTTCTTACAATACTTGCATTCTGATCATTGCCAGAGTTTTTAGAAAATGTTATAGACTTGAATAGAACATCTAAATGCTTACCCTTTAGATCTCGCCTTTCAAAACACCTTTAGTTTTACTTTAGATGATCAAGATACCCTTAATGCACTGGGATTTAGAGAGCTCTGTTTTTTTAATCTGGCTTTTGTGTAACTATTTTAAAAGACATTATTAGTATCCAGTTAAATTCTTTTTCTAAGCAAGACCTTCTGTTACTTTGTGAGTCCATTATGGGAAATGCTTTTCCAGTCTTAGTCAATAAATATACCTTCAAGGAACTGAAAACAGACATAAGATCATTATATAACTTTTATCAGCAAAATATTCAGATAATAGTCCCTGAATGCATACATCCCAAATTTTTATGTGATATTTCTCATTATGTCTCCAAAATGTTTCAAGCCCCAGAGAAAAGAGAATATAGTTAAGATACTTTATTTTTTTTAAAGATTTTATTTATTTATTTGACAGGCAGAGTTCACAAGTAGGCAGAGAGGCAGGCAGAGAGAGAGAGGAGGAAGCAGGTTCCCTGCTGAGCAGAGAGCCTGATGCGGGACTCGATCCCAGGACTCTGAGATCATGACCTGAGCCAAAGGCAGAGACTTACCCCACTGAGCCACTCAGGCACCCAAGTTAAGATACTTTAAATAATACTTTAAGATCATATTCATTAACAATTCATACATGTAGAAGGGCAACATGTATATTATATATTTATCAAACACATTTTGATATTCATAAGGATAGTTTGATAATAAAGATTTTTATTAGTGATAATAATAATTATACTAAATCCAAAAAAAATAGTTTGAGTAGTGTTTGTGTTCAACAATTTTTGTACTTGTTCGATTGCCATAATTAACAACATGTTTTTATTTGGATAAATTGTATTGTTTTGTAACCTAATTTATATGGGAAAAATTAATCCTCTGGAATTAAAATGGGTTCTGTGTGTTTAAAAAATTATTTAGTAAATTCAGGCTTTAGTGCCCTACAAATAGATATGTAGTGATATAGTTCACCTATATTTTAATGATGTATTTTAGACAATAGTTAGTGTTAATTCACCATTTTAAAGTACGTTTGTGTCCTAAAATGGAAATTTGCCTTTTGTATGTTACATAAAAAACCAGGTCATGTGTGTATGTGGGGAGGTGGGGGTTAGGGGTAGAAGTCCAGGAAAACATAGGCCATATTTGCTGTGGGTTAAATCTGTAAAGTACGGTTCAAGTTTGATTTTATTTTTTCCTGGAGATTATTACTACCTTTTTTTTTACACATTAGTTTAGGTACATGAAATTCAATAAGAACTATTCTTATTCTTCCCAAAGACACAGGAAGGCAAAATTGCATCTAATTTCTTAGTGAGTCTGTAACCCAGAGTAATAGCATTAACAAAAGCGTCTAGAGGCAACCCAGATTTCACAGCACATTTGTTGGTAATGCTTTTAAAAACATTTACCTGTGTTTTATTTGCCTTTAAACCAAGTTTTACAGCTGTAACAACAACTAGATTTCTCAGTTCCTAACAATTGTCAATCTTTCGAACACTGGAAAAAAAAAAAGATATTGAATGTCATTGAAAACCTTTGTTTCTGTATAGAAATTATATTAATCATGTCTTTTGTGTCTTCAATATTTATTGAAATTTTTAAAGTACACCAAAAGGATTACATTTATTAGTTATTTTTAGGATTAGTTATTTTTTATATTCATTTAAATCCCCATCATAACTAGGTTAGGACCAGTGAAAAGCACTGGCCAGCCTTGGGTGTCAATCCTTGCCATGTGGTAAAAGCTGCATTCCTTGTTCTTGAAAGCTCAGTTTTAATGCAATTAAAAAGTTATCTCACACAATCATAAAGTCTAAAAATTGAAATGCTAAGAAATATATGATGGTTGTTACTAAAGTTTCCTGGAAGTGTTGAAAGTTTATCTCTGCAAAGGAAAAGAATTTTTAATCACAGATTTATTTTTTCAATATATTTTAAAATTTTTCTTCTTTTTTTTTTTTTTTCTGCAAACCAAGAATTCTATAACTTAATGGGGACATTACATTGGAAAATTTAGGAGATACCACTCGCTATTTCTAAGATTTTTGAAAACTTCACTCTTTATCTAATTCAGTTTCAAAGTTAGCTTTCTAAAATGATCTTGCAAGTGGTATGTTCTCATTTATCTTGTATTAGCTTTATTTAAGAGTCTACTAAATGTTTAGGAAAATATTTATTGGGACCATTCTCCATTCTCCTGTACCCAACATCATCACTTACTAAATGTAGAACTCCATTTTGTGCCTGGCACAAATTAATAACACAGTTCTTAGACACAACTTATATTTAATAAGTAATTTGATCTTGGGTAATTGCATTGAATTTTAAGGAAAATTAATCTGAACCTTGACCCTCATGCTTCCTATTGTAGAGCATGGCCCTCTACGTCATCTGCTAAGCAGGGCACAGTTCGCATATGGCTATTTGTTTCCTAGTTAAGCTGTTTTCTCTTGAGGAAAAGAAATTCCCTTTAGACTAGGCAGACATCTGCTGGCTGTTGTAGCAGCAAAACCGGAGGAACTATCTTTCCTGGAGAAACAAACAGACAAACAAACAAACATTTTTCCCAATTAATCAAAGATTAAGTCTTCCCAGATTTTATTAACTGGGGTACATTTTAGTAGTAATTACTTTGGGGTAAATGTTTATATTTCGAGGTAAACTGCTCTCAATATAGCATGATCTTTTGTTATTATTAAATGATACTCATCAAAGTGATTTAGAATTTGATTTATCCAGTTTTCTTCCTTTGGGTAAAATGACAAAGTAAACTCATGGATGCCAAGTAGCCATGTGTTTACCTAGGTACAATAGAATGCATTCCCAAAATCTGGACCTTGGAAGATGGAAGGATTTCTCCTGGAGGTGAAATGGTTCAGATGAGCAGGTGGATATGCCATTATACTTTAAAATATTGATTGATCAATTGATTATGTGCACACACATAATCAATCTGACCTCTATTATGGTCAGACACTGGAATTATTTATACAGTTTATATGCACAAAAAACACACACACACACACACACACACATTGTTCCTGATAGTCCTTTTATTTTTGAAATTGAATTTCCTTTATATCACATATCTAAAAATATTGTTTCCTCTACTTAATTTTGTTTTATTGTTTTAACTAGGCATTTTCAAGTGTTTTCACCACATTCTAAAACCTTTTTTATATCTTATTTTTGTTTTTAGTATTCAAAGGAAGAATGTTAGTCATTTAGTTTAATGATTTAAATATCTTTTCACTTCCTGGTACACTTACATTCTAAAATGAACTGATTCTTTGTTCCAAAATTGATTCATGATTAAATGAAATTAGGCATGTAAAGTATGTGGCGCAATGACTGCCACATAATTACAAATCATAAATTTTAAATCATAAATTTAATCATTGGTGCTGTTATTTTTATTACTTTTTTCTTCTTTATCTCTTTCCATCAAACACCAAGGTTATTTTTATATAAAAGGGATCTGATGCTTCTGACTTGAAAAATGGACTCATTTCATTTTAAGTTTAAAGCTATGTGCATTAATATACTAAAATATAAGTAAATGTTTCAGTAAGTAAATTTTCTTAAATTAACTTCTGATTAAGTAAAAAAATGTCTTGAATATACTAAATTGCCAACTTGAATTGAAATCACTGGTATGAGAAATTTACCTTTACCTTAAAATCTTCAGTCCTAATGCAGAACATGAAATAATGTTGATTCAAATCGTTTTTCTTTCACGGACAAATAAGAAAAAATCAGTTTTATATCTTTTACGGTTGAGATAATATTCACATTTTTCCTAATTAAATTAACGTGTGTATTCCCTTAAGTAGAGGCAGCTTTGCTAAGTTCTATGACATGATTATTGTTACTGAACACTTAAATTTTACTGTCTGTAAAATTTTACATTCTTTTGTTTTTGCCTGTCTTCATCGACTTATGCTGGGTGGCTTAAATGACAAATATTTATTTCTCACAGTTCTGGAGCCTGGGAAGTTGGAGATCAGGGTGCCATCATGGTTGGGTTCTGGTGAGAGCTCTTTTCTTGGTTTCCTCCCATGGTAGAGAGAGGCTCTAGTCTTTTTATCTCAGTGTAAGGACACCAGTCCCATCGGAGGGACTCCACCCCAATGAACTTATCCAACCCCAACTACTAACCAAAGTCCCCACCTCCAAATACCATCCCACTGGGGATTAAGACTTAAACATGAGTGGGGCGGGGGAGGGAGACACAAACATTTACTCCATAGCTGCCTTTAATGATTATGTTTAGATTTTTGTTAATTGGGTTTATAGTTATTTTATCTTATTAAGTAACTGAGAAATAAAAATCAGAATATTGGGGAAAGGTAATCTGTAATCTGTAATTCTGTAATCTCCATAATGTAAGTAGTAGGTCCGTCAGAGCACTTGTTACATCCAGATGTCAGGTTTAAATTGTGTCGTAAATCAAGTGTAGATAGATTATACCTTCAAGTGAATGCAGTGTTAGGGGGACTCTTCATTGGTTTGGAAAAATAAGAGCAACATCCTTTAATAGCTACATTAAGAGAGAAGATAGTGGTCATTTTCTTTCGAGAGAACATAAATATTCTTCCTCTTTTCTTCCTCCCCCATCTCTCTTTTATTTGTTTTATCTTTTCAAAGAGGATTTAATATGAAATATGAAGGCAGAAACCTGTATTTTCATAATCCATGAAGAGGTGGGTCCATGAGAGAGGACCATGACAATGCGCATAAAAAGAAAGTTTGAGTTTCAAAGGGCATTTTAGTAGAAGACTGACCGTTTGAGTGACTATTTGTTTATAAATAAGCAACAGATTATTTTCTATCTTGAAACCCTTCCTAGTTAAACATGGTTCAAGGTACATGTTCCGTTGACTTTTTCAGCAAACTTTTTATGTTTTTCCTTTATCTCACATAATTGCTCTGTATTAATCTTTAGTAGATTTGTAGAAACATCTCAAGAGTAGGGGCATATTATACATTTCTTTCTCTTTACTCCTAATCACAAGTTAAGGAATGTGATTAATAAGCTTAAAGAGATTATTTTTTACATAACTTTGAAAAATTATATTTTATTTGTGATAATATGTACATGTTCTTATAATCTCATCACCAAGAGTTAACTACTGTTGGAAGTTGGGTAGACACCTCAAGGTCTCTATACACTCTCTGGGAAAACTATTCCCTATTTAATCATTGTTCAGTCTTAGGTGGCCAAAAAAGGCATTGGATATGTTGGAACACATATCTATATCATAAAGACTAATTGGAAAAGTTTAGCTCTTCAGGTTGGATGCTACAAAACAACTTCCTTTTGCTGAATATTACTAGATACACCATCCTGGACAAGACTCAATTCAGTAATTATGGGGTTAGAGGATACATATACTATTACCAGTCTCAGGAGCCACTCCTTTAATTTTCTCAAAAAGTAGATGGTGTTCATATGTGCTGAAAAATACTAAGATGATTATTTCAGCACTAGTTGATGCTCAGATATTTGCCCCTTGAGGCTTCCAGAAAATCAATTCAGTATTTAGTTATTTATGGGAAATTCTTGGCAGTGTCTCCTCCTTTCAACAGTACTGTCTGTAAAATATATTAAAATAACAAGATAGATCTGGTTACCTCTCAAATCTTATCATCATATTACTACTCCTTTTAATCCTACTAATTTATTTATGACTTAAATGCTGGAAGTTCTCCCCACATACACAGACCACCTTGAGAATCATTTGTATGTATTTTAAAATGAGTGGTAAATTTATTTAATAAAACATATCCAAACCTTCTTAGTAAAATTAATTTTAAGATTATTTATTTATTTTAAGTAGGCTCCACATTAGGTGTGGGGCTCATTGTGGGGCTTGAACTCATGAACCTGAGATCAAGACTTGAGCTGAGATCAAGAGTTGGATGCTCAGTTGACTGAGTCACTCAAGGTGTCCCTAATTTTAATTAATATAATATAAATTAGTTTAAGCTGTCATTAATTATCAATTTAAACTTTTTTGGTCAGGTTAAAATTAAATACTATTGAATGTTTTGGGGGGTATAAATGCTCTCTGTTTCTTTGTTACCCAAAGTGGGCATTAAAAATGTTTTAAAAGTCAGAGATTAAATAAATATGTGAAAAATACTAGAATATAGTTTATCCCCCTCAAAAATGTTTTGTTTTGTTTTTCCAAAATAACTCTTTCTAGGCATTCTAATTCATTCTAGCTATTCAGTGGTGAACAAAAAAAGAAATGGTTTCTGCCTTCATGGAAATTGCAATACAGCGGGGAGAAGAAATAAGGACAGAAAATAACCAACTACTATACAAATAACTTTATGGTTAAAAATTATGAAAAGTGCCCAGAATAATTGGGGTCAAACTGAGAACTGAAATAGAAGATAGTACCAAGACACAGAGTAAAAGAAAAAGTGTATCAGGGAAATAGAACTGTACATCTAAAAGGCCATAAGAAAATACGGACTTGGGCATATTTGAGAAAATGAAAGAGGCTGGTACGGCATATGAGTAAGGGAGATAGCTAGGGAGGTAGGTGGGGTCTAGATCATGTAAGGTCCCATTACCAGGTTAATAATGTTGGATTATATGTCCAGTGCGATGAGAACCACAGGTTTTTGGGCAATAGTGGAGGTGACATGATCTAATTTATACTTTAAAAATGTGAATCATGTAATAATTGAGTACTATATGCGTAGAGAATGAGTTGCGGAATGACGGAGAGAGACCAAGTAGGAAGCTCCTAGGTATTCCAGGCAGAAGATGATGCTAGTGAAGCATGTGATAGTAATGGAGATGAAGAGAAAAGCAAGGATTCAATTTGAAGATTGAAGACCTAGCTTACTTATGAAGGGTGAGACAGTAGAGGCTGAAATTTTGCAAGAGATACAATTATTGGTAACAGCAAAGTCCAGGTCAAGTCTATGACCATACAGATAGGATCGGGAGTTTGGGTAAGGTGATGTTATCATTGAGAGGCTAACAGTAGTTCTGTACGTTGCAGCCCATCACAATCCCAAGAAATCGTATTTTCCTCTTTTATCTCAGCTTGCAGTATGCTTACTTTCCTGTTCCACTTGTCATTACCTTGCAGTCATCTCAAGAGGGAACCATGTCATTACCCAAGTGCCTACCACCATTCCCAGCACATTGCAAGTGAAGTGATCTAGAGTAACTCAGTAGCATTTTATTCCACGTGTGACGACCATAATAGAGTGTCATAATGCCACTTCAAGAAGCAGACTAACCTACTGTTTTCCCTCATTCCCCGCAGTTTCTTTGTGATGTCAAGCAGTTCACATGATCTCCAACACTCATTTGAAAGCACAGTGCTTAGAATGCAGTCATCAGATACTATTTCCCTGGGAGTTTTTCTTTCTTTCAAGGTCTGGACTATTTAAGAACCTCTTCTGGGAGGGTGCCTGGGTGGCTCAGTGGGTTAAAGCCTCTGCCTTCAGCTTGGGTAATGATCTCAGGGTCCTGGGATCGAGCCCCATATTGGGCTCTCTGCTCAGCGGGGATCCTGCTTCCCCCTCTCTCTCTGCCTGCCTCTCTGCCTACTTTTGATCTCTGTCTGTAAATAAATAAGTTTAAAAAAAAAAAAAAAGAAGAAGAAGAAGCTCTTCTGGGGGATAACATTACTTAGGAAATTTAACAACACCTGGAGGGGTTTTCTGAAGTTCCCTTGAGAAAAATCTATAAGTGCAGCATAAGACCTAAGTGTGTTTACTGTCTCTGTTTTCTTTCTGGGTAGGAAAAAACTACACAAAACAAATGTTCTGTAACAGAATTATGTGTATTCTTGTACTTTACCATTAATCCATATATTCTGTATAAAGCTGTTATAAGTTAGTAGATCTATATTTAATGAAACAAATTTGATGAGAAATTGAAGGGAAATGACAGCATAGTAGTATTTTAAATTTCTTATTACAATCTTAGGCTTTAGTTTGTGGTTAATGAATTTTTTTTTAAAGGCTTAGTTAAAATTAAGATGTAAAGACCAATGAAATCGAGACACTGCAGTAATTAGGCAAAATAGAGATAAGAAAGAGAAGAAACCCATATGGATAGCAATGTTGGATGTAGCCACGGGAGGGAAGCAAACTCAGGTGAGGGAAGGATCCGGTGGGTTACAGGCAGCAATAGGAGGCTTCTGCTCAGAGTGTGGTTGGGGACCAGCATCGTTGGCATTACCTGGAAGCAAGTTAGAGATGCTGAATCAGACGCTGTATTTTAACAGTATTACAATGTAACTTGTGCAAATTCAGATTGGAGAAGCAGTGGTATACATTGTGCTCAACTAGAGTTCATAGGCCCGCCCTTATCCCCTAGAACAAAGGAACCTTTTGGAATGCAAACCCAGTGTGGCTGATTTTTTTTTTTTTTTTTTTTTAAAGAGAGACGCAATTAACAAGATTTTCAGTGGGTTTGAATTACCCTGGGCTTCTAAACCAGGACTGAGGGCAGGGGAGAGTGGAGAAGGATATATAGGAGACTAGTAGAGATAGCAAGTCAGGGGCAGAGATGGAGAGGGGGAAACACAGAAAGAAAAGTACAGGAGGACACAGAGGGAAACACATCCAGAGTAACACAGAGAGAAACTCAGGGAGACAGAGACAGAGACAGAGACAGAGAGAGGAAAGAGGGGACAAGGGAGAGGGAGAGCAAGACAGACAAAGAGAAAAGGTGAGAGAAATGCAGACAGAAGAGAGGTAGAGTATGTGCTGGGGGTTGGGGGTTTGTAGTTATGGTAAGCATTAAACTTAAAAGAGTACAGAAATATACATTATTAGCCTGGATGGAGAAGGAAAACAGTGTTTACTATGTATTAATATTTACAGATGGTGGGATATTAAGCAAAGAACAGGATACTCAAAACTTTATCAATCTCCATAACACCACTTATCAAGAAAAGTAATACATGAACTATATCTTAGGTGTTTTTATGTAAATTCATGGAAGTCTGTATCTACTTAGCATAATCCAAATGTGAAATACTGTATTTATAGCTAATTTTACTTTATATTTTCTAGAATGAAAATTTAGAACTCTGGAATTTACTAAAATGAATAGAACCATGCTGGAAGGGTCATTTGGAAGTCATTTAATCTGTTCCTCTAACTTTTAGTTTAAATTATCTAAAGATCATTTGTTGTATTAAACGCGGTTCAGAGCCAAAGATTATCTAGCCTCCATCATCAGTACCCCTCACACGCTTCAGCATATGTTAACACAAAGTTATTACTTTAATTTACTTAAATCCTATGCTATGGAAGTCTTTCTTTCATTTTATAGGCTAAATGATAATAGAAAAGCCATTTTTTTAATATAGCATCTCATATGTTTGAAGATAGTTATTAAGCAGGGCCTAATTTTTAATAAATTATATCTTATGTTTAATTTAGGTTTCTGAGTATAAAACAGTTTCTAATCTTAGTCTCTTAGTATTTCTGAAGTGGAAATTGTAGCTTTAGTAACATTTTAAGTCGTATTTAACCTAAGGTCTAAATGGAAGTTTTAATAGCGCCTATGACATTTTACACTTGTCAAGAGAAATAAAAGTTTATGACCAAATTATTTAGTATGCCTGAATGGGGGACCTTTTTAATCTTACCCAATAAAGGATGGAGTAGAACTTAAAAGAAAAGCCAGAAAGTTAAAAAGAAATTGCAAAAGGACATCCCTTCCCCCCAAGGATTTATATTCTTTCTCAATCTCTTCCTCTCCATCACCCTGTATCTCTTTTCCACATAATACTCTACTTTATCTAGATTGAGTCACATTAAGTTACCATTTTATCAGATTCTTATCTCTGTCAGACACCAGAAAATGGATTAGGAGTCTGTGTTTGCTGTGGAAGGGTACCGAGAGCATTTTGCTCACATAACTCAGCGCTTGTCATAGCTTACTCAAGTGACTTCTCTTAGTTCTAAAACAAGAGCATAGGACATGTTGTAACCTTGTTGAATCATACTTAAGGGAATTCTTGGAAAATACGATTCTAGTGTATTTTCCTTTGGGACCACCTCAGGAAAGAAAGTAGCAAAGAGCCAAAATTCCACAGGAGAGAAGAAAATATTTTTGTGGTCAGTGGATTGAGAACATGTTGACAGCTGCCTTTAACTCCTGTCCTCTCATCTTTTGCCTAAATCACCAAAAACTGAAACCTTGAAGAAACTCAGGATTCTGTGGTCATATTCTGTAACACCGGGAGGCAAGAAAATCAATTCCTTAACAGTTTTCTTTACTTTCTTTGCTTCTCTCCCTCCCTTCCTTCAACTAATTACCACTAAAATCTCTGTTCTTTCTGACCTATATTGGTTATCATTCTTTAAGCCTCCCTCAAAATTTCAATCCTCAACCCCAGATGAATAACCATACATTTCTTAGGATCTATTCCAAGAAAAGTTTGTATTGTTTGAATGTAAAGGGTTCTCTTCACGCTACACAATGGTTTTTATCTATAGAGTGCACTGTGGACATTCTTTATAGTTACAAATAGAATTTATATGTATGTAATTTGTATATATGTATACACATATGTATTTTGTATATAGATATCTGCTCGTACCTATATAATTTGTACAGAATTAGTGACAACTAATTCTGTCATTAATTGTGTTCTCAACAAAGTCAAGGCAAGTTCATTTAACATAACTGTGACCTTGGTGAGTTTACTTAAGCTCTTTATGCTTCAGTTCCCTCACCTGCAAAAGGGGATATTCATTCTACTTACCTTAGAGACCTTTGAGGAGGAGTAAATAAGTCGATACATAAAAGTGCTTAGAAGTGTGGCTGGTTGACAGAGCAGTATATACATGGTGACTTGTATCATGAGCTATTCCCTATGGTAGGCACATTGATGGATAGGGGTAATCCTTCCTTTCCTATGGTTCCAAAGGGTGTCTCTCTTCATTGCAGGTAAGTGAAAGCTGACAAACTAATGCCATATATGGTTACATTCAGAATGAGCTTTCCTTTCCCAGTGTCAGCCATCCTCTCATACATAAATGTCCTTAAAATCCCTATAAATATTGGTGAAAGGATGTATCGCCTTCATATATCAGTGCATGGTATGTCTTTTATGACAAATATATTTCTGAGGGTTTATAATACAGTTATTGTCATTGGCATGGGGAGTATTTAAATATTTCATTGTGGCTTTTCTCAAAATATGTTCCAGCTCAGCGGGTTAAGCCTCTGCCTTCGGCTCAGGTCATGATTTTAGGGTCCTGGGATTGAGCCCCGCATCAGGCGCTCTGCACAGCGGGGAGCCTGCTTCTCCCTCTCCCTCTGCCTGCCTCTCTGCCTACTTGTGATCTCTCTCTCTCTGTCAAATAAATAAATAAAATATTTTAAAAAATATATATGTTCCAGTGAAGTATTTCTGTATGCTGTTAAAAAATAATTTGTACATTAAGTCTTTAAACAGACTTTTCCATGTATCTCTTTTCCATAAGACTGTAGAGGTTTTAAAATATTAATGAATTCTATGAAGCATGAGTAGGGGAATCTAAATTACTACAATTCCCGCATTTATATGGAATGCCAAAATTTTTTTTTGAGAAAACAAATTGTTTTCTCAGAATGCATTTTTGGTGAAAATTAGTTTTGGCGTCCTGTGGGTGGACATATAATTACAAAAATGTCTTTGTATCTCCTGTTCAGGGTTGTGGTCACTTATCTACATGGTTTCTTTGTTTCAAGAACATAAGAGTAAGAATATGATATACTATTCTATTTCTATTTTTTTTTTCTTCCAGGAATGTTTTCTTCTACATCAGTATGTTGAAGGCTATAACAGGGGTCCAGTCAATATTCCAAACATACAAGCAATTCAAATATGGTGCTCTTCCAAAACTTTGCAAAGAGGTGCTTAGCACCATGTGTGGCCTTACCCTTCTCTTTCACTAATATCCTATTACCGTTAATAGTCTTGACCTCAGCTCTCTAAACTTTGTTTTGTGTGATGGATATAATTTACCTCTTGCAAGCATTTGACACAATAGACTTCCTTTGCGAAATGTTCGCTTTCCCAGAATTTCATGGCACCTAGCTAGATCCACATTAGATCCTACTGCATGTTTAGTAGACAGGTTTTAATTTGATTCTGGAGGAAGGCTGTACAGTTAAAGTATGACGGCTTCAAAAAGGCATCAAGAGTCCAGCTTCCTTCTCTTTTGCTCTTCTGCCAGCCTTAGTATGTGGTTTTCTTCCTGGTGGTTACAACGTGATAGCTGTACCTATCAATATCATCCTTCTGTGCTGTGCTAGATGGAGAAGTATAAAAAGTCAGCAGCTCCCGTCCCCCTTTAAAAAAAAAAAAGTCAGGACAACAATAAATTTCTGGAACTCTCACTGGGTAGAATTAAGTTACATTACCTTGGCTGGAACTATGTCACATGGCCAGCTGTAGTTGCAAAGATGCGTGGTGTTAAAAAACAAAACTGAAGGGAGTAAATGTGAAGATCTAATTGACTTTACTAAGTCATGAATCAGGAAACATCCCACTTGGCAAGTAGAGAGATGCCCCTAGGAGTTGTAACAACAAAGGGAAGGTTTTTATAGGAATGAGGGTGGGGCCAATAGTTATCAGCAAAAATAAAGGAAGGATTGTTTCTGGCAAGGTCATCTTTCATTAAGGAGAGTGTTAGGGGGTCTCATCATATACATTACCTCATCTTCCTTTGAGGAATAGAGCAGGTCCCTGTACCAGATTACGTCATTGGTGCTGACCAGAAAATTTCAGGTTTATTGGCTTAGATTTCCATTCCTGGAGAGGTTGAAACTGCAACTAAATCTTGGTTTGCTATCCTGGGGGCAAGTGACTGCACTTTGAAGACCATTGTTTTCTTTGTAGCAAGGAGAGATGTTTTTAACCAACCCATTTCTTCCCCAAACAAAATTTGGTATTTGTTGAAAAGAAGAACAGAGAACGGATGTTTAGTAGGCAACTAGCAAGGTCCACTACCTACGTGCTATTGATTTTCTTCTTATTTGTCTGGCTGGGTCTTGGCTTATCGCTGAAATGTTCAAGTTCCTGGAGGATCTCTTCTTTTTTTACTCTGTGGCTTACCCTGGATGACCACACCTACCTCTTTGGATTCAGGAAGAAGTATTTTCCAGATTTACTCCCTGTTCTCTTATCTCTGGACTGAATCTCTACACCCAGCTCCATTCAGAGGTTCCAGTACTACCTTAGCTCAAATGTCCAATATGAGACTGACCATCGTCCTTTCCATCCCTGCCTTTCCTCTGTCTTTTTCCCAGCTATGAAAAGGCTACCGCCATCCAGCCAGCCTTCCCACCCCGCAACACGAGATTAATTCTTTCTTCCATTCTTTCCATCTGTTCACATCAGTTGATCCTAGGTCTTGCTGATGATTTGTCCTGAATAGCTTAAGAATATCTTCACTTATCTCCGCCCCCCCCACTTTTATTCTAATTAGTGTCACCATCATTTCTCACCTAGATAACTGTAATACTCTCTTGCAAGTGACAATCTCGTCTGTCCCTCTTGTTTGCTCACTCACAGATTCTCAGTGCCATTAAAGTTTAAACTCTGTTTTTTTTTTTTAAGATTTACTTATTTGAGAGAGAGTCAGAGAGAGAACACAAGCACGCAGCATGTGGGGGGAGGGGCAGAAGGAGAGGGAGAAGCAGACTCCCCACTGAGCAGGGAACCCAGCTTGGGGCTCTATCCCAGGACCCCAGGATTATGACCTGAGCCAAAAGCGGACACTTAACGAGCTGCACCACCCATGATCCCCAAGTCTAAACTCTAAAATTGCTTGTAAGAATCACTCTTTATCGCTCATTCAGAGCTTCTTGAATGTCCCTGAAGTCTAAACTCTTGAAAAAGATGGGCAGGGATTAGTGCGATCCTGGCCTCATGACCTAGAACTCACGTTCTCCTTATCCTATCCTTTTGGTCTGGAAAAATGTATTTATTGTTTCAGAGCTCAGAAGAACCATCCTTTACTCTGAGCTTCCTTTTCTGTGTATCCTACCCTTTCCACTGTCACATCAAGGTTAATCGTACACCTCCCTATATTCCTTTATCATAGTCCGTAACCCCTGTATTGTAATTGGATTTTTGGTATTTCCCACTTAATTCTAAAGACTATATAACTTGTAGTATTTAGTACAGGTCACAGACGGTGTGTTATTACTAAATGTCCATCAGTAAACAATTCTATATAATGATCCCCACCAACCAACAAACAATAATGAGGAAAAGCTTTTCCTTATATCCAAAGGTGCTAATGGGCAATTACACAGGTTATCTGTATTTTTTAGCTTGGTGTGTTTTATGCCTCACTCTCTTTTCCCCCCTTCCCTATTCAGAAACTTTTTTCCCTAGAATCAACTCCACTGACAAGTCAAGTCTATGATTATACATCTCAGCTAATTTTTCAGAAAAGTTTCAAGTACAACATTTATCTATTTAATACCATATTCTGATCACTAGCTCAGACTATGAAGTTTAATATACTTTAAAAAAATGATATGAAGTTTTGGCATTTATACTAAATAGTGGATACTGTACAGGGATATTGAAAAAGAAATGAGTATTTCTACTTCAGTAGAAATGAGCATCATTTTTTCCCCTACACTGTTAGATAAGCTTCATGGAATGAACTATTCATTAACATTTATATTTCAATGTATGCTGTAAAATTTTATTCCATTATAATCTAACATACACAGCTTGAACATTAGTTATGAAGCGTGATCACAGAGAATCCTTCCAAAAACTTTAGAATTCAGATTTTTCTCTTCTAATGTTAGATTTAAAAATAAAATCATTGCTATGAAGATTTAATAAGACAATTAAAAATATAGTTTTCATGTAAATATAAAAGACATGTTAAATATTTTAAAATTTTAGAACATCCTTTCTGCTTTTTCTTACAGCAAGACGTAAAGCCTAGATTCTAGAAGGACACAGTCCTCTATGTTGGTACTTCTTTTGACTGACTCAGTTATGCTGATAACCATTTTCTAAGCCATAACAGTGCTACTAAGGGGTGGATAGAAAGAGTGCTAATTTAAATGAAATGGTTTCAATTTAATTAATTAATTAACCAATTTTATTAAGATATAATGGACATATAAAATTTTATTACTTTTAGGTATACACATAATGATTTGATACATGTCTGTATTGCAAAATATTTACCACAATAAGTTTAGCTTGCATCTTTCACTGCATATAATTATTATTTTTTTCTTGTGATTTTTAAAAAGGATTTTATTTATTTCAGAGAGAGAGAGAGAGAGAGAGAGCACAAGCAGGTGAAGAGGCAGAGACAGAGGGAGAAGGAGGCTCCCTGCTGCAGAGAGCCAGATGCGGGGCTCAATCCCAGGACCCTGAGATCATGACCTGACCCAAAGGTGGATACTTAACCCACTGAGCCACCCAGATGCCCCACTTATGATGAGGACTTTTAAAATCTACTCCCTTAGCAACTTTCAAATATGCAATGCAGTGTTGGTCACTATAGTCATCATGCTGTACCTTACGTTCCTAGGACTGACTTATCTAATAATTGGAGGTTTATAGTTTTTGACCAGCTTCATCTAATTTCCCCCACCCCTCTGCCCTCATCCCATCTCTAGTACCCCTTAATCTGTTCCCTATATCTGTGAGTTTGGTTGGTCTTTCTCTGTCTGATCTATTTCCCTTAACATAATGCCCTCAAGATCTATCCATGATGTTGCATATGACAGGATTTCCCTTCGTTTTATGGCTGAATAATATTCCATTGCCTGCGCGTGGAAATACACACACACACACAGTATCTATTTTATTTGTTCATTCATAGCTTGTTTCCATGTCTTGGCTGTTGTAAATAATGCTGAAGTGAACATAGGAGTGCAGATAACTTTTTGAGGTAGCAATTTCATTTCCTTCAAAAATACCTGGAATTTGAATTGCTGTTGTTTTATTTTTAATTTTTTGAGAAACCTCCATACTGTTTTCCATAGTGGCTGCACTAAAGTGGTTCCAGTTTTAAAAGGATTTTTGCTGAAGTCAGAAAGTGTACACACACGGTCAAACTCATACACACACATCCAAATTGAGGAAATATTTTTATATGCTACTATGGATTCAGCTAAAGTTCTTTTTTAATGCTTTGAAAAAAATGCCAGATTCAAATCTTCTTTAGATTCTTAAAAATAGGGTTGAGGCATATGATTTATTCATGAAATTTTGGCTAGGAAAAATATGAACAAAGAAACCCTCTTCCTCTATTCTTGCCCTGAAATGCTACAGTTACTGTGTTAATTAGCTCTATGTTATTGTGGGTTATTTTTTCTTATAAATAATTTATACTTCAGTTTGCCTTCATCCTTCAAAATGGCAATGCATAAAATTGATTTGGTAGAATCGTACCTTTGATTAATATTTAATTTGAAATTATTTTATACATTCAAGTTTAGATGTAACTGTGTCATATTTTAAGATGCTAAGTGTACATTAGAAAGCTGGAGTATACATGTCTTCATAATCACTCCCTATTTTATTATTCCAAGCATCATTTCCTTAATTTATAAAATAACATATTTTATAATGTGTAAATAGAATTTCTTTTTTTTTTTTTTTGACTTAGTAACAGAGTTGATTAGATTAAAAATCACCCCCCTCACCTTCCTATATTATGAAATATATACCATGTAGCTGTTGTAAATATTTACCAGTTTGAAAACATAAGTGACTAAAACCCCAGAAAACAGGTCAAGTCCCTACCTCATGGGACTGTTTCTATCATTCCCATATCGGAGGACCCGGGCAATCAGTTCACGATGAACCGTACTGAGTTCCTGATGCTCATGCAGGTGAGGGGACCAAGGACCAAGAAGAGCACGTCTCTTAGACAACTTGAGTTGATGAGCAGAAGACATGGCTTGAAAGAGGATTAATTTCTTCTAGAACAAGCAGTTCTGTCTTATCCCCCATTTCCAATCCCATTATCTTTTCTCCCTTTCATAGGCTTTTGATTTGGTACAAAGGAGGGGGCCGCTTTAGAATAGTGTTAAACATGTCTCCCAGAGCTTACACACCCAATCAGCTCAAGAACATGGACTCCGTCCATTGATAACCCTACAGTGCTGTGTACACCATCTGGGAAAAGGGGATCTTAGTCCAGTCCTTTTCCATTTTAGCAATAAATGACGTGCAAAAAACCCAAACAAAGAAACAAAGAAACAAAAAACAAGCCAGGGCTAGAATCATGTGACTAATGATAGATACTTGTTGACCATTGATTTCCCTTCTTGCTCTGAGTGCTGCACGAGGATAAGGACCTTGTCACTATCACTGCTGACCTAAAACTGTGCCTAGCAAGTCTCGGAAATGTCTGCTGAATGAGTGTTATATAAGTTTAATGCTTGAAATTGATTTTCTGGGACTTGCCTAAGGACTTGATGGTACCTCCTAACCTCTGTGACTTAATTTTCTTATAGGCAATGCTATTTGCTATCTTACATAATAATTGCATAATTGGTTAACTATTGGAAAGTAATTTGGACGGGTCAGAGATAGGCATTGTACAGATAGAAGGGGGTTATCTTTATTAACTAATCAATGATGTGTTCAGAACTTCTGATATTTCTTATGCTTTTGCAAAGCTGTATAACCTTAGTATCTGAAAGAAAGAAAGAGGAGAGGAGGAGAGGAAGAGGAAGGAGAGGGAGAGGGTTTTAAATTTAATTCGCTCTGATGACCATTTCTATGAAACTTTCTTCAAAATTATGCTTTTTCTTGAAATTTTGTGGGTTTGTTTTTTTTTTTTAATTGACATTCTTCAGTTTTTTTTAGCCTGGACATACAGATTTGTGTGGCCAGGGCGAACTAGTGAGTAAGTGTAGGGCATTGTCATATTTGCCAGGAATGGTAAGCCCATTTTCAGAAGGGCCATGTCTTTCAGAAGGGGCGCAGTTGGAGGATTGTGCTACTCTTGATACTGGTGTTGTGAGTTTGATCCCCACATTGGGTATAGATATTACGTAAAAATAAAATCTCAAAAAAAAAAAAAAGAGAGAAGAAGAAGATGCTTTCTTCTGTTTCCCCCGACATTTCTGCTTGGTGATGTGAAGGTGGAAGAAATGTTTCTGTCAGGGATGTTATTTGGTCTTTATTTCTGAAGGCCAGCTTTGGTCTTAGTTTGTTGTTGTTTTTTTGTTGTTGTTTGTTTTTGTTGTTGTTCTTGTTGTTTTTAAAGATTTTATTTATTTATTTGACAGACACATCACAAGTAGGCGGGAGGCAGGCAGAGAGAGGGGAAGCAGGCTCTCTGCTGAGCAGAGAGCCTGATGCGGGCTCGATCCCAGGACCCTGAGATCATGACCTGAGCCAAAGGCAGAGGCTTTAACACACTGAGACACCCAGGCGCCCCTGTTGTTGTTGTTTTTAAGATTTTATTTATTTATTTGACAGAGATCATAAGTAGGCAGAGAGAGAGAGAGGGAAGCAGGCTCCCTGCTGAACAGAAAGCTCCATGTGGGACTCGATCCCAGGACCCTGAGATCATGACCTGAGCCGAAGGCAACAGCTTAACCCACTGAGACACCCAGGCACCCTGGCCTTAGTTTTAGGTTATATTCTCACAGCATTTCTTCTGTTGACTAGCCTTTTGTGCCTTTAATTCTATGGAAATCTAGATAGTCTTTTACATATTTAATTCATTAGATGGCTAAAATTCTTTTCTGCTTTTGTCTAGGTGCTGTGTCTTCCCTTTCTGTATTAGTTGTTTGGCAGATTTGACTGTTGATGCCAGATGTTGTTCCTTGTTAAAAAGTGTGCAAGTGAACTGTCCCAAATTTTGCATGTAAACACGCCCGTTTGTAGTCTGCCACTGATAACCTTTTTCTTTTTATACTTATGTCCGGAAAATTCTGACTTTTTCAAAGGTGGACTTATTTTGAGAACAAAATCCTATTATTTTAGAGACATTCCATTTGGGACATTTATTATACTACAGAGAATCTCTCATTTCAAAATGACCCGTATTTCACTTAATGTTTACAGAAACTGTTCATTTATCTGACATAAGGGGCTAATCAAACTCCTTAAGTACATTCCTGGCTGTTTGGAAGCTTTTTAAGCACCATAGAGAGAGTACTTAGCAATGGAAATAGTGTTTATGTATATGGAATATCGCTGGTGAAATTTTGAACAGACCCAGAGGAAGAAGAATATTGAATTTTAATATTCAAGCTAACATTACTTATTTCTACTTTATATTTAACTTAGTGGGATAAATTGGCCCTTAGTAAAACCATATTATGGAATATAATCTAAGTTTGTTTGTTTTTTAATTTGAGGAAGAAGTTGAGGTGGAAGGCTATGTTAATTACAGTAATAAGCAGTAGTTCTGAGTATGCACTATGTGCCCAACACTGATTGACATTTATTAATTTACTTAATCCTCACAAAAACTCAATGAAGTAAGTATTGTTATTACCCTTATTTTTTTAGATGAAATCAAAGCTCAGGTAGTTTAAAGAACTTTGCCCATGCTCATAGTCCTTATGCTATTTTGCTTCTCCCACTGAATGAGACTTCCTAATCATGAGAGAGTCTTATTCATGAATGTGAAACTTAAGACAAATGCATTTTCTATACGAGGCAATTACCTTCTCACGTAATAACGGCAAAGCATGATATATATTTACTTCTTTTGGTAAAATAACTGTTCATGGGGCAGTCAGTGGGTTCTAAAATGTACCATTTTCCATTTATATTTTTCTATTTGTTTTTGTAATCTCTATAGACAAGAACCAGTAAAATGTTAAGTTTTACATGCAAATCCTTTTCACACATGAAAATCTTACAATTTCATTCTGCCACAGTCCGTTGGTTTAATAGCTATACATTTTACATTTAGGATTAAGCTGTGGCTTTGATATCTATGCATTATTCAGAAACTAAACTATTCTAAGATTAGTGTATTTAAAAATCTGCTCCCCAAATAAAACCTGAAAAGAGGTAAAATGAGAAGGTAACTTGGTAGTTGGTTAGTGTTCTTTATTTTTGTCTTTAATATTTTTAATAAGGTTAAGAAATTTAACCCAAACCTTCCCCAATTTATTGTGATATATAAAGAAAGTGACTTCATCAGTTAGAGAATGACAAATACCGCATGGTTTCACTCGTTTGTGGAATTTAAGAAAGAAAACAGATGGGAAAAAAACAAAACAAAACAAACAAAAAAAAAACAGATGAAGAGAAAGAGACAGGGAGGCAAACCAGAAACCAGACTCTTACCTATAGAGAAAAAACTGAGGGTGGCTGGAAGGGAGGTGGGCAGAGGGGGATGGCTTAAATGGCTGATGGGTATTAAGGAGGACACTTGTGATGAGCACTGCGTATTATATGTAATTGATGAATCACTAAACTTGGCTCCTGAAATTAATATTACATTGTATGTTAACTAACTGAAATTTAAACAAAAACTTGGAAAAAAAAAGATACAGTGACTTTGAGTAAAGAAACCATTCCTAATATGACCCCTTAAAAGAACATGTTTGGTATGTCCAGGAGAGATCGATAGGTGGAATCTTCTGACATGGCATAGGTAATCTTTTAAAGCCTAGATATTGACAATGCAATCCACTAAGTAAACAGCTGGGAAGCAGTAAAGCTTGAGTTGGCTTACCTTGTGTTACATTGTGAACACTTACTGCTTCCCTTTCTCTTGTATTGATGTGATTGTTCTCGTGATGTGTTCAGCTTTCTGTTAGGGTCTTTTACTTTGATTCTACTCAATTTATGCTTAATCGTGTTGTTTTATGTTTTCGAAGTCAACATGTAATTCTTCACCTTAAAAAATGGGAGTTTCTTACCTCTGGCTAATAAGCTTCAGTAATGTCAAAGTCCCAGTATTTCAGTCTGACCTTGCATTACTTGACCCCGGAAATGTGTGCATTCCCCTGTTTGGAGGATGCACAAAAGCTTCACTTCTGAGGACTCACGTGGGGCTGCTGGAAGGTGACCATGATCTCCTGAGGTCAGGTATAATAGCCATCGAGAAAACCAAACACAAATTGATAGCACTGAATGACATAAATTTTGTGTCAGAGGGCAGTGGTCATAGTTTTCTTTGATGTGATAGTTTCAGAGATAACATGTTGCCAGTGTATCATTGACCTTTTCACTGAAATTGGGAAAGTGTTTGTAAGTATATGAAGAATCCTGTCAACGTGTTAATGTTCGTCTGCTCCCGAAAGAACCAGAAGAAATGGTGAGTACATTAGTTGCAGAAGCATGTGGTGGAAAATTAGGTCTACATCCCCAAATTAGAACAATTGCCAAATATCTTCTGTTTTCATATCTGAATGTTTACGGGTAGAAAGCTCAGGATCCCTGAGAATTCTTTTCTACCTCAGGTTTCCTAAAAGTATGAAGAATGCATAGGTATATTGTACCCAACTTCACAGGTATACTCTCTGGCATCTGAGAAGACAAATGAAAAAATGAAAATCAGCTGTCTGAACTTGTAAAGTTCAAGAAATAAGTTGGGGTCTAATGGAGCTGATGTTTTATTTCTTTTGGCTGCCCTACCGCAGACTACCTGGTGATTTTTTTTTTTTTTAATACCCTGAAGAGTAAGCAGACACTCAATTAAGAAAGCTTGCTGCAAATTTACGTGAAACAAAACCCAGATATTTTCAAATAAGGGATAATGGTTGATCTTTAATTGTTAAAGGCATCAAATTTATAGCTAATTTTAGTTCTCTAAATTGAACCCTATTTAATAACCAAGAAGTTACCATGTTTAACATGCTAGAACTTTTTCTGGTTAATAACTTTTCCAAGCTGTTCTTCCGTCATGGGTTTTCACACATTTCTCTCATCACTTTTAATGTTCTGCCTCTTTTATGGACCATAGGTATTCCAAAATATTTACATATCTCTCTTTGCAAAATGGGGTTTTCACTGATATCTTTTCCATTTATAGATATAAATGTCATTAACATAATTTAACCTTATATCATAGGAGAAGGAATAAATTAGAATTATTTTATAATATTTTTCTGTTAATGGTTTATCATATATATGTGTTCTTTTCATAGATGTGTAAAAATCTGCTACCAACAGACTTTGGTGCTCACAATGTGATGCTTTAATATTTAATTTATTATCACGTATTACTCAACATCAGTTAATGTGTGCTGAAAGCCCATGGGCAGAATAGAACTGTGCTGTGTACCTAAAGAAATATAACCGTCATAGAACAATTCTAGACTCTGTCTCCTTAACAACATTAGTAAGAACTCACATAGGAAAGCATATAAAGACGGGAGGTATTTTTTGAATGGAAGCTGAGAGTTGGGGTTGGGAAAAAAAAAAAAAAACAAAACCAGTTACTTCCTTTTTGCTTGCTTTCTTGTTTGGATTCTTTGAATTAGAATTGTTAATGTGCCAGATGAATCAGATGAATCCGTTTAAGGGGAATCCTTCAAAGCTGAGTGAATGATATGTCCCCAGAGAAATTATCTTACTGGGACATGATCTGAGTTTATGCCAAAGGCCTGCTTAAAGGTTCAGGATGACTAAGGGTTTCTTCAGACTGGAGTTTTAACAGTCTTTGCTTAAATATATTTGCTTTTTTTACTTTGTTGTAGCTGAAGAATGATGGTGGAAATTCAGATTTATAAAGTTAATCATATTTCTAGTCATAAAACAAGTCAATTGACCACCCTCAACAAATTATATTTATATTTAATATGACATGAAAGGCAAAATAAACCTCCTAAAATTTGTATAATTTAACTTAATCTTTTCTTACTTGAGACCTACTATTCTTCTAAGAAGTAATACCCTTGTTTTCCTTTTAAAAGAGAAATTCTGACTTTTAAAAGAGAAATTCTGTCTATAATGACGATGGACATTATCATTTATGATTGAGATATGAATATTTAATGATGCAGCTTCAGAACTCAAGACAAACATTTTCAATGTCAGATTTTTTAACTGGTTTGCTAATGTTTAAACATTCTACTCGAGGAATACTTATATAATAAAGTTCACAGTGGAGGCTTTCTTGTTCTGCCTAGTTCAAGGAAGGGGGATGTAAATAAACTTTGATTTGTACATCTGTCTTTCTTCTTTTTCTTTTTTTCTCAAAAAGAGAATACTTGAATTCATCCAGTAATGAATGTTCAGGCTCTGAATAATCTGGACAATAACTCCTGGAAACTACACTATTTAACTAGACTGGAAATTGCGGTGCCAGTTGTTAGAATCCCATACCCCTTCATAGTCACAACTGTTACAAGACTGATTCTTCGGGGATTTAAATAGTGGGCACTTTGGCAGTGCATGTATTAAAATTGGAAGGATACAGAGAAGATTAGCATAGCCCCTGTCTAAGGATGACAATACAAATTTGTGAAATGTTCTGTATATTACTCTTCTCTGGTATCTGTGGGTGGGGAGACAGATTCTGTAAGTGAAGTGACCCACCCGATTCAACATCCATTCCCAATTCCTCCTCCAAAAAAAAAAAAAAAAAAAAGAGAGGGAGAGAGAATGGCATTAGATAAACTATATTATAGACCCAATTCTACGCTTTTTCATTTAGAACAGTTCACTTTGGCAAAAGAATGATCTGAATATATTCCCATGTGATGTTCTACAAATTAAGTTTTTCCCATAGACAAATATTTAAAAGCATATTTTGGATATAGTCTAAATTGTACTTTAGTAATTAAACCTCATATCTCATTAAGGGTTATTGCTGTAGAAAAATGTCATAAATAAAATAAAGATGTGGGAGGGAAAAGTAACCAGTCTGTATGTGGAAATATGTTATACCAGATAAAAACCAATACTAATCTGATCTGTATTTTTCCTGTGGTTTTGCTTACAGATAAGCATGAGGATTATGAAATTAATTTGAAATAGAAATTGAATATAAAAACTTTGAGCCTTTGACAGAAGTAGTTTAGAATAAAATCAGAAACACCTAATGCTATTTTTTTTCTTTTTATCTACCCCAGATTTTAAGTATTTTTAGAATTGTGAAAATCCTTTAGAAAATTCTAGGTTTTTCTTATTATTTGGCTCCTTTATAATTTTGAGTAAGTCTGAATTTAGGCTACTGTCAGTTCTATATTTTTGGGCATTATGTTCTCAGGGGCCCAAAGTGTTAAAGGCCAATTTTGATCTTGTTAGAAGAGATGATAGTCTTTTTTTTTTTTTTTTCGCTATCATGTGCAACGGTGGGAACCCTATTCTCTGTACTCCTTTTGTCCTTCCAGTTTGTCACTGTTTTGTCTTGTTTCAACCACAAACATCTGGTAAAAATAATGAAAAAAGGGAACAGGCTTATTTGCAATTTTTCTGTGTTGATCCTTTAAGAGAAAGTATTTTTCAAGTAGAAGAGATGGTCATTATGCACATTTGGCATTTTTCATAAAAATTGCCATTTTTAAACACTACATATCCTGTCTTTAAAATGTATTTTCTTCATTTTTACCTAGTGTTTTAGTACAGTTTAAATAGGTAACATTAAGGGGATATTGTAAGCCATTGCACCTATTTCCAAGGTTAGTGTTAAAAAACCAAGCAAGTTACATCTAATAAAGACATTGATGCATATTATTGATTCTTCTGGTCATTCATTGAGAATTGTAGTAGGGTCAGAGAAACAGTTATAGAGGATGAGTCTAAATCATATGTCAAATGGACATGGATACATATGTATATGAAATATGTACTGTTTTTCCATTTGGTCTTAAGCCTTACCTTTTTTAATGATTTCATTTATTTTAGGGAGAGAGAAAAAGAAAATGAGGGGCAGAGGGGCAGAGGAGAGGGAGAGGGAGAAGCAGACTCCCTTCTGAGCAGGGAAGCCCGACTTGGGGCGGGATCCCAGGACCCCAAGATGATAACCTGAGCCAGAGGCAGACGCTCAGGTGCCCCTCAAGCCCCTACTAACATTAAACCTTTCAACAAAACTTATTGCATGCACTGAGTGAAGTGTTATTTGAAAAAAATAATGTAACTTACCTTAAATGTGCATACGTTTTCTTATACTGTGAACGTTGATGTTAAAAATATTGGGTACATTTCTACAGTTAACATATTTTTTTTTCAATTTTTGTTGCAAGTAGTTTTCATCCTTTGTGATTTTTGAAGAGTATGAAGCTGCTGTTGGAAATTGTCAAGCACGGTGTATGTTTCTGGCTTATTATATAGTCAGTTTGTACAAAATGAAATTTGAAAGTGAATAAATAAGGGGCCACACATTTAAAAATCTCACCCATATGGGAGATTCCATTTTCTTCTGGAATTTGTTTCCTTTGAATTGGTAGTCACTTGTCCTTATAGAAGAGGAAAATCACACCCTTGTCCTCATACTTTGATTACTGAATCTTAGTGCTCAATGAATGAATTGTTCTCACCACCAAACTCCAGGCCTGGGGCAGTTAAGTTTCCTTGGTCTTTAGCCTAAGGAAATATGACCCTCTCTAGGAGTACTTCCCATCTGCGCACATAAAAGGGCTCTGTCTCGAACCATTACAATAGCTTTCTGCTTGCCTTTAAGAAAAGTTTTGCAAATCAAGAAAGCTTTTGTGATGTGTTCCTTTTATCTCTATTTGCTTCTCCCTATTCTTTTTATTTCAAAGTTTAATTAGGAATTCTAGCATTTCACAAGTTGAAAGAAATAAAATATTTGACTAATATAAATCAGAACTCAACAAGGTAAGACTAAATACACCTGCAAATATCAATCTATTATTCCCTCCAACAGGACTGCAATTTATGACTATTTACCATGGAGGGATTATATTTGAGGCTATTTTTTCTTTCTAGTTAGTAAAAAATGAAGCTATGGGATTTTAAATATACTCTGTAGACTGTTTTTATAGTTTTTTTGCATTGTTTTAGATTAGGATCAAATCCTACTGAATTGAGGTCTTAAATATTGATCACTACAGAAAGCAGCTGCTCACTGGCCTGGTGTCCTGCCCATTGCTACTTGAACCAGCATGTACTGTAAACTTAGCAGGGCTACAACTTTGTGTTTGATTTCTATCTAGCTGAAGGGAGCCCTGCTCTCACTAAAAGCAGAACTCAGGATCTGATCATCCCATTTCATATGCTATTGATTATCTATTAAGCTGACCAGATAAATAAATGCATTTGATACTGGAGCCCATTTTTTACTCCACGGTTATTCCACAGTAGAAATCCTATGTATCCATCTCCATTTGTTGGCTAATGACTTAGTATTGTAACTGACATAATTCTAAATACACATTTTAATTTTCAAATATAGGTAACTTTTTTCAGCTACAATATTTTAAAAATCTGTGCTTCTCCTATTTTGTCAAATGTATTCTAGTGTAACATTTTGATGAGAAAAGGATGAAATTTCTAGCAAAATTGCTTCTAGCAGATTATTTATGTGATCATTTTCAAGGCCAATGAATTTTTTTTTAATGCAACCTATGGTTTAATTTATTGTGACATGTAGCCCGAACTTCCTATGCTTTTAAAAAACACACCCACACACGCAACTCACTGTTTTCTGTTTACGCTTGGATGCTTTACTAGTTAGCTAAAATTGATGATATTATCAGAAATATTTTCCCTTGTACAGGTTTCGAGAACAAGGAAGGAGGTTTAATAAAACAGGGGCTTAGACTGTGCTTAAACACCCTGTCTCCCATGCTAATCTCCTATTTACAATGATCCATTACGAAAATTTAATGGTAGGCAGCATGCAGACCAGAATTAAAGAACATATGGGTACAGTTATCCTAGTTGAAATGGCCAACGTGCCTTGTATTGTGTATGGAAGATAACAGGACAGGTGGTAATCCGTCTTCACAGAGTGGAGACAGCTGGTATTTTCCGTAAGCTGAAGCAGTCTTTTTCAATGTAGTCTCACCTCGCAGCTGATACGTCGCTTGTTAGTATAATTCAAAACACACACTGCTGTTAAAAAGCATTCTGTTTTCCTGTCCCCTCTAAAAAGGACCTTGTGGTCCAGACCTAACATCAAAACAAACAAAAAAAGCCCACATTTTAGTTTTTGAAATTGACAAGTTTAACCTTCAATTTAGTTGTTTTCTAAATGGAAAATTAAAGATTATCTTCAGGCTCTCCTGTAAAATATTTTTCTTTGAACTAGGTAAGAGAACTCTCTTTCCTGTGTTCCATATTCTCCAAAATTATGAAGTTTTCAGGGAAAACAGTTCACAGGATCAAGACCTATTTGTTAAAGCCATTTTTAAAAAAAGTTATTTATCTCCTATCATTTCTTATATCATTGAAAGAATTATTGACATATACTGGAAGCTGCTTGGAAATTGTCGTTGAACATTTTTGCTTGATTCCTGTTATTTCGTGTAGAGAAGAAATCAGTCTGTTGGATTCCTGGCATATGAGAACCAGGGTTCCGTGTTGCTTACAGTCCATTTCAGATTCCAATTACCCCTTTCAAATACTGTAAAAATTTTGACAGGGCCTTCAGTTGTAATGGCCATATCAATTGATTTAGTCTGTCTCAAAATTCCCCAGAGGCAAGCTCAGGTTAAAGGTCAGGTTACTGGTGCATGACACTCTTACTCATTTTAGTAAGATCAGGATCAGCAGTTTCCAGGAGCACACAGGCCATCATTTCGGGGCGTCATTTCAATCTCTCAGTGCAACTACTGCAGAGTCAGTATAGTTAATCCAGCCCCTATCTATAAAAGTGGAAAGGGTACTCACAAAATAAATGAATGAGCTAGGATAGGGGGAGTTTGGCACATGCATTAAATTCTTGTTTATTAGAAGTGAACTCTCTTTTACTTATTCACTCCATTTCTGTTGAGTAAATTTTGTGGCTGGTGCTCTTGTACATCCGTTTCTTTAAAAAAAAATAAAAAATGTAACTATGCACTACAAAAAGACTTCAGAACTACAAACATGAAATCAATACTTGTTTCCCAGAGACTGGATTTCAGAACTTCTCAAAGTAAGGGTTTAATTATCTATTACTTCCTCTAAGTACTTTCATGCCTGTGGTTCTATGGTTTTTAGTGGCCAACTTCTCCTGTTTACATGGTTTTGTAGTCTTTGGTATTATTTAGTGCAATGACAAAATGAATGATCTCTGACCCAACTTTCTCCCTGGGGTGTGATTCAAAGGTGGAAAAGGACTTCTCAAACTGTAGTGTTTCTCTGATCACTGGGTTTGCTTGTTCAAACATGGATCTCTGGGTGAGCAGATCTGCCGAGTTAGCAGGGTTGGGACTGAGCCTGGGAATTTGTATTGGTGGCGAGTTCCCAGGTGTGGCTGATGAAGCTGGGCCAGAGAGAACAGGCTGGGAACGTCTGCTCTGTAAAATACTTTTAAACGTTGCTTTCAGCCTATTTTCACTTACCACCTTTTGAAACTACCGTCTCTACCGTCTCTACTGTAATGAAGAAAGTACCCAGAGGAATACCTAGAATGTTTGCTGTAGAATATGAGCAAACCTTTGTAAAAACAGTTGCTTGGTGGATTTGGGAGGGGGCATGTAGGGAAAACACGGGCATTTTATCTCACTTGTCATTTCTCTCTTCTCCTCATTTTTCTCTACCCTAATCCTCTTTTCCTACAATGGAGTTTTCTTCAAGATTTCCTTAATAGTTGACTCTACTCAACTCTCTTATGAATTACCCCATGACATTTCATATTCTCATTGATCCCTTCTAGGACTTGAATCAGTCTTGGTATTAGTGGGATTGGAAAGAGTGAAACTTTCTCTTCCTTGGGATAAACTACAAAATTGCCATTCCTTAGGTGAATGTAGCTCTGATTTAAAGTAATCTTTTACTGAGGAGTAAAAAAAAAAAAAAAAAAAAAAGCTATAGAAATGTAAAACACACACACACACACACAAACTTATACATACATACACAAATACCTCTTGACATTTGCACATATTATGTATATAAACAATAAATATGTGACACCTTCGAAATATAGAAAATGGCTTGAAATTTCAGTTTAATGAAGACCTTATTATATAGGACCATGAAGAATCCTTTATAAATATGTATACACTATTTGATTATTGAATACATTAAAGATGTGCAAATGTAGTATTACTCATTTATTCTCTGAAAGTAAAGAAGTCCTTTAATATTAAGTAGTATAGGTGCACCTGGGTGGCTCATTCAGTTAATAAGCATCTGACTCTTGATTTCCACTCAGGTCATGATCTCATGGGTCCTGCGATCAAGTTCTGCATCAGGCTCCTAGCTCAGCAGGGAGTCTGCTTCTTGCCTTCTCCCTCTCCCTCTTCCCCTCTGCACATGCTCTCTCTCTCTCTCTCAAATAAATAAATAAATCTTTTAAAAATATTAAGTGGTATAATAGGCTCAGGAGTATTTTGATACCCATATTTTCTCTTGTATTCATGAAATGCTACTATGGATGTCTTCTTTACATTACTTAAATTTTGGAGAGTTTCAGGGTCATATAATTTTATTGTTTTATTGTGGCATCATTGGTTTTTATAATTGAAAGTATTAGAATCAGTTTAGTATACCTAATGGTTAAGCAGTGATAACTATTGATAATTATTACAATTCCTTTATTAATTATTTTAATTGTGTAATGCCTGGTATTACAATTAAGTAACTATTTACCAAAATATACTAGTGGTCTAAGAAAAATGACTAGGTTTTTCTCTTGGAATTGCTTTTTTATCTTTGATATGTCATTGATGAAACTGTCAAGTGAATACCTTCTTTTAGGAAAAAAGAAAGGAAATGAGGATAGCAGTTTATTGATTTTCAGTTTTATTACTTATTGAGTTTATTAGAAGACCAGAATATTCACAACCACAGATGAATTCTTTTACTTGCAGGAAATCAAATTATAAGGTTTCTTGGTGAACATGTAATTAGAGAAGACGTGTTTGTTATTCTTTTTTTTTTTTTAAGATTTTTATTTATTTATTTGACAGAGATCACAAGTAGGCAGAGAGGCAGACAGAGAGGCAGGCAGGGAGAGTGGGGGAAGCAGGCTCCCTGCTGAGCAGAGAGGCTAATGCGGGGCTCTATCCCAGGACCCTGAGATCATGACCTGGGCCGAAGGCAGAGGCTTAACCCACTGAGCCACCCAGGCACCCTGAGGTGTTTTTATTCTTAAGACACTTCATTGGGTTTAATATATATACCTCTTGCCTCAGTTGGTTAAGGGTCCAACTCTTAATTTTGGCTCAGATCATGGTCTCAGGGTCGTGAGATCAAGCCCTGTGTTGGTCTCCAGGCTGGACCTCTCTGTCTCCGCCTCCCTCTACCCCACCCCTACTGCCACTCATGAACCTATGCACTATTTCTCAAATAAATAAATAAAAATAAAAATAAAAAATATATACTTTTTGTATATATATCTGTATCTCTTTTTCCCCAGAGGGATAATCCTTGGGTTTTCAACTCTAGGCAAAACTTGTATCCTGTTAACAGTATAGAAATCACACTGTCTACGTTTTTATTTCTTTTTTTTAAGTTTTTATTTATTCGTTTATTTAAGTAATCTCTGTACCCAACATGGGGCTCAAACTCATGACCGCAAGAATAAGAGTTGCATGCTCTACTGATGCAGCCAGCCAGGCACCCCTACATTTTGCTTTTCAAGCCAAGTAGATACTTCTAAACAGTTTGGAACTTATAACCTAATCCTTTGTGTGACTATGAAAATGCTTTTAAAAAAAAAAAATAAGATTATTTATTTATTTGACAGAGAGAGAGAGAGAAAGAGAGGCAGGCAGAGAGACAAGGGGAAGCAGGCTCCCTGCTGAGCAGAGAGCCCGATGCTGGGCTCGATCCCAGGATCCTGGGATCATGACCCAATCCAAAGGCAGAGGTTTAACCCACTGAGCCACCCAGGCGCCCCTGAAAATGCTTTTAAATACAATTTTCAGTTTGATTTTCTGAACAGTTTTGAAGTTAATGTGAATGTAGTTTTCTGTTTAAGGAAAAATATATTTCTAATGTATCTGGGGCCAACCTGAATTTGACTAGTGAAATCTAGGTAGGGATACTCATCTAAACACTGGTTTCCTGTCCTGAAATGCAGAGATCCATAACTCATCATGATGAGGAAAAGCATGGATCATAGTAGATTTTTCTTTCTGCCTTACCACCTATATCCCTATAATTTAAATTGTTTTTGTAATTAAAACAAATCTTTGAGCTATTTTAAGCTTCATGTTTGTATTTTGGGGTTTTAATTCTCATTTTCAGTAAAACTCTAAAATTGGCTTTTTAGAGTAGGTATGGAATGCATCTTACATTTTTACTGTATCTATGTTGAAAGGCTAACTAAAAAAGTCTGTTAGAAGGATTTTAACAAGCTCTAGAGTGCAGATTAATGTTCAGTGCAGCTCATGCACGCTTCCCATCTGTGGAATAGAAATTGTTCTTAGCACTGCTGCAGCGTGTACCTTCCGTGCGCATAGCTTCTTAATAGAGTGAAGCTCAAGGTTAACTAATGGCGTAAAGGAGGCAATAGTGTCTGCCTTTGAGAAGGGGAGAGATTTGCACAGCATGTGATTCTAATGAGCTCAGACAGTGGGAAGGGGGAAAAGAACCACAATTAGTACCAAATATAGTAATTTTTCTGTTCATCACCAGCATTTAATATATTCGTTTTAAATGTCAACTCAGACCAATGGGTAAACTCCAGTATGTATGAGTCATCACTTACAAACCCTGTGTTTTGCAAACTTGCATATTTACCACCCAGCGCATGTCTCTGAAGACAGTGATGTTCAGCAATTACTGTAGTTTTGGAACCGTGCTCCCTGGTCACCAGATATAGTCGGAAATAGCTAGTTTTGGGGATAGCTGGTTATGTTGGTAAAAGTCATATTTTCATTATAACTACATATAAATAAATTGAATAAGGGAGTGTTATGAATTTGATAATGGTTGCCACATGGCATGACAGCTTACTATTATTTTTTTATTTTTTAAAGATTTTCTTCATTTCTTTCAGAAAAAAGGGACAAGCAGGGGGGGGTGGCAGACAGAGGGAGCAGAAGAAGCAGGCTCCCCACTGAGCAGGGAGTCAGATGCAGACTCGATCCTAGGACCCTGGGATCATGACCTGAGCTGAAGGCAGGGACCCAACCAACTGAGCCACCCAGCCGCCCCCAACAATTTTTTATTATTATTATGATTATTGCAGCATGGCATTATAATTTAAAGAGCAATAAGATAGGCATTAATTTTTTATGAAAATTAATTTAGTTATAAATATCTTTCTTCACTGATGTACTCTTTAGTTGATGCAAACAAGTTAAATTAGTGGTCCCATAAAATTTTAAAGAAAAATGTTTTAAACTACTTCAGGTTTTGTAAAATATACTCTTAAGAATCTCTTATTCCACTTTATCTCATTATAGTCTCATTAAGGTGACCCTAAGTCACTCTCTTTGGGGGACATGTACCTTTTTTTATAAAACAAAGTCAAAAAAAAAAAAAAAAAACAAAGTCAAAATCCTTAGAAATTTTCATTTTTATTGCTTTTAAGTGAAGGGAATTGCACACTTTTTAAAGAAAGCTCTTACTATTATGATTTAACAATTGGGTTTCTTTCATTTTCAATTTTTCTCTGTACCTGTTTTTCCCCACCCAATACCCAGGTCATAAAATAAAGGCCATGTACTGGGACCTGATATTACTTCTACCGATTATGAACTTTTAGCTGTCAGACTTGTCATGAATTGACTGCAGAAGTGAAGGAATAAGAGGGAATAACATGAATTTTATCCGACAGTTGTGACTCACAAGTGCAAATTTGTTTTTCTTCCATTTTTTCTACTCTGTGTGGTTTGCTGCTCCTTGTCCGTTAATGTAACTAGTACTGCCACATATGGTTGTATACTTTGTTTACTGTGAAACGTCTGTCTGGCCAAGGGAGCAAACGGAGGCTATGGTCCAAATGATCCCCTATTCTCGAACCCAAGTTTGTAAGGCTAGGTCTCCAAGAGGGCCTCTTTTCTAATCCTCACAAATCTACTACTATGAAGTAAATGAAATCTTGAATCCTTTTATAAGGTTCTTTGTACAATTGTTGAATCTTCCCTTGTCACTATGCTAGGTTCATTCATTCATACTTTTTTCAGGGGTGTGTTTTGTTTTGTTATGTATTTGTTTTTTTGCATAAGTGATTTTCAAGGTTTGGTCCAGAGATCCTCTTAGGGAGTCTACAGGGTCAAAATCATGCATGGTAAAAGATTCATTTAGAGGTCAAGGCAAAAGTATAGCTTGATCTCCTAGATTACCAAAAGTTTGTTGTTGTGGTTTCAGAGTCCACATTGCCACTAACATTTAAGGAATTACTACACATTAACTGTTGGTGTAGTATGAAAGAAAAATATCCACAATTATTTGAAAAGGCTATTAAGATACGTCTCCCTTTTCTACCTAGATGTCTTTGTGAGGCTTCCTTTTCTTCATATGTTTCAACAAAATAATGTATTGCAACAGATTGAATGCGAAAGTAGATAGGTAACATCCAGCTGTCTATTTGTTAAACCAGACATTAAAAACAAATCTGTGAAAATGTCAAACGATGCCATTCTTTTCACTGTGTTTATTTGTCTGGGAAAATATTGTTTTCATGAAAATACCATTTATATTGACATTTAATAAGGTTATCTTTATTTTAAAGTAAGGTAGTAAGTATCTTAAATTTTTCTCCATTTAAATTTCTCACATAATTGCATCAATGAATAGGAGTCCTGTAAATAAAAACAATTTGGGGTGTTCAGTAATTTTTAAGGGTGCAAAAGGCTTCTGACCCCAGATCATTTGAGAACAGCTGTCTGATGTTCCTTTGTTAGCAGTAATAGTGATGTTCCAAGGATTGGACTGAATGTACGCATACGCATTTGGTACAGGAGAATTGCTTATCTTAGGAAAAAGGAGTCCGACCCTCCTGTTTTTCAAGGATCACTTCAGTTTTCACATTTGATTCATCTTGAGCCAGGCTACAGGTGCAGATGTGTTGACTCAACTCGGCAAACACGGAGAGAAGCTGATCATAAAGGCCAAGTCCGTGGCTGTCAGGATGGTTTTAATTAACAGTAAGGCACTATGGGTCCCACGTTGTGTGCACTTCAAAATGTTAGTTGTCCATTGAGATGGCTCACAGATGAGGCACTACTTGAGCCAGGCTGAAATGCAGCTGTGACATATGCTTTTTAAGGAAGACAGGAGAGAGGGGTTCAGGGCAAGCGATTCTGTGTGAATTAGGAACTATTTTATGAGCAATGTTGGACAGCTGGTCTGTTGATAATGATTGTCAGACAAGACCTAATGTGGCAGGGAGGACCTCAGGATTCAAGAATAAGAACGTTCTTGTTAGTGATATTCTGTGTCTAAAACAAAACAGAGAAATAAGCAGAAAGCAAAAACAAAACAAGGCAAAATAAAAAAAAAAACCCAAAACAAAACACCCTCCCCTCCACATTTATACCATTTTTCCACGTTGACTAAAATGATGTTGACTTGTTCAACAACAATCATCCCTAGTCTTGACAGTCATGCCATTAGCGGTAGAAGGCAATCTATCACAGTTGTGAAAGCACTGGCTTTGAAGTCCGTCAGACAATCTCAAATCCCAATCCTGCCTCCAACAACTTACCTGTTTGTGTAAGCGTTGGCGAGTTGTCTTACTTCGCCAGAGCTCGGTCTGTTCATCTAAAACTGAGTACCACTCTTTCTCTTGAAGATTTGTGCTAATATTAGCACACACTGAAGTATATTGGACCTTTTTCATAGTGAGTGCATCTGTGCACTGCTGTCTCTATAATGCGTCTCCTGCCCCAGGTGTGCTCACTCATCCATTTACTTAGTGCTAGCTAGCAACAACAGAGTTTTAATGTTTGAGATCTCTTTCTCTCATCCCCATCCCCCCACCCACCCTTCCCGTTTAACTGTCTCAGTATTGCCTTAGATTCCAGAGGTAGAGTGTATGAAGGCGGAAACAGAAGGGTTCATGTAGTGGCTACCTAATCATTTTCCGGGAAAATAAAAATAGCCCCTTAGGGCTCCTTTAGACAGAAGTAGTAAAGTCAAGTCAGGTCAATTCATAAGTAATGACAAAGTATAATCTCATACTTTGATATTTTTAGTTTAAACAGAAACGTGTATTCTTCTTCCCACATCATCCTTATGTTTTAATTACTTTTAAATATGCAGAAGCAACTTAGGGGCTTGTATAGAAATAAGACCCTAAGCAAATATGACTTTAGCATTTATATCTTAGTAATTGATTCCTCAGTTGAAAAGAATGGGATTGGGCTTATTTGAAAGCAAACTTGAGTTATAGTTCCTGTTATAATAGGTATTGTTTTTATTAGTTTAACAACTGAGAGAATGAATTGGTGAATAGAGATGACCACATTTAAATAAAATAGAAATTTTTATGTAATAAATCGTGTGAAGAAATTACATAAAATAGAAAATAGAATTTCTATTAATTTCTATTTATTTTTTATAACAATAATATAAATAATAAAATATATAATAATATAAGTAATAAAATTTATTTCTATATAATTTCTATTAATAGAGGAATTTCTATTTTACATAAAATATTAATTGTTGTGGTCTATCATTTTGCTGAATTCTAATACTAGGGAAGCCACAAGAGGTAGGGTGTGTGTATGTCCATGAGTCTGTGTGTTTGTGTGAATAGGTGTGTACAGAAGCCCGTCCTACTGTGAGTTCTCTTGGATGATTGTCATTTTCCAGTTTGCTCCCACATTTCCTAAGAGCATGGCATGCTGAGCTACTTTGGGAGCTCATTTACCCAGCCCCAATTCCTCATGGACATAAATAAAATTTGGGTGAAGGATGAGCTACTGATGTTTGGAGACTTTTGTTGGTTTGTTTGGTTCTTGCCCCAGTTCCAACTTTGTCAGGGATAGTCTTGAGGGTTAGAAGAAAAACTAAAATTTGGTTGCAGTGTCATAAGCTGTTTGATGTACTAGCTGTGGAGAATATTTACAATGGATTAATGTCATGGTACATAAATGTTTGTGAAATGGATTATATGTTCCATTCAGTATTGCCATTTAATTAATTTTATCAGCACTTAAGAATTTTGGGAGAGTGAAGTTAAGCCTATTAAACAGATTCATGCTCTTTAGGTATGAGATATATATGAGATATATATATATGTACACACACATAGAAGCACACATAAACATATATGCCTACATAATGTATATATACACTAAAAACAATAATCGTAATCATCTAACCAATATAATTATACTCACATCACCTAACATTTATTGAGTGCTTGTGTCAGGCCCTATTATGAATGCTTCATATGGGATCACTGTTATTTCATAAAACAGTCCTCTGCAGTAAATAAAATCTTTGCTCCCATTTTATAGATGAGGTCAGTACCCTCAGCATGATAAATTCACTTACCCAAAAATGACGAGATTGTTATGTGACAGAGCCTGAATTTCAACCAAGACAATATAGCTCATTCTCTCCTATTTAATTCTTTTATCATATGGTCTAAGATAATCAAGAGTCATTGCAAGGTACACTTCTAAACTTTTTTTTTAAGTGTCTCATTCTTAAATGAAATAAATATATATTTGCTTCTTCTGTTCTTTTTTTTTTTTTTTTTTCCCCCAGTGGAGACTCAAACAAGTGTGGTGTTGGATTTTTTTCCCCTCAGATGCTTTTATATGAAACACCCCTTTGAAGTTAAGCTGGAAGGCAGGTGTTGGGAATGGGTGTGTTGCGGGACAAAAGTACTTTTTCCAAAAGTAAAGTAGACATCTGGAGAAAGTAATTGTTCAGTAGCTAACACTTTCTGTTTGCTAAATTGAAAAAACAATAATATTTATGGTATGTGATGTGTGTGGGATTTGAAATTCTAAAAGAGGATTCCAAAGAAGGTACCTCCGTGAAGATTATTTTAATATAAAGCAGCATACATTAATTATATTTATGATTTTTACTTATTTATTTGTGTATAAAGAAGATGGTTATGTTTCTGCCTCACTAAATTATGGATACCTCTTTCTTTGTGAGAGTAGTCCTTGAACCCTGTATGTAGAAATGAGTCATTTTCAAAATCTTTTCCTATTTGACCATAATTACATCTTTCTGTGATTTAGGAGTAAAAGAAAATTAACTACAGGGAAAATAAAGCTCTCTAGGTTGGAATATGAGACTATATGAGAAAGAGTATACTAATAGATATGTGTTTAATATTTTTCCCTTTGGCAGAAATTTTATATTATTTGCCTTCTTAAGAGAACACAAAAGGAAAGCTTTGTTACATGAAAAGTTATTCCCTGTGCCCTGAAGCCAGCAAGGATACAGCAAAATAGATCAGTTTAGATTTTTAAAAAATCTTATCACCTGATCTTTGCAAACCAGGAAGGGATTTATTTTCTGTGGAGATAGTACTATGGTTAAGTGAATTCTTTGACCAATATAGACCAAAATTATTCTTTAATTTCAAATATCACTTGCATGTTTAAATACAGCTCCAGTTCAGCCTTCATTAACATGCATTTTATTTCACTTATTTAAGGCTTTTTATAAAATCCTAAATATTTATTTCATTGAGCATAGAAAATATTTTGCTCTTATAATAGCTTTGAAAATCATCAAAGATGCCAGAATATCAAGTGGTCATGGATTAGTAGGACTAAGTGATTGCCTGTGTTCTCTTCTTTATAGGCTGGTTGTTTATCAAGGATTCTAGAATGTGAGATGGACTTGGAGTCTAGTATAAGAAAAGAAGTTAAAAATTTTTGGAGAGAACTATAAAGGGCCTTTATACTTCATCAAACCGATTTTTCTCTCCCTGCCCCCCACCCCCCAGCAGTAAATGACAGAAAGAAAACAATGGAGAAAGTGGCCACTTGTAATGGAAAGATGGGCAATCACAAATGTTATTAGTGTAGACATTTGACGGGGTCTAATCTACCTATGGAATACTGTATTCTGTCAAGAGGAGAGAGCTAATGCATCTTCTAAATATCAAAAGACAGGAGCCAATTTATGCCTGTCAGGCCTCACTTTTCACAGATTTAAATCATTCCTGTTAGAGAAGGATACATTACTCCCATTGTAGTCAAATTTCCCTCTTGATTTTAGTCAAAAATAATTTTAAAAGCTTTCTGACAATTTAAAAGAGCATTTTAAAATAAATGGCATTATTTCAAAAATCCCTACTGGATACCAGAAATTATCTATAATTAGTAAGTTTTTAATATTTTACATTGCTTCTCTTTTCTATTTACTATATTTTAAAGTAAAATTTCTTCAGGCTGTATGCCCAATCCATTACCAATTTTTTTTTTCTTTGTCAATGTTGAGGAGTTGTATAAAACTTTTGCTGCCTCTAGGCTGAGTGAACTTTACATTATTGTTTTTGTTGGCTGAATGGAAGTCCCTGATGATATTCCATTGGTTAATTAACTTCCTAATATCTTTAGGTGTGGCATCTGCTGTGGTCTTGATTGTCATGGCGTAATGAAATGGTGGGCTGGAAGACATGAATGTGTATGTCTCCCCTACCCATTATATTTCTTATGCAAGCAATATATCCTAGTTACTTCAGGTCAGCATGACATTATGTGCAAAATTGCATACTGCATTGGACCAGATGAGACATTGCCATACATTGCTCATGAGGATGCAAATTGCCACTTATCTGAAAAAGATTCTCACAATAAATGAACCAGCAATTTCTCTCTCTGTAGCGAGGCTGTTAATATCTCCATGGGTGGATAATGAGAAGGAGACAGACAAGATGAATAAAGGTGTTACATTTCATTTTCTATTTTATCTTTCTCTTTTTTGTAATTTCGATAAAGTTAATACTATAAAAGGATTTGTTTCCAATTTCTTTCTTTTTTCTTGTTCTTTTTCATCCTAGGCCATGACATTTATTTTGGAGAACAAGATAACGCTTTTATTTTATACTGGAAATCAGATTAATATACTCTGTAACTCAAATAATATTTTTTTGTTTTTAAAGATAATATCAAAGATCAATTTAGAAACGTTTCATTTTCAACACACAGAAATTGTAGAACATCTGCATGCTTAAACATTGGCCCATATTATACAGTCATTTTTAAAGCAGGCATATAGGCAAATAGAAACTGTCATCCCTGAAACTTTTCTGGTGGTGGGGGGAGTGCTATTTAAAAATATTTAACAAGATTTAATTTTAAAACATGAATGCATGTATTAGTACAAATATTTCAGTTGATTTGCCAACCATCATTTTCACTGAAGACATCATGCAAGTTCTTTTATCAGATACCTACAGCTCAAGAACTTTAAAAGTTTATGTTCTTAGGTCTACCATAGTATTCTGAATGTTTAATACAGTAACTTAAGACCCACGAATCTATACCTTTATTTTTTGAGAAATAAACAATCAGGAATGATTTTTCTAGTTTACATTCTGTGTATGAGTAAAGATTGAAGAATGACAGGAATTATGCAATAATATTAGATGGATTAAGGATTTTATTGGTGAGTCGAATTAAATATTAATTTAACAACTACTTGTTAATATGTTGGTATTAATTCTATCTAAGAAAAGTGCAATTACGTGTATCTGAACTTTCTGTTCTCTTGTGGTCAGGCATTAAGTTACCATGTCTTCTGGTTTCAGTGTTTTTCGGGGGGCACATATTGTATCTCTTACTGCTAAAGCCCAGAAATAATAGCCTCACACATCCGGAGTCGCAAAGGTTTTCCTGCCTGGTACCCAGAGAGCAACGGCAGGGCTCCAGACTGGGTTTGAGAACAAGAAATGCTAAAGATGCTTTTGAAGACAATTTCATTTTGTAATATAATTCATAATTATCTGCATTTATCTCATCATCTAAATTCCCACTGTTAACCTATCATATTGACTAATTCATAAAAATTACCTTGATATCCTATAGGATGTATGCTTTTCTAATTGATGTTATTTTTAAGGAAGCAATCGCTGTTTGTAATAAATAGGCAAAAAAGGGAGGAAAATGGTTATTAAAAATCTGTAAATATATGCTATGTTTGCATTTCTTTTACCATCTAAATGAAAGTATGATATTTCGTAGAAGCTTTTGAATGTAAGTCCTTTGTTGATTTTTCAAGTGTGTCTCTTTTTATTGTTGCCTTATATCAATGGCATATTTACAGTTGTTTAAAAATTTATGTTCAAAGACTGAACATCCTCAGTTTCCCCAGTTCCTAGATATTGTCTAATACAAAAACAAGAGGCTATTAACCCAAACTAAAGTCATCTTACCTATAGTGTGGCATAACCCTGCATTCTTCTATTGACTAAGGAGTTGCAGAGAAAGAGCTGTTTACCGTGACTTCAAAACATATTACCATTGAATACGAATCGCTTCTATAAGTTGCTGAATAAGGCTGTGATAGTTTGTTTCCTTTGCAATGAAAGCCACCTACAATTTTAATGGCTGCGAGGTATAGGCAGTCATATAGCATGGCATTTTTATAGGAGCCCAGATTTCCATCTTTGGAAAATGTCATCATCCTTTCAAGTCATCCCTCTACCTCTAATTCCTGCATCTTTTTAAAAAGAATAGTCTGTTGATTCTATGATCAGTCCAGATCAAAAAGATACTTCATATTTTAAATATTAAAAATGTCTCAAATTTATTTAAAAAAATGGAGCTAGTTAGTGATTCCAGGATTGGGCAAACACTGGGGTACCAGTCCTGGCACAGGACTCTGGCAATAAATTAGATGAAAGTGAGAGAAAGAACAAATGCACTGACTCTTCGATGATGCCTGGGGATTTTGGGCATGCTACACGTTGGACCTCTGGGCTTCCTGTTCTGTCTCTCTCTGCCAATACCCAGACTGTGCCCACTTCAGCTTTTGTTATTTTTTCTGTTTACAAAGGACCCGAGGGCAGACATGATATTTATTAAAAAACAGAAATCACTTTTGGGATATCAGTATATCCATAGATATAGATAATAGAGATGAAGTTTTGTATTTATTTATTATTTTATAATAAGCGCAATCTGGCACTTTGGTGTTTTTGTTACTAATAACTATGTCAAATATCAGTTCTACCGTTCACTGTGTAAGTTGTATATGAGCAAGCATTTGGTGAATGCAAGACACAAGTCTGAACACCACCTTCTTATTATTACATATTTTTGCTCCTAGTCGAGAATGAGGATCCATCAGTGATCCTTTTTGTTTTCTAAGATTTTATCTTATTTATTACTTTTTGTTTTTAAGTAAGCTTTACACCCAGCATGGGACTCAAACTCCCAACCTGGAGATCAAGAAGCACACTCTTCACCAACTGAGACAGCCAGGTGCCCTGATGTACGACTCTTTAAATTTTAGCTATGGCCGTAATGCTTCCTTCTTGTTTCTCATGTGCAATTATAAGTTAGCCATTTTACTGAAAAGGAATGATATAAATGTTGATTCATTTTACAAATCCATTGAAATATATATTCGGTTTAAATAAAGGTTATAGTGCACTGTAATAAGCTAATAAGTTTATAATAATAAAAAGAATACAATGATAGCTCTTTAAAAATGCGTTCTTGGGGGGCTCTGGATGGCTCAGTGGGTTAAAGCCTCTGCCTTCGGCTCAGGTCATGATCCCAGGGTCCTGGGATCGAGCCCCGCATCGGGCTCTCTGCTCAGCGGGGAGCCTGCTTCCCTTCCTCTCTCTGCCTGCCTCTCTGCCTGCTTGTGATCTCTGTCTGTCAAATAAATAAATAAAAAATATTAAAAAAAAAATGCGTTCTTGGTAAGCCAGGCTGCTTTCAAAATCACACAAGTGCACCACACAAATTCTCACTCAAAAGTATCCCATTAATTTAAAGTTTTAATTAAACATTTTTTAAATTTCTATAAAATAAACTGATGAAAAAAAAAAAAAACCCAAAAGACAAATATGCTTACTACTTGGATATCCAGAGATCCATAAGGGCTATCTATTCTCAGTCCTGACTTTTAAACATGGTACCTGCCTGGAAATTGCTTTTGATACATTTATGGTTCCCAGACTTGTCCACACACTGCAATCACTTGGAGGGCTTCTAAAAATACTGATGTTTGTGTCCATCCCCCCACCCCTCCCTGCTCCCGAATTAATTGGGTCGAGATGTGGCCTGGGTTTGGGAATTTTTAAAAGATCCCAGGTGATTCTATTATTACGGAAGTTTTGGAATCCCTAGCCTAGACCTTTGAAGTACAGAATAGTAAGGGTAAGATATACTAGTCGTTTTCACAACTACACCAAACTGTTTCCTTCTATAAATATCCCTACAGATAGGTAGTAGAAACTGAAGTGTGTGGGGGAGTGTTGTACACGCATGCTCATTTCCATGCACAACTGATAGGAGTAAATCATGCAGGGTTGCTGCTTTTTCTTACCTTTGCTATTCTGACTCCATCCAGTTGTGAACCAAGAATATTTTTGTGTAGGCAGATTCGTTCATTGTTGGAATTGGTGGTATACCTAGTGGCTAATTGAAGTCCTAGAAATGCCTCTCCCTTACTCCTCCCCTTCATCTTTTTTTCTTTATGAATGCAAGATGGGTAAAAATAAGACATTGACTATAAAAGCATTTTAAAATGTTGGATGAAATTATTACATCACTCAATATTTGAAAATTCCAAAAGTGGAAACATTTATGGGGCACTTACTAAACAACCCTGTCATTTGGTACTGTTATCCCATTTTACAGCTTAGAAAACTAAAGCAAAGAAAGGGAAATATAACCCTCTTTGAGTGCATTCTTTCATTTCAGTCAAGTTAAAATTCCTACTACAGTCAACATACCTATTTGAATAATTTTCCCTGTTTTAATAGGGAGAAGGAACTCTGAGTATTATGAATCTTGACAACCCAGGACATAATTGGCCAAAAGCAGCTGTTTCTTATAGTGTTAAATCTCTGAAGATTTTGATGTCTTGAGCAGTTAAGATATGTGAATGGTGATGAATAATTACTTTTATCTAACAGGACTAATTAAACATGCATTCTTCCCATCTTTGAAATTTTGAGGGTTGCTCTTAAATGTGTGACAAAAGCATGCTCCTTATTTTCCAGGAGAGTCCCATTTCTGAAAAATTGAGTCCTTTTGCCAGATAGGTCATCTGAAATACATCAAATAGTGTATCCAGATTTTTGTTTTAAAGTATGTGATTGTTATTTCTAAAAATGACTTTTGGTTTAAAAGAAATTATGTTGAGAATTAAGATTGACCACCACAGCACAACCACTGTTTCCTGCTCAAGTGAAACTTACTTGATCAACTTTTGTGATAATAATGCCAAAGCCCATTTTTCACCCAAGGCAAATGTTGTTTTTTTAACTGTTATGCTCAAGTTTCTGGACACTTAAACAAGAGAATATTCATTCAGTGCAACATGACTTATTTTCAAATTTATACTTCATTCTATACTTTATCATTTGTGTCACCTCATAAGGCAGTGGGATATATATGGTTTTCTTTCCAGTGAAAGCATTTAAAAATTTTAAAATTTAAATTTAAATTATGGGATTTTAAAGTCCCATAGGCAAGAATTAAATTTAACAGCTTAAACCATTCTGAAAAACAAGGACACCTTTTTTCAATGATTATAATCCTCCCCACCTTCGATTCCCCCCCCATTTCTTTCCCTTTCTTTATCAATTTTAAAGACTCAGCATTTCCCTAAATTCTGCTGATCAGAATAATACATGTGGCCTTCGATGAAGGAAAGCCTGGATGTTTGTAACCGTAATTGTCAGCAGCAGTATTTTTCTGTCTGCGGAAGGGAACTGATTTGTGTCTGCATGAGCACCCCTCAACCTTCAAACCATTCCTCTCCTACCCCCTCTCCGCTGGCAGCTTTCAAACTACCAACTTGTTTCATGTCAGAGGCATGTTGGGCTCTGTAATAAATCATGATGAACAGCCAACTCTCTATTTCAGAGGTGCAGCCTCTGAACATTGATTAATGTGATTCTTCAAGAAGGGAACAATGGCCCTCGTGCATATGCACGGGAAAAGCTCATCCAGTGCAATAGATAGCTTTGTTCCATGTGGTCCAGCCTCCCTCCTTACAGTGTTCCCTTTCTGGGCTTAGCTTGAACCAGCTAATTGATTAACAGAACCTTTAGGCTGCCTGAGATGGGCCTAAAACAGGGGCGTTATCAGGTTTTGAAAGACTCCATTCTTGTCTTTGGGGATTCCTACAGGCGCATATGGCAGCCACAATAGGCAGAACAGCAAGGCTTCTTATTTTTGGAAATTTGGGTGAATTTCAATGGCATTTCGCTTCTGCTGTATTTTTCTTTTTCTTTAACCTCACTGGTTGTCCCTCTGTAATTGACAGGTATTTTGAAGACAAAAACTTCATGGTGGATTCCTCTTTCCTCTTCATTTCCTCTGTGTTATCGTTCTTTTTATTGAGGTGCTAGGAAACCCATTTTCTCTTTTAACAGTTGTTTATAAATACTGAAGTTCCGTGGACAGTTAAAAATAAAATCACAAAATATTGCTACAGAAGGCAGCTCCGTCTGTCCTTTACATAATATCTAAATAATCCTTACATAATATATAAATAATCTTTACAATTTAAATCAGAAGAGTGAATGAGTATTGTTTTCAGTATTATTTATTTCAAAAACATAAATCATTGAGTGTTTTTTTAGGTACTTAAAATTTTAAATAGTCAAGGCATATGTATAATAATAGACATTAATTGCCATTTTCACATTTTTCATAACTTTGAATTGTTGTGGTTGTCAGATTATCTTGAAAATTAATGGTGTGTTGGCTGAGAGAATATTAATGTAAGCTCCATCTTGGTCTGTTTTCTTTCACAGTTAGGATGATACAGTCTTTTAATTTGACCTTTGACTTTTATAGGTACATGAACTATTCTTTTATAGGCAAAGAAACTGAGATTCAGATATGTGGCAAAATCTTATCTTCGAGTACTTAGAAATCTTACCAGAAGTTTTAGAGATCTATTCTCCCCTTTTTAAGACTAGGAAAGCAAGTATGCCAAAGTTCAGAAATGGTGCATCTTTAAAGAAAAGAGCAAAAGCCCTTTTGTGGTCTTTCATATACTAATTCGTGATTAAGCTTCTCTCCTCTCAAAACAGAGAAGTTTCTAATACCAGATCCTAGAGAAAAATCTATCATAAAGTAATGTTTTAGAGAAGTCCATCACTGTACTGTATAAGAGTTTGCGCGTATGAAAAAGGGAAAAAAAGATAATTTTAAATTTACATAGAATTCTCCCCCCCCCAACGTGTAGTGTTACACTGTTTCTACCTTAAAATTATTTTCTCATTAAAACTCATGGTGGTTAATTCTTAAACCTGCTCAAGAAAATTATAATTTATAAATAGTAGTATTTATACATGAGGCATGAGATTAATGTTAATAAAAAGCCTATATATGAGACCCAGTAGTGATTCTATGACAAATACATTCAGAATTGTAACTTGAGATGTCAAGAGTACATCTCCCAGAGAGCTGTGCTTACCACGTGTGAGTGGATGGGGGAGGGATAGATGTTGTGGATATTCTTTGCTCATTCCAGAATGAGGTTTCCCTTTCATGAGATCTGGGGAACTAAGGTGGGGGGAGAAATATAGGGCGAGAGTGGTTGACCTGATGAAATACAGGACTGGGGGAAACTTCTCTTCCTGAGAGTGGAGTGGGAAGAGGAATTCCAGTGACTAGGGAGTACATTTCATATAAGGAACATATAAAACTCAGACTAGTATAAACTAGGATGGGACTAGTATAAGCGAATGATCTGAAATAAATAGTCCGCTTTGACATAAAAATTAAGATAACTAGGGACACTTGGGTGGCTTAGTGGGTTAAAACCTATGCCTTCTGCTCAGGTCATGATCTCATGGTCCTGGAATGGAGTCCCGCATTGGGCTCTTTGCTCAGCAGGAGGCCTGCTTCCCTACCACTCTCTCTGCCTGCCTCTCTGCCTACTTGTGATCTCTGTCAAATAAATAAATTAAATCTTAAAAAAAAAATTAAGAGAACTAAATTCTTCAGAAACATGAACTAAACACTCGCTCTACTATTCCACTCACTGCAAATATTATAGCCATATAACTTAATTGATTTAATGATTTAAAGTGAGATTTTTTTAGTCTTTCCTTTTGACATTCAGAGTAATGGCAATGATAACATTAACGATTGGCCCTCGGAAGAGATGATGATGATGATGATGACGATGATGAAACATTTATTGCGCAGTTACTATTAGCACTACCTGGTCTTACCATGTTATATAGATTCCTACAATAACTCCACTTCATAGAATGCAGTATATATTATTATCCCCATTTTAGATGAGGCTTAGAGCGATAAAATAACTTGCCCAAGTTGAGTATGTGGCCAATGTCTTATGGGACCAGGTCTTTCTTCCAGAGTCCATGCTCTAACCATTATTTACCACTTCAGTAATGAAACTTACATCCCCCCCCCTTCCAGGGTATGATTTATACCACATCTGATTAGAAGTGTCAACCTTCTTGAATCATAATGAACTGATTTTTTACACTTTTTTTCCTTATTTTCATTCATTCTTTTTGTTCACCAATATTTATTGAATTCTTCTGAGTGCTGGGTGTTCTGTTGCTGGTCAAGAGCACAGTGTGATGAAAGCCAAAACGGTATTCCCGCATCTTCTATTTATGTGCTTTCAAGTTTTTAGGATTCAAGTATATTGATTGCTAATGAGGAACTCTGACCAGATTTTCCCAATGAGAAATTAATCCCTAGAATACATCTTTACTGAAATAACCAAATATTGGAGTTTACCTTCAGTGCGACAAAGCAGTTAATTTCATTGGAGAAACCCTACCTTTACCTTTATTTCTGAAATGTCACTCTTGAATCTTGTGCACAGAAGACGTAACAGCTGAATCATATAGATGGTCCTAAGGGTGTACTACAAACTTTGGTAGAATTGCAGCGTTCGTATATTTTAAAGGAAAGGAGACTCTTCTCTTCATGTCTTTATCATCTTTGTGGCTCAGAAATGTTGCTTCATAGCACAGGAATCTGTATTAAATCTAAAATGAGTTTAAACTAATACAATGAATCTTTTGCATATAGAATAAGGATCTTGTGCTGTCTCTGAACAATTCAACATTATTACTTTTTTTGATCTTAGGAAAAATTAGAAATCTTACTAATCATTTAGGCTTAGACTTAAAATTGTCATTTTATTTAAAATTACAATTACCAGTGATTTTCTTTTCTTTTTTAAAGATTTTATTTATTTATTTTAGAGAGAGAGCATGTGTGGGGGTGGGGGGAGGCAGGGGGAGAGAATATTGAGCAGACACTGAATGTGGAGCCTGAGGTGGGACTCAGTCCCACAACCCTGAAATCATGACCTGGTCCCAAACCAGGTGTCAGACATTTGACCAGCTGAGCCACCAGGGCACTCCCAGTGATTTTCTTTTCTATAGTTTTCTGTATTTTCTTGGACCCAAATTTAAGTTCCATGATATCCCTAAATATTCTAATTAAAATGTTTATCATTAGGAATGGCTCTAGCAAGAATTATAAAAAGTGCCTGAAAACATTCTTTATTGCAATCTCATACAAATATCATTTTAACAAGAAGGAAGAAGAGACACTGACAGTTAAATATACTTGTACAAGTTGAAAAATCAGTGATGGTTTGGAGTTGATGCCTATGTTTATTGCACAGCTGGTGGTTTCACAGTTGTATACGTATCTCCCAACCTGTTGTGTACATTATGTATAGATACAGCTGTTTGTGACAAAAATTTATAAAGTGACCGTAGCTCGTTGTGAGATTATTTCCCCCATGTGATACAACTAACATTGTATTTTATTATTTTTAACTAAAGTATAGTTGACATATCATATGATGTTAGTTTCAGGTATACAACATGGTGATTCGATATTTATATGTGTTATGATATGTATTGCACACCTTGGAAGTGTAGTTACCACCTGTCCCCGTACGAAGCTATTACAACAGTATTGGCTCTATTCCCCATGCTGTATTTTATATCCCCACGACTTATTTTATAAGTGTAAGTTTGCACCTCTTAATCCTCTTCTGTTGTCCATTCCCCGACTCCCTCCCCTATGGCAACTACCAGTTTGTTATCTACTTGTGGGTCCTTTTCTATTTTGTTTGTCCATTTGTTTAGCTTTTTAAATTCATGTTAGTGAAATCTTATGGTATTTGTCTTTCCCTCGTCTGACTTATTTCAATGAGTACGATATCCTGTAGGTCTACCTGTGTTGTCACAAATGGCAGGATCCCATTCTTTTTTATGACTGAGGAATAGGCCATTGTGTTTATGTGTGTGTGTGTGTTTGTGTACTTACGTATGTGTGTATACATAATACAGGTATCATAGATACATACCATATCTTCTTTATGCATTCATCTGTCAGTGCTCAGTCAGGGTAGTTCCACATCTTGGCTACTGTAAATAATGTTGCATGAACATAGGGGTGCATTTCTCTTCTTGATTTAGTGTTGTTTTCTTTGGGTAAACACCCAAAAGTAAAATTGCTGGATCATATGGTAGTTCTGTTTTTAATTTTTTGGGGAACTTACATACTGTTTGCCCTAGTAGCTGTAGCAGTTTACATTTCTACCAACGGTGCATGAAGTTTCTCTTTTCTCTAAGTCCTCCCCAACACTTATTTCTTTTTGATAATAGCGACTCTGACAAGTATGAGGTGGTATCTCTTTGGGGTTTTGATTTCCATTTCCTTGATGATCAGTGTAACAGAATCTTTTCATGTGCCTGTTGGCCATCTATAGGTCTTCTTTTCTTTTCTGGTTCTCTGCCCATTTTTTTTAACATGAGATTGGTTGTTTTCTTGGTGTTGAGTGGTGGAAGTTTTTTTTTTAAATATATATTTCAGATGATTTAGTATATATTTTAATATATATTTTAGATATTAACTTCTTATCAGATAAATCATTTGCAAACATCTTCTCTCATTCAGTAGGTTGGCTTTTTGTTTTGTTGATGGTTTCCTTTGCTGGGCATAAGCTTTTTAGTTTAATATAATCTGAATATTTTAATTTTTGCTTTTGTCTCCATTGCCTGAGGAGACAGAGTCCACCCCACCCTCCCCCGCAAAATTGCTAAAACCCATGTCCAAGAGTTAACTGCCTATGTTTTCTTTTGGGAGTTTTATGGTTTTAGGTCTTTTGAGTTTATTTTTATATATGATGTGAGAAAGTGGTACAGTTTCATTCTTTTGCACATAGCCATATATTTATCGAAGAAACTATATTTTCCTGATTGTATATTCTTGCCATCTTTGATGTAGATTCATTGACCATCTAAGCTTGGGTTTGTTTATGGGCTGTAGCATTTTTCACAGAACTAGGACAAAAAATGTTGAAATTGAGTAGAACTACAAAAGACCCCAAATAGCCAAAGCGGTTTTGAAAAAGAAGAACAAAGCTGGGGGGTATCACACTGCCAAATTTCAAGCTATCCTACAAAGCTACAGTAATCAAATCAGTATGGTACTAGCACAAAAATGCAAGTATTTTAAAGATTTTACTTATTTATTTATTTGATACACACAGAGAGAGAGAGAGAGAGAGAGAGAGAGAGAAAGAGAAAGCAAGTGCTGTTACGGGGAGGGGCAAACAGAGGGAGAGGGAGAAGCAGACTCCCCGTTGAGCAGGGAGCCTGACTCAAGGCTTGATGCTGGAACCTTGGGATCATGACATGAGCCAGAGGCAGACACTTAACCAACTGAGCCACCCAGGCATCCCCAAAACCACAAGTATTTTAGATTAAAAAAACAAAACAAAACAAAAAAACCAAAAAAAACAAAAAACAACTTTCCTATAATGTCGAGAAAGAATACTTTTAAATTACAGAAGACTGATGAAGTGTTAGGAATTCTTTCTCATTCTGTTTCAGTGACACAGAAAGGACTGTTCTAGGGTCAGCAGTTAGTTTTGTTTTTTGTTTTTTTTTAAAGATTTTTATTTATTTGACAGATCACAAGTAGGCAGAGAGATAGGCAGAGAGAGAGAGGAGGAGGAGGCAGGCTCCATGCTGAGCAGAAAGCCCGATGTGAGGCTCGATCCCAGGACCCTGGGACCATGACCTGAGCTGAAGGTAGAGGCTTTAACCACTGAGCCACCCAGGCGCCCCAGCAGTTAGTTTTTAATGAAGTTTGCTGTGAACACAAAAGCTAAATAATATAGGGATGCTTTAGTGCTGATTGTAATGTGTGTTCTAATTCTGGAAAAACAGATCTCATATTACCTGATAGACCATGAGTTATTTGATAATTAGTGTTTGATAAATTTTATATTTTATTTTTAATTTAATTTAATTTTTTTTCAGTGTTCCAGAATTCATTGTTTATGCACCACATGCAGTGCTCCATGCAATACATGCCTTCCATAATACCTACCACCAGGCTCACCCCACCCTCCAGCCCCAACACCCTCAGTTTGTCTCTCAGAGTCCAGAGAGACCCAGTGAGAGAGGGAACACAAGCAGGAGGAGTGGGAGAGGAAGAAGTAGGCATCCTGCTGACCAGGGAGCCCGATGCGGGGTTTCATCCTTGGACTCTGGGATCATGACCTGAGCCCAACGCAGACACTTAACAACTGAGCCATCCAGGCACCCCTGAATTTTATATTTTAAAAGTTAGTTTTGAGGGGTGCCTGGATGGATCAGTCAGTTAAGCATCCCATTCTTGCTTTCAACTCAGGTCATGATCAAGCCCTAACTCAGGCTCCATGCTGTGCATAGAGCATGTGCATTAAATAGTTTGTTTTTTTTTTTAAATATTTTATTTATTTATTTGACAGACAGAGATCACAAGTAGGCAGAGCAGCAGGCAGAGAGAGAGGAGGAAGCAGGCTCCCCGCTGAGCAGAGAGCCCGATGCGGGGCTCGATGCCGGGCTTGATCGCAGGACCCTGGGATCATGACCTGAGCTGAAGGCAGAGGCTTAACCCACTGAGCCACCCAGGCGCCCCGAGCGTGTGCATTAAAGATGCTCTTTCTCTTTGCAATCCCCCAACGCCCGCACACACATTCTCTCTCTCTCTCTCTCTCTCTCTCTCTCTCTCTCGCAACAACAACAACAACAAAGTTAATTCTGAAGGATATTTCAAACTAGGGAACAGACGATCACATCTTTTACTATGGTAAAATCTACCTCGAGTGAAATGCATAGCGCTCTGCCCAGTCTGATGAATGTAGGCGTCCATGTGACTACAACTCTAATGAAGATATAGAACCTACCCGTCATCCCAGATGTTTTCTCTCTGTCTTTTCTCATCAATCCCTATCATCACAGGCAACTGTTGTTTAGGTATTTATCACAATAGATGAGTTTATCCTGTTCTTTAATTTTATATAAATAAAACTGTTCAACCTGTGCTCTTTTGTTATGGCTTCTTTTACTTACTACGTTTGTGAAATTCCTCTGCCAGTTTACACACATCAGTAGTACATTGTTTTTTTTTTTTTTTACTACTGAGGAAAATTCCATCATATAACTATATGACAGTTTGTCCATCCTCCTATTATTAACTCAGGTTATTTCTGATTTTGTGCTATTAGAAACGTTATCTGCAAGTGTTTTTATGGACATATGTTTTCATTTGGGGAGGGTAAGTAATTGGAAGTGGAGTTTGCTGAGTTGTATGTTTCACTTTATAAAAGACATCTAATTTTCCAAGGTGATTGTACCATTTTATGTTCCCGCCAGTGGTGTGACAGTCTTTTTACTGTAGGCATTCTAGTGAACGAGATACTGCTCAGTGTGGTGTCGTTTGATTTTTCTAATGGCTGTGACGTTGAACTTCATGTGCTTTTAATCCATTTGTCTATCTTCTTTTGTGAATTTTCTGTCCAAGTCTCTTGCCTACTTAGGGGCCTAATTGTCCTCCTATTATTGATTTGTAGAAGGGTCTAAAACCTATTTTAGGGGCATCTGGTTGGCTCAGTGGGTAAAGCATATGACTCTTGATCTTGGGATTATGAGTTTGAGTCCCACGTTGTGTATGGAAATTACCTAAAAAATAAAATTTTCAACAACAACAACACCTATTTTAGATACCAATCCTTTGGCAAATTATCTCTCCATATAAAGGGAATCATGTAAATATAGAGATAAAATATTTTCTCTCAGTCTGTGGCTTCCCTTTGTATTTCATTAATAGTATGTTCAGATGGGTGAAAGGTTTTAATTTTGATGAAGTCCCATGTATCCATTAAAAAAATATGTTTAGTGTTGTTTTTGTCCTAAAAAATCTGCCTACTGCAAGGTCATGGATATGTTGTTTGTGTGTTCTTTCAGATAGTTTATCCTTTCAGCTGTTACATGACAATCAATCATGTATATCAAATTGATCTTTGTGTGTAGTGTGAAGAAGGAGGCAAAATTTATTTTTCATATGTTTCCTATGTTTATCTAGGAGTTCCAGCATGATTTGTTCAAGAGACTTTCCTTTCCCAACTTAACTGCCTTTCATTGAAATGAAATGGTTGTATATGTGTGGCTTATGTCCAGACTTTCTATTCCGTTCCACTGATCTATTTGTCCTTGGTTATGCCAAAAACAAAGATATAAACTTTTTTGATTACTATATCATGAAGATCTTAAAATCATGAAGTTATTCCTCCATCTTTTTCTTTTCTAAATTATTCTGTTTTTTTCTAGGTTCTTTAAAATTTTCAAAAAATTTAGAATAAACTTTGTTAATGTCTACCGAAGGATAAGCCAGTTTTTATTTTATTAGGACTGTATTGAACCTATAGATCATTTTGTGCAAAAGGGACATCTGAACAATGTGAAGTTTTTCAAACAGTCTCTAAGAGAGGATGTTAAAATCTTCAAGTATAATTGTAGGTTTATCCGTTCTCCATTTAGTTCTTTTAACTTTTATTTTTTTTATTTTATTTTATTTTTTAAAATTTATTTGACAGACAGAGATCACAAGTAGGCAGAGAGGCAGCCAGAGAGAGAGGAAGGAAAGCAGGCTCCCTGCTGAGCAGAGAGCCGGATGGATGCGGGGCTCTATCCCAGGATCCTGGGATCATGACCTGAGCCGAAAGCAGAGGCTTTAACCCACTGAGCCACCCAGGCGCCCCGAGTTAGGTTAACTTTTAAAATATATTCTTAATTTCTCTTATAAAGGACATGCAAATTGAGATTACTGTTGACACCATTATTGTGAAATATCCCACTATTCATTGGTCCTTTGTCCTGAATTCTACAGCATCTGGTATTAATATAGACACACTAGCTTTATTATATTTATTGTTTGCGTAGTATATCATTTTTCCATCCATGTACTTGTACCCTGTATGTATATTCATATTTGCAGTACATCTCTGAAGGCTAGGTAGTCTTGCTTTTTAATTTTAATCTAACTTTACCATTATAATAATCTAATAATACCTATGCCTATTAAATAGAATATTTAGTTTACTGTTAATGTAAGCATTGGTGTGGTTGGGTTTGGGTTATTACTTTGTCATTCAGTTTCTCTTTTCCCCATGTTAATGTGTTCTATGCTTTCTTTCCCACCTTCTGGGTTAAATACATATGCATATATTCAAACATGTATCAAATATAGCGTAGTATTCCATTTAAATTTCTCTCTTGGCTTAACCATACTCTTTTTTAGCTATATTATTAACATTATTTTAAAAATTCTTGTTTTAAGTATAAATATGTACATACTTAAATGATGATAGTCTGTTTAGCATCAGTGATGTACTACTTCAAATAAAATGTGAGAACTTTGTACCAGCATAATTCTATTTACCTTCACTATCCTTTGTGTAGTGATGTGTCATAATTTGTATTGACTTGTTATAAACCCCACAATATTTTAGAATTTTTGCTTTAAAAATTAGTTTTTTAATGAAATTATGCAAAAAAAATCGCCTTCAGTTATCCACATGTCTACCATTTCTAGTGCTTTTCATTCCTTTATAGTTTAGGGTTTCCATCTGGTGTAATTTTTCTTTGGCCCAAAGAAGTTCATTTAGTGTTTCTGTGGTACAATTCTCTTGGCAGTACATTCTCACAGACTTTATCTGAATATGGCTTTATTTCACCTCGTTTTTGAAGGATATATTCACTGGGTATAGAGTTCTGTGGGATATCTAAAAATGTTGTTTTGTTTTGTTTTTATCTTTTAGCACTTTAACAGTCTATATTTCCTGGTTCTTATTGATTCTGAGGAGAAATTAGATACAATTTATGTCCCATCTTTTCCACTGATTTCTTTCAAGGCTTTCTCTTTAATTTTGTATTTCAGAAGTCTGTTAGGTTTGATTTTCTTTCGATTTGTCATGCTGATGTTCATAAAGTTCCTTGCAACTTTTTAGTTTATGGGTTTTTTTTTTGTTGTTGTTTTTTACTTGGGGAAAATTTTGCCATTATTTCACAGAATACTTTTCTCTCCATTTTCACTGACCTCTCCTATTGCAATTTTTATTTACAGGTTTATTAGAGCATTCTATAGTCTCTCATCTGCCCACTGTAGATGGCTCTGCTGATTTTACTTTGAAACTTTTTCTTTGTGTTCCTCAGATGGATAATTTCTGGAGACCATTTTTGAGGTTCACCAGCCTTTCCTTTTACCAACTGCAATCTGCTGTTAGGCTAATGCAATGAATGTCATTTCAGGTATTTATTTCTTTTCAGTTGTACAGGGTAATTTTTATTCTCTTTTACATTTTCCATTTGTCTGCTGAATTTCTCCATCTGCTTGATTATTATGATCATCTTTTCCATAAATCACTGTACTTATTTACGCTAGCTTCTTTCAAGGTCTTCTGAGTCCACTTGTAGAGACATTTTGAGGTCTGTTTCTTTTTCTTTTTTTTTTTAACTTTTTAAAAGATTTTGTTTATTTATTTGAGAGAGAGAGAGAGTGATCAAGCACAGAGGGAGAGGGAGAAGCAGACTACCCACTGAGCAGGGAGCCCAAAGTGTGGGGCTCAATCCTAGGACAGTGAGATCATTACCTCAGCCAAAGGCAGATTCTTAATCAACGGAGCCACCTAAGCGCTCTGTTGAGGTCTGTTTCTAGAGAATTATTCCCTTCATCGCCATATTCCTGTTATATTAGTTGCATGTCTAGAAATTTTGGTTATGTTCCAGACATTTCAAGTTAGACATGGGAGAGATTCTGCGTTTTGTTATCTTTTATAAAGAGTGTTAATTTTCCTTCCTGAGACAGTTAAACTATATTCTGACACCTTAAACATTTTGGTGGTTTGGTTTTATTTTCCTTTAGTATGAATTTTCATTTATTTGTTTGTTTGGTTTTGCACTTGGTCCAAGATGAATCCCTTCTGCGTAAGGCATGGTTTTATTCATAAGATATGGCTCTTCTGACGTGACGTGACTTCAACTCTACCTTTCCCATGTTAGCCTCAGCTCTTTTGGCCTTTTAGGTGATGCTTCCCATTGGGATCTACACTGCACATGTGCTGTTCATGGGTCATTCAAGGGTGTGAGGGGAGGTTATATGTGGATTTGGAGTTCCTTCATATGTGACTGTCATTTCTGGATATTTTTCTCCTTCAGTTTCTAGACATTCTGGGAGTTGTGAGCGTCATTCTCTTACATCTCTGGCCAATAAAATTGTGGCTTTCTGCTTGAGTTCTGTGATTGAGTTCTAACACATTGTTTCTGGAAGAGTGTACTAATCTGCATTAATCCCCAGTGCAGTTTCCTTATCTCAAGGTCAGATCCTCTCCATTTTATGCCTGTTTTTAGTCACTCTCCAGTGCCTTCAAAGAGCTGTTCCTTATTTTTTGCTCAAAGTATATAATAGTTATCTGTGGGTGGGTTAGTGTAATTTAAGCTGCTCAGCCATTACTGAAGCTGCAACTGTAATCATGTATCTTTGACTCATTTTTTTCTAATTGGCTCACCTGGTTCCCACCTTGATATCTTTGAATATTCTTGTGTTAAAAGACTTTCTTTATCAGATTGGGAAATATCATTCCATATAAAAAGGAATGAGAAAAAGATATTAAAACAATCTAAAACACTTATTTAGATCACACAGGAAAATTAAACATATTTAATGTAGATGTTATCAACAGCTAAAGTATTCTGATAGCTAAAAATTAAGTTTAGAACATATCTTGATGGACAAGAAAATATCCTGCTGCTATTCCCCACTATACTAATTTCACTATTGGGAATTCTTTGTTTATTTATAAATGGTTATGAAATGCCTAGTCTATTAAAAAAGTGTTCTAAATCTTAGAGATATAATAGTGAACAAAACTGAAAACATTCCTGAACTTAGAGATTTTATATGCTAGTGGGAAGAGATGAACCTTAAGAGAGTAAGTAAAAAATATGATAGGTTAATATGTGTTGTGGAAAAAAATAAAGGAGTGAATGGGATATCAGGAGAGCAATGGGGATAGAGAGGGTTTCCTTTATAATAGCACAGGAGGGTATACTGAGAGGGTAACATTTGAGTAAAATTTGACAGTATTCAGGGAATCAGTTAGACAGAAGGAACAACAAATGAAAAATGCACTAGAATCATTAGCTTGGAATGTTGTACTTTTATTAACAATCTTATTCCTTCCCATCTTGTTTCTTTAGATCCTGTATTGTATTTGTTAATTTTAAAATTGTGTGCATTTCGGGTGCCTGGGTGGCTCACTGGTTTAAGCTGCTGCATTCGGCTCAGGTCATGATCTCAGGGTCCTGGGATCGAGTCCCACATCGGGCTCTCTGCTCAGCAGGGAGCCTGCTTCCCTCCCTCTCTCTGCCTGCCTCTCTATCTACTTGTGATCTCTCTCTGTCAAATAAATAAATAAAATCTTCAAAAAAAAATTGTGTGCATTTCTAAATATATCCTTTTTTACTGACTGACGTTCCCCACAGGTCTTTTTCCTTGCAGTCATTTTCTATGTGCCTTCAATCCAAATGAGACTTGTGCTATTATGAACACACAGTTCCTGAGCAGGATTCAAAACCCCATATTGTCAAGCTGCCCAACTGGCAATATACATGGCAGTCTCCGTTTCCACCAAATTGCTGACTTCTAGCATTTCTGCCTAACTAGGAGGAAACATCACGTGTGCATCAATCACTAGAAGACGGTGTCTGCCCTAATTAGAATCACATTAATGTGCATGTACCCTTATGCATATGCGTGCTTCCTTCCTTGTCATGGTTCTCTAAAAGAGTCAAGTTGGTGGATTTTGTTCAATTTTAGGGTTCTATGTATGATAAACTTGGAAATGTAATTCAGTTTGGAAAGTGTGCTGTAGCCTGTAGCATTCCCCTAATAGGCTGCGGCAGCGTATGTGAAAAAATGTGCTGTCCTGGCTCATCTTTAATTCTTTTTGAAATTTATGAAATAAACACAAACTGGCATGTTTTTTAAAAAAAAAGCTTAATGTAAATATGGAACAAGGAAAGCAAAAACACTCTTTTACTTTGTGCTAGAAGTATTAATATGTTTTATTTCCATAGGGAGCTTGTTTCTGATCAGTTCTAAGAGCTTCCTAATAGTTTAACTCTTGAACTTGTAGCATCGAATAAGGTCAGATCTCTTTCTCAGAAATCTGCTTTCTGTTATCTGCGGATACAGGCTCCAACATCAGCTTTGAGAGAAGATAACTTTGTATCGAACATATCATCTTGTCATAAAAAAATGAGGGCAGTATTGTACTTTTTAAGGACCCATTGTTTACGTTCTGTTGATGCCTAGGGTAACACACGAGAAACTTACCAAACCAATGGGTGAACAGTTTTTTTTTTTTCAACGACTTACTATTTCAACCAATCTTAATGTAATAGCTAGCTACTTTATGGCACCACTAAGAGGAATTTTTATAAAACTTGTATGGTTTTTAGCATTTTTGGAGGTTGGCTCACCATGACCTGACACCGAGCCCGGCTCATTTCTCATCATGCTGTTTGCCACTGCAAAATTGATCTAAGCTTTATATATCTCTTTGAAGTCAAGACAAGAAAGCAACCCAGAGGGCTTTATGAAATGTAAAGAACTACTGTTTCAAGGTGGAGAAAGGACTTCTATAATCTTGTTTGTTTGCTGGCAGTGTTCATTTTAGGGTCAGAATGGTTACTTAATTTTAAGTAGACTGACATTCTAAAAGTGGTGTGTTGTTTCTGAGCAAGAAAGGGGATATTTGAAATAAGACTTGTTTTAAGAATATTATCATTAGCTACTTCAAGTATGTGACCACAAAAGGCTGGAAATTGCTGCTTTGTTGTAGTACATACCATATTTTGCATTTCCTTACCATGATCAGACAAGATATTAGAAACCCACATACCTATAAAAATTCCAAATTGGTAAATCATTGACTTACCAGGAATAAATTGCTAACATGAAAATTATTTTTGTTTTAATCACAGAGAGTGGGACATTTTGACGAATTAAATATATATTGTCCAGAGAAGCAGTTTTTTGGTGGTTTATTTTGTTTAAAAAAAAAACAAAAACAAAAACCAAAAAACAACGACACTTAATTGGTCAAAAGTGCATTCAAAGGATGAGCAGGAAAGAATTTCTCAGTCCCAAATTCCCTTTGTTGTGAGGCAACACTTTAAGAAATGTAATAACTATTGTTGAACTTGAAGTCCCATGCCTTTGTGCAATACAATTTTCTCATTATCTTCCCACTCAAGACAAGAGGACTAAAGTCACATATGCTTTCTGGAAAGGATTTTTTTGTTGTTGAGGGTGGGGTCATGTGAAAACTGCAGAGAGTCTCATGTTTGGTAATGCAATGTGAAACAAATCACAGCTGAACAACAGCGTTCAGGGATTTGGCCTAAAGCTCGAGGAGGTGTTTGAATCGCCAAGGACTCAGAAGGGAGGTTTGGGCAGTCTTACTCAGATCTCAAGGAACCAGGTGAGCCTGGTATTTATGTTAGACCACATAATTATAGGATAAAAGCAAACCAAGCAAAACACTCCTACATTAGCTTACAAGGACATTCACAACCTAGTTAAACACAACCTAGTTTAAACAGCCTGGTTTAAACATATCCTCTTCTCCTTTTGTCTCTCTCCACTCGTCTCCTGTATGTGCGCACATGCGCAGAACTACTAGTTCTTAATGGACTTGAATAGCTTGGTATCTGTGTGTGTGCTTTTACATTTTTGGAAATTTGCTTTTCCCTGAAATCCTCTTGGTCAAGTTCAGCTCCTGTTCCAAGGGCCTGCTCAGTTGTCCTTTCTGGAAAGTCTTAAATTTTGTAACTGTTTTCTAGCCTTACAGCTTAAATGAATTGCTTTTTTGTGTTTGCATGCAACTTTTTAAAACACTGTAGGGACAGAAAAAATAAGGTTGATTGAAGTCCAGTAATGAATTTCAATGAGTCTACTCCAAGACCCATCTTACCAGGTAAGTCCCAAAGTAAGAAGTGACGAAGCAAATTTTTGAGCTGAGGCCCCTTTGACTTTAAAATTCACATAATTCTTAACCTAACCTTTTTCCATCATGCCACATGATGTATTTTATGGTCTTTTTTCTTTCTCTTACTCTGTGAGATCTGATTTTAATTGTTTTACATCTATATTTTCTTCAATGCTAGGACCTCTACATGGATCTAATAAAATAGTCAAAAATGCTTACCAAATTAATAATTCATATTCTATAGAATGCAAATTTAATTTAAATATGCATACAGAAAATTTTATAAATTATAAGTATATAGCTAGATAAGTTATAATAAATTAAACATAGCCATGTAACATCTGTACAGATCAATATATAGAATTTTACCAGCAACCCAGAAACTTCCTAACACTCCTTTCAATCTTTACCACTGCCTTCTCTCCCCTGGTACCACTACCTTGACTTATAATATTGTATATTAGTAGTTTTTATGGTTTTTACCTTTATGTAAATAGAATCAAGATATATATTATTTTGTGTGTGCTCTCTTATATTCCATATTATCTTTTTGAGATTCATTAATGTGGGTTTATGCAGCAATAATAATTTATTAAATGAATGCCTTTTGAATGGCATCCTCTTTCTCTACTCTGGCAACAGATATACATGGGTTATAACACATTTTTTTTTTTAAGATTTTATTTATTTGACAGAGAGAGATCACAAATAGAGAGAGAGAGAGAGAGAGAGAAAGAGAGGAGGAAGCAGGCTCCCTGCCTAGCAGAGAGCCCGATGTGGGACTCGATCCCAGGACCCTGAGATCATGACCTGAGCTGAAGGCAGAGGCTTAACCCACTGAGCCACCCAGGCAGCCCCAACACATTTTTTTATTAGTTTGTTTTTATGACTTTGTTAATTATATATGAACTTGGGTTAAAGAATCTTAAGATATAAGTATTTATAATCAGCTTGTTTTTTATTATTCCCTTTCCCCTCTGAAAGATTTATATACTAAATTTCTATATTAATAAGTGTTAACTCTTTATAGTAGGAAAAATATTACTGATTAAATATTTGGCAGAATTATTTGAAAGTTTTTTTTAACAAAACTAAGAGGAAAATACTGTATATCAAATGTTGAAAGAAATTTCACAAAAAATTCAGCTTGTTTATATCCCAGTGATATTATTTGTCAAATGAATATTGAGTTAATTAAAATAGAAATACACATATACACATATATACACTCTTGTTATCAGTAATCACATGGCTTTGCATATGTATTTTATTTTATTTTATTTTTTAAAAAATTTTATTTATTTATTTGACAGAGATCACAAGTAGGTGGGGAGGCAGGCAGAGAGAGGAGGAAGCAGGCTCCCCACTGAGCAGAGAGCCCGATGTGGGGCTCCATCCCAGGACCCTGAGATCATGACCTGAGCTGAAGGCAGAGGCTTTAACCCACTGAGCCACCCAGGCACCCATGCATATGTATTTTAGTTCATTTTATTAATCTGTAAAATCTGTGAAATGGGCAAGATTATATGATCATTAGTTTTTCTAAAAGTATAGTGTCTTTTTTTTACAGAAATCATTCTTCCACTGCATTGCACTTAATAACTGATTTCTATGGTACAGGTCTGGTGTCACTATTTCCTGTGTTATAATCCTATAGTGACTCCCCATTGGATATATAATAAGATATAAGCTCCTTTACTTGGCATCTAAATGTTAATTAATGAAATGTGTATCGAGTAGTCACCTCTGTATAGTCACAGCCATATAGAGGAAAAATCCTTCATGTTCTAACCCTTGCCTTCCTTTCCTTTCTTTCTTTCTTTCTTTCTTTCTTTTTTTTTTTTTAAGATTTATCTATTTATTTTAGAAGGAGAGAGAGAACAGAGTGGGAGGGGGGCAGAGGGAGAGAGAGTCTCAAACAGACTCCACGTTGAGCACAAAGCCCCCTTCCGGGCTGGATCTCACCACTTGAATCAAGAACAGAAGTTGGGGCAGCTTAACCCACTGTGCTACCCAGGAGCCCCCCTCCCCCAACCTGTGCCTTCCTTTGTATCTCCAGTCTTCTTACTCCTTCCACCTTCAGTTCTGGACTACCCAGTGCAGTCAGGTGTTCTGACTTTACACAGGTGATGTAATTTCCCTGTCCTAGCTTCACTGTGAAATGTTGGGCCAACTGTTTTCCTCTTTGGGCTTCAGGTTCCTCATTCATAAAATCAAAAGGTTGTATTCTGAAGACATTTCCAGATCTAAAAGCTGTGAATCTAAGAAACTTCAGGCATTAGGTGCGGGAGAAAGAGTTTTAAATGGTGGCTGGATTGAGTGAGCCCAATAAAGTATATACTATAGTTAGGGGCGCCTGGGTGGCTCAGTGTGTTAAGCATCTGCCTTTGGTTCAGGTCATGATCCCGGGGTCCTGGGATTGAGCCCTGCATTGGGCTCCCTGGTCAGCAGGGAGTCTGCTTCTCTTTCTCTCTCTCTCTGCCTCTGTTGCTGCCCCCCTACTGCTCATTCTTTCTAAAAAAAAAAGAGAAAAAAAAGTATATACTGTAGTTAGAGGTATGGCATAATAAGAAATCATTAATAATACAGTAGAATAGGACAGAAAATTGTAATCATTTGAATATCTTGTGCTTGAGGATAACCAGGGGTAATCATAGCAATGGTTGTTGCTCTAAGAGAGCACCTAAAAATTGTGGCAAAATATTATATTTTATTGATATGTTAAATTGCATCATGCCTCCTAGGTAATTTTTTTTCAACCAACAGAAAGTAGAAAATTAAAAACTTGAGCACAAATGTCACAGGTAAAAAGAGTTTAGTAGAATGAACCCAATGGGGATGACAGAGTGCCTCAGTCGGTTAAACATCTGCCTTCAGCTCAGGTCATGATCCCAGGGCCCTGGGATCGAATCCCACATTGGGCTCCCAGCTCTGCTGGGAGTCTGTCTGTCTCTCTCTCTGTGTCTCTTATGAATAAATAAATAAAATCTTTAAAAAAAAAAAAAGAATGAATCCAATGGCTTGTTTCCATACGTTTAGTTTAGAAATAGCAGGTGGGAGAAAAGGGTGGGAAAACAGAGAGATTCCCTCTGAATGCAGAGAGACTTAGAAGTATGTCCTCCAGTTTTTTGACAAAGAGAAATGAATGGATGAAATAGATGAAGTAATAGATAAAGGGAGACTGGGGGGAGGGGCAAAAAATGGAGAGGACCTGAGGACATAGACTGATAATTCAGTGGTAAATGTTGGGAAACATGGAAAAAGGAGAGTGTGTGTAGTCCCTGTGGTGACAGAAAGATGCAGAGGAAAAGAAACATTTGGTAGATATTTCACCACGATGGCCGTATGCTCAAAATGTCAGCCCAAAACAGCTTGTTGTATTTTGAAGTAAAAAAGGGTAAAACGTAGCAGATGAGAACGGAAGCATAAGGGAAGGCAGGACACAACGGTGTTTTTAACATGCAGGATGTTCGTATGGTCTTTGTTTGTAAAGCAGATGAATATGTGATTGAACTTTCATTGTTTTAGCCAAAAAGTTTTTACTACCTCTTAGTTTGGTGGAGACCTTTCTCACATTTCAACATCTCACCTCCCCCTTTTTTACCTTTATTAAAAATCAAGAATTGGAGCATAAAACTTAGGACTTACGCTAGGTTGGACAAATACAATAGCAGTACGCTGTTTCTCCAAAGGTAGTCATTTCGGTGATCTTTTTAAATTTTAAAAAAATTGCCCTGAAGTTAAACTATAATATTAAGTGCTTAGAAACTCTAAAATCAAAGTTAAAAATTGTCTAAAATTCACATTTTCATTATCTTCTATTTATTTGTTTTTTTAAGGTTTTTGTTGTTGTTGTTGCTGTTACTTAGTTTTCGTTTAAGTAATCTCTACACCCATCGTGGGGCTTGAACTCACGACCCCGAGATCAAGAGTCACATACTCCTCCCACTGAGCCAGTCAGGCACCCCTATACCATTACCTTTAAAAGAGATGGAAAACAAGGCTGCAATGTATATACACATGGAATCGAACATAAATAAAATGTACTCCGCAATTCTTGTGTTACTTATTTACTGTCCATCTAACAATAATTGAAGGGTTAAAATCCTTAACCTCTGTTTGTGTGTTTATTTCCTTTTAATTTAACACCATGTCCATTAAAAGTACCTTAAATTAGTAGCTCTTATTTAAAAATTAGTAATTTTACTCTTATTGGATGCCCATAAGCTAATGTCAAAGGAATTTCTTTTTTTTTTTTTTTAAGATTTTATTTATTTATTTGACACAGAGAGAGATCACAAATAGGCAGGCAGAGAGAGTGGGGGGAAGCAGGCCTTCTGCTGAGCGGAGAGCCCAATGTGGGGCTCGATCCCAGGTCCTTGAGACCATGACCTGAGGCGAAGACAGAAGCTTAACTCACTGAGCCAGCCAGACGCCCCAGGAATCTCTAATTAAAAGACTGGGAAGTATTTCTCTTTTTATCCTTGCCTATTCCTTAACTTGTGAGTGTTTGCTCTCCCAGGCCATGAGCTCCAATGCCGTTGTTCATAAAATCTGCTCGTTTTTATTCCTGGGGGGAGCAAGGGTTCTCAATTTGGAAATAAGAGAGGAATATAGAAAACAGTGTCTCCAGCTAGAAAATTATCTCATCAAAGTGAAATTCTGAAAAGCAGAATACTTGCACATGATGAGGAGTGGTCTAAAAATAATCAGACTTTTCAACATTAGACAATGAGAGAAAAATGCTTTTAGTTGTTGCTGTTTACAGTTTGTAGTGGCATTTTATTATCTTCAGAAATGTGTAGATAGAAACGCATCCATGCAGGAGACTAACCCTTCCGCCTGTGAGCGCAGGGAGAACAAAGACCTGTATGTGGGATGTGGGGAGAGGAGTCTGGGAGGTGCACGCCCCACAGGTCCAGGGGACCGAGCTAGGGGCCCTCCCACCCCTTCCCACCAAGCTGGAGAGGTGAAGCGGGATTGGTGAGATCTTCAGCCGTCCCTTGTCCTTCGTAGAGCTCAGAATGCTCTCATCGATATTTCTTCCCACTCTTAGAGAAACAAATAAAACTCATCTCTGCTGGGATTAATTTGCTTCAGCTTGAAGCAATGAGCCTCCACGGACAGCCACTCCTGAGCTGCATAAGCAGCATCCCCGCATCTGTGGACAATATGAGATTTTTCCAGCGGCCAATATTCCTAAGAAATGGCTTCCCGAATCCAAAGAGAATGCCCTAGTCGATAACTCGCGGGGTCTGACCACTGAAAGAAGAGCATGTAATTCGGGATTTTCTAAGCTATATTTAAATTGGGGCTTTTTCTCTTTGGATCAGAATGTGGAGAATCTGTGTAGACGTAATTTTACTTGAAAAGACCTAGTTATAGAGCTGGCTTGGGCTGAAAATTCCTGAACTTATTTCCAGCTGGACGTGGATCTGTCTTATGAAACTGGGACTTCAAGAGCTGGTCTTGAACAGACTGGCCACTCGTTCTATGGCGCACTGTGATTGGAATAGAAATGAAAAAAAGAGATGAAGATTTGGGTTTCAGGGTGCCATGATGGTCGAAAGAGCGGTGGCCTCATTTAGTTTGCATTTTTGTTGATAATGTATTTCATTTTCTTTTTTTTAAAGATTTTATTTATTTACCTGACACAGAGAGAAAGATCACAAGTAGGCAGAGAGGCAGGCCGGCGGGGGGCAGGCTCCCCGCTGAGCAGAGAGCCCAATGCGGGGCTGGATCCCAGGACCCTGAGCTCATGACCTGGGCCAAAAGCAGAGACTTAACCCACTGAGCCACCCAGGTGCCCCGCATTTCATTTTCAATGTAAAAAAAAAATTATGGTTGTCACGGTTGAGGTTTTAACTGATGTACTCCTTTCCTTCGGCTACTGAGTCTGATTATTCTTACCATTTTTACTGTGTCTTTTTTATTAGTTTATTTTTACCCTGTGTTCTGGGGAGAAAGGACATAAAGGAGTCCATAAAGGGATGGCAGCTTTGTGCTTAACCATCATTTACATTTTCTAATCTACAAAGTTACATATCTTTAATGGTTATGAAATACACCAAAATTTCACAGCTCCTTTGTCTTTTCTTTTTGCACAATGTATTTAATTGTTGACATCTTAAATAGGTGTATGAGATTCAATCTACTGATCCTGCCAGGTGGGACTCGTAGGACATATATATCAAATTCAATGGTATGATCTTCATAGTTTAAAATGCTTCTAGCGCAATGATTTTACTAGAATTTAGGGAAAGGAAGAAGGGTAGCCCTAATTAAAAGAAGGATGATGTCCCTTGACTTTTCTATATGAACTCATTTTACCAATTGAGCTTCTATAATTCATAGACCCTAAAATTAATGTGAAGCTTGAATGGGTATTACAAGTTCTATTACACATCTTTTATAGGGTCATGTATACATTATACATCACTCTTGAGTAGTGATTATAGGTCATTTATTTTCTTTCAGAACAATTTAGTATTATCATTTGATTTTTCTATTGCAGATACCAAATCCAGAAAAATTGGTCCCTGTAGGATGTTGCAGACTGTAACTACCAGCCTTCTGTGAAATGTTGTTTGAACTTATTAAAACCTGATGCATGTGATCCCAAGTTTACTCTAAGGCTTGTGCTGGGGCAGGCATGCACGTCAAGGGCGACGGGGGAGTCATTTTCCAGTGGGAGTGCTGGACAGCTAAATTCCGTGGGCTGAGTTAACTCTCGTAGCCAAAGCCAAGTCTAAAGGGTTGCTCCTGACTACATTTCTATTGTCCAGCTTTATTTTCTTTTCTGAAATGGTCAAGGGGGCATGTGCTTGAACATGTGAGCCAGCAAAGCGTCTGTGATTCTAATCCCCTAATTAGACTATTATGCACAGATGGTATTTAGTTTTCTTTTTTTTTTAATGAATGAAAGCATGTGGTAATGATGTTCATGAATTTTTATAAGGTAAAAAAAAATGCTACTTGAGTTTTGCTTATATTTGCCTAACCTTCTGTATAGGTCAGACCATGGGTAGAAAGATCTGTGAAATTTAGAGAAATAGATGATGCCGTTTTACCCACCCAGCTCGCAGGTGTGATATATGTAGACACACACACACACACTCCCTCTCCCATGTGCATCAGTGCCGATCGAGTATATGCCCTTTGAAACTGTGGACTGTGTTGTTAGGGAAAATGAGAATTTTTCTCATCAGTCTTCTCTCCTGCCTCTAATTCCATAGTTATATTCTTTAATGATTTTTATTAAGTCCAACTTCATATAACAGAGGAAATTTGTTACACATGCGATTTGGTTTAGTTTAAAATGCTTTTGGCAGAACCGTATTAGAGCAAAGGGAATTAGGGAAAAATAAACAACTGCAAGGATAAGACAATGAACAATTTTAAATGGAAGCAACCATCTTATGATGCAAACACAGTGACTCATTTTCCTCTATGTGTAGAGGAGATCGTCCACCCCAAAATGTACATCTATGAGCCGTGAGATTTCGGTTTTGTAATTGCAATGTTTTTCTCTTTTTGTCATCTGCGTGCTTTGAAGGGAAACAGATATTTTTTACCTGGATTGTCAAAGATAATATTCAACTTGTGGTCTACGGAACACCATATGAATTTTCTATTGCATTCTTCAGGGTTTTTCAAATTTAAGAAATATGGGAGTTGATAGATGGATGACAGGCAAATCACGGATGGCTGTTAGATTGATGATAGATAAAATTTAGTTCTGCATATTCTACTTAGATTAAATTTGTGATACATTGAGAAAATAATTTGTCCATTTTATTTTGGCTAGTTATTTCCAAAGTAGTTTAAAACACAGGTGTCCACTATACAGCTATATAAAATTATACATTTCACAGGTTATTAGTGTCTTCCAGCACACCTGGCATTTAGACATTGGAGTTTTGCTGAGGCGTGAGTTTGTACCTGGAGTTGGAGGGCAAACTTGGGAGTAAATGATTTGTATTGTGACTGGGCCTGGATGAGTCAGTGTTAAGGTACTGTTTACTTCTTGGTATTTTAAATAAGAACTTATTTAAAGTATTATAGCATTTCTCATTAAGAGCAGTGGCCCTAAGTCAAAAGAACTCTTCACTGAAAGTTTATATGAGTGTGAGGAAATGCATAAGAAACATCCTTCAGTAGGTATTTGATTCAAGAGTCTGTTAAAATCAGAAGGCTATACACATACAGGCTATGTTACAGTTGGGAGAGCCTCATGAAGATGCATTTTTAATTTTGAATAGATGTAAATTTGTTTTCAATCTCAAAGAAAGTTCAAAAAAGTATTCAGATAAGGGGCCGCTGGATGGCTCAGTCAGTTGAGTGTCTGACTTGGTTTTGACTCAGGTCATGATCTCAGGGTGGTGAGATTAAGTCCTGCATCAGGCTCTGTGCTGGGCACGGATCCTGATTAAGATTCTCTCTCTCTCTCCCTTTCTTTCTCCCACCCCTCCTGCTAACCCCTCCTATCTCTCTAAAACCAAATCAAACCAGTGGATTCAGATAATGTTATAAACATTGTATTGTTTTATATGTCATTTTCACCTTGTGTTTTGTTTTTAACATAGTAGCTCATAGAGGTTCCTCCATGAATGCATTATTTTTAGCCCCTTATATAATGAAAAGGAGCTGGCTTTGTGTTCAAAGACGATTTTTTAACTCTGTTTATAGGTATCATTTAGGAATGGTCTGAGGCATATTGAAATTAAGAATATAGTTAGGGGGTGCCTGGGTGGCTCAGTGGATTAAAGCCTCTGCCTTTGGCTCAGGTCATGATCCCAGGGTGCTGGGATCGAGCCCCGAATCGGGCTGTCTGCTCAGCAGGGGGCCTGCTTCCCTTCCTCTTTCTCTGCCTGCCTCTCTGCCTACCTGAGATCTCTGTCTGTCAAATAAATAAATAAAATCTTTTTAAAAAAAAAAAAGAAAAGAATATAGTTAGAAGTCATCAGAATGCTCATTTTACTTTAAAACTCCTTAAAAAGTTAGATCGAAACTATTTTTTTCATAATATACCAGAGTTATTTTTAAGCTCTCATTGGGCTTAAAAGTGAATTGTGGATTTTTTTCATGTTTAAATTTAGTATAAGCCAACGTGCTATTTATGAATTTTTCTTAGATTTATTTTAGTGATGTTTTTATGTTTTTTACTACTTCGTACTACAAAGTACTAAACCACACTAATGAATAGTGTGGTTCTTTTTGACTTTATATTGTTACTGTCATCTTTATCATTTTCTTTCTTGTGGAAATTTTCGCTTTACATCAATATTTCTTGATCTTAGTAGATGTATGCTTTTTTCTCCCAGTAGTTGTATTCTTAGAGGTCTTAAAGTTCTCCACAAGAATTTATTTCCTCTATTCTTTTACATTTATTATATTTTAAAATGTATAGAACATGAATGTACCCCAAACTATCAAGCTAGTATTATAAAATGCTAGTACCATCATTTGCTTTTGTGTTGATCTTTTGCATTCATTCCCATTAAATTTTATTTAGTGGCTGCTATGTGCTAGACACTGTACTGTCATAGGCACTTGGATCTAGCAGTGAACTGAGTGGATGAAAATCCTTGCCTTGATAGAGCTTACATCCGATTGGAGGTGCAGGGAATGGCATTGATACCATGTTGCAAACTTCAGGGGTCTCTATGAAGTGATGTAGTCTTAGGAAGTGAATCCCAAATGACATTATATATACTATGAGTAAAGTTTCTCCTTAGTTCAAATAGAGTACAAAAAGTGGTGGGATTTTATTTTACTTTTTCAAAAAGATTTATTTTAGACAAAATGTGTGAGAGAGTGAGAACATGCATGAGCTGGGGGGAGAGGCAGAGGGAGGGAGAGAGAGAATCCTTGAGCAGACTCTGCACTGAGTGTGGAGCCCAACAGGGGTTGATCCCAGGACCCTGAGATCATGACTTGAGCTAAAACCAGGAGGTGGTCACAACCAACGGAGCCACCCAGGTGCTCCCAAGTGATGGGATTTTAGAGATACTTCTTTGATTCAGAGTCTTCCTGTAATGGTCAGTGTGTTTGGTTTGACCAAAGGTGTTTTAAAATATAACACAGCAGACCTTAACAATAAATATACCTTAAGACCACACTCTAGTTGGTTGGTTGACCTTGAATGGAGGTAATTGGATGATTATATTAGTGACTGGCTCATTTCAGAGTATCTTGACTTTCTATTCATTTGAATTGTGAGATTTTCATGTAGTCTTAACACTGAATTTTCCCCATATTGGATCAAATGATCTTATTGTTACTGATAATTATTGATTATGTAAGTTGGAATACATTATATGTAAAACCAGTATTTGAAAGCCAAATTCTAGTAAGGATTAGCATTTGGGGGGCATCTGGGTGGCTCAGTGGGTTAAGGCCTCTGCCTTCGGCTCAGGTCATAGTACCGGGGTCCTGGGATCGAGCCCTGCATCGGGCTCTCTGCTCAGTGGGGAGCCTGCTTCCTCCTCTCTCTCTCTGCCTGCCTCTCTGCCTACTTGTGACCTGTCTGTCAAATAAATAAATAAATAAATAAATAAGGATTAGCATTTGGCTTTCAAATGCTTATTGACATATATTTATCTGAATTTATCAGCAAACTGTGTAACAACGTGAATAGGTACAGCAAACTCTATAGTATCATCAGATAACTTGATCCTAAGAAGAATAATATATAATTATAGTTAAAGTGATATAAGTTCTTTAGCTTTTATTTCTTTTTTTGTTAAATATTTTATTTGTCAGAGAGAGACGGAGAGCAGAAGCAGGGGGAGCAGCAGGCAGAGGGAGAAGCAGGCTCCCTGCTGAGCGTGGAGAGTGATGTGGGACTCAATCCCGGGACTTCAGGATCATGACTGAGCTGGAGGCATCTGCCTCCAAGTGGCCTTACCCACTGAGCCACCCAGGCGTCCCTAGCTTTTATTTCTATATGTAAATCTGTATTTGATTCCCTGGACGATTTTATTATATGATCACTCTACATAGAGCTGTTCTGAATGATAAGAAATTTATTCTTATTATTGAAAACTTTACTTAGATTACTGTCAAACTTATTTGATGATACTTTTCAAAAAATGAAAACAGTGAATTTTGTACTCAAGAAATGAGAGCTATCATCCTTGGAATTCATTATCTTTTATTGATTACTCAATTTTGACTAATTTGACTAATTTCCTTTTCATTCCTGGGACTTTGTGCTCTTCAGTCTTTGCTTGGTACTTACCACGTGAGTCCGTCTTGAGTGCCAATACTGAATTCTTAACTGGTAGGGCTTCAGTAACTATGCTCTGGCCTATATTTAGCACGTAGCGTATTGTTCTTTTGGAAATGGTGATTGATTTTGGGTAATAAAATCTGTCACTAAAGAAAAGTAGAGTTTAAATTGAAGAGATTATATATGGGAACCATTTATTAATAGCGCCTCTTTCTCCTGCTAAGCTGTTAGTTCCTACCTTTGACAGGTAAGGGCTTGATGTTTTTCGCTTTGATTCCTCTTTTAATCTCCATGTGGGACAGATTTTCATGATTCTCTCTGCAACGTTTTGTCTTCCTAAAACCAAATTGTCTGAACGTTCTGATGTTTGGAGACTGCCGGAATACTTGGCCCGAATTCCGATAATTTTTCAATTGGTACCATACCCCTCTATTTAGTCTCTTTTGGACTGGCGGATGCTTTGCAAATATTTCCATAAGCTATTCTGAGTGCATGTATTACGATTTTCTTTTCTATCCTAGCTTTATTATAATGTTAGTAATCACTGAAACTAAGACACTTTAGCTATTAGATTAAAGCTTTTTTCAATTTACCATTATATGTCATGTATATGACTTCACAGTCCTAGTGTCCTTATGATTTATTTCTTTATTTTAATTGTGTTTGGTTTACTTTTGCTTTTAAAGCTTACTCATTTTCTGTCCTAGTGTTTTTCTTAAAACTATCATGTTATTTAATTTCTATCACATTTTCCCAATCAGCCAGTCCAGAAAAACTGGAAGGCTGTATGATTATTTTTTTTTTTTTAGTGAACCCACACTGATTCCTTGTGATTGCCTTTTCCTTTCTAATCTTCCCTAATCCATTTATTATTTAAATGAATCATTTCATAATAACACTGAAATTGCTGCTAAGATCATTTGTTGGCCAGTTGAAGACTCACGTTTTACTCTGTTTTTAAAACTCTAAAATGAAACTTTAAATTTCTTAGTTTTGTCATTTTTTCACCTTGCCATGACTTTTCTGGAGGCTAATAATACTTTAACATTTCAGTGCAGTTCTATTAAAAATTCCTATTTTTAAAAAATATAGGTTAACCTTCTAATCTGTTATTTGTTAATAATTTATTCATTTTGAAGCACAACAGATAGTTGTAGAATTATTCCTTTGGATCTAAGGGAAATTTCAGTAGAATAGAAGTATTTAATTTAAGGTAACTTGTTGAAGTAACAGTAGTTCATGTTATGAAAGTAGCAATAATTTGAGACAACATTGTAGTTTTAGATTGTTTTTTGATCTATCATATGGTAGAATCACAATGGTTGATGCTGTATATTACTAAAATTAGTATAATTTCTTATAGTATGAAATTCTGTACTTCATTGTTTCTAATTAAATATTTTTGAACTTTATTATATAGTTAGTAATAAAGCAAAAAAAAAAAAAAAAGAAGCCCAGGAAATATTGAATACTTCAGAATATATGGTTTTTCAAAGATTCCTTTGCCCCATACTTTTAGCTTCTCTAGCATTCATTGTTAATGTTCCATATTCTATGTATTACATATTATTAAAATGTGTGTGTTACCATGTGTGTAACACAAATATTTGAAAACCAAATGCTAATTTCCTTACTACATATGTATTACATGTATATTATTAATGCACATTATGAAATAAGGTATTTTGCATTTTAAAGTTAGTTTTATGATGGCTTTAGAAAAGTATTAAAGGCTTATAAATTTGAGAGAAAATTAACTACTTAAACATCTTTCACATCACAGAATTTTATGGGTATACAATTGTGAAGAAACAAGTATATTTTAATAAGCAATGACCCAGTAAACATTTATTTTGTGCCTGCTGTGTTCTAGGTAATTATAATTATAGGAGATAAAAGTAATTTTTCTTAAAAGTGCTGTAAGTTGAGTGATTAAATATATTTTAAATACCTCATCTAATGTAATATTTTAACTTACATTTCCTTCAGAATATTTCTTTGAACACTGAGCTTACACTGACTGTTGGTACTTTAAAGTTAGCAACAGAGGTCATATATCTTAAAGAATATTCTTTCTACATTTCCAAAGGGGCCTAGGGATATGTTGGAAATTTGAGTCACAGAGACAGACAAATTAGGTTTGAGTGCAAGCTATTGTACCTTAGATTGGTTATTTGATTTCCAAAGGCTTAGTTTCCTCATCTGTAAAATTGAAATAAAAATACCTATGTTAGTCACAGTGTTGATGTATATATTCAATAAGATCACTGAAATATAAAATATGCAGCGTAAGGTGTGGCCCATAGAAGTGACCTGAAAACAAACAAATGAACACATAAAAAGGATATTTATTAACCCTCCGACTTTTCTCTTCTTCCCTGGAAAGCATTTACAAAAAAAAAAAATCCCCCAATCCTCTCCAGAATATGCATCATAATAAATTTAGATTTTTGAAGAAATAGTCCTTTAGTTTAATTTTATGCTGGACCCTTTACATGACTCACATTAGAAATGTCTATTTTGGAGTATATTCCAAATTGATATCCTATTTTTTAATTTACTCACATGTAAGAAGAAATCTCCTTAGTCCCAAGCATATGACAAGTAATAAAACACTTGTGCAGACTATCACTCTGGGAAAAAATTGGAATTCATGTCTTTGATGTTGTTTCAGCTAGGGTTTCAATTCATGGACAGAAATCTGTGGAGAATCCAGAAGTAAGATCTAACGGTTTCGCCAGCTCATCTATTTTCCTCTCGAAGGAAGAGATAGGGCAAAATTGGATATCTCCAGAGGGAGATCTAAGTGCAGTGGCACAATAAATCCCCTTTGGACTGACAGAGCTACCTGACTTCCTTTGGAGAGCTAAAGGAGGGGGGAAGGAGAGGAAACAGAGGCTGACTGATTTAGGGACTAAACCTAGCCCTTTAATATAAAGAGGAGAGTTCCCAGTATTTCCCTTTAGACTGTTTTGGGGAGGGGAAAGAAATTGAATAAATAGGATAGAATATTAGTATTCTTAATATGTATTCCAGAAAAGAAAAGAAAGGAAAGAACATTATCAAGTCAGTCTTACTCCAATCCGTACTTTTTTTCTGCTCTTCAACAAGAGAAAGATCTGTTTCTCCTCAGTTGGGAAATAGGAGCATTTTCAGGTTCTCTTTCCTAACTTTCCAATGAAGCCTAAATTAGAATTTGTAAACTTTAGAGTGACACGGTCTCTCAAAAAATCCTTCCATACTTCACGTTTTAAATATCTCTTCTTTCAGGAATTTCTGAAGTGAAAACGGTATTTATGGAGTTAGCAGTATCATGGGAATTTATGAAACTCTTAGACTTGGACTATTGAATTAAATAAGACTTTTGGATGGACAAATACTTTGATTCATCTGTGGAACTTACTGATAATGTGAGTGTTACAACCTGGAAACTAGCCTACTTTTAAATTGCACATGGACCCCAACTGCCACTCCCCAATGTTATATTTAACTCTGCGTATCTAACTAATCAGAATTCGTCCTTCAGTCTGCTTGTTTAATATCATGTCGCGGTCTCCAAGGCAGTTGCCGACTGTTCGGAAAAGGGAATAATCCTTCTCAACTGTCACACATCAAATGGAAGGTCATAAACCTTGTAACAATAAAAAGAAATTTCTTTTGTCCTTTTGTAGTCCTCTAGAATTCCAGAATAGATTCAGATCGCAGTAGAGGAAGTTGAAACAAGAGTAGAGTTGGAAAGTCCAGACCAGATTTATCAAACCAGACATTGTGCCCTCCCCCCCAACTCAGCCTAGTTTGGGGTTACTTTCTTATCAAAGGATGCAGACAGTTCTGGGAAAGTTGTCTGTGTTCCCCCCCCCCCCCCAGAGTGGTTCTCCTTACCATCACATCAGTCAAGTTTGTTAGGGAGAGGGGTGAGAAGGAATGGAGGGGGTTGGTCACAAGAAGGAATCCTAGAAGAGAGTATCTGTTAAAAGTCAGAAAATTCCTTAGGCTGAAGTGTATGTGGTCACAAGTCTCAGAAAACAGTGAAATGTCAGGTAACTTCTACTCACATCTTATAAAACAGCTGCGATAAAATATGGCCCAGGAGGACCTAGACTCAATCATAAGTCTCATATTATTGATAACATAGCAAGTGACAAAGAAAAGCTCTTTTTGCCCAGAATTGATGGGTCATGAATTTAAAGCAAAGGGGGATGGGTTTCTGTCATTCTTTGTCTCTTGTTAATACAACTGAACGTTAGCAGCACATTATGATGACAGATGGATTTATTCCACGTTCTGGTAGATGGATGCTGAAATTCTTAAGTGGGTCTGTTTCAGACCCAGGTTTTTACACACTTTTTTTTTTTAACACAAAACTTTGCTTTACAAATTCCTTTTTGCTATAAAAGCATGTACCACCAAGAATGTCTTTTCCTGATACTTAGCTTTACGAAAGATGAGTCAATTCCCAAATTTCCCTTTTCTTTCACCCGTTGTAAACATAAAATGAGAAAAAAACAAGGCCCACTGATACAAAGAAGGAAAAGAATGCAGAAGTAGCAACTTTCAAAAATTTAGATGTGTAGTGAAGATTGTGTAGCTTTGTCAAAATAGTAGTGCTGTGAGTGAAAAAATAAATTGGACTTTAGTGAAATCAAGTGGTACCATGTGAAGTTGAAGCTAAGGGAACGGAAAGTTGTGGTGTTTTGGTTTTTTTAAGGGAATTTGATGAATTATAAGAAAAGATGAAAAGCTAAAGCTCAATATATTATAAATTACATAATAAAAATGAAACTGACTCACATGAAAAGCACAGAGCTGCATCATCCTTAACTCTCAAAGGTTTAGAATCCTGTCTGATGTCACAAACTGAACCAGGCTTTATGCCCGGTTGCCACCGACTTTCATACGGGAGTCCTTCCCTCCTACTTCAAGCGCTCACACTCACATGGACACCGGTGACTTTACATGACTTACACTCCCACACTCCCCTCCCCGGCCCCCTTTCAGAAGGTTAGTTTTTGAAGAAAGCAAGGAAATGCAGCTTTCCTTAAAATAGGCAATGCAGGATCTCATATTTTTGATAGCACCATAACAGCTAACAACAAATGGCATTTACTGGGTGCTTTCCGTATTTCGGGAATTATACCTAGTGCTTTACACACACTACGTCACTTAATCTTTAACATAATCTCAGGAAGCGTGTGCTGTCCTTTTAATTCCCATTTTACAGGTGTGGAAACAGTTCTAGAAGGGAGATTTCCTCACTGCCATGTAGTTAGTAGGCAGAGACCTGAGTCCCAAGATGGGCAGACTCTCTTGCCTGTGACTCTTTTCATTCTCTTCCATCTTCTGTTTCTCTCTTGCTCACAGTATCTTGGTGTTACCTGGGAAACCATGTGCCCAGCCTGACAGGCTGAGTCCTACTACTGGCAGTCATTTTTTACCCCTTGCCTTTGGTAATGGGCTCCGCCATGACTCCAGAGGTTTGCAAGAGTCAGTTTGCACCAGAGTGCTCCTGGGAAGAATTTCCTTCGTGTAAGGCAGTGCAGGAGAAAAGCCTTTTTATTCTGTCTATTTCTATTCTATTTCTGTCCCTTGGAGGACATTGTTGTGTGAGAATCATTTCTTTCCCATAAGGCAGTGCAAGGGAAAAAGATTTGTATTCCTGACCACTTCCATCCTTCTGAAGGTAGTGTGAGAATGAGATGCCGGCCCCTGTGGGAGTCCTCACTTGATCACAGGGGGAGACATGAACACACTTACATGGAGAACTAAAAATGAGAGTCTGGGACCTTGAAGGCATCAGAGACCCTAATATCCAACAACCTCCAAACTTACTGCCAACTTATTTTCGTTGTGGTATCCTGTCACTTGCGGGCAAATAGGAAGAGTTGGCCAGGCCCCCTAAGACCAGTCAAGCGAACAGAGCCAGCAGAGGCAAAGGTGGCACACAAAGTCAGTGCAGATGAAAAATAAGAACTGTGAACACAACGAGTGACGAAAATACCCATTAAAAAGTAAAATTGTTTTTTGCTCTTAAATTCATGACTCATAGTCTACACAAGGTTCTTTTTGTTTTCTGTTGCCATGGTATCATCTCATTTTAAACAACTGGAGAAAGCATCTTAATCTTTGAAAGGGTGACCCAGTGTTGGTGACCTGTATATTGAAGTAATTCCTCATTATATTGTTTACATAAAGCAGACACGAGAAACACTAACTTCTTGCTTAAAGCTGATTAATTGTGGGTGTGAAGCGGAATATAAATTTTTGAAACTTTTATCACACACACAAAAATGTTGATTTAAATGCAAAAGATTCAATCCCTAATATATTACATGCAAGTTTAATTACTTGGTTAGGTTGAACAATTAAAGAGGCAGATGGATTCAAAATTTTTAACTCTAAAAATACTCAGACCATTGCTTTGATTGAAAAAGATAGTATCATTGAAGTAGGAGAGTTAAATATCTAATTCATTGAATCATTTGTTGCAGCAGAAATTTTTTTTTAAAAAAACCTTGATGCTTATTTTTAGTTGATTTTCAGTTTTAAAATTTTATATAAATGTGTTCATCGTAGACATGTTGATTTTAAACAGAAGTAACTTTGTAATTTACTGTTTCATAGCCAAAATTCATTCTCGCTCAACACTTTTAACATCATTTTATGCAAGCTTGCAAAATAAAACAGTTTGCCACGCAGAAACAGGGCGTTCTGTTTCTGCCTATACTTCTTTAAAAAAAATTTTTTTTTTAAATAAAAAGCTACATAGTTGAAGAGAAATATTACCTTTTGACATCTACATACTCATTGTTCTAAGCTTTTGTTCCCCAGCTCAGGCTGAAAATGGATAATTATATGTAATGGAAGACAGCTGTGATGTACCAAGTGTATTTTTTCCCCTTTTTATCTTGTGTTTGAGTGCATTATTCCCTTCCTGCTTCAGTGTTATATAATGCTCAATGTCCCTATGTTTACTTTATCCTGAAATTTTAGTGTGAGGACTTTAACAACAAATAGTTTCGTTGCTACCTTTAGATAATGCCTTAAATTATGTATTAAAGCATAAGATTTCCAATAGGAGACCATTTTGTTGAGCAGGATGGTAATTGCTCTGTGTATCTAAAAAAAATGCCATCAGGAAAAGAAGAGACAGTAACATTTTAAATCACTCATTAAATTCACTCCAGTTTCTTCAAGATGGGATGGGAGGGAGACAAACCATAAGAGACTCTTAATCTTACAAAACAAACTGGGGGTTGCTGGTGGGAGGGGGGCTGGGGGAGGGTGGTGGGGTTATGGACATTGGGGAAGGTATGTGCTATGGTGAGTGCTGTGAAGTGTGTAAACCTGGCGATTCAAGACCTGTACCCCTGGGGCTAAAAATACATTATATGTTTATAAAAAAATTAAAAAAAAATTCACTCCAATTTCTTTTTAGGTTTTTCATTGGATGATATCGTCAACTTTTTGGCTCTTGCTTTCTTTTTTCATTCTAACTCGGAACCTGACTCTGTGTGCATGTGTGTGTGTGTGTGTGTGTGTGTGTGTGTGTGTGTGTCTGGGTGCTCCCAGGTTTGCCTTCACATCCTCTCTAAAATTTGGTGATAGGCCTCTTACTGAGTGTGTGGCACTCTATATTATAATCGTTTTCTTCTGTGCTCTGGTTCTATTGGTATATTTGCAGAAAGAGGAATATAGTCTTATCAAGTCCTGGTGGCTCCACGTGTTCCCTTTCCTTGGGTCCTGAATTCTCTCCACATACCTTTTATCAGTGGTAATTGGGTAATTAGCCAGAAAGGCTGTCGCCTGAGCAAGAGAGTAAGAAATGTCTCATTGAACAAAATAATCTTTCTTTGTGCTCATGATTCATTTTTGATATGCTACAACTCTATCAGCAGGGAAACTTTCCTCCCCATCGGGAGTCTAACAAGCCTTTAAGACCCAAAGAGACAAGAGCTGCTAGGCTATTAGTCTCAATTCTAAGGCAAATCAGTTACTCAGCTCTACTTGCATTTTGCACTAGCCCAGCAGGAGCTCTTAGGAGATGGCAGAAATCTTCTGTTGAAGATTTGATGAATAACAAGATAAGAGTTCTATTGTGGGCCACTTGAAGAAAATTTGTAGCCAATTTGGCTTTTAAAACAAGCTGGAAGGCATTTCTGGAAGTTTGAAGAGCCCACTGGGTTATTTGGTTTCAACTCTATTTTGATGCGGCGTGTAGATATCCGGAGCAAAATGCCCTTCAGTGAAGAAAAATTTCTGTTTCTGGCTATCAGTTGCATCACGATTCCCAAGCAAATAGCTGAGTAAAAGAAAACATCCCTTAAAGAGTCAACTGCATTCTTGTAATAAATCACAAAAACATTGGTATCAGCTTTCTTAGTCATTCTGCAAGACTATAGTTAAGAATATTTCCAGATGTGTCTTACTGAAGGGAAGGTAATTTTCTTTCATGCACAAGAGATCCTTTCTTAGCATTGAAGGGAGAAAAAAAAATCAAACACTTTTTTAGCCCTCTGCAGGTGACAAAATTTCAATTTCCTGTATCCTCAGACTGCTAGCATTTTGCTTCTCTCCCATGGGGATGAAGAGATATAATCATAAGACTACACATACATCCAAGGTAATATAAATGAAGAAGGCAATTTTCTGGTTTCCTGACAAGGTAGCTTCATGGAACAGTAATCTGAAGAAAAGAAAAGAGTGCACAGGAATGGAACTGATTGCTTGGGTTTGTGGTAAAGGACCCAACCCTTGAAATATTCAAGTTAAGAGCAAAGAGATTTTCTTAATGAGGTACTGAATTGTTCTCCAGGATAAATAGAAACTTCAGTGAAAATAATGTCTCAATTTGTCAAAATTAATAATAGACCAAATCTTTCCAATAAGAACTACAAACCTGGTGGGCAATTTTGTCTTCTTATTCTAATCACATTCTTAGTTGGTGGTAAGTGAGGCACAAAAGGATCTATTACAGTCTAAACACTCCTGTGTAAATTGCTGCTATGTATAGTATCACAGTTTGATACCAGTAGAGATCTTTTATGGTCTGGTATTACAGACAATATTTCTTTTTCTCTCTCCCATCATCTACTATTCTCAGGAGATAAATGCAGTGTAGACAAAGCCCTGTATGAACTGTAATTATACATAGCAATTTTAAAGCCATGTCAGTTAAGTTGTTTCTACGTTCACCAGTGCAAAATAGGAATTATGTGGATGAATATTTAACAAACAATTTTTAAGGGTTCTCAGATCCCCAAGTGTATTTTACTTCAGTCACCTGGATTGCTATGTGAATTTATGCCTCAGCAGTGCATTATTACAAAATACGTTTCTGGTTTTCTATCAACATAATAGTGGTCTCTTTATTTAAGAAAATACATGCATAAGAAAATTTAAAAAAAAATATGTGTGTGTATTGAAGGAAATGGCATGAGGGAGGTGGAAAGCAGGATTCTACGGTCTATAAATTTAGCGAAGAGAGGCAAACAGCTTTCTTTAAGTGTAGGAGTTAGCAGTCTCCATCTTCCCTATGTTATTTTTTAAAAGGATTTTGTTTGTTTGTTTGTTTGTTTGTTTATTATTTCTTAGAGCACACGAGCCATGGGCAGAGGAGAGGATGAGGGTAAGGGAGGGAGAAAGAATCTCAAGCAGATTCCGCACTGAGTGTGGAGCCTACGTGCCAGGCTCCTCGACGGGCTGGATCCTAGGACCCTGTGATCATGACCCTGAGATCATAACTGTGAGATCATGACCTGAGATGAAACCAAGAATGGGACACTTAACTGACTGAACCACCCAGGCACTCCTTCCCTACCTTATTTTAAGTGAATCGTCTCTCTTTGGGCGCAGGTGGTTCAAGGAATACTTGTGGGAAATGCTGTTCTCTATGCATTTTTCTTCCTTCCCCAGCTCACAGCCTTGTTATTAATAAATAGAAAATAATTTTCTAAAGTTTTTATTTCTTTTGGTTGAAAAATGTTTGTATTTGTTAATATTTTAATACTTTAAGCAAAATGTAATCTAAATTAATTAAATCTAAATTTAATTATAAGGAGATAGGTTTTATTTATTTATTTATTTATTTATTTTAACATTTTACTTTGTGAGTAATCTCTACACCCAATGCGTGTCTCCAGCTTGCAACCCTGAGATCAGGAGTCATGTGCTCCACTTACTGAGCCAACCAGGCACCCAAAAAAGATAGTTTTAATGAGCATACAAATAATATTCATGTAAAAATAATGCAAGGAAGAGAGAGTTGAAATTTGTTTATTTTCCATAATGTGTAATATTTTGTGCCTGTGTGGTGAACATAAGATAGAATTTCCAAGAAGTATTTTATTTCAGTTGAATTTGGATGAAGCATCTATGATACACACAGATATAGATACATATATATAGAGAGAGATAAGATATATATCTTCTATTTGAGAATCATGTCCCAACTTTTTTTTTTGAAGAATTTATCCATTTATTTGGGAAAGAGAAAGACAGAGCATGAGTATGAGTGGAAGGTGGGGGCAGGAGCAGAGAGAGAGGGAGAAAGCAGACTCCTCACTGAGCAGGGGCCCCAACTTACGGCTCTATCCCAGGCCCTGGAGATCATGACCTGAGTTGAAGGCAGAGGCTTAACTGACTGAGCCACCCAGGCACCCCTCATGTCCCAACATTTTAATGTAAAGCTAACTGTATTTTATATTGGAATGCTGGCTTGTCAGCCAAAGTCTTGGCATTACCTGTGTATTGAGTTAGCACATTCCCCCTGAAACTACAAGTAAATGGAACTTTCTGTGTCTTTTTAATTTCTTCTTAAAAATCATAATTAACATTGAGCTTCTTTCTTTCACTAACAGAATCTTTTCCTAAAAATACCTCTGTTAAAATAATCTTTGATTGTAGAATTTCACTTCTGTGACCTTGTGATAAAGTTGCATTCCATAGTTTGCATTAAACCTAAGAAATGTTAAGATAAGATTATATTTTTGCCCAAATACATTTAACTCACAGACCTTATTGTCAAGTGAGATGACTATAAATTGGTAGTAAAATTAACACATAGTAACTTAATTTATGAAGCATATTGCATGATTCTCTTTTCTTGGCAATTTTTGTTATTCCTTGTGGTTTGTGAGTTGTGAAACTTGAGAAGTCACTGTAATAAGGATGATGAGGAAACATTTGAGCTTTTCTGTTAATATAAAATATTGACTAGGGGACCAAACACCATGGCCCTGGAAGTAATGAGTGAGGATGCCAGGTGGTGTGGAGAGTTCTGAGGGTACCTAGAAACTGTTAAAGCAGAAGGAATATTAGATAGAAGTAGAATTTTTTCCACAGATGTACTTATTTTGGAGTATGGAAGTTGTTTTAGAGAACTAACAAGCTAGATTTGAAATGCAGATCTGTTTGAGATCATTAAGAAAAATTGAGGTCTTCCTGTGAAGACAAGATTATTCTGGATAATAACTGGCATTACATGTGTATAATCATCAAGATTATAATAGATGGCACGATTTGATAGTAGCTAACTACTGTCTCTCAAACCATAATGAAGTTTAATTGAAAATTTGCTATCATGCCTTCCCCTGTCTCAAAAACAACAATTATAGTGTACATAACTTTGAAACATGTTTAATTGAATGCATATATTTAGAATGCATGCTCTGTGCAAAGCACTGTTCTCGGTACTAGTGGAGAGTGCAAGCATGAAACACTCTCTCTGACATTAATAGTGTTCAAGTACTTCTCTCAAAAAGGCAGGCAAATCAATAACTATTATACAAGATAGTATGTGGTATGTGCAGTAATAAAGATGGTTCATCAAGAAATTAAGTTTTTGTGTAATCTTTTTACCACCTTTATTTTTAAGAGAAAGAGAGAGTGACTGAGTTTGCCAGGGGGTGCACATAGCGGGTGGGCAGAGGAAGAGGGAGAGAGAGACTTAAGCAGGTTCCACACCCAACACAGAGCCTGAGATGGGACCCACTCTCACAACCCTGAGATCATGACCTGAGCTGAAATCAAGAGTTAGACACTTCACTGACTCAGCCACACAGGCATCCCTGAAATATTAAGTTAAAAATGGAACATCAGAAATATTTAACTACAAACAAGTAGAAAATATGGTGGTGAAAAAATAATTTTTTTTTTACCATCTTGGTATAATCTGTATTTGCCAGTTGCGAAGAAAAATCAAAGCTCTGTAACATTTCACCACAGAAGTGTTGCTGTGAAATTTATGGCAATTTTGATAGCAATTTGTTGTTATTTTGCTTTGTACGTTTTGTTCCAGTTATTTGTTTTCCCCTAAGTATTACGCAAAAGGAACTGTGCTTGATTAATCCAGTTCAAATTAATAAGTAAAATGTGCAGACACACATCCTGAACTAAACAGTTCCTTACAAGCCAGGCAACACAGTAGTGTAGTATCACAGGTACAAAAACAGTAATATATTACATTCTAAAAGGAATAAATGGGGGGTGTTTGGGTGGTTCAGTCCGTGAAGTGTCTGCCTTTGAGTCAGGTCATGATCCCAGGGTCCTGGGATTGAGTCCCACATCAGGCTCCCTGCACAGCAGGGAGTCTGCGTCTCCTTCTTCCTCTCCCCGCTCCCTCCACCACTTGTGCTTGCACTCCTGCACTCTCTCTCTCAAATAAATGAATAAAATCTTTTAAAAAATTAAATAAATGGTAATCAAAAAATTCTAGATCTATTTTAGTAAAGATATTGTTCTCCATTACAATATGAAAATTCATCTGATAAAACAAAAAAACTACTCTTTTTTTGCAATTTATAAACATAAAGGTCTTATAATTAAACATATCATCTGATAGTGATTTTTAAAATGTCTTTTGTCTCTTATTCTTGTTCTCCCCTGAAAAAAAATCATATGTGTGTGTGTGTTCTTATTTACTTAGATACAAGAGAAATTTTCTATATATGTTAAAGAAGTTGCTGTGAAAAGCAAAAGATCTTTTTGCTAAGACTTTTAGATCCTAAAAGTGGTTACATTTAATTTAAAGTACATCTATTTATGTAAGCTAATCTTGAGAATGAATTTTGAGGTTAATTTAGCTTTAAGTAATTAATTTAGTTGTTAGAGAATTTATCAACTTCCAAACAATGCATTGCTATGTAAAAATATCTTCCTTAGTAACTTTTATGTCCCTGAAAAATTTATTTGTCTATATAAAATCTTGCTTAAAAATTTATTAAATTTACGAAGGTATAGGCTCTTCATGTGTAGACTTCCCAGGAGAAATGCTGTATCAGTTTATATCCGAATTCTCTCAAATTACATTGCTTACACTAGGCAATTAATTTGTTTTCACTTTCATAAACATGTGGATAGCAGGATTATTTCTTTTGGCTAAGACCTAAAACTGATCATCCAAGGCAAAGAAAAAGGTTCAGAAGGGAAATGGCATTCCTTCATAAGCTGGGAAGCCAATTGTTTGTTTTGTGTGCTTGTTTTTAGGAGAAGAGGGGTAAATACGATGGATCCGTGTAGTTCGGAAGATAAGTTAACATATTCTTCCTGATGGAGAAGGGGGAAATGTCAGTAAGTTCCTAGTAAGATGGGAAAAAGGTAGTCAATGAATTTGTGGACTATGTAAGTAGCAGAGAAGGCAGCAAGCCAAGTTTCCGAAGGACCTTAGACTGTTCTGATGGCCGTAATCTTATAGCCTGCAGAGGCAACAGGTTGTTGTACAATAAATTTTAATTACAGGACATAAAAAGTTATGTTATTCGCAGCTGAATCAGTGTGCTGTGGATTCTGCCATATTATCCCAGATGAGACATTTGTCTAACATTTGCCAAGATGATCTTGCCGGTCAGCAGACCCTCCCATCCCTCATTCTTTCACTCCTAGTAGTTGGACCAGAAATAGCATACAGGGCAACAGTGACTGCGTTTGGGTATATTTTGGCCTATTTCCCTAGCCTACTAACTGAAAGCAGCTGACATTTAACTGAAAGAACATGGTGGATTGAAACCAAGCATATGAAATTTCAGATCCAAAGAATCCCCTGAAATGAAGAAACTATAAAACAAGTATAATTTTTGGACCTCCTCCTGTAGTAACGGGAGGAACCATTGGCTCGTGGTAGGGAGACTACTTTCCCCAGATCCCTGTGCACTTCCCACTACTAAAATTTCCCAGTAGTGAATGATACCAGGCTGCAGTTGGCGGTCCCTCTGCATATGGCCTCCCCTGCTGGCTTACCATTGGCTCCCATTCTGCATTCACACTGTTTCTTATCACATAGTTTGCATATTTTCTGATTGGCGGCTGCTTCTTGCCCTTAGTCCTAAAAATCCAAAGTTTTGTGGTGAAAAATCCAAATATGGTCTATAAAATCTGAGAGGGTTTTAATGGATACTGAAGACAATGTTACAGTTCCAGACAGATCAGATGTTGAGAATATTAGGTCTCTAGATCATTGAGGACCCGTACTACTTCTTAACTGTGACACAGAGGACAACTTAGTTCACGTGTTTCCCCTCAGTTTCTTCAACTGAACGATAGAAAATTATAGAGACTGTCCTATAGATTCTTTGAATGAATTAAGTGGTGTACACCATTTAGAACACTTCTTGGCTCAGAGTAAACGTTCAATAAATACTTTCCATGATTACTATATTGTTTTTATTGATATTACCGTGGTATAGATGCGGTTAGGTATTTCATCTGAAAACTGGATGTTTTAGGGACAGTTGAAGATCCAACTTTTGGAAGATTAAGAATATTTTAAACTTCATTAAGAGTCTTTAAGAGTACAGGCTTGGTCCTTGACGTTTCCAAACGAGTGTTTCTTAACCAGCTGGACTAGAGGTTGGAAGGGATATGGGGAATGGGGTGTATTAGAATGTCAAGGGCGTATGACACCCTGCAAATTCTGTTGTAAACATCCTCCATCCAAACACTGTCCTCTGGTAATTGCTGAGAGGTTTACATCATATCCCCCAGAGTAGAAGAGAAGCTAGGGGCCATATTTATAAGCTATTTAAAAAATGTTTTTACTTATTTAAATTTAGTCAGGTTTCCTTGAGTAAAAGTGACTTTTTATAGACTAATCATTAGGGGTACCTGAGGGGCTCAGTTGGTTAAGTGTTTGCCTTCAGTCCAGGTCATGATCTGGGGTCCTGGAATCAAGCCCCATATGGGCTGCTAGCTCAGCAGGGAGCCTCCTTTTCCCTCCCCCTCTGCCTGCTGCTCTCCCTGCTTGTGCTCTCTCTTTCCTGCGTGAGTACGCTCTCTCTCTGTCAAATAAATAATAAGAATAAGAAATCTTTTAAAAAATTAAAGACTAATTGTTTAGATATTCTCAATCCTTGACAAAAACCGCTGCCTTTAATTTGTTGTCTTCATCTCCTCTTGCTGCTTTAATAAATCACCACAAATTTAGCAGTTAATTTAAAACAACACACACTTATTTCACTGTGATACAGCTCAGAAGTCTGAACGGGCTCAGCTACGTTCTTGGCTTGGTATCCCATGAGCTAGAGTGAAGATGTTGCTTAAGGCTGTGTTCCTTACTGAAGATTTCAGAAAAAAATCCACTTCCAGTGTCATTCAGGTTGTTGGCCAAATTCAGTTCATTGTGGTTGCGGTTGTAGGAATAAGGTCCCTGTTATCTTGTTGCCCGTCAGACAGAGGCCAGTCTTTGCTCCTGTGGATTAACTCTATTCCAGCAAGGGCTGACCGAGTCTCTCTCATGCGTTTTGGCCATTCTGATTTTGCTGCATCTCTCTGCTACAGATAAGAGAAAGCTCTTTGCTTGTAAGGGTTCCTGTGATTACATCAGGCACATCTGGGTAATCTAGTATGTCCTCTGTGTCTTAAGGTGTATTGCCTTAATTACACCTGCAAAGCCCCTTTTGCTATGTGAGGTAACAGAATTCACAGATTCAAGGGAGTAGGGAATGGATATCTTTGGAGAGCTAGTCTACCACCCTTGGGTTTTTTCTAAATCCAAATATTCTAAAATGGGAAAGTCTTACAGAACCTTTTTCTGTCTCATTAATACTTGTTCAACGACTTTTATTAAATATCCTAGGATGTCTAAGAAACTTACTCTAGTTGAGAAATAAAGACAATATACACCTACTTAGCTGTAAGTGGCTCAAGGGGGCTATGAAAAAAAAAAGAAAGAAAAAATGTACATAAAGGAAACTAGTTATTTCTAATAGGAAGAAAAAAAAAGATCAAGGAAAGCTTCTTTGAAGAATATCCTGAAGGATGAAAATATCCTTTTGAAAAATATCCTGAAGGATGAGCAAGGGAAAGGTATTTTTCTGTCTTATGGATGATAAGACATAAAAGCAGAGACATATGCTATATTCAGGACATGGCATCAGCTAGGTAGGATTCATGGCAATATATAATGAAAATGGAGCTTTCTGTGACCATGCTAAGGAGTTAGAACTTTATTCTATGATAGGAGTCAGTGAAGCTTTTAGACCTTAGGAAGTAATAGACTAAAAGCCATGTTTTAGAAAAGGCAAGCCTGCTGTCACTGTGGAGAATGGATTGCAGGCAGGAATCCCATTGGAAGGAGCATCTGAGGGCAGGAACGTGGCAGAGGGATTGGTAGAAATTGCGCAGTTAGGTTGAGAAATTCTTGCAGGATCATTGACCGACTGAATGAAGGGATGCAGGTAAATGTAGAGTCCAGATGGGACATTTTCTAGCCTTGGAAACTGAGGAAAGGGATTCTATTTTCTGAAGATAAAGGACATAGGAAGAACAAAAGGGTTTCTGAGTGAGCAGGTAGAGTTTGGATTTATGCATTTCTTACACTCTGAGAAAGAAATTAGGAAAGTTGCAGGCCAGAGATAATGTTTAGGAAATGCATCATCAATAGGATAGTCAAGGCAGAAGAGGGGGTCAGGTCATTTAGTTAAAGAAAAATGCAGGGGCGCCTGGGTGGCTCAGTGGGTTGAGCCTCTGCCTTCAGCTCAGGTCATGATCCCAGGGTCCTGGGATCGAGTCCCGCATTGGGCTCTCTGCTCGGCGGGGAGCCTGCTTCCTCCTCTCTCTCTCTCTTTCTCTCTGTCTACTTGTGATCTCTGTCTGTCAAATAAACAAATAAAATCTTTAAAAAAAAAAAGAAAAAGAAAAAAAAAAGAAAAATGCAGAAGGGGGTGCCTGATTGTCTCAGTTGGTAGAACATGTGATTCCTGATCTCGGGGTTGTGAGTTTGAGCCCCATGTTGGGTGGAGAGTTGACTTAGAAATAAAATCCTTAAGGAAAATTGCAGAAGAAACCCACAGACTCCCTTGTGAGACTAAGTATAATCCACATAAGGGAAGGAGGTAGCAGGGATTTTATTGGTGAAGGAAGTTCACAGGCAAGCACCTGGGACACTTGGGAAAAACAGCAGGGCAGCTGCAAAACTAGACAAGGAAGTATGTATTCTTTTATCAGTCTTTCCCTGGTTCCCTTGATGAATAAGGTCTGAGGGTCTCATGTAAAATATGGTGACTATAGGTGACAACCCTGCATTGTCTAATGAAATTTGCTAAGAGAGTAGAACTTAAATGTTTTCACATATACATACGAAGTTTGTGACATGTGACATGCCAGATATGTTGATTAATTAGATGAGGACTCCTTTCACAATGTATACACATACCAAATCATGAATATACGTTAAATATCTTACAATTTTATTTGTCTGGGGTACCTCAATAAAGCTGAAATTTAGGGGCGCTGGATGGATCAGGTTATGATCTCGGAGTCCCTAGATCGATCCCCACATCAGGCTCCCTGCTCAGTAGGGAGTCTGCTTCTCCCTCTGACCCTGCCCCCTCTTGTGCTCATTCTCTCCCTCTCTCTTTCTCAAATAAATAAAGAAAATCTTTTAAAAATTAAAAAAAAATAAGCTGAAATTTAAAACAATAACAAAAACAATTGAGGCAGTTTTGGGACAAGGTGGGAAAGTGCTTCTTCCAAGAAGAGATCATTTGCAAAGTGAGGGAAGCTTCGAGTAGTAGAGGGCAGCCAAAGAGGATACCTTGAGGGCGGGTAGCTGGGAGGTCCTGGCAGAAGCTACAAATCTACCTCTGGTTGAGTTGAGTTGAAGCCACTGCATTTGGCAGGCAAGCCCCATGGGTTCTGGGTGAGGAAAATGAATCAAGGCCAAATGTTCAGTCCTGGTTCCAGGCAATTCAGTCTGGGCTTTGACTAGTTATTTATGTTGAGGAATTCCTTTTTTAAGCTTATTCATTTCTGTGCCTTTCTGCTCTTGTTTTTTCCATCCTCCTTAGTTTCCTGGTAATGATTCTTTTGAGGGAAAAAAATCCATCATCGTTTCCTCTGAGCCAAGGAGAAAGTCTTTAACCATAGACCAGAATAACTAGAGGCATCATTATGTTCTTGAAGCAATGGTTCTCCCTTTTTTTTTTTTTCCTATTCAAAACACCTCCTGAGGTAACAAAAGTATGATTTATCTTCCCTCCTTTTCCAGAAATCCCTGTTTCTTAGAAGTTCATTTAAGCAGACTCTACCTCTCAATATTCTTCCTCACTGCTCAGATACATGTACTGATCACCTCCTGTTGCCTCTTCCAGTAATGAATTTAGCACCATATTTATCACCTTTTTTTCAATTTCCATGTCTGTCACCATCCTGGAGAGTTAGCTTTTAGTTTCCTGACCTTCTTATCTACAGTAATTTTTTCCACTACATTTCCTTGGTCCTCATCCCTCCAAAATCATACTTTCTCCAAAACCTATATGTCAAACTTTCTGTCATTGCATTAACTCACCAGTAAGAGTCAACTACCAACCACACCCTATAAGTACTACTTCTCTCCATCTCTACTAGGACCACCCTGACAGGGGTTACTTTCTACTGTACTACTTCAGGGGTCTGTCACTCGTCTTCCTACCTCCTATATTTCACCTAGACCCGACATGGTACAAAACAGGAGTTCAGCAGATAGTTCTTAAACGAATGGGTGATTTATGCATGTGGAGAAAAAAGGAAGCATCTGGAATTTTTAAAAAGTGGTTCCCAGAGTATGTCCTGAGGTAATAATGGTCATACTCTTCATCATTATTATTATTTAAGTTGTGGAAAACTTGACCTCTAGACCTGGCCTTACATACATATTCCATTAAACAAAGAGCTATGGACTCGCACCTGCATTGATTCCACGTTTCCACTTCCTGAAGATCTCCTGATACTGAGACTCTGGCTAGCACTGATTGGTCCCCTTGTCAGGGCTTGTCTGTGGTAATGACTTGGGTGTAGCCTAGTTCATCAAATGTCTGTTGGTGGTCCTGGTGAAGAAGGGATCTGAGCTGGATGTAGAGGTACACGAGAGAGCTGTCTTAGAGGTGTGGGCCTGTATGTATGCTTCTGGTTTCCTCTGAGAGGAAGGATGTGTCCTATTCTGCTGGCTTCCCAAAGTTAAATAACCATCTCCTTGTCAGAACACCCACCCCAAAACACTGCCCCTTCCCTGTTCCTGAAGAAGGCCTGCTTGGAGTCTGAGAAGGTGGGATGTCGAATTCATCTGGCCAGATCAACAGCTGGGAGCTGGAGGCATTACATATTTCGGTCTCAAATCTTGATAATGTATCGGGAAATGTTTCCTGTGTTTAACATGACAGTTGAACATTTGTCAGAATGCGGACCTTGAGGCGTCGTAAGATTCCGTAACATCAAAGTTTCCATTATGTTTGGCATATTCACTTTATCCGAAGGAACCCAGTTTAGAAAGAAATATGGATCTGAAACAAGAAGGGTCGTCTTTAGCTGAAGGCCATATATAAGGTACTGTCTTAAAGCTTGGGCCTTAAAGAAGGTGGGCTGACCTGGTTCCCCTCGGGCTTCACCAATTATTAGAGTTATAACCTTAGGTAATTACCTCAACCCATGGTGGTTTTAAGTTTTAGCACGTATCACCATAACCTGAGGGTCTTGATAAAATGCAGATTGCTGACCGTATCCCCAGAGTTTCTGATTCAGTAGGTAGGTGTGGAGTTGAGTCTGAGAGTTTGCATTTCTAAAATGTTCCCATATGATGCTGATGGCGCCGTCCAGAGACAACACTATGAGAACCGCTGCCCTCACCGCAAGTCTGTTTTCTAATGTAAAGCATAGACATATTTAGAGCTGACTTTGGGCTATTGTAAGAATAGGGTACAATTCAAAACCTCTGGCTCACAGTCAGGCCTGGACTAATGCTTCAGCCTTAAGTTAACCATTTTTAGTTCATTGCCAAAAGCATACAAAATTTACATATTCAGAATTTCAAGTATTTTTGCATCTGCCTATTGACCTATTACAATTTCTCCTGTCATTTACACCCATGCCCAGTGGTTACAAAATGCAGCTTGCCTTTGAGGCTGCAGTCTTTTTTTTTATGTACCCATTCTTAGTACTTGTCATATTCATTTGTTGCTACAACTGTGTTACCTAATGATTGTACTGCCCATTTGGGGCCTTGAAAAATAGCTTTTAGAAGATTAAGTATTGTGTGAATAAATATAATAAATAGTATTTGGCACCTGAGCTCTATTGGAGATTTTTCAAATGGATTTAAATATGAATAAAACTATTGAACTCACTTTTAAATGTAATTAATCTTTAGTTAACCAACACTGTAAATATTGTTCTAAGAAGGAGCAGTTGCCTTCAGCTCAGGTCATGATCCCAGCGTCCTGGGATCGAGCCCTGCATTGGGCTTCCTGCTCAGCGGGAAGCCTGCTTCTCCCTTTCCCACTCCCCCTGCTTGTGTTCCCTCTCTCCCTGTCTCTCTGTCAAATAAATAAATAAAATCTTAAAGAAAAAAAAAAAGAAACTGATGTGATTAAAAGATGAAGAGGACCCTTTAAAAAAAATTGTTTTAAGAAGTCAATAGAATAATTTGGAATGGGATTTCTAAAGGATTACCAGGATGAAGTTTAGGAGTGGCTCTTTAGGACTAGAGAAAATAATTCTGATAATTTTCAAATGCCTATCATCTTTTATAGATTACAGTGACAGTCCAGACTGTGTGATACATTTTTGTCCAATGCAGATTATTTAATTTATTATTAATTAATTGTTGATGAAATAGTAATATTTAATTGTATGAAATACAATTTTTTAAAAAGGATTTTTTTTTTGTTAGTATGCTCTAAATGTAAGATATATCAAAGGAGATTGGATAATTTAGTTTGTTTTTATTAAGTTGGACTGTACCTAAAGGTCAGGGCACATAAGTAGATAGAGACTTTATGAGACATAGCTGGGGCTCTTGCAATTATTGGTTATACACTAACTGTTGGGAGAATTAATTGTATGTTCTTACAATGTTTGGGTTACCTTGAAAAATTCAGTGACCTTTAAATTTATGGTACTATATTTTATCTCCCAAGATGACATCCTTGTAATAAGCATAGGGAAGTTATTCAGCTTAGATAGCTTCTATATTCTTCTGGTGACATGTTTATTCACTTTGTTTATGTGCTTGTTCTTGGCCTTTTCACCTGGATTTTTTTATACTGTTTTTTTTTTTTTGTTTTGTTTTTGTTTTTTGTTTTTTTTGTTTTTGTCTTTTGCTGCAGTATGATACTTACTATAGGTTAAGTATACTTCTCAAGTTTAGCTGAAGTTTTGTTCCTCTAAAACATTAACAGTAAGTTTTGGAAAAAACAATTTACATTTCCTGTTCAAAACCCATTTCTGATGTTCAAAACCATGAAGGAATTAGAACCATTATGTAGATTAATTAGAAAATCCATCACCCTTTTAGATTACAGTCTGTGACTCATGAAGCTTAAAAAAAAAATAGGAAGTTCTGGTGGTGTATCATTTCTGAATATTCCCTTGGAACTAACTCTATTTTAACTTTTTTTTTTTAAAGATTTTATTTATTTATTTGAGAGAGAGGCAGTGAGAGAGAGCATGAGCAAGGAGAAGGTCAGAGGGAGAAGCAGACTCCCCATGGAGCTGGGAGCCCGATGCGGGACTCGATCCCGGGACTCCGGGATCATGACCTGAGCCGAAGGCAGTCATCCAACCAACTGAGCCACCCAGGCGTCCCTAATTTTTTTTTTTTTTAAAGATTTTATTTATTTATTTGAGAGAGAATGAGTGAGAGAGAGCATGAGAGAGGAGAAGGTCAGAGGGAGAAGCAGACTCCCCGAAGAGCTGGGAGCCTGATACGGGACTCCATCCTGAAAGTCCGGGATCATGACCTGAGCTGAAGGCAGTCGCCCAACCAACTGAGCCACCCAGGCGCCCCCTATTTTAACTTTTAAATGTTTTGTCTTCTTAGAATAATAAAAACAACATGTGAGAGTACTTTTTGATCTGGGTGTAGTTTCCCACTTTCATTTCCCTTAGAGTTTAAAAGTGGGGGAAAGGAGAAAGATTCTTCTAGGTTTTCACCAGTTTTTGTTGACTGAATGAGCAGTTTATGATACTTCCGTTTTCTTCTGCAGTACTTTTTTTGTAACTACTAGGGTGTTTGTTTAAATCAAAATATTTTTTTCTGCTTAATGATACTTACAATAGATTTTTCTTCCTTTTTGTACTCTTGCATGTGACCTAGTTTTAAAAGTTAAGCTTAAAGTAGTGCTAGTTGTAGCAGTAATAACATTGCAGGAAGCCTGAGCAGAGAATTTTAAAGACACATGATAATATGTAAAGCATAGTTTAATGAGGTTATCTGAGCCACTTTAAGTTTCAAGGACCATAAAATTTGAATAATTATGGTGTAAAATGTTAATGAAAAAACTCACGATGCCTGGCAATGTGGAGATGTGACAATTGTTGAAGGCAGATTATCTACCCAGGTAGCTCTCACTGGATGGCATTAGCAAATTTGCCATGCTGAAGCTCCCTTTGCACGCATTCTGCCTGACTTTGCAGGTTCCCAAACCAGGTTTGTTAGTACTCTGAGAGTAGATCCATTTCTCAGAGAGACTCGTGTGTATCAAGCTCAAGGAGACTTATTAGAACATAAACCAAAACGCTAACTCATATATTTCATCTTCTCCAAAATATGAACTTCTCTTTTCATGGCCATAATACAAAGGCATACTCCCTTTGGACCGCTGTGGGGTGGGCATGAAACCAAAGTAATCGCGGTGTAATTCAAATATTTAGTGGTATCAGGCTTAGTGAACTTAATGACGTCATCTTCAAAATAGGCACTCTGTGTGCTCCCACGACCAGGTAAATCACATTTTTGTTTGTTGGCACTTTTTTCAATGGACAGTGTTTTGATGGCTAGTCCCAAACAAACTTCTGTTTATGATCCTCTTTTTATCTATTATTTCGTTGATCAGTTCCCACCATTTCTAGTCACAACCTTTTTTTTAGTTATGTTAGACTACCCTTATAGAATATGAGCAAATTTTGATACTCTGGAAAACCTCCCATCCACTTAGCCAGGACCTTTTAAAATGTTTAATATTTTGGCAAACTATAAAAGTTAGTTGAACTATGTGAAAGGAACCTATAATCTTCATCACATTTTTATTAGACTAATTTCTATATTGAAATTGTATGCAATTTCCAACATGTATACAATTTTGGAAAATTTTTGGTAGTTGCCATACAAGATTTATTTGGGAGTTGTCATGTGAATTTCTAATTCTTACTTTTAGTTAAAAGAAGGTAAGGCTCATTTCTGATATAAAAGTAAAACCTAATATATGCTCTTCCAAGAAAAATCATGGAATACAGAAGTGAATAAAGAAGATAGTAAAGTGCATCCATAATCCTGACATGCAGTGAAAGCTATTTTTCATATTTTGGTGTATATATTTTTTAATACAAATAGTATTCCTTGATGTGGAAATAATTATATTAGTGAGGTGTCTCCAGAGAAACAGAAATAATACTAAGTCAACTTAGAGGAAAGATTATAGAAAAAATAGGAGATGGGGGGTTACTGGCAAATAAAAAGCAAATTCTGCAAACCATGCTCATGGGCTGGAGATTTCAGAGAAGTGTTAATGTTGCTGGTTTGAGTCTAGAGATAGAATTCCTTCTGGTGTGCGTGGAGGGAGGAGGGATGGGAAGGGGTCTCAGCGTTTTTTCCTAAGGACTTCCAACTATTTGGATGAAGACTTTCCACATTGTGGAGGGTATTCTGATTTACTTACAGTGTACTGATTTAGATGCCCTCCCCAATACCAGTCATCTTTATCAGATGTTAATTCTGAATTAGGACATGAAAGGCTTCAAGGGTGCCAGGCGAAGGTCATGGTCAGGAATGCCGAATGCGCCTCCACATGGGGCCCTCTTCAGTTGTACTTGTGTAGCTGCTCCTGTTTTGAGTTCCTTGAAACAACCATGGTAACTGAAAAGCGCATAAACCGCCAGCACCATAGAAATCCCTATGACGCCCCCTTTCTTCACATTGACAAACTGGTTGTAGTACTGGTAGTAACCTCTTTGAAATGCTCAGGCAATGTCTCTAGGGGTGAAATCTTGCATCACGTCCAGCTTGGCAGCTCTCCTGGTTCCACATCCATGAGCTCCTTCTCCGTCACTGGGTCAGATGACACCATCTTGGAATCCTGGGTATCTGCTCTGTCGGACCTGATTTAGATGTTAATCACATCTAAAAAATAACTTTAGGAACATCTAGACCGCTGTTTGACCAAAACAGCTGGGTAACATTGCCTTGTCAAGTTGACGTATAAAATTAACCATTACAGTGACCTTATATATACTATATTTATATGTAATATAAAATGCATCCTATATGTACACATGCACTATACAGGCATTTTATATCTATCTATAGATAGATACATATACCTATATATATATATATATACATATAAATATAAAACACACACACACATATATACACTATATATAATACACATTATTACATATACTGTGTATAGCGTTACATGTGCATCTTTCATCTCCTTTTGTGTGTGACTTTTGCTTAACTCCTCTCCTCTCCTTTCCCCGTCACCTCGCCTCCATTCTTTCCCTCCCATCCTGCTTCATCCCTTTCCCTGCTTTTCCAGTCACTCAAGTGAGGACTTTGAGAACTCTGTTCCATACGGCAAACTTATAAGAGCCAAATACTTACTTTACTATGATCTTCACTTGTGCCTCCAGCAATCATCTCAAAAAGTATCTGAAACTGAATTTATTACTCTTAAAATCTGTTCCTTTCTATTTCTTTTCTTTTCAATGAATTTAATTGGCCCAAGCCATTTTTTAATGTCACCATCTTCTTTCCTATTTGATAACCATCATATTCCCATTCAGTGGCCACCATGAATAGAATCTGTTGACCACGTATCTCATAATCCATCACTACCACTTGGCGTTTCTTAACTGTTCCTCTGCCTATGGCCTCCATCCCCTCAAAACTGCTTTCTACTTTGCCACTGAAAAATTTATTTGATATGCAAACCCCATCTCGTCATTTATTTTCTACAAATCTCTCAAAAGGTCATTGTCTTCATGGCAAAATCAAATTTCTTAGCTTGTTACTCAAAGTCCTTTATGATTTGATCCCTTCCTAATTCCCTTGTTTCATATACAGATATCTTCTCCTTGCTTAAATGAAAGGGCATTGAATAGTCATAACAAAGAATTGAACAATGGGTGAGCATTAAGTATTTTTATGAAAAGTTATGATAAATCATAATCCTGACCACACTTTTTCCTAATTTTTGTTGGTAACTTTTTAAAAATATCTTTTTTCTTTTTCTTTTACTATTATTATTATTATTATTATTTTAATTATTTTAAGTAAGCTTTATACCCAGTGTGGGGCTTGAACTTACCATCCCAAGAGCAAGAGTTGTTGCTCTACCCACGCACCCTTTCTTGGTAACTTCTTAATGTTTTCTGAATTGCTAGTCTCCAATTAGAGTTCTGTCATTGGTAGTATTATTTAATAAGAGTTGTATCATACCACAGAAAGTGGAATTGGCCTTACCACAGAGAAAAGAGAAATCTATTATAATGATAAAGATTCTTGTTCAATTGAAGTCTGATATATTTCAGAGTGTTTAAGTACTCTTTCCCACAAATCATCTTTGTACTTCTATTTAACATTTATTATATTGCTTTGCTTAATTAGAAATATCCTACAATATTAAATGGAAGCCTTAAATAGCTTTAGAGAGTGATAGAAACCATGAAAAATGAATGCATGCTAGATGTTATGCTTCGTTTCCTAGGAAATAATTCTAAATTAAAGCATGGTTTAAATTTCTGGGAAGCTACACATATTCCCTTAATGTATTGCTTGAATTTATAATATATAGAGAGATTACTATTCATAACATTATTGATAACTAACATAAGCATCCCATAAATGTTTGCTTATATGTTTATATATTTATGTTATACTATGTTATGTTATACTAAAAATACTAAAATACTAAAAATACAAATTTAATATTTTTAGATAGGAAATCATGTGCTGGTTGACAGCCTATAAATTGTTTTGGGTTACGTGAAAAGTTAAGTGAAAAGGATTAATCTGAAAAACAAAATCTCAACAGCAAAGGCTGCTTTACATTTTCTAAAAGATCTCTGCTTTTTTGTTTTGTTTTGTTTTATTTTCAAATAATTCTACTAACTTACTCATTGTATTTTCCATATCTTACATTGTTGAGACTCAGTCAACCATTGTTATAATACTGATACTTTATAAAACTGATTTATATATTTTCAAGTGTTTTCAGGTACCCTTTCTATATAAATTCTTATACTTTATCTGTGAGAATTTAGTTCTAATTTACAGATAAACATATATAACAAAAAGCCAACAATTATTGAGTGTTCTTTTTGTAGCAGGTATATAATATTTAAACTCCACAGCTGCCTTATAATGAGGAAAGTGAGACCTAGTGATGGTCCCAACTTACCCAAATGCCAAACATTCTTATTCTCTTAATTTTAGAACAGACAACAAATAGAATTTCTTGACAGTACTCATAAGTAAGGTAATGAACATGTAGGGTTTTGTTTTTTGTTTTTTAAGATTTATTTATTTGAGAGAGAGAGCGAGAGAGCAAGTGCACCAGCAGGGTGGGAGGGAGGGTGTTGTGCAGAAGGAGAGGGAAAGAATCCTCAAGCAGGCTCCCCGCTGAGTGCGGCACCCATGCTGGGTTCAATCCCAGGACCCTGAGATCGTGACCTGAGCCAAAATCAGGAGTCAGATGCCTAACCCACTGTGCCACCCAGGTGCCCCCATGGACGTGTATTTTTTAAACATAATGTTTAAAAAATTATTTATAAGATGCATATGAAAGCGTAAAAGGTAATATAAATTGCTATCCCTCAGGGAGTTGTTTCCCAGACCAGAAATGGACTTTCCAGCAACAGAAATCCTGGGTTTCTCTTCTAGAATCTTCTGTAATTGGGTTCTTTAACCATCTATGTAGACCAGCAAGCAGGACAATAAATAAAGAACTGCGCTGAGAGAATGAAGGCATGGTTTGCTGCAATGACTGGGTATCCCAGTCCACGCCCCAGCACTTCTGCCCGAGGCATTTTGCTTCACAGCATCATCGCTGGCCCTTGTCACCACCTGCGCTGTTCTTGTTCTTATAGCCCTTCTCCATATAGGACTTCCTGACAGACTTATTTGTTTTCTAAAATTCATGAAAGACTTTGGTTTATTCTGTATTATTTATTTCCTTCAATATTCTACCCAGGACTTAAATAACAAAAGGGGATGAAAAAGGATGAGCTCTTATTTTATTATTTTCTTACTTGTATGGCCTTGACCTTCAGTGTGATTACTTTAATCCTGACTCATTAAATGTGTTATTTGGTTTCAAATTTAATATTAAAATATACTGGTAATATTTAAAATATAGAGTGATATAGGTATCCTTTTTGGCTACCTTTTTAAAAAATTTCTCATTTTTAAAAAATTTTTATTGTGTTATATTAGTCACCATAAAATACATCATTAATTTTCGATGCAGTGTTTCAAGATTCATTGTTTATGTACAATGCCCGGTGCTGTAAACACTTTGTGTGTCTTCCTTAATACCCACCACCAGGTTCACCCATCCCTTCACCACCCTCCCCTCTAAAACCCTCTGTTTGTTTCTCAAGAGTCCACAGTCTCTCATGGTTCATCTTGCCCTCCAATTTCCCTCCTTTCACTTTTCCTTTCCTACTCCTAATATCTTCCATGTTATTCCTTATGCTCCACAAGTAAGTGAAACCATATGATAATTGACTCTCTCTGCTTGACTTATTTCACTCAGCATAATCTCCTCTAGTCCCATCCATGCTGATGCAAAAGTTGGGTATTCATCCTTTCTGATGGCTGAGTAATGTTCCATTGTATATATGGACCACATCTTCTTTACCCATACATCTGTTGAAGGGCATCTCGGCTCTTTCACACAGTTTGGCCATTGTGGACATTGCTGTTATGAACACTGGGGTACATATGGCCCTTCTTTTCATTACATCTGTATCTTTGGGGTAAGTATCCAGTAGAGCAATTGCTGGGTCATAGGATAGCTCTATTTTTAGTTTTTTGAGTAATCTCCACACTGTTTTCCAAAGTGGCTGCACCAACTTGCATTTCCACCAATAGTGTAAGAGGGTTCTCTTTTCTCCACATCCTCTTTAACATTTGTTGTTTCCTGCCTTGTTAATTTTTGCCATAAGTTATCACTATACTCTGAGATAAAGCTGATTAACCCATACTTGAAAAGATAATTTTGCAGCCAAACTCAATGCCCATGCCACTCCAAAAATGAGAATTAAAATATGTGTATTTGTCTGTATGTGTATGTATATGTATGTATGGTATATGAGAGAGAGGTTGATTGAAAAACAACAAAAAGGGCTTCTCCCAGCCTCATTTGTCTGAAAGACATGTGGAAACTAGGAATTAAACAGTAAAGACTAGGTGTTACCCATAGAAAGAGGCTGTGAACCCCCCTTCAGATCCTTTTATATCTTCTGTATTTGCTCTTGGAAGGCTAGAAAAGGAAGATGATATAAGAAATATAAATTATGGGGCACCTGGGTGGCTCAGTAGGTTAAAGCCTCTGCCTTTGGCTCAGGTCATGATCTCAGGGTCCTGGGATCGAGCACCGCATCGGGTTCTCTGCTCAGCGGGGAACCTGATTCCTCCTCTCTCTCTCTCTGCCTGGCTCTCTGCCTACTTGTGATCTCTGTCTGCCGAATAAATGAACAAAATCTTAAAAAGAAAAAAAAAGAATGAGTAGTTTAAAAAAAAAGAAAGAAAAGAAAGAAAGATAAATTATTCTAAAAATCAAACAAAAACAGGCCTCAAATATTTACTTACAACTTCATGTATTTATTGATATTCTCATAATAACTGAACCATTCAAAAGAAACTAAATTTCTCTTCCAGCATTCTCCAAAAGGAGACAAGTAAAATCATTTTCACTTACTCAGAGATTTGCAAGTGGAGTCCTTTCCTTAAAGATCCTTCAAAAAACTGACCATATTTTCACATTTAATTATGATTTATTGAAACAAGAGATAAACTGGGATTCAGGAGACCCTGATTTCTGCCAATGCTTCTAGTGAACATGTGTTTCTGAGGACATTCCCTGTTCTTCTCTACAAAGTAAGTAAAAGTCGGTGGTTAAGATTCCTTAAACCTTGGGGCGCCTGGGTGGCTCAGTGGGTTAAAACCTCTGCCTTCGGCTCAGGTCATGATCCCAGGGTCCTGGGATCGAGCCCTGCATCGGGCTCTCTGCTCAGCAGGGAGCCTGCTTCCTCCTCTCTCTGCCTGCCTCTCTGCCTACTTGTGACCTCTGTCTGTCAAATAAATAAATAAAATTTAAAAAAAAAAGACTCCTTAAATCTCTATAGTTTTGAAGCATTGCTCCACTAAACTCTATGGAACTACCAACTCAGTGTCTCTACTAGATCTAAAGGATGCCTGAGCCTCAGTGTGTCCAAAACAACTCTTTAAAGACTGATCCACTCCCAGCCTTCCCAGTGCAGCACATAGAAATCCCATTTTCTGGTTACTCAATGTAAAGGCCATAAAGTCACACTTAACTCCTCCTTTTTCTTTCATATTCTTTGTCCAGTCCATCAGCAAGTCTTGTCATCTGCACCTATAATGTATATCCAGGCATCCTGCCACCATTGTGATAGACTGAGCCACCATTGTCTTTACCTGAATTACCGTAGTCACCACCTAAGTGGGCTCCTGCTTCCACCCGGCTCAATACCCACATCTCTCTCCCTTCTCGAGGCAGCTGGAATGATCATTTTAAATTATACTCATGGGGCACCTGGGTGGCTCACTCAGTTAAGCATCTGCTTTTGGTTCAGGTCATGATCTCAGGGTCCTGGGACCTGGGATCGAGCCCCATGTCCAGCAGCCCCCCACTCAGCACAGAGTCTGCTTGTCCCTCTCCCTCTCTCTCTGCCCCTCCCACAACTTGTGCACTTGCTCGCTCTCTCTCTCTCTCTTTTTCTCTCTCTCTCAAATAAATAAATAAGGTCTTAAAAAAAAAAAACGGACAGAAATAAAATGTAATTCACTTCGTGCTTTGCTCTCAACTCTAGGATGTTTTCAGTCTCACTTTGTTTCAAAGCCAAGGTCTCCACAGGGACTATGAACCTGATGTTATGTTTACCATGCCCTCGTCCCTACCCCGTCCCAAGTCTCTTTCTGACTTTGTGTTCTCCACTGCGGCTCATTTCTCCCCAAGCTCGAAGATACCTTCAGCTGGGACAGTTCTATTAACTACATGGCCACCTGGTTTGCTTCTGCATTTCCTTTAAATCTGTGCTACACATCGGTCACGAAAAAGAGACTGCTCTGATTTCCTGTGGGATAGGGGAAAGTGCACTCCCCTCCATACTCTCATCACCTTTACCCTGCTGTAGTTTTTCTACTTAGCACTTATCACCATGAGGGCAAAGACCCCATCTTCTTTGTTCACTGCTTCATCCTCAGGACTCAGAAAAAATTCAGGTGAATGAATGAATGAGTGAATGGAAATATTTCCTACTGAAGTTGTGATAGATCTCTTAAAACAATTTCACTTTTAATGGTGAGATGAAGAAATAATATCTACAAATCTGTCCTTTTCCTTTAAAACAACTAAGAAGGTGAATTTGAAGTAGCACATTTCTTTGGTTATAGAGAAAACATAAAATGGAAAGTTTCTTGCATCCAGAAAAATAATAAGGTTCTTAACATTCAGAATGCACAGGTTGGGGCACCAGGCTGGCTCTGTTGGTATCACATGTGATTCTTGATGTTTGGGCTATGAGTTTAAGCCCCACATTGGGTGTAGAGATTACTTTTAAAAAAAAAATTCTCTAAACAGAATGCACAGGTTAGTTTTATGTTGCCTTTTAGCAAGAATAAGTGGGGGAAAGGATATCAGAAGGCTGCTTAGTTGTCTGATAATTTTTATAATCATTTGTCAGGTTGACCTTTTTCCAAATGCACTGTTATTATACAAACAAAACAATTATAGATAAATTGCATTTAATTATCTTAACTTTTCTTTTTACCTGAAAGCAGAATTTACCGTAAATGAACAGTGAAGAATTTCTAGACCAAGATGAGCTGGCCTAGTTTTATTTCCTCTTTAACTTAGTGTGTGGCCTTGGAGACGTTGCCTGCCCTTACCAAGCTAGGGGCCTTATCTTTAAAATAGGTGTAATAATAGGTATAATAATGCTACTCTCTTACCTGCCTGACTGGTTGTTAAGGTTAATAAGATAATGGCTGTATAGAACTTTGAAGTCCTTGGAAGGAAGGTGTTATTAGTATGAGAAGAGGAGTCTTACGTTTTTTCTGATATTTATAATTATTTTGAAAAAACACCGTATCCAGATATGTTGCCGTAGGTTCCCTGACAAATTCATGGAAGCATGTTTGTCCTCCATAGACAACTATTTTGAGGTACAGCTTGTCATGCCTCACGTGTTGGTACAGTTAATCTCCAAGATCTACCAGCTTTACACATGTGTTCTACAGTGTAACTATTAAAAGGAAACAAACTGTGGCCCAAGACATTTCTAGCACCTAATATGAGAGATACACATTTTTCAAACTCCCATTTTTTAATATTAGTTTGAAACTCTTCAGAAGTATTTGTCCAAGGTAAACTTGGCTTCCTTTTTCCTTTCTTTCTTTCTTTCTTTCTTTCTTTCTTCCTTTTTTTTTTTTTTAATTTTATTTTTAAGTAGTCTCTACACCCAGTGTGGGGGCCAAATTTACAACTCTGCGATCAGGAGTCACGTGTCTTGCTGACTGAGCCCGCCAGGTGCCCCTAAACTTGGTTTTTTAAGAGGTTATATTCCATCCTCTATAGGATGTCTTTGAGCCAAGATGATGTCTCCAAAGCAGGTATCTCTAAAAATCTAAGAGGATTTCCCCTTTACTGGCCTTTTTTTTTTTTTAAGTCATTTTGTTTTTCAGCCTGGAGCCTAGATTTGATTAATCGATTTCCCTGTTTTGTTTAAGGATTGTTTTTATTAATGCACTTTTCAAGCCGAGACACGGCATTATCGCCTTCTCGATCATTGTAGTAAGTGTTGAGATCTTAGCAGGCCAGCTGCAGCAGCTGTGTTTCCCCTTGGATCTCAGGGCTCAGAACTTTCATCTCCTTTGCTGTCTCAGCTGCTGGTCGAAGGCTATGGCCTTCCCATAACTCAAACCAGTTTCAAAGCAGTGTAAGTAACCTCTTTGGAATGCTTTTGGAAAAACCACAGAAAGGTTCTTTAAAAGTACACCACTTCTATACTTTTAAATGAATGTTTCCATTTTAAGGTAATAACAGCATCATGTCAGGAGTCAACATGGTATTTAACTACACTATGGACATAGTGTGGGCTTGTCTAGATAGGCCAATTAAAAACAAGAAAAGAAACACCAAAGTCAACTGGAATCCTTAAATTGATCTCATGGTTGTGGAATCTATGAATCCGAGATTTTATTTTCTAAAATTCTATTTGTAGAGTCACACTTTCTGTAGGCTTAAAGACTTTTTTTCCTATCTGAAATACCACGAGAAAAGATACCGTCGACATAAATGAAAATGGTATTGACTGCTTTAACAGGAGAGATGCTTGATATTTAGAGGAAAAACGTTTCAGATTGGACTTTGGTTTACTTGGGAGTGAGGAGGATCAAATTTGCATACGTTTTAATAGCAGTTTGTTCTATCAAAACATCAATGCAATAAAATGAGATTGATGAGTTCTAAGATTAAAGGTCATTTTAGTGAAATTTGACATTTACCTTTGTGTCTGAACAAGAAGAAAAGCTTGTGGCTTTTATATTTGTCTTTACTTCACAGAGGAAATTTTGCCTCCAACCTCACTCATTCTGACTTTGTGGTGACTTAAGTGGATGCAGTGTGTTTGTAATTACAAAAGAGATTACAAATTAGATTTTACATTTATATCTTCCTTACCGTCTCCCCAGTGTTTAGTGGCAGGAAGAAGCCTCATTCTAGGACATTGGCAGGGAAGAAGTCCATGGGCCTTATTTAAGCATCTAGTTGATGTTCTATAAAAATAAGCTAAATTCCAAGATTTCAGAGTCTCCAGGGGCCACCTTTACAAAACCAGCCAAGAAGAGCGTGCTACTACAATCCAGGAAAAATAATTTACTTGCCTCAAGAATTCTGAACACATTGTTTTTTTTAGTGATTTACTGCACGGATTTTAAAGCTTTTCTTCATAATCACTTGTATTACCTTATCTGGAAAGGCAGCTTATTGCTTTCCTCCAGAGCGACTGCCTGTGCTACTGGGGGATTAAAACATGTAGACATGCTATCACTTTCCCCTCTGGAGGCTCCCCAGACATTATGGGCATTATGCTTCTCTTCTGCTGACCTGTGCTTGAACTTGTGCCATTCAAAGCCAGCACTTCTTTGTTTCGTACTTAGAGTGGCCTTAACAAAAAATCTGTATGTTTCACAAAAGTTATTTTCTATCATTTGGTCAATACTTTCCCTATAAGTTCTTTAGGAAATATATATGTATCTCTCTCTATATAAAAACCCATAAGACTGATATCTTATTAATCTATGATTCTTTTCTTTAGAAAATGTATTAATCTGTATAAATATATATATAACATAAAAATATGTCTGTATATGTGCACATGCGTACATGTGCTCACATATCACACATACGAAAGCACATGCACATCAAGGACAATGGAAATATAATGTTAAGGTATGACTTTGAACGACATATATAATTTTTTTTATCTTATAGAACGTTTGTTAAAAGGAAAAAAGAAAAAAGTAAGATGAATTTTTTTTTAAAGATTTTATTTATTTATTTATTTGAGAGAGAAACAGAACATAAGCCGGAAAAGAAGCAGAGGCAGAGGCAGAAGCAGACACCCCACTGAGCAGGGAGCGTGGGGTGGGACTTGATCCCTGGACCCTGGGATCATGATCCGAGCTGAAGGCAGATGCTTAATTGACTGAGCCACCCATCTGCCCAAACTAATCTTAATAATATATTTGACTGACAGTATCCAAAGTTGTAACATTTGATGGTGTAATCAATATAAAAATTATTGACTGATTATTATCCACATCCTTTTTTCATACTAAGTGCTCAAAATCTGTGAATTTTATACTTCTGGAACATCTTAATTCATAATAGTCCCAAATGGTTAGTGGCTGTCTTATTGGACAGTGCAAGTACACATCACATATATACTTAGATACTATTTTGAAATAAATCCTTAGGTAGACTCTTAGAATTTTAACGGCGTCAAATTTTGACCATTTTGTCCTTCGACCTCTTCAAGTATAACATAATTAAGAAAGTCGTCTTCTTCTTCTTCTTCTTCTTCTTCTTCTTCTTCTTCTTTTTTTAACAAATTGCTTTAGCTGTAGACATATCATTTAAAAGAGCTTTGACACATTAAGATACCACACATGCTTTTTTGGTGGTGAACTTAACTCTATATACCTTCCATTTTCCAGAGACTGGTTTAGAGGCATTTTATGGCATTACCCATACCCAAGTGGAAGCTGGAATTCATTAATTATTAAACCATGAGGCTTTCCTAACTTCCATATTACGTACTGAATGCTATCTTGATTTAATTGAAAATAGATGGAAAGACTTGCATTTCAAATATTTTAAATGTTAGAACCTGACTTTAAACTGGCATTTTATTATATTTATCCTGAGAACCCTGGTGCAAGCAGGAAGGATTTTCAGGGGAGACAGAAGTGCAGAGGGAGAGATCTTGCCTGAGCACAAGGTTTCCCTGAACTCTCTAAATGATTTGCCCTTTGCTCATAAACCTTCCGTCATGGTCAACATAGAGCCTAATATTGATTTATCAGTGAACTATCTTGTCATCTCTGGGCTTGGATCCTTTGACCTTTTATTTGTTCCTGTTAAATTATGGTGTATTACAAACTTTGTTTCTAATAGATCCTTCTAAACTTTGAAAGGCCAAGAGACTCTGTGTGAATATATTAAACAGTTGGATAATCCAGAAAAGGAGGTGAAAAAAAAATTGCAGACAGCTAAAGGTCAGAAAAATCCTTATTGAGTCCCAGAACACAGACAAGTTCTCTTTGGAAGAAAGGACTGAGAAAAGAGACGGCTTGAGTTTAGTTTGATCCTAGCTAAATTCACTTGGACGGTCTTTATAAAACATGTTCATATTTCCGTCAGTATACCTGCCTGCGGGACAAGGTGAATTTCAAAATGTAACTCCTTCTAAGCAATGTAAGGGGAACACAAATAGTGATTTAAACAGTGTAACGCACTAAATGGAATAATTGCAAATTACTTTCCCCCTAAAATACTGGTATTAACATGCAGTGATGTCAGTGGAGTTCATGCAGTCCTCTTAATGCTCTTTGTCATAGGCACATGTAGGTAAGCTGTATATACGCCGATTTACAGACGAGCTAAAGATAGGTTCCATAGACAGAATCTTAATGAAATAAATGTGGACTCGGGATTTAAACTTTCATTCCATTCATTTCTTATCCTTTCATTCAATTTATTGAGAGTGTAATTTATTATATGACCTACCACCTGATAGTTCCTCTGCTACCTATATATTTTATTCCTTGCAAAAGGATTCTTTCTAAAGAGTAGTTTCTGGAATTACTTTTTGTTAGAACTCTATCTATAAAAAAGAATGAAAGTTAGCTTTGCATTTCATATCATATCATTTATTTCCAGCTCACGATACAGCTTTTATTAAAGCTTCTGGAGAAATAAATTATTATTGGAAGATTCTTTCTCTGAGACATGTTTACCTAGGACCTGTTTGTCCCTGGTGTTTTTGTGCAAATATAACTGCTTAAGGGAACATCAGAGAGCTCCTGGAGAGTTCAATTATATAAAACAGGAATTTTGTGTAAAGTATATTTTTAAAAAATGTACTCCTCTTTAACAAACTTTTGCTAAGATGTAAAGCACTGCTGGAAATGGTACTATGAACTTAAACCTGGCTTCATGGAAGGTAAATCTCTCTCTTCTACCTAGTGAATGAATGAAGCACTGATGTTTGGTTCTGAAAATCAGATTATTATTTTTCTAATTAAGTTATTAAATAGCTAAGACAGTCACATAGTTAAAAGATATTCAAATAATTCAATATACAGAGACTTTACAAATGACCCATAGTAAAAGTCTCCAGCCTTCTAAGTTCCTTTCCACAGGAAACCTCCAAATTATTAGGTTTTAGGGGATTCTTCTAGAGATAATTTTAAAAATATGAAAATAAAAACATGATATCACCCAAATAGTAACATGTTATACATCTTGATATCAGTACATAAGGAACTTCCTCATTTTTTTGTTATAGATGGGAACTGGATAAAGATACCTATGGGTGTTTAAATAGGGTCTACTTTATCCAGTACCATCTTAATATACATTTATATGGCTTCCAATCTCTTTACTGTGGCAAACAGTACTACAATGAATACTCCTGCAGAAATGTCATTTTGCAACTGTGCAAAATTATCAAGTAAGATCAATTCCTAACGTTAAATCACTGTGTCAAAAAATATAAGTATCTGTAATCTTGTTAGATATTAACAGGTTTGTGTTTTTTTTTTACCACGAGTTACAAAAATTCTTGTACCCCACTAAGCCAAGGTAGTTGGTTCCCCCAAGACCTTCACTAATAACATAAAATCATTTTTTGTTTCGTTGAATTTTTGTCTATCTGATATATCAATATTTGCAGTCCCCTTAGATGTTCAGTATTACTTCATGTGTTTAAAAAGCCATTTATATAAAGTGTGTGTGTGTGAGAGCAAATTGGTCATACTCTTTTCATGTTTCTCTTGTTAGTCTTTTTCTTATTGATTTGTCTAAGTTCTTTATGTATTAGGGGAATAGGCTATTGTCTGTAGTGTGCCATAGGAATTGTAAATATCTTCACAGTTAACCATTTGTCTTTTCACTCTGTTTATCGTGGTTTTGCAGGACAGAAAATTGGGGTTTAATTAATTGACTTTATTGATTTTTTTTCTTCTTTTATGACTGGGGCTTTTGTGACATTGTTAGAAAGGCTTTCCCTACTCCGAAGGTATAAATTAGTTCTCCCATCATAACTTCCACTCCATTTATGGTCAAAATTAGGTAATTGGGCCGAGGCAAGTGTCAGCAGTTCTGAGCATCACACTGCTTTGCAGTGGGTTAATTATGGCTGGCGCACTGCAGAGACCTTCTGCTTGTTCTTATTGAGAAAAGGAGGGGTTCTTTATGTTTCCCATGGGCCCCAGCCCCAACACTTGACTGAACCTCCTTTAAGCCCCAAGAGTACAACAATAAGAAGCTGTCTAATTTCAAGCCCTGCTGGGGAGATAAAGGAATATGCCTGGTTTCTCTCATGCTTTATCTATGGCTTGTGTATTATGCGCTCTGGTGATCGAGAGTTAGACTTTCGTTTTTCTTGTGTTTTAGGTTTATCCAGGACTCTTACTCCTCATTTTTTAACATGGTCTGAGTTGACTGTGTGTTATTAGTGTCTATTATTATATTAACACATAACCTTGCCTTATTTGTGTTATAATGAACTGCATTATATATTTTATTCACTTTTCATAACTATTAGAATTAAAAGGTTTATGGGTTTTTTAAAACTTTTTTTTTTTACTTCTCATTCTTCTATTTACATCAATATAAATTGACTTTCTAGATTAACTTGTCATTTAATATTCATTTCACCTGAGTGTTTTAATCATATTACTATGAAGGGATTAAGATTGGACAGTAGAGTGACTCAATTACCAGATATGCAATTTTGTGCAATTATTACCAAATGACCTCCTGCAAATGTGGCCTCATGCGTTGGTTTCCTCATCTTTAAAATGTGGGTAATAACAGTACTCATCTCAGAGGATTGTTGTGAGGATGAATGAATTAAGACTTATGAAGCACTTAAACTAATTTATGGCATACATTAAGGCTTCAGTAAACGTTAGTGATCATTTTTTTATATCATTATGTTTCAATATATGAAATCCAGATTCAGATAATTTGATAGAGGGTGAATACGACTGTAGACTGGTTATAATCTATAAACTGTTTGTTCCATATGAAGGTACAATTTTAGTCATTTTCAAATATCACCAGATCATGGTAACTTTTTTTTTTTTCTAACTCTGAGACTGTATCTATTTCTTTTGGATGATCAAGACAGCTGAACATCTAATCCATTCATTTTGGCCCTCATTGTGATTGAAACAGCTGAATCAATCATGCAATGATTTGCTTTGATCATGAAGACAGCCAAAATGAAAGCATTGGCCATGCTGCCCAAGGTCCATTTATTTTGGAAATTACTTTTGACAGGTAAGACATAGTCCCATATTGCCTTCTTGACATCTCATTGATATCTTGTGTGGCTTCTGGTAACATATTTATCATTTAGCTGGTACACTTTTTGTTATCATTTGTTCTCTGTTATCTTAATAAATGTAAACATATGATTCATGTGGGTGATTCACTCAGAGCCACTCTGCTACAGATGGCCTGAAAGGCAGTGGAGGGGGTGGTATTTTGGGCTTTTGTTGCTGATGGGTGTGAGCTAAGGGATGGGCATAGTTCAAAGGAGAGCAAACTGAAGTGGTTCAAGAGAACGGTTTTCATATGCTAACGTCAGACAAGTCCACGATTTTCAGTCTCCTAAGGTTTGTTTGAAATGGCTGTGAGTAAAGGTGATAAAGTCATGCTGTTGCTAGAATGACCACGAACTTGATCCCAATGAAGGGACTTCCATAATTTTTTTTAAAGAATTGGTTTCAAAAGTAATTGTTTATTTAATAAATATTATTGTTTATCCTTTTCTATCCTGATACATGTTTACTGCGATAGTTCATTAATGGTACTGACAAGTGTTACTGGGACAAAAAAAAAAAAAAAATCCAGTGCAAACTTACACGAATTCCTGGGCTAGGAACGCTACTAATTTTATACACATACACACAGAAAAGATCAAGGGCTCAAAAATGCTAACAATCAAAATTTTTGTTTTGAATGTTGGACAACTTTAAGAATGAAATGCAATGAATCTTAGCTTTTAACTCTTTAATATCTTCTGAAGAATTCCGCATCTGCGATAGATCAGTAGGCCTGGGGTGTGATTCTTAGCTAAGGACAGATTTTAGGGAAAAAGGTAATCCTGCAAAGAAAATGTCTCAGGATCTCTGGAGAAATCTTTTTTGTTTGTTTGTTTGTCATGCAAGGTCAAGGTTTGAAACCATCAAAGAGCATAACACTAGCCCGTAGTCAGCAACATTTAGTGTTTAGATTTGTCTAAGGGAATACTAGAAACGTCTATGTTGGGGAGTGTGGGATAAGAAATAAGGTTGAGAATCCTTTGGCCATTTCTCTTTCAGCAGTGACTGATGACTCAGGGGGAGAATTAAAAACAGTGATCAGCTTTGCAAGCAGTGAAATCACATAGCAACCCAGAAAGAGAGCTAGACAAGACTGTTGGTCATGTATTGATCCTTAAGTACACATAGCCTGTGATTACTGTCAACACGACCTTTAATTATGATGGACCCTTTTTTTTTTGTAGTTTCTTTCATAATGGCCATTTATGGAATCAATGAAAAGAGGGCATGAAAGTTTAACTTACACTTTCTTATCAATCTGAATTAAGCTTTTTTAAAAAATTGGAATTAAAGATGTCAGCATAGGAGCTGAATTTATGATCACAGTAGGTATCTTTATATGTTAAAATGTTTGGCACCATTAAGAATCTTGAGGTTGCTTAGAATTTCAATTTATTTATTTATTTGTTTGTTTGTTTGTTTTTAGGATTTATTCATTATTTAAGAGAGAGAGAGCACGCAAGAGCATGTGTGTGGGTGGGGGAGGGTCAGAGAAAGCACCAAGCAGGCTAGTGCTGACAGCATGGAGCCCTCCATGGGGCTTGATCCCACAACTCTGAAATCTGGACCTGAGCCAAAACCGAGATTCAGATGCCAAACCCACAGCACCACCCAGGTGCCCCAGAATTTTAGTATAGTTTTTAAAGATAAAAATCAAATGCTGAAAATGTTGAGATATATTTGCAAAATTGGGAATTTAATTAGGCAACATTTGTTTAATAGGTTAAAGAGATGTGCCATATTCATAATTCGGAGTTCTCTCATTGCACATAGCATGGTACTTGTTTTTTCATTTAGTTCCCCAGTATTTGATATTGGTCTTGACTGACATGAATGAATGTGTGTGCACGTGTTGCTTTGTAGTGGTCCTGCACAGTTTTTGTTAATTTCTTTTTGTGTATTTTATATTTTTGTGGATATAGTGAATTATTTTCTTTTAAGATTGTATTATTTATTTGACAGACACAGAGAGAGACAGCGAGAGAGGGTTTACAAGCAGGGGGAGTGGGAGAGGGAGAAGCAGGCTTTCCGGTGAGCAGGGAGCCCCATAGGGGACTGGATCCCAGGACCCTGGGATCATGACCTGATCGGAAGGCAGATGCTTAACGACTGAGCCACCCAAGCACCCTGAGTATAGTGAATTATTGTCTTCGTATTCTTGACTGGTGATATATAGGAAAGAAGATATTTTCATTATTGGTTTGAACACTTTCTTATATATTCTTAGAGATGGTCAGCTGATTCTTTTAGGTTGCCGTTAAGTACACATATCATCAAAAAGTGATAGCTTTGCCATTCTTTCCCCAATATGTATACTTGCTATATTCTTTCTGATCAAATTGCGTTGGAAAGCACATTCAGAAGAATATAAAATAATTGTGATAACATTTTTTTCTGAATTTAATGCTTCTTCTCTGTTAAGTATGGTGGCGCTTCATTGCTATAAGAGGAAATAGCCATTTTAAATCATATTGACTTTTTTAAAACTTCTTTCAGCATGTTATATTAACCAGAATACATATTCAACAAAAATCCCTTTTGTTCGGCAGTGTCATAGAAGGGACTTTTTAGGCAGATTTCCTATTATTTCAAAATTTTTATTCATATATTTTTCTGTTAGTTTGATAAAACTACCAATAATTTTCCCTTATTGAACATCAGGCTTGGAGTTGGATAAAGTGAACATTATAAGCAATATACAAGACATCATTATGACAATGCTTTTTAATTGTGAAGAACTCAGATAAATCCACATTTGTTTTAAGTAATTGTTCTATGTCATTTAACATCTGTATCGATTCATTTGTGAATTATAATTCCTTATAATATTTATTGTATGTTGTTTTTATTCTTCATCTTTTCCCATCATAATGATAATATGTTTAAGTTATATTCTTTAATAAATTAACAGAAAGTTATAGCGATGTCTCAGTGACTTCTCTTGGTGTTCTTGCTCTCTGAATTACAACAGATGTTTATGCGTTTCCCTTTTCTTTTGGGATAAAAAAATCACATTACAAATTAGTAGATTTCAGTACTGTAATTTAAAACCGTTACTTTGTATTTTTTATTATGTTATGTTAGTTACCATATAGTACATCATTAGTTTTTGATGTATTGTTCCATGATTCATTGTTTGTCTATGACACTCACTGCTCCATGCAATAAGTGCCCTAGATACCCATCACCGGGCTAGCCCATCCCCCCACCCCCTCCCCTCTAAAACCCTCAGTTTGTTTCTCAGAGTCCATAGTCTCTCATGGTTCCTCTCTTTAAAATGCTTCTGTCTCGGGGCACCTGAGTGGCTTAGTCGGTTAAGCAAGCCTCTTTCTTTGGCTCAGGTTATGATCCAGGAGTCCTGGGATTGAGCTCCACATCAGGCTCTCTGTTCAGTGGGAAGTCTGCTTCTCCCTCTCCCTCTGCTCCTCCCCCAGCTTGTGCTCTCTCTTTCTCTCTCACTCTCTCTCAAATAAATAAAATCTTAAAAATGCTTCTGTCTCATTCTTACATAAAAAAAAAAAAGACTGTTTACAACTTAATTTTATGGTAGAAAGAAAAAAATTTGGACAAGTATGATGATTTCCTTTATCATGCAGGCCAGTTCCCCCTCTAGTACCATTTAATTTACAATTTTAATCAGTAAGCAGTTATTTTACTGTGTTTTCTTGGCTTAGCCTCAGCAGTAATTTGTTAGGATTATTTATCATAGTCAGTCATTGTCTGTGTTAGAATTTTCAGTTGACGCTATTAAATGAGTCCATACTTTTCCATACTTTTTAAAGGAATTCTTAGATGGTAAATTTTATAGAGAAACTTGGAGAAAGGCCTGAAAGAGAAGCAAACTCTTTTTACCAGTGAAACTGGGGAATAGAAGCGATTCTAGGTAGTAGTTTAGACGAATCAGTCATAAAATACATTTCACTGATACTTAGCAGAGTAAATTGGAGCAGTTGGTTTGGCATTATTGTTCATTAAGTGTGTATTTTATCTCTTGATCCTACCAGATTTTCCCAGCACTAATTTCTCTCAAATAAGTTTGGTCTAACCCAATTGGAATGATTTAGTTCCACTACAAAAACAGGTGAAATAATTTAAAAATTTCAAGTGCTTAAAAAAGGTAGTAAGATACAGTATGGAAAATGTCATCCCTAAGATTGTAATTAATTAGACTCCTGCTTTTCTAAGACAGGAATAATTTGAGTTTAAACCTGAATATATGACTATGGCTTTAAAAATGTTTAATTTGGCTGTCTTACTACATTGAGATGTAGGAGATTAAAATAGCAGTCAGAAATACAACGAAATGTGCATTTCCCAGTCGCCTAAATGTGGGAATTTATAATTTGTTAAGTTGATACAATTCCTTAGACATATTGTCTGCATAAAGCTAGGAGTGTATCATTTCCCAGTAGGATTTTTACCTAGAAATTACTGTTTTATAGTGCAGTCTCAAGCGCTCATTGTAGGAAATTTAGCAGACAGTATTGTAATATGAAGAGTATAGGCTACTGTGTCATGGCAGTTTCTTAGTTTGTATGTTTTTGGTTTTTTTTTTTTCATTTGGAGGCATTAATAATGTTGCTTATAAACTCACAGTACTGAATCACTGTCTCTTAAAAATGTCATGTTCAGGTGTTTAGTCTGCCAAGTTATAAATCTCATCTCTGAGTGCTTTTCTGTGTCTTTACTACTAAGCGCTCATCTTGGTGTTTTCTTGGGGTAATTTACTTTTCTATTGATTGCCCTTTGTTTCATCTAGAAAAGCAAAAGAAGACAACATTTGGAGAATATTATTAAATACATAATTTTTGATGACATGACTCCCAGAGAAAACACCATTTCAGTTCCTTGAAATGTGGGACTTAAGGGGATGATTCTAATAGAGGCTTCTGTTCTGTAAGTAATGGAAAAGGTAGATGACAAAAACATCTGTTTAGTATAGAATAGGCTTCATTTTGATTCATCTTTTGGCTTCACTCTGCTAGAATAGTCACAAAACTGATGAATCCCACTAGTAAAGCAAGTTGAATGTGTTGTTTTTAAAGCATTAGTTTGCAGGGGTGGGGGGTGGGGAGCAGCGCCTGGCTGGCTTGGTTGGTAGGTCAGGGTTGTGAGTTTGAGGCCCACATGGGGTGTAGAGGTTACTTAAAAAAATAAAATCTAAAGCTTTAGGGTGCCTGGGTGGCTCAGTGGGTTAAGGTGCTGCCTTCGGCTTGGGTCATGATCTCAGGGTCCTGGGATTGAGTCCCGCATCGGGCTCTCTGCTCAGGGGGAGCCTGCTTCCCTCTCTCTCTCTCTCTCTGCCTGCCTCTCTGTCAACTTGTGATCTCTTTCTGTCAAATAAATAAATAAAATCTTTAAAAAAAAAATCTAAAGCTTTAGTCAGGGACAAAAGCTTTAGTCTTGTTAATGCTGCGTTATATAGACAAACACAATTCGGGGAAAATACTCATTTCCATAATTAATATAGGAGAGGAAATTGTATTCTGTACTAACAATTCATTATCAAGCTATTACAACGTTCTTATATAGCTCTTTAAAATATTTTCAGGGTGTGTTTTTCAAAATCAAGTCCAACAGTGACTTCAGCAAATTTACCTACCTCGTGGAAAACCAGGCTGATGCCTTAGGTCAGCTCAGGTGGACAGTTCATGGATAGTCTTTCAAGGCCAGATAAAGAAGAACGTGAATACAGTTAATAATGTTTGCCTTGTAATAGCTGGATTGTATTTTTCAAAGAAATTATCTTCTCTCCATGTTAAGAATAATTTTGATCTTTAAAAAGCTTAAGGTCCTTGATGAAGAAATTAGTACAAATAGGAGGTTATGATAGGATTGTGAAGGTACTAGAGATGTATGTCAAATAATCAAATACAAAAAACCTCACTTTATTGTTTTGTTTTCTACATTCATTTGCTTTCTCAGACTGTTTCATTCCCTGCTTCCTCTCCCTCACTTCCATCCAGTTACTCCTTCCTTCTGCCCCCTCAAATTCTCATTTCCTGCTAACTTCCTTCTATAAATATAATTAAGCTTTCCCCATCCAAGACTACTACAGTGACAAAATGCATCCCTAGATCCTATAATCCATTGTCTCTCTCTCCCTTTCCTTCCCTGCCCTCTCCTCTTTTACTAGGAGGATTCACTTTTGTGAACGTTTGCTATACCCTAATTACTTCTATATTAACCTTCCATTCTTGCTGACAACTATTGTAATGTGGTTTCATCACCATCACTCCATCACTCCATTGTATCATCTTAATTAGCTCCCTAATGTCCTTCTAGTCATAGTACATAAGAAACCATGTTCCAGTCATCTTTCTGGACTTCTCTACTCTGTCTTGCACTTTCATAGCATCATTTCCTTACGTCCTGTGAAATTCATCCTATCATATAAGCTCACTGTTCCTTCGTTTTGTTTACCCCAGAATTGGTGGTTGCTAAATGTTAGAACTTCCTTGTTGTTTTGTTGTTACTTTACTTTGATTTATGTGTTTCTGTTTTACTATACACATTCTTTCTGGTTCATCTTATTTAGGATTATGATGTCAGATATGATCCTTGGCTCCCACTTTCTCTCTTCCTTAGACTTTTGCAAGTGGTTTCAGAATTTTTGCAGCCAACTGCCTATTAGTCATCTCTACCATTCTTTACCATAAGTACCTAAATCATAGGTAGCATTTATGGGACACCCAGCCTAGTACCGAGTCTGTATGTTTTACTTCATTCATTCCCTGTTCCCAAAAAATCTTAAGAAGGTATCACAAATTGAACTCATCTATATAATAAAACATCTTTTTCCTCCAATATTCTCTTTATCAGTTGTTTGCACAGTCATTTACCTGGCCAACTAAACTAAAAAACTAGGAGTAATTCTTTGCTTTTCTCTCACCGCACTCTTATCTTATGCCCTACATCTAATTAAATACTAAAATCTGTTTAATATCTGATTTAATTTTTTAAACAGTTTTCATCCTTTTCTTCATCCTTATTTGTCACTGCCCTACATTAAGCCCTTATGATCTCTCATCTGGATTATGATAACAGCACTTTCATCGATATCCCTTTGAAATCAACCCTGCCTATAGTGTTCCTCTATCTAGAATGGAAATCTGATCACATCTTTAATTGTTTAAACATTTGGTGTCTAGTTACCTACAGAATGAAGTCCAAGATCCTTAACACATGATACAAAGCTGTCTGTTATCTTGCCTCTGCTAGACCTATGGCCTTGTCACTGGTCCTCCCATCCCTCCCACCGCATGCTGTATAAAAAGTTAACTGTTTACCATTCTCTGAATACACTACCTCGTTTGTCTGTTTTATGCTTTTCCTAGGGTTGTACTCTATGCCTAGAGTACCTCTTCCTACTTTATATCCATTTCTTTTTTAACCACTGTGGTCAGGAAAGTCTTCCCCAAGATGTTTTTCCTACCTAACTTTCAGTTCATCTGAGTAGCTTTGGTATCACTCTTCTGTGCTTCAAGAATTTTACAAAATACCAAAATATACCTGTTATTGACTTGCTACCAAGTGTTGTATGGTAAAAACATTGATTGTGTTCTATTTTTTTTCTTCGTGTACCTAGCTCTTACTACAATGTTAACATTTACTTAATAGTCAACAAACTTTAGTTAAGTAAGTAAGTGAATGAAACCACGAGTGAATTAGTTATCCTCAAGGATCACTGTAAAGGGCGATGTCAGAGAGCTCATGAGGTTAGCCCTTCTCTGAATAAAGGAGAAAAAGTAAGAGAAACTGAGGTCTATGTTGCTCACTAATTTTGCAGAGATCAGCTTAAAAGGTGGAACCTATAAGTACCTGCATAAATATCTGTGTTTTTACAGAGGAACAAAGGATGAGTTAAAGAAAGTATTTTGAGTTTAGAGAGGAAAAAGACTGCAAAGAAAGGATAGTGAGTGAGACCAGAAATTTAAGAAGTATCTAACACTGACTTATCTCTGAGCTATTGAATGAGAGATTAATCTAGTTCAACTGAATAGAAGGACAGAAGAGAGTCAGTGAGTGCTTTTTTTTATTATTTTGAAAAAATGTTTTGAAGATTTCATGTATTTATTTGAGAGAGAATGAGTGACAGAGACCACAGTCAGGGGGAGAGAGAAGCAGGCTCTCTGTCAAGCAGGGAGCCCACGGTGGGGCTTGATCTCAAGACACTGAGATCATGACCTGAGCTGAAGGTAGACACTTTAACTGACTGAGCCACACATGTGCCCCTATTTTGAAAATTTAAAACAACCTCAGAAGTAGAAAAAGTGGTAAAATTAACTCTCATGAATCTACCATAAAACTTTCACAATTATCAGTATTTTACCAAAGTAGTTTGATTTATCATCACCTGCCATCCCCTGACACATTCCACACACATTTAGTGAGTGGTTTTGAGTGGTGAGTTCTTGGAGGACATTATGTGAAGTGAAATAAGCCAGTCACAGAAGAAAAATACTACATGAAGTATCTAAAATAATCAAACTCATTGGAACAGTATAGAGTGGGGGTTGCCAGGGGCTGGGAAAGAGGGATATTGGGAGTACTTGTTCAACAAGTATAAAGTCTCAGTATAAAGTTTCAGTTTTGCAAGATGAGTGAGTTCTAGAGGTCTACCCTATTACATCGTGCCTATAGTTAACAATTCATATTATACACTTAAAATTTTGCTTAAAGGGTAGATCTCATATTGAGTATTCTTTTTTTTTAAAGATTTTATTTATTTATTTTTTTGACAGAGAGAGATCACAAGTTGGCAGAGAGGCAAGTGGAGAGAGAGGGGGAAGCAGGCTCCCCACTGAGCAGGGAGCCTGATGCGGGGCTTGATCCCAGGACCCTGAGATCATGACCTGAGCCGAAGGCACAGGCTTAACCCACTGAGTCACCCAAGTGCCCCCATATTGAGTATTCTTGCCACAGGAAAACAACACAGGGACAGGAGGAAACTTTTGAAGGTGATGGATATGTTTATGACCTTGATTGTGGTGATGATTTCATGGGTATCTGCTAATGTCCAGACTCATCCAATTGTATACATTATATATATCCAGGTTTTTTGGTGTATCAATTAAACCTCAATAAAGCTACTTAAAAATAAAATAAATAAAATACTGCCTGGTAGTCACTTTCTGATGGGTAGGACAATCTGGTATCACCTCTGTATATTATGCACACCTGAGAATTTGTGCTCTGTATTTTCTTGGCTATCTAATAAATATAGAAGGAAACACTGAGGAATAGCAGACAAATGCATTTGGTTGTCTCTTTTATATATTAGTTTGCATTCAAAATAAGTATTAAAGCAAAACAGACGATTATTTGCAGAATGTTTTTACTCATCTATCTAAATATTTATAGAAGGACTTTTAATATCATTTTCAATATGAGTCAGCTTTTGGTATTTCCCTTACGAAAGCCGTAGAAGTAATTACTGTTGTTTATAATCAGATTTGCTCGTGTGTCTGGGAAGTGCTTTGTCAATGAATGTGGCTTTAAAATTAGAATCCAAAGTTGTCAAAGCAGGAGTTGTAGGGTGTTGGTCCATCAGTAAATATCCCAGCCATGTTCTAAATCTATTTCTGGATTTACGGCCTTCCAGAAATTCATGAGAACTGAGTTCTATCCACTATGCCCCCATTAATTAAAAGAATGACCAAATGAGTCATTCAGTCTGGGCTTCCTTTTGGATTATGGATTATGACCCTCAAGGTTTCTTGTAGCATTGGAGCAGGTAGCATGCATCTGTGTTCAAGTCAAGAAGTGATATAATAAACAATGTCTGCCTCATTGGTAAGGACAGCAGTATCAGGAGAGAAGTGTTTTGGCAATGGTAGTGGGCCATTGTTCTGTCATAATCCAATGCTGGGAAATGTAGGGGCAGACCTTTTAATCATTTAACAAGGACCAGGAGACGGCGAGATATATAGAAAGAAAAACAGGACTGGATGCACGACTGAGTCAGTCACTAGCCACCATGGGTGGATTTGTTTTTCCAGACTTTTAATGGAAACTGGCTGATGATTAAAAACCAGTCTACACTTAGATTTGTATCATCTTTATTTGATACAGCTGCACCATGGCTCTGGAGAGTGGGTCGAAAACTGTAAAATCGACCCTAACTTTGTTTATTCGTCCTGCCCAGTCCTTCCTTTTTAAAGCCCTAAGGGAAGGACAGTCTTCAAACATCAAATGATAATAACTAACATTTCTATATTTCCATCGTGAAATATATTCACACAGGTAAGTACCTGGCCTTCTAAATAGAATGTCGTCCTCCAAGGGAGGATAGAACTCTTCTCAAATCTACAATCCTCTTCTTGTCTCAAGAGGGATCTTTATGGGCTTTTCTTAGGAGTGAAAACAGGCACAGATTCCATGCTAGGAAAATGATAGAGGCTAAAATCATTAGCTCTTGATGACATAGCTATAGTCATGTTGTCACAGATCTCTCTTCATGTTGGGAGGAGGGGCGTGCAAACACTGTTAGCTCTTATTACCTACACAGATGTTTGCAAGGCAGGAAAAAATGGACTAGAAATGCAAAAAGAAAAAAAAAAAAGTAAGAGAAGATTATAGAGTTAATACTGACCTGTTTACTTTGATTGTGAATGATGCTACTGGTAGGGAAGGAAGAAATCATTGAAATTTATTATGTATACCTTTAATCCATTTGGCTTTCTAGATCTATTAAGAATTATATTTGCTTCTTGAAAATGACAGTGTTATCATAACTCTGTGACTCTTTAAAAAACTTTTCTACGCCATCAGGTATTTATTGAGGACTACTCTATTTCTATTTCTGTTCTCTTTTTGTTAAGGGAATTATACAATATAATGACAAATTTGTTATTTAACATCCTGTAGATAGCAGCTAATACTATGTTTTCATTACACCGGTGAACACACTAGAATATCAGTGTGTTTTCCCGTGAGTGATTCCTTATACTTCACCTGATTGCAAACCACTGGGCCCTTGTGTTGTTGAACTTTCTTTAATGCTGTTCCACAATCTACAAAATGAATTCCCTGAGAAATATTCCACATGGTTTCTGTCATAAAAAAGTTTGAGAATATAGGAAAATTCTTTTTCTAAGTTCAGCTAAGTGATAAACTCCCAGACTGCATGATTTTTGCTAGTTTCTACAAACTTGATTTTGTGTAATATTGGATCAAGAACCTTCCCCACTGGAAACCACCTATTATAGTGACAAGAACACAAGATACCAAGTTTTCTGACATGGTTCATGCCTAACAAGCTGTTTGACCTTTGTTGAGGGAAGCAGTGTGCTCATCTAGAAAATGAGGAGCCTAGTTTAGAAATACTCTGAGATCCCTTTTAAGTTACTATATTCCATGATTCTTACATACCCAAGAGATCCAAATCATGAAGTGGTGTATTTAGGATTCAAAAAATTATTTTAATTTCTTCGTAATTAAGTTCATACACCTATTTATTTCCCCTTTTTGTACCTGATGGAGGCATTTGTTTTAGGGTTAGTATGGTAGAATGAAACTTGTCTGTCAGTAAATTATTGTTCCTATGCTTGGATGCATGCAACATTTTCCTAGGTCATTAAACAACACATTTTCAAATGAAGACTACAGTAATAAATTAATGTATTCTAGCAGTGCAATCTGTTCCACTGACCACCTTCTGCCCTATTGGAAATTCTCTGGAGCTTGTTAAAAAATTGGCCCTTTAGACAAGATAAAACTACATTCTGGAAGACTTAATATGCATACCATGGAACTGAAAAATGCAACATCAGTGAAAATCAACTTGCAGAAAATGAATTTTATGCTGAGGAGAAAAATAAGTAAAATTAATGTTGCAGTCAGATTTTGTAGCTACTGGATAAGCTAACCTGCCTTCCAACTTTCCATACTTACCCTTCTCTGACGACAAAGCAAAAATAACCTAGCTACAGAGTATGGGTTTAATTTAAACCTTTGGATAGTTGTACACCAAAATGTTGATAGCATCTGGTTTTGTTTTTTCCTAAATCGAGTCTTTCAGCACCATTTGATGGTTAATTTTATGTGTCAACTTGGCTAGGCCACGACACCCAGATATTTGGTTCAACACCCATCTAGACATAGCTGTGAAGGTAATTTTTAGATGAGATTAACAGTTAAGTAAGTAGACGGCTGAGTAAATCAGATTATCCTCTCTAATGTGGGTAGGTTTTATCAAATCAGTTGATAGCCTTAAGGGAAAAAGTTGAAAGCCTAAGGGGCCCTTGAGGTCCCCTAAGGAAAAAGGAATTCTGCCTTTAGGCTCTCTTTGGACTCAAGCTGCACCATCATCTATTGCCTAGGTATCCAGCCTGCCAGCCTGTCCTCCAGCTTTCAGAGCTGCCTCCCTTCATACTGGCGTGGCCTGTTCCTTAGGATCTCTCTCTTCCCAGCAGTCCCTCCCACCCTCCTCCCCTCTCGCTCTTTCTTCATACATGTACACGCATGCGCACATGCACCCATTCAGGCTCGTACACACATACACACCCATACACCATTGGTTGTGTTCTCTGGAGAACCGTAACTAATATTCAGGAGAAAGACATGATTCCACAAGTGTAGGTTGTGAAGTATAGCAGGTAAAACGACCACTGTCATTTACCTGCTATATGAACTTAGTCTCTTTAACTTTTTGGGCTCCAGCTTTCTTAATTATTACTGCAGGGGATTGGACTCGATGTGCCATTTGTAACGTTTTTTTAAGCCTTAGAAACCAAACATTATAGTGTAACATAATAGACAACCCCTATTTTCTCAGCGGAAAAGCTCAATAATATATTTACATATAGGAAGACAAGAAGTTCCAGCCCGAGAAATCTAAGACATGTAATTATTAGTTCTATCTTACTGTTCAAAAACAACATTGATAATAGTTTCTCAGTTTTATACATGTTCTTTTCATACCAAAGTGAAACACACCTATTGAAGTCTTCAGTCAAACTTAAAATGATCTTTCCCTAGATGTCTCTTTTGGATTTATATTATATTTGAGACCTATGCTTAGGTCTCAAATTTCATTTTTCCATTTCCATTTTTTTTCCATTTGCTTTTTTTAAAATAAGAGTAAAATTTAACACATTCCGATGTACATGCACAATCCTATATTAAAATAGAGATACACTGCGGCCCAGGGAAAGACAGCAGCTGCCAAATTTGAAATGTCAGCTACCAGGCGGTGTCACCGTGCAGTTACTGTAGCTGAAAGTGCTCATAATCCAAAGAATAATTTGAGGGTGTCGACATAACGTCTGAATGTGGAGGTTGTATGAGAGATGAACATATCAAAGTTGACGACTGTAACAGAACTGCTCTGGTTGAAGCAGGATTTGGAGAACGAGACCCCACTGAGGATATCTTCATCCCTTCTCCTACATAGTAGCACTTGGAGTGATTTACTGGAACATTCTGATGTCCAAGAAGTACAGATTCTAAATGGCCTCAGTAGTCAACTTCAGCTCTTGATTCCAATAGGGTTGTTGGAAAGCTCTTGATTCCAGTAGGTTGTAAGAAGCGAATTTCTTACACGACCATCTCTTCCCTTTTACCCTAAGCACAGGCTTATGCCTCTCTGATGGAATTCTAACAACCTTAGGTTCTTCCACAGATGCTGAAATGTCACAAAAGGAGTCACTTTTTTTTTTTCCCCCTGCTTTAAGGAACTATTCATTTCCATCAAAAACTCATGGCATATTATGGCTTCAAAATGAGACAATTTACAGAGTTAAAACCATTTTTGAGAATGATGTTTCTGTAAAGATTCAATGAACACAAAGCTCATTGAAGCAATAATGGGCTAGTGCACACTGATTATGCTACAAAATACGGGCAGTGCGTATTCCTCATGGATTACATGCGATTCAAGGAGTAATGCTTAAAAACCAACTAGTCTTTCCCGAATCTGTTACTAAAGCAGAGTTCCTTGATGTCTGATGATTCAGTTTCTAGAAAATTTAATTTGGCTTCAACGACTTCCTTAATGAATTACAGCTGACTTAGGACTTATCAGAGAAAATAGAAAATGTTACAGCTCTGTGACTTTACTACTCACAGGGATGTGAGTATGCTGACTCAGAGATTTTTAGCTATCTTCGATGGTAGGCATTATTTGCTGAATGTAGAATGTTTTCTTCTAAAAGCAACCAGAGCCAAGTGATCTTTGTGGATACTTCACATTTTTCAAACTCTTAGCAGGAGTCATTATTCCTTTTATTTAATAAAAATCTTTGGGATATGACAGATTTAATTAAGGCGTCTAGATTGAACAGTATCAGCACATTTTATATGAGATGATTGTCCCAGAGAGAATATCACTTTTGTGGTGGATATCCAAATCAGATTTGCACGAAGCTACAGCCTCTTGAATTTGAAACAGAGCTGACATCTTGTCAGGTAGGGCCTCTCTTAAACATCCTTATGTGAAGACATCTTCTAGGGGTGCATGGACCCGGTCTCTTTCTTCATGATGAGATACGATTCAAGAGAGAGAAGAAAATTGACAGCAGAAAATGTATTTTGCTTCTCTCTTTGTTTTCTAGAAAATTGATCCCTGAGACTTTATGAACACTGTCTCTTGGAAGAAAGACATATGTGTTTTAGAATAAACTTCTGTTGGGACTGGGACATGTCTAATTTCTCTCCTGAGAAAGATTTTGGTCAGCTTGTCATCAGCTACTCTGGTTTACATATTTTGCTTCTGGATTCTTCCTTTCCTTTTTGAGTTCGCAGCTATTCTAAATCAGGGCTCATTTGATGAGTAATATCATCTGGCTAGAGACCATTCTGCTACAGGGCATATTTTCTGCTGACATCAAACTGGTTTGACTCTCTTTGTAGACTATTATGCTGGTAGTTTCTAAGTATTAGAAATCCGTCTGTAAGTGTGAATGGAAACTGTACGAGTCTGCTATTTTTAAACTATAAAATACTTACCTGCAGACAAAGACAAATATTTGTAACTAATTCACTCTGTGTGTGGGTTTGAAGAAACTCTGGTCTTGTTAGAATGATAGCTTTAAATGGAATTAACTTGGGTTTTATAGGAAAATAAAAAGGTTGTTCAGACAATAATTGTAATAGAGGGTGAAAAGAAAGTGAGATGCAGAATTCAGATGAAAGGACGAGCTGTGCGAAGGAAAAGAAACTCATTTCTGAGAAGGAGCAAGTATGAGGCAATAAATGCGTGATCAGAGATAAAGGGGAGAAAATAACAGATTAAGGGATTTATATGTGTTGCCTAATGAAATAATAATGAATAAAAATAATTACCATAATTAGAGCTGTTCTTTCCTAAGAGGTAACTATAGGCATGCATATATGCACCATTTTATTATTTGCTTAATTTAGGCCTCTCCCGATCCTAACAAAATATATGGAGGCACTATTATCCCCATTAAATCTTCTTTCAAGGAGTCTAAATAATTTACCCAAAGTCATATATCTTTTAAGTAGCTAAATCAGGACTTGAATCTAGCTTTATTTGATTTCAAGCTTGTTTTCTCATAACTTCTATTATATCTTGACTTCCATCATTATAAACTGCAATTCCAAATAGTGTCATAAGCCAGCCTTTGCCATTTAAAATTACAAGTCTTTGTTGTTGTCATTCAAAATCCAGAAGAAGCTGACAATCTGCTTTGAATCATGCAAAAATCCCAAATAATGTATCCTTCCTAGCTAGACCTTCCCTGTTGACTTCATCTCAAACAGGGTAAAAGAAATCTCAAAAACAAGTATAATTATTTTTAGATAGTGGAAAATAAAGAGCATTGATAATATACACCTTTTGTCACAGAGTAATGTGCTCCTTGCTGCTGAGTAATGTGAAAATTTGGGAACTCTATTATATCATGTTCACTGACTTACTTAACAAGCCTTTTTTTTTTTTTTCTTTAAATTTATTTATTTGACAGGCAAGAGATCACAAGCAGGCAGAGAGCAGGCAGAGAGAGAGGGAGAAGCAGGCTCACTGCTGAGCAGAGAGCCCGATATGGGGCTCAATCCCAGGACCCTGGGATCATGACCCCAGCCGAAGGCAGAGGCTTTAACCCACTGAGCCACCCAGGCGCCCCAAAAAGCCTTTTTTTTAATGTCCCTACAATAGGCCAGACACTGTTCTAGGAATAAGGAAACAAAAACGAATAATTTCTAGTTCATGCCCCTGAAGCTAGTGTACTACAGCTTCATGGAATTCAGCAAACCCTGTCTTTCATTGATGTCAATAAATAAAAAGTGTACAGGTTTCTATTTATTCCAAAGTTTTGAATAAAAATTCAATGCTATCCACTTGCTCATTTAATTGATTAATATTAATCGGGTAGTCACTAAGTGTAACAGGTAATGGGTACCTCATAGAGAAGTATTTCCTGGCCTCCTAAACATACTTACCCTAAAATACCCCTGTGCACACACACTCACACATACTGTGACAAAATTTGCGGGGAACAGAAAAAATACTCCGAGAGTGGATGCTGGTAGGGGGTCTACTTTAAATATGGTGGTTAGGGAAAAAAGTCTCGAAGGAGGTTACACATATCAAAGACACAGAGGACGAGTATGGGTTAGGCAGAGTGCACTAGGCAGATGGGTAAAAGTCTAGAGGCAGGAAAGACCTGTTAGCGTTTAAAGACCGCGGGAATTACATGAAGCTGAGCGGTAGGCGAGGCCAGACCGGAACTATGATCTGCATAGACCATATTCTTTTGCAGGTTTTTATTGCCTGGATGACCGCTTAGGAGGAGTGACAGCTTTTCTGCCATTTAATTATGTATGGATGATCTTTACAATTTGTTAAAAAATTACTGAAGTTAACCTGTTTGCTTTCAGTTGCTCGATAAGGATATTTGTTCAATATTTTTTTTTCTTTGTTTCTTATTTTACTCTTCGATCTTATACTTGTTAGTAAAGATGTGGGGTAGGAGGTTATCTTAAATTTCTAGGTCTAATACATGTTAAAAATATTTGCTTGTCCAGTGAAAAATCTTTAATATAAGTCATTTTCTTAATTTATCGTGATTGTCTAGCATTAAAAAAATAAGGAGCAAAAGCTTTTGCAGAAACCGATGGGAAAATGTAGTCATGAGGAGCTGAAGAGCTGAAAATGCAGCAGCAAAAATCATTTTAAATCATTGTAATTATTTCTTAAAGTTTCCCTTTAACACAAAAGGCTAAATCATCACAATTGAAGACATGTCAAAAGTAGCTTGATTAAAGACAGCAGTATTGCGTTTTTGCCATTAGAATAAAAAGACTGAATTGTTACTGAAAAGTCATGAAGTGCAGAACTCTGGAATTTGTGGTGAAAGGAAATTGAAAAAGAACAGAACATTTGGATTCATGTTTCATGAAATAATTTGTGTGACAGAATAGGAAGGCAGTCTGAAGGAAAATTGACATAATTTTTTCCTAAGACTAGGAAAGGCCAGATAAATATGTCACTGTTAACAAATGCACTATTGTACATGAACAAAGCGTATTCTATTAAATTTGTAAATAATAATTTTCAATCACTGGAAAATATTTACTTGTTTTTTCAAGTATATGCAACTACTTGAGCTCCCCTCCCCTTTTCCCTGGCTTCCTTTTAATTTTGGACAGACTTATTAAATTGGACTAGAACGATTTTAACCCATGGGAATGTTGATTCTTCAGGGGAAACCATGTATTGTAATGTGCATTGTCGAATATGCAATGTGTAGTTTACCCATAGTCTTTTTGTAGTGTGTAAAGTCCAGTTTCGCTCAGTGTAGGGAATGAGAATAGAACTTTTCCACCAGATTACAGAGTCATGAGAGCTTACTACTAGGCCCTTCCTTGGGGGTTCAGGGACTAGGTCTTTGTATCTTCATTTTCCCCACAGTGTCCAATATAGATTTTGCATATAAAATATCCAAAGAATATTTGGTTCATTCTGGGCAACAGGCACAAACAGAACCTAGAATAGAGAAACAGAATCTCTAGATTTTTCTTTTTATGCAGCTTAAAGATGTTGTCATAGATGCTACTGGTTCACCACCTACATCTTCACACTCACTGCTTTTGTACCTGCCCAGGGTTTCTTTCTACAAAGTTCTGTGACTCTTTCTCTGGCCCCATGCTTAGGTTGTCTATATATAAGGACCCTGAAACTGTTTGCAGTTACCATGTCCAGAAGTAGCCCTCAACTAATGCTAGGGATTTGTTTGTTTCTGTAGTTGGAATTTTTTTTTTTTTTAAGATGTTATTTATTTATTTGACAGAGAGAGAGAGATCACAAGTAGAGAGGCAGGCAGAGAGAGTGGGAGAAGTAGGCTCCCCGCTGAGCAGAGAGTCAGATTTGGGGCTTGATTCCAGGACCCTGAGATCATGAGATGAGCCAAAGGCAGAGCCTTAACCCACTGCACCACCCAGGCGCCCCGCTGTAGCTGGAATTTGATGCGTAACTGTACCTTCAGCTTCCTTTCTTCTCTGGTAGAGTAACTCTGAGGTTTGTGCCACATCATTTCCCAGGGGACCTCCCGGGGGACTGATCCATTCTCTACAGTGACACCCTATTTACTCATGGAAACACCTTGTGTTATCTTCCTTTCTTTCTTTGGCTGAATTCCCCACTCACCCAGACATGATGGCACTTGAAAACTTGTCTCACAATCTGCTTCTGGAGCAGGGGACAGGGACCTAGATTCCTGGAGTATTGGGCTAGCCACCAATGTTTGCAAAAGTTTGTTGAAAGGAATTGAATTATGTAGAATTGAATTAAGTTAAATTAAATTACCCTGCAAACTCATTCCTCTGGGCCAAATCCAAATATTCATTTATGCTGTCATGAGAGCTCAAGAGGACGAGGTGGGACATCTTATTATTAAGAATCTGTTGACAGTTATCAATAATATCACCTAGATGGTAGTCTGCTATCTAAAACCTATGACGTGTGAAAAGCTACCAACTAAGAGAAAAAAAAGTGAAATTTTAAGAACAGTCACATCTTAACAGGTAAAATAGCTTTACAAATGGAGTGTAAGGGGCACCTGGGTGGCTCAGTGGGTTAAGCCTCTGCCTTCGGCTCAGGTCGTGGTCTCAGGGTCCTGGGATCAAGCCCCACATCGGGCTCTCTGCTCTGCAGGGAGCCTGCTTCCTCCTCTTTCTCTGCCTGCCTCTCTGCCTGCTTGTGATCTCTGTCTGTCAAATAGATAAATAAAAATCGTTAAAAAAAAAAAAGCAACAAATGGAGTGTAATAGGATAAAACAAAAATAACATAAAATGCAGATAGAAGCAATTATCTATACTTCCATAAAACTTGAAATTTCCATTCTTATTCATTGGCATTTACAGATTAAAAAACTAAATTCTGCTTCATATAACTTATACAAAAAAAAAAAAAGCAGAAGGGTGAACTAGCTAACTGGTCTGAATTATTTTCTTAGTGGGTCAGATAGATGAAGTTTTGCTGTCATTAAAATACATATTGTTTTATAAATAAATATTTGTATTCTTTTTTTTTTTTTTAAAGATTTATTTATTTGACAGACAGAGATCACAAGTAGGCAGAGAGGCAAGCAGAGAGAGAGTTGGAAGCAGGCTCCCCACAGAGCAGAGAGCCCGATGTGGGGCTCGATCCCAGGACCTTGGGATCATGACCTGAGCCAAAGGCAGAGGCTTTAACCCACTGAGCCACCCAGGCACCCTAAATATTTGTATTCTTAAATAAATTATTTTTATTTATTTTCAATAAAATTTTAAAATTTTTGTAAATAAAAAATATAATTGAAATCATATTTAAAGTAAAGAAAGATCAAAAAGTAGTTTAACATTTTTTTTTTAAATATTTTATTTATTTATTTGACAGAGATCACAAGCAGGCAGAGAGGCAGGCAAAGAGAGAGGGGGAAGCAGGCTTTCCGCCGAGCAGAAAGCCCGGTGCGGGGCTCGATCCCAGGACCCTGAGATCATGACTTGAGCCGAAGGCAGATGCTTTAACCCACTGAGTCACCCAGGTGCCCCTAGAAGGTAGTTTAGATTATATGTTAAGTGTGTGTATGAGAGAGAGTGCAAGATAGTATTTTTTGTATTCTCAAAAAGAAAGGATGCTGGAGCCAATTTTAGAGCTACCAGATCAAGTAGTTGTTGAGGGGGCACGTTACCACTAAACTTCTGGTTTGAATGATACAAGAGACAGTCTGTTCAGCATTTATTTGTACCAGTCTCATTAGAGTTACACACCAGTGTGTGAGGTTCCCTGGACTAGCTGAGGTTCTTGGCGAGAAAACAATGAGTACATCCAGCCACAGCTGAACGGAATAATTCCAGTATAGGGATCTCAGGCCTGGTAGAGACTCAACCTATCAACAACGAATGATTTAAGTAAATACAGACTCAATATCATACATCTTTAATCACTTCTAGTATATCCACACTAGTCTCTTCCAAGTCTGAGTTCTGGTACCATTTTTTACACACGTAACAAACATTTATTCAACATACTTTAAAGTTAGAAAAACTTGGGTTGCAATTGGGGTTGTGCCATTTTTTTTTTTGGCAAGGTGCTTGGGCAAGTTACTTAACCTCTCTGAAATTCAGTTTCTGGGACTATAAAATGGAAATAATAGGATTTTTATAAACAGGAATGATAAAATACAAAATCCTTAATTTTGGGCAAGTCATGACCTACAGAGATACTCAGAAATTTTAAAAAGCATCAAACACAATAGTGCAAATATAAGCACTAGGAAGAGTTTCACTGGAGTGAACAAGTTGTTCTCTGCCTTAAAGGAATTTACCTCTAATCATACGGATAGTATGTACACTAAAATAATACGTGAGTAGATCCAACCTGACAAAAAATAAAGAAATTGCCGAGTGCAGGCTAACTATGAAATCCTGTAGCTTTCATATTAGATAACTTTATGCTTTCATTAGATTGTTCCCTTTCAGTCCGTTCCAATAATTTGGGTGCGATATAAAGACCTGTTTATAGAGATGGAAGGATGGACTGAATCCAAAAGTTGTAAAAATTCTATCCCGTGAGGCAGTGGAGAGTTATGGTGGATATTAGCTGGGAATCATTTTTCCTCATTGAGAATAAGGATTCTGTTTTGTTTATTTTCTTTCAGTTTGAAAAAAATACCTTAACAGGCGTGTGTGTGTGTGTGTGTGTGTGTGTGTGTGTAAGAGAGGAGACTGATAAATTGATACAAAATTTTAATAAGGCCAGAAACCAGAAATAGCCAAGATAAGTCTAAGAATAAAAGTTAGGTGGGAGACCTTGACTTTTCAGATAATAAACACTTACTCTAATGCTATAGAGATGAAGATTGGTGTGATAATGGGCAGATGGGTCAAGGAGCAGAACTGAGAGCCAAAGACAAACGAAACTTGATTTATGGCAGAGCTGATATGGCAGGTTGGGGAGAAAAGATCATCTTTTCAGTAAAAGTACTAGCACAATGGGTAAAATCTGGGGAAAAGAAAAAAAAAAGGAAGACACTTACTCCACATTATATAAAGACATAAGTTTCCGATAGATTAAAGTCCTAAATGTGAAAAGGAAAATTATAAATTTATAAAATAATATAGGAGTAAATCTTTGTGACTTTGGGGTCATTAAAGATAAAGAAGATAGAAGCAGCACTAATCATAGAAAAAATCACTAAATTTGACATGAAAATTAAGATTTTCAGTGCCTCAGAGAGACACGGTTAGAAAATACAACAGCAATCAAGAGATCTTCACAAACCGTGATAAAGGATTAACATCCAGCATATATTAAAGTGCCCCCTCATGAGAGGCAGGGGCACAAATAGGCCAATAATGAAGTAAGCAAGAGAACTGAGCAGGTGCTTAATGGACACCAAAACCAAAACATGCAGATGAGTGCTCTAACACACTCACTCTGTTCCAGCAGAGTCCTGGTCTCCTAAACTCCATGATGGAGTCGTGATTAACATGCCAGCTGAGTCTGACAGCCTGAGGCTTATTTCATTTAAGAAGGACTTCTGTTCCCTCTCTCCATGGACATCCATCCTGGCCTAATGTCCTCTGCTGATGGTTTACTTGAATTTTCCTTGTATTAGATTGAAGGAGAAGAGATGGGAAGAATACCCAGTGTGTTACAGTTGGATTCTGACTCAGACCCACCTGTTCTGGCTAGTCAGGTTTTTTTTTTTTTTTATGTTATTTATTTACTTGAGAGAGAGCGCACCTACGCTGGGAGAGGGAGAAGCAGACTCCCCGCTGAGGAGGGAGCCCTATGTGGGGCTTGATCCTAGGACCCTGAGATCATGACCAGAGCTAGAGTCAGACACTTAACCCACTGAGCCACCCAGGTGCCCTGGTAGCTGTCGAAGCCATTTTGGTTTGAAGTTTTATGCAGTTTGCTTAGCTGTATTTGAGCCATGGAAGAACTGTTTTCTCCAATGCAGAATTTTTCAATACTTTGGGATGTGATCGGAAAAAAATTTCAACAGCAGACTGCCTCACCCCTGTAGGTCTTAGATATCTGCTCTGAAAACTCTTGTCTTTTTACCTCATTTACCAGGTTCCAGTTAATAAGGTTCCACTTAGGAACCATGGTGGTAGGAACTCTGATCATGAAAACTGACTGTAAACTTTTGAGATTAGAATTTGGGGCACAATTTTTGCTAACTTTATTTTTCAGGACCTCTAGAATGAGAGGGAATAGTGAATGGGAATAATGACACCTACCTTCCTTGTCTTACTACTAATTCAAAATGGACTTTTTCTAATGTTTCCCTATTAAATATAATATTTGCTCTAAAATTTTAATATACACCTCCTTCTTAACTTTCTAAATTTTTTTTCCATGAATTGGTTTTGAATTGTCTGAAATTATTTTCATGGATCTGTTGAGTACATCATCTGTGTTCTACCCACTCTATGTATCGATGTAGTACGTTCATATATACATTTTCTAATGTTAAACTAAGCTTCAATTTCTGGATTATTAACAGCTTGACATGATTTTTTTATATTTTCATGTATTTGAAATCATTTCTATTCTCATAATCAAAGGCCAAAAAATCATAAAGTCACTCTTTCATCCATTGATAAAGAGTAGAAATGGTCTATCATTAGTGGAATAGGTATATCTCAAGAACCTTATACCCTATTATAAGTATTTGCCTCAGAAACCAACACTTGCCATTTGCCAGGAAAAAAAATGGCATACACTTAAGTGAACAGCCTGGTGTGCTAATGGGTCAAAGATTTAGGAGGAATAGAACATTTATTCAAATATGAATAAATGAACAAATGAATGGATCTCTACTCTCAATCCAGCCTATAGTGGATATAGTGGATAGTCATAAATGATAACTACTCCTGTAAAAGAGGTGAGAGTAGAAATGAGTGTCACATAGCCTTAGACCAGTGCTATAGGGAGGCAGTACAGAGTAGTGATTAAGAATGAGCTGTCTAAACTATCATATGATCTCCCTGATATGAGGGAGAGGAAATGCAACATGGGAGTTAAGGGGGTAGGAGAAGAGTAAATGAAACAAGATGGGACTGGGAGGGAGATAAACCATAAGTGACTCTTAATCTCACAAAACAAACTGAGGGTTGCTGGGGGGAAGGGCGGGGAAGGGATGGGTGTCTGGATGATGGACATTGGGGAGGGTATGTGCTATGGTGAGTGCGGTGAAGTGTGTAAACCTGGCGATTCATAGACCTGTACCCCTGGGGAAAAAAATATATGTTTATAAAAAATAAAATTAAAAAAAAAAAAAGAATGAGCTATCAGAGAGATCATAGGATAATTGTCTTTCTCTGATTGACTTACTTCACTTAGCATAATACCCTCTAGTTCCATCTACATCATTGCAAATGGCAAGGTTCGGTTTCTCTTGTTAGCTGCATAGTATTCCATTGAGAGGCAGGGCAGGGGATTGTGGGGGATGAGGGGGGGAATAAAACAAGATGGGATCGGGAGGGAGACAAACCATAAGAGACTCTTAATCTCATGAAACAAACTGAAGGTTGCTGGGGGAAGGGCGGGGAAGGGATGGGTGTCTGGATGATGGACATTGGGGAGGGCATGTGCTATGGGGAGTGCTATGAAATGTGTAAGACTGATGATTCACAGACCTGTACCTCTGGGGCAAATAATACGTTATATGTTAATAAAACAACAATAACAACAAAACCAATGAGCTCTCTCGTCACACTGCCCAGGTTGAGATATCTGACTCACCAACTGTGTAGCCTTGAGATGGAAGGCACAGGTGTGCATGGCATAATATATAACTTTCTTTTTTTAATGTGGTTGACAAAAATGTATTTGGGTAAATGGAATTTTTCTGAGGGATTCTCTGACTGATTTCTGATTAACTGGGAGTCCAGTATATTAATTTTTAACATTAAATGAGAGCCATATATATTCATTTTTGGTCCAGGTAAATAAGGAAACATCTATATTTATCTCTTTATATACATCTTTGTCCCTTGTAAAAACTGGCAAAATCAAGAAATAATTTTCAACTTGACAGATGGTTTTACAAACATGAGCTTTCAATTCAGTCATGATGTGAACTTCAAACTATGATTTTAAAGACTTTCTGTATTCATTTTGTTATCAAATTGTGACATGTGCATGTGTGAGTGTGTGTGCGCGTGCACATGTGTTTAAAGCTTCTAGATGAGTAATGTTTGGTTTAAAACTATTTTCTTCCCAGTTATTTGAAATTTGGTTAATTTGTAGTTTTATTATTCCAAAGATTAGATCATATAATTATTGACAAAACAGCAGTGTGTTTTAGTTTGGTTAAAGATTCTGGAACAGTTTGTAGTTTATGGTTTTCTACCATCTAAAGAAAATATTTTTACTGGAACTCTTCAATCAGTTTCTATAAGACTACAAAAATAGATAAAATACTTTTAGATATTACCTGTAAGTAGTTAATACCTTATTGTCATGAGTTTTTAAATTCTACCATGTGAATAATTACAATAATGCAATTAAGGATAATAATTAAGGTCAGGATTTTATTTATTTTAGCATAGCAAGATACCACTCTTAGAAATAATAATATATAATTCAACTTTATCATATTTATCATACACTAATTAATATTAATTTGGTATATCTCCTTAGTGGCAGACACTATTCTAGGTACAGGGATGAGGGAACAAAAGAAAACAAAACACTGTGTCAAATCCCTACTCCCATGGAATTTGTAGTGCAGAAGGGGGAGGGGTATACAGTAAGCAATAAAAATAAAATATATGGTTGGTTAGATGATGAAAGACTGAAATAAAATAGGAAGAGGGGATAGGTAATGCCGAGCGTGAGGCTGTTCACTCACTTTTGGATATGAGAACCAGGTTAGGCCTCACTGAGTAAGTGACATTTGACTGAGAATCTGAAGGAACTGAAGGAGGGAGCTTTGGGTGTATCTAGGCTCCAAGCAGTGGAAATCGTGACTGTGAGATCCTAAGGGAGGAAATGTGCTTGGGACATTTAAGGAATGGCTGAGACCCAGTGTAGCTGGGACAAAGTAAGATAGACATACGTTTTTAAAAATCAACAAGAGATAATGGTGTGAGCATGTGTCTGTAGGCCACTGTAAAAATTTTGGTTTTCCTCTAAGATGGGAGAATTGGAGTGTTTTTGAGGCAGGGATGAATGTGGGAGAAACATGATTTGGTAGGAGGGTTAGAACAGGGTTCAGGGAAGAGTCTCTGTTAGGGACAAGGGTAGTTTAGAAACCCATTCTTGATCTTAGCAGAGTCAACAGAATCCAGAAATTGAGATGTGTGGCCTCTACCTAACAAAACATGGGCTGGTGTTGTAGAGATTTGAGATGGTGTTCAATTCCAAGGATATTATCAAATGGCTTCTAAAATTCAACAGCCTTGCTAGGAAAGGAAGATTTCATGGTAACATTAAAGAACTACCCCCTGCGAAGGACCTTGGGTGCAATGTCTTTGCTTTCACAAAGGTTAAGGGCTGTGTTCTTTGCCAGCACATACAAATGAGATTCTCTCTACCTTAATTTGAGGAGGCGATCATGGCCAGGTAGATGTTGGGGGGAAGAAAGGAGTGAGGAAACAATTTATAGGCCAAGAACAACAATAACAAAATCTACTAGTAGGTAAGTAATTAAAACTTTGGGATGTTGGAAATATAATACAGTAGCATCTGAACAGTAGTCAGAGAGATAGTAACTAGTTTAGAAAGTGAAATTAGTTCTGTCCACATGAAATATGGAGCATCAGAGAAAGTCAAGAGTAGCAGCAGATGAGGTGAGCAGAAGGGCCAGATCGTAAAGGTGTTCCTCAAACAAGGACATGGATTCATGGATTCTGTTTCTCAGGACCACTGAGAGATACTGTAGGATTTTGCTGTTTCCACAGTCCTGAAAGAGCAGCTGTGATGTCAAAAGATGAGAGTAGATACACGCAGAAAAAGACTCTTATAAGGTACATTGCTTTGTTAGTTGGCTCTTATATCATGGAAACATTTCCAAGTAGCGAACGTTTTCCAATTAAGGAGAGAATTATAGAAAATTCCATTAGGGCTTTAAAACTTTCTTGTCTCTAATTACACTAGAATGTACAGACTTTTTGAACTTGAACCAACTTTAGTTGAATTTGTTAATGATGCTTTATTACATTTGTTTTAGAAACAAAACTGAAATCCAAATAATTTTGGCACTTTAGTCAGAAGCCCAAGTAATTTTATAGAGTAATAGGCTTTAGGGCTTCCATTTGAATCCCATTAAAGATTTCTGTATAATCTTGAAAGATATTAATAAACTTGTATGGACTGAGAATGATCCTTAAGGGCAAATTCTTGGTATTACCAGCCAAAAAGTATAAAGTCATATAAAGCAAACTACCCAGTTACAGAGGAACAGTGTTTAGGAGTGACCACATTTGGGCCTCACTGGAAGAATCAGCAGGATGTGTTTTCTCCCCCTTACTCTAGGAAGGAGGGATCGATATGTAATTGGGAAAATGATGAAATTAAAACCTATAATTTTTAAAAAATCTCCTTTGTTTTCTTTCTGAAAATAAAACATGTTCAGTATCTTCATAGGATCAATAAGCGCTAAATTTACATGCAAAGAAAGGTGATCTCTTCAGATCCTTGGGGCAGCAAGAATGTATTACAAGGTTCAGAGAGGGGGAAAGAAAGCGAACAAATGGATAGTGTGAACCTTGACAAAGCTATGATCTCGTGTCACATCAGTTAGCTCCAGAATAAGTCCTGTTCATCTACGTCCCTCCAAGCAGGTTTAGAAAGAAATGAGTCATGATTTGTTCCCTTCGTTTTTCAAATGAAGCCTGTGCTGTGTTTCTCAAAATATGTTTACCCACCATGGCATACTTCATTTTTACTCCCACAGTGCCCTGGGCTGGATGATTCCTGGCCGCACCTCCTATAGTAAAAGGCACATTTTATCGGTTTCTAAGGGCATTCAGAAAAAGAAAGAACAAGAAACCAAACCAAACCAAACCAAACCAAAGTGCTGGCATTCACTTTTCCCATGAAAACAGCAAATTGGTGCAATGTCTGTTCCCAAGGCAAAGCTCCCTTTCTCCCTTTCTCCTTGGGTGAAAAAGACATGAATGCTACAGTTGTTGGACAGGAGTTAACAGTTGATTTGGAATGAACCAGCCAAAAAAGTCCCAAACAAATTAATAGCATAGAAACATCTGCTGCTGTTTTATTAGAGTTTCACATAAAAACCTAGTTTGCAAGCTGGCGTTTGGAAAGCTTTTCTTTACACTGAGCTCTCAACGTAGCTGCAAAAGGCAATCAAGACCATATGTCTTACATTTTTAGGTCCAAATTTTCCTGCATTTCTCTCCAACCTGGGATAGTTGCTTGTAACATGAGTGCTGAATTCAAAAAACTCGTTTTTAACATAGGGATTTTTAGAAAGATATGTATTTAAAGTCATTGAGGCTATGGCATTTCCATTTCTCTGCTTTGGTTATTGTGACGATGTAATTGAAAGAGCTTTGTACTTTATTTTTACCCAAATTATTTCAGGGATGTTGGCTTTAGCTCAGCGTACCATTCAAAATATACATTACGATATTCGTTTTGGATGTTTCAAACCCAGTCATTGGTCAGGAAAAGGAGCTCTGATTTTTGCCCACAGGAAGCCATGTGAGCGTCTATGAAATAGATTATCTTGTGCAACAAGTTCCCTCTTTCTTGTTACAATGTGTTCATCTCATTTTACTTGTTTAATAAATTGTCACAAAACCCCAGGAGGAAAAGGGACACGTTTTAGGTTCCATGTCCCGAAAGCATCACTGTTCAATGCTGTTCGATCACCTAACAGGTAACAAGGACAATCTTGTTCATGTGCTTACAAGGTTTTAGTAAATGTATGTTAGATACTAATTCTGACAAGAATGCTACAGCTCATTTTCCTTTTGGAGTATGGCATGCCAGCTGTGTAGTGCCTTAGTTTTGTTCCCTCTTCCTTCATTCCATCCCCCCCCCCCTTTGGAACATAGCACACACACACACACACACGCACACACGCATGCATGCACGCATGCATGCACACGGGTGTGCATATACTGTATGGAGGCATATAAATGTTCAAATTAGAGTTTAAGAGGATGCAACCATATGTTCTCGGTTTTTTTTTTTTTTAAGATTTTATTTATTTATTTTACACACAGAGAGAGAGATCACAAGTAGGCAGAGAGGGAGAGAAAAGCAGGCTCCCCACTGAGCAGAGAGCCCCATGCGGGGCTCGATCCCAGGACCCTGAGATCATGACCTGAGCCAAAGGCAGAAGCTTAACCCACTGAGCCACCCAGGCGCCCCAGTTCTCGTAAGTTTTTATTTGTATACAGCAAACTCTTCCTTCTTGTTCGATTCTGACAGGAATGTAAGAAAATTCCCTGGTAACTTCACCCTTTCTGTCACTTGAACGTTTTTCGTCGTCTGCAGTACTATCCCTTGTTCTCCACATGTAATAGCTCTAAAAGCAGGGTGAGCTTTACAGCTGAAGGCACTTTAGTTTCAGGGAAATATGGCCGCATTTTGCACTAAAAGGGAAAGAAATAACAAAACATCATTTTGTCTCTGGGAGGGAAATTCCTTTTGCCTTGAAAGCCAGTTCTTGTGTTATTCTTCATCATTAGCCGCTTTTTTTGTTTCTTTGGGAAATACCTTCAGTTACAAAAAGGACTGGAAGTTCAAAGATAGGTAAAATGTCATTTGGGTTTCTTTATGAAATTGTTTAAACTGTAAGAGGTTGTTTACTTGAGAGAAGAATAGACAAATATCATGTCTTTTTTCTGTTCTACATTCCAGAGTTCTTAACCCTACCACTGTTTGTACATTCCTTTTTATACACAGCTCTGTGAGAAACTCTTGGTAAAGAAATACAATATCCTATTGATTTCCTGGTTAAAGGAGGATTTTTTTTTTTTTTTAAAGAAACCTTTCTACATAGACCAAGGCACAGCAGAAAATTTCCTTGTCCTTTCCTAGAAGATCTAAATCATTGAGTATGTAAAAGACTTTAGTAACTATAAGGCACTATATAAATTACTAATTAATACTATTTTCACTTATAAAACTACCAGATATAGGGATCCCATCTTAGAACTCATGCACATGTCGATGACTAATTGAAAGGTCACATTATACAGAAATTTATAGTATCAAGTTCCTATCTTTTAGTATAAAGTGTTTGTTTAAACTCATTCTCTGTTGTGGGCTTTCACAAGTTTTTAATGTACAAAAATATGCATGTCATTGGAATAGATTTCTAGGTATCTTCTGCCAAAATAATCTTTCTGTAATGCAGATCTGTTTACGTGACACGCCTGCTTAAAACAATAAAAATTTCAGAGGCTTTTCAATGCCTAGACTATAAAGTCCAGACTCCTTAATTGGGTTCTGAAATCTTACTCGATCTGTCCTTATTTGTATCTACAGTTTTAACTCCTCAACCTGCTTCCCACTTCCACAGATAGTTCTTTTCAAATATTCCTTAGTACAAAGTAGGCAACACTCTGTTCTCCACTCTTATACATCCTCCTTCCCCATCATGAAACCCCGTCACCACCTCTTATCCCAACGCTCTCCCATCACCTATTAGTTCTCAATTTTTGGCACCACTTCCTTCTAGGAAACCTTCATCGGTACCTCAGGTCTGAATCAGGTGCTCTGTTGGTTAGGATTAGAGTTTGCTACAAGAAACTCTAAAACTGGAGATAGCAAATCACTATGGTTTTAATTTCTTTTACAAGTCCTTCAAAAGTATCATATTTTCAAGCTATACCATACTTATAATTCTAGAACAAATATACCACTGGCTAAAATAAACTGTGATTACACTATACTACATAGGAACTTTATTCCTTAATTTATGGTATAATGTACTGATTGGTAAATCAAAATGCAGTATATCTCTTAGGGGCGCCTGGGTGGCTCAGTGGGTTAAAGCCTCCGCCTTCGATTCGGGTCATGATCTCAGGGTCCTGGGGTCGAGCCCTGCATCGGGCTCTCTGCTCAGAGGGGAGTCTGTTTCTTCCCTCTCTCTCTGCCTGTCTCTCTGCCTACTTGTGATCTCTGTCTGTCAAATAAATAAATAAAATATTTGAAAAGAAAAAAAAGTAGTATATCTCTAGAATGTACAGTTGTTTGAACTGTGCGGCTCCATTTATGAGTGGACTTTTTTAATGTATAAATACAGTGTGTTACTGTAAATGTATCTTCTCTTCCTTATGATTTTCTTAATAACATTTTCTTTTTTGTAGCTTACTTTATTATAAAAATACAGTATAGAGGGATGCCTGGATGACTTAGTCAGTTAAGCATCCGGCTCCTGATTTCAGCTCAGCTCTTGATCCCAGGATCATGAGTTCAAGCCCCACACTGGGCTCCATGCTGGGCATGGCGCCTACTTAAAAAAGGCGGGGGGGTGTTCCTGGTTGGCTCAGTCAGTTAAGCATTTGCTTCTAGATTTTGGCACAGGTCATGATCTCAGGAGTGTGAAATTGATTCCCATAATGGGCTCCGCACTAGGCCTGGAGCCTGCTTAAGATTCTATCTCTCTCCCTTTCCCTTTGCCCCTCCCACCCCACTGTCTCTCTGTCAATCTCTCAAAAAAAAAAAAAAAAAAAGACAGAGAGAGGAGAAAGAACACAGTCTAGAATACTTGTAACATACAAAATATGTTTTACTCAATCTTTTTTGTTATCAGTAAGATTCCCAGTCAACAGTAGGCTCCTAGTAGTTAAGTTTTGGGGAAAAAAAAGTTTATAAATGTATTTTTAACTGTGCAGGCGATTGGTGCCCCTCACCCCTGTATTGTTCAAGGGGTCAACTATATTTCCAAATACAGAAAGCACAAGATTTAGGTTTAAAACATTGTGAGTTAAAAAGATTATAATAATTTTAAGTGTTAACAACAAAAGTTTACTTATTATCATCTAATTGGTATATTTTTCTCAAATAGATCTAGTCAGTTACTCTAAAAAAAGATGCTGCAATGATTGTTATTAAAATTAATTTATTCTCAAATGAAACAAGATGGGATCGGGAGGGAGACAAACCATAAAAGACTCTTAATCTCACAAAACAAATTGAGGGTTGTGGGGGGGAGGGGGGGAGGGAGAGGGTCCTTGGGTTATGGACGTTGGGGAAGATATGTGATATGGTGAGTGCTGTGAAGTGTAAACCTGGCGATTCACAGACCTGTACCCCTGGGGCTAACAATACATTATATGTTAATAAAAAATAAAAATAAATTTAAAAAAAAATTTATTCTCAAGTGCTAAACTATGTTCATATTGGATACTATTGTAATTACAGAAAGAAACAAGTAATGGAAATTTTAAGTTCAAGTTAAGAGTTAGAACAAAAGATAAATTTATTTATTGAAAGTCAATCAGAAGATTATATAAGTAGTTTGGAATATGGTTAATAGACAATTATTGGGGCACCTGGGTGAATCAGTCAGTTTAGTGTCTGCCTTTGGCTCAGGTCATGATCCCAGGACTGTAGGATTGAGCATTGCATCGGGCTCCCTATTCAGTGGGGAATCTGTTTCTCCCTCTCCCTTTGCCCCTGCTTGTGCTCTTTCTCACTCACTCTCTTTCAAATAAATAAATAAGATCTTAAAAAAAAAACAAAACAAAAACAGATAGTTATTTATGTATAAGTAATTTAAATATATGCTTTAAGGAGAGATTTATAATTCCACATTTCTTAGTGACTTTCTCATGTGGTTTGTGTCATTAAGAAATAAAAGGGGGAAGGACACTAAATTAGTCACAAGAAATCTGGCAAGTGTGTTTCTCAACATTTGAAAGCATAAATACTTGGAAAGAAAACAGTGTACATAAATTCTAAATTTTCTTAATTTGGTGGAAACTTTCCCACAGAAAGCCCTAGTAGTGCATGAATGAGAACGTGTTGATTGGGCTGACAGACTTTCAAGTGGTAGAAAATGGATAGGACCAACACTGATTCCATCCAAGCATTTGAAGTCCAAATGAATCACAATGAATCCTGTAAAAGTTCCAACAATCAATAGTTACTTGGGAAAAGGGCATTTAATAAACAGGGACAAACAGAAAGCTGTATAAAGGACCAAGCAGAAGGAGCTCTTATGACCAAAAGAGGTTTTTGAAACCAAACCATCAAGGAGTTCTTACCAACCCAAGAAGTGCTGAGCTCAAAAGAAGCAGATGGAACCAACCAGTAGACATTGGAACTCTTCATGGTTGTATGACAATTGTGCCACAAGCCAGTGGATCACATCCAGAGGAAAAGCTTTTTTTTTGCCAAACCCAGAGTGTTCTCTCTTTTTGCTTTTGGTCTGCTGAGTTGAGTCAAGGAATAGACACTCAATTTCCCATCCAAGTGCTAGATTCCAGACCATTTCTTAGAACTATTTTCCTCCCTCAGCATGAGTTTTTTCAGAGTAAAAAGCGAGGGGGGTGATGATTGAGAAGTGCGGTGGGCTTAATAAAAGACCTCTTTGCCAATAAGGGGGGGAAGGAAAAGAAGCCACTTTGAAGTAATAGTTTTTGAAACATTCTCACTGGCATAGAACAACTGTTGTGGTTTTCCTTAATTATGTTGTATACACAGAAGATGTTTTAGTGAAAGAAAGAAGAAACCTAAGCTAAAATACTTTGGAAATAAGACTAGCTTAGCTTCATTTTTAATACAAGAATAAAATCAATTGCGTGTTTGAGGGGGAAATTCAGAACTTTGCTTCATATTTCATTTCTATTAATTCTCATATTTAGAACAGAGTTCGTAGTAGAAACCTTGAAAGATAAACAGACAAGCCTCCAAATAATAGTCCAACACACTTACCACATGGAAATGTAAACATTTGTGTGGAAAGATGAGTTAATATCAGTAGTTTCAAAACAATATTTCAAATAGCTGTTGAGTGGGGCTTTGTTGGCCTCAAAGAAACCTGAGGAACATGGGCTTTGAAGGAAGATGGCTTGGTGTTCTCTTAAAGACGCCATACTTAATGGCACAGGAGACATACAGGGTTTAGATGCATGTGGTGCATATGGAGAGGGAAACTCTTTTAAGTATACCTTGCAATACAGTGTCACTGTATAATTTCAAATCTTTTGAAATATACATGCACATTTAGGAGGTAATCACTCTGAAGATACAGTACCAAGACTTGCCTTGTTTAGACAGACCCAATAGCCTTCTTCCTTTTTAATCTCTTTTGGTTTTCTTTCTTTCTTTCTTTTTAAAGATTTTGTTTATTTCTTTGACATACAGAGATAGCATGAGATGGAACACAAGCACCCAGGAGCTGGAGAGGGAGAAGCAGGCTCCTCGCCAAGCAGGGAGCTTGAGGCAGGGGTCGATCCCAGGATGCTGGGACCGTGACCTAAGCCAAAGGCAGACGCCCAACAACTGAGCCACCCCTGCCCCCCTCCTTTTGGTTTTCTAGGGTGGCTAGTTTCCTAAACCATAGTTAAGTCCCTTGGCTGACCTATTCCTATCACTTGATATTCCAACAGCAACCCTTTTGTAGTTACCGGGAAAAAATGAGGACGTTTTCATGATTTTTCTTGTGTTTCATGAGGACATCTCAAAAAGGAGGCAGATACAATAGCCTTTAAAAACTTATACATAGAAGATTAAAAAATTACTAGCTGAAATTAGAATAATTAGCAGAAAATATCTAGCAGAAAGTGACTAATCCAGATGACTTTATTTTCTCTCTTGTCTGATATTGTGTAGTAAGAGTGATCAGTGTCTCATTTTTATAATCTATCATTTTTTAGTATATCATTCTCTATTTTAAAACTCTTTATTCTCAGTGATAAAAATTTTCCTCAGAAAAAGCTGTATAAAATTTTCTCCTCGGCACATGGTATGGAATGTTTATAACAGAAGAAAGGAACGTTTGTGCTTGTGTGCACACAATATACTCTAGACATTATTATATGTATCTCATTTAATTTTCATGGTAACACTATGAAGGACAGAAAAAGAGGCATTATTTCCAGTATGCAGATGAGGAAGTTTAAGGTCAAGAAGATGGATTAGTTTACCAAAAATACACAGCTAGTAAGTGGAAAGTGGGAATTCGAAGTAGATTTAATTAAACAACAACAACAACAACAACAACAAAACACCTGTATCTCTGAATAGTGATCTAGTGTTGTTTCTATTTGTTTGTTTGTTTGTTTGTTTGTTGTTTTGTTTTGTTTTTGGTTTGGTTTGGTTCTATACCAGACGATTTGGCAACCTGTCCAACTCTTTTGATCTTAGTTCCATATTTGGCGTATTCTTGCTATAACTTAACTAAAAAGATATTTTGGCACTGTGTTGCCTTGAAGTGATTAGGAAGGACACTACAACATGCTTCTTCATGTACTGAAGATCTTGATGTGTAGTTGGTGCTTATTTCTTAACTTGAGTGGTTGTATCTTGAAAAGCACTTTGGAGGCGCCTGGGTGGCTCAGTGGGTGAAACCTCTGCCTTCGGCTCAGGTCATGATCTCAGGGTCCTGGGATCGAGTCCCACATCGGGCTCTCTGCTCGGCAGGGAGTGTGCTTCCCCCCCCCTCTCTCTGCCTGCCTCTCTGCCTACTTGTGATCTCAGTCTGTCAAATAAATAAATAAAATCTTTAAAAAAAAAAAAAAACAGAAAAACAAAAGAAAAGCTCTTTGTTTTTTATGCTCTTTCAACTAGTGTTGAAATGGCAACGTATCACGCCAGGGATGTTCTCCCATAAATCATGCATTCTTCAGTAAGAGTAGAATTGGTTGGATATAGAAAAATGTACTTTTGTAGAAAATTAACTAGAGAATTTTTATAGTAAAGAAATTCTTTTAAATCCAGCTGATACACCCCTTACTGTTTGTAAAACTGCCTCTTGTGAACATCTCTTCCTAGTTTAACTTCTTAGCCTGTTGAATCGTCTGATCCTAATTACAAAGTAACGGAAATAATGATCAGAAAACTGCCTTCTGTTTGGAAGGACTTGACATTTATGAGACCTCTTTCGGGAAAAAAAGATCAGCATGAGAAAATATCTTTTATATGTGATCTAATATAATCACACTAAAAAGTGAATACACTGATTAATCCAGTGACATCAGACACTGAAAACATCATCACAAATCCACAGGAAGCATTTCCTTTTCCTGGTTTTATCATGTCATATATATAACATATTTGTAAATGTATCACCAAATGTTTCCAGAATATCTCTGTTCTTAAATTATATGGAGGCATTTCATTTTCAAGCCAGTTTCATTCCCACTCATTGTAAGATATCGTATGGAAAAATACAAGTTAGTTAAAACACTCATTTGTTAAGGAAACTTGTAAAAGTACTCCTTAGTATATTTGCAACATTTCAGTTACTTCTAGGTTTGTTTAATTATCTACAACTAGCCACTTGATTTGCATTTACATTTTATAATAGTACACTTGAAGGATTTTTTTCTGTTTAAATAAGTGTAACTCAAATACAGCATTTTCAGTTTGCCTATATGTATTTTGTTAGTATCAGAATTAGGATAAAATTATATAGAGAATTAGTAGAAAAGGTAGCATTGCAATTTTAGATTTTTCATATCTGATTTTTTTTTTAAGATTTTTATTTTTATTTATTTGACAGAGATCACAAGTAGGCAGAGAGGCAGGCAGAGAAGGGGTGGGGGAAGCAGGCTCCCAGCTAAGCAGAGAGCCCAATGCGGGGCTTGATCCCAGGACCCTAGGATCATGACCTGAGCTGAAGGCAGAGGCTTAACCCACTGAGCCACCCAGCCATCCCATATATGAATGTTTTTTGATATATGTTGTTTTGATATGCTTTGATAGATGAGAATGTTTTGATAAATGAGAATGTTTTTGTTGAATTGCCAAATATATCTGATATTGTAATAGGTTCCAGAATAAAAAAATGAAAAGAGTACCGTCCATTTTAATCTCAGAGAATTAGAAAGCTCTTTCATAATTGAATGTGTCCTCAACAAACTTTCGGCAAAAACAAAGGAAATGTTAAGCACTAATTTATGCTATCCAGAATTCTTTCCTTGACAATTATAGTGATGAACTTTTTTTTTAAAAAAGATTTTATTTATTTGTGATAGAGTGAGAGCACAAGCAGGGGTGTGGGAGCAGAGGGAGAAGCAGACTCCACTAAGCAGGGAGGGGATCATGACCTGAGCCAAAGGTAGACGCTTAACCAATTGAGCCACTGAGGAGCCCCTATAACAATGAACATTTTGAAAAATGATTGGGAAAATCCATAACTTCCTTTCATAGTATCTTTTGGATCTATAGTTTGTGCGCCCAAAACTTTTATGTGAATTGTTTATTCACCATACCATGTCTCACAATAGTGAGTGCCCTAAATTTGTGTAACTGAGTGAGATCATGACTAAACTGAGTAAAAGAATCCACTGTATGTTTTCCTACCTGACGTGGTGTGGCATTGAGTCTGTGATGAAACTTGGAGGACTGGGACTGTCACTATCCATTCTGCTCAGGAACACTTGTATATTTCCTCAATTAGAGCCCTTGACTTTTAATTTCTAGATTGAATTCATTTTTAAAAAAGCTTCATTATATCATCCTTACGTGAGGTTAAGACTGGTATTAGTATTACATGTGAGGGCAAGTCATCCTGTTCTGAGACTGAGGGCTGAAGGCTTTTTTGGACCCCTTTTGATCACAGCTTCACTGCAAATCCAGTTTCCTGAGCATACCCACTGAAACTGGTTATTACCTTTCCTCCACTTTATATTTAGGCAAAAATCTTTTTGAGATTTAATAAGGAATCACAAAATTCCTATGATTATCTTTGCTTGCCACTGAACAGATCTTGCTACATGACTTCACTATCTTTTTGTTGTCATTATTTGCTTCTGGGTCGCTTTCTAAATCTATTTTTTGTCCCAGAAATATTGCAGGATTTTAAAATGTATTTGAATAGAAAAATAAACAAAGTACATTTCCTGTGACGATAAATGAGAACTGTTGATGCCAGCTGTTAGGAATGCCATTATAAGATCCTTTCGGAACATCAAAAAGACACTTTTACTGTTAACAAAGCATCTGTCCAGAGTTCCTACTTCAGAACCAATCACAAAAGAGGAGACAGTGTTTGCCGAGGTGCTTCTGGAGAGTGTTCAGGTGAACTGATGCCACTAATTGTCAAGCTAAGGTGATCGTGACTCAGAACCCAGATATGTTCATTAGGGGAAAATAGGATCAAAATAAGATGGAGTCTGCATGAACGACTCAAGGTCACATCAAATAGGAAGCAATATGTTGTATCAGGAGAGTCCAACCTAGTGCAGTAGGTGGCGGTCTAGGCAGATAAAAGATTAGCCCAAGAGCAGCTTGAATTCAGAAAATGGCGGTCCAATCATGGCGGCCAAGGGTGGAGGAAATCCAGAAGATTAGCGGAAGGAAGACAGAAACTCATGTACTAGGCAGAGATACAAGATAAGAATTCAAAAATGGTAGAGTAAAATAACTGTTTCTAAAACCAGAGTAGAAAATAGGTTTGGCTGGAACTAGGCCAAAAATCAGTTACTGCATTGACTATTTCAGGTAAGAATGGGACAAATGGTGAGATTGATTTGGTCTTTATCCACTAAAGAATGAATCCTACACATCCATCACATTTCTCCTATTAACAAAATAATGTTTAACAAAAGCTACGAGAGTTCGTGGCAGGCAGAGAAGAATTTTTGGAATGTTCATTAGACCTCACTGTATGCCACCAATCTACCACTTTATCACTCTCACAAGCGCAGTATAAAATCAACCAAGCTGATCTCCTCATGGCCCCAAACATAACATGATTCCTTCCACCTGCTTGCTTTGTTTTGTGGTTTTCTATCTGCCCGGAAAGCCAAGTCTCTCTTCCCAGCCTGTCGATGTCCTAGACTCCATCTTGGTCCGGACTCAAGTCTTACCCCCACGCAAGTATTAAAAAAGTTTCCATGAATAGCTTCACCTGTAAGACGTCAGTAAGGAAAGTATGAAAGTACACCAAACTACTCTTTTTTTTTTTTTTTCCAAACTACTCTTCATGAGTTCCACTGAACCGAAAATTTCCAAATTGTTTTACCTTTGGATTACTTGATGTTTTGACATGTCTGTGTTCCTATAGGTTTGACTGCTCAGAGATCTAAAAATATATGATGAAATCTCTTTTGATCTCCTTTGTTGAACATCTGAAAAAGTTTACTTAGCATGTGGTAACAATTTTAATTTGGGAGCATGCTGATAATAAAAAGATGTGTGCGCATACATGCATCCACAAGTTACAAATGAGTTCATGTGTATTTGTTCTAGCATTCAGCTTGCCTGGCTTTGTTTTTATAAACAGAACTATTAAGCTTGTGGCTTTGGTAACTAAATGCAGAGTAAATAAAGTATGAGTCAATCAAAACTTTTGATAGTATCTATACATACTACCTAGTAATTTTATGTATTTTGGGCATCTGCTCTAACATGCTCCCTTGACACTGAAGTGAAAATATCCCATGCAGGACCTGTTAATTAGCCGTTTAAGAAAGATAACTTCTTATGTCTTTCTGAAGAAGAGGGATTTTTTTAAAAGGTGCAACTGTTACTGAAATGATAATATACTCTGTTCTGTACTTGAAAAATTCTGCATTCATCATACTCCTCTGAATTTTATGGTGTGTTTCTAAATCACATATATCTTCTTTATACTAAATTCCATATATGAAATGTGATGAAACTTACACATGTATCTCAAAAAATCTGCTTGATTTGAAGTAATGCTTTTTTAGAGACAGAAAACTAAAAAAAAATTATGATAACATAGTACATTACACTGCTGTTCTCTGTTTCTTCATATCATGAAGAATAGTCATTATATATGCAAACAGAGGTCAGATCTTGGTTTGCTCTGTTTTCTCATGCCACACATTGCATGATTTCAAAAGGGAGTTCATCACACCTAAATACCTGATGTTCAGGGCTTTTTTCCTCACATATATATTTATTCATGTCATATATGTTTTTAAGATACATGGTTCTGATATATCATAATGGGGGTCTTTGGAAAAAACTAAGAAAGTTCCATTTTGATACAGAATCAAACTTTTCATTATACCAAAGATTACTTGATTACTATTATCACTATCCCCCTGAATCTCTTCTGCTTTCTGAAAAGAGACTAAAGAATAATTTCTAGTTATTCCTGATTAACTACATATCCTCTTGGGACATACTCAGTTTTGCGTTTGGGTAGCCATGGCTCAGAAGCAGACTGAAGTTGTCTAGGTAGTATAAGGCTGTAAGTGGTAATGCTACTCCATTATACCCATAGTGGGTCCTAGAACCATAACAGTGGCCTTCCCATTACAATATGTATTTATAACCATATGGAGTTTTAAAATAAAGATAATAGGACAATTAATTGAAAATAACCAATACTGTGGAATGAGAACATTATAATGTTCAATCCCATTGATACTCATTTTTCATTTCTGGGTGATTGGCACTGGACCACGTGTTAGGAATATACCTATGAACAGTGATGACATCCTTAACTTCTGAGCGTTTTGAATCACGTGGAAGACTCATTTAAACATGTGGATTCAATGATGGGATATAAACTTAGGAAGGGGGGCGCCTGGGTGGCTCAGAGGGTTAAGCCTCTGCCTTCGGCTCAGGTCGTGATCTCAGGGTCTTGGGATCGAGCCCCGCATCGGGCTCTCTGCTCAGCAGGGAGCCTGCTTCCTCCTCTTTCTCTGCCTGCCACTCTGCCTACTTGTGATCTCTGTCTGCCAAATAAATAAATAAAATCTTAAAAAAAAACAAAAAACACAACAAAACTTAGGAAGGGAGATAGAAGCTGAGCCCATAGGATAAAGCACAGAACGGGTACCTGTCCCAGACTTTCAGAGAGTGAGGGCAAGATCCAAGAGGAAGAGGTGTGTGGTAGGAGCTAGCTTAAGCAAAAGAACCACATGAGATGAAAAGTAATTCAGTGGGTTGGAGGGATTAGAGTACAAGGGGTGAAAAGAAGAGACATTAAGTTACAATAAAATGGGTCGCTATATGAATTATGAAATTAGACTTTCTTCTAAAAGAAATGAAAATTTACTAGGATTTAACCCGGATAGTGACATGTTTCAACTCTGCATTTGAAAGGCACACTCCTGTGGCAGAGAGAAGGTGAATTTAGAGAGGGGAAGTTTGGAGACACTGGGACTCCGGTGCTGTCAACCAGGCAGGAGAAAGGACAGAGAACGGAAGTAGGAGTGGCTGTGGAATTTCAGCAAAGAGGACAGATTTGAAAGCGGGGTGAGAATGAAAAGTGACAAGACTTAATGGCAGATCGAAGGGACTTACAGATAGATTGGCAGGGGACCAGGATTTGGTGCAGTAGAGTTAGTGGAAATTAGGGGGAATTAGAAGAAGAGGGTGAAAGTAATTAGAAATTTAGCATTGGATACAGTAGGTTTGAGATGCCTGTCAAACGTTGAAATGAGAGCGGCTAACAGGCCCTGAGATCAGTGGGCTTGGGATATTTATCTTCTGTATTTGGTTATAGTTTGTCACACTCTAAGCCTCAGCAAGGAGCCAAGTGTGTGTGCGCACAACACGTGCATTGTGTGTACGCTAATGACTGAGATGGGCTCTGGGACTGAGTTGCATTCTCTTGTTAGTTCTGTCTTTTTGCCAGATGTGGCTAAGGAGAATGTCTCTTCTCTTCCTCTGTAGAAAGATGTTCTTTATTATTTTGATGTGCTCTACTCTAATAATTAGAGGAAATAATAATAAATGGCCAACATACGAGTATCTGCCAGGCAACAAGCCTTTATCTCAAGCACTTCACCTAAATTATTTCATTTACCCTTCATGATGGCCCCATTTTGTTACTATTATTATCATACACATTTTGTAGCAATGAAAAGATGATAGTGATAGTGTAGAGAAAATTGTGTAACTTGCCCAAGATCACACAGCTAATACATAGTGGGGCAGGATTCACACTTAGACCACTTATGTCAACGTCTAGTTCAAGGATTTGAAGTTCAGATTTAATTTGGCTCTGTTGCGTTTAGAGACGTTGCTTCTCAAGAATGGCCTTTCCTTTCATTTGCAAAGGGCCAAAGGTCTTTTTGGTGCTCAGAAGTCTCTTCCCTCTCTCCTTGGTTTATGCCTTCCTGCCTGTCCCACTATTTCCTTTGGTCATGAAGTGTAACTTTCTTATGAGCCTGAGTTGAAATTCCTCTCCCATTTGCAAAATCAAAGGCTCCAGATAATATTCTGCATAGTGCTTTCAGAGTCAGTAGCTATAGATCGGCTTTTCCTTCTTTTTGGTTCAGGATTATCTTATTGGGTTCTTAACTCCCTTTTATATGCTTTGTAGATGATTGTAAATCACTCCTGTTTACATTTGTGTCTTCCACCAAACATGTTTTATTTGAAGGAAGTGACCTTAGCATTTTCTCTTATATCTTTACAGAGTATCTTGTTCTTTGAGATCTCAATAAAGATGGTGTCTGGTTCGCGGTTATTGTGCTATTTATATATGCAAAGCTGTTCATGAAGACTGTGAAGTTTTCAAACGATTTCTATCAAAAAAATATGGCCCTTGGGGTTCCTGGCTGGCCTAGTCAGTGGAGCACGGGACTCTTCTTCTCAGAGTCGTGTGTTCAAGCCCCACAGTGGGTGTAGAGCTTTCTTGACAAAATAATGAAAATAAAATGAAATAAAATAAAGACTTCTTTCCCTTTTGGAAAAAAAAATATGGTCCTTAAACCAGGTTGTTACACGTTTTCAATTGTTATAGAGGGGAACAGTAATTTTAGTCCTTGAGATGATGTTAGGAAAGACTTTATTATTTCCTTTGAGAAATGGCTTCTTATTTACTTAATGGGGGTAATTGAAAGGACACCTGGAGTATGAGTTGATGCTCTGACTTATTATGCTTCATTATTTTCTTTGTGTGATTTGTCAGCTTTGTAGCTGAAGAACAAAGGTTAGCTCAGTAGAGTGTTCTCCAGGGTAGGTATTGGAAGGAAGTATTATCGTTTTATAGGCCTTTTTTTTTTTTCTGCCAAGAAAGTATAAATCAGTAGTTTGAACATATGACATAATTTCAGTCAAGTATTTTTTCAGTGTAGTTTGCTTTCTGTTAAATCTAATTATAACCCAAGGCTACGCATAAGAAACTTTTTGGAAAAATATTTAAAATGGGTCATTTGTAGTTACTACTATTTAAAACTCCCAGAATACAGTCACTAGTAAAGAATGTCATTGCTGTAAAACTAGTATTTTTCTCCCATCAGTGTACTACGTACTGTTTCTGACCGTGCCTGGTAACTGGCTTTTGCAGGTGACTTAGGCTTTCATTTCCTTCTTGTAAAGGGATTCATCCTAACTCTAAAGTTCCATATTCCTTCATTAGCAATTGGATTTTTAACATTGAAAATGAGATAACAGTGAAAACGGTAAATATGAACATAGTGGTTATTACATATTAGGTACTAGTCTGTTTTATATATTTTAATTTATGTAGTCCTCATAATAATCAAATTAAGTAGGCGTTACGGTTATTACTGCCGTTCTATTGATAGGGAAGTTGAGGCATGGAGAAGCAAGTGACCTGGCAAGGATGACTCAGCTGGGTCGGGCCAAACCAGGAGTTTACTCTAAACATTTGGGTTCTAGAATCAGTTCTCTTGTCCAATACACTATAGCACTTTGCGTTGTATTTCTATTTGCTATGCTTTTATTTATTTAAGATTAAGAATTGGGTGCCAGCCTTTGATTATGTATGGACAGTTGGACTAAATACTAGCTTTTAAGAAGTTGCAATGATAATTAATAGGATTCTCCTTGGGGTGCCTGAGTGGCTTGGGTGGGTGGCTCAGTCGGTAAAACGTCAGATTCTTGGTTTTGGATCCGGTCATAATCTCAGGGTCCTGAGATCTAACCCGTGCTGGGCTCCGTGCTCAGCGCGGAGTCTGCTTGTCCTCTCCCTCTGCTCCTCCCCATGCACACTTGTTCTTTCTTTCAAATAAATCAAATTATTTTTAAAAAGAAAAGGTTTTTCCTTTAGCATGAGGAGGTAGTTAAAAATAATTCTGTAGGGGCGCCTGAGTGGCTCAGTCGTTTTAAGCGTCTGCCTTCAACTCGGGTCATGATCCCACCTGGGATCGAGCCCCACATTGGGCTTCCTGCTCAGAGGGAAACCTGTTTCTCCCTCTCCCACTCCCCCTTCTTGTGTTCCCTCTCTCTCTGTGTCTCTCTCTGTCAAATAAATAAATAAAATCTTTTTAAAAAATTCTGTAATAAGTATAATTTAAATTAAAAATTTTAAAATAACCCAGTATTTCCTTCTTGATTTAAAAAAAATGTTCCCGTGATTTGCTTTTTTGGGGGGTGGGGGTTGTAGAGAATTGTCTGTATTTGTGGAGAAACAAATTATATCTGAATATCAGTTGTATAAAACTGAGGACCTTGAAAATTTTTTATGAAGCCAATTTTAGTTTTCAGTATTTACTTTCTCTCTACCTCCTAAAGTATGTCTTTAGCACTGATGTGTTGGTTGATATACTTTATCTAATATCCTACAGTAAGGTTTAGTAATTAAACCATTTGCTGTTCATGACTTACTTGTCACTTAGGACAGGGAGAAACTTTGATCTGCCATATTTAAAGGAAAAAAAAAAAAGGAATGCATTTAGGCTCCACTGTTAACAAGTTTCTTTCTTCCTGCTCACCATCAAACTTTAGATGACAATCGATGATTATTCTTTGTAAGATTAAGTATAATCAGAGGCTCCAACTGAAGTGTTCATCAGAAATACTTAATGTATATATATATATATATATATATATATATATATATATATATATATAATTTTTTTTTAATGTGGGAATCCGATTCCAAGACCTACTTAGCGAATTTGATAAGCATGAGTTCCCTCCTTCCTTCTCTCTCTCTTTCTTTTTCTTAACCTTAGAGGAGATTTCATTTTGCACACATGGCTAAAAAACTAGAGATTAAAATGAGTCTTTGGGATCTGATGGACTCGTGTTATATAGTTCACCTCCATGAGTTACTGTAATTTTTAAGCTAACTTCCTACCTATAGGCCCCTGTTTCTTCATGTATAAAACATCGATATTATCATTTACCTAAGGTTGTTATATGAGGATTAACTATGAGAATATAGTAAGAACATAGCAGGACAAGGTATACAGTAAATGCTCAATAAGTGGTAGATATTACTATTGATTTTAATTTATTTTAATTAATATAAGAGGTGGAGAGGAGGGAAATGAGGCCACTATGGGATTTGTCCTGGGTGGAATCCTCAGGACACGATGTTCTCGTCAGAGCTGTAGCAATATATCCAGGAGAGGAATAGTCAACCTCCTTGAAACACGGGCTGCTCATCCCTGCACCCGATGACAGCTTTCTGCATGTGTTATTGTCCATTCAGCCCTTACAACCATCGGATGCATCAACTCATGACTGCAAAATTCCTTGTGAAATGGCTTGTTACCAAATTCTGCTACTTCAGCAGCTATCTACCTAATAATGGCACATTAGTGGGTAAAGTAATAAATCATATTTTGAAACTCATAACATGGGCAAAGAATGACAGGACAATGAAAACAAAGAAACACATCCCAGGTCGAAATTAAAGTCTGAGACGCTATTGTGCTATCTAGTCTTGTTTGTGGAAATGACACCTGCCATCACCACATTCAGCGGTGAGACGGATCTCTCAGCCTCTCTTAGTCCCATGCTGCCCACCAGATGGAGGGCATAGTTTCCTACAATGACGTCCCAAGACTCAGGCTGTCGTGAGAAGTTGAAACCACTCTCCATGAAAGTCAGCTTCTTGGGGTGCCTGGGTGGCTCAATCGTTAAGGGTCTGCCTTCAGCTCAGGTCATGATCCCAGGGTCCTGGGATCACGCCCCACATCAGGCTCCCCGCTTGGTGGAATCCTGCTTCTCTCTCTTCCACTCCCCCTGCTGGTGTTCCCTGTCTTGCTGTGTCGCTCTCTGTCAATTAAATAAATAAAATCTTTAAAAAAAAAAAAAAAAAAGAAAGAAAGAAAGAAAGAAAAAGAAAGTCAGCTCCCCAGGACTGGAGGGGAGTTGAGCACGTGGTAGGCAGGTGAAACCATGCGACGGTTCCCTGTAGCACAGCCTGAAGCTATGTAACATCACAGGAGAGTTTGGAGAACACCTGCAGCTGAACACAGATTCTGGACAGCAAGCAGGGAGAGCTCAGCTCATTTACCGCTTAGCGCTTGGATCATTCTGGAGACAAGCTGGCAGGAGCAGATGCAACAGCAGCTTCTTGCTGGGAAACAGCAGCCACAAGAGAACACTGTATACTGGTGATCATAATAATTACACAGAACATTGCTACCTAGCACTTTTGTATATGTTGTTTCCGATCCTTGTCGCTGGTTTGCAAGCGAGGGCGGGCTCCTTCTATTCAAGTGATGTTGAGGACAAGGGAGTGGATGGATAAAGAGGGCAGTGCCATGCTCACTAGCACACAGGTGACGTAGCAGCAGAGACAGATGCAGGTTCTTAGGAGTCTGAAGCCCATAAACATTTCAGAGTCTTTAAAAAAATAATGCAGGGCACCTGGGTGGCTCAGTGGGTTAAAGCCTCTGCCTTCGGCTCAGGTCATGATCTCAGGGTCCTGGGATCGAGCCCCACATCAGGCTCTCTGCTCAGCGGGGAGCCTGCTTCCTCCTCTCTCTCTGCCTGCCTCTCTGCCCACTTGTGATCAAGTAAATAAATTTTTAAAAATCTTTAAAAGAAAATAAAATGAATAAAAATAAATAAATAAATAAATAATGCAGTATAAGAATGCATAATCAGGGATGCCTAAGGAGCCTGTGTCAATGGAAGGCTTTAAAGTGTAAGCTTCATTAGGTAAAGGTAAATCCACCTGTGCATACTAGTTTTTAAAGTTGGTGGCTTTCCCAAGGTGAAAATATCAGAGTTGGGGCTTGAACTGTATGATTACAGAGATTTTGTTTGTTGGTTTGTTCATTCATTCATTTATTCATTTAATTTGAAGCAAATGACTGTTTCTTCTAAGCCATGCTATTCTTTTTATTAGATCGTCTTGCAAATTGGCGTGCACTCCTATATTAATCTACGGGGTAGGATCCGAAACAGCCATGAATATTATAATAGTTCTTTTGATTTCGTGCCTGATCCAATAGCGTGCCGATAAAGGTGGAGATGGCACCCCCACCCCCCCCCCCCCCTGCCGACCTCCCGCACCCCACCGCTGTCCCGGCCCCTGCCCTACCCCTTTGTATTGTTTCTACTTATGAGACCTAGAGTTACAGCAGCAATCTTTCAACTGGAATGGGGAAGCAAATGCAAAAGGTGAATAATGGAAAGGGAAAGATGGAAGAACCTGGATCATTAAGGGCATGGCTGACCAGAGAATGGGCTAGTCCCAGAGTTTCCTTACCTCAGGACTTCTTGCTCCGTGACATAATACCCTTAATGCAGTTGGCTGACAGGGTTGGCAACTGGGAGGGAAGTGTTCTTGCTGACACCGATATTTGAAACAATGGATCTTGAATTCTAAGCTGCATAGGAGAAGCTGCAAAGATTTAGGCAAAGAATGATAGGACGAGGACAGTGGGGGTTGGGATGGGAACCAAAACCTGGGGATCTGAATAACTTGTAGTGTCTGACAACAAATGTACTAAGAGCAAGAAAATTGGAAGTATGGGCTGTCAGAGATTTGAGAATTTTATCTTTTTGCGTTCTCCGGTTTATATCAAGGTTATAGCTTGTGGACAATGGAGGAAAAAGCTGCAGTGAAGTAGAGATTAAGTTATTATAAAAGTTAGAAAAACAGCATAAACTAAGGCTTGGCATGAGTCATTTATATAGATGCTGAGTCAGAACAAGATGTCGGTTTGAATTTGGGAAGGTGTGGAGAGGATATATGGAATTGAATTGTCCAAATTCTTTTTTTTTTTAAAGATTTTATTTACTTATTTATTGACAGAGAGAGACACACACTGCGAGAGAGGGAACACAAGTAGGGGGAGTGGGAAAGGGAGAAGCAGGCTTCCCGCCGAGCAAGGAGCGCAATGTGGGGCTTGATTCCAGGACCCTGGGACCATGACCTGAGCCAAAGGCAGACGCTTAACAACTGAGCCCTCCAGGCACCCGGAATTGTCCAAATTCTTGATTCAGCAGAGGTGGTGGGTGGAAGTGATGATGACATGGGATAGCTAGCTTTATGTATAAATGGCTTGAGCTGTAAAGAAAGGGGAGATTGTCTCTTGAGAGTGTAAGATCAGTGAATTAAAAGACTCTGAGCTAGAAAAGGACTCTAACATTCCTTCCTTGCACTGGGAAACAGTAAGTGAGAGCCTTCTGGTGTGCTCTCAGGTTGAGGCAAAAGGGTGTGAAGGTGTGGAAGAGATCAAAGACAAAGGGCAGACCATTTATAATTTTCCAGAAAACACAGTAAAAACGGAAGGTATGGGATTTCTGATACCATACGATGACACCTATCGTTTATAATTTAAAGGTGTGGTTTATTTTTATGTGTATTTGAAATAATGACCCGTGCTGCTCAATATGGCAGTCACAGATCATTACTGTGAGGAAACCCACTTTTTTTTTCTTAAGGTGCTGAGAGATTATGAAAACATACACACTCTTATTCATTAAAAGATTAGTTCATACTTGAGCCCTAATTTCATTTGCAAATTTGAGCCAAAAGTTAAAGTGAAATCCAAATCAGTGCTTTTTAAATGAGAATGTTATTATCAATATCTTAGCTTTGGTTTTTCTCTTTACTTTCATCATGAGAAGTGATAATCTTGTTCTTATTCACTCTAGTTCCCTGGGACACAAAACCAGTGATGACTTGTTGAATTTTACTTATGTGTGGTCTACTTCTCTAGATTTGCCAAGATCAGTCAACACTTATTAGAAATAAATTTCAGCACTTTATTCAGACTTACTAAGTAGGTTTGTTATTTTGGATGACAATACTGATCTTTCATATCTTAGTGTTGGCCCAGCTCATTTTATATTAGTGAAATGAGTCCATTCATAAATCTTTTCCTCTAAGTGGCAGAGGCATTAATGTCTTCTGAATATTATAACTAGTTGTGGTTTTATTAAAATTTTATAGTGTGAAATCTTGTCTGATTCTCACTGCAGTGTATTTATAGAATGATGAAATTATAGAGCACCTTAGAGATATCTTTTTCCCCTAATTCCTCAATTAATTTTTAATATTTTATAAATGTTTAGTGTTTATTTAAGGTTTAGTCTTAGCTGTCAGTTTTGGCAATTCAAATAAGAAGTCTTAACATTTTATAATTGTACAATCAAATGTACTGACAACTTCAATTGGTTTTTTTTTTTAAACAAAACAAAATACACCACCAAGAAATGGTAAACAAGTAGGTAATTTAGACTTATTTCAGATTGTAATGGTGATAGGACTGCTTTCAGAGGAAGTGAGTGTGGTATAAGTCTCTTATCAAATAAGCAATATAATTGGACTGGGAGTGGGGGCCTGAATTTTGATATCAGAGATCTAATTATTTTTTATTTGGTAACACTGGAAATTCCAGATCCAAAGAGTTGACTTTTTGAATTCTATTTTTTAAAATTTGTTCTGAAGTCGTTATGCATAAATATTAGTAAATGAAAACCATACATAGGAGATAGCTTGTATTAAATCAGATTTTACTTAGAACAATATGAATCAACAGAAAAAAATACACCCCATCAAACTGAAAGTAGTTGAGTATTATGTATCTTGGATGAACTCATTCCCTTTAATAAATCACTAACATCTTGCTTCCAGAAATCAGTATGTTATTACTAAAAAAATTCCGACTTACCTCAACGAAATAAACGGTACTTGGCTTTCACTATGTTAGATATTACATTTTCCATGTTCTGTCCCAGACAGTTATTAAAGTACATTTGCTCTCTTTAATTTCAATTAACAGAGTTAATTTTTAAGTCCTAAATCACATAAAGGTTATAACATTATGAATAGCCCTATTACAACAAACTTGAAATACTGGTCAGTGACTATACAATTGCTAATTATTTTTTATAGGTTACTTAATTAAACAATCAAATTAGCATGTTTAATAATTTGACTCAGTGATTCTCAAAGTCTGGTTCCTTGGCTAGCAGCAGCTGTATCACTGGGAGCTTGCTGGGATCAAATTCTCAGATCCTACACTAAAAGCAACTGAATCGAAAACCTTGCGCATGGGTCCCAGCAATTTCCAGCCGTCTAGGTGATTCTGATATAAGCTAGAGTTTGAGAGCTGCTAGTTTATAGGAGTTCTAGATCTGTATTTACACAAAACCAAGTTCAAATTCTGGTTTATTCCCTTCTTAACTGTGGGCCTTGGGTGAGTTTCTTCATTTCTTTAAGATTTAGGTCTTGCATTTGTAAAATGGTAAAATGATAATACCTGCATCTTAGGCATGTCATGGGGATTAAATTACGTGATAATATGGCAAATATAGCATCGTCCTGAAACACACCAAGCACTCAATTAATGATAATGTTAAGAACAGTATCAAGAAATAATTCTGGAAATTCACTGAAGCCTGTTTTCTAAAACACTATTTCATAAGTGAATTCTCCCTATCAGAAATAAATAGAATATAGCTCATGTTAAATGTAGTTACATAATATAAATGGCCATAATAATAGTGTCTCTTTTCTAAGACATATACGCATCAGATTTATATGACAGAAACTAGTATTAATCTTACTTTTCAAAACAGGAAAAAGACAAATGGTTATCCTTATCTTAAAGTAAGAGGAAAAAAGCAGAGCAAAGCAGTGAGTAGGAACTCATGGAACTGATTTCAAATCTGAAATTCGAAAGGTCTGACCCTAAGATTTGTGTGCTTATCTGTTTCCCTCTAATAATTTTGAAATTTTTATAATAATGTAGTTCACATTCATTTAATTTATGTACCCTCACTGAACTGAAAGTTTTATAATGAGAACTCACTGTTTTCATTGGCATCTTTAAAAAATAGTGATCCTCATTTTGATTTACTTGAAAACCAACAGCCCGTTTTGGAGTACTGCCTGCTGTGAACTGTGGCAAGCTAAGGAGGAAGCTAAAGAAAATATCTGTGATTTGAAAAGGGCACTTATAAACTCATTATGATTTGCAAAACAAAGCTAAATGAATGCAGGTGCACAGAGAATAAATACCCAGTGTTGCATGACTTCACTACAATGGAAACGTAAGGTGGACAGATGTGGAAGTTACTAGGGAGAAGAAATTGTTGGAATCGTCAGAAGCTGCTGAATCTCAAACCAGATTGTAGGAGGGAAGGTACTAATAAATGGTAAAGGATTTCTTTAATTTTAAGTAGGGAGGCATTGAACTATAGGCAGAATTTGTAAGGAGATTTGTCTAACTGACAACTACACAAGGCAGATCTGTATGAGAAGTAGGAGGAGTAGAAGACACAGACACACACACAAAAAATATCAAATAAGCAACCCACAATTCAGTGTTTTGAGGCAAGTGAAATAGTGAGGGGACAAATGCTAGCCAGTTCATAGGGGAAGGTAGGACGTTGATGAGAGCTTAAGTCCTCACCAAGATGTTCATTTACAGGTGCAGACAGAGTGGCAGGCACAGGCAGAGGGAGAAGCAGGCTCCCTGTTGAGCAAGGAGCCCAATGTGGGACTCGATCCCAGGATGCTGGGATCATGACCTGAGCTGAAGGCAGCTGCTTAACCAACTGTGCCACCCAGGCATCCCACAGTGATGTCATTTTGAGGAGGATTTGAAAACGAGGGTCAAAGTGTGTACTGAAATAGAAGAAATGGAAGGCCAGTGAAGACACACTTAGTCTCCTTCATTATTTTCCTCAGTGTATATACACAATCACCACCGAGTCCCACATCATTTTTACTATTTTATTTAAATAAATCAGTATAATTTTAACCAACATTCCTTATGTTTGTTTGTAATTCAAAGCCATGTGGGATAGTTGCAACCAAATCAAATATTGGCATAGGAAACTTACAACTGTTGGAGTACACATCTAATCCTCTTTAGTGATTATTTCTTTTTAACAGTGCTTAATTTAAAAGAAGGTAAAATAAAAACTTACACTTACTTTCTATAAAAATATTTACGTTCATGTGTACTACTGACTGATCATTAACTGAAACTGAAAGCCACAGCCAACGGTAAAGCAACACATTAAAAAAAGATAAAGGGACGCCTGGGGGGCTCAGTTAGTTAAACAACTGACTCCTGATTTCTGCTCAGGTCACAGTCTCAGGGTTGTGAGATCAAGCCCCACGTTGGGCCTTGTTCTAGTCATGGAGACTCGTTAAGATTCTCTCTCTCTCTCCCCCTCCCACCCTGCCTCCCCCACACTCCCTCTCTGTCTCTCGCTCAAAAACAAACAAACAAACAAATAAATACATAAAAAATACAATTTCCAAAATGTGAAATACCTTAAGTGCTGGGGGGGAAAAAATAAAGAAAGAAAGAAAACCAAAACAAACAAACAAACAAAAAAACTATAAAAAATAATCCGGGCTTGGTTAGAACAAAACACAGTTTGATTTTTCATGGTGCCATTTTTGTCTTTCTATTTTTCTGCTTTCTCCACTCCATATTGCATGTGTACCTCCATCTCTCCATTGAATAAAAACATCCCCCTCGAACTTTCCCTAAAATCACTTTCGTATCTTACCCCTTCTTTCTCTGCTCAAAGTGTTTCATAGCATGTTGTTTGGTACAAAAAGTTCTAACAGACTTAAGTTCTAAATGTTCTACAAACCAAGGTAATGAAAAATACTGATATGCATAGAATTTGGTTTTAGGCCAATACATACTACCTTAATCTTCAAAGTAAATCCTTTCTAATTTCTAAACAGAATGTTACTATTGCAATCAAATGTGACCTGATGAGCCTCAATCTCTGTTATGTATGTGTGTGTATATGAGTGTGTGTGTGTGTATTTGTGTATATATATGTGTGTATATCATTATAAGTGTGCATGTATTATATATATATATATATATATATATATAACAATCAAGTTAGAACTGGATATATGTATATGTATATATGTATATATACATGTATATTAGTAATATTTGAGCTTTACATGGCTAATCTCCTTTGGTTATCACAGTTTATAGTCACTATTCTTGTCCCTATTCTGCAGATGAGGAAGTAGAGGCATTGAGTAGAAAATGCATGGTCTGAATCCCCATTAGAACGCATTGTCAGTCTCAGCTAATCTAAGCTACAGCTCTTATCTGTGTATGACTAACGGTTAAAGTTTTGGTTACAATTTTTATACAGTGATAATGCTTACATATGTTAGCATATTTAAGCAATTATAAACCTAATATTTAAGTATCCTTTTTCCCTTTTTAATGAGGCATTTCAAGCAATCAGTCTTGATTTAAAATGCTTAAAATCTTGAGTTAGTTCAAAGCCACTTAATATTTTATAGAGCAATAAAATGTTTTATATTTCTCAAGTTTTACCACATTTAAACAATGAAGAAGAATGTTTTATTCATAATAGCATTCTCTTCCTTGGACAGTGAAGTATAATTCAGCACGATTTAGTCTGGGACCAGACAACCTGGTTCACCGAGAGAGTTCATTTGGTCAGATCTAAGAAGTGCTGTCTTAGGGGACCCGATTGATACCAGTGGTTCAGTTCGTTCTTTCTTTCTTTCTTTCTTTCTTTCTTTCTTTCTTTCTTTCTTCCTTTCTTTCTTTCTTTCTTTCTTTCTTTCTTTCTTTCTTTCTTTTTTTCTTTCTTTCTTTCTTTCTTTCTTTTTTTCTTTCTTTCTTTCTTTATTTGAGAGCCCAAAAATGCAGCAAGGTGGGGCATAGGGAGAGGGGTAGACAGAATTTCAAGCCATCTCCCTGCTGAGCAAGGAGCTGATCTTGGGGCTTGACCCCCTGACTCTGAGATCATGATCTGAGATGAAATCAAGAGTGAGATGCTCAACTCAACTGACCGAGCCACTCAGGCGTCCCCGCTTTGTGGTCCGGTTCTTAACTAATTGTGAGACCCAAGGCAAGGCGTTTTACTTTTATGAATCTGTGTTTCCCTCTGTACACGTATGCGCTTCTTATTATCTTCTAGCACTGGTAGTCCATTAGGTTGGAATTTTTCCTGCCGTGCAAGTATCACAAATTGCAGTAGTACAATAGACATAATTTAATCTTAGATCAACGCTTTAGAATCTCGAGTTTCTTTAGGATTACTGTTACTAAAATGATTTTATCATTGTGTAGTGGATGTTTAAAGTTGTAATTAATAATGAATTCCTATTAAGAAAAAGGAACCAGAATTCATAGTATGTGTGATGAAATCCTGGGTCTGTGGTAAATGTTGAGCTGCTTTTGTTTACTTGTTTTAGGAATGGCTATTTGTCTTTGAGTTTTCTTGTAGCAAATAACATTCTTTTTTTTTTTTTAAAGGTTTTATTTATTTATTTGATAGAGAGAGGTCACAAGTGGGGAGACAGAGGCGGGACACAGGCTCCCTGCTGAGCAGAGAGCTCGATGCGGGCCTCGATCCCAGGACCCTGAGATCATGACCTGAGCCGAAGGCAGAGGCCCAAACCACTGAGCCACCCAGGCGCCCTAACATTCATTTTTTAAAAATTCACTATTTCTTCATTTAATTAGGTAGGAGTTAATTTTTTCATTGTCATTTTCACAGTCTTATGTGAGTGGCACATAGTAGTCAATAAATATTTATTGAAAAACTGAAGGAATTTATGCAACAGATGTATATAAAGCCAAAATTATCAGCTTACCTCAGTCAGTGCCACATACTGGGAAAATACAAAAATGAGTCAGTTGATTTTGGGCTTTGAGGATCTCACTATTTAATAGAAATAAAAATGTATGATATAATTGCAGCATAATGTGATAAATACTATATAATAAACATTTAATTAATACTATCTAGAGAAATCCTGGAATATTTGAGAGAAGACCTCTATTTTAATTATTATTATTATTATTTTTTGCAAATTAAGTAGAGGTTTAAGAAGCAGAAAATAAGGAAACGGCCGTTGTAAGACTAAAGAAAGCAAATGCACACTGGGACAAGGCATACTGAGTTAACAGAGAAAACGGTACAGCAGAGGATGTCGAGTAGAGGGCTGGGAAATGGGACTGGATGGAAAGCTTGAAGGCCCAGTTGTGAGGGTGTTTGCAGCCATAAGAAGAATTTCTATTTTTTTTTAATAGAAATAACTTGTTTAGTTAAACAATCAGCTGGGAGTTAAACAAGGTAACTTGGAATCAATTAAAAAAAAAGTATGTAAACAATGAATCTTGGAACACTCCATCAAAAACTAATGATGTATGGTGACTAACAACACAATAAAAATTAAAAAAAATAAAAGTATGGATGGGTGTTAAAAAAATAAAGATTTTATTTATTTATTTGACAGACAGAGAGACAGTGAGAGAGGGAACATAAGCAGGGTGGATGGGAGAGGGAGAAGCAGGCTTCACGCTGAGCAGGGAGCCTGATGCGGGGCTCCATCCCAGGACCCTGGGATCATGACCTGAGGCAAAGGCAGACACTTCATAACTGAGCTACCCAGGTGCCCCCCAATTTTTTTTCAATAACAATTTTTAAGCTAGGCAATGACAGGATCACACTTGGTGTTTCAAAGATAAATCCAGTGGAATTATTACATGGTCCAGCAAGACAGAGAAGCTGGATAAAGGAGACCAGTTTGTAGACAGTTGCATTGAGAGATGGGAGCTAGAGTTTATAGCAAAGAATTTCAAATGTTTTAGTCTTCATATGTCTATTTGGTAGCAACAATTGCAAGTACACTACAGTTTTTGTGAATTTATTTATTATGTACTACTATATACCAATGCTAAAGTGTATATGTACATTTTATTTTATTTTTTTTAAGATCCTATTTATTTATTTACTAGAGAATGAGAGAGCACAAGCAGGGGGAATGGCAGGCAGAGGGAGAAGCAGGCTCCCTGATGAGCTCCCCAGGGAGCCTGATACAGGACTGGGTCCCAGGACCCCAAGATCATGAGTGGAAGGCAGACAATTAAGGGACTGAGCCATGCAGGCACCCCTGTATGTACATTTTAAAATATTGTGTGAAATTTTATTAAAAAGTATAAGGATTACATTTAAAAATACCCATCAGTAGAATTTATCTTAATATCCCATGCCAGGGGGCTGTTAATGCTGCCACAGAATGTCACTTACCCACTTTGGATACTATTGGTTTAGAATGGCGGTTCTCAGCATGGGCTCCATCTTGGGAATACCAGGCTGCGTCCTAGAACAATTATTAGGAATCTCTGAGTGTAGGACCCAGACATCTGAATTTTCCCATTTCCCCAGGGGTTTCCAGCGTTCAGCCAAGGATAAGAACCACTTAAAGAGAGTAGAAGAATGATTCCAATTTTGAGCACAGAGAAAACAGGGGAGAAGAATGGTGTCTTATGCTGGAATCAAGTGGGAAACTATTTCAAACTACAACCATCCCTTCACCTTTCTAGAGATCTGGTATTTCTGCCTCGGGTTATGTTGTATGCTTTGAGTCCCCCTAGACTGAATTAAACTCTAAAAGTTAATCTAGACAAACAAATTGACTAGGACCGTATTTAACATAGGAATTTGAGGTTGGCAGTAGAATGATTGGTTTGGGAGAAAATTTGTGACATGGTTGACTTTTTGAATATAGAGCCAGAATTCCAGGTAGGCTCTAGAATTTCTCATATTACTCATATACTGAGATAGGAAACACACAAGGAATAAAAATAGTTATTGTTATTTACTTTTTTAGAGGGTAATAGTGTTGGTGAAGCCCATGCATGTGTCAGATTCAGTCCTGTAAGGCATGGAAGTGGTTATATATGAAGAAGTAGAGACCATTGATTTAGGACTTGGACAGAAATCTGGGCTTCCCACATAAAGACAATGGAAGACATCGTGTGACCATATAATATCATTTAGCCAGGAAGAGTATTTAACACAAAGAGAAGGGGGAAAAGGATTGGAAACTTTAAAAAACTACCAACCAAAGGGACAGCATGTGGAGAAAAATCAGGAAAGAAAACCATCAAAGAGGACCTGAGGATGTGGAAGGAAAAACAGAAGTGAATGGGGTAAGCACCCAGAGTGAGAAGAATCCAAGAAGACCCAGCGGTCATCATAAAGAAATTCTCCAGAACAGTCAAGTAGGATAGAACCTGAAGAAAAAAAAAATAATAAAGGTTTTCTCTTCAGACAATTAGGAGATTTGAAAATGAGACTTGAGAAGAATTTTGGTGAGAAGACAATGGAAGAAACTGAAGTGCAGTGTGTCTCAACCTGAAACACTTTGAGCAGAGAAAGAAGGGGTAAGATACGAAAGTGATTTTAGGGAAAGTTCGAGGGGGATGTTTTTATTCAATGGAGAGATGGAGGTACACATGCAATATGGAGTGGAGAAAGCAGAAAAATAGAAAGACAAAAATGACACCATGAAAAATCAAACTGTGTTTTGTTCTAACCAAGCCCGGATTATTTTTTATAGTTTTTTTGTTTGTTTGTTTGTTTTGGTTTTCTTTCTTTCTTTATTTTTTCCCCCCCAGCACTTAAGGTATTTCACATTTTGGAAATTGTATTTTTTATGTATTTATTTGTTTGTTTGTTTGTTTTTGAGCGAGAGACAGAGAGGGAGTGTGGGGGAGGCAGGGTGGGAGGGGGAGAGAGAGAGAGAATCTTAACGAGTCTCCATGACTAGAACAAGGCCCAACGTGGGGCTTGATCTCACAACCCTGAGACTGTGACCTGAGCAGAAATCAGGAGTCAGTTGTTTAACTAACTGAGCCCCCCAGGCGTCCCTTTATCTTTTTTTAATGTGTTGCTTTACCGTTGGCTGTGGCTTTCAGTTTCAGTTAATGATCAGTCAGTAGTACACATGAACGTAAATATTTTTATAGAAAGTAAGTGTAAGTTTTTATTTTACCTTCTTTTAAATTAAGCACTGTTAAAAAGAAATAATCACTAAAGAGGATTAGATGTGTACTCCAACAGTTGTAAGTTTCCTATGCCAATATTTGATTTGGTTGCAACTATCCCACATGGCTTTGAATTACAAACAAACATAAGGAATGTTGGTTAAAATTATACTGATTTATTTAAATAAAATAGTAAAAATGATGTGGGACTCGGTGGTGATTGTGTATATACACTGAGGAAAATAATGAAGGAGACTAAGTGTGTCTTCACTGGCCTTCCATTTCTTCTATTTCAGTACACACTTTGACCCTCGTTTTCAAATCCTCCTCAAAATGACATCACTGTGGGATGCCTGGGTGGCACAGTTGGTTAAGCAGCTGCCTTCAGCTCAGGTCATGATCCCAGCATCCTGGGATGGAGTCCCACATTGGGCTCCTTGCTCGACAGGGAGCCTGCTTCTCCCTCTGCCCATGCCTGCCACTCTGTCTGCCTGTGTTCACTCTCTCTCTCTGACAAATAAATAAATAAAATCTTTTTTTAAAAAAAAATGACATCACTGTACACTTTCTCTTGAAAACCCCCTTTCCTTCATTGGGAGTTAATGTTAGGCAGTAGAATCAGTTAGGATAGCTTATTTATATTAAGATGTTATTGATACTGTATTAATTAGTAGCCAGAAGTGACTACACAGTTTGTCTATATCTTAATCATGTTAGCATATGTCAGAAATTTGATAGTCAACTTTGTATAATCGGTAAACGGTTTCTACTAACTACCTAAGGGTAGTCAGCATCTTAGGGTCCAGTTCAATCTAACCAAACTCCCAAAGGAATTAACAAGAATAGTAATTATCCTAGAATTAGCTTCCACTCACATGCAACTAGGTGAATATTAGCTATAATAGCTAATATCTCTAGCTATGATTTGGTGTACTGGGCATAATTTTAAGTGTATCGCATGTAGTAACTTATTTAATCCTCAAAACAGTCAATCCTTATTTTTTTTTTTTTTAAAGATTTTATTTATTTACTTGAGAGAGAGCACAAGCAAGGGGAGAGGGAGAAGCAGGCTCCTAGCCGAGCTGGGAACCTCATGTGGGACTCGATCCCAGGACCCTGGGATCATGACCTAAGCCGAGGGCAGATGCTTAACGCACTGAGCCACCCGGTCACCCCTATTCTTCTTTTACAATGAGGAAGTGCGAGCCAAAAACAGTTAAGCTACTTGTCCCAAGTCATACACTAAGTAAGTGGCAGAGCCAAATTTCTCACCCATGCAGTGTGACTCCACAGTCTCTGCTCTTAAACACACCGTACTATCCAGACTTATTCATTCTAGTTTAATATAAATAAATTTTCAGAGAAAACTAGCCTATGTCAGCGAATGAGTGTATTTTCTAGTAACAACCCAAGGTTTACTTATTGTTTGTAGAGTACTATTAAAGGCCACCAAGGGCTTATTCCTCATTGACACTCTATTAAAAGATTTCTTCACATGGTGGTACCTAATGGGGAATAAGAATTTCATTTATTCAATCATTCATTGAATGATGCTTTTTCAGTGACTACTCTGTCCTCGGTTCTATGTGCTATGAAAAACAGCTTTCTTGGGACCCATAGATGGGTGGGGAAAAGAAAGAAGTAAAACATAAACAGATAGAACACACTGTACTATAGCATGAAGTCATATACCGTATAACCACAGAATAAGATTCCGATCCCACAAGTGTGCTTTAATTCAGAAGGGCCGAATTGGACATAAGTGGAGAGCTTATGGAAAGAAGCTTTGCTGTGCTCTGGACTTGGCTCGTCCCTCAGTTCTGTGCGGGGAGATGCTAAGCTCACCACCATGGTGAAGCTGTTGGAGCATTTGGTCCATAGACCTGAGCAGACAGTGGCTGAAGCAATAGTTAGACAGTTAAGGAAGAAATAGAACAAAACACTTTGCAGTGTAAGGCCAAAAGTGGTTCCCAAAAAACAATTCTGCAGTAACAACAAAGCAAAATTGGGGCCAGAAGACCAAGGTCTAGGGAAGTAGTGTCAAGGAACACCAAAGTAAACAAGGCAGGCTTGCTAGAGAGCCAAGTTCCGAGTGTTTTAAAGCAAGGGGAGCTTGTATTTTGCTCTCAGAAAGTTGAAGAACAGTTGTTGCACATACATAAAGGCAGGTGTCATCGTTCCTTTGACTCTGACTTTGGCCCTTTGTGCAGAAAAGTGGCCACATTGTTGGACACTGAGTGAAGAGCGAGTTCAAAGAAAATAACCTAGTCTGGAAAGGCATGATTTAATACTCCCACCTGTGTCATTTTAATTATTTTACTTGTATTTTCAGAACTACAAAGAGGTGTCTTTAATAGAAAATTTTGAATAGAGCAAAATATGTAGAAATCAGTGTGGAAGAAAACCCCATTGTCCCCCTATTTTGTTTGGTCATGCGAAAATGAACATCTGTACCTTCATACATGCTGCAATTTTCCACCCTAGCAATTACTCACATGAGCTAGAGGGATATAATTGTCTAAGATTTGTGTTCATTTGGGTAATTTAGTGGAAAAACTCCTATTAGGGTAAGCTGGCCAAAAGATAGAGTTTTATTGGATGGTTTACCATTTAATCAGCTTTGTTTTATGATCGCTACAAATTGGTATCTTGCACGAAGGGATATGGACACGTGATGCATTTTGTGGAAGTGTATGACACATAAGATTCAGAAATGTCAAATACTAAATGCAGGAAAATCAGAAAACATCCACTCTTCAATTAATTAAAATTATACATAGAGTTTAAATGTCATGATTTGCTTTAAAGGGCATTTTCAAATTACCAATAAATTTAACCTAAGTATGTATTTGGTAGAATTTTATTAAATGATAAATACTGAGTACATTTCCAAGTCATTCTTACTTAGCGAGGTGATTAGAAGATCATTTCTGAGTATTTTTACCTCTGCAGAGTAAATAGAGACACTTGGAAACTGTTGGTTTTAATTGTTGTTTATTAAACTTTCGTGGAACAAGGGGCAATATTGAACTACATAATCCTTTTCTTCTTTGTTTTATAAAGTTAATATATCAGGATATTGAAGTTAAAGTGATCTTCCTCTGAGACTTTCCAATGAAGAGATTATAAATTTTCTATTAAAGAATGTTTCGGCAAGTACCTTGGTTACGGTAAAGAATGAAACATTTAAAGGAGTTTCCTATTTAAGTGTAGCTTAAAGGATTATGATGACCCTTGCAAATGTTAAAAATGGTGGGACTACTTAGGTTGTGCAATTAGTTTTGGTGATTGCATTTCTCATGACCACACATAGGTAGTTTCAGAGCTGATCTAAATGACCGTCAGTAGGTAAATGGCAAGGACTTGATTCTGGAAACTGAAACACCCATGTGGGCCCTGTCTGCCACATACTAGCTACAGTTTCTTGGGCAAAATTCTTAACCTAGAAAATGAGCAATGAAAATGACCACATCTCCCAGGATGGTTTTACAGATTAAATGGTATTATTTTGTTCATTCAAAAAAATAATCTACTTCAGTTCTTACTGTGAAAGAAACAGTGCCAGACCCCAGCTATTCAGAGATAAACAGACGTTGGAACTTACCTTCTAGGTTCCCTCGCTGGAACCCTATCCACGGAACTGACAAAAGACCAATTAACAGGAGAAAAGCAAACAGATTTATTTAATATAAGTTTTATGTGACATAGGAGCCGTCGTAAGGAAATAAAGCCCTGAAGAAGTGGGTGAACCTGAGTGGGTTTTTTTTTTAACATTTTATTTATTTATTTGACAGAGATCACAAGTAGGCAAAGAGGCAGGCAGAGAGAGAGGGGGAAGCAGGCTCCCTGCTGAGCGGAGAGCCCTATGTGGGGCTTGATCCCAGGACCCCGGAATCATGACCTGAGCCAAAGGCAGAGGCTTAACCCCCTGAGCCACCCAGGCACCCCTAAACCTGAGTGTTCTTATGAGAGGTTTGATAAAGAGTGGAACGTTATGGAAAAATGTTCTAGGACGAAAGTGTATGAGCTAAGGATAGTGATGATGGGCCAGAACTCTGTTCAGGTTCCTTTTGATGGCCCTCCTTCTTCAGAGATAAGGACACTCCTTTCCTCTGGGTGTAGGAGAGCATTTCCCCCATGAGAATCTTAAGACCCGCTTCCAGGGAAGATCAGAGAGAGAGAGTCCTCCCTCTACCTGTGGTTTCTCAACTTCCTTCAGCTGAAAATATGCTATGTGCTGTATTTTGGAGTAGTGCGTTCTGAACCCCATCATGTGTAATAAAGATACTTAGCAACTGACATTTTTGTGTATCTACTGTATGCCGGGTACAGTTTGTTAAGGGTGAGTACAGGGAGGAAGCCCTAACTAACGAAAAAGGATGAGTTTGGTGGTGGGGTGGGGGGCGGTTAGCTAGTACGCTGTACTGAGTATAGTATAAACCCACCCATCATGAAATTGTTTTTCTTTCCTGTCCAAATCGGTAAGTCATAAAGTCACAGAATATTAATGCTACAAAATATTTTCTTTTTACCATTTATTTTGGAAACATATGTTTCTTTAAAGAGATGAAACATTTATCAAAATCTGAGTAGATTTATGATATGGATTTTTCATTATTTTTACTAACAGTTTAATTTCAACATTTTAAGAAACAAGTAGGAGTAGAATGAATAAACATCTGTGTATGTTTATCTTATGCTGTAAGAAAGTTCAATTAAATTTATCTTCCAAGCTTTTATTTTTTTTCCCTAAAGAAAGACCTCATAAAAACTGCATTTTTGGATAGCAGTCTCTCCTGTGATAATATGCTGATTTAGTGAGTAAAATCACTAATTTAAAAATTAAACTGTTACGGTTTGTATCTCTTATTTTTCTCATCAATAAAATAGAGATCATAATAGTAGTAAACTCATATGGCTTGGCTAGGAATTAATGAATTAATGTATAATAAATCCTTAGCCCGGTTTCTACCATAGCATAAAATTCCCAATAAATGTGTTATTATTTTAAAACATGTGCACACAGCTTACACCTAAAAACAAATGGGTACGTGTTAAGTATTAATTGTATTTGATTATTATTGTATGGTGCAATGATGATGTACTTTGGAAATATCTAATATGAAGCATAATTCTTCTCCCAGGGTTTTAACAGTGTAGTGGATAAAAGTCTGGGATTAAACATCCAGCTGACCTAGGATGGAATCTTGGTTTCCCCATGTACTAAGCAAAACATCAGTTTCTCCATTTGGAAAATAGTGAAAACTTGTCATCAAGCTTTGTGAGGATTAAATGAGATTCAGTTCTTAACACCCTTCCACAGACTAAATACCAGACTTTTAGCTATTTGTAGTAGAGGGATGAGAAATGATCACATGTGTAATTATGTAATATATGAAATAAGATGATACTTAGTATAATGTGTGTTTTTGCCTTTTATAAAAACAACCTAAGTTCACTATATAACAAATCAGGCACTTAGAAACATACAAAGAAGATTAAAATCATTTGTAATCTCACTTCTCAGGAGTGACTACTTCTAGCAGTTTTCTTTTCTTTATGCCTCTGCTTTCTACAGATACACATAGCTTTGTTAGTTACATGTTCTTACAAAATTAGAAACATATTTTACACCAACCTTTCCTGAAGTGTATTACTAGGGATTATATTTTAGAAAGAGGTCAATGATGTTCCTCAAATAATTTATAAAAATTAACAAAGTAAAGTTAGCATGGTCAAATGTATTTAGAAAAACTTGGGCAACAATATTATATTAGGTGGGTTTTTGTTTTTGTTTTTGTCTTTACTATGAGACTTCTAAATACTTTTAATATGCTAGTGAATATTGTAGTTCTCCAAATGGTAGCCATAACAAATACAGTTTTCCAAACATAAATGTCTTACTTTTTTTTTTTTTTTTTTTTTTTAAACAAATACATATAAAGGTCACTAGGATCTAGTGATTTTTGGAACTTAATTTTGGGAACTGTCATACTTATTTTTACGTGTTTTTTTTTTCCAATTAACATTTCATCTTGAGTATTTACTTTATTATAAAAAGAAATTTATGTTTAAGGCCTGTGTAATGTTCATTTTAATAACAAAGCAAAACATTCATTTTAGAATTAGTAATGTGGCTATTAAAAGTTTAAATTCTGGGGCACCTGGGTGGCTCAGTGGGTTGGAGCCTCTGCCTTTGGCTCAGGTCATGATCCCAGGGTCCTGGGATCCAGCCCCACATCGGGCTCTCCGCTCAATAGGGATCCTGCTTCTGTCTCTTTTTCTGCCTGCCTCTCTGCCTGCTGGTGATCTCTGTCTGTCAAATAAATAAATAAAAATCTTAAAAAATAATAATAATAAAATAAAAAGTTTAAAATTCAAGAAGACCAAACCTAGAATAGCCTAACAAAGCTTTAGGTAGGTATATATGAACAGGGGTGAGGGAATGCTGAAGAAACTCTATCAAAAGATGTCAAGGGTGGGGCATCTCACTGGCTCAGTGGTAGAGCATGTGACTCTTGATCTCAGAGTTGTGAGTTTGAGTCCCACATTGGGTATGGAGATTAATTGGGTATGGAGATTGGGTATGGAGATTAATTAAAAAATCAAAAATCTTTTAGAAAAGAAAAAAATGGCAAGGCAAGCCATTTTTATATTATTATTTCAAATAATTTCATGGCTGCCTGTCACTCTGAAGCAAAGACTGATCTTTCCTATATAAGTGATAGACTGACTGCTACTTGCCTTTTTCCTTTGTTCAAGATCATTTTGAAGGGATAATTTTTAAACAATTATCTCAACTCGGAAGTTGCTAGGAGGAGGTTAAGAAAATTGATTCAGGCAGGAATTTTAATCAAAGAGGTATTTGTTGGAAATATGGTTAAAAGTGCAGTTGGCCAAGTCATACAAATAGTAACTTTTTTTCCCTTTGAGCTCTAGCCCAAGGCTTTAGAAATGAGTTATGAATGTAAATAAATACAAATCAATAGGAGTTCTGTTTTTATTATTTCACTGGGAATTTCTGTACAATTTGAGAGCAACTTGCTGCAAGTTCAGCAGATGATTAAGTTTAACCTTGATCCTGAGCCAGCAAGATTGGCTTGCTTTCTATCAGCGAGGGATGTAAATTTACTCGGACACATTTTAATTGGCATTTATGCAACATGTACACACAGATGCTGAATTCATTGAGAAATCCTGAGTGCCATCTGTTTAACTAGCTTTGCCCTCTATTAAAATACATGATAAAATGAGACTGTATCTCCTTGGCTTGCTCATGTATTTATCTTACACTATAGAACATTTCCAATAAGAACCTTAGCAGTGTGATACTGTGCTAGATATTAATGCTTACTAGAACAATCTAAAAATATACTGTATTTTCTCTTTCCCTTTATGAGGACTATTTAAGACATTTTCCTCTTGTGCTTTCCCTTCGTAAAATGTTTATCTTCAGGAAGTGGCTTTTTTTAAGTTATTTTTTTTAAGTTTAGGGTAACTTTGTTAATAAAACAACTGAGATTGCTATTATGTCTAATGATAAGTACTTTCATATCAAATGTTACTTATTTTCATAACAAATTTAATACTTCTGAATTTAAAAATGATTTTTTAAATTACTGCTTTAACACCACTCCCCCATGAAGTTTGATTTACAAATGAACTAACATTTTAAGATTTGTCCTCTCCTTCGCATTTAACCAAAATTTTAGACTGGACCCCCTTCCAAATGAGAGTCATTTGCCTTCCCTGCAAGACTTGGCAACAACCATATCCTATCATGATTTACATATGCAGACCTTGAAGAAAGGTCTGCAATTATCATGAAAAATAAGGGGGAAGTGCTCTTTTTTCACCGTTCAATATCTGAATTAAAAAAAATAAGTAATAACCATAAAACCATAGGTCCAAAATTCATATTTAAAAAAAAATCTGAAACATACATTGATTCATTGCTGCCCTGCTTATTTTCCAATCAAATTGTAACTTTGTAATATATTAAGTCGCTTCCTTTAAAAAAAAATCACCCCAACCATCAAATTCTTTTTTGTACATTTTCCTATTAAACTAAAGTTAGTATTCAGTCATAAGAGAGCTGTCACTTTTTATAGTTGTCATGATGACAGGATGAACCATTTATTGTATAAGTAGAGGGCTTGTGTCTCTGTGACAGGTAGAGATTATGATGACATTGTCTTCAACTTAAATTCATGAGCCCAAGAATGAAATTCCTAAGCTTGAAAGGTTTTTAAAACTGAAAGTAAACTAACAGGTATAGTATCAAATTTAAGTGGCTGTTACAGGCATGGATTTAGTTAATTTCCTCATGTGGTTAATGCTTAATACAGTGATATTACCTAATATATTAATATAATTATCTTCTAAGTGTTGGGTTTCTGGGGCTGACCTACAGGGAAAACTGTGAAATAAGCAAACTTTCCCCAGGGAACCACCTTGAGCAAATCTTGTACTTGCCAAGGGCTTTCCTGAAAGCCCTAGTTGGAGCTGCTTAGAAATACTCTCAATTCCATATCAAATTAAAAAAATAATAATGATCATTAATTGAAAGCTTTTTGTTATCTCTGGATCGTGTTCTAGTTCTTAGTGGATAACAATAATGTAATTGGAAATCAATGGACTTTCTTAATGTTTGGGTTATTATAGCATTAAACAAATTACTTAACTTCGATGAACTCCGTTTTCCCATATATAAAATAAAGGAGACTTGAACTGAAAAGATCTCTTAAGTTCTAGGGGCACCTGGGTGACTCAGTCAGTTCAGTGGCTGACTCTTAATTTTGGCTCGGGTCATGATCTGAGGGTCATGAGATCGAGCCCCCATGTGCTTTGCTTAAGAGTCTGTCCCTCTCTCTCTGCCCCTCCCCATACTCTCACACCCAACTTGTACTCATTTGTTTAAAAAAAAAATTCCTTTTAACTAAAAATGTTATTATTCTAAATAATAAACATATAAAATAAGATCATAGACTACAGATTGAGCTGCTTATCTTTTATCTTTTTTATGCCTCCAAAGTATAAAACTTAAGAACATATGACTAAATGCTTCTCTGCTGAATTAAACTGGAAATCTATTAAAATTTTTCCTTCACTTTTAAGATAACGCACAGTTATCTTTTGACAATCCATTCCCACTGGTGACGATATGAATGGACCTTGAATACATTATGCTAAGGGAGACAAGTCAAAAGACGAAGAAAGTACTGTATGATATCATCTATGTGGAACTGAAAGAAGTCATCCTCCTAAAAAATAGAGTAAGATGATGGTTATCACAGGTGGGGTGTGTTGGGGATGAAAGTGATCGTGTCTAAGGTTATAAACCAAAATGAGTGGTAAATAAACCATGGTGATCTAATGTACAGTATAACGGAGACAACAATATTAGAATTATGTAATATGATAAATTTTGCTACAATGAGAATCATATACAATACAGAACAATATAGAAATATATCAAAGCAACGTACAGTACACCTTAAATTTACACAATGTTAATGTCAAATATATTCAATTAAAAACACAAAGAATTTTAAAAAAAAATTCCAAAGAGGAAAAAAAAAGAAAAATCACATCCCAGTCAACTTCTAGTTGCAGTTCTTGACTAAAATTAGATGTTTTAACATGTAATAATCTCTTATACCCATGTACTATAAAACTGACGGGTGCCTGCATGGCTCTGTTCATAGAGTATGTGACTCTTGATCTCAGGGTTGTGAATTCGAGGCGCACATTGGGGATAGAGATGACTTAAAAGAAAAAAAAATTAATTTTTTATTTCACATTCTAACTTTAATTCATTAAACTGCTCATGCCATCTCTGTGGGTTTTAAATTCCTTTATGTACAGAGTTCCAGCCTTTGAGGTCTAAGGAAGGAGCAGAGAATGAGGTTGCCAAGGAGAAATGTAGGAGCTGATGGGGGCATGGGAGGGAAGGTAGGTAGTCCTGGGGGACTAAAGTCTTGCAGGTGGTTTCAGCATTGGAAGAATCATAGAGATTTATCTTTTAAGGGCTCCTACCTAGTAGGAGCTGAAGTGTTTATTTATTGAAATAAAATAAATATGAATAAATAAAAAGGCTGGAAATCAGTGATGTGGGCTTAGCGGATGAAGAGAAAAGTGTGATTCTGTAACATCTCTGTAGGCATGTACCATCATAGCTTGCAGGACAAAAATATGCAAATACAGTTAGCTATAAGTTAACAGTTCCTTCAGGACGCCTGTCTGGCTCAGTGGGTAGAGTGTGCACCCCTTGATTTTGTATACTGGGAGTTCAACCCCCATGTTGGGCATAGAGATTATGTAAAAAAAAAAAAAGTCACAGTTATTTCAAAATATGTTTACATTTTGATCATAATCTGGAAGATTAAGGTATGGATTTTTTTGATGATAAAGAGGATAAAGTATCACATATTTCAGATTACTTGTATTAGAGGCAGGGTCCGTGGATTAAAATATTAAGAACAGCTCAGAGTTAGGAGGCCTTATGTTACTTGCTATAAATGTTTCCAGTGGTTCACTTTCTAGCCATTAGGGTTCCAAAAGAAACCTACTAGAAATGCATTTAATTTGGTTTCTTCTGTCTTTATTTTTAGTTGTTATTTTGCTAGCAACCCTGAATTTATATAACCATGTAATGCTATCTAGGCTATTTTAATTGCCAGTCTCGACTTACTGCCAGCTTTTATCCTTGTTAGGAATGTGGTAATATGTTTCTTTCAAGTATTACGTAGATCAATTAATTATGATTGTAGGAGCCGTCAATTATTTATACTGCTTGGGAGTAAAAGCATGTCTCTTACGCCACTTATCATGTAGTATGGTGCTTAGTTCATATTCTCTTCCATATTTAATTACTTTTTCAACATGTCTATGATCCCCTCAACTCCTAGAACATTGCATAATTACTGGTTGTGGTTTTTTCTTCACTGGTCATGAAGCTATAAATGCCTTTCCTTTGATTCTTTTGTTTCTAAGCAAAACGAAGGAGCATTATTTTTGTTACTTAAATGTTTCAGCACCATAAATAGTTTGATTAGTAAAGACAGTAAAGTTGGTAATCCTTAAAAAGTTGTATTTTCTTTTTTTCTTTTTTTTAAATGTATTTTCAATCAGAAAAAAATTAAACATAGTTGATTTTTCCTCATATGAAAACCTTTTATATTTTGGAAAGCTAAAGAGGAAATTGATATGAATAACACAAACAAAAATTTTTCTCTAGTTCTGACCTTGAGAAGACAAAAGAAAAATTTAACTTGAGAAATGTGTGATTAAGAAATGCTGCTACATCATTTGTTTAATGACATGATTACACTAAGTGATATGCATCTCAGATTATTGCATGTTCACATAAAATTCTTTTTTGAAACAGTGAACTTAAAATGGTTAAACAAACAAAAACAAAATAGCAAGTAGAAATACAATCCAGAGTAAGAGAAACAGTGTGTTTTTAATTTCATTATTTCTTGTCTTTTTGCCTTTTAGTATTTAGGTCAAAGGGGCATTTGATTTTTTGTCATGCCTTTTTTTTTTTTTTGAAACTAATAAATAATCCTTTATATGACTTTTTTCTTTTTCTCGCTCTCTCTCTCTCTCTCTCTTTTTTTTTTTTTTGCTCATTAAGACCATGAGATTGCTCCATAATGCCTGTTAAGTTCAGGACTTCATCTCTGCTAAATCATAGGTCATTTTCAATTAAAAATAATCACGCACTTAAAGTGGGCTCACTATTTACTTTCCCAATGATATCTGTAAAAAGAGTCAGAAAGGCATTTTTAACCCTGGAAAAAAAGTATTTTTTGATTTCTTTAACAGGAAAACGTACTCTTGAATTATTATTTATAAATATTCCCATTTTGATAATAAATATAAATTTCAGGGATGAGAGTTTGTTTATGAAATTGAGCTCTTTGAGATTAAATACACATGATTACGAATGGAAACATCAAATTAACTTACCATCAAGCTTACTCTACAAACCTTGAATACAAGGTGAAAAAATCCTTATTTTTTTGTCCACAGGAACTTATATTGATTTTAGAAATCTAACTTTAGTGAGTATTTTAAATTGTAATGTCACTGAGAATGCCTGCCTTTGTCAAAATTAATTCTCATTAGTTGCAAGTTAGGTTATACCTCAGGAATATAAACCAGTTTTTGTATGTCCTTCCAATAGTTGAGAAAGCATACAAATTTAATAGTTGATAGCTGAATTGGTCATTTTTTTGTCTGGTTTATATTACCACTCTTGAAGAAGTGTTGATGTTGACAGGGACCTTGTATATGTGAAGGAGACCAGCAAATACTTAGAGAACAGCTTTATCAGCATATTTAAAATACTGACAAAAGTTTTATGATACTCAGATTTCATTGGCTAGTTATAAACGACTTGGTTTGATAAATATAGTAACAACGATCAGCACTTAGAAAATAAAAAGATTAAAAACCAGTCAAGAAAGCAAAAGTTACAGCTGCTTCTTGTGGAAAAACAAAACCTTGTGCATTTGTTTAATTTATAAGAATTGTTGCTGTTCCTGCTGGGATATGTTCAAGAACAGTAATCCAAGGCTTGTCAGCATTGCAGAGGAACTCAGAGGATCCTTTGTTTTTATTTGAGTTTCTTAAAGTTACTAATAACTTTATAGTTCTTAAAGTTGGTTAAGGATATTTCCAAAAACCAGGCAGCTAACCTGGTCCTGAGAAGCATTTGTTCCTCATTACACGCAGAGGTCTTTCTTCAAATCTCCAGAGGAAGCAGTTGGCCCTCGTTACCCGTAAGACTGAGTGTGTGTTTGATTCCATTTTGACTCTTGCTCACTTAAGATTGTACTTTGATCTCTTCAACCTCAGATCATTTACTGGAGTCCCTAAAGTTAGTAATAACATTTAGCTTGCTTTTCTTTAAATTTTACAATCACAGACATGAAATCCAGAAGCATCGGCTCAAATTGATGATAAATTTCATAAACTTCCAGAATTTTCCTCAGAGACGTTAATTCATGTTGATCTCTGAGGTTCTATACGTGCTGGAAACTTAGGGTTCCACTCCAACTGGAATAACAGACGAGTTGCTGACTTGTTCGGAGCTGGTGACTAGATTAAATGGGGGCGAGGGGTGCTTTAGGGCCCTGCTGCCAACCGGAATACCTGTAGGTTTTAAAAGTGTATGGGGTGTGGGTGGGCATGGTGGTTTTGCATTTTCTAGATTCTCCCTCTCTGGAGCACTCCTAAAGCTAACAATACCAGAAATGTCCTTGCTGTGGAATCCCCCTTTCCCTCCTTGCCTTTCCTATTTGCCCTTCTTGCACTTTGTAAGCAAAGAACAGGCTCTTCGGACATCCAAAATCTTTCTATGGCGCACCTGCAGCGGCGTAGAAAGCTCCAGGCAGCAAACACAGGGCTAGTTCGCAGTGGCTGATTTCAAAGCTGAGGACTCTGATAGATGGATCAGTAAGCAGCGACAGTAAATCTTTCAAGCATAAAAGCTTATTGCATGAAGACAACACGGGGTAAGAACTGGAATGGAGGTGCAAATTCAAAGAGATTTAAAAATGTATAACGTGAAACTTACAACTTAAAAAGTGTACTTATATATTTATGTGTGTTTCGATGGACCCAGACTGGTGGGTATCAACTTCTGTTGGTCTTTATGGTTCATCAGATGTCCTTAAAAGAGGCAAGAACAGTTTTCTTTTGAATTTCATGTTTATGATGAGCCAGAAATTTTAAAGATTTTATTTTTATTGATTTATTTGACAGAGATCACAAGTAGGCAGGGAGGCAGGTAGAGTGACAGAGAGTGGGGGGAAGCAGGCTCCCCGCTGAGCAGAGAGCCCGACACGGGGCTCGATCCCAGGACCCTGGGATCATGACCTGAGCCGAAGGTAGAGGCTTTAACCCACTGAGCCACCCAGGGGCCCCAAGCCAGAAATTTTAAATACTGTAACCACTTAAACTTTCAAATATCAGTTTTTGAAATCTGAGAAGAGTACGTGGTCTGTTAAATGATTGGAGGGGACACCAGTAAAAGGGTTTTTGAGGACCAGTGAATTAAGCCTTCTCGGGTACAGTAAGGTAACAACATGTGAAATATTTCTTAATGTCTAAAAGAGTTATGATCTTAGAAAAGGAATTACAAGGTAGTCTTTAGTCCCTCTGATCTAGGACCTTTGGGAGGCAGCTTGGGCCAGTGTTTCTAATTGCTTCACTGGCTCATTGCCCTAGTAGCTCTCCAGGACTTGGAATAGTCTCCTGGATTGTTGACTGCCGGTGTTTTGCATACAGTAAACTCACCTGAGATTTGCACTGGGTTCAGGTGAAGTGCCGTGGAACATGGACCAACTCCCATTATCTGATATAAAAATAGCACCAGGGGCCCCTGGATGGCTCAGTCGGTTAAGCTTTTGCCTTCGGCTCAGGTCATGATCCTGGAGTCCTGAAATCGAGCCCCATATTGGACTCTCTGGTCAGTGGGGATTCTACTTCTCCCTCTCCCTCTGCTCTTCCCCCCTTGTGCTCTCTCTCTCTCTCAAATAAATAAATAAAATCTTAAAAAAAAATAAGACCACATATACAAATAACATTTAGCAGTGATTCATAATTTGAGATTTTTATTTTGATAGAGCATTATTTCTTTGAATTATTTTTATCGTGTTCAATTTTTTTCTCTTGCTTCTATAACTCCTAGAAGCATAAATTTTATATTTCACAAAACACTGAGTATAACTGGTAAAGATAGCACCTTTCACAGAAGTTATAGAATGATTTACTCTTCTACTCATTGAAGGTCTAGTAACATTAACAGGGTTTGTTAGCATGACTCCAGTTATCAGCAAAAGGAGGTCTTAGACTTTGCCAAGGAGCTGAAGGCTGATTGAACTCTCCCAAGGGCTATATAGTTTGTTGGGAAAGGCAGCTCACACAGCTACAAAATTGCATATTTGTTATGTTCCTTGGAGATTGAAAGCTTTGTTAGATACTTGGCATTATTATTCTGAAGCCCCAAGACAGCCTGTGATAGGGAAGATACAAGGAATTAACAGATCTGAAAGTTATTATGTTGAGAAATAGTCACAGTGATTTAGGGCAGATTGTCACCAATTAAAACCCTTTTTGTTAGGTTGATGTGTCTCTGTGTGTGCCACTCAGACTTAGGTTTTTCCTATGCTATTCCTTTCAGTTGGGGGGGTGATGTTATAATTGGCAATCTTAATTATGCCGCACAAAGATACATTAGTGAGAATAGTGTGTGTGTGTGTGTGTGTGTGTGTGTGTGTGTTTTAATCCAATAGCTATTTTCTCTGGCTCTTCCCAATTACTAGGGAGGTTTTAATGAGATCATTTTAAACTGTGAGGATTTTTCTCTCTTGAGGCTGTTCACCATTAGACTTTCTATAAAACGTGAAAACTCCCTTTTCAGCTTTTCTGTTTCACTGCTGACATCTTGGGCTTGAGAGGGTAAAGAAACACCTGGTTTTTGTTTGTTTGTTTGTTTTATAGTCACATTTGTTTCCCCTCAGATATTTTAATTGGAAAACATTCCAGTCTCTCTCAGGCACTTAAAAAAAATGTGTCTTTATGAAAATAGTTGTCTCAAGATCTAGTCCTGCTCTGTTTACTTACTCACTGTACAACTTTGAGTCCTTTTAGCTCCTGGACTTGGGGGTTTTCATTTGTAATTGGGGGTGGGGTGGGAACAGGGGAGTTCGTACTTAGGCTCTATGAAGTTCTGATTTTATAAGCTATAGTAGTCTAGGCTTATTTTAAAGCATTATTTTAAATGGAAGGGATGAAAAACTCCTCCACGTTTCACTTGGGTGTGACAGGGAAGACAGGATGTACTGTGGAATTAGTTCTCTTTAACAACCACCAAGGAGATAAACTCAGATCTGAGTATCCCACTCCTAGGCGGCCAGTCAAGTTTAGGGCTGAAAATCCAGGATTTGGTATCCAGCCGAATCCAGGTCCGATTCCCAGATTTATCACTCGCTGCACACAGGGTCCGCACAGGACCTAGGGAAATGTATTTAATCACTCAGACATCAGTTTAACACTAGATCTGAATTCTTCTGCAGGACAACTCTAGATGGGGAAGTGAGACCATATCCCCTTAGTCTGTTTCGCATATTAAACTGTTGTGTAATGTTTCAATTGAACAAAGCATTCTGTGATGAAGGAAAGAAAGAGAGAAAAACCCTGAAATAAGGGCTTTGAAAGCAGAGATCAACGATGTCTTGTTTATCCGGTTACTCACCACCTCCAAATACAATGCCTAGTACTTTTATTGAACGAATTAATGAGTGAATCACAAATCCTTGAGTTTGATGACTCAGCATTTTCCCAGGGAACTTCATTATGCTTTAGAGATTTCATAAACGTCTGACAAATGTGAACTCTCTTATTATTCTAATCATATTATTAACATTTAATATGCTATTGATTCTCTTATATTTAAATAGTAAACAGAGCTTAATTTACGACAGTCCTGAGAAGTACCCGGTTACATTTTGAATTGTTCTATCCTGTGAACAAAATAACCGAATGAGGTTTTACTATGATTTGCTACCAAGTGTAGATATCATCACAATATAGCAGTTATTAATGGTTGTATATATCATACACATACATGCATATATAAATTTATTTATATAGTCTATATAATAAAAATATGTTCATTTTGTTTCTGATTACAGTCAGTTGAAATGATATAATATACCTCAAGCTCATGTAAAATTTGTCATGGTAAGAATTATACTAGAGATTAATTGATCAAGGGATATTAGCAGTTTGCCACTCAAATTTGGAATATAGTAGTATAAAGGTCTGCACAGGTAAAAATCAATCCTGTGTTAAATACTAAGAGGCAGAATTTGAAACGATAGTGTATTTTTTAATCAATAAAACAGTTTTTGTATTATCCCTCTACTGTGGAATTATCCCCCTCACACACACACCTACGCATACACACACAGTTTTACTAGTCTTCCTCATGGAAAGGTATATTCATATATTGTGAATCTATCGTCTTATCCCTTAAAAATGGCATCGTCAGGGGCACCTGGCTGGCTCAGTCAGCTGAGCATATGACTCTTGATTTCAGGGTTGTGGGTTCAGGTCTTGCATTAGGTGGAGGGGTTACTTAAACAGCCAAAATCTTTAAAAAAATAAAAAATAAATAAAAATGGCATGTTCGGTTATTCAAACCAGAAACCTGGGCATCATTGTGGGCATCTGTATTTCTGCCAACTTCAACAACTCAAGAGGTCATTTAGAATTTTACCTCCAGTTCTCCCCTTTGCACCAAATCCAGTGTCATCATAATGGTATCAGACCATCAGTTTTCCCTCAATTACTGCAATAGTCTGCTAATTGGTCTCTCCACTTCCATTCTTATTTTCCTCTCCATTTCATTCACAGAGTAGCTATAATGAATATTTAAATATGATAATTCCATCATGAGACAGCTCTGCTTAAAAGCCACTGAAGTGCTTCCCATGGGAATTAAAATAAAAGCTGACCCTTTATCACGGCTGCTATGTACAGCAAACCTGACCCCTGGCTCCCCTGCCAGCCTGGTGTTGCATCGCTGCCAGCCTGCCCCATCACACAGGGTCTGAGTCTTTTCAAGTTCACTGGCTATAACGAGTTTTTTCTTCAGCCTGTGCTCTTTTGGCCTGCAGTGCATTTCCCCAGAATCTTTTTAGGCTTCAGCTTAACTGTGACTTCTTCAGTGTTCCCTCACCTCCAAACGAAATTACGTTCCTCATACGACATCCTTTCCTGTCCCTTCAAGGCATATATTACATGCCTGGATAATATCGCATGTATTACATGCCTTGATAATATCACATGTATTGCATGCCTTGATAATATCACAAGATAATATTATAATTACAGTTGTATATTTCTGTTTGGGTTTATTTGAATATTATCTGTTTATTCTCCAATACCTTGAGCATCACGACTGTAATACTTATGCCAACTTTGGTACCATTTCATAAATAAAACCTGGTGCTTCGTACAGAATACCTATTTATTGTAAACATTCGCAGAATGCCCTCTATGTCTTGGGCATTATTCTGGGCACTGGATATCTAGAGTGATAAAGACAAATTCCCTGTCCTCTTGGAGGTGACATTCAAATGCAAAGAGCCAGACAATAAATATATGAGCATACTCCTTTGATCAAGGACTGTCTCTGTGCAGGGTGCTAGATATAGAGTTGGATTTTATCAAAGAAAGAACACATGCCTGTCTTGCCCCAGTCAGGGTCCCATGGCTCAGATAGCCTCATTCTGTCTGTGTTTTTTTAACCCTGCCAAGCTACTCCTGAGTATGACTTTTGCTCAGGCACTTACAAGCCCTCATCAATGGCATCCTTTGTCTTCCTCTGCATTTGTACGGCAGCTGAGAAATTTGGCAATTCCTTTCGTAGTGACTAACAGTAATACCTCTTTGCAGATGTAATGCACCATATAAATGGCAAGTCCTGTACAAACACTAAATAATTAGCCTTCATAAGAACTCTAACAAGATAGAGTGTAAAACTGTCTGTTTTGTATGGAAATAACCGAGTCATTGCAAATATACTCACTGGGATTCTAGCATCACGGAAGGATGTGTGTATTGTGATCCTGAAATTCTTTACTTCTGTTTGGTTTTGTTTTGTTTTTTTAACTGCTAAAATAAACACATCTACAAACGATGCTGTATAAGATGCTGTTTTACAAATGCTGTCTTTTCTTCATTCATAAACGAACTGAATTTCTAGCTGAGTTTAAAGAATGTAAAAGACAAGCACCAATACGCTAGAACCCATGATTTTGGCCACCTGACTGCCTTTGGTAGTGCATGTTTCTTTTATGATACCCCTGATTCAAGTCTGCTGAATATTAACTATTTAAATGTTGAGCTGTATTGATGTAGACCTTTCTCTGGAACACATTACAGATTTAACGCCTATCTAGAATGCTACACTTACTTTCCCTTTGTCTTGATGACTTAGTGCCAGAGGAATTATCTGAGAGAGTATCTTGTATTACTGTTGGCTCCTGAAGTGAAAAAATGAGACCATGAAGCCTGGACTGCAGGCAGCCATGAGGGCTTTTCATAGGAAGGATCATTGTGGTGTGCCTGTTTCTGCAAAGTGGGAATTTGGCTTAAGCTTGGACCCAACCTGAAAGTAATCCTGACCGTTAGAAGACCAGGAAGGGGGTGCCCTGATTCCTGTGGCCCAGCAGAACATGGAGGAATGCATCTGTGTTTATATAAGCTTGTTCTTCCATCATATGTTGTATAAACGAACAAACTACTTAACTTTTTTTATTCCAGTAAGAGCTTCTTCTGTTTGCAATGTTCTGGATTCACTGTTAGTTGAAGTTGAATAGTGTATGAAATCCATCCATACTATATAACTTCTTCAGAATGTATAATTTGTTTTACAAAAATGTACTGTTTAAAAAAATATACTGTTTCTTAGGGTACAGCCTAAGAGTTTTGTGAAATCTTCAAAGCTCTAGTAGTTAAGAAAATAAGTGCTTTTACCAGCATATTTTCTTCCAGAATTGTAACCAAAGCATAATTTAAGTTTTAAAAATAGAGTTGCATACTATAAAAAAGCACAAGTAGAAGATGACATAATTATTGAAGAGCATTCATAGGATGTATTCAGTGCCAAATTTTAAAGTGAATATCTATCCCTTAGGAAACCATTATGGTTAAATCCTGACTTTGTGCAGAATTAATGTTTGCTTGCATCATTTAAAAAGTCAAACTTCTTAGCTTTAGAAGCTGATGATATAAGGTGGATAATACCTCATAGAATATTATTTTACATGTTATCGTTTTAGTTACTTCTTTAATGGGTTAAGATACCTTTCTGGGGGAGTGCCTGGGTGGCTCAGTTGGTTAAAGATATCTTTCTGTAAATTCATCCTTTCTCTTGAAGTGTTTTTAAAAATTTGGAATTTTTCTTTTAAGAAACGGTTAAGTGTTTTGGGGTGCCCGGCTGGCCCAGTCACTAGAGCATGTGACTCTTGATCTCAAGGTTGTGAGTTCAAGTCCCATGTTGGGTGTAGGGCATCCTTAAAAAAACTTAAAAATAATAAATGTTAAAGAGTTTTGAACACATTTGTACAAAGATAACACTTTGTTCTTCTGGGTAAGTCTGTGAGCTTACTAAGTAGGAATGCAAGGAGTTATAAAGCCTTTATGATGGACTTTCTTATCTAGCTCCTAAAACATATATCTTAATACAAAAGAATTTGCAGTAAAACCCTATTGCATCGTCATTTTCTGACAAGATGAAGATTGATGTTATTTCTTGACAGGCATCAGCATTTATTAAAACTTCACTTTATAGAAGGAAAATACCAAAATTATAGTAGAAATGCCAGGCAAAAAGAATGTGTTCAGTACAAATATGTTAAATGGAAGAATAATACTGATTCTGGAATTAGATAACATTTATTTCAGCATGCAGGTGGACATTTAGAGAATTAGAAGTATCCTAGAAGAGAGGAATTTGGGGCACCTGGGTGGCTCAGTCATTTCAGCATCTGCCTTCAGCTCAGATCATGATCCCAGGGGCCTGGGATTGAGCACCGTCCTTGGGCTCCCAGCTCATGAGACGAAAGCCAGAGAGCCTGCTTCTCCCTCTACCTGCAGTGCCCCCTGCTTGTGCTCTCTCTCTCTCTATGTGTCACATGTGTCTGCTGAACATCTATATAGTTTTCATCTTTGAGAATATCCTTCCTCTTTTAGTTCTTCCTCTAATATACCCTAATTTTAAAGGATTTTTTAAAAAGATTTTATTTATTTATTTGACAGAGATCACAAGCAGACAGAGAAGCAGGCAGAGAGAGAGGGGGAAGCAGGCTCCCGGCTGAGCAGAGAGCCCGATGTGGGGCTCCATTCCAGGCCCCTGGGATCATGACCCGAGCCGAAAGCAGAGGCTTTAACCCAATGAGCCACCCAGGCACCCCAGGGATTTTTTTTTTTATATTATTTTCTTTTCCCATTTGACAGCTTACTACTCTTTGCTGCAAGGTTTAATTGAAGAGTAGTCTTTTAAGTAGTAAAGAAAATCCCAGAAGTGTGTTTTATTGTCCTCTCTTTTTCCCAAGATACCTACTTCTAATTAAAATGCTTATATTTAATTAAAACATGTATTATTGTATAGGTTTTTTTAGTCATTTTGTTGTTGAAGTAAAAGCAAATTACTGAGAAGAGCTAGCACAACATGCAAACCCAAACGATGAGTTCTGTTTCTCAACATACCACTGAGAGTTTGAAAGTGTGTGGAAGTGTGGAAGAAATGTAATGTTCGGCGTCTTCCGAACATGGCAAAAATCTGAGAAACAATAAGAATGCAGGAAATATTCAAAGAGAGTCAGTTGACTGTCAGAGGAGAAATTTCTCATTCAACTTCTGTTTCATTGGAAAGAGGCTGGATATTAATTATATCGTGATATCAGTGTGGTTAGAATGTGAACTTTGTATTCAGGTAAGACCAGGTAAGTGGGCAAATGGATGAGACGGAGTCCTGGTGAACGAAGAGATCTGTATTCTGGCGCCACTGCTGAATCTTTACAGATTACTTCTTCTTAAAATGAAACTAACAAATTCATGTTGTCAGAGCCTTCTTATGGGGACTAAGTGATGGATATTTGGTGCGCTTCCTTACGTAGCAAATGTGCAGTAAATGTTGGCCATTGTTAGCATTCTTGTTTCATCGCTCGTATTATCATCGTTATTATTTATGTGACGTGTTCTTCTCCCCTCTGAGGAGCCTTCGATGACTTGATTTCTAAAAGAAAAGTTAGGATCACCCATCTCTCAGGCCCCTAACGGAACCGGAATTCTATGGTTCGTGAAGCAGAAGGCATTGTATTTCACAGATGTTCACCACATGATTAGGGAACAAAATTAATTCTAGGAGCACTCGAGCCTTACCAAAATTGGGCAGTCATGAGACTACGGTGCACTGATCTACAATCACTGTCGGGCCTTCTGCAATAATGGAGCGGATTTGTTGGAAATATAATTGACGAGATAGGTACATGGCATTTTATAGTAAAATGTTGACAAGTTAAAAAAAATGCACTGTATTGGAAATGGGAATATCTTTTGTTTTCTTCTGGTCTTTTCCTGACAACTCAAGCTAGTGACAAAGTTTCTTGGGACTCCATTGCCTCTCTTTACGGGATGGATTAGATGTTGTCAAAGACCAGTTCCTGTTCTATAATTTTATGTTTTATTCAGTTCTTAATTTTCCCAGAGGGTTCTGAAGGAGGGTTATAAATATTAAAGTCTCCATAATACCTGAAACAGTTTCTGCTTAACCTTTTCTTTTCCCTTTTGCCCCCTGTTTCCTGCATATTACCCAAATAGATTGCAAAGTCAACACCAAATTTTAGAATTCTTTTCTGAAAATATGTTTACCTATTTTGAGAATTATATTGAAAATGGTGTATCACTTTTCAGAAAGACCAATGATTGTATTTTTTGTTTTGTTTCAAAGGATAATCTTGTCAATTATTTTTTTAGACAAGAAAACCAGTGAAATTCAAAGAATTTCAATGAAGCTTATATTTATAGTGTATTTTTCCCCCAATTTAACAGAATGAACAAGAGTGAGAAGCAGTTGAGCCAAATTCTGTGTACCAATCTGTGAACATAAAACATTACATAAGTGTGGAAGAAATGTAATGTTAGGATGAACAGTGATTTGTTTAATAACTTTATGGGTGATATCTACTTGGATACATTATATATGTATTATTTGTTCTTTTTCAAATTGATATTAAATCTTTCAAAAGTTACTTCCAGATTTTAGAATTTCATACTATTCATCTCTTTTATACTATCAAAATATACATTTTGATTTGTTAGAGAAGGAATTTTTTTTTTTTAAGAGAAATGAACTGCATTGGAGAATACTTATGGATACCATTGGTTTTTCTGCCAAAATGCTGCCAATCATTTGAACTCAATTTTAATTACTTAAATATATACATGATTTAAGAAAATTGGAGGAGCACCTGGGTGGCTCAGTTGGTTAAATGTCTGATTTCGGCTCAGGTCATGATCCCAAGGTCCTGAGATCGAGTCCTACATCAGGCTCTCTGCTCACCCAGAAGCTTGCTTCTCCCTCTCCCACTCCCCCTGCTTGTGTTGCCTCTCTTGCTGTCTCTCTCTGTCTCTGTCAAATAAATAAATAAATAAATAAATAAAGTTCAGGACAAGTACAAGGAAGACAGTTGCTTTTATAGAATAGAGATAGAAGTCTTCAGTTCATAACTCTGCAGGGCTGCCTGTAGCCATAGGCAATACTAGAGTTTTTTGCTTTACAGCTGCAAAAGTAATTGCATGAGCATTATCTAAGCAACAATCTTTAATGGATTACATTTTGTTAGCTTTTCATTATATACTGTAAAAACCCAAATAACATAGTAAATGAAAAAAAAAAAGACTTGATTTATCTGACTTAGACCTTTGCTATTTCTGAAAGACATTTCATTATCCATTGGTTTATTTGAGATATGATCTCAATTTGTAAATAAGATATAATGTTACTAAGTTGGTTTTAAGCTCATGAAGTAGAAAAATTGTACAAATGGTTTATTTTTATTTGAAAAGTATGTTCCTTTTGTGTGTTTCAAGGTTGTTAAAATTTTTCAGAGGTGTTTTCTTAGATTAATAATGTAATCCAGTAAAGGCATATACTGTCTGTTAAGATCTATTCATTTGCTTTTTCTATAAACCTTACATTTTATTTGTAGTATCTTCTTAACACCTAATCATAACGTAATTTTATCAGCAAAAGTCTTCAAACCCTGCTGTTTTACTTTGTGGTAACAGTAGCTGGAGTTTTCAGTTCAACAAAGTTTGCTTTTTTTCCTATGTATTTTATTAAGAAATGATGTACAGTATTAAAATTAGAATTACGACAGCGTGGTGTGATTATATTTTTTCTTTTTCCTTTTACCATTCTTGCCAAAGAGGAGGATCGAGTCTCCTCTTTGAAGTCTTATTTTCCAAGTGTTAACATAGTCATGTTATGCCCAAATTGTCTCAATATGCAGATTTAAAAAACGGTTTTGTTTGAGTGGATGTTAAAGCTTACACAGATGTGTGCACATTCTTAGTTGGTAGAGAGGAAGGAAAAATAGAGAATTAGAAGAGAAAAATGCAGGATTTTGTAACCCTGTAAGTTTGTTTGAGGTTCTGAAACCAAAATTTAAGTGCATCTTTTGAAATAACCGTTGAATATAACTTTTCGATAGTGTAGTACTTCATCCATTAAAATATTTTTCAGTGTCTTTGGGGTAGAAAGACATACATTCTAGCACAAAATTGTGGTACCAAATATTCAGGTCAATAGGTTTCAAAAGATAAGTAACATTTATCACTTCAAATCTGTGCATGTAACATACCAATGAACATTTTAAGTACCTTCTTAAATACGATTATGAAAATTGTTCACATTTTATCACACACTGGGAGAAAATGGAGTGGGAGAAAGAGAACATTTTTCACTTTGGTATTGGAAGGATTCATCTCCGTGCTTACTTTGTAAATGGGGAAAGAGAGGTTATGTTCAAGTAGACAACGGAGTTGTGATTTAAGATGAAATGATGCAGAAGAATTCATGAGTTCTTGATGTTTTTATAAGATACAGAGGACACTTTTGCTGGATGGACTGTTTTTGAAATTCAGACGTGGTTTATTTACTACCTTTTATTCCAATGGTTTTACTACCTTTTATTCCAATGGTTACAAAGTGAATGACACTGCTTGTTTTATAGTATGTTAATATTACACTGGTATCCAGTGAAGGTCATTGTAAGAAACTTTTCCTCCTGTGTAAAATATAGGGTTAACCGCATAAATGTGGTTAATATCTCTCACCTTGAATAAGTTTAAGGATTCTGTGATATAGTATCTACCATGAAATGACTAAAAACACAAAATACAGAAGACAGAAAGTGACATAGTAGGTAACAGGACTGTTCTTATCCTTGGCTCCTTCCAACATGTGCTTTACTCAGTGATAATGGAAAAACACAGTATTTTGAATATAGTCATTTTGCAAATATGTCTAAAGTTTCTATAATAAGCATGGTTAAATTGTAATGATTATATTCTTTTATGCACTAATATGAAATATCTTTAAAGTAACTCTCAATTGAATGCATGTTTGGAAGTCTATTTTGGTGTGTAGGTGTGTGTAATTCACTTAATAATAGAAAGCATCACCCCAATGTGTCATGTAGGTCAAAGGCAAGTTCACTTTTATTCATTAGCATGTGGATGGGAAAATGTGGGCAGTAGGCAGAGAAGAAATGCCAAATGCTAACTGAGATGGCACAAAATATCAAAATACATCTGTCCACTGGCCCATAGAGAATATCAAATTACCCCTGCTGTGTATGCTTAAGGCCAGATATCTTTATCAAGTTGCATATATCTCTAAGTAGATATAGATTCTCCAAGATATATGGAGATGGCTATCACTACTAGTTTATTATAATAAATGTCTCTTTAGCCAGAGTTCAGAGATAAGGACTGTCTATATCACATGGAGTATAATGATTTCATCTTGTTCCCACAGTCCTACGAGATGACTTCAGACAAAATCCTTCCGATGTCATGGTGGCAGTGGGGGAGCCTGCTGTGATGGAATGCCAGCCTCCACGAGGCCATCCGGAACCCACCATTTCATGGAAGAAAGATGGCTCCCCGCTAGATGACAAAGATGAAAGGATAACTGTGAGTATTTAATTCAGCAGTAGGGAATATTTATAGAACTAGCTGTATATATCTTCACTGAAAAGGGAAAAGTGAAGCAGGTTTTTTTTCTTTTTTGTTTTTTTATTAAAGGGTTATATTATCTCCCATTTTCACTTCTTTCCATTAAAATAAACATCTTTCCATTTTCCCTGTATTGACATGAAAATGAGTGAGCAAAATGCGTGTTGCTTTGTTTGGCGATTAGGAAGAGAAAACCGTAATTTCTACTTTAATGTCTTAGACTTGGCACTTTTATGTATGATTTAGTTGTTATTATAATTCAGGGCATATCACATCTCCATATGCTACAGTAAAAATTGTTAAAAATTTGGTAATACAGTGTCTTTCCAAAGGCCTCCTAAGTCACTTAAGCATTTGTGGGTTGTTTTTTTCTTATCTCTTTCTCCTTTTCAAATGGCTTTTGTGTTCTGTAGAATTCACTGTTGTTCCTAAAAACTAAAATCTCATTCTGAATGATGGTTCATGATGGATTTATCTCCTTCCAAAATAAAATTGCGTGACTAGATTATTAGATTTCAAATTCCTGCTATATACAAGTAGAGAAATATGCTATCTGGAGTAAGGATGCATTTTCTTCTTGACATCAGTGAGTCCATATGATTTCTTTGCCTCTTCTTTCTTCTTCTATCTTGTCAGATGTTTGCTAAAGTACCAAAATAACTGAACTCTCCTTGGTTCTATGATTGGACAGTCTTGCCCTCTATAAGCTTCTTTGTTTTGCTCATACTCTGTGTCCATTATGAATTCATTGGCCAAGATTTAGAGGTACTCAGGAGAATATGTGTTTAAGGAAAAGTCACTGCTAAATGTGTAGAAGAACAAAGTTATAATACAGACCACTAAACCCTAATAAACATTTGCACTATTTCTGAACAACCAGTTAGCAGATTAGCATGAGAATTAAATAGTGAAAAATAAAATCAAGAAGGCTATGGTAGACGGGTTTTAGGGACCTTGAAGAAAAAAAAAAAAACAAACAAGCATTTTTTTCTGCAGTGATCTGAATTAGAATGAATGTCTCAAAGGATTTTTATAATTCTAGCAATTGGAATGAGAATAACCTGGTTGTACTTTTAAGAGGTGCAAAGTGAACTGTATGGGAAACACTGGGGAAGTGAAGTTGAGAGCATAGGGGAGTAGAGACTATAGAAACAAATGCTTCTTTTATTGGTGATGACGGATTCCTTTTAGATTTATTTATAATTAAGATAATATCTTTGTCTTAAAAACATATTTTAAGTCATCTAATGACCACCATCTGTAATTTCCATTTCCCTGCCTGAGTGATTCAAACACATTGAAATCATTATTACCCATTTCCTCCTTCAGATCTTTCCTGATTAATTACCTATTTGTGTTTAATACCAATGAATGCTAAAATTCTTAGCACTGGAGATGCAGCATTAAGCAGAAATCAGTGAGACCCCTTCTGAAGTTTAAATTCTGTGAGAGTACAGGTAAAAAACAAAATAGATAGTGTAATATATAATATGGTAGACTATAATCAGTCCTGTAAAAAATACTAAAGGAGTAGACAGATTAATTAAGATAGGGGTAGGATTTCAGTTCTAAATAGGATGACCAGAGAATGCTTCCCATAAAAACCTGAAAAAATTGAAGGAGGAAACTACACAAGCACCTTGAAAAGTAAACAGAAGAAAAGTTTAAAGACTTTAATATGGGGACCACCTAACACATTTTTTTTAAAAGAGGGAAGTGGTCAGTGGGGGTTAAGCAAAGGAGAGATTGGTAGGAGATAATATTGGGAAAACAAGTAACTAGACTGTAGATATAGGTATATAGATACAGATGTAGACATAGGTACAGATATAAATATAGATTACTATAAGACCTTATAGATCTTGTAAATAGTTTGGCTTTTCCCCTTGAGTGAAGTGGAAAGCATCAGAGGATTCTCAGCAGAATCCTCTGCTGTCTTGAGAAAACACTGATGGATAATAATGATTAAGCAGTGAGACTAGTTGGGAGATTTTGCAATAATCTAGACAAGATGGAAATGGTGGTTTGGCTCTGTGTGCTAGGAGGGGAAGTAGTGAGGAGTGGTTAAATTCTAGATCTGCTGTGAAGTGATAGCCAGCAGAATTTGCTAACAGATTGGCTGTGGCTTATAAATAAAGAGAAGAGTCAAGGCTTACCTTAATTGATTGGTCTGTGCAATTGAAAATATTGAGATGCCATTAATTGTAGAAAGAGAGGATTTGGGGTTGGAAGTATCAGCAGCTCAGATTTGGACATAGTAATTTTGAAATTCTTATTAGATATCCAAGTATAAATGTCAAACAGGCAGTTGGAAACATGAGTCAGAAATTCAGAGTTGAGGTTGAGGCTGGAGAAAAAATTGAGTTGTGGTAGACATAGCAAGTACTCATTACTGTGCAATCCTCCCCTCCTTCTGGGCAAATGAAAGACTCTGCTTCCCAGTTTCCTTGCTGTTGGGCAGACCAATTTGACTGGTTCAGCTTCATGGGCTGTGAGTCAAAATTCAATAAATTAAATACTGGTGAGTGAGCCTCCAGCACTTTCTTTCTTCACCATGTGGCAACCAAGGGGGACACTTGTTCCAAGTAGTGCAGCTACAACATGGACACTCAAAGAACCTGGGTCCCTCAGTAATGGGTAGCAAAACTTTCCACCCCACACCTCTGTCTGCCATGATGGACACATCGAATGAGTGAGCAATCTTTGTTGTATTAAGTCACAGAGCATTTCTTACCACAGGCTATGTAGCTTGTCCTGATAAATATGGAAATCATCATTGTGTCCATATTATTTAAAAACAGGAGACTGAAGTCACCAAGGGAGTAGAAAGGAAAAGAGGTCCAATGTTTAGCCCTTAGGGAGGAGAAGCAGAAAGAGCAGCGGAGACTAGGAGTGAGCAGTGAGAACAGAGGGAAAGCAGAGGGTAGCCAAGCAGACAGTGTGTTAAGGAGGTGGCAAAGACTGAGCCAGTGGCAGCTGGTTTATCACATAATAGAAGGACTGAGAATTGACCATGGAATTGGACAACTTGGTGGTCATTCATTGACGACCTTCCCAAGAGCACTGTCCATGGAATAGAAGGGTTTGAAACCTCACTGACCTGGTTCAGGAGAGATTGGAAAGATTGAAATCAGACACAGAGAATGAACAAACCTTTTTATATTGTATCTTATAATAGAAGATAAAAAATAAAGGGGATTGTAGTCTCACATTTCGAAAGGTCTCAGACTTACTCTTAACATATGTGTATCTGTGCATTTTCTGTGATATTCACAGTTTAATACTGCTATGGTAAATTTGATTTTTTATAAATCTCAGAACTTCCTATTGTATCAAATACTGAATTTGAAGCAATGTCATGCTTTATGCCATAATGTTTAATTTGTTAGTGGGTCTTCATTTATCCTTTGCTGCTCCGGAAGGTGCTCTCCTGTGAATGCAGGGCACTATTTCTCTTACACATTAGTAGGGTAGAGTCAATAAAAGAACCATCTCCAATCAGGAATCAAAACAGTTTAAAGTTGTAATAAGTACAAATGAGTACAAAAAAATGCCAAGATGTTAACGTATAAATAATTTTAAAATCATTTAAATGCTGCCAAAATGATGATCCACGATAGTGTTCCATATGTTAGGAAGTTATAACATCTGAAACTTCTACTATTTCTAAGACCATCTGTGTGTTTTGGATAAATTATGACTGTTAAACTGATAAAACACTAGAGGTAAAAAAAAAATTATACATACAGGGAGATGAATAGATTAAAATCAGCAGTTTGGGTTCAGAATTACTGTTCTTATTTAGATCACAATTGTTTTTGTTTTTGCTTTTGTTTTCCTTTAGGCAAGACTAAAATTAAGTAATTAAAACAAAAATTTCAAACAGAAACAATGTCTGACGTTTATTTCCAATTCGTTTTTTTTCCCCCTCAAACTGAAAGTAGTCTCTTAAGAGATATTGGTTATTGGATATTTTACGTGATTCTTCTTTCCTAAGCTTTGTTTTCAAATAATTGTTTTCATTTCTGTTGTTAATGTACTTTGCCAAATGTGTTGAGTACAGATGAACAGGAGATTAAAGCACATACTATCTTTATGAAAGGCAAGTAAAGATTGCACAGTTATTGCTACAGTTTTGGTTATAGGAATTTCTTGAGTTCTTTAATGTGGTGGCTTTCTTTGTTGAAAATGTAAAGTACAACTCTCCCAGCTGTGAGAACAAAGACACACCCTACAAAAAAGGGCAAATATGTAATTGAATTGTAGCTGCACCTGTATTTTTGATGTTCTTAAGTCATTTCTTTTTACATTGACCTGGATTCTGAGCCAAATTTTAGATCTGTGATGATTATAAACCAACAATATGTAAATAGCATTTTCTTATTTTCCTATCTGACAGGAGACTCTTTTAGAACTCTTTTGGCACTTATATCTTGGAATAATTTGAAGGAGGACTTAGATGATGTTTAGTCTTTCTTCCTTTCTTTTATTTTTTTCTAGACATGAGTATTTATACTTAGAATTAGAAATAGAAGTAGTTTAACTGGCAGGCTGGATTAAGTAGATTTACTTCATATGCCTGAGGATTAGTCATAACCATTATTATTAATAAATGAAATTTTCTCATAGAGATGAATCAGAAGACTGAAATTTTTTGGGGGGGTAATGGAGAACCCTTGGATGTACCTTACAAAAAATGATATATTTATTTTATTTCAACATACTTTGGAAATATTGTGCTTAAATTCACAGTTGTTTTGTAAATGTGAAAAATTGATAATGTTAAAATTAGGGAAAAAAAGTATTGAGCACCTGCCATGTCCCTGATACTCTATGTTATCTCTAATTCCCTTAGAAACTAAATGAATAAGCTTTTTTTTTTTTTTTTTCTTTATGGCACACTTATACTTGCCAGTAGGTATCCTGGAGAAGATGATGGTGACGATGATGATGATGGTAGTAAACACTTACCATAGCACTTTGCTATGTGCCAGGCCCTATTCTAAGTACTTTGCATATGTTGACCTATTTAATTTTGATAAAACCTTTGTAAGATACATCCCTGACAGGGGAGATACCGTGATCACGAAGGTGGTTTTCCCAGGGCGAGGCTTATCCATTGCACTCTGGATGTGCTGACCCCTGTGATTTCCCCAAATGTGGGAAACTCGACTGCATAATTTGTGGTAGTGGGGGACTGTGTTTGCGCTTTCCCCTGGGCGGGGGGGATCTTTGTCAGATAAATACTAAAAACTTCACTAATGCAGCAATTAACTCTGAATTGGCTGGGGAACAATTATGTGAACCTGTGTCTTTTGCTCACTAATAATATTTTCTGTAGGCTCCTATATATATATAATATACTATACACACACACACATAATGACTCTGACTTGCTATCAATGTAGATTTCAACTTAGAATAATAGTATCCTTTAGTTTCTGCTGTAAAATATTATCTTTAAGGGGAGCCTGTTTGGCTCTGTCCAGAGAATACCCAACTGTTGATCTCAGGGTTGTGAGTTCCAGCCCCATGTTGGGTGTAGAGATTACTTAAAAATAAAATACTTGAAAAAATTAAAATAAAGCATTATGTTTATAAGGGTCTGGAGAGGTAGTTCACACCATGAAGGTGATGGTGGTCTTGAACGTAGGATTGGTACATTTAAGAATTGGTCCAGGGGCACCTGGATGGCTCAGTCATTTAAGCGGCCAGCTCTTAGGGTCATGATCTCAGGGTTGTGGGATCGAGCCCCGCATCAGACTCAGCATTCAGTATGGAGTCTGCTTTAGATTCTCTCTCCTTCTCTTCCTGCCACCGCCCCTCTCCCTCACTGTCCTTCTTGCATGCTCTCTCTCTCCCGGCTCTAACCCTACCTCAAAAGATATGAGGATGAGCCATAACTGTTTACCATATGACATTTAGGGAAAGAAGGATCTATGTTAAAAAGGATATTATGAGTCAGTGAATTATTCAGTTGAATGTGTTTTATGATGAACTGTCCAAATTGTAGATTAACCAGGTTCAAATATAATCAACTGTACACACTTCAAAACTTACTGCTGAAGAACTAAATGATTATAAGAAATTTATGATGAATAAGAAATTGACTTAAAGAAAATATTGTTGATGTAGTGGCTTGGCAATTTTGTATAGATACAATAAATTATAATAAAAAACTAATACCATAGGGGCGCCTGGGTGGCTCAGTGGGTTAAAGCCTCTGCCTTCAGCTCAGGTCATGATCTCAGGGTCCTGGGATCGAGCCCTGCATCGGGCTCTCTGCTCAGCAGGCACCCTGCTTCCTCCTCTCTCTCTGTCTGTCTCTCTGCCTACTTGTGACCTCTGTCTGTCAAATAAATTACTTAATTAAAAAAAAATAATACCGTAAACAGTACAGTGTAGATTGTGAGATCTACCTGGACTCAATTCTGAAATATCAGAGTTAGTTTCTTAATAATAACCTTTGGCTTTCACTTATCTTGAATGATTTCATTTTACCAGTTAAAAGAAAAGCTTAAAAGACATTCATCTTTTCATGTTTGAAATTCTTAACTTTTGAGCTAAAATTTACAGATGAATAAAACATGCTTTTTCCATTCTCTTTGTATGTGGCTTCGTGACATAAATATTTTTTAATGACTTGTGTTATTCTTTGTGATAAACTGTGCCTTGACTTTTTAATTTTTCTTCCTACCTGTTCTATATGCTATAGTAGCATGCTATAAATATTCTGTATGTCTTAAAAAGGTATTTTTTACTTAACTGAAAAAATAATTCAGGTGATGGAGAAATAGTTTTATTATAAATTGTTTCCATCAAAGCCATAGTCAGACTTGAAGCCATTTTACTGTCAATTTCATCTACTTGAAATTGTGGATACAGTTATCTGTTACAGTAGGTACATCTACTATTGTAGATATAATTATCACATAACTATAGTCAGATTTTTTCATTCTTCTTAGAAAAATGTAGAAAAATTACAGCATCAATGTATTTTAACACAATGAACAAATGTATTAATGAGTTTTTCTTAAGGTGACTTAGATGGGATGGCCAGCCATGCTGGCTTGCTGGGGATTGTCCTGGTATTTACGTTAAAAACCCCTAGTCCTGGGAAAACCAGGACAGTTACGGTCACCCTAAGCCTAGATTGCTTAAAGGAATTGATTTATATATGAATGAAAAATCACATGTGTATAAGGTAATTAAAAAATATTTAAAAAGCAAATAGAAGGGTCTTAACCTACGTCATTTCTTTCATAAAACAGTTAAGGATTTGAAAATCATGAATGAAGTTAGAAAAATCATTTATACATTTAAAAAATTATTTAGCCATTCCCAATCCCACGCTGGAGAGGTGGTTATTAGAATGCAGTATGTCATCAGTTCTTTTGCTAGTCCTTTTCTGCTTCCTGTGTGTCTTGGTAGGTTTCTTTGATTTCCCTCGTTGGTGTGATATTTTGGTGAAAAGCAGCTGACTCACATCCCATCCAAATCCCCAGTGCCCTCCAGATCCTTCACGAATTTGGCATTCAGCCTCGCCTTGCCAATTACTTCCTTTCCCCCCAATTCCCACATGTCTCCTTCTTAAGCCATCTGCTCCCTCCTCCCTTCCTCCGATTAGTGCTTTCCTCTGGTCTTCCGATTTCTTTTATTGTTCCATGTCTGCTTTCTTCCTTTCCCCCTTTCCTCCCCTAGAGGAAATTAGCAGACTTAATGCAGCTGATGTCATTGAACCCCCTTTCCCTGAGAAGTTAAATTTGTGCTCTCGCAAAACAAATACGTAGTTCTATTGTGTGGAGGTCAGAGGAAACGGGTAGAGTCAACTAGATTTTTTTCCCTGTCCATCTTACGTAGAGAGTCATGCATATTACATATTTTATATATTTTTAGACATAAAAAGGTTCTTCATGATTTAAATCTGAGTTACATCAGTATAAATATATAATGTGAAACGTGGTACTGAAGAAGGAAGAAAACAAAAGTAAATTTATGTGTTATCCTACTGTCTTAAATTTCACATTTAACCAGCAAAAAAGTGGATTAATAGAATAAAACGTGGTCTTCTGTATTATGAGGACCACATTATAACTTTGGGTTTTGACACGTATTAAATGCACGATCTTACGGACATTTGATCTCTATAAATGTCATTGTTTCTACCTGTGACCTGAATTGTCTAATAATACCTATGTTGGTTGTGTTGTGAAAATCCAGTGAGAAAATACATCTTAAATGTCATTGTAAATGGTGACACACTCCCTCTCTATATTAGTAATGGACATTCTGGTTATTACCATTGTTGGTATACCTGCCTGAACTCTGGGTATATTTAGTTATCAAAAACTCCATAGAAAAGGAAAATCAGGAACTGTTTGGGCCATAGCAATTTTAACTTTCCTGAATAAACAAACAAAAAATATAAATATATATGAAAAGAGGTGTAATATTTATGTCTCATCTAAATTTCTATCTGATTCAACACTGTAAGAAAATTCCATTTTCTACAGAATCACCAGGAGTATTCAGTTTAGGTGAGAAACATGAGTAAAGAATTTAGACAAATACTAATACTAAGAAACAAGTTTGAGTCCTCTGTACATCTTTATTGTGAAATGCAGTGATCAGCAGGGGATTCCGCAAGAGAATTTAAGCCCTAATGCCCTAAAGGCATTCACTGTGTGTAACAAATTGACTTTTCTTCCATGCATCTAGTTACATACAATTCTCAGGAGAATTGAGAAATGCTGTGATTCAGATCAGGTATGCCGGTTGAGCAATGCTGGTTTATCTTCCCAAGGAACATCCTGAATCTTTTCCGAAACTTGTAATTCTATTTAAATAGTTATACATATACTCATATTCGGACACTGAAACTAGAGAAAAGAAAGCCAAGCATTTCAGACCCACTTGTGAAGTCTAAGCACTCTTCTGATAGAATTGTGATAAACGAAGACATTCTCAGTTCTAGCATACAAATTAGTTTAGATGACAGTATGATTATAAACATAATTCTGGTGCACATGTGGTTTTTTGCCCTAGTTTTTCATTATATGTGTGTTAGAGATGTATTTAAAAACTTGGATACCAAGGGCTTGAAGGAGCAGATGATGAGAGTCTTTGCATATGCTCTTCCCTGCCTGGAATGTCCTGACCTCTATATCCTCTTTGTGTAACTCACTCATTTTTCAGGTTCCAACTTAAAGGCAACTTCTACAGACGAATGTTCTGCAAAACCCCACTCTGCACATCCGCTCTAAATGTATCTCCCTGCTATCCTGACCTTTGCCTTTTACTAAGTCCTCTTCTTTTAATCTGTTAGAAATCATGATTTGTAAGTTACTCCTCTAATATACATGGGAATCCTTGAGGGCCAGCTATATTCTCTGGGTCGGTCTTATGGTAGGAGTTCATTATATATTTCTTGGGAAAAAATTAGATGAATGAAATATAAATCAGAATCATGTTTCCCGGCATACCTAAAGCCAAAAAAGTTGCTCATCTGAACATGCTTGATTTTATATCCCTACGTACTTTATGTCTGTATTTTCTTACTCCCCTATAAAATCGAAAGGAGGTATCATCCACACTATTTCTTTTTTCTAAATCATGGTTTCCATGAGCTTAACAGTATGTGAAGGAAGAGATGCCATGCAAGTTAGTTCTGTGAGTAAATATATTTCTATAAGTGGGACTTACAGATATTCACAGAATTTTACAGATGGAGCTGACTTTGAGAGATTGTGAATAAACGAACTCCTTTATTTTTAAGAAGAAAGGGGAAGCGAGGTGATGTGATGGCCCCAAGTCTCTTAATGAATCTGTCTTGTGACTCAGGAGTAAGAGCCAGACCTCTCAACACCAGATTTCTTCCTGTTTTGATTTTTCCCATGACAGATGAGACCTGATCAGCTCTTCTAAAATAGCACTTACATTTGACTAAGACAAGTGCTAACACAAAGTCCACAGGTAAAGTGTTTTCCTGGATTCATTTCATATAACTTTGCCGCTTGTTTTGTGTCTCAAGTTCTATATTTCCTATCTTGGTAGGTATTGAAAGTAGTATTTTCAGTATATAGGGCTTAACAACAGCCCCAGCTTATTCATCCATTGGGCACAAACGTGGCCTTGTGTCAATTTGATTAATAATTCTGAATATGTTTTGGCTTCATCAAGTATGTTATTAAGAATGTTTCCCAGTCCATCTTAAGTGATTGTGGTTGCCTCTGCATCTTATTCAAAAAAGAAAACATGGCAACAATTTAAATAGTTAGTTAAGCCTAACCTATGGGGAAGTCTCTTCTGTCTCAAGTTCCTTCTTTTTTAAAATTTTAATTTATTTAAAGTAGGCTCTAAACCCAATGTGGGCTTGAACTCACGACCCTGAGATTAAGAGTTGCCTGCGCTACCAACTGAGCCAGCCACGTGACCCTTGAAGCTCCTTTTGGAAGCTGCACTAACAACTAGACCTTGGCCAGGTCCTTTAATTATTGACACTATTAAGATAATAACATCTTCCCCGATTACTCATTAGGATTATTATGAGAATCAAACTTACTATGATAATAATATTAATAATCAAATTTATTATAAAAATAAAAAATCTCATAATCAAAATTATTATGAGAATCAAAAACACAGAAAGTGTTTGGAGGACTATCCATGATAGCCTCAATTGTAAGGTGTTATTCTAAGTATTTATGTCTCGATTTTTAGTTATTATTTTTGCATATTAAACCGTGCTGTACCTTGTTTTGATCAAGTTTTAAGTGCACATCAAATATGAGTCCCCTTTTCAATGGCATCTACCTTTGGGGGCTCTGCAATGTATAGTCCGTTTACCCATTTTCGTCTCGGTCCCTTGAGATACCTTGTAATTCCTAATAAAGTCCTCATATGTATATGTAAACTCATTCAGGGAGGGCTCTAGTAGGTTTGGACGCAGAGTTACTGTAGCAGAGGCTGAAGACTTTCAGATAATGTATTTTCTACTTCAACAAATAGTCTTTGGTTTAGGAAACAGGAAATAATACACTATAAAATTTTCAGGTTTCCTCTAAGTAATGTAATGAACGTCCCTATGAGTACAAGTCCTAACATATGTGAAAAATCAGAGTAATCTTGAACGATGTTGATGTTTTATCCTGTTTTGTGTTTCGTGCCATTTGTCAGTATTCTTTTAAATCTCTTGAGATGATTCTGGCTTTCTGATTTTTTTCCCCCCCAAATGGGTTTCCTTAAAAATAGTTTTGAGTATTTTTCCAAAATCTAATCCCACCCAAATGTTGGTTTCAACCAAAACAACATGAGAAGACATAGGGAGTACTTAATCAGATCTGGCCAAGCCACCTTCCATATGGTAATCGGCCAACTCCTAGATTCCATTGGGCTAAAACCTGATGTGGGTGTATGCCTCTGTTTAATGTCCATGATCCTTCAGTCAGAGTAGACCTTCTAGAAAGTAGTAGCTCACATTTGAGTCAACTAAAGTTGTACCTCGTAATTCAAAGTAATTATCAATACAGTATACTAACCAGAAGTATTATAACTCTATGAAATGAACACACATGGTCAGATGACAAAGCCCGTAATAAGAATTTCAGGTTAATTAATTGGGTCTACTAATAGAGAAAGCAGGCTTACAAATGCCACCCCGCCCCCGCCAACCTGCCTTTTTTCTCTCTGTATAATACATGCTCACTCAAGCAGCTGTGTTTCTTCATTTTCCAAGACTTTGATATATTTGATCTGGCAATTACATTTCTCCAAATAGTCAAGGACTAATGAAATTTTACTACTGTCTGGGAGCACTTTGTTTAATTATGGGTTTTAAAGTAGTTTGTCAAATTAGAGGTATATCTGTGGCTTCAAGGATGGTGCTCTAACCGGTTTATTTTATTTTTGATGTTCTATTAATCACAGATGAAATGCTTCTCAAAAGATAAAGTTTTAAAATTTATCTTAAAACATTGCTTATAAATCTTAACTCTAATTTGGAAACCATTTAAATGATAGCGAAATACATTTTGGTAAATTCTCTGTTTTAAAACCAAGTTGACTTTTCCCATTGCTTGTAATTTTTGTGTTTGCTCAGAATGACCCAGACTTCACTTGTTTTCTGGGTACCATAGGCAGAATGAATTATAATCTTAAAAGCAAAGTAGTATACTGATTGAGAAGTGTGCTTGATTGTACAAGGCATTCTTTTCATGCTTTAACATGGTCCAAGATGCAGAAATCAAAGAAATTATTTTAAGCCTTTAAAAGTGGTGGGGATTTCTTTTTCATTATTTGTAGCTAGCTAAGATTGACTCTATTATTCAATCTTTACATCTTATCACTTTTATATAAGGATACTGTCTCAAAGAAGAATCCCAAATCTTGTGCTCAGGTTCATGTCTAAACTAATGCTGATTTTGCATTTCTTTTGTTCAAAGGATAGGTGCTTTAAAAGCACTAATATTCTCTTGATAACATCTGACCACTCCAATTTTTATCTGCTTAAACCCGAAGAATTTGATAATATGATAAATAGTACACTTGTAAAGTACTCTGTTATGCATTAACAGAATTACTAACAGATGGCACAGGTTTTCTCTTTTTAAATCTTACAAATCTAGGTGATCACGAAGCTTTAAATGCTGATCTCAGTAGAAACGGGCTCCTGTTTAAGTCACCTTTAAGAGCATCATCTCGTATGGGAAAATTTCAAGAGCAGTTGAACTCAATATGGGTAAAACTGGTTAAAAACAAAGGAAATTTGTTTCCTTGAGTGGATAACGTGTAATTCGCTCAGGAATCCATCATTCCATATTCCTTTGCTTTTGAACATTCATGGTGTCACTCTCCTCTCACCTAGACATATTAAGCCACTATATTGCCCCATGCATCATGCTTATAAAAGATCATGGCAGATTTCCTCATCTTTATTAGGGAAGCTTTATAAATATGCTGTTTACACTATAAACATGCCATGATAGTAAGTGCATGTTTATATGGGGAAAGAAGAACCATTCCTCTGTGTAGGAACTAATATAAAATATTTACCTAACTACACTTTTCTTGCAAAGAACACATGCAGATGTCAAGTGTAAACATGCACCTTTTTCCCCCTGGCTGCCAGATGGATTAAGGGCAATTAGGTTGGATATCCAGATCGGTCAGGCTGAAATTATGGAGTGAGATGGAAGGAGAGCCATCAGGCTAACGCATTCAGGCAAACCCACCAATAGCACCTACTTCTTTGCCATGCCATTGAGTCCTGTCATCTACGCATTTGCAAGATATTGCTAATTTATAGTTTGTCATGTGGGATGCAAAAAAAAATACGAGTTCCTGCTTTTTGTTCCAAAGGAAGCACTCTGTATGAGTTTTATTTGGATCTGCGGAGAATGAGTTCTGATCCACTTACTGAATGAGGGAGAGCAGGTTTCTGATATTCTGATTCTTCATTTTCTCATCCGCAAATAGGAAAATATGCTTCCTTTTGTGAGATTGTTGTAAAAATGCAACAGTGTCGTGTATGGAGCACATGTTGATAATCACGATTTTTCCTTACTTACAACAATAAAAATCCAGATTGCTGTTTAAATACCTTCATACATTTATTATATGTACCACAGATTCACTGATGTAATTTTCATGTGCTTTTAGAGAAAATCATCAAAGGCACTTTACACTTAAGACTTAATTTTTTTCAGGGGTTACGTTTTTGCAGATGATTTTTTGGCGTGGGGGTAGTGGAGGGCATAGGGAGAGGGAGAGAGAGAATCTTAAGCAGGGTCCATGCCCAGCATGGAGTCCAAGGCGGGGCTCCATCTCACAACCCTGAGATCATAACCTGAGCCAAAATCAAGAGTCAGATGCTTAACTGACTGAGCCACACAGATATCCCTAGGTTTTTGCGTTGGTAAGTCCTTTAAAACTTCTTTTGAATTATCCAAGAATTTTAAATTTATTTATTACCTGACATTAAGTCACTAGAATTTGAATTTGTCCTCTGCAAGGCAATATAAAAAGGTATACTTCTAACTTAAATTGTAAAATATCAAGCCTTTTGGGGCACCTGGGTGGCTCAGTGGGTTAAAGCCTCTGCCTTTGGCTCGGGTCACGATCCCAGAGTCCTGGGATGGAGCCCCGCATAGGGCTCTCTGCTCAGCGGGGAGCCTGTTTCCCTTTCTCTCTCTCTGCCAACTGTGATCTCTGTCTGTCAAATAAATAAATAAAAATCTTAAAAAAAAAATCAAGCCTTTTTCTGAAGTGATGAATGAAATCAAAGAATTCTATTGATCTGATTTTTTAAGATCTTGAAAAACCAGATACTGTCTTTTCTTTGGTGTTGTGCTATATACTAGAGATATGATAAGTCCTTTACCATTGTAGAATTTATATTCCATGTGGGAGAGAGCAAGAAACATGGGATCAGGTTTGTTGTTTTTTAATTGACTTTATTTTGTTCCTTAATCTTTGCACTGGCTTACATTGCTTCCACCAGAACCTTTCCCACCACTTAATTCTGGAACCTCATGCTATTAGGATTTAATAATTACTCTTAAATAGAATAATAGAATAGAAGATTAATATTTAGTTGATAGAATAACTACTCATTAGGTTTATGTGGATGCAATCTAGAATTTACAAAATTCTGAATTTCAACTCAAAGTTCAAGCACCTACAGACTTGGGGTTAGGAGCGGTTCAGAGCACTGAGATCATTAATACCCTTGGTACCTTTTTGCACTTCATTTCCTGTTCAGGAAGCTTTTGTCTTGAACAGAGAACTGAACTATTTATAACCGAGAAAGATTATTTTAAACAAATACCAGTCCTCTTCAATTTCTTTTTTCACAGATAACTATAGAAATATAAGGATTCAGGGGGTGCCTGGGTGGCTCAGTGGGTTAAAGCCTCTGCTTTCGGCTCAGGTCATGATCTCAGGGTCCTGGGATCGAGCCCCGTATCAGGCTCTCTGCTCCTCGGAGAACCTGCTTCCTCCTCCTCTCTCCCCGCCTGCCTCTTTTGCCTACTTGTAATCTCTGTCTGTCAAATAAATAAATAAAATATTAAAGAAAAAAAGAAAGAAAAGAAAAGAAATATAAGGAGTCAGGATACCTTTTTTTATATTTATTTGTCCATATCTTTTTTTTCTCCTAACTTTATTTTTTTATAATTTTTTTAAATTTTTATTAATATATAATGTATTATTAGCCCCAGGGGTACAGGTGTGTGAATTGCCAGGTTTACACACTTCACAGCACTCACCATAGCACATACCCTCCCCAATGTCCATCACCCAACGACCCTCTCCTTACCCCCCTCCCCCCAGCCACCCTCTGTTTTGTGAGATTAAGAGTCGCTTATGGTTTGTCTCCCTCCAGATCTCATCTCGTTTCATTTATTCCTTTTCTACCCCCCAAGCCCCCCACGTTGCCTCTCAACTTCCTCATATCAGAGTGTCTATGTCTTAATCATTAGTTCTCAGGAAATAGTGTGAAATGTGTGTGGGTAAACCTGAAGCTTGATATAAACCATCAAGAAGAGTTCCTTTAAGCACTAGCTCCAGCCTTTTTCTCTCATGAATTTAATGTCTTCCTCACATGCACAAATGACCCAACTTGCTTTCTTAGGTGGTACTTAGATATATTTTCATTTGTTTTAACAGAAGCGGTGTTGGGGGAGAAGGGGGTTATTATTTTTATCTTATCATATGTCCCTTATGGGAGGAGGCACACATTTGCCAAATAACGGAGCTGGGTTCTGTCATAGTCTTGTGGTCAATAAAAGAGAGCAAAGCAACTGGCCATATGGATATTGAGTCTCTGACCCTAGTCTGATGAGCCCTGACTTCTGATTAATCAATTAAGCTTGTCACTTGCAAGTCTCCTCTTGCTCTCCTTTGACTCTGAGATTAAAATTCCACAGAATGGGAGTGGGTATTTACTTCAATGTGTAGCTACTTTACGGATGTTCATATTTGTAGGGAATCCCGGTAAATAGGATTAAAGGATTTTATTGCTTTTTACTTTTTTTAAATCTTTTTTTTTATGTTATGTTAGTCACCATACAGTACATCATTAGTTTTTGATGTTGTGTTCCATGATTCATGGCTTGCGTGATTTTTACTTTTTTCACATTTTTCCCATAAAGTAATTCTCCAGAGTTAATTTCCATAAAGTCATTGTGAATTTTTGAATCCAAGAATCCCCTGCGTACTCAACCTTGATTTGACTTTTTCTGCCATGGTTATGTATCATCTTCAGAATATAAGTGCATTTAAATTTCAAGAGTAACAAATTATACACAGTCTCTGGAAAAGGCATTATTTTAGCAAGGCATTTGGGGGGTGAGGGAAATTCTCACACTGGACCAAAACTATAGAGAAGAAGACCTAAGTGTAAGAACTGATGGAGAGAAAAAAGGGATTTACTGTTTGAAAGGTATTTTCAGCTTGTAACTTGAAACTTGTAACTTGAAAGAGCCAAGTGTTTGAAAATGAGCTTTTCTTCCCTCAAATACTATGAGCATTTGTCGTCTTGATTTCTAGAGTATAGTCATAATTCCTCCATAGATTTTTTATTTCAGGCTGTCCTAACAGTGACTGTATGTAAATTCAGAGTTATAGCCAGATGGTTGGACGAGGTGATAAAAAGCAAACCTGGTTTTATACAAAAGTGAAAATTGCCCATAAGACTTTGTTTTTACCTTTAAAACAGCAGGACATTGTTTCATGAGACCTGCGAAGGAACTGATACATTAACTTTAATAGCTATGAGCTAAATTAATTTTTTATACGCATGCAGAATCCTACCACGTAACGCCTATAATTTTCATAGAGGTAAAAATCAATCACCTTTCTCACTTTTAGGAGATAGCTAGCGAAGGCTATTCTCTTCCCAAACCACTCTTCCTATTACCTCCTTTTTATAGGATTTACTTTGGGGTTCTGATCTTAATGCTGGCGGAACCAGACACCTGGGGAATCAGCTAAAAGCCTTCCCTGTTTATCCTCTCTCCATTTCACTAGCGCCAAGCGGTTGTCTGACCCTGGTTTGAAATACAGTCAATTAAAGGGGGCCTTTTTCGGGTGATTGCTTTAGGCCACCTAACTGTGACTGGCTCAAGAAAACGGGTGTCTAAGAGAAAATGCCCAGCCAAAGTTTCCATATTGACTTTGAGCCACACTTCAGGGAAAGGGGTGGGTTTTAAAGTGACTATGTTTCTTTTCATGATTCCTTGTTAAAATGAGGATTCACGGGAAAGCCCTCTGGTGAGATAAACTCAATACACAGAAAGGTAATAATTTATATCTTTGCAAGGAAAATCCTCCTGTCCCTGGAACTCAACTGTGTCTCTCTGTAGGGAGGCCCCCCTTGCCTGCAATTAGCAGTGGAGCGCTTCCCAACGTAGTCTGTGATCAGATTATCAGAGGTGTGTGCCTCTGCGGCAGCCGACAACCAACTACCAATTTATAAATTGCTATGCGGGAGAAAAGAAAAGTTTAGTCAGGGAGATGGAAATAACAGAGAAATGCAGCTGCCGTAGTCCTGGGCAGCAACATCTCCTGGGCCCGTGTTCTCAGCTGGCAGCTCCCCAAGCTATGGAGAGCCACGTGCTCCCACTGGGATAATTGCTTTTTCTGCATGAGTCTCTTGTTGCTTCCCTCTGATGACCCAGTGTGTTTAAACTCCTGGCTGAAGCCGTGTTGGTTTTTAAACGGTATTGTAAGGTGTACTGGCAAACAAATGAAATTAGATCATGTTCTCTTCTGTGCATACAGCCCAAGCAAATATCGGACGCCCGTGGAGAGATCCTCGTTGCCTCTTTTTCCTCTGTGTTCTACTGAACAGTTGAAAGACCTACAAGTTACAGTTTTCTCCTTGTAATGTTGCCCCTTTTAAATGGTCATTTGATTGCTTTCGATTGGTCATTTTCGTAAATTTTTATAATGACTATGTACTTACCCAGGCATCTTTATGTTCCATGAGATGTTTTGTGCAAATCCCATGGACATTATTTACACTTTAAGTAGACGGTAGAACCGGAAATGGGCTTTGCGGAATGGTGCTGAGTCAGTGGATGAGTGACATCCAGGTAAAAGAGTTTGGTGGTGCAATTAAAATCTGAATTAATTTTCTAAGTAATCTATAGTAAAACAAAATATATGGTGAATACTACTCTGTAATCTATTTTTCTCAGTTTCGCCTATCTCTGGGGTATAGTCGCTCTCGTTGTGTCATGAGTCCGTATGGAGCTGGGGATGAGTACAAGGTAAATTTGCCTGACAGCCTTTGGATAAACAGCATGAAACCAGGTCATATCTAATCAAGAGTCTTGAGTGGGAAATATTTCAAATAATGCCTTTTTTTTCTTCCTTCTCCCTCCCTCACTCCCTCTCTCTCTCTCTGACTAAGGTCTCTATGAACCGAAATGATAAAAGAATAAGGAAAGGTGAACATTTTTCAGAAAATGAATTGAGCGAAAGTCACCTTTATGAAAAGGAGGAAGAGGAAATAAACTGTGTTAGCCAGGAAGAACTGGGATTTGGCCAGTCCTGTTTATTTAACATAAAACATATGATTGAGACTTAAACATGAAATCGTGTTGTCATGAATACCTATTTAAAAAAGCATTATTTTTGTGTGACAAGAGTAGTCCAAATAAGCAGAATAAATAAAAATTGTCCTGAAATGTGTTTATATACTAAGAAAAGTGTTTATGGTGACTAGAGTAATAGATACAAATAGTTTTAGGTCAATGATTTTTGATAGTAGAAATTTGTCAAAAATTTAAAATTAATTCTGATTACTAACTACATTAAAATTTAGATTCCAAAGAGTGAAACAAGAGCCCAATCATTAATATGTATATTCAGAAATATAAATACCTATATTTGATATTAAAGCAGAATTAGTAAAAAAATGAAATGATTTAATTCTAAACATGACTTTTTTATTAGCGATTCTTTTCGAACTACTTAAAGATATAAGAAATATTGCCACATAAGAAACACAGTAATTTCTTTGATACTGTTTAAGATCTGGGTACGTAAATTATCTTTTACATGGTTGTAATTTTTTTTTTTTAAGATTGCCATGAGACATGTATTAGTCCTTTGTCTATCATTTGTACTTTTAATTCCACTACCACCAGTCGTTTTGCTTAATTTCGAATGCAGTATGTTGCATGGTTGTGTTTGAAAGATGCTATTGTAGTGTATCTTGTAGAAAACACAGATGCGTTAATCTGAATTGTTTGCAGTAAAGCAACAAAAAAGTGATACTACTTTGGCAGCCAGATGGGAAAGTAGTGGCTATTATTTTAATTCCCCCTTCTCCACTCCCTGTTCAAGCAAGACATCTTTTTGGTTTGTTTTTGTTGTTGTTGTTGTTGAATTAATGTTAAATTTGAAAAAAACTAAAAGCCATTGTCGTGACGCTTCTTTACATGTCTGTTGAAAGGAGTCCGTAGGGACCGTCCAAAACCGCCCTGTAGTTTCTTTCACTAAGGAGAATGTCTGGGGGCCATGGCTGGCCATCTGGGGTACCTGCATCTCATTGTCATTAAGAAGTCTTAAACCCATGCAACGTACTTCTCCTCCAGTTCACCACAGCTTGGTATCCGTGCTGTAGATCAGAGATCCAGGCAGAACTGACAACATTGCTGGGAATAGATATTCTGCGCAGAGAGAGTTAGTAGTAAATTGTCTAAGGATGATATATGATAGACTAGACTGTAATTCAAAATCTCTCCTCTTATTTACTTTGCAAAAATAGTATGAGAACAGTGGTAAAGAATCAAGTTTTTCAGAAAAAAATAATTTCTAAGCCCAGGTGCTTTAAAAATATCACTCTTCATGTTAACCCTGCTTATCAAGGCTTCACCACTGTAAATGAATATTTCTGAGCCTTTAAATCTTTTTGAAAATTGTAAAAATTTGGTAGCCCCATTTCTCACTGGTATAATAACACTTATGTATGTCTGATCGGTATTACTTGAACATATTTCTCTTTTAGCTTTCTAAATCGTTACTCTCTTAATCCGTTGTTATAATATAGCTTAAAAATAGTATTTCCAGTAAAGAACACAGATTTTAAATGCAAAATCTATTAAAGGAAATGAGATAAATTGTATGACAGTTTGGTGGTTAGCAATTTGAAATCATCTTTGAAGCCCTTAATATAATTAGTGGTTTCAATTTTGGTCTGCTGAATTCAAGTCACATTAAGTTAATGTAATTAAAAGCAGAAAAGATTTTGTGTAGCCAAACTAGTTAATTAGCCCCAGTTGGGTTAGTATGTTAACCTAGAGGTGTATGGCTAATGTTGTGAGGGTGATGCCTGGGGGGAAAAAAAAAATTCCTGTGTAACAGATATTGCAAATCATCTGACTTCCTTTAGGGTAGAAAATGAAGACATACCAAGGAGTTCATTTTAAGTTCATCTTTATTTCTGATTCTAAGTACTGATTGCAGGGTAGGCTATATACTTCATGGAATAACCAGACAAAAAGCTTACATAATTTACTTTTTTAAAGAAAACATGCTTCTATGTGTACGAAGATAATCAGTTTTTCTTCTTGTATTCCGGAAATAAGAATTGTAATTGAGATTCTAATTCTGATTTTTTCATGTTTGCCAGAAATATAAAATGATTCTGTTTTTGGTTAGGAAGCCATACCTTACACCTGATTTTTCTATATTATCTTTGTATTTAGTAAACAGTCTAGTAAAGAGGAAAACATTCTAGAAAGGGATTTTCAACAGCTTCAGAGAAATCTTTAAACACCAGGAGAGAAGACATTTTACCCCTGAGGAAAATGACCATGTATTCTTTTTTAAAGGGAAAAGTGCTAGTTTATAAGAATCCTGTGTATCAAACACATCGATATGTTCAATACCTTAATGTCTCTGAAACACTTTTAAAAAAAAAATTCAGAGGCCGATATTTAAAACTTTACAATTCTTTGCCACTTTCTTCTTCTTCTTCTTTTTTTTTCCTCTTCTGTCTCCTTCCCCAAAAAGAGCAAGTCCACTGGGAGACCTTTGTTTGTTTTGTTTTTATCACGTATGTAGATAGCTGAGGCCCCCCTTTAAGCACTGTCTAGAGCTTATGGAAATGTGGGTTTCTAATGTGGTTAGCACCGTGGTCTAGTAAGGTATATGGTAATGAGGAAGGAGGACCCCTGCCTCAGATTTTTGACACAGGCTGGATGCCAGCATGTTGTCTGAAAGCTTAACTCGTTCAGCTTCTCCACCACCCGGATTATGTTAATTGAAGAAGTGTTGCGTCAGTGCCCTGTTTAACACTGTGTCTGTTCATTATACAAACTCCTTTCTGATAGGTTTACAATTTGGCTGTCAGATCCAGTTGCAGGAGGAGACCTGCCAAGACATATTTCTTAGCTTGTTTTAAATGTGGCTATTTTCACATTTATAGTGTTTTGTATGTGTTAGACATATTTTTCCTTTCTGTGTAGAGAGGAAATGTCAATTTTTGGTTTACAAAGGGGCACGAAGATTTAGAATGTATAAAGTCACCCTCTACAGTCAATATTATTATATGACTCTACATAAAATGGTGACGATTAATGACAGGTCCTGCTTGAGAGCTGGTGTGTTCTCTTTGGTAGGGGTTATAGTGCTGTGTTTTCCCTGTTCTTTTGTTTATTGAAAGAAACAGGCTCCCATGTAGTCCATGATTGTGACCATAGAGAATAAAATGATGGCTTTTGCTTAACTCGGTTTCCATTCAGTCATTGACATAATGCCACAATCAACTTGCATTTATACATAAAGAAGACTACTATTTCCATCCATCCTTCCTTCCTTCCTTCCTTCCTTCCTTTCTTTCTTTCTTTCTTTCTTTCTTTCTTTTTTCTTCCTTTCGGTATTTCTCTATCTGCTACACTTTGTTGTTTCTTCCTTCCCCTTTGTCAATTTCAGTCTCTGACATCTCTAAGGAGATCAGTTTCCTCCAGGTTTGGTGAGACTTGTTTAGTTTTCCATTTAAGTTGTCATGTCTGCTTGGAAACCCTTAACTGTTATTGCCTGTGAGTACAGAATGGAATGCAGTATTTTAGAATGAAATTGTCTTACTAACAGGGTAGAAGGTGTATGTCGGGAGTGGGGGGTGGTATTTATACTAATCTCAGAAGTTGCAGCACTGATTTCTGAAATAGAATAAATACTTATTATTTTGTCTAATTTTAACTCCTCTTTCCTATTCTTTTAATCCAGCATTTATCCTTAGGCCCGAGCCAGGCCTTTAGGCAAAATTTCTCAACCTCTGCACTACTGACATTTTGGGTGTGATAATCCCTTTTTAGGTGGAGGACTCCACTGTGCATTGTAGGCTGTTTCAAAGCCTCCCTGGCCTCTGCCCCCTAGCAGTTAGTAACACACCTGCTCTCCCCCAGTGGTGACAACCACAAATATCTTAAGACATTGCCATATATTTCCTGGGAGAGGATAGGTGATTGCCCTCGTAAAGAATCACTGTTTTGGAGGCAATAAGAACGTATTTGGCCTGAGAATTACTTGTTTCTCAGGCTTTACTACGTTCATGCAAATAAACCTTTTTCTGACAAAAGCAATGGAAGATGTGTAACTAGTTCATTTTAATAAAAAGCTTCTGGATGTGGTGTTGCAAAGGGAGATCGGTTTTGATTAGGCACATGTCCCTTTAATCATTAAATCCATAAGCATAGTATATAATTATGATGAGCATGCATTTTTCTAAGTACTCTACATGATTTAGTTCATGTAACTCCCTATATCCTTGGAGACGTGTGTTAAGAGAATCCCCATTTTAGAGATGAGAAACAGAGGTACCAAGGCATGAACACCTTGCCTGACCCCCCATGTATATACGAAGACGTGGTGATTCCAGGGCCGATGCTCGCTTGGCTTTCCAATGTGAATGTACAATTTGAAAGATTATCTGGGATTTAGAAATCTTCTTTCTCTCTCTCTTTTTTAAGTTTGTGTCGGTATTTTCGTTTTGAGTTTGGTTCCGACCAGATAATGCTGGTAAAGAACACCTTGAGCAGGGAGGAAAAATGTGCAATTTAGTTGACTTCAAGCAGCCATTGATGATTAATATCTCTTGCTGTTATTCAAGAAAAAATGCATTTTCCAGAAAATGCCTTATAAGGTTAATATTTTTATTTTTAGGCCTCAATTCATTATTTTAGTTTTTTTTCATTGATACAGAAATTATATATAAATGAACAGGTGTGACAAATATATGCTTTTAGTTACATTATGCTTCTAATGGAGAAGGCTTCTTGAGATAAGGGATCATTTAAAAACTTTTCTTGTAGAAATAAATGTCCTCGTGGGCCATACAACTGGTGTTTACTTACAAAGGACAAGAAAATATTTTGTAAAATGCCTGGTGGGTTATTTTTAATTTGAACAGTAAATATGGTTTAGCAAAGCATTCTGTAGATTAAAATCTTAGAGAGAAGGAAGGCTTCTCTCTCTATGTTTAGTAGCAAAACATAGCTACGTGTCACCGAAGTGTAAGTCTCCTGGCAAGATGGGTTCAGAAGTCTTTTCAAGATTGAGCCAAGTGTGAATACAGTTGACTCTTAAGCATCATAGAGGTTAGGGGTACCCACCCCCTGCACCGTCAAAAATCTATGCATAACTTTCGATTCCCCCCAGACTTAACCGATAGCCTGCTATTGACTGGGTGCCTTACCCATAACAGGAACATAACATTGTGTATATTATATGTATTCTCTACTGTATTCTTAGGATAAAGTAAGCTAGAGAAAAGAAAACGTGATTAAGAAAACCATAAAGAAGAGAAAATGCGTTTACAATACTGTACGGTGTTTATTGAAAAAATCCGCCTGTGAGTGGACCTGCGCAGCTCACATCTGTCTGTTCAAGGTCAAGGGCATAGCTAGAGTTCTAGGAATAGGCGTGAACCACACATGCTTCAGTACTTGATGGCTTTCTTTGAATTTGTCGTTCACCTTCGTTATTGCTTCCTCCCATTCAGCGCAACATTGGAATCCCGTCCTCTCTGAGAGTCCCCCGCAGCCCCCTCATAACTCAGGTTAACAGAATTTCCCTTCAACCCAATATAAGGATACTTTCAAAATATAACAGTGTTGGGCTGCAATATATATAAAGCTAATTGGTGCCCCACGTGTGCGTCGGCGAGTTGATTTAAAACTCTACATTCCCAAGTATTTAAGATTTGTGAAAGTAAATTAGTACTATGTTATCCTGAAGCTGTAAAGATGTCCGTACGGTTGAAAATTATTTATGCTTTATCATTCTCTGACTTTCATTTTTCTCCACATTTGAATGTATCTTAAAATTATTCACAAAGCCTTGTATTTTATTATGGATATGACTCTCTGACTTTTAAAGCACAAAGAATACTTACGGGATTTGTTGACTCCCTCTTATTTTGCTATAGCTTTTACTCATGAATGTACAATCCCTTCCGAAATGAAGTGACCACCTACATGTGCAGGAACATTTAAGGTTAGATTGTAAGGCAGAGGAGGAGGCTCCGTGCCTTGTCCAAAATTAAAGATCTAATAGTGGAACATCGTCTGGGACCACATCTCAGATCGTTTAACTTTCGTATCAGGAATAGAACTTGTCACCTTCATTTTTTCAGGAATGATTTTATTTCCTCAAGATTTTAGAAATTTTTATGGGAGGTGTTTCAAAATAAGTACATGACAAAAGGCGACACCAGGTCTTAATGGTCTGGATCTTGATAGGATTCTTGAATTTTCTGAACCTCAAGAAGTCAAGCTTATTAAACTCAAGTTCATTAAGCCACAATTATAACAGTGCTGTGGGCTGTATGTTTCTTGTCATTTGCACTTCTCGTGTAGCCAAAGACCTCTATCTTGGCTAAAATCTGTTCCCACTTGCTAAGTGACATTGGGTGAGTCACTTTCCTTTCACACATTTCTTTACTATTTCCTAGATACTATGACACAGGTCCTAGGGCTAAACGATGATTGACATATGCTTCCCTGCCTCAGAGGTCACAGTCAGGGAGGAATGCTGACACTGAACACAAAATTAAAACATACTGTGATGATGGGCAGAGAGGAGCTTTTTGGGCAAGGAGATTATGCTTAGCTGAGCTGGTGGCTCCTTAAGTGAAAAATGAAGTTAGTAGAACCCTTGCCCTAACAGCGTCACAGCAGGGTTATAATAAAGACCCAAATTTAAATGTCACACAAAAGCCACTTTATGAAACATCAAATAGTTAGCTCCATGAACCAGGAGCCTGAAGGTTGGGTGGACATTTGAATTAAGACTTCCATTTGAGACTTTCTAACGGGATAACTGCACACGTGAGAAAAGATGCTGATTTAGAAGAGGGAAAAATGAACTATCTTCAACATCTATCAGTAGGGGAATAGTCTGGTAAAGTATGATGAATCTATACAATGAGAACTATGTATAATGGAGTACTGTTTAGTCGCTGAGGAGTCACTGGGAGTCGCTGGGGAGAATCTGTCTACAATGTCTTCAACATTTAAAATGTAAAAATATTCTCAACATACTACTGAGTTGAAAATGCCTATAGAAGAGCGTAGATCACATTATTCTACATTAGAAAAGTGTGTGTGAGTAGAGGTAGAGGTGAATCTGTACCTATGTCTATCTATATTATGTGTGTGTGAGAGAGAGAGAGAAAAAAAAAAGAAGACTACCAAGTATTGGCATTCGTTAACTTTAGGAAGATTTGTTTGTTTTTGTATGACATTTGTTTCTTTGTGTTATTCTCTGTGAAATTTAGATAAGTATATATGAAAAACATATATACATATAAAACATATCTTATAACTCCCTATAAACCTTTATAGAAATGGTTCCTTGGATGACAGGCTAGATTTTATGTATAAAAACAGTTTGTATTCAACAAAAATCACTTAAGTGACTACTGTGTGGAGGCATTATTCTAGGTATGAGAAATAGAGTCATGAGCAATATGGAGAAAAGTCCCTGTGTGGTTTTTGTAATGGTACCTAGAGAATCATGATTATTGTTTTAATAAAATGACTGAAAATTATTAAGTTCTAAAAGTTACAGAAATAAAAACTGCACAGTTCTTATTTAGTTTGTCTTAACACATAAAGACTTGGACGTGGTGTCTAGTTTGGGTGTCTGGACTGAAACTAAGCAGTTACAGCTCTCCAAAACAGTTACTTTATAAAGTAGGGCTTTCAATAAACTCCAAGTTTATGATGAAAAAAAAATTCCATTTGGATAGTTCTTTCCTGCCTGCCTTTGCTTTGCTTTTTCTCCCTCTTCCCTCCTTCCCTTTCCCTTGCACTTTCTCTCTCTCCCTCCCTCTCTCTCTCTCTCATCAGTACACTATACAGAATAACTATGAGGTTAAGGTCAAAACCTACATGAAACATTCTAGAAGTTTTCCCTGACAAAAACATTCCAAGGTTCAGAGCATTGTCAATGTTCCTGGGGAACTGAACCCAACTCTCCACCAAAAGCCTATTAAATTAAGTAAAGATAGTTCAATTTCCGCAAACTAATCTTAATTCATGGTTAACCTCAGCCTATTTATTGTACTGGAAGTCTGCTTACATTTGTAATTAATTCTTCTTCAAATAATTCAATGTTCAAGAGTGTGTCCAAATGACTTTCAAAATAATTTATTGGGAACTGTTCAGTCCCTGCCTCCTAAGTCCCCAGGAAACTACTTGGGCAGCAGCAATGCCTTTTTTTTTTTAAGACCATGTCAGTTTCTGCATGGTTTGGGATCTTTAACGATATATTCTTTTAAAGCAAACATGATAAATTAAGTAATTAGGGACATTTTTTCCCACATCTTCTAGTACCAGAATATGCTTCCTTGAAATCATTTAAAGCTAATCCGAATTTACATGTTAAGTATACTCATATGGTATTAAGAATTTCCTTTTTTTTTTTCCCTGCTTGCTAACCAAATTATTCATGCACTTGTTTGGTTTTCATTTAACTAAATAATAGGAAAGAACTTGGCCAGTATAGAAATAGAAATTTCTAGTTGTTCCGAATGTAATAACTGTACAGGAAAATGTAAGTAAGTAAAAGAGTTTGGCCCCTTTTATATGGTATATATGGTAAAAATTCTGTCTAAAGTTACTACCTATAAATATAGCAAATACTGCATATCAGCTTTTTGATATAATTATGTTTTGTTCTTTGTTTGGAAAGTAGACTTCACTTAGGAAGACTTCTGTTGTGTCAACATGGCTAAAGCAATTTTAATAGTATTCCTGTAAAACTTTTTTTTAAGATACGAGGTGGAAAGCTCATGATTACTTACACCCGCAAAAGTGATGCTGGCAAATACGTTTGTGTTGGTACCAACATGGTTGGGGAACGTGAGAGTGAAGTAGCAGAGCTAACTGTTCTGGGTAAGTGAAATTTTATCCAATCCACTCACTGTAAAGTAGATCTCCTCTCATTTTTCAGTTTCTTTAGAGCAGGGAGAAAGAAGTCACTTTTTAGAAGGTAAATGGGTAAATTTACAGTCTGGGAGAGGAGACGAGGAATTAGTCAAGTAGCCCAAGCTAAAGTAGCCAGGACATGGGAAAAAAACTAGGAGAAAACTCAAAACCTAGGGAGGAGTTTCTAGAGGAAGGGAACCAGGTGAAATAATTTTCTAAATAATATTTGAAATCATAAATGTCTTTATGAACATCTCAAATGGTTTTTAGTCTGTTCATTTTTATTTGTTCTTGAGATAGCTTTTTCTCATTTTAGAGAGACCATCGTTTGTGAAGAGACCTAGTAATTTGGCCGTAACAGTAGATGACAGTGCAGAATTTAAATGTGAGGCCCGAGGTGACCCTGTGCCTACGGTACGATGGAGAAAAGACGATGGAGAACTGCCCAAATCCAGGTACAGACCAGAATATGATGATATGATTCATCTGCTCGGAATTTCTACTGTTCTCATTGGACCCCCACTTGTATACGTGTCGTTAGACTAGTCTATTCTAGACTTTTTGATCAGGGGCCAGATGCAATATTAGTGATAATTAGAATCAGGAGGAGGTTATCATGCTTTCCCTGAGAGTTTCACATAAGAATTGTGGATTCATGACCTTGGCTTGCCCAGGGAACACTTGTAGAATGTGATAGCCCTTCAACAGGTTTCTCTTCTGTCCAACTAGAGCACAATTAATAGCCATTTTTTTTTTATGGTAGTGGGTAGGAAAGGGAAGGGAGGTCTAACAGTAAAGATATAGGTATGACCCAATTAAAAAGCAGGCTTCTATTTCCTTAGCTACCAAATCACCAGGGAAGGGCAGGAGAAGTCAGAGTTTCTTGCTATCTGTCAAGACTTTAAATTGGTTAAGAGCAGAACTACACTTGCAGCCTCAGGGAACGAGACAGTGAAATGAAGCTTTCAAGTGTCGTCGTTGTCTTTCCATTCATTCAGCAAACATGTGTTGAGCCCTTGCTAGGTTTGGGGGTTACAGTGTCTTAAACATCATTTCTGCTCTCAAGGAGCTCCCAAAAGATTTGTGTGGATAGATACAGAATAACATGGCAAACCCTTTGTCACATAGATGGAGACCTAGGGGAGTAGGAAATCAGGAGAGAGTTCTCACAGGAAAGTGACACGTAAACAATGCCCTGAAAAATAAGTATAAATTTGCAAAGCAAGAAAGAAGAGAAGAGTATTCCAGGAAAAGAGACATTATAACATAGACACAAATCTGAGAAAGAATGTCACATGCTTTGAGTGGTGGGAAGTTTAGCATGGGTAGCTCAAAGGGCATGTAGCAAGAAGTTCTGTCAGATTGGAGATACTGGGGCCAAATGATCAGGGGCTTTGTACAACAGAGTGAGGAATTTTGAATCATATTGCGTGTATACCGATGAGTCAAAAGGAATTTGAATGAACGGCATTACTTTTTTTTTAAAAGATTTTATTTTTAGGGGCACCTGGGTGGCAGAGTCGGTTGAACATCTGACTCTTGGTTTCAGCTCAGGTTGTGATCTCAGGGTCATGAGATCGAACACCCTGTCAGGCTCCACACTCTGTGTGGAGTCTGCTTGAGACTCTCCCTCTCCTTCTACCTTAACCCCCGTGCACTCCTGCACTCATGCTGTCTCTGTCTAAAAAATAAATAATCTTTAAAAAAAGATTTTATTTTGGGGCGCCTGGGTGGCTCAGTGGGTTAAGGCATCTGCCTTTGGCTCAGGTCATGATCCCAGAGTCCTGGGATCGAGCCCTGCATCGGGCTGTCTACTCAGTAGGGAGCCTGCTTCCTCCTCTCTCTGCCTGCTTCTCTGCCTACTTGTGATATCTCTCTGTCAAATAAATAAATAAAATCTTTAAAAAAAAAAAAGATTTTATTTTTAAGTAATCTTTACAGCCAACGTGGGCCTCAGACTTAACAATCTTGAGATTGAGTCACATACTCTACACACCGAGCCAGCCAGATACCCACAACAGGATTACTTTTTAGAGAAAATAATCTTTTAGTGCCATGGATATTACATTAATGTGGGGTGAAGCTAACGGCAGAGTCACCATGGTTGTTTTTATCCAGAAAAGAGATGTGGTTTGCCTGAACTGGAGCAGGAAATAGGGATAGAGGTCCGTGGTGGACACAAATTTCTGAAACTAAGCCAATGAATTGGACGATTTGTTACATACAGAGAGCTGGGGAAGGAAGATACCAGGAGATTATATTAGGAGAAGTTGGTTCATACAGTGGAGAAAGAAAAGAAAGTTGTATTGAACCTAAGATATATTAGATACTTGTGTGATATGTTATCTATCAATCATTTGGGATTATGAATTTGGAGCTTCAGTGAAATAAGGGTTAGGAGTGTTTGCAGCTGGTCAGCAGATAACTGATAGTAGCTAATAAAACTCAGGGATATTATGTAGAGTAAGAAGAGGATTAAAGTGAAACTTCGAAAGAAACCCAACATTGAAGGGGACAGAAGATGAGGCAAGGCAAGTAAACTCTAGAATGAGAGCCTGGGTTCAGGTATCAATTCTGCCACTAACCTAGCTAAGAACCAAAGCCAGCTGACTTTCCTTTCTTATGTGTCTAGTTTCTCATCTGCAAAATGGAGATGAGCACAATAATTCCTATAATGTTTTAAGGTTTATTTATTTATTTGAGAGGGAGAGAGTGCACAAGTGGGAGGAGCAGAGGGAAAGGGAGAGAGAAACTCAAGCAGACTCTGCACTGAGCGCAGAGCCTGATGGATGGCTCAGTCTCATGACCCTGTGAGATCACAACCTAAGCCCAAACCAAGAGTTAGACACTCAACCGACTGTTCCACCCAGGTACCCCAATACTTCAGGTAGTTGTTGTAAGAATTTTGAAAGAGTAGACCTATAAAACAAAGTCCAGCATATAATAGGAATTTATTTAATGGTTACCATCTTTTGATTTTAGTATGAGGACAGTAGCTTGAGGAAATAAATGAGGAAGTGCCAACTTTACCCAAAAATATCCTTTTGGAAAACAGTTTAATTGTTTAGCCAACATAATTGGGAAAGTGGGCTCTTTCTTTCTGCGTGCTTACATAGAGGGACGCCACATTTCACCATTTGTTTTAAATTTTCTGAAGAGAATGTTGCACGTTATTGATTTGCTGCCTTAGATGTGTCATATTGCCAATGACAGGATTTTTTTTTTTTTTAAGTAGAAAGTCACTTAACTGCTCATTTGTTTGTTATATCACTAGATACGAAATCAGAGATGATCATACCCTGAAGATTCGGAAAGTGATGGCTGGTGACATGGGGTCATACACTTGTGTGGCAGAAAATATGGTTGGAAAAGCTGAAGTATCAGCTACTCTGACTGTCCAAGGTAGGGTTTCTGGTCATTTTATCAGAGGAAGGATGATGTGGATATTAGAAGAAAGTACGATTTATTCAAGTAGTTTATATTAAATGTAGGCTTCAAATAGTGCTATCAATATTGCATTGAAATATAATTTAGAGAAATTATCATTTTGCCTATGGGAGCTCTGTAAGTGTTTGTTACAGGAAATTGAATTAAGATGCTAAAATTACGGGGAGTTCTGTTTTGGTGAAGTAGAGGAGGAAAGTGTGCTCTAATCTCTGGGCCTTCAGACATAGAGCCCTTCTAATCTTTTAATTAAATGGCAGCTATTACCATGAGAGCTTTGTCTTTAAATGGCAACAAATCTACCAGTCCTTCAGACTGTGCACTTTCAAGGGTCTCTACAATTCAGAATACCAAAATAAGAAAATTCTATTTCCCTCTGAAATGTACGAGCCATCCACAGAGTGGGGATGTCTGCCATCTTTTTTTTTTATTATTATTATTATTATTCCTACAGTCCTGGGAAATAACAGATGTTCAGTAAATATTTGTTGAATGAGTTAACTGCATCTGCACTTTGCTAGTTCTGGTACAGATTATTTGATGTTATATGAGCCCAAATGGACGCCCCATTCCATGGCTACAAGTTTTTGAATGACAGACTCACGTCTTCAACTGACATGCCGAAATGGTTCTTTCACCATATGAAATGGTTCTTTGTATCCATAATCCGATGTTTTTCATTTTCATAATCCCTTTTCTCCTTTCTTCATGATGTCATACAGATTATTTCTCACTATGTTTCGTCTGAGAGCGCTCTCATTTCTTTTTTTTTTTTTTTTCAGTTTAGGGACAAATTCTTTATTGTGGAATTTGAGGGACAATGAACTTTAAAAAACCTTTGCTCGTGAAAAAACTCCCCTATTTTGACAAGTATATAGAGTAAACAGGGATTTGGGCCCTAAACCACTTAGCTTGTTTCTGGGTCTGACATTAGCAACACTTGGTGCTGTCATCTTTTCTGAACACTGTCTCCTCTAAGGCTATTAGGAAGAAAAAGGTGGCTTTTGAGGAGTGCTTCTGCTGTGGGCTTTCTATTAAAGAGCCTTGTGGGCTTTTTACAGTAAAAAACAAAAAAAAAGAAGAAGAAGAAGAATAAAGAATATTTTCTTTCTGTCTGTAAAGCCATTATGTCCCACTTTGGGGTTTTTAGCTCAATCTCATTAAAACAAAAGAAAAGAAAAGATCAAGAACAAACATTGACTTTCTAAGGCCTAGACTACTTCTCTTTAATCTAAGTTAGACCTGAACTCCATGTAAGACTAAAACTGTAAGAAAAGGAAAGCCCTTTACGTTTAGAGAAAGCACAGATTTAAGAGATGTCAAATCCCAGTTCAAAAGCCCTCCAGAGGGAGTAAAAGGAGCCCTCGATGAAGACAAGACATGAAAAGGTGTGTCTGTCTTTAGGCAGTTGTGACAGGGAGGCTGACTGTCTATCACATTAGTCCAAGATGTATGTTCCACTTTATGTTTTAAAGTCCTTTACCTTGGGAGTCTGATGCTTTTATTAATAATAGCCATTCCTCTGTATCTACAGTGGACATCGAAATAAAAATAGAATTTCTTCCTATAATTTTATTTATTTATAATTTTTTTCCTTCCTGCAATTTTAAACTAAGTCCAAAGCTAATTCAGCCTTAAATTTTCCATATGGAATTATTAATCCCTAAGCCTGGATTTCAATGGAAATTGGGTACAAATAATCAAATCTGCGAACTACCTAAGAATTGAGAATTTTTATTTCAGTTACATTGGGTTTTCTATAAACATATGAAAGACTTGTATATTGGTGAGAAGGTATTCTTTTATTCAAATACTAAAATTAAATTTGCATATTAATATCACTGTTAAAATATCTTCAACATTCTAGGATAGTATGCATAAAATGCCAAAGAAAGTAATGTGATTCCCAACTGCAGAAGATAACTAAGGAGAAAAAAAAAAGGAAACTTTACAAAAGATACTTGACAAGTCATACTTCTTTTCTTCATTTGAAATTGAATACAGAAAAATACTATTTACTACAAGGGAAACTAATTTGAAATGAATCCATTTGATAGCAGGAAACCATTACAATAAACTTTTTTTTTAAAAGAAACTTTTTAATCAGTACGAACTCAAAAATAATTTTATTTTCCATCACCCCTCATACAAGAAATACTTAATTTTGAGAGTTAATGTTGGGCAACAAAACTCTATGCTCCAGATAGAAGTTACTGGGAAAAAAAAAAAAAAAAAATTCTTCAATGAGAGTGCCCATTGGATTTTCATCCCCAGTACAGACATGATTAGTTTTAATATTTAAAAAATAAATTTGATTTGAGAATCACTTCTTTTTTTCCTTTCTTTTTTTTTTTTTATTGAAATCCCAGTTCTGCTTTCTTGGTAACTCTACCTGTACATTTTTCTTTCAATATTCCTTCTAAGGAGTTTCTTATTTTTTATACTTGTATAGTCTTCACAGTGCTCAGCATCATACTAGACATATAGTAGGCACATTTTTTTAATATTTGTTAGGATTTAAAATAGGAATATGGATTCCAACCTTCTGCTTGAGCGGTAAAAATACAGGGACATCCTAAGGGAAATTCAAGCAGCTTCTGATGGCTTTGATTCTGAATGCCAACAGTAGGTTCTGTGGAATCAAAGTTGGAGAGGTTTCCATCTTGTGATAGCTGCCCATTGGTCTGTGTTTGAAAGGGACTAGAGCCAAACCTAGACCTAGGCAGTGTCCTAAACTTATCTGAAGTTTGTTATCTGAATGTATCTGAACTTACATATCTATACTTATCTGAAACTTACTAAATAGACGAATTATCTAGGATGCCCCTGGAGAACCTGATTTAAGAATCTGGGTCTGAACACAGACATTTGTTCTTATGTTTTATTTTTGTTTTTGTTTTTAAAGAGCAAGCCCCATGCAGTGTCTGCCCTCAGTGTGGAGTCTGCTTAAGATTCTCTCTCTCTTTGCTTCTCCCCACTTGTTCTCTCTCTCTCTCTCCCTCTCAAATAAATAAATAACTAAATATTTTAAAAAATAAGGAAAGAAAGAAGCCCCAAACCCAATGTGGGGCTTGAACGCACAACCCCGAGATCAGTAGTTACATTCTTTACTGGCTGATTCAGCCAAGTGCCCCTTTATTTTTTATTTTAAACAAGCAAGTTCATGAATCCCTGGGATGAGGACTTACTTGAACTATAGAAAGAATAAAGGACTTTAAAATTTTTCTTGAGAGTGTGGGTATTATCGGAGCTGGAAGAAATGTATTACAAAGAATGGTAGAGCTAAGAGCGTAGACATTGGAGTCAAAATTTAGTTGGATGTTGTTTCTACTATTGATTAACTGTGAACTTAAAGAGGTGGTTTAAACTTTTTTTTTTCCAAAGATTTTATTTATTTATTTGACCAAGAGAGAGAAATCACAAGTAGGAGGAGAGGCAGACAGAGAGAGAGATTGAGAGGAGGAAGCAGGCTCCCCACTGAGCAGATGCAGGGCTCAATCCCAGGACCCTGGGATCATGACCTGAGCCGAAGGCAGAGGCTTTAACCCACTGAGCCACGCAGGTGCCCGGAGGTGGTTTAAACTTCTTAAACCTCAGTTGCCCCATGCGTAAAATGGGTGTAGTAATACCAACCTCGGAGTTTTTATAAGGATTAAATTAAATTTTATATATAGAAGACATTTAACATACTGTCTGTAACAGAGTAAATGTTTCATCATTAAGGAGCATTATATTCATATTAGTGTTATTGACAGCTGTTTTGCTTAATTTTAATAATTATTGGCTCTTTAGTAAGAAACATGGTACGGTATAGATAATTTTAGACAGTGTTGTTCTTTCTTTGCTATTGTAAATGAGACATGTGAGCTGCTAATATAGTCATGATAATTTATGATCCAAGAATGATTCAAAACTCTTCTCAAATATAAAGTTTTACATTTTCATTGTAAAAGAAACTACTTGCTTTTCCAGTAAGTGTTTTAGAGAGGGGTGTGTGTGTGTGTGTGTTGTCAAAGCTCTAGTGCTAGACTTATATTTTGCAAAGTAATTAGATATTGCCTTGAAGAGTGGCTGTTTTGCAATCATTTTGATTCTCAGCACCTCAGGTTACCTTTCCTTAAAATAGGGTATTTCCAGGTGATTCTTTCTAAGAATGGTAAGATGATCCATGAGCAGATATACTGTTTATTCTCCTTTACGACCACTCATAAGCTTCAATCAATCAGTCCAAGCCATGAGTAAAATATGAGGCCACACGCTGTCATTAGCAAGTAACTGTACCTCTAAAACCTATACCACATATAGATCTCATGTGACATTGGATGGATTACTTCTTGAGCAATCTATCACAAAAGCATTGGGTCAAATCAAAATATTATTTATAACACAGCAGATTTTATTTTGCTCTGAAAAGAGGCAAATTGCAATAAAGTTTGGGGATATTAAGAAGTTGTCAATTTAAAAATAGGTTGTATCCTGGGCTCCGTGAATACTTAGGTCATTCTTCAAAAAGAGTTAATAACCAGAGTCCTTTTAACTTGTGTGTCAGCTTTGGGGTATCATTGAAACTGAGTGAGACTCAAAGGCTCTGCAGTGCTTTGACCTATTGAAAAATAAGTAATGTCTATTACATGACCAATAAAAAATGGTGAAATAATGTTGTTTGGAATAATTACAGCAGAAAAGTCTTTCTTTCTTTCTTTTTTTTTAAAGATTTTATTTTATTTATTTGACAGAGAGAGAGAGATCACAAGTAGGCAGAGAGGCAGGCAGAGAGAGAAGGGGACGTAGGCTCCCGCTGAGCAGAGAGCCCGATATGGGACTCGATCCCGGGACCCTGAGATGCTGAGCCGAAGGCAGAAGCCTAACCCACTGAGCTACCCAGGAACCCCCAGAAAAGTCTTTCTGCTTGAACTCCCAATTAACCTGAAAATTTAGTTAATGTAACTTAGCATCCTGTTATTCTCTGGAATAATTTTTTTAAAAGATTGTATTTGTTATTTATTTGAGAGAAAGAGAGAGAAAGAGAGAGCATAGGGTATATGCAAGGGGTAGAGGGGGAGGGAGAGAAAAGCAGACTCTGCACTGGGTGTGGAGCCTGAGGTAGGGCTCGATCTTGTGACGCTGAGATCATGACCTGAGCTGAAACGAGGAGTTGGATGCTTAACCCACTGGGCCGTCTAGTTGCCCTTCTCTGAAACAATATAAGCTTTGTTACCTATAAATTTAAACCCTCAGTGTTACTGTGTTTATATTTAATGGGTAACAGCCCTTGTTTTCTCTCCATGTGTGTAACATCTACACATCTCCTCAAGATTTCTCTTTGTGAACCTCAAACGCACACACAAACTCAGGCCTCTTTTTAAAGTCATCTCGTCTCAGTTTTGATTGATTACGTTGTTATAATCACACTTCAGGGTTTCAATTTGGCAAGTGTTAGGATTGCTGGCTCTGTGTTGAGTAGGTATGAATTCTCTTCTGAACTGGTGTTTTATATTGTATGATGACCCCATCCTTTAAGGCACAAGATATATACTGTGTGGTATTTATAACCATTTTATAGGTTGTGACATACCTATAAAATAGAAAATCTAACCAGAAAAAATAGATGCAGAGAGGCTCCCTGCCAGGTTTTTCAACAGTGTACCATTAAAACTGCTAGAATTTATGCCTCTGCTTGGTGTTCTGAGAATGGTCACAGGTTTGTTTCATATTATTTTACTATCATAATCTCAACCTATGAGGCCTTTATTCCATGTTTGCCAGGTGGACCTTGCAGTTCTTCTTGGAATCACATGATGGCTAACTTCAGTTTTTTACTGGTTTTTATTTATCAACCAACTCATGGTTAATTTAAAAAGTGAAGGGTTTTTTGTTTTGGTTTGGTTGAAGGTCGCCTTTAGGAAAAGCTTGGTGGAGGCAGCTCCAAAGCACTACATGAAAAGTAAAGGAAGAAAAACAATTTTATTTACTATTGTATTAATAAGAAACCCTTTGAAATGAGTTATTATGCATTTACAATGACGGTCTTGTTGGTAGCTTTTTAGATCATGCCATTTCTGAGGAGCGCTAGCCAGGAGGAAAGATGGAGCAGGAGGCCATAGAGAATTTAGTTTAAACTCTGAATTTCTCCCATTCCCAACTCTATGCACTGCCTCTAAGAGATTGTATGATTCTTTGCTTCAGTGATCCTCCTTGCTTAAACAAGGCCAACTTGAGGGCATTATTAATCTTTCTACTCCCTTTGCAACTGTGCAGAGAGAGTGGCTATTATTACTATCACAATTTTATTTCCAAAGTGAATTTGTGACTCTGTCACCAGAATGATCATGTTCCCGTCACTGTGTCTGTCACAGGAAACCAGACTGAAAACACAACTTCCATACCCCAGCCATTCCCCGAGTCGTCACATTTTATCTTTGCGGAGCTGAACCATTAAGAAAACCTAATCCCACTTTTGTTTGTCTCTCTTACAATAGGAACTAAAAAGACATTTAGTCCTCTCGTTTCCCTCAGCCCTGAGTGCTGGGCCAGTCCAACACAGGAAACTGGGCATTTAGATCTTAGTTCACACCTCACTGCACTCCTCTCCAGGCCACTCACAGAGACCGGTTATTCTTTGAAGTTCAAGAAACAGTTGCTTTTCTGCCCTTTCAGCAACAGCTCTGTTAAAAGAAAAGGCAGATACCAAACATCTCTAAACCAGGTGATGCTCTGGTACCAGACAAGTGGGATGTCTGTGAAACCCCAGCCCTTTCCTGATAAGTGCTTGTCCATTTTTCTTCCTTTGATGTGAAATTACTGCACTCTCTCAATTTCATCACCTGTTTTATTTCATTTTTTATAAAATATGGTCTCATGAGTGATGTTGCTATCTCTTTAAATTTATTATATATATAATATATATAAATTTATATATTATACATAATATATGCTTATATATTATATAAATATATTAAAGTATATATTTATATAATAAATAAATATATATTACATATAAATTATATAATATATAATAAATTTATTATCTCTTTAAATTTATTCTAAAATATGGTCTTATGAATGATGTTGCTATCTCTTTAAATTTATGGTTGGCATACAATAAGAATTGTTCAAAGGAATCATCAAAAGGGTGTGGGTTCTCTTCTCTTCTGAAGAATTGTTACTTTGGTGCTTCCCATAAGTATTTGTGCCTACTATGCAGTAAAGGAACAGAGTGCTTCCTCATCAGGATTGATTAACCACTGACAGCTTCTGGAAGGCTGAGCCTTCAGGTCCGAGACTGACGTGAGACCAAGGAGACACAAAGGCAGAAAAAAAAAAAAAAAAAAAAAGACCTGCACTGTCTTGGCTGACTTAATTGCTGCTAATGGGATGTTTCCTAGAAAATCTCTCCTTGCTGCTAGCGAACCACATGCTTCCGACAAGCAGCTTTGCTGAAATATCTCGGGCGCTAGGGTTTATCATTGGCCCCTACCTACTGTCCCCATGAACTAGGAGTTGAAGAGCAGTTGTAACTTTCAGTGAGACAAGACGCAGCTGTCAGAGGCTTGTCGAAGCTTTTAGGTTTCTACAAACCCGGAGTGTGAATATTAATTCACAGGAAATAATAGTGATGCAGCTAACAGGGGAGCAGATGAGGAGGCGGACACTTTCCACATCAGTGGAAAGCAGGGCACCCGGCGGACACACACCAGTAGATAGCCTGGGCGATGGGGGTCATGCTTTACGCGTGCACTTCTCCCATGTCAGCTGTCACAAAATCCTCCTTATTTTTGCCTTTTAAATATTTCTTCACCCTCCCCCCACCTCTCTAACACTTGCCTCACAGCTTTCATTCAGGCTTTGGTCGTCTGTCAGTCTCTATCCAGTTTCCTTGCCTCCGTCTTGTCTGATAGAACCTGTTCTCCGTACAACAGGTTCATCTCCCTAAAACACAAATCTGAACATTTTACCCCATCTTTCTGGGGAAGGATCCAGAATACTTAATAGTCCACCTCCTGGCCACTCAGTCCCCTCTCGTGACTCCCTTTAGTGCTGTACCATTGTATTGTTTATATATATATATATATTTCCGGCTCATACCACCATGTCGCTTGCCTCTGGGTTTTTCTTTACGTTGGTCCCTTGGTCTGAAATGCCTGGTCCCCTACCTGCCCTGTCTCCTACCCGCTTATGATTCCTTCTGAGACTCAGCTCAGGTGAGCATCCTAAAGGGGCTTGGCACACTGTCTTCATCCAAGCGCAGGTTAGGGATTCCCCCACTCATGTCCCCCTTGGGTGCCATTTACTTGATATCTCCCCCACTTGACTCTGAGTCCTAAGAGTAAGACTTTGCTGGCTTTGCCTTCTCAGTCTTTGGGGCATCCTTGGCACTCAGGTAACATTTTCTGGGTGGATGAATCAAGGTCTGCCCTGACACATACCAGCTGTGGGGTCCTGGGCAAGTCACTCAACTTTGTCTGAGAGTCAGTGTTCTCATCTGTTGAAAAATAAATGCACATGCAATGTAAACATTGGTGAGCTGATAGGAAATAGAATAAGGTAAGTAACACAATATTTATATTCTCATAAAAGTGGTTTAAGGTTAGGTGCCTGAGTGGCTCAGTTGTTAAGCGTCTGCCTTTGGCTCAGGTCATGATCACAGAGTCCTGGGATCGAGCCCCACATCGGGATCCGTGCTCCACAGGAAGCCTGCTTTCTCTCCCGCCTCCCTTGCTTGTGTTCCCTCTCTTGCTGTGTCTCTCTCTGTGTCAAATAAATAAATAACATCTTAAAAAAAAAAGTGATTTAAGGATTTTGAAGTTTTTATGAGAGAGCAATTGTCCTTATGATTGTTTTTCTCATCAGCTCCTTCCAAAAGAATTAAAAATTCATCAGATTCTCAATAATATTTGTTTTATCCATAAAGATGTGAATTTTTTGGTAGCTAAGTAATGTAGTTCAGTCAGTTTTTCTTTTTTGTTCAAAGATAATTTTCTATAGCTCCTTAATATTGAAATCTATCTTTGAAAATTAGTCCTTAATATTTCTTTGGAAGGTCTTTTAGGGTGATCTCTTTTTTTTTTTTTTCCTGCTACTGTTAGGAAACATTCTACAGAGTAGAATTAATAGCACATTCTTTTCTGACAGACTCACTTGGATTTAAATGCTGAATGTTCAAGTTATTAAATCTTCATTTCTCAAGTTTTCTAATTAGTAAAATGGGAGTGAAATGTCTCCCTCACAGGCTTGCTGTGGGTATTAAGTGAGCTAATCAATAGGAAATGCTGGTTACACTGTGTAAGCATCAAAGAAATGCTCAACAATGGGTGCCTCGGTGGCTCAGTTGGTTGAACGTCTGCCTTCAGCTCAGGTCATGATCCTGGAGTCCTGGGATCGAGTCCCACATCGGGCTCCCTGCTCAGCAGGGGGTCTGCTTCTCCCTCTGATCTTCCCCCTCTCATGCTTGCTCTCATTCTCTTTCTCTCTTTCAAATAGATAAATAAAACCTTTTTAAAAATGTCCAATAAAAGTAGAAGGAATGGAGGTGATATGAAGAAGGAGGATGACTTCACTTTAGTGATGTATATTCCTATGTGTCAGAATCAAAAATTCGTGTAGCTTCAGTGCTCTTGACTGCCTATCATTAGCTCTATAAAAGGGTTAAGGTCTGAATCATGTGTACATCTCCTAAAATATTTTACATAGTCACATAATAAACACTTTTCAATAAACAATGAGATCAAGGCTTCTATAATGATGGTTAAAAATGATTAATTCTAGAGGATGTGTAGGTGGCTCAGTCAGTTGAGTGTCTGATTCATGATTTCGGTTCAGGTCATGATCTCATGGGTTGTGAGATCGGGTTCTGTGCTCACCCGGGAGTCTTCTTGGGATTCTCTCTCCCTCCCTTTCCCTCTGCCCCTCCCCACCTCTCTCTCTCTCTCTCTCTGTCTCTCTTTTCCTCCCTCCTTCCCTCTAAAATAAATAAATAAATCTTTAAAAATGTTAATTTTTATTCTAGTTGCTTTAGGCAACAAAAGACAAGTGAAGTATAATACAAAAAAATTCTGCATTTTGTTAAAAATACTTTTTGTTTGTATCAATTATGTATATTTGATAAGTATTTGAGACCCAAATAATTAGTTTGGCTTTTTCAATTAAACAGATCCATAATTAACAAGATACCCTTAGATCTTTAATGTTATTATCACTCCTGGTATGGTCAATTCTGCTGAATTTACTGATAGTATGGATAATATTGAAAACCTTCACTGTTCCTCCCAGAAATATAATCCATATATTGGAACAATTTAATTAACTAGATTTAAAAAATTAGATAGATGGTCTCCACTAAGAACTTCCATATGACTTAAAACTATAGTAGTCTTGACTATAGATCAGAAATCATAATCCATTAAAGGAGATGCCCCTTTGCACGCATCTGTGTGATTCACCATTGTCTGAGATGCAAAATAACAACTTTGAAGATAACCAAACCACATATTAATCTCACACAGTGTAACATACTGTGTCTATGTGACTTTTTTTTTTAATGGACCAGTAGATCATTGTTTCAGAATGCAAAATTAAAATGTAGGTAAAAGTAAAGGAATGTAGCTTTTTGTGGATTTTATTGGCAGTAGTAAGGGATAAAGTTTTATGAACTTGCATTTAAAAACAAACTCTGGGGGCAAAAGGCCCATTTTGTAAATTTGTGACTTCCTTAAATAGGTTTCACTATATTTAGCTTTCTGTCAGCATATGAGACCTTTGTGTTAAGAGTCATATGACTTTTTAGAGCTCCTATGATATCTCGGCATAAAAGAAGTAATGAGAGAAAAAACTGGGCCCTTCAGTCCTAAATTTCCCTTCTTTGATGTAGACTTCATTTAAATCATTTGTTGGCATAGTTTGCTTAAATTGCTGATTTAAGAAAAGCGGGCATTATAATAATACATTGTTTCTGACCATTAACGTGGTTATTTGAGTCAAAGCCAAAACTAAGAGTGTCAGGGGGCCTTTTTGCTGGTTCAAGTTAGGTTTACAATAATCCAGGATCCTGGTCAAGAACTGTGAGTTCATGAACATTTTGATGAAACACATACTATAAGACCCCCAAAGCTTTACTTGATGACTTTGAAAACCTTGCTATGTGGGCACCATGTTTGCCAGACTCTGACAAGGTATAGCAGATGGGTTCTTTGGTGAAAGATTCTTCATGGAAGTGGCAATAATCCTCGGGGGTCCAGTAAAACCAATGGTACTGTAGTAAATAGTACTTCAGGGCTTGGGGAATATTTTATGTGTGCATACACACACACGCACACATATATAAAGCACATACATCATTATATAACTTATATATAAAACACACGCACATCACAATGTTATTTTTATTTACATCTCCTGTGTATACGTATGGTCCCTTTTTTACTGCCGAAGTCCAAAATCTTACTTAAAATGTCTCCCTTCTAGGATGTGGCATGGTATTTTTGTGATTTGTTGTTGCTGTTGTTGGTGGTGGTGGTTTTGTGGTTTAAATAATGATTTAAAAAGCCTATGGAAGATTCGAGGTGCTGATGAGAAAAAGAGATTTGTGACGGTAAAATGCAATCCCAAGAAAGACAGTGTGTGAGTGGAGACTTTTAAAGAATCAGTGTTGCCAGCCGAGCTCTTTGTGAACAGGCTGGAAGTAAAAGGCCATCAGCCAAGAGGTTTAATGAAGTCCCACTACAGAATTTAACAAGAGAGTGATTTGTGAGAATGGCTCCTTCTCCTCGCTGTTCTGATTCGGTGGCGTAAATAAATTGCCGAGCTCTACTCCTGCTGGTTTTTTTATGCTGTTGGATTTGACTGAGACCCAGCAGCATTATGGCCTATGATTCCCTCCCCCATCCTTTTTTTTTTGTAGGAAGGATAAAGTAAAGAACTTGTGTTCTCATTGCCTTTCAGAAATAGCCTTTTTAACCCTAATGACTGTGGAAGATGTGACGTTCTCTTAAATTTCTTTCATTGACTCATGAAGGGTTTGGATTGCTTTCAGTTATTTCAAACAAACTGATGTAAAATCTTTCAACATTAACCTAAAGGCAAAGCAGTCCCCACAGCATGGCCTTCCTACGGAGAATTTGAAATACTCTCTTAATTTGTGTGCCAAGCGAGTGTTTGAGGAAATAAAGACAGCAGTCAGGTTCAAGAAATAATTGATATATAAGATGATTCTGTGACAAATCACGACCCGGCACCACACTGGTAAATAGCACATTGTGGGCCTTCCGTTATCTTCTGAGCTTTCCTGTGATTTATTCATCTACTTACCAGTTGGGGAGGTTGTCCCATCACCCTGTTATAGATATAAAACTTAGCAACTCTCTTTAGCAACCTACATTCTGCAATAATAGCATCAATTTGGAACCATGTAGTAGAGTTGTGTACAATCTATGCCGTCTGAATCGCTCACTCTGAGAACGAAATTTAGAGAAATCGTTTTTTGCTCTAGTCATTGAGGGGTAGTTCATTTTAAAACGTTAGATTCATTGCTCACAATCTCACGTAACTTTGAGACACGGAGTAACTATGATAGCGCATATGAGATCGTGCCCCATTTAATGTTAAGTAATTAATTGTAAGTCAGTTCACATGGATACATTCTCTTTTATCCAGAGCTGTTGGGACATAAAGGGATTGAGATAGTTCTTGTTTAAAAGAGAATAATCATAAAAAAGAATAATTGTAGGCCATTTGACACTAATGACACCTTTTTAAAAAATGATGAACACAGTGATAAATATATGAGATAATTGGAAATTTGACTTTTTATGCATTTGTATGTATCGATTTTTTATTTGTTATATATCAGCTATCTTAGAGGTATATACAGTATTAATTATGCTGAACAATATTCATTCGTGTAGATTCACAAATCATTTTAGCATATTCCAAACATCAGGGTTATCATTAGAATCATTACACTTCACAATTATGTGGCAGGTGGTGTCCTTTAAATCTTATTTCAATAATTTGAATATACAATAGGCTGCCTTTTGTTTTATTGTTTTTAACGATTCGCATAAACTGGAAGTTACTACTTTATAATATCACTCCCAGAGTTTGCAAAACTGATTAAAATACCATGAGCACTTTAATTTGCCTTTAAACTATTATTCTCAGGACTTGATAAATAATGTGCCAGTATAAACACACTTGTAGAAAATACTAAAATAGGTATAAGACAAAAAACAGCTGAATAATTGCTTTATAACAGATTTATGAGGGTAAGAAAAATCCATAAATGGTTGTTAAAGTGAGTTTTAGCTGTAGAACATTTATTTTGTGTGGTCGATGTTATTAGGAGAGAATTTAAAGCATTGCACAATTAAAACTGATAGATATGGCCATTTTACAAAGGTGCTTTTAAATTAACTTTGTGGATGGTGGAATAGCTATTTCAGTGTACTTTTAGGTCATTAGTAAAGAGATGAGGTGTCCACTTAGGTTTTTCCTTATGCTTTTTATTGCTCTAAAATGTATTATATTACTAAATATGTTGATAATAAGTAATTTTGGCCTGATTTAAGGTTCTTGGGAATAAATGTTTAATTTCGTAATTTCCCTGCCAGATTGAAGAGATTTTGAATGTTAAATATGGATGGGGACTTAGAAATCATTTACTTTAGCTCCATTTTACAGACAAGGAAACTGAGGTCAGAGATGTCATGATATCCTAGAGCAAACTGTGAACATGTACACTTGATTTTTGACTACATACATTTGACGTTTATGGCAGTGGTCCTAAAAGACTGCATCACGTCACTTTTCAGAGATAGAATTGGCTCTTTTGATGTTGTTTTACCATGAGAATATAAAATATAACATGATTTGTTTTGTCCTCAAAACGTTTTTATATGGTGAACCCCACTCACATATGAGAAGAGTAATTATATATCCATGTTAATTTAATATACTAATACATGAATTGTGAGTTTAAATAATTTTGAACTGGCTTAAAATTGACCTATGACATAGAAGTGTCAGGCATACAACATGATGATTTGATATTTGTACATACTGCCACGTGATCGCCATGAGAAGTCCAGTTAACATCCATCGCCATACGTAATGGCCTGTGTTTATTATTATTATTAATACATAGTAATTTTTTCTTGTAATGAAGACTTTTAAGATTTACTCTCTTAGCAGTTTTTACCTATGCAGTATTTTAAATGTTACTGCCATGCTGTGCATTATAGCCTTATGACTTACTTATCTTTTGGGAATTTGGACCTTTTGACCCTTTCCACCTTCTTCTCCCACTTCCCCTTGCCTCAGGCAATCACCAATCTATTTTCTATGTCTATGAGCTTGGTATTTTTTGTTGCATGTTTGTTTGTTTTAAATTCCACATATAAGTAAAATCCTAGAGTATTATTCTTACTCTCTCTGACTTACTGCACTGAGCATAATACCCTCAAGGTCTGTCTATGGTGTCTCACGTGGCAGGATAGTCTTCCTTTTTTATGGCTGAATAATACTCCATTGTAAATATACCACAATTCGGGGAGCCTGGGTGGCTCAGTGGGTTAAAGCCTCTGCCTTCGGCTCAGGTCATGATCCCAGGGTCCTGGGGTCGAGCCCCGCATGGGGCTCTCTGTTCAGCAGGGATCCTGCTTCCTCCTCTCTCTCTGCCTGCTTCTCTGCCTACTTGTGATCTCCATCTGTCAAATAAATAAAATCTTAAAAAAATAATAAATAAATATACCACAATTCATCTATTCATGTTGGTCCCTTAGGTTGTTTCCATATCGTTGACTGTTGTAAATAATGTTGCCAGTGAACAGGGGGTACATATATATTTTCAAAATAGTGTTTTTGTTTTCTTTGGGTAAATACCCAGAAGTGAATTTGCTGGATCATAGGGTAGTTCTACTTTGAATTTTTTGAGGAACCTACATATTGTTTGGCAAAGTGACTGCACAAATTTACATTCCCACCAGTGGTGCCCAGGGTTCCCTTTTCTTTACATCCTTGCCAACACTTGCTATTTTTTGGCTTTTTGATAATAGCCATTCTAATAGGATGACTTGATATCTCATTGTGATTAGGATTTGCATTTCCCTGATGATGAGTGACCTTGAGCCTCTTTTCAGGTGTCTCTTTGTCATCTGTAGGTCTTTTTTTGGAAATGTCTGTTTAGATCCTCTGCCCATTTTTTAATTTAGATTGGTTTTTTTTTTTTCATATTGAGTTGTGTAAAATCTTCACATATTTTATAGATTAATCCCTTCTCCAGTATATGATTTGCAAATATTCCCCTCCCTCCTTCAGTAGTTGCTTTTTCATTTTTTATTATTTCCTTTATAAATAATTTCTTATCGAGATTATTTTGGTTTAGGTCATGGGACCAAAACAGAACCAAAATTACATTAGAATAAGATTTATTAACTCTTTTAACACAGAAGTCATAACATGTAATAAAAAGAGGAAGGATTTTAAGAGCTGGGCAGACCTGAATTTCAATCCTCCATTTCTTACCTGATGTATGACCCTTAAAAAGTTATTTAATCTTAAAAAAAAGGAAAGCAATTTATTTAATCTTCACTTTCCTACCTTTGCAAAATGGCATATTGAACACTTTCCTACAGAGTTGCGAGAGAGTTTCTAGTATATGAACTGATGCATTGTCCGCTGACACTGATGGCTCTTTATTTAACTGAGATCTAGAAAGTTTATGTGATTTGTACAGGATAGAGCTGATTAGTTCTGGAGAGGATCTTGATCTGGTCAGTTGAGTACTCATATCTTTATTCCGTTATGTAACTCAACTTTAGACCCTTTGTGAAATATGCCATTTGAAGATAGGCTTCCAGATTTTCAAATGAACAAGTTTTTAAGCAATTTCTGTATACAAGACAGTATGCTGGACGCTGTAAAGGTTGCCCAGATAACTAATGCCTGGATCCTGCCCTCTTGGAGCTTGCCATAGCTGGCCAAGGAGAAGGATAGTCACAAATAACAGTATTAGCAGAAGGTAAAAAGTGGATTTGTAAAGGGAGGGCAGAAGTACTTTCAGATGTGCAATGGGAACATGATTGTCCTTTGTTTACTCTTTCAATAGATATTTGCACTGTCAGTAGTGTTCTCAATTTGGTAAATTCTAGAGAAAGAATGGCAAAGAAAATAATTAAATCCTTACCCTCGTGGAGCTTATAGGCTAGCTTGGGAGATAGACATTTATAGAATAATTATGTAAATGTGTAATTTTAAGCTATAAGAAGTGCTATGGGAGGAAGATGAAGGCTGCTATGAGAATATACGGCATTTGGGATAAGATTTAGTAACCGATTTAGAGGGAATTCCTTGGAGATCTGTTTTTTGAGCCGAGGGCTAAGGTAAGTAGGAATTAACTAGGTAAAGCATTGGGTGGGGTGTGGAGGGGGGAATCCCTTGGAAATAAACAGAGAACCAGAGGTAAGATGATGCGTGGTAAACTCAAGGACACAAAGAAGGCCTCTGGGGCTAAGTTACGAGTTGAAAGGGGACAGGTGATATGAGAAGACACTGAAGAGTGGTGGCCACGTAAGCCTGCTCTCTATTTGAAGAGCGATGGAGCCATATTGAAGGATTTTAAGCAAAAACATACTGCAATCAGATTAATTTTACTTTGGTCTTGTTTTTAAGCAAATATGACCACACTGTGAGATTGGATTGGAAAAAAAGCAAAGCAGTAGTTCCCCTGAGCACTGTTGGATACCTTGGGCCAGGGTGCTGGCAGTAGAGCTAGAAAGAGAGAAATGAAATGCACAAAGAGTTTGGAAATAAAAGCTATGGCGTTTGACAACAGATTGTACATCTCAAGAAAGAGGGAGATGAAAGCTCCACGTTTCTGGCTCTCTAAATTGATTTAGGGAATACTAACATCAAAATTATGATCCTGAGGTCCTACGTCAGGGGGCATACACGTGGTCATAGATCGCCAGGTCGCTGCATTTCAATTTCAGGCTCTTTAGTAGGCAAATAACCGAGTTGTACCATTTAATAACTGCTTTCAAAATGCGCATGTGCGCGGCTCAGTTGGTTCCGTGCCTGCCTTCAGCTCGGGTCATGATCTCAGGGTCCTGGGTTCTAGCCCCGCTTCGGGCTCCCTGCTGAGCCGGAGTCTGCTTCTCACTTTCCCTCTCCCTCTGCCCCTTCCCTGGTCATGCTCGTACTCTCTTTCATAAACAAATTAAAAATATTTTTAAAAAAGAAAAGTAGGACCTTTTTTAGAAGTGGAAGGAAAAGGGGGAAATATTAACTTTTTTTGAGTATCTATGATACATCAGACATTGTGCAAGTTACTTTGTGTCTATTTGTGCGAAAACAATTCTTCATTACTATTCTGTTAAATTATCAATTGAACAGCTAATCTATAGCAAGGTTTCTCAGTCCTGGCACTATTAACTTGTGGGGTTGGGTCATTCCTGGTTGCCAAGGGCTGTCTTATGCTTTGCAGGATGTTTACCAGCATCCCTGGCCTCTCTCCATGAGATCCCAGTGGCACCCACCCTTCAGCTCTGACAACCAGCCTTGTCTCCAGAATGAGTGATCCACAAGGAATGGGAAATACTTGAGTGGAGGGGAAAAGTTCATAGAATTTTATGTATCTATTAAATATATTCTAAAAATGTCCCTCTTCGTCACTCTATTTTTATGTCAGAAAAGTTGAAAGACATAATGACAGGCTTTTAAGTTTAACTCAGTCTTTTCCCCCAAAAGCAATCACACCTAGTATTAAAAAATCCTAAGTGTTTTTAATTGTTAGGGATATTGTCATTCATGAGGATTTATGCATGCAATTTCTCCAGCATAACAGTGAGTGGGTTCTGTCAGTTCAAAGATATCTAGCTTCACTACTTGAAAATTTGAGTGTTCCTTTGTCTTAATAAAAATGTATTTCTTCTCAAAAGAGTCTTGTAACTCACTCTTTTACTTCATTCACCTTCTTCTGGAATATGCTGTTTACCATCTGAGTCTGTCAGATTTATTAATTGAACCCTACTAGTCAATGAAAAAAATGGTATGAGAATGAAAAAGAATCACATCAATTTAAAGATTCATTTGAATATAGTTCCTAATAATGAAAACTAGTATCTGTGAATTAGGAGAATTCCATAGTCATGGTGATTTCATTTAGAGCACATTCAAGAAAGCTGTTGCTCTCTGATATTTATTAATAAGATTGGTTTTACCTTAGTGAAATTTGCTTAGCTATGAAATCTTTTATAGAGTTATTCTAGGAGTTTAGAATACTTAAGTTATTTTAGACTCACATACTGTGACAGTCTTGTGTCATTATATTTCAAAATAATTATATTGCTAACAATGAAGAATCTTAATATTTTATTTAACTTATAGGATAAACTTGAATATATTTGCCATTATTCTTCAAAAATTGAGATTTGTTGAGAAAATATCAAAATTTTAGTCATTGTGTTAATTATGCAAATATTTTCTTGGAATTTTCTTATATGTTCTTTATTTATCATATGAGCTATGTATCTAAAGGACTTCATCAAGTTAAAGTAATACTAATTGAAAAGAATATTTTTGAGGACATTTTCTAGTAGAGTATATGTTTGTATATACATAATCTGAAGGGAAAATACTGGGACTATTTCCCAGAGGGATATACCCATTATCCTGCTTTGCCTCTGAATTTCCATACTCTTAAAATCATAGCATATAAAGCACTTTAAGAGTCAACTACTCTGTTCCTTTACCAGACAGGGTTATAGCTCAACTGTTGTGGCCAAATGGAAATAAATCCCATTTTTAAAGACCTCTGGAGACATCACAGTTGACAACCATTCATGGTTCAGTGGCCTTTACTGTTAACTGCTTCTTCTCTGTACCTTCCCTGAGTCACTCATGCCGTTATTTAGGCCTATTATCTTCCTCTCTTCTGGCCTAAGTAGTTACCAAGATTGGCTGCTCCCAGTATTTATTACACCTAATCTGAAGACTTAAGTATCTGTACAGCTACCTTATTTACTCAGACCAAAAAAAACCCAAAAAACAAAAAAACAAAAAAAAACAAAAAAACCTTCTTTCTCTACCTTCTATATATTTTTTGACATTTATCATCTTTCTGACCTTATCTCCTGTGTATGACAAACAGATAAGAGAAAGCTTCCTTCTCTCTCTCCTTCGTTCCTTCCTCCCTCCCTCCCTTCCTTCCTTCCATTTTTGCTTCTCTTAGCTTCTCATTTATACCTAAAGATTATTATCTGAACAGTGTATATTCTTAGAAGATTTTAAAGTAATTAAACAGCTGGGGGAACTTTGATGTCACATTCAAAAGAGGAAGAAAGTCTCATTCTGAGTGTGTGAGTGTGTGTGTGAGAGTGAGTGTGTGTGTGTGAGAGAGAGAGAGAGTGAGGAAGGGAGAAAGGAGGAAGGGAGGGAGGGAGGAAAGGTGGGAGAAAGGGAAAGAGAAAGGCTAAATTATTCCATTTTAAATTTTTTTAATGAAAGTATTAGTCCAGTATGTAATATTTGTATGTCTCCAAATATTTTAAAGAAAGCTATCTTTTTTCTTTTTTTATGCTCAATCAGGAACTACAGTTTTATAATTATATAGTTTATATGTATTATATAAATGTATATATATATATATAGATAGATAGATAGATAGATATATAAATATTTAGACTTTGCAGAACTCCCCTCCTCCCCACCAAGATAATATGATCTAGGTGGAAGCGTTGTGGTTTTTATACAAACTCAGCTTTGTGTCAAATTCTCTAATCCCTCACTCCTTTCCAAACTTCCTCAAATGTAAAAAAAAATTAGAGATGTTACTGAGGATGGATTGTAACATGCATAATGTTGCCATGTTAAAAAAAAAATAGTGAGTTTTAACCTCTTAAAAATACATACTTACTTTCTGAGTTTATTTTACTTCCTACTTAACATATTTACTGTAATAGTAATTGTGTGGAAATATAATTTGTTCTTGCCTTTCAAAAAAGTATTATTCAGTTTACAATGATTTCAAGTGATGAAATGATGAAAATTGTCTCACCCTTAAAAAATGATCACTTTTTTTTTCCAAAAAGGTGAATTTTTTCAAGAGGTTTTAAGCCTACTGTCTTCTTATCTGTTAATTTCCATGTCTTTTTAAAACTATAGCTAATTATTTTTAAAAGATTTTTAATATCATAAGCAATTATTTTAGTAAGTTTTTATACATAGGTAGTATTTTTTTTTGTAATTTTATTTTATTTTTTTCAGTGTTCCAAATTTTATTGATTATGCACCACACCCAGTGCTCCATGTAATACGTGCCCTCCTTAATACCCACCACCAGGCTCACCCAAGCCCCCAACCCCCTCCCCTCCAAACCCCTCAGTTTGTTTCTCAGAGTCCACAGTCCCTCATGGTTTGTCTCCCCTTCCGATTTCCCCCAACTCACTTCTCCTCTCCAAGGTAGTAATTATTTTAATGGTAATGGTTTTAGGGTCAACATTTTATGACAGTTTAAATGTAAAACCAAATACCTTTTATGTCCTGTTGCATAGAGTTCTCCCTAAACTGGTTAGCCAGAAGGAAACTGTATGCAGAAACTTGAGTTTAGTCAAAATTAGCCTTGAATTTATTTGAAAAGGCAGTCTTTGGCTAGTCATCTGTGACCTTGAGAAAGCTATTGAACAATTTAGGTTCCCATTTTCTCATGCAAAAAAGATGGGGTTAGACTGATAAGTCCTAAGGTCACTTCTAGCGCTAACATTTTATAGTTTTATTGTTTTATTAGCGATAGAGACAGACAGGCTTTTCCTCTTTCTTAACAAGAAAAGGGAGTTAGGGTAGAGGTACTCCTAGCCTTTAAAGTAGAAAGAAAAGAAGTGGGCAAGAGTTAAGGGAGTGTAGGAGTGAGGCTGCCCATAAACCACAGACTTCAGAGGATAATGAATGAACATGATCCAAATTACTCTGCTTTTCTCAGATGTACCTAGCTGGATAATAATGGTGTCCTAGCTGATCGTTGTATAGAAGTTCCCTGCTCTCTGTATGGAGAGAAAATTCTTTGACCTGACCCTGAGAGAAGTGTGGTAAAAGGGGAAATCTGAGAAAAACTTAAATTTCTATCATTTATTCTTGAGAAGGGAAAGTTTAGGATGGTCATTTTCTTCAAGTGAGTAAAAAGGATTTTAAATGGAGGGTATTAATGGCGTGTATTTGTTTCCTGAAACTAGAATAAATAAAAGGGGGGGTTAAATTGTGACAGGCCGGTTTTCATTTAGATAAGAGACCTCATTTCCTGATAACCATGGTGTTAAAAGCTTAAATGATCATGCAAGATAGTTACTCTCAAAACCTCTGATGCTTTGGAAGCTTCTCTGTTAGATGTTGTTCTTAGATAACTTGTCATTTGTCATTGATGTGATATGCAAATACATCAGCCAGAAGTTTTTGAATACATTAGGTTTTAATTAATGAAAGATTCAACTCATCTGACTTGATCGCTGGTAAAACCTCCAAGCAGGGAAACGCACTTTTAAAACTTTAAATGATCTGCTTCCGAGTAATTTTCTTGTATCTAACATGTTGGATATTTTTGAGATGTTTCAGGAATTTTAAATTACTGAAAATATATGACTAGAAAATCTTTCAGAGTCATTCCTGTAGGCTCTTGACTTTAAATAAGGCTTACTCGGGGGCACCTGGGTGACTCAGTAGGTTAAGCCTCCACCTTTGGCTCAGGTCATGGTCTCAGGGTCCTGGGATTGAGGCCTGCATTGGGCTCTCTGCTTGGCGGGGAGCCTGCTTCCCCCCTCTTTCTCTGCCTGCCTCTCTGCCTACTTGTGATCTCTCTCTCTGTCAAATAAATAAATAAAAATCTTTTCCCCAAAAAAGTTTTTTTTTTAAATAAATACATAAATAAATAAGGCTTACTCTCAAAACCTAAATAAATAAATAAATAAATAATAAGACTTCCTCTTAACGGTATCTATCTAATATCAAATTTATTTTCCCATGTTATCTCAAAAGGTGATTCTATAACATTTTGCTTTTTCAAAGCAAAATTTTATTGCTACAGTTTGTCAGTTTCTCTTTCTTGTAGTTTCTAAATATTCCATCCTGTCATTTAAAAGACAGTATCTTGTTGAAGGATTAAAATCTCTGTTTTCAAGTGTAGGTGGCGTAGCTGTTGATCATGCCTAAATAAGCTAGGAAAATGTTGTTGTTGTTTTGTTTGTTTTTCATTTTGTTTTGTTTTTTTAACCTTCCTTGCCTGAGTGCACGAAATATTATGCTGGAAGTTTTTTTTCTTTAGAGTGAAAAAGAAAGACAAATTATTTTACTCATGAAGGGAACACTTGAGTTGAAATGTGTTTCTGAAAATTTTGCTTATGAGGTAACAACAGGCAAGAGAACATTTGTCTCTGTTTTGTTTTGCTTTTCATTTTTTTTATTATTCTGTATTTTATTTAAAGCATACATTTTTATCCTTCTACGTGGATTACTGAGCATACCCATAAAGCAAAAGCGAAGCAACGTACATTGAGCTCAAATGTATTACTTCAGACCATACATTGTACCAAAATGTCCCGTGATTCCGTCCGACACCTGAGCTTTCCCCAGCCCCTTGTGTTTTATTTTTCCCTAGAGGCAGGCATTAAGGAAATGTAATTTCTGATGCAGCCCGGGAAATAACTTGCGAAGGTTGTTTATAGTCTGATGGAAGTTTTTTGTTGTGTTCTGTTTTATTGTCGTATTGTCACTATTTTAAAGTTGTACCCTTTCACATAAGTGCCAGTGCTTGGCACTGTTTATTTATTTAAACTACTGGAATGTGTATCAAATTAAAGTAATTTTGATTTGCTTAAAGATGTGGGAGTTATTTACTTGAATCAAATGTATGGTGGCTGTATATGGTGGCTGTATACTTCCATGAAAAAGTTCTGCATTTGGCGGTTACTGCCTTTGTTTCTAAAAGAGCAAAACAAAATAGTCATTTTCCAATATTTAAAGTATGTTACCACTTGAGCTTTCTATATTAAAATGCCCAGTGTTTTAGGCTTGAAAGCAGGTCATGGGATTCTGACTTCATTAGACAGGTTTATAAAGTTTTACCAGTTATCATGTGTTCATATTTTTTCTGTGTCTCCTCAATTAAAATTCTGCAAGAATTTAGGTGTAACACCTTTTAATAACCTTACTACTCAGCCTATAGTCGTGGACCAGCAGTACCTGCGTGCTTATTAGAAATGCAAAATCTCAGGCCACGCTCCTGACCTATGGAATTGTAATTTGTATTTTAACCAGGTCTGAGGGTGATTTTTGTGCTTATTCAAGTATGAGAAACATGGATTTAATAGAATATCATTGGTAGCATGAACCTTTTTAAAAATTAATCTGATGTTGGAGTTGTATGATTTAACACTGGTTTATCTTTGATTTAGATGCTTGATTTCTATTCTAAGTAGCCTTAGCAGTTAAGATTTATAGTGTTTTTAAACCCATTACTATGTAGTTATCTAACCCTATCAAACGTAGTCATTGAAATGTGTTTTATAATTGTATGGCTATCATCCATTGTAGCTCTGTCATTTAATCATAGTAGAAATTTTAAGACTCATTTCTGCTTTTCTTAAGTTACTCATGATTATACTTAAAATGCTAACAAATATTCATTCATGGACCGTATGAGCCGAATATTAACGTGTTCTTTATTTTACTTTAAAAAAATATATCATTGTTAAGTCAAATCTTATTACTTTTTCTGTTTCGTTTCTGTTTCTTTATTTTTTATTTATTTCATGTTTTCTTTTTTTTGTTTTAGTTGGGTCTGGTAAGTTGACATTTTATTGGCCATCTTCTAATCACCGTGTCACTGTGACTGGAACTTCTCTTCCCCTTTCCATCCATACCCTTCCATGTCCTTCAACCAATCAGCCTCCATGTTTCACTTGTCATTGGCCACAAAGACAGACTGCACAGAATAAAGTCTGCAGGAAGTATGGGTAACTGTGACAAAGAGTAAAGGTAATGGGGTTGCTAACTTTATGTTTTATTAAATGATGTGTGATCTGCGTCCTTTTATTTTTTTTCTCTCCTTAATTGAGTGATAAAATAAGTGATAGGTCTATATTGTGGTGAAGTACTATTTCAATTTATATTTCACAAGATAAACAAAAATAGGTACCCACAGAACGATTTGGGTTTTTTTTAACCCAAAATAGGTTTATGACTTCATGTCTATCAACCTGAGCTTTTCTAACTATTCTTCTGTAATGGTCATTCAAAGTGCCGTTGATGAAAAACCTTGCACTTAGGGCTGTGTGCATTCCTTTTCATTTCTATGTGTCAGGTTCATTTCATTTTATGTAAGAAATCATTGCAGGATGTTTCCAAAATGTACCGAAGTTTGCTCTGATAAACACTTGTCCTCACATAAATAGTCATTAGGTTCCTAAGTACTCTCATGATCAGTACGTTCAGGAAGGTATATTCACCCTTTCAGAGTGCTGGAACACCATTTTTGGTGAATTTTGCATGAGGATGCTAAGTGGTATGCCAGGGAATAATTTGGCTCTAAGAAAAACTCCCTATTTTTTAAGTTAAAGAGCTATACAGATATTCTAAAGGTGTTCAGACCAATACAGATAGGATGGATTGTTCAATAATGGTGATGCAATAAGGGACTATTTAAAAAAATAGCCTTCTAGATGCCACCATATGTGTAAAAATATATATGGATTAATATTTAAACATTAAAAAAGCATGAAGACAAAAGTATAGGATGAAAATGGAGGTGATTGTTTACCGAATTTATTATATATTATATGATCTATATTTTATTGATAGAATGAATACCAAAAATGCCTAACCAGATAAAGTGAAAAAATATATTTACAGCGTATATGAGAGATGGATAAAATTTTGCCTGTCAATTGTTCTTAGAAATAAAAAAGATAAGCATAGGAATACAATATTCCCAACAAATGGGATATCAGTGACAAGGTAATGTGAAGATAAATGTTTAATTTCATGAACATAAAAAGGCTAGTTAATAGCAGATTTTATTCTCAGTTTTCCAAAGATGTTAATGTTCAGTGTTTGTAAGGTTAGGGAGGAAAGTGCCCTATAGGGGAGGTGTCAGTTGAAATCATCTTGAAAATAATTGGGAAGGATGTTAATGTCACTACTGTTTTTAATAGTGAAAATTGGAAACAAACCCAAATTTAAAAACAAGAGCTTGGTTGAGTAAGTAATTTGCCTATGAACTATTAAATGGCCATTGCAACGATGTTGTAGAAGCATATTTTAAAACACTATGGTCCAATTTGTGTGGTTGAATTATAGGTAGCTCTTCTTATTTTCTTTGCTTGTCTAATTTTCTAAATTTTTAACACTGACCCTCTATGACGTTAGTAACATGGCTATGTATTTTCAATTTTAGCAAGTTTAAATGTAGTCTTTGAAAAAATGTTCCAACATTTTATCCTAAATCTCAAATAGATGGATGTGATGCATGGCCTTCCCAATCTAAAAAGTTAGATGATGGTGATAGCTAGATTGATAGATAGAGGCCCATTTAATCCATTTACATTTTCATAGAGATATATTTATATTAAATATTTAACAAACATATAGAAAAGGATTTTTTAAAGTTATATTTCTAAGACATATCTTGTGGCTGATGTCACTGTTGATGTTGGCTCAAGACGATGCCTGCAAAACATAGTAAATTCATTTCCAGGCAGATATCCTGTGTGGAAGGATTGCTGCAGGATAAATGTAGTTAGCATAAGGGTTTGTATCCCTTGTTCCCAAATAAGTCTTTGAGGTTGGAGGAGAGCTGGCGTTTTATAAAAGAAACATGGGTTCTGGCACGCGTTATTAGACATGCTTCTGAGATTTAGGAAAGAGACCACCCGAAGTTTATACTTCTCTGAGTGGTTTGAACATTTATATTTTCCTACTCAGATTCCCTGCATATTGGAAAGTCATATTCCCCCAGTCATTTAATTAATCATTTGTTTTTCTTTTATTGAAACAAACCAAACTCTCTTCTGGATTTAGTTTATCATCCCGTCAATCCTTTCAATTTCTTGATCTGATTTCTACCTCAATTATTCCAGCCCCTAACTATGGAATCAAATGCTCCTGTATGGATGGATATGGAGGAAAATCCCCAGGCAATGAGACACATGTCTGTTATTATACCTGGATAATGATAGTGTTTGCTAAATTCACGAGTAAACCACTCAATTACAATCAGAGTTTAAAAAAATTATAAGCTAGAACTTCAGTGTTACCAAATTGAACCTAAACTCTATCTCCTAACTTCGTATTTTCTTCCCCATAAGTTACAGGACATTTGAAGGCATTTGACCTGATTTTTCAGGTCTCCTATAATTTCCTAGGCAAATGGTATAATTTCTACTAAACTTCAATTAAAAAGAAAAAGGGAGTATGGAAGAAATCACACTAATCTAGAAGTTAGGAGATCTAATTGCTTTCTTCAGTTTTGCCACTATGCAATCTGCAACAAATTCTGTTACATCTCTCTCTCTTTTTTAAGAGGTTTATGTTTCAAATGAGAGATTTACAAAATTTATATATAATATTATAAATATTTGTATATCTGTCTTAGATGTAGTTGCCTAGACAGTATTGATCAAGAGAAAAGCACCTTTTCAAACCCTCACCTTCATTAACAAAGAAATCAAATTCTTGTGAGCAGAGTGGTAGCATTTGTAGACATAATCTGAATATAATTTTTGGTTCCTATTCCCGTGAAGACATTATCCCAAGTGACTGCTATAAGTAACTAAAAGTACTTTTAAAGAAAAGGTTTAAAATAATGCAATAGTCTTAAAAAGTGGATGGGAAGAACCCTCTCCTGTATAAATGCCTGGCTGGAAATGTTCACTTCCATTTGAACTGAGACAAGAGAGGAGAATAATTAAGTGTTTCAGACAGCTGATAAGAAATGCATTTGAAGAGTGTAAACATTAGGTAAAAAGACTTACAATCAGTGCACATTTTTCTAACCATAAAGCATGGCCCCCAAACAAGCTTTTCTCCCCGCCCTTCCCGGAGTGACTCCATCAACACACCTAATGTTTTCAGCTGCCATTGCGCTCAGTGTAACTGACACAATTTTCTGACACTCTATTTACTGCTGGATGAAGTGGCCATTTAAGTCTGTATAAATCAAACAGTTTGGACAAAGCTGGCAGTATTTATAATGTCAGGATGAGCAGATGTTTCAAATTTGCCCTCATTTCCATATATATTCTGTTCTAACATGCCCTTGCCTGTGTAAATGAAGGAGGCATTTGACTCTACTATTGCTTTAAATTCATTTCTATTCAAGTAATTGGACTGAAGATTCTAAATGGTTATAATTTTCATGGTAGCATTTCAGGAGCTTTGGAGTTAAATTAAAGTAATTTTAGGGCCTGCTTACATCAGGAGGTCCTTGGCTGTATGATTAAAGTCCATTCACCTTTAAGCAGCTCTAAATGAGAAAAGGTATTTATTCATACAAATTTCAGGTGTACTTTGAAAGTAAAGGGTCAAATAGCAGCTCAAGAATTCTTTTTAATGTGGAGGCTAATCTTAAAAAGTTCAGCTGATTAAAAAAAAATAACCTCTTCACTGAAAAAAAATTCTATTCCTCTCTATAAATATGCACTTAACAATTTAGCTTCAATTAAATTAAGGATGAGAATGGGTACATTACATCTTATAGTGCATAATGAGTTGTATAAAATAATGGCAGCACATTTGGGGCATCAGCAAATTGTCTCAATTAGGTTAATAACTACATGGTTTTGATTCCGATAATTTGTTTCATCTCCTTTAGAACCTCCACACTTTGTTGTGAAACCCCGTGACCAGGTTGTTGCCTTGGGACGAACAGTAACGTTCCAGTGTGAAGCAACCGGAAATCCTCAACCAGCTATTTTTTGGAGAAGAGAGGGGAGTCAGGTAAGACCTTATTCCAGCATTTCAGTCAGCAAAGGCAGGCGCCAGATACATAAGAAAACCCAAAACATCATCTCGTGGTATAGCTGTTACTTTAAGAGAACTGGAAAATCTCTGAATGCCCTAGAAAATTTCAACTATGAGAGAGAAGACAAAGTTTCCTTCATTGTTATAAATCAGAAAGCAATTTTCCCTTCCTAATTTTAGTACATAGGGTGTTATATTGCATAGTAATTATCATATTAAATTTACCTTTATTTCCAATTCAGCCACATTTTTTAAAAACTACATTTTTTCTTGACATAATTTCTATCATTCAGATATCTGTAATTAAATTTTTTTAAAAGATGTGTTTAGTTTATTTTAGACAGAGCAAGTGCTCACACACACACAGGGTGGAGGGGCGAAAGTCGAGGAGGAGAGGGTCTTAAGCCAACCTTGTGCTGAGCGCAGAGCTGTTTTGGGGCTCGACCTCAGAACCCCAAGATCATGACCTGAACTGAAAGCAAGAGTCCCACGCTTAACAGTACCACCCAGGCACCCCTGTAATTATATGTTAAAGAGATTTACACACGTTTAAAACAGAGATGACAATTACTCAGTGCAATTTCTCTGAAAATACCAGGAATCTCAAGTGTCTTCACTTCTTTATGTATGTAAGTATGTATGAGTCTGTGTGTGTATCAATAAATAGGTATCAGTTATATATATCAACTTATATATGTCAATCAAAGATTCACCAAACTATGTGGTAGTCTATTTAATATAGATGTCATGTTAAATGTAGTTCAGTATATTCTAATTCTTTGAAAACTATATATATGATTGCCATGTGCTATCAAATAACTCTAAACATTTTATAAACCAGATTTTTCTATATACATTGAACTGCATTATAAAGCTCTATGTTCTTACTATCTAAGTTCACTATTGGCTTTCGGCTTAATAAAATGGAAATTTTGAAATAATTTCACTTTAAAGATAACAGGAAACTTTAAAATAGTTTTTATATCTAAGTCTTTCTTCTCATCTCTTATTGATTTGCTTGCTTCAACAAATGAAGCATTTCCCTTTACTTGTTTTTGATACTTGTAAAAAAGATTCTCATTCATTTTTAATGCAGTTTTTCCTAACCTTTTTTCATTTTTTGCTTGAATCAACCTTGGGTGAGTTGTTTCGTGGTCTTGCTTTTAATGAGCTATTATAGGTAACATAGAAGTAGCTTACTGACTGCACTCACTAACCTTTTGTAGGCAATGCATCCGGTCCACCTTTGTTTTCACACTGGTAGGCAAATTTTAACTTGATTATGGCATGTGGACCCTCGTTTGAGTATAGTACCTTCGTCATCTCTAACACATTCTATTTGGCCTCAAAGACTACATTTGCTGATCACAAATTATAGACAAGGAAAAATGAAATACTTTAGTATAACAGAAAGAATTGGAAGTGTATTATTTAAGAAAATCTACATAGTGGTAATAGTAAATCCACTAGAAGTTCTTAGAAAAGTGACTCATTGAGGGACACCTTGGTAGCTCAGTGGGTTAAGCATCTGCCTTCAGCTCAGGTCATGATCCCAGGGTCCTGGGATGGAGTCCCACAGGGCTCCTTGTTTAACAGGGAGCCTGCTTCTCCCTCTACCTGCTGCTCCACCTGCTTGTGCCTTGTCAGTCTCTGACAAATATATAAATAAAATCTTTTAACAAATGATTCATTTAGTTATTAAATAAATTGTTAAGTTACTTAAACTATGTCAAACTTGGAAATAATTTTGACTTGGTTTAGCTTGGTTTAATGATACAACATACTTTTTCCCACAATTTTGTCACTGGGCGTGTATTCATAGAGCTGTAGATAAAGTCTTTATAAAATTATATATGTTTACAAGCAGTTATTGGTTAAGTGTCTGCCTTTGGCTCAGCTCATGATCCCAGGGTTCTGGGATGGAGTCCCATGTGAGACTCTCTCTCCACAGGGAGTCTTCTTCTCCCTCTGCCCCTCTCCCCACTTGTTCCTTCAATCTCTCTTTCTCTCAGATAAATAAATAAAATCTTTAAAAAGATAAAAAGCAATTAAACAGTTAAAAAGGAGCAACTTCATTTCGTTAGAAGAAATCTTGACTTTATTTCATGAAAAGCAATGACATGAAGTGTTATTCCCCATGTAATATACACTCTCTTTAACATGGGAACAAATTTTGATGCATAGTGAGAAATTTGTACCACAAAACAACATCACATCTTGTGTTAACTTTGTATGTAAGATAACTTATATAGAAAGATAAATAAGGGAACCTGGGTGGCTCAGTGGGTTAAAGCCTCTGCCTTCAGCTCAGGTCATGATCTCAGGGTCCTGGGTTCAAGTTCCGCATCAGGGTTCTTGCCAAGCAGGAACCCTGCTTCTCCCTCTCCCACTCCCCCTGCTTATGTTCCCTCTCTCACTGTGTCTCTCTCTGCCAAAAACATAAATAAAATCTTTAAAAAATAAAAGTAAAAATGTTAAAAAAAACCTCCATTATGAATTCTTAAATATATCTAGTACTGTTCGATAATTATAAAAGTACATATCAATATTTAGAATTTATTTAAATTTTAAAATGAAATTTTAAAAGCTTCCTAAAAGGCTAGATCATTAAACTTCGTGTTTATGTGTATGTGTCTATCTCTATGGGGGCTATGCGATGGAAGAATATTTAGCTTATTTGGGTATATATGCACATGTGGTATGTATATGTGTGTGTGTACATTTATATAGCTCTTTTTAAGTATATATGTATCATGCCAAAATATCAGAACCTAGCAATTAACCTGTTGTTATTCTTTCCTCCCAAATACTGGGTTCTAGAATCTGCTTTTCTCATATCAGCCACCACAGTCAAGCAGCCGCTTTTCAGTCTCCCAGACTGGTGATCTCACCATCACTAACGTCCAGCGATCTGATGTCGGTTATTATATCTGTCAGACTTTAAATGTTGCCGGGAGTATCATCACAAAGGCGTATTTGGAAGTTACTGATGGTAAAGTAGAGCATTTTATTTCAATATGTTCAAGTTTGGCTTATGATCTAAAGAGAGTGTCCATAAATGTGTTTATTTTCTACTGTCTATCCTTTCTGAGAGCAGTTTTGGTGTAAAAGCTAAAAAAGGATGCCGATACAATGACCAAGTCTAGAATTATTCTCATTTTAACTTAGCTGTCCTATAAATTTCTAGCATCAAGTCAGATCCGTAAAAGCACAGCAATTAAGCAAGAAGTTTACACTGAATATCTGTTCATGGGAATGAGTCCATGTTTTAGAAAATAAAGTTATTTTAAAATTTCCTAGTGCAAAAGATCCTTTTTTTCTCACCAAACTAAGGAGGTAAAATGAATCGCTTAAGTCACAACTCATTATAATGAACAAGTTTTCCATGAATAATGTGATTCTGTCCTGTTTATCAACTCCTTTATACCTGATCAATTAATGCCAAATGCATTATGAAGACAGTGATGTCTCACACCGTGAGTTAGAGAGTAGTAACAATTTGAGAAGAAAAGAAAAAAAAAGTATACATATAAATATATAAGAACATATATACACATTTGTATATACATATATACCTAAAATAAATATATGTACATATAATATTCATTCTTTTTATTGTTATATAGTATTCCATTGTATAAATAGCTCACAGTTTACTCATGTACTCTTCCACTGATAGATTGCTTTCAGTTTGGGCTATATATATATATATATATTTTTTTTTTTTTTTTTTTTTTTTTGGACAGAGAGAGATCACAAGTAGGCAGAGAGGCAGGCAGAGAGAGAGAGAGGAGGAAGCAGGCTCCCCACTGAGCAGAAAGCCTGATGCGGGACTCGATCCCAGGACCCTGACATGACCTGAACTGAAGGCAGAGGCTTAACCCACTGAGCCACCCAGGCACCCTTTTTTATATATTTTTTAATTTTTTAATTTTTTTATGGACTTTTTTTTAACGAAGTAAATATTCTTACACAAATCTATAGATGGGCATATGCGCTCTATTATCTTGGTTTGCCTTTTGGCAGATGAATGTACCCATTTTTTTTTTTTCATTTTCTCATATATTCCAGACACAAGTTTTTATCAGATACGTATTATAAATATTTAGTTTCAGTCATTCTCCTAATGATGATTTTAAGGCTTACGTCACTAATTCCTATGTCTTTTTTTTTTAGAAGTTTCATTGCCTATACTTCTAAGATACAAGTTTTTAATCCATTTTAAATTATCTTTTGTGAATGGTATAAAACAAGGATCAAAATTCCTTTCCCGTCTATATGGATACTAATGATTCCAGCATCATTTATGGAAAAGACAGTATTTTCCTTACTGAATTACAGTGGCCTCTTGATCATAACTCAGATAAACATAAGTGTGTGAGTCTGAGTCTATCCTCTCTATTATATTCCATTTATATATTCATGCCAGTATGTATGGTCTTAATTATTGTCACTTCACAGTAAGTCTTACAAAACAGGTAATGTAAGTCTCCCACTTTGTTTTTCTTGTTTGGAGTTGACCATTAGAGATCCTCTGAAGTGTCTAATAAATTTTAAAATGACCTTGTCAATTCTGTCCCACCACACACACCTAAAGAACAACAAAAAAAATCTGAGGTTTTAATTTTGATTTCACTTAAATTATTGAACAGTTTAGGAAGAATTAACATCTTAACAATCTTAGTCTTCCAGTTTAGGGAAATGGTATATATTCCATATATATCTCTCAATATTTTTAGATCTTTAATTCTCTCAACAGTGTTTTGTAGTTTTTGGGGTAGAAAACTACCATATATTTTGAAAGACTTATACCTATGATATTTTATAATTTTTGATGTGACTGCATATTATATGTAAAAATATACATATATTTCAAAACAAGAATATATATATTTCATTATTATACTGTTTGAGGCCAGATGTACAATTGATTCTTTGTATATTAACCCCATATCTAGCAACTTGCTAAATACAACTTACTAAATCATATATAAGAGTTTGTAGGTAGATTATTTTGACATTGTTATGCACAAAATGTGTCAACCACAAATTAAACCAGTTTTACTTCTTCTTTCCAATATTTATACATTTTATTTCTCTTACTTGTCCTGCACTGTCTGTGATCTCTAATATAATGAATAGAATTGGTAATAGTGGAGATATTTTTCTTGATCCTAACCTCAGGGGTAAAGTAAGTGTAATATTAGCAGAGATTTTAAAGATAGAATTTTGAAATTAAAAAAAAAATCTGGAGGAAATTTTTAATATATTAATCTGATTGTTTTGTTTCTTAGTGCTCTCAGAATAAAGTTTGTGCTCCTTAATGTGCTTTACAATTTATGATCTGACCCCTGCATTCTTAGCTTTGAATACTATATTTGCTTATATGCCCTCATTTTCTTGTGTTGGCTATGCTCTTCTGTTACCTGAAGACTTCTGCACATGCTGTTTCTACTGACTTGAAATTTCACTTACTTCAAAAAGCATTCCTTCACTCCTCAAATATGAGCATTCTCTACCCTGCCAACAATACAAAGATTTCATCCTATACTTTTCTGTGTTCTCTGTTTTCTTGTATTCTTCATTAGACATTAAGTTCCATGATTGTAGGGCCCATGTCTCTCCAATAAATACATACCTGGTAATAGACTGTCAGAGTCTGACATGTGGTACATACTCAATAGATAATTTTTGAAAGAATGGATGAAACATGGATGGAATAAACACCTAACTCTTAGTTAAGTCAGAATTCAAACTTATGACTGTCTCGTTTCAAAGCCCTTACTCTCAACTCTGTCTGTGATACATATTATATATTATTGGCCCCAATTAGTTAGAATGACCTAAAATGTTTTTATAATTTCTTACATATATGAAAACTATTAAATGATGGCTGTGAAGACCATGTAATGGGTTTGCTAATGATCAATATAACCAATATGTAGAAGTGGAACACAGAATGGCACAATTTATAATTGCAACTTTATAAGATAACTTCATATACACAAGCAATTTCTATATACAGGTGTACATAAAAAAATGGCCAAAGAAAACCATGGTAAAATATTTTCAGGTATTTCTTATTATTCTAAGTAATAATTGAAAGCAAAGCTTTGTACATACCATCTGATACTGCATTGTCATAAGTTGTTATCTTTGTGAGACTAGATCAAGGATAGCAATTTTTGCTGAACTAATATGAAACAGAAACCAAACATTAAAGGTCCTATTTCATTTTACAGTCTCTGGGGAGATCTGAGATGGTTTTGTGTTTGCTGGGGTGGTACTGTATTTTGAGTTTTGTTTTCTTTCTTTTGGAATTCATTGCCATTGTACACACAACTTAACGAGTACTTACTCATTCTTCAAACTATTATTCCTGAGTGCTGACAGCATAAGTTTTCGCATGTTATCAAGTCAAGTCAAGAGGATAGTTAGTAGGCAGACTAGTTTCTGGGTGCTATTTGACTTTAGTTTCTTGACCTTTCTTTATTGTTTGCAAACAGAACAAAGACAGACAGAATAAAACACAAGACACAGAATACGGTGGAGTAGGAAATGTCTTTGAAACGTTGTCGTTTGTAGCTGTGACCTATCCCAAGTAGTATGTGACCCAGGAACACAGAAATTCCTATCACCTATTTAATTGAAACTGTTTCTTTTCTTTATTACTGGAATGTGAGAAAATTAGTTAATGATTACCAAGTGCTATGTAAAATTTAAAATCACTTGCATTCATCTTTCAAAAGTTATTGATATACAATGAAACGAGTGTTAATTTTTATTCAGAAAAGAGAGACCTGACAATTACCAACTAGTTGACTTGGACAGGTGACTTGTACTTCCCTAACTAACTCATAAATTTGTGAGATACGTTGGCGAATTGATAGAAATTGTGATACGTAGTTCTGATATTTGTTGGTCTATAAATATGAACTTTTCATACTTAAACCAGTCCATGTGTATATGTTAATTTTTCCTTTTTAAAATATATATATATATTAAAATTTTATGTTTTTATTATTAACATAAAATGTATTATTTGTTTCAGGGCTATAAGTCTGTGATTCATCAGTCTTACGCAAAACCCAGTGCTCAGCGCAACACATACCCTTCCCAGTGTCCATCACCCAGACATCCTGTACCCCGATCCCGCTCCCTTCCAGCAACCCTCAGTTTGTTTCCTGAGATTAAGAGTCTCTTATATTTTTTTCACTAAAAATTATTTTATGAATGTATTTCTATGTATTAACATAGTCTTCATGATCGTTGCTTTTGAGGTACCAAAATATGACTTTCTGATGATATGCTCTTTTTTTTTTTTTTTTAAGGATCTTTATATATTTCATGAATGTGAGGAAAAGTTAGTAAACTTTGCTTAACTTTGCTTAACGGGTTACACCATCTGTGGCCCTGTCTATACCAGGACCATGACCACGGCTAACACAAGCATACTGATACCTGTCCATACTAAGTTACAGTTATCAGTGCTTTCTTTGTGTCAGGCACTAATGCAGAGAACTATTCACATATCAACAATTTTAAATTTGACAACGTCTCATGTTACAGATAAGGAAATGGAGGCAGAGACTGGTGAAGGACTATGCCCAAATCATACAGATCATAAGCAGCAGAACTGAGATTTACAACAAAAGTTAGTACTGTCCAGGATGGTAGCCAGCTGCCACATGAGATGATTTAAAATAAAATTTCAGTTACTTAAAGCTTATTAAAATGACACATGCTGTTCCTCAGTCACACTAGCCAGATTCAAATGTTCAGCATCCACGGGACGCTCCTGATGCCTGTGTTGGAGAGCACAGTTAGGGAGCATTTTCTTTCTTTCTTTTTTTTTTTTTTTTAAGGTTTTTATTTATTTGTTTGAGACAAACAGAGAACAGGAGAGTGGGGTGAGGGTCTGAGAGAGAAGCAGACTCCGCACTGAGCCACCCAGGCTCCCTGGAACATTTTCATTTTAGGGCCACATCTTTCTCTAAGACGCACTTACTCACTGTTTTAAAACTCATTCTAATAATGATAATTCATTTTAATAATGCCAGTGTAAAATTAGTAGACCCAAAACTTGACGTTCTTCTCATAAATCCTAAATTTATGTTTGACTCAGAAAGGTACTATATACTCTTTAGTTTATGAAAATGTAAATATTTTATCAGTATTTTATTCTACCCTGTGATGACAACAAAATGTTTCATTTTTTTCTACCTAAAAACATGAAATTGCTTTAATAAAATTCTTCAGCTCTGGTTTACCTATCAGTTTTTTACAGAACAGGGTAAGTGGCAATATCAAAATTCATATATATGTATACCTTTTTGTAATTAGCAGAGCACGTTCATATCTATTATTCCATTTAAAACTTCATAGCAATCCCTTGAGCTAGCTAGAACATTATTATCTTCCCATTATAGATAAAACAAAATAAAACTGAGGCTTAGAGAATTTAAGGAAGCAGCCCAAAGACACATGACAGATGGAGCTGATAATCAACCCTACACTTCTTCTTCTTCTCTTGCCTTATTTTTGTAAACTACCCAGTGTAAACCAGGAAGAAATAAATGACAGCGGAACAGTATCATTAAACCGGGTTGGGATAGGATGGGGAGATGTGAATAATGCTAACTCTGATTTAAACCTCAAAGCACCGTAAAGATACAGAAAACCGAATAAATCCCCAGATACTGGATTGTTTCTAAAGTAACAAGACTACCAAATGTAAGCCACTCTGTTACTGGATTTAATTATAATCCTTTATAAAGAAACTCTGTTACTAATTTAATTAATGTCTAGAAATGAACATTCATTCTTAGGATCTAGGGAACACAGGTGGTAGAATCTTCTAAAACCCCAAAGCAATAAAAACACTTTGATTCTTTTTTTCTACACTTATCAGGTGGGGCCTCTAATTTGATTTTAACCAATCTCAACAGAAAATGTAGAAAAGATTGAACAATTCTAAACAAAGGAATCATTGACTTCAATTTGTCATCCATGGAGTATCTGAAACTCTCCTGCCAGGTTACGAACTCCAGCCTTCTAACATGCCTCCCCGGTATTTGCAAATTTCATACCAGTAATCAGGCACGGTCGAGAATCAGAAGGGTGGAGTGAAAATACAGTTGCTAATTTCACTCTCTTGCCTTCTTGTTTTTGCTTAAGCTGAATGCACGAAACTAATAATTATTGCATGGTAAAAAAGGAACAAATTGAAGTGTAACTCCAGCTTGTGAAAATCTTTGGTGCATAAAACTTTGAACATGCCATATCTCGCTTGGCAAATCGTTGCATCCCAAATTTAGCTACTCTGGCAACCAGTTTCTTTTAATCAGGCAACTTCTTAAAATAGACCTTTGTACATGTGTGACTTAAAATTTTGTAACTGATATTCAGAATTATAAAGCTTGATAGTGAAAAAAAATTCTTAAATTTAATTTTTAACTTTTACTTATTTGAAAAAGTATCTCATCTATTGGGTTTCACTTAAGTTGACTATATCAGGGGGTGAAAACTGAGAACATCTCTGTAATGCAAGTTGTTCTAGTTACACTCCAGTTGTTTTAGATTTTTGCCTAAATAATGGCTTCCTTGTCTGAGATAAAGCTTTTAGGTTTTAGGCTTTTTATGTAATAATAAGAACATTTTTAATTTATATATTATAAAAATCCCTTCCATTGTTTCCTTCCACAGTACATTAAAACTTTTAAAGTAATAGAATTCATGAAAGTGTTTCCGATCCCTGTAATTCCAGCATGGAAGTATATTTCCCAGGTTAGGACATGAGCGTGAGTTATATTTTTGGATTAGCCTACTCACAATGTATTTGAATAGTTTTTTAGTTTTTCCTAAATTCACTGGGATTGGGAAGTTTTTACCCACGTAATTCTGTTAATAGAATTCCAGGATTAAAAGAGCTCAATCATATTGACTTGTAAATTCTAAAAGTCCAAAGCCCATTTTGGAATCCAAAATGTCAGACATGTTGGTATGATATCATATTTTTTTCTGTTGGACAAAAAACAGTTCTCAGATGTCAAGTTGGCTTTAGTTCATTCTTGAAAATGTGTCTCATAAGTTTCCTTGGGGTAGGTGATTTCTTGTTGTTGTGTTGGATTTTTACATATCTTAAAGTTTAAAAAGTACACATTCCACTTCTTACCACTAGACATTTACTTCACCATCCACAATTTTTTTTAAGGTGTATTTATTTGACACAGCAGGCACAAGCAGGGGTAGCAGCAGGCAGAGGGAGAGGGAGAAGGCTCCCCACTGATCAGGGAGCCTGATGCAGGGCTCGATCCTAGGACCCTGGGATCATGACCTGAGGTGAAGGCAGACGCTTAACCGACTGAGGCACCCTGTCACCCACCATCCACAATTCTTATTTCCTTCTTGGACTCTTGTGTTAAATAGGTCACCTGATAGTGCAGCGAGCTCTCTTGGTCATCTGAAAGGAGTACATGATATCTCAATTTAAATTCCTGAATCAGAGCATCATAGAAATGTATTCTGAAAAATGCACGTCTCCTACTTGAAGTACTTGTTTAATTAGTGCGTTTCAAAGCCTAGAGCAACTGCTGTTGCTTGGATGATTAGAAAATTGCTTCCAGTTGAGGAAATCGATTTCCTGTTGTTTCTTTGGGCAGTGATCGCGGACCGGCCTCCCCCCGTCATCCGACAAGGTCCTGTGAATCAGACTGTAGCGGCGGATGGTACTTTAGTGCTTAGCTGTGTGGCCACAGGCAGTCCGGTGCCCACGATTCTGTGGAGAAAGGACGGAGTCCTCGTGTCAACCCAAGATTCTCGAATCAAACAGCTGGAGACGGGAGTGCTGCAGATCCGATCTGCGAAGGTAACTTGAAACGACGCCCTGGCTTTCCTGTTCGGTTCTACTCCTTTTTCTGTTTGTCTCCAGCCCCCAGGGCTGCAGCCTCAAGTCTTAGAGTCAATGAAATGCTAAATAACGGTACTGATCTATTTTTAATTGATGCTTTATGCTTTCAGACGCCCCGCCGTGTATTTTTAAGATGATTTGACTCATAACTTAGCTCATGGCAAGTAATTGAAGGTTTCAGGTGGAGGAGAAAAAAAACTGGGGGGACCTGTTGAGGACGGTAGGGGGCGGGAAATACCTTCCAGGTAGTGGTATGAGGTACTCATTCCATAAAAGCATTTTTCAAAGAGATTTTTCCAATACCATGTTATCTACAACTCCAGGTCTTCTGTTGTGAATATTTGGTCCAACATTCTGCCATGACAAGATCCTGTCCACGCAAACAGAAGCCAGGCAGCATGTACACACTGAGTGTACATTGCGAATCAGAACGTTAAACGATGAAAAGCCCGAGAGTTTGTGAGAACAACTGAGGGATTTACCTTCCCAGGGCACCACATCCCATACCTGTTCTTTGAAGACGGTGTTGTTTTGTTTTGCTTTTTCCTTTTCTTTTAGGTCAAGATCAGACAGGCTCACGAGGCCTATGGAAGAGTAGCTTTGACAACGATAAACAAAAATTTCGATCGCTTTATTGCCTATTGTGGGTGGCTTCTTGGGAGTTTTGGATTCAGCATAACCGTTCATTGTACATGCCGTGGAAGTTAATGTGTTGTACTTCTTTGTGACGACGATTACACTTTTGTGGTTACAGTTGCCAGAGCGAGATGGCAACATTCTTGCTTTATCAAACGTGACTTGAAGATCGAGGTGTTACCTTAGGGAGAGGTGTGTGGGTTCATTAGGCTGGGGATGATTTTCAAGCTGAACATGTGACCTCTGTTTGTTTTCTGGCGTTTAGTCTTTAGAAGGGAGAGAGCCTTCATTCCAGCTGACGTTTGGCTTATTGAACAAGTTAAAAAAATAAATAAATAAAGTGGGGGCCTAGGGGGAGAGTGAATGCTTTGAGAAGAGATCATTTTGTGTTTTATCCTTTTCTGTGTTTATCCTTTTTTCTGTAATATCTGTTTCAGATATCCATATGCATGTAACTCTGATAAAATAGGAAATAGCAAGAACAGTCATTGAATTTTACCAGCCTTACTGTGTGACAGTAAATTGGAAGATCCAATTTACTAATAAAGATTAACCCTTTGAATCTGAATACCTCATTGTTTATTGTCCCTGACACACGAATAGTGCTATGGTAAAACACTAAATATTATATTTTATTGTAAAATTAAAATAACCATATAAAATCTTTTTTTCCATATTCTCGCAATACTTTCCTTCCTATTCAATAAAAATACATTCAATTAAGAGGACGTTTCTGGATATTGAATTTTAATCCAGTTATCCATATTCATGGGACATATACAAAACTATAATTGCTTTTCCAGCACATTGAGCTCTCGATTGTTCCAAATATTTATTTTCCGTCTATCTTCTCAGCTGGGTGACACAGGTCGGTACACCTGCATTGCATCGACCCCCAGTGGCGAAGCAACGTGGAGTGCTTACATTGAAGTCCAAGGTAAATCAGCTAGCGTTTTTAACTTAAAGCTTGGCTTGCGGTCGTTTACTTGCTGGTAAATGGATGAAGTCGATGTCCCGATGCCTGACTAGGTATTGAATGGTGTAATCTGTCTTTCTGTGCTTATCTGTATATGTGTAAACGTCTTTCTTCTGTATCTCCTTTATTAGAATTTGGAGTTCCAGTTCAGCCTCCAAGACCCACCGACCCAAATTTAATCCCTAGTGCTCCCTCAAAACCCGAAGTTACAGATGTCAGCAGAAATACAGTAACATTGTCATGGCAACCAAATTTGAATTCAGGAGCAACTCCAACCTCTTATATTATAGAAGCCTTCAGGTAGAGTAAAGATGATGTTTCCTAGTTGGTCTTTTTTTTTTTTTTTTTTTTTTTTGGCTTACCATTCAATATGCATGTTCTAACTTGTGTATCTGTCCTTAGCCATGCATCTGGTAGCAGCTGGCAGACCGTAGCAGAGAATGTGAAAACAGAAACATTTGCCATTAAAGGACTCAAACCTAATGCAATTTACCTTTTCCTTGTGAGGGCAGCAAATGCATATGGAATTAGTGATCCAAGCCAGATATCAGATCCAGTGAAAACACAAGGTAAATACTGATTTACTTACCCTCGTGACACCTACTTATTCCTAGATGTTACACTTTCATAAGTCAATAATGTGTCCTGCTCCCTGCTGTGATTGTATATGTAATACAGATCTGTTCTTCCAGTTGCTCCATTAATTTTTAATGCACAAACACAATGTCTGCGAACTTTATTGTTTTCTGGAGTAAGTATTCCAAGAGAAGATTAATACCAAAGAGCAGTGTCTCTCATTTTATAAAATCACAATCCAATCAGACAAAAATGTTATGTATTTTTATATTGTATTCGATTTCTCCCCCCACAAAGCATGGGAAAAAATACTTTAGGTTGACATATTGTTCGGTCTGTCTTTCATTGTCAGTTATATGAGCCGTGATATATTAAACATTTATACGAGAGTCATGTATATTCTGGTCAAAGCCTGGTCAAAGCCAGGTCAAAGAAACATAAAAAGGAAAAAATGAATACAATGTGAAAGCTAATGAATATGTGAAGCAAATTAGAAACGTGCTCACTTGGGCCACATTGGGGATATATTGCTTTTTATTGTGAATAAAAAGTATATTTAGCCTTCCACAAATGACCCCTATCCGTCACCGTGCCGCACTTATTATTTTAAAGTTTTAGTAGGAGTGAAATTTACGTATTGAATAAAAAGGTGATTTGAATCAATCTTTACTCTTTTTTAACACACTGTTATTGTCACTAAAATATGCTTCTTCTTGTATTAATAGAAAAATAAAAATTCTAGGTGGTAGCGATAGAAATATGCTATTATTTTCTCAGCATTCGGAGGAATCATATTATCTCCATCTTGAGTTTACCTTTCCAGAGGGGGGCGGGGAATATAACTTAGTTATAGTGCTAGAAACAATTTGTGCACACAAGGATTGAAAGACTGAAGCTGATTTTTACTGGTCTTAGAGAGGGTCTGCCAGTCATTTTGCTTGTTTTGTCTTCTCTGATGAGTGTATAGAGAATCTTTTTGAAGAAGGACATTTTGCTTCCGAATTCACACAGAAGGCAAATTTAGTTGTCGAACATGTCCTTGTTCGTCTCCTGCTGTGTGAATTCAACACACCCAAGTGCCTGTATTTGCAACTATGAGTCACCTCAGGAGCGCTAATATTCTTGGAGCCTGCCTTAACACACTTTGAGGTTTTCAGTATTAGATACGCATTTGCAAAGAATGCAGACACAGTGACAGCTGTAAAGTGAGTTGAAACTTTTCTCCCGACTGCAGTGGTCTCTACCTGGGAAACGCCTCAGTTTTGATTGACTGCTAGTCTGTTACCTAGTCCTGTGAGTGATTTTGGAGTCTACATCCACGTTTGTAAATGAGGAGGTAGTTCACACTTAATCTGAAAATTAATTTAAGTCTTTTTACATTTTAACGGACTTACCTTTACACATGAATAGCTAGTGGAACCACCTTAGGGAAATAAACCTATGGGGTTTGGAAGACTGGAAATATTAATTAAGCCTGCCATTTTGAAATCAAAGGATTTCTTTTTTTTTTTTTAAGATTTTATTTATTTATTTATTTGGCAGACAGAGATCACAAGTAGGCAGAGAGGCAGGCAGAGAGAGAGGAGGAAGCAGGCTCCCTGCGGAGCAGAGAGCCCGATGTGGGTCTCAATCCCAGGACCCTGGGATCATGACCTGAGCCAAAGGCAGAGGCTTTAACCCACTAAGCCACCCAGGCGCCCCGAAACCAAAGGATTTCTAATCTCACCTCCCGAACCTATGAGCTATGTCGCCCTGAGCGCATTAGTTTGTCCTGAGCTTCAGTTTTGTCATTTATAAAATAGGACTAAAAATGGGCTCTCCACTGGTTTGGATAAGGATCAATTAATTTATGAGTATATACCACTCAGATTTTTCTTCTGTTTTCTGCCATAAGAATTTGTTATTGGACTCATGTTTCTTTCATTGTCTGGACCAAAACTAGAGGGAGCTGATAAACTTTGCAGATACCATGAAACTGAGAAAGGGGACCTGAGGGATGAGAGCATCAGATTGAACTCTCTCTCAGTAGACGGAAAGGATGGGTCACCACTAAGAAGATTGTTAATGGAGGAAATTCAAAAGTGCGTCACTTAAACTTAAGGTTTAAAACTGTTGTGGATGGGCGCCTGGGTGGCTCAGTTAGTTAAGCAACTGCCTTCGGCTCAGGTCTCGGGATCGAGTCTCGCATTGGGCTCCCAGTTCCATGGGGAATCTGCTTCTCCCTCTGACCTTCTCCTCTCTCATCCTCTCTCTCACTCTCTCTCAAATAAATAAATAAAATCTTTAAAAATAAATAAATAAATAAATAAATAAATAAATAAACAAACTGTTGTGGAAGGATAGACTAGGGATACCAGGCTTAAAGGGGAGAGGGTACACGTGTGTGTCAGGGTGCTGGGGGCACACAGATCTCAGTATTTGAAGTCAATTAAAACACCAATTTGAGCCAACGGAGTAGTGTCCTTGCCAAAAGAACAAATGTAGTTTTAGGTAGCATTAGCATAATTATGTTTGGATCAAGTAATCCCTTCTCTTTGCTCTAAACTGGTCAGGTTACGAATGGACTAATATGTTTGTTTCTGAACACTACATTTTCAGGTAGACTTTAAAGAGGAGGACAAGGAGGTTAGTTGGTGGGACTACACTGAAGGCTGAAAATCACATCACTGGAAAAGAAATTCAGGAATCTTGGCACGTTTTCCCCCCAAAATAATAAAGTTAGAGTTGACATGACATTTTTTTTCTTTAACATTTTAAGAGACCATCATGCGGAAAAGGTATGCATATTTTAACCCTAGGCAGCAAAATAGGACCAAGGAGTAGAAGTAACATTGAGGAAGAGTTCATGGTCTAGCTCTTGGACTGCTTTTAAGATACTGTGAAGCTTAGCTGAAGATTAGGCTAATACCGGTTGTAGCAGGAACTTGGGGAAAAATCTGGAAAAAAGTACGGAACATTTGTGTAGTTAGGATAAGAAGAGCCAGGGGCAGAGGGCATTTGGGAGAGACTTGTTAGAAATTGATTTGTAAGAGAGCAGCCATAATTTCTCTAACCATTTCTATAACATGACTGCAAAGAAGCCTTCCCCAAACAGAGATTCTGTGAAGGAGTTGGGTAGGGTTAGAGGAACAAGGCACCGTTTCCAGTCAGAACTCAGGCAGACCCATGTCACAGCTGGAGTTAGAGCCTTGTCAAAGGTAATCGAGATCTGTTTTCCCCAAAACAAGATTCGATAATACAAATGCACGGAAGATGGCACGAGTCGCTGGCAAGTATGGTGTGTGTTGGCCGTTGCTGCGACGGTAGGGTTGTTGCCACTGTAACTACTGTGCTTCCTCCATGTGTCCTACTTGCACAGCGTTCTGAGCCCTATCTTTTTTTTTTTTTTAAGATTTTATTTATTTATTTGACAGACAGAGATCACAAGTAGGCAGAGAGGCAGGCGGTAGGTTGGGGGTGAAAGCAGGCTCCCCGCTGAGCAGAGAGCCTGATGCGGGGCTCGATCCCAGGACCCTGAGATCATGACCTGAGCCGAAGGCAGAGGCTTAACCCACTGAGCCACCCAGGTGCCCCTGAACCCTATCTTTGAAGAATATATACACAGACACAGAATGCACCTCATAGGTATGGTATAGATAGTAAGAACTCAGTTATTATAAATGATGAAGTAGGGCCTGGATAATCTCTCTTCGGAGAGTGTGTGTAGGGAATTCCAACATTGGGGAAGCAGCCGGGTAGAATTACAATCTAAAATTTCCTCCAGGTTAATTCTGAATGTTCAAGGAACTTTTACCTTATAATAATTTTTTTTTTCAAGAGGAGGAAAAGGACAAGAACAATAAAAGGACCAATTCATAAACTTTTCAACATTGTTAGATATTACTTTTCATTTTTCTCTCTGATGGGCCATTTTCTGAATATTCTAGGCTGCTGTTGCCAAAATAGTTCCACCAGGGAAGGGAGTTTCATAGTTTTCATGAAGGGATTGACTGACAAGTTTATCTCAAAACTGAAGAAATTAGAGATTGTGATGAAAATCATAGTAGTTACCATTTAAAATGGTTATTTACATATTTGAGGATACTTCTTGAAAGGCAGAAGATTCCCTGAGGGTAGAAGCTTATATATGAGAAGACATGTTTAGAAGCTGACATAGCATATGAGTTTTTCATACAGTTATTCCCTCTCACTCAACCATTATTTATTAAGCGCATTCTAAACATATGGCACAGGGCTAGGTGTTCTGGGTTCACCGAGATGAACCCAGTCCCTGCCTTCAAGACAAGGACTTCCAATGACTTACAAAGTGCAGTTCTCACAGCAGCCCTCAGAAGTATCTGCCATTGTTATTGCCATTTGCCAGATGAGGAAACAGAAAAATAGCAAGGTTACGCAATCTTCCCCATGTTTCACAGCTGGTAAGTTGTTGAGCTGGGGTGCAAACCCAAGTCTGTTTTATTGCAAAGACTTCACACTTGCCCCAGAGACAGATGGTAGCTGGAGTCACAGAGCAACAGAAACCAGCAGGGAAGGAAGGACATCGGAGAGGGGAGGGTGACAGGCAAGTGCTTTAATCTCTAGGCTGTGACGATAGGTTCCCTGAGGGCCAGTGTTAGCCAAGGATATTTGTAAGGGCTGCTAAAGTATGAGAAGCCAAAATTATCTGTTGTTTTTGTCATTTTGTTTATTTATAAGTTTAAAAGATGGGTATAGTATATATACGGTCAAGGGTGTTCTATCTGAGAGTGTTAAACAGCACTCTTTTTTTTTTTTTAAAGATTTTATTGATTTATTTGACAGAGATCACAAGTAGATGGAGAGGCAGGCAGAGAGAGAGAGAGAGAGAGAGAGATAGAGGGAAGCAGGCTCCCTGCTGAGCAGAGAGCCCTACGCGGGACTCGATCCCAGGACCCTGAGATCATGACCTGAGCCGAAGGCAGCGGCTTAACCCACTGAGCCACCCAGGCGCCCTTAAACAGCACTCTAGATCTGTCTTCTGTCTGCCTGACTTCCACAGAGTCCCTCAAACCTTAACAACCTCATTTTTTTTTTTGTTTTTTTCCAAGTTTTAATTTAAACTCTGGTTAGTTAACATATAGCATAATAGTGGAAAATCTCACTTTTAATAAACGTGTTATTTGCTTCTTGTTTAGAATCCTTGAAGATATATAGTCGTTCAGAAAACCGAAGTTCTCATTGGTGCTGTTTATGGGATGGCAAATACTGTAGAATATATAGGCCAACATATAATATTCTGAGAAAGAGAATTCTGGCCACAAAAGTCTTCATCTTCCTCTGTCAAATAAATGAATAAAAATAAATCTTAAAAAAAAATTAAAGGTCTTCTTTTTCTTCCCTGCTTCACCCTGTGTTGCCCTTTATTATTTATTTTTCTTTTAATATTTTATTTATTTATTTGAGAGAGAGGGAGAGGGCCATGCAGCCTCTGCAGTGAGCAGGGAGCCCAACACAGGGCTCCGGCCCACGACCCTGAGATCACGATCTGAAACTGAAATCAGGAGTCTGATACTTAACTACCTGAGCCACCCAGGCAACCCCCTTTTTATTATTGAAAGCAAAGCAAAATATCTGTGTTTAGAAAACCCCCTTAGCAAAGGGCAATTTTTATTGAGTACAGACTTTAGAATTTTAGCAAAACCCCTCCTGACTGGGGGGAGAAAAGTAAATGAACATTAACATGATGAACACTAGTAATAGTTTAATTCTTACTTACAACTAGTAATAGTTTACATCACTTTCGTACAACATAAATGAATAGTTTAATTCTTTCTTACAACATAAATGAACACTAGTAATTAATTCTTACAACTAGTCATAGTTTACAATGATTAATAGTTTACAACACTAGTAATAGTTTAATTCTTACAACGTAAACGAACACTAGTAATAGTTTACAACTAGTAATAGTTTACAACGCTAGTAATAGTTTAATTCTTACTTTATTATTGGTCTCCTTTCTTAAATTTTGGTGTTCTCAAGATTAAGAATTTTTTATTTAACCTCCTTTATAGTGATACAAAAACTGAACTAAAAAGGAAGCCATTAAATAAATGGTTAGGTGCTCTTTTCTCATCAGATTTATTTTGTTATTCTTGTCTATTCATTTCATGTTATTCCATTCCATTCCATTCCCTTCTACTGGTAGCTTCTGTATCCCTCATCGTAGCTACTACTAACTTACTGTATACCTTATTTAGGAAGATATCCAAGTTCATCTTTTAAGATATAAGGTGTCTAGGGGCACCTGGGTGGCTCAGTGGGTTAAAGCCTCTGCCTTCAGCTCAGGTCATGATCCCAGGGTCCTGGGATCAAGTTGCGTGTCAGGCTCTCTGCTCAGTGGGGAGCCTGCTCCCCCCCCTCCCCACCTGCCTCTCTGCCTACTTGTGTTCTCTGTCTGTCAAATAAATAAATAAAATCTTTAAAAAAAAATAAGATATAAGGTGTCTAATTTCTTTTTGTGCTTTCTTTTCACTTACTGTATGTTTTCATTCCTTCCATTACTCACCCACTCTACTGCAATTTCCAATTCTTCTTTCTTGCATAGTCTGGAGCACTACTGAATTTTGTAACAAACTCAGAAGGGATTGCACTCAGCTTCTCATCCTTGGTGAGAAAGCAATCATTACATGCTGGGAGGCACCCTCAGATGCTGCTTTTGGCCACTGTTACCTTTGCTTCCTCCTCTTTCTTGCTTTCTACATGCCCTCTGCTTGTTCTCTCTCTCCCTCTGTATGTTCCTATCTTCCCTATGCTACTATAAAGGTTACCTTGTTCCCATTTTATTCTGTAGCGCAGGTTAGCTTGCCGGTTGGAATGACTCTTCTTCTCTGGGAGTGACTATGGCTGGAAGGATTGCTTCACCCTGCCTTCATTCCCATCAGTTACACCACATAGGGTGATAACACGGTCTCCTTGGATTCTTGCAGATGTTCCCCCCACGAGTCAGGGAGTAGATCACAAGCAGGTCCAGAGAGAACTGGGAAATGTTGTACTGCACCTGCACAACCCTACCATCCTCTCCTCCTCTTCAATCGAAGTGCACTGGACAGTGAGTCATTCTTGTTGCAATATTTGATTCCAGTTTCAATAAGCAGATGACTTCTGGGAGATCATTATATGAAAAAAATATTTATGGAGCAGGTAGTTTATGTATGTGTGTTGCCTACTTGTCCACCAATGACAACTTCATATTGTAATTGCTTATTATGGTACCTGTGCATGGACTTTCAACAGAAAAAAGTTTCACGTTGTGCGTATTTTCTATTATACTGCAATAGTAAACTGTGCCATTACCAAAGGAAAGAAACACACAGTATTAATTATAAATATGTAACTTGTGATAGGATCATTATCACATACATTTTTTGAGACTTTAGAAGTATTTCTGAGTAGCATTAAGCTGGCATTTAAAATCAGAAAGTTTTCTGATCCCTTTGATCTTGACATATCTGCAGATGTCTGTCACAGAGCTGCCTAAAATTTCTACATAAACCATAGAAATTAGTGTCTAATATTATCTGTTAAGCTGAAAAGGTGACTACATTACAAAAGATAGTGCTTAGTTTTTTTTCATATTCTATTTTATATAAACTAGAAAACTATAGAGTGTAGCCAGATAGAATTTTTTGCATTTTGACACGTTTAATTTTCGTAATTTTAAAATAAATCAATATAAAGATATAAATGGTTACATGTTTTGTCATTTTAATAGGTGGACCAACAGTCTCAGTATATTCAAGGATATAAAATTCTTTATCGGCCATCTGGAACCAACCACGGTGAATCGGAGTGGTTAGTTTTTGAAGTGAGGACCCCAACCAAAAATAGCGTGGTTATCCCTGATCTCAGAAAGGGAGTCAACTATGAAATTAAGGCTCGTCCATTTTTTAATGAATTTCAAGGAGCAGATAGTGAAATTAAATTTGCCAAAACTTTAGAAGAAGGCAAGTATAATGAAATGTGTGATTACTGTACATTATGGTACATGTGTTAGGTTTTTTTTAACTTGAGGAAACTTTAATATTAATTGTGACATTAATTACTGTCTTGATGTTGAACATTAGATTTTGCTAAGAGAATTTGTCCAACTGGAACTGCTAAAAATCAAAATTCTGTAATACTTGACTTGCTTTAATAGCCTGTATAAAAACGTACAACCGTGAGCCATGTTTTACTTAATGGCATAGGTAGGATATAGTCAACTGTTGAGAACTAAAATTCACATTTAAAAATGAATATGTTCTCAATTTGCTTGACTTTCCATTAATTATCTTCCACTCACTTATTGAATGTTACTTTGAGTAATGATTTATAAATACAGTGAGTAATGTTTTGGTTTGCCCAGGACTTTCTGGGATTAGCATTTTATGTTTATTCCTCATGTCCGTGGACATGATTGGCCACCTTGACCTGAAATTTCAATCTTAGTATTTACATAAAGGTAAAAAAGGTTATACATCACAAGTATACTCTGTAAAAATAACCAGAATTTTCCCTAAAATCTGCTTATTATTTTGATTACAGAAATGATGGGATGTAGTTAACGTCATGAATGATTAATCTTTATACTTTGGAACATTTGTAGGGAGAATATGGGACTGAGGTTACAGGGTAGGAAGAATAAGAATTTTCCTGAGCTGTTTTGTGGAGATAATCTACATATCTTTGTTTATGGAAAATGCATAATAACAAAAAGCTTAGCAATATTGAGGAGAAACTTAAATCAGTTGGGACTATTCAGACTTGAATGAGATACATCTTTAAAACATATGGGTATATTGACATATTGACATATTGACATAGATTTGACATAGTTATTACTTGATTTTAAATGTTGTGTCTGCCTTGAGGTTCTCTTATATACTCATAATGTATCCAATTTTTAAAACAATAGCACCCAGTGCCCCACCCCAGAGTGTAACTGTATCAAAGAATGAAGGAAACGGAACTGCAATTCTTGTTAGTTGGCAGCCGCCTCCAGAAGACACTCAAAATGGAATGGTCCAAGAGTATAAGGTAATGCATATATAATAATTACTGATGGACACCCTTCTCCCCCTACAAAGAAAAGCGAAAGAAAAAGGGTGTCTGAATTGTGGATATTTGGCGCCATCTGCTGGTCCATGTAGCAATGTAAAATTATCTTACTACACCATTTTTTCAGTAATCCTGGAATAATTCTTTCTTAAGGCATTTGAAAAAGCAATTAACTTAAAAGAAGTCATCTAGAGGGTCACAAAATCTATAGGTCCATATAATTTCACACAAACAATAAGTATAAATGCCAATAGAAAAGGGATTTGTTTGTTTACCTTAAAAAAATAGCTTGCATATATTTTGCAGGATTGGGTTGCCCCATGGAATTGGCTAGGAGTCAAATACTATCAAATAGGGTTTGCTTGCTTGCTTTCCTTTTGGCATATCTGAAGTTTTGGAACTTTGGAGCTAAAACTTGTTTTAATGTGCGTGAAAGTTTTTTTTTCTTGTGAAGCACGTTTTAGTCTCTAAACAAAATTTCATGTCTCAGAGGAGATTCAGTTATAAGTTTATGTATGTTTAAATGAATTTTAAAACTATAAGATGGCAAGTGACTCAATCTGGTAATTCTGATAATTATTTTGACCTGTGAAGTCATCAGCTCTAGTGATTAAATTTAGAGTCTCACATAGATTTGTTCTGAGCAAATATTTTTAGAGCATGCCAAGATACAGTTAAAAACAAAGTTAGGCTCATGAAATATATCCTGTCAATGACTCTGTATTATAGGAAAGTCTTAATGGGTCTATGATAAATGAGGAATTGATAGATTGAATCGGGAAAATCTCAATAGAAAATAGATTTTACATGTCTTTTTTTCAACATGGATGTAAACACATTGCACACTAGGAGAATTTCAACTGTAAAACATTTTTTCTCTAGATACTGTTTTATGTTTCCATGATGCCTGAGTATTTTTCTAATTACTAGCTAAATCGTGATACTTAGTAGTTCATCTCATATATGTGAGTATTTTATATTGTCTCTGTTGATACAAAACTGATATTAAAAAGGTGACCACATTTATCTTCTACAGGTAATTAGATACTAACATCAGAATCACTTGTAGACTTATCTTCCAAACATAGGTACCTGACCACCATTCTTAGAGATTCTGACCCTGTAGGTCTGATGGGGGCGGTTTGCATACTCATCAGGGTAGATCTTTCCAAGGTGATTCTGATGTGCACACTTGGTAAGACTTGCCAAATAAAGACCATCAATGTTCCCTCGAGTAGCAAATTGATTTGGACAATAACCAGATATACCGAGCTTCATTTTCGGCCTAACATTTTCTTAAAATGACTTTTAAAAACAAACTGAAAGCCTTTTCATGAAATTTACCAGAATTTTAAAGAGTGACATTTTAAATATTTAAAACAGTGCCATGAATGTCCTGTGAATATTCTAAGATATTTCAAATTAGATCTTTTAGTGTCATTGAGTCATTGAAAGGTAAGAGTCTCTAAAATCTAAGTGTTTTCTTGTGAATTTCAAGGTTATCTCAAGACTGGGGAGTGACAGGATGCTATGGTTCTGTCCAGAAAAAATGAACTGTTACAGAGATCTTTAAGGATTTAAAATGAGGTGATGTCTCAGCTCTCAGGCAAAATTGTGTAATGCAGCATTTTCCCCTAAGAATCAAAACTCATTTCTCTCCAGAAGAAATGCAGAAGGGTGGATTTCACTTAACTTCATGGTCAATTTAAAATAATAAAATGCCTTTCAGAACCTGATTGACTGGTACAAAATCAGTTTGTGGCTTTGGTTCAGTTGCGTAATGTAATTGGGGAAAAAAAAATCACAAAGGACTCTTTATTTCCAAATGGTCAGGACCTGGTATAGAGTCTGGCCATTTGCTAGTGTTATGCATTGAAACTATATTAAAAGAATATTAACTTCCAAAGAAAAAAATGAAAGGTTATTGCTCACATGATAGAGGACACTGATACTCCTAGACTTATTTTAAATCCCATTTCCTATTACAGTTTAGACAATAGGCTACTTGAGGCTAATCCTACATGTAGCTTGAGGACATCATAAAGAATATAGAGCATGTTTTACTACTCCCTGGACCATTTTCTTATGGTAACTGAGTCCAAATACTGTCATGCACCATATCCAACTTCTTAAACATTGCAGAAGACCACTCTATGGTTAAATAATCCTTTAGTGAAATTTAAATTAAGGATTACAGTGTAGTTCAGAAGTCTTAATTTCCTGAAAATAGTTTCCTGCCACAAATATCCTTATCAAAGTTAATGAGCTCTACAATAATTTTCTTATCGGAAGAACGTTTTTCTTTCAAGTCAAATATGTCTTGTTATTCTTTATGATATCATCTATGTTATCAAAGACTAATTAATATTCCCATTTAAATACAAGATTGGAGTGCTAATTTTCTCTCATGGATAGTAGTATGACATGCCTCAGGTTGTGGAGATTCATAGAAGAGCCTAACTCCTTAGGTCCAGGTTTATTTATGTATTTTTAAGTAAACTCTACATGCAGCATGGGACTTGAACTCGGGACCCCGAGATCAAGAGTTGCAAGTTTTACCGACTGAGCCAGCCGGGCATCCCTGTCCAGTTTTATTTTTAATAACCTTATTTTTGAAAAGGTATTTTATAGACTAAGTTATTGTTCTTTATCTGGGTATACACAGATTTTTGCAAAGCGCTTTTTTTCTGGCAAACAATTTCTAGGTTTTTTAAAAACAAAAACAAAAACTGCTGATTTGGGCTTATAGGAGCCTGTTTCTTTGAGCAAAGATTTGTAGACTTTCCTAATAGACTCCTTGAGCAGTATATGAGAAAATTCAAAGCAGTCTTGAAGGTACTGCTAACCCGAGGTTGGAATGGAAGAGCCCGCTCAGAACTCGATCCTCGGGGGCGCCTGGGTGGCTCAGTGGGTTAAAGCCTCTGCCTTCGGCTCAGGTCATGATCCCAGGGTCCTGGGATCGAGCCCCGCGTGGGGCTCTCTGCTCAGCAGGGAGCCTGCTTCCTCCTCTCTCTCTGCCTGCCTCTCTGCCTACTTGTGATCTCTCTCTGTCAAATAAATAAATAAAATCTTTAAAAAAAAAAAAAAAAAAAGAACTCGATCCTCGGGGAAAATGACTTCTGCTTCATCCTACATCAGGTCCATGAAAAGTCTGAACTTGGTCTAAAACCGAAATACCATGTTGATCTTTGCATTAACTTACATAATTTACCAGCTTCAACTTCCTTGTGCTCTTCTTACAGGTTTGGTGTCTGGGCAATGAAACTCGCTATCATATAAACAAGACGGTGGATGGTTCCACTTTTTCTGTGGTCATTCCTTCTCTGGTTCCCGGGATCCGCTACAGCGTGGAGGTGGCTGCCAGCACGGGGGCCGGGGCTGGGGTGAAGAGCGAGCCACAGTTCATCCAACTAGGTGAGAGCCCCGCTCTGGTTTGCAGTCTATCCCTGCACCCATGGTCCTGCCTTTCTTGGCCCTTGGAAAGAAAATGACAAAAATGATAACATTAGCTTTATTTCAAATATAGGCGTAGTAGAGTGTATAAAATATATCTATGTCCTATTATGTAAATATGTTATAATTATATAAATACATAATATATATCACAACTCAACTGAAACTTAGCCAAGCACACATTTTAAATTATATTTCAAGCAAACGTTGTCCGCATTCACTGTCATCCTAATTCCATCCTATTGAATTTTCTTTTCCTTTTTTCTTTTTTTGTTTATTCAACAAATACTATTAATTGAACATCAAGGATACCCCAGTGAACAAGAAAGACAGTCTGAAATTTCATAGAATTTATAGTTATTTGGATTTAAAAAAACAAAAACAAAAAAACAAAGCTTCCATGAAAAACTTAAACTAGGTATTAGAAGTTTAAGCAATATACAATTTAGATTTACCACTCTGGTGTCTATTTAAAACTGTAATTGCTTTTTTAAAAATTTATTTGTTTGTTTGTTTGTTTCTTTGACAGAGATCACAAGTAGGCAGAGAGGCAGGCAAAGAGAGGGGGAAGCAGGCTCCCTGCTGAGCAGTCAGCCCGATGCGGGGCTCGATGCGGGGCTCAATCCCAGGACCCCGAGATCATGACCCGAGTCGAAGGCAGAGGTTTAACTCACTGAGCCACCCAGGTGGCCCAAAACGATAATTGCTTTTTATAAGAAAAGATAGATTCCAGTGTCCAAGAGAATTACTTAGAAAGGTAAATACCATGTGTGCTTCAGAAATGGTTAGAGGAATTAGGAAAAACATTTAGAAAAAAACTGACAGAGAAGCCTTGTTATTACAGTTTCCTATAGGGAATGTGGCATGAATATGAAATACGAATTAGTAAGTGGTCACTGGTAAAATCTAAAGCAAACAACCACAAAAACAATTATAAATGGAAAGGGGAGAGAAGGGCGTCACTATCAAGAGACTGCATTTAAAATACGAACAATGCCGCATGTAGAGCCGGCTTTGGTTTATTCCTTTCAGATCAGAAGTTAAGCATTAGTAAGATTTTATGTCAGGAGAAGGATCAGATATATGCATTTTTATACTTCACCGTCAAGTACAAAGTATTTTTGCATTTGGTTGATAATTGAGGACATCCTAGAAATTATTTCAAAACAAAATTGAGAAACATTTGGCTTTGAATAAACTTTATTGCTGTATAAACTTTTCACTCAGTTTGGAAATTCCTATCATTGTTGTGTTGTTAAGACCGAGCTATCTGCTCTAACCGATGTCTTTACCAAAATCTCTGTGGTATAATATGATAAATTTCACCTGAAATGCTGTGATCGTGGGGCGGGACTCTGTTCTATGTGGACATGGTCACGGGCTGGTGAGGCTTACCTTTTTAACATGGAGCTTTCAAGGCTGACCCAAGGCCAGCAGAAAGAAGGAAAAGAAACCCGCAGTGTGGGGGAGGATTGAATGGTGCAGGTCTAGGATTCGTATGCATCTCTGCTGGGCGGAACTCTCATGGGATTTCCAGTGGATGTATGGGAACACCGCCAACCAAGTCACTGGCTAGGGAGTTACCTCCTGAAAACTCTATCGTGTAACAGTAACATTCAAACCTTTAGAGGAGAGCTTGCACTATCGCCACAGCCATGGTCCAGAATTTGATCTGGGGATTATCTTTTTAAACAGTGCTTACATATGCAACTTTTAAGCAAAAGTCGTCTCATGGTTTATTTCAAGTTCCTTTATTACAAAATTACAAAATAGGGAACTATGTAAAAGAATTGCTTGATGCATCTGTTACAACGTTCGGTTGGAGCTGGGGAAAAATAGTCTAAATACAGACCTTTTACTCACAGAGTTGCCCAGTTTTATGAAACATCAGTATTAACTTATTAAAATTGATATTATAGGTTGTAGTGTGATGACCATTTACCTATTTTTATAACATACGACTTTCGTCCTTTCTCAAAGATGTGTTGGAAAAGGACCCTGTGTAATTTTATTTATTTAAGATTTAAATCAGGGGATTTAAGGGTCAAATTGGTTTTCTTGAAATTATAAATGTGTTCCAGTTTTCCATATCTTAATATAGGCTCAGCTGCAGGGAGGCAGAGACTGAGATGTAGAGTGGCCGCTTTAATTCATTAGTCACACCACACTTTTTTCTGTTAAACCCATCTGGTCGCCTGCATGGAACCTCTCCTGCCTGTCTCCATAAAATCTGAAGCTACCCAACTTAACCTTGCACAAACAGCCATGAAATATATAAACTTAGGAGATGCAAAGAGTGTATCAGGGGGAAAAAAAAAGAAGAATAGGTCTGCTTGAACTCTCAGAAGATGAAGTGCTTTTAGGAAAACCATAGATAAAAGAGCCTGGAACATGGAATTAAAACTTTCCATCAACAAACAGTTGAAGGCAGGTGACTGAGACAGTTTATAAAAATAGGTTTTTCAGCCTTGACCCTCCATAGAATAAAATCTGGAATTCTTTTAAAGAAAAAAAAAAAAGTAATAAAACACGCACGCATGCGCATGCGTACACACACACACACACACACACAGGAGTAGCAATGTAGCTACCATTATACATAGATGGGGTGCGGAATTTTCCCAAGGTGATTTCTTTAGCCATGGAATGCTGCTTATTTTCCTGCCAGTGTCTTATTGGGGCACCATATCATTTAATGAGAAAAAAAAATAATCTGTAGAATTTTCTTCTGTTTGAGAAATATTCTTCATATATAATGAACTATACCAATTATTTTTTCTGGGGGGAGAAAAAGGAATTTGGGACTGGAACAAATGTTTCTATTTTAAAGCAGATGATGAGCAGAACATTTTCAGAGTCCAATAAAATTAGACGACTGTAAGAAAGCACCATTCCTAATAGCATGGGCAAATACCTTCTCATTTCACCAGATGTTGTGGGGGCAGAATATTAAAACCACAGGCACTAATGGGACTTGTGCCCACTGGGCATCCTCAGTGTTGTCATCATTCAGTGCCAACAAAGTAGGATATTGCTTTGATCACAGAACAAGGGTTTGTGCTTTTCTGCAAACATTGCTGACGGCTCCGTATGACTTGTTGAAATGGTGGACTTCAAAAAAGAGTCTCTTAGTAGGTTTAAACATAAAAAAGGAAATTTCCATTGCCAGAAATTCCATCAATTTTAAATTACTGAGTCAGAAGAACAGAAAACATGAGACTTTTCGACTATTTGTAACACTGGATAGTTCCTGTCCGTATTTAGTGTTCTTGGATCTATTGCTGGTCATGGCTGTTGTTTTAGAAGAAAGAGATTACTCAAAAACAAACAATCAGACTTTGGGGCTGGTTCAGTTAGTATAGCATCTGACTCTTGATCTTGAGGTTTTAAATTCAAGCCCCACTTTGGGTGTAGAGATTACTTTTAAAAGAAAAAAAGAAAGAAAGATTATTCATAGCTATTTCAGTGGTAACATTATCTTAATTTTTCTTTAGTTTTATGTTATACTAATTGTACAGACGCTGTGATGGGCATCTGGGTGGCTCTGTCTGTTAAGCAGCTGCCTTTGGCTCGGGTCATGATTGCAGACTCCTGGAAGAGAGCCCTGCATCGAGTTCCCTGTTTGTCCAGGGTTCTGCTTCTCCCTCTCCGTCTGCCTGCTGCTCGGCCTGCTTGTGCTCTCTCTCTCTGTCTCTCTGTCAAATAAAAAAATAAAATTAAAAAAAAATTGTACAGACCCCGTGAACATAGGCTCAGATAATGTGTTTCTAAGACATTTTAGAGTCTTACAATATAGTCATGTAGTTGGAGGATTCGGGGAGGAGAAAAAAAACACACACCTTTTTTTCAATATCTACCTTAAGTGGAGGAAATAACATTTTATTTATTATCATTTTAGAACATGTAATTGAGAGTTTCTGTAGAAGTCTGAGAAAGTTCATGTCTTTTCTATACGACTTATTTGCTACCCCCTATTTATAGACTCCTGTTCAAGCATTTCAGTGTTTAGAATTGTAATTTTGTATTTATCTGTTAGCACTGTCCTCTGAAATTTAATCTAAGCAATGAAGAGTTCCGTGGAGTTAAAAAAAAGTAGAACCTGTGTGCCATTGTCCTTGTTTTTAAACACATTCCACAAAATTATTGTGTCCTGTTTGTTTTGCATTAAAATAGAATGACTGTAATTTTGCTGCAAATCTCATGGACTATTTTAATTGGCAAGGGTGGATGTCACGGAATGAAAGACAGAAATGATTGTCTAAAAATTCACAAAATAATGATAGCCATTTTCTTCTTTTTTTTTTAAAGATTTTATTTATTTATTTGACAGACAGAGATCACAAGTAGGCAGAGAGACAGGCAGAGAGAGAGAGAGAGGGCAACGCAGGCTCCCTGCTGAGCAGAGAGCCTGATGCAGGACTCGATTCCAGGACACCGGGACCATGACCTGAGTCGAAGGCAGAGGCTTTAACCCACTGAGCCACCCAGGCGCCCCTGATAGCCGTTTTCTATGAGATAAGCATGCATTCATGATGTCGCTGAGTTTTTGACCCACATTAATCCCATGATGGCTTTTCAGATTCCCATGGAAACCCCGTGTCTCCTGAAGACCAAGTCAGCCTTGCTCAGCAGATCTCCGACGTGGTGAAGCAGCCCGCGTTCATCGCGGGCATCGGGGCCGCCTGCTGGATCATCCTCATGGTCTTCAGCATCTGGCTCTATCGACACCGAAAGAAAAGAAACGGGCTGGCGAGTACTTACGCGGGTATCCGAAAAGGTATTCCCTTTCCTGAGTTTTTCCATTTTTTTTAATATGTTTCGGTAACTCCTGATTTGAATCTGTGGCTCCCAACGATTCATGGTTATCCAACTGCTATATTAAATTATTTTAATATGTAAAGATTTTCAAAAGTGCTTTTAGGGTGATCTAGATAAGGATAAGGATTCCTCTCGAACAGCAAGGCTTCAACAGGGCTTATCTGCTTGAGGCTCAGTTCCTTGAAACTATGTTTCGCCAAGGTAGGTCTCCCCTGGGTCGTTACACCATCTTGTGTGCCCTTTGGGAAGTACTTCATGGCTTTAGATTCTCAAAGAAATTCTTTAATGTCCTTGTCACAGGAATTGTAAATACCAGCTTCGCACGGTCTCACACAGCTTTTAAGGGAGTGCCGTTGCCTTTGTGACACCAGAGATTATTTATAAAATAATTATTTCATGAGCATTTCTGATTAGTTATAAGGTAGTCATTTCTTAGCGAATATGGAATGCCCAACTAGATGATGTGCCTCCGCATGCAGAGAGGAGGGTTAGTCCTTTTTTTATTGTCGTATTTAAGGTCGCGGAGTTGAGTGTGTATATACTGTTAATCCGTGATGGGGCTTTCCTCACAAGTGTGTCTATAGTGTTAGAAGAGAAAGTTTACTTGATTGCAGTTTTTTACAATTTTATGGATGTGCCAATTGTGCCAAGGTCCGCAGACACTCCCTGCCTCCACCTCCCCAACAAACCCATGAATCAGTTCCGGGCCACTGATAAGCACTACAGGTGACTAAAAGTCCTGGTTTTCAGGGGAGAGTCCTAAGTTATTTCTTTTGTCCAACAAGTTACCTAGAGTGTTCCTTTTTGATACAATTATACATTCACCATAGTTCTCACTTTTGCTTGGCTGGAAAACAGATTTTCTTTTTTAAGATTTTATTTATTTATTTGACAGAGATCACAAATAGGCAGAGAGCGGGCAGAGAGAGAGGGGAAAGCAGGCTCCCCACTGAGCAGAGAGCCCTATGCGGGACTCAATCCCAGGACCCTGAGATCATGACCTGAGCCGAAGGCAGAGGCTTTAACCCACTGAGCCACCCAGGCGCCCCTGAAAAACAGATTTAAGAGAACTACCAATGAACACATCCCCTCTCACACTTTCACCGCCCCTTTAAAAACAGAAGTCTACCTATCTTCTGAAGATTTTATTTATTTTAGAAAGAGAGAGAGAGTAGAGCATGGAAGTGAGTGTGCACTAGCAGGGAGAGGCGCAGAGGGAGAGGGAAGCTCAAACAGACTCCATGCTGGGCAAGGAGCCAGACGTGGGGCTCAATCCCACGACCTTGAAATCATGACCTGAGCTGAAATCAAGAGTCAGATGCTTAACTGACTGAGCCACCCAGGTGCCCCAAGTCTACATATTTCTTTTTTTTTTTTTCTCCCTCAAGTCTACATATTTTCTAAGCAAACATTTCCTATATGTCTTGGCCAAGCGCTTTCTCGAATCCTTTATATGGCAAAGTCAGAACTTGTAGCGCTAGCCAAAATTTTTCTCAATGAGTTCTATTGACTATCCTTATAAGCGTAGAAAACAGTCTGGGACCACAGTCTAAAATATTTGTGCTGTCAGTCACAGGGGTCTTGGCAAGAAAGAGTCAACACAAATTCATCACCCATGTGGTAAAAATACATGAATGTGCCTCTCCACTGTGGACATGCAGCCATCCCTTCATGTACATACATACATTTGCTGTGGCATTAGCATCCTTAAAAATGTTTTTTGCAGATATGCGTTCTGTCTAGAGATGAAGCAAAATGTCAGTTTCCCTATAGCCTGTGAAATGGAAAACGAGGGCGTGGAGGTGACTGCCAGGAGAGCTGGTGCTCGTAATGTCCCCAGAGTAGAACAATGTCAGGCACATGTGTGACCGTCTAAAACCTTTGACTTAAATCCAGTGCAGGGAAGGGGCTTGTGGGTGTCCCTGTGTCATGGAGCGGGGGAGGGGCAGGGTGAGTTGGGAGCTGCATTTTGAAATTGACTTTGAAGAGGAAAAGTGACTAATTAACGTAGAGATGTAGAGACTCTCGAATGCTCCAGGAATCTTGTATTTCTTGGTGCCGTGAGGGGCTGCAGCTGCGTAGTTATAACAATTTAATGCTCTATAGTGTCTTGAAATCTGAATGTGTGACATGAAACCCCCTTCCTTTCTGAAATGCCTTTTCTTTCACTAATGGACTATAAGCATGCTGGCAAATGCCTGTGAGCTCTTTGTGCGAAACCTATGAAACTAATACCATTGTCCTTTTAACTAGCTTGTGTTTAAGCAGAAATCATAGAACATAATTACAAATGTAATTGGTGAGCATTTGATTCTGCTTTCCTCACTTTGCCTCACTGGCAATTTTTCATAATTCTGTTTCCATCCCATTAAAAAAATAAAAAGTGCCTCCCCAAAACCTTAAATTGTCTATGCCAGAAACCATGCCAGTAATTATTAAAAAAAAAAAAAAAATGCAGTGGAAGATTTTAAAGAAATAGATATAAGAGAGCCTCTTGACCTATAAACCATCAAACCAGCGTGTGACTTTGGGTAATAGTGAGTGTTATTAGCCTTCCCCCTCGCCCCCACTATGTGTACCTGTAGATAGACCCTCCGCTAGAACACTCAGGATCCCTCTCCACGAATGTCCACACAGTGCACCAGCATTGCTGGGTAAAAAGAGATGATTCTATTATTGAAAGCTTTGAAAATTAAGTCTTTCTTTGGTATACAAGCCAGTAAAAATTTCATTTAGAGGGACCTCTTTTCGTGTCTTCTGCAGTGATTTTAACGGGGCTAGCAGTTAGCTAGGAGGACTGACAAGGACCTTTCATATTTTTTTCTTTTCCTTATGTCCTTGTGATTGCAAAGGAATGTTCAGGCACTCTGTTCTTGCTCGAATAGCTTTACTTTCACATGTGCCTTTTTATTGATTTATGTATTTATGAAGACTTGTTACCATGACTCGGAATTTTTGATTGTGGCTAAGTTACGTCGAAGCTCTGAAAAGACCTAACTGAAAGGAAACACAATAGAGTTCTTCAGACAGGGAGGGCCTGCTGCGCTGCCAGGGAAAGCCAGTGTATCAGTTGGGCACACACGGCACTGAAGTTTTTGTCCGTGTTCCTTCTAGTGTGCTCAGCGATGGTCTGGTGGCAAGCGACCATCACACCACATTCTCCAGCATGGCAGTGTGGTGCCCCAAGGGCTCTAGTCCTAAAGTAAATGTCTTGGAGACATTCCAGTGTGCCGTGGAAAATACAATTTTGGCAGTTTGTTGATCCACGATACGTGATCAGTAGGCCAGTTTGTGTGTATTAAGGATTTCTTAAACGCCAACTTGAGTCTTCAAGGGAGCAGGGAAGATTCCCCGGCTTTCCAGACCGGGGAACTGTTTACTTGAAATTAACGCGTAGGGCTTGCAAAATAAGTCAGCCTCCTCCCACCGTGAAATGACATGGAAATGGTCTGTGGTGTATTCAACACCCAGGAATGGGAGGAGATAGGAAAACTGGGGCGGGGGGCGGGGGGCGAGCTTGCCACTTTTAAGGTCTGCGTTTCCATTTCAGGCCTTATTGATTAGATCAAGATTTATAACTGCAGAGAGTGAGGGTTTTCAGTGGGGTGTTATCGTTTTATTGTTTAGCTTCTAGTGTGACATTTAAAAATTGCACAGCCTACTCGGAGAAAGCTTCTCAATGTAAGCTATAATGGAAAAATTAAAGTTTAAAACTCCCCATTTTTTCCGGTCCATTCACAAATTTCTATAATGATAAAAACCTAGTATTACACTGTTTATAGGATAAGGTGTCAGGCATTTCTCAGCAGTGAAACAGTTTGGTTTTATGGTTGCCTTTGTTCCAGTTGTTTCTTTCCTTCTTTCTTCCCTCCCTCCCTCCCTTCCTGTGTTCCTTTCTTCCTTCCTTTTTTCCTTCTTTCTTTCCTTCCCTCCTTCCTTCTCTCCTTCCTTTCCTCCCTCCCTCCCTCCTTCCTTCCCTCCTTCCTTCCTTCTCTCCTTCCTTCCTTCCTGTCTCTGACTCTCTTTCTCTGAAGGATGAATACTTAAGCGCACCTATTAGTCCACGTTAATAAGCATTTACTTTCAGATCTCTAGATAAGGTTCAAGCGAGACCCTGATAATACATGTTTGAGCATCCATCAGCCAATGTTTGGAGATGATTAATCGCAGAGGATTCCTGTCTGTCCTAAGGCCAGGAGCACCATCTCTGGGACTAAACTTAGCAGGGTCATTCCCAGGCTAACCCAGCATGACTCCCACGCCAGACACTTCAGAATGGTACCTGTAGAGACAAGCCTCTTCCTTTCACCTCAGATTTGGTTTTACTCCTATATCAGAGTGTCAGAACTCCTGGCTTAGTTATTTACATTTGTTTTATGTTCAGCTGTCTGCTTGATTTATACTAATGTGATATGTTCCCTTTCTCTCTTCAGCTTAATAACTGGTTTATATTTTGTTTTGATTTTCAGTCCCGTCTTTTACCTTCACACCAACAGGTATATATTTGCACTTACCCTCCTCCTCTTCTTTGTCAGTTTGGCATGTGTTGTACTGTTGTGTTTCTGTTTTTATTTCGTTTTCTGAAGTTAGTTGGGGAGAAGGACTTAAGACGGAATGCAATACTTCATTCACTCACGTCAGGCGTGCATGTGAAGTAGAAATGATTGGGTGTTGCTTTCCCACCATGTAATACAGTTATGTGTTCATGACTCCATGCTGCCTCCTGCCCTGGCGCGCACGTGTTTCGTTAGATAGACACTCCGTTTCCACCCTCGGCATGATTTAACATGCTAATAATCTTATTGATTATTTCCTACTTGGCAGTCCATTTTTTTCCCCCCTTAACGCAAGCGTTCACATTTCCCAACAAAAATTTCTCTCCCTTGCAATGCTCTGTCCATAGAATCAACATTTTTGAAGGGGAACAAAAATATCCAGGACATGTGAAAGATAAAACTTTGTATTTTCCCGAAGTCAGAATCCTAATATTTTGTTCTATTCGGTTTCTTTCAAAGTGGGTCCTCTTCCTTCACATCACCTTTAATATACGATGTACCTGAAGTCTTGCCTCCTCGGTTTTAATCCAGTTATTGTAATCACTGGAAGCAGTTATCTCTCCCTAACACACTCCCTGTTTGGAGTTCTTCTAAGTAGCAGAATTTGGCAGCTTTTAGAAACCTATTTCTTCTTAGAAAATGCGTCTGTATTTACAGAAAAGCTAATCTTCTTAACCCCTTGCCTAACTGTGTGCAAATCTTTATTTGTTATTGCTAAATTTTTACACCCATAATTCATTAGGCTGAGAATGCTTTCAAGAACATTTAAATGTATTGTCACTATATATACACATGTCTGGTGAAAATATAATGGGAGGGGGTTCTGTAAGCCACAATAAAAAAAATAGGTCATATTAATTAATGGCATACATCTGTGTGTAGAGGGAGAGAAGGTTTACTTTAACATTTATCTTTGTCTTTCTGGTATTCATGCTTCTGGGACAATAGTCTTGCCACTTTTCCCCCAAATTTAAGATTTTAATTATATATGTATAAATCATGCAATTATAGGCTCTAATAATAAATTCAAAATAGAAAACTATGGGAATGCAAATGTAACAATGTGGAATATATTTAATAAGAGTGTACTCAGATTTGCTTTTACTTAGTTCTCAACCTTATTGGCACATTAAGAAAATAAGAGTAACGTATTTAATTCTATATAATCCTAAAAAAACTAGCTGAATTGGAAACCTGTCACTTTCTGTGGTGGTTTTGCAATGCTTCTCAGTAGAAAGTGAGAAAGCATTCCATTTTAGAAAGATACTGGTGGATGTAATAACTTTCAATTTTATAAATGTAAACATGTCTATTAATTGTTTCTTTTTCTTTTTCCTTTTTTTTTTTTTGTAACATTCTAGTAACTTATCAGAGAGGAGGTGAAGCTGTGAGCAGTGGAGGGAGGTAATTATCCTGCTTGTTTTGTAGATCCTAAAGGGAATTCCAGGTATCTCATCTTGTCTTCCTCAATGACGTCACTTTCTTTGCATACAAGGTGTAAGGATGAAATGTGTTCCAATCTTTTAGAAATACTGTAGAACCAAGCTTGTTTGTACGCCAGTGCCATGGACGGAAGCCGTTGCATCTTAGCGAATGAGCACCAGAGGGCGCACTTTAACCGGAAAAGAAACTTGCCGCTTTAGCCGATGATTAAAAGGAGTTCAAGTAATTAAGCATTGGCATTTATGAAGATTAAGAAATATAGCTAGTTAACAGATACTATCAAAGAAAAAGTATTCATTTGAAAATCTGCTGAACACAGCATTTGCTCATAAGTTGTAGGTTAGGTTTGTTTGTTCTTGTGAATTCCGCTCTCCTTTTACAGGGGACTGTTGAAATACAAATACAACAAGAAACCTAGGTTAATACAGAGTTTTTCTTTTCTCTTTAATTAAAATGAACCTCAATCCTATATGTATTATTTTTTGTAATTATGAGTCAGTGAACTTTAATATATTCACAGAGAAATCACAAATTGATGTGACAGGCAGCTTAAAAGAGCTGGAAAAAGGTCTATGTTACAGGAGCCAAGCTTCTGGATTTTCTATAATAAGGTGATGTTTTTCCTCTCAAACCAGCAACATCTAGCTTAAGGTAGAAGAACAAAAAACTTCCAATCAAAACCATTTTCTAATTCGAATTCGATTAGCTTACTGAGTATTCTGCTTTGCCCAGCTGGATCGTATCTTTGCAACTGGAAAAGACAAAAATGAGGAAGGTGTTATTTCTGAATCCAAGGCGCATGCCCTACGGGGACACAATGACTGAATTTAGCATACGACAAAGAGTGATTTTAAGAAAGTGTTGACCGCCAAGCCTGTACGAATATGGCAACAAGCAGTGATGTTTCCTTCCTGGTTACCAGGGCTAGCTTACTGTTTTTATGCCTGAAAAACCAAGCCAGCCACTGGACGACCCAAAAGCTGGGGAGGTCTTCATAAGGAATAAATTCACTTGATTCAGACTGTTTTTTGTCTCCAGGGAAATTCCTTCGAAATGATAGTCCAGATATTCATGAAACAGCCCGTGGCATAACAACATCCTCTCATGGATAGTTCTGGAATGCCTGACTGTTATGACCACCTGTCTACATGTGTGGGCTCATGGCTGTAGACTCTGCTTTCACGTGAATCAGAGCACATAAAATGCGGGTTGAACATCTTCTGTGTTCTGCACTAGCCTCTGTGGATGAGCACACGTACACACTCTCTCTGTGTCTCTCTCTCTCTCTCTCTCACACACACACACACACGTGCACACACATAAAATATCTCCAGATCTTGCTCCAAATGGATTTACAACCTAGGTAGAGCAAATGACCGTACAGAACCTAATGGAAGGAATCCATGGGTACCCAATGCAAGTTTCTACAGCAGGACTGAAAAATGACAAACTACAATCTGGAAATTACAGACAGAACTATTTTTTGGAAGTTTGCTGTGTTACCGTACAGAATTAACCATTTAAATTCAAGAAGAGAATAAAAGCGAATCTTCTGTATTTCAGATACCAAATAAGAAAGACCTTTGTGCCAAATGAAATGATGAAAGACGCTGGCATGTTACAGAGGTGACAGCTAAATAAAGGTCTTAGCGTCCACGCTCAAAAGGACGGTCATATAAGCAACTTTCAATTTATTTGTTCGTCAGGCATATTTATCGAATGTCTACCATGGGACATGGTAGTTGCTTGGCATCCATCAGTGAGCAAGTCAAGAAAAATCCCCATCCTTGTGAACCTTACATTAAGAGCAGGAGATATAAGATAGATAATAAGCATTTAAAAAGTCAGCTCTACTATCAGCAGTTGATGTGTGCTTTGGAACAAATAGAGCAGGATAAGAGGGATCAGCAGTATTTCAGGAAGAGGTCTCATTTCCTAGCCAGAGTGTGTGTTTGCGAGGGTGGGTAGGGGATTTTGGGTGTGTCTGTGTGTCTGTGTTCTCTGATTCCGTGTGGCAAGAGAAGGGGCAGTTACCCAGTCTCCTGCACTCTCTCCTCTCATGTCCATCCCCTAAATACTGGTTTCCCTCCCAGATCTCAGAGTAGTAAGTCCGCTCTGGACCTCCTGCCTCATTTGGTTGATGGTCCCTAAGGGAAAATTTCAAGTCTTCCTTTCTTTTGCCTCCATCCCTGCCTTTGTCGACCCTGCTTTTCACCCCCTCCCATATCCCAGAACTGCTTCACGCCGAGCACGTCATCTCTCCTGCCTCACCCATCGCCTAAGCTCCCAGCAGTCCTACCTTTATCTAATTCGTTAGACTACTTCCTAGTAATTTCCTTTGGCCTTTGGAGCCAAAAGGGTATTTTGAAATGCATATTGATCATGTCTCTGAGTTGCTCTAGAACCCATTTTTACTAGAAACTCTCCAGGTTTAAAATATCAAGTCCGAATTCAGTACAGCCCACGAAGCCAGCCACCGGGCGTAGCCAGTCCGTTCCCCACTTCTGAGGGCCTCAGCTTCCAATCCACTGCGTCAGCCCGCCTGCCACTCACCAGTATTAGGTTCTCCTATGGGCCCTAAATCCATCAGCCCAGAATATACTCCCCCTTCCCCTGTCGGTTTGCTGAGCGTCACCTGCTGTGTCCTCCAGGAACTTTGTGTGCTGGGTAAATATCACGGTTAAGCACCTAGCGTGAGGTAATGGAGTTATCTTTTGTTTATACCAGGTATCAGGAAATTAGGGCTCCTGGGCCAAGTCCAGTCTGCCACCTGTCTTGTCAATAAAGTTTTATAAGGCTACAACCCAGACTTCGTGGTTAATGTATTGTCCGTGACTGCTTTCCCACCACGGTGGCAGGGTTGAGTCGCTGCAACCAAAAATATAATAAAGGAGAAGGCTAGAAATCTTTTCTAGTCCACAAAATGGTGAATTTAACGATTCCCAGAAAGGGGGACATGAGGATTGTGGCAAGCAAAGAGACCTCTTCCCAACCTGGAAAGGGCAAAGGACTTGTGAAACAATCCAGGAGAGGACGAGGGAAGCAGTATTAAGTGGCTGTTCCCATCCCTTTGTTTTCCTTACCTCAGACATCCCAGTCCAAAAACCCTGCTTAACATCCAAACCACAGCACAAACTTGGGAATAACAGAGAAGTCCTGAAGAAAGGAGTAAGAAAATCAGACCAGAGAGAACACCAGTAAATCATTTCCTCACAGTGGGAGATGACAAGGAAACAGAGCTCAGGCTTTGCTTCTCTCTAAAATACTGGCCACTCTCAAATCTATCCCTTGCTCCTTCCTGGACGTCAGAGCTCTTTCAGGCTATGAATTAAAGGAAGGAGGAGACAGTTTCTAGGCAACCCTTACTTCCAGGCCCCCTTACTACTTTTATTTTCTCCAACCTTGGGACCCTCTAGTATTTTGTTTTGTGTTTTAGGATTTCAGATGGGTTTTTTGTTGTTGTTGTTTTGTGTGAGTGAGTGAGTGATTAGAGTATCTGCCGTAGGAGGAGCCGAGAAAATGGAAGTAATTACTACATAGTTATTTAAATGCAGTGTCCTCTTTTCCTTTGTGACACAAATTTATCCCCTTAATATGAGCTGGAAGAAAAGTTTGGGTTTTCTGAGCCCGCTGTCTTCTTTTCCCTGATAATACCTCTTTGAAGAGACAAAGAAGAAATAAACAAAACTCAGATATATCAGTATGAAAATTCAGCCTCTAATATTATATGGTAAAAAGATATATTTTAGACACCTGTTAACTACTGTAACCAGCACTGAGTTTGACCTCTGCTTAATTTCTTATTGTTGGGCAGCTAAATCTGTCTCGTATACACTAGATCATCTTAAATGCAGAAAAATAGCCTATGAGATCGGTAGTTTCAAAAAGCCCCTAATACCCTTATTAGGGTAGCTGTATATGACCTTGACTTCCTCAGAGACTTGTAAAATATACACATGACATTTTAAGATTCATTATGGGTCAATAACGTATGGTTCACTTTCTTCCCCAAATAATTAGTATTCCAAATACAAACCTAAACCAAAGCCAGGATGTGAATTGTTAATCTTACTTCCTGTTGGAAATCACCCACCCACATGGAAAGTCCTTTCAGCTTGTGATATCAAAACACTCACTTTCAAAGTGCTTTTTGAGAGAATCATGGTAGCATAAAAATGCTGTCTGTTCCTTTTGAAGCATGTAAGTCGGACTGAAAAATTTCCACTTGACCCCTCCTTTAGACCCATAATATCTCCACAGCGTCAAATATGGAAATTTATTTTCAGTAACTTCTCTAGTGATATCACACTGGCTTTAAGTTCAAGAGGAAATAAAATAAGGAAAGCTAAAGATTACTAGATGCAGAATTTCTCTAACCAACATCTATGCAGAGACTCCAGACTCTGGGATGCAGCTTGCATTTAAATGTTTTCAATTTCAATGGTTCAGCAAATTGGCTCTTCAAAGCATGGTTTTATAAACAATGTTAGTAACAAATTTGCTCAGTTTTAACAGCGTTATTCTGAATTTTGAGACAGCAGACACTTCCCCCAACTTCTTCTTTTATATGAATGCTTAATGACCGTAGGAGATTTCAGCACTCCCTGATATGTATGTTGATAGCATCCTGGATTCCAGTGTGGATTCCAGAGCTGGAGAACTTGGGCTTGAATCCCAGCCTCTGCCATTCCTTCGCTTTGCGTAGCTAACATTTTGTCTGAGGTTTCCTCACCTGTAAAATCTGGAAATAGTGGTAACCACTTGTGGGATGGTTCTAAGAGTTAAGTGACTTGATACAGGTAAAGAACTCAGAACAGTGCCTCACACGTCAGCAAAAACTAAATACTCATCTTTTTTTTTTTTTACTTTTTTTTTTTTTGTAAGATTTTATTTCTTTATTTGACAGACAGAGATCACAAGTAGGCAGAGAGGCAGGCAGAGAGAGAAAGGGAGAAGCAGGCTCTCCGCGGAGCAGAGAGCCCGATGTGGGACTCCATCCCAGGACCCTGAGATCATGACCTGAGCCGAAAGCAGAGGCTTTAACCCCCTGAGCCACCCAGGCGCCCCGTACTCATCTTTTATTACAGATACGTATACGCATATGTACATCTGCATAGGTATACCGACCTAAAAATTGTAAATCCATTTTCTTCTTTGGAGGGAAGGATTCTTCAAATAGCAGTCATTTGCAATAGTGAGTTTCCTTAGTTGACTCTCTGCCCCTCCCGGAACCCCGAAGGGTGAAGTGTCATGTTCTTGCTTCCGGGGAAACGAGCAGCATGGTTATCGCACTTCGACAAAGAAAATGAAAGTGTGAAGCAAATCTTTGCAGAATCTGCAGCACCAGTCTGTTCACTGTGGATTGACAGCACACCTTGCCATCATCACCTCTTTTGCTAAATTATCAAATGGAGTCGATGTTGGAGAAGGACATGAGGAACGCTGGGCCGGGACTCTAGTCTTCGTCTCTGGCCCTACGGGTCCGGGCTTTCCCACTAACAGCCATTGGGGCACTTTTCCTTCCAAAGGACAGGGAAAGGGCATGAACGTCTGTTGTGCCAAAAAAGACAGGAACACTAATATTTCCTGCAGTGGACATTTTTCGTTCTACCAGATTTAAGTCAGTAACTTTCCTTTGTTTATGGAGGGGATTTATGGCGGTTTAACCTGTCACCATCACAAGTCCTGACAGCCTTCCAGAGCTGTGCACAGAAACCTTGATGAGGCTCCGTGCCCCAGACTCACTGTTTCTTCTGAAACATGGTTTTGAAGAAAATTATGCAAATACGTTCGCTGTGAAGGATCCATTGTCTGCGTGAAGGAGCTTGTTCCATTCAAGAAGAATCATGACTTTTCTCACGAATCAAAATGAAGGAATGTAAACTGTCTCCACTATGGTATTCGTTCAGCAACTCAAATACCACAACAAATAGGGATCCATGGTTTTGATTCCATGTTGGAGTTTTAGTTACTGTGGCTGAATTAGAGCATCGCAAACAGTCCAGTGTTGTAAGTCTGACGTACGACTGTGCCCGTTTACAAAGTGATGGCCCTGTACGCAGAGAGAGGATCTCAAGACATTGTATTACCTCACAGTTTCCGTGTCAGAAAAATAACTGTAAAATAAAAGGAATAATAATAGCATTCAGCACAGCTGACCAAGTCATGTGTGAGAACGAGATGAAGACCATGTTGGAAGTCTGAATGGGAAATACCATTTGCTATTTATAAAATATGTGCTTCTATGTGTGTGTGTGTGTGTATATATATATATATATTTTGTAATTTTTTTCTTTAGGCCAGGACTTCTGAACATCAGCGAACCCGCCACGCAGCCATGGTTGGCAGACACATGGCCCAACACCGGCAACAATCACAATGACTGCTCCATCAACTGCTGCACGGCAGGCAATGGTAACAGTGATAGCAACCTGACCACCTACAGCCGCCCAGGTTAGAGATGCACAGACAGCTCCCTAAGCCTAAGCACAAGGACTGGCCACAAGAGGGTGCATTTCTTCCCCTCTCCCTACCTCAGCAAGGAACATGTGGCCAACATTTTCATAAAATGTTGACTGTTGCCTAGCAGGTTACCCTGATTGTCTATTTTCTTCATCCCTCTACTTCCACACGTCACCTTCCACCGGAGTTTCCCAGGATGCAATGGGAGAAGGGAGAGAATGAACTCTAGAACAGAGTAAACAAGGAAAAATGAAATCGCACAAAAGCATTCCTCTTTATGAGGGTGTGTGTGTATTTCCACTTTATTTCGTAATTAATTATTTTCAGGATTTGGGGAACAGAGCAAATCAAAAAGTTTATAAATCTCTAGAATGAACCAAAGTCTTTAATAGCAGTGACCAAAAGAATTACAACTCTACAACAGTAATAAAAAATAAAAAATGGTAAACGAAAACTGAAATTCCCAGATTTTTATTGTATACAAGTAAATCCCGAAGACATAACACATATGTGTCTTTTGCAGGTGTGTATGCATACCTTTATTTTATATTGTATAGAAATATGTGTGAGTGAATTACTTCATTAAGATTTCATGCTGAAACGTATTATTAAAATATGGATGTAACATATGATATATTGAGAGGGGTGACAGAAAATAACTTATGATTTCTTGGAAAAAAAAAAACAAAGTGAAAACCTTCAATATTCCCAATTGAGAAATATTAAAAGAATCATAAAGAATCAAAAAATAGGAGTAGAGATTTAAAATAACCCATGGAACTGATGAAAAGGGAAATAGAAGATAGCATTTAAGTGAAGATGTTATGCTTCATAAAAAACAAATCATAGTGTAGTCTGTGTGTAGCCTTAAAACAAGCCCAGAGTCTCCACTGGATATGGATATGAACATGGATATAGATATGGATATGACCTATCCATGTAGCTATGTCCCTGTTCTCCAGAGGTCCATATTCTAGTTATACAGATAAGTGCTCACATGATTACAGATTTTTTAAAAAGACTGTGTTGAGCCCTGTAAGAGACAAAAGATGGAAATACCCATTTAGATTAATAGGTAGAGCTGTGTTGTCTAATATGGTAGCCTCTGGCTATAGATGGCTATTTACAGTTAAATGAAACAAAATACAGTTTAAAATTCAGTTCCTCATTTGCCCTAGCCACGTTTCAAGTGTCTAGTAGCCACATGTATCTGGCGGCTCCCAAAGCGGACAGTGTAGAACAGAGCATGTCTATTATCTCAGAAAATTCTATGGATTCCCGCTCATTTAGAAAGATTAGGAAAGAAAAATGAAATTGGCAAAACCATATGGCCTGGTTACCTAGAAATTAGAAATCGGAATGACTAAAGTCCAGGTGAGTCAAATATTCGTGTTCCCTGCTCATTTATTGTTAAAATGCGGAATAGTTGATTTCCGTATTACAGAGAAGTTGCATATTTCTCTTAAGATTATATTCACATTTACATCTTTAGTAGCAGCCGTGTTAATTTTTCATCAGCCTATCAAGCTGAAAACCAATCTTCAAGGTGAGCTGTTAATGTGGGTGCCACCATGAACTACATGGATCAAATAATGATATTTTTAACCATTGTAACTTGACAAATTTTTTTTATTTAAAAATGTTTTCATTTAAATTATGATTTTAGCTCTTCCTGCTGTTTTAATATTTTCAACTGCAGGCTTTAAATATTTCTATTTATTTAATTTTAAATATTCCATCAGTTATTTCATTTCCTAATATTTCAAGGAGGAGGAGCAAATTAGAGGGACATTGAACTAGTAGACAAATTAGATATTATTTCAGGCTTTCTTTGATTAAATTACTCAGGCTACTTGTGGTTCGTTTTATCATCATTATTGTCATTTTATACTTCTTGGGGTATCTTTATGAAACCATGAAAAAATGATTATGAACTATCCTTCCCTGATAATGATTATCCTACGTGATCAAGGGAAGATTCAGTAAAATTACCATACACGCTATTTACTATCCCTTTACCTCTGTTCCTCATATCTTTTGATAGAGTTAGTTTGTAAAATATTAAAATCCCAAGCTTGGATTTACCCTCTTGGACGGGTAGGCAGATTTCTCCCCCACCGTTGGTCTGGATTCCCTGCATACATGCTTTGTTCCATTGCTTCAAGGACTAACTAGTAGCTTCAGCGAGGTCAGTAATTCCAGACTAGAAAATATACATATGTGGCACATGAAGATATTCACGTGTGTATTATTGAGGTGAAATTTTTATTAATGGGGTTGTTAAAGGAAAATCATCTTAAATTCAAATTCAAAATTAGTCCCTGTATAATTGCTCTGTGTCCTCTCTCATTTCCTCAATTTCGAATTACCTCCTTCAGAAAGTGCCCATGACTACCAAGCCCTTTTTATTGACCGCGTTTAAGCTCCTTTTTACTTTACGTAACAATTTTATTGTGCCTCACGAAGCTACTTGCAGAGAAATCTAAAAGGAATAACCATGCAGAATGACTTTTTCCTTTTCCTCTCCGTTGCACGTAGCGGATTGTATAGCCAATTATAACAACCAACTGGAAAACAAACAAACAAATCTGATGCTCCCTGAGTCAACTGTTTATGGTGATGTGGACCTTAGTAACAAAATCAATGAGATGAAAACCTTCAATAGCCCAAATCTGAAGGATGGGCGTTTTGTCAATCCATCAGGGCAGCCTACCCCTTACGCCACCACCCAGCTCATCCAGTCAAACCTCAGCAACAACATGAACAATGGCAGTGGGGACTCCAGCGAGAAGCACTGGAAACCGCCCGCCCAGCAGAAGCAGGAAGTGGCCCCGATTCAGTATAACATCATGGAGCAAAACAAGCTGAACAAAGGTGAAGAGCTCTGCCTTTATTCCCAGCCTTTTCTGTCTCGGTGCCCCTAACCTTTCAGCACTCCGCGTCCGGACGTCTCCGGGACGAGCAAATGAAATCTCTCTTTTGTTACTCGCGTTTCCTTATTTCTTTGTTTTCGAAATTTCCAGTGTCAAAGAGTTAATTAGCACAACAATAACCTCGGAAAATTGATTTTATAATAATATATAACTATTTTCAAATGGTTTTGAGATGAATTTAAATTTAATCGCAGGTGAGGGATTGCCTAGCGCAATCTTTTATTCATAAGGCAGATGTACAACCATCACAATACCTCACATTTTAAATAAATAGACTATCCCATTCTTTCCACTCGAGAATGGAAGATAATTGCTTCTACATGGTCATATAAACGAATGGCATTTTTATATCAAACTGAGGAAAAATAATTAAATTAAGCTTGCGCTGGAGAAGTGGTTCAATTTGTTGAATTTCTCCTACCTCATGCAGTCACTAAGACTGCTGCAATGTATGATTTTTGAACCTAAATCATCTTGGTTGACTTGATTGAAGTCTGTCAGGATAGAACCTAAAGTAAATTGTGAAGTGGTAAGAAACGGTGGAATAGTATTTTATAGCCTGAGGGGAATGCTTCTCTATTATAATATGTGTGAGTTGGACTAGGTAAGTATTTGATTTCTTTATAATCTTTTAGGCTACTGCTTTAATAACATGATTTGCAAAGCTGTAGATCTGGAAAAAAAAAAAAAAGAAAAGCATCCTCTAATATGAATAGATCAGGGCAATTTTGCACAAGCATCCAGGTAAACGACACACCTTATTGTAGATAATTAGAGGCCTAGATTTATTTTCTTTAGGCTTGAGTTGTGACCATTTTCCTCAAAAATAAAGTGTATGACAGTTGGAGATGACAAACTACCCATTTGATTAAGTTAGTGTTACATATTTAAATTTTTTTTAAGATTTTATTTATTTATTTGACAGACAGAGATCACAAGTAGGCAGAGAGGCAGGCGGCGGGGGTGGGGAAGCAGGCTCCTCATGGAGCAGAGAGCCTGATGCTGGGCTCGATCCCAGGACCCTGAGATCGTAACCTGAGCCGAAGGCAGAGGCTTAACCCAATGAGCCACCCAGGTGCCCCACATATTTAAATTTAACAATACAGTCATCCAGCTTTTTCCGAAGTTTGAGAAAACACTCGATTTGAGTAAAACCCAGTTGAGTAAATATTTGTTAAGACTCTTGTGCAAGCTCATGACGAAGGCTGACAATGATGAAGAGAGGACAGTTTCTGCAATCCTGTAGTTTGCAGTGGGCTTTCCGTCGTTCCTCTTTAGTATGTGGCTTTACTGTGCACTTTGGAAAGGTCTGACAGGCCCCTGAACAAATATTTCAGAGCTCTTATGTATTGTTTATATTGCTTGTAGCAGACTTGGTGTGTCAACTGTAGTAAAGACCTAGAATGCAACTAAACTGATGGGTTATTACCCAGTACATTCCAGTGGCAAGTTTACCATTTGGATTTTTACCTTTGCCTAAGTAATCAGAAGCCTTTCCATGGCCTTTGTTTTCTTCTCATGGGTATGTTTTTTTATTAGATATCATCTTGCTGACAAGTTTCAGGGCTTTTTATTTTTAATTTTTTTAAATGATTTGCAGACATATTTTCCTGGTTTCTTATGGCTAAAATGATTTCATTGTTACATTTTTCAAGTTAAGAAGTCAAGTAATCGTGATTTCTGCCTTAGCTGATTTATAAATATTTTAAAGAGACGAAATAGTCCTTCATATGATTTGTGCATATCTATGTTTAGTCAGATTTATATAAAGGAGATGATGCAAAGAATCTGGATTTTATAAATCTTAAAGGAGACATGCCTATCTTTTCTTGACTTTACACTTCTATACATTTAGCAAGTGATCAGCATGGTAACTTAAAAGCCTAATTGCTGGTAAATGATTAAGGCATCCAAGAGAAAGTGAAAGTTTGTTTCTCTTCCATCTGAAATGTCTAGATTATCGAGCAAATGACACAATTCCTCCAACTATCCCATACAACCAATCCTACGACCAGAATACAGGAGGATCCTACAACAGCTCGGACCGGGGCAGTAGTACATCTGGTAAGTATGGGGAACCAACGAGAAGATCAGTCTCCCCTTTAAAAAAATGGTATATCCCACAATTACAGATTGAATGCTAATGAACTGATGTACACACATGACATGTCTACGTACTTTATATAATGTGCATTTTTCCAGGCATGGGTCTTACCCTCTGTAATTTGACAGTCCACTCACTCACTCACTAAACCATTTTATGTGCTACTTAGTAACAATGATTAAAGATCCCGTTCTCCTCCTTGTTAATGAAGTTTTATAAAGCAGAAGCATGGACTAGACTTTAAAGGCAGTTGAAACTTCTTTTTTGCCCTTAGCCAAAATAAAGCTGGAAATGCTGGGCATATACTTAATCTGCTAAATTTGTAACCGTTTGAAACACATACAGCACATAAAATCTGAGTACACTTGAGCAGAATCACAGGCCTAAGAGACAATAACATGAGATCTAGGGACAACGAGAACCTTCTACCGTTGATAAGCTTTCTACTCTCCCTCAGTTCCTGCCCTAAACCTCAGAAAGCAGCCTCCCAACTTGGGTCTGTAAGAGCCTTCGAAGCCACAGTGAGGCCTTTTCCCTTCATGCTGTTGCAGCTGTTTGCCACCTGTTCTTCTGACAGGGACTGCTGATGAGACCTCGCTGGTGCTTAAGTCCTGTTTTTCTGAGGAAAGGCGGTTCACTATTAGAACTAACATGTGGCGCGTCACACCACAACGAGAGCAGAACCGACTTATCTTGCCCCTAGTATGTTTCTGCAGGAGAGGGTAACAATATCACCTCTCAGTACCCGGACTGAAGTTACTGGAAGGTGCTCTTAGGCAGTGTCTCTACCCCTCTTCTGTAACAAGTATGGCATTTGCATTTTCTCATCTCCCTTTGGCGAGAGCATTGCTGATTTGGCATTGTTAAACCTACTTTTTGTCCCTGATTAAAACTGTTCCTATTGGAATGAAAGGAGCTTAGAAATACCTCTTTGCCTTTTGAGATCTACTCTTATTCTACTGTATATTCATTTTTTTTTTAAACAACCAAAATCTTATAAGGTAACCCTGAATTAACTGGAATTTTTAAAAGAATTTACTCTTGGGAAAACCATAGAAAATATTTTAATATTTGATATCTCATGCCATCTCATGTTTGCATTCTTAACCACTTAGAAAATCATACCTTCATGAGGATAATGACTTTATGATTATTGTGATTAAAATGATTCTGTGTTGTTCATTTTAAATTTACTTTCTCCATCCCTCAGCTTAGAAACCTACATCTTGGTGTTCCGCTGCTAGTTATTATTTGGTATTCTGTTATTATTTGGTAAAAAGATTTAAAAAATGTATAGTCTGGTGTTAATTAGGGGAAAGAATGAAGCAAGAAAGTGGTAAGTGGGAGAGATTTGTAATGTTAGGTCTTTTAGGACAGATGGGGAGTTATTAGAATAGATACATACCAAGAAATCAAGAGGAAGGCACTGGATAGGGTCAAGTCCATGATTCTTGCCTAGTCTTTCCAATACGTGAAAACTGAGTAAAGGAAGAGAGAATGGAGACATCTAGGTAGAGGCCTGAGAATTGTAATTTATTACTAACAGCCATTCCCTTGGCCCATACTTGGTGCAGTAACATACCAGTTCAAGAACATCTGGCTTAACACACAGTGATGGGCCAAAAAGTCCCAACCGACTTAAAAATAAATAAATAAATAAATAAGGGTCATTGAATATACCAAGACCTGTTTCATGCACCATGTAACTTGTAACTGTTCCAGAGAGTTTAAAAATAAAAAGACCAAGAAAATCCACTAATTTTAAGGGATCATATGAGAAAAATAATTATAGGCTCATCGTCATCCATAATTTCCATAAGAATCTAAAATGTATCGTATTGGAGGAGGAAGATAAAGATGATTTTATCCCCAAATATCTTTTGACCCCACTTTACTTTTAAATGAGTACTCTAAAATGTGCACTTACCTGCGTTTAAAGAATATGCCAAATCTAAAATCAGAACACAGGGACACTTGCATAATTGGGTTATTTAAAACTACTAAAAATGTTCAAGCAACATCATTTTACTCTAAGCCGTAATTCTGTAGAAACTGGGACGAGAAGCACTTCTATCCCTTTTTAAAAATCATTTCTCTGCTTCTTTTTTGGTTACTTATATTAGTTCTTCCAGCAATAATTTTCATTTGCACCTGACTTTCTGACGAAAACTAGTAATTTCATTGTGCCTAAAACATTTCAATGGACAAGTACAAATTATATATATTCAGTGATTTAATGCAACAGTGGAACTCTAATAGATCGTATCTGTATCATATTGTATTTTAGGTTCCAGCAATTAAATAATAGAATGGCACTTCAGAAAATATGTCTACAGCTCATTTGTTTTAGGTGATAATCCATAATGCGATTAATTGGTGTAAGAAGATCACTATTAATGATATGACTTGTAAAATTCATTTGCGGTTTTATTGCTTTTTTGCTATTTATTTGGCATTTAAACTCGGCAATACATTGCACCTTCTATTGTACGAAGTTCTGTGAAGATTAATGAAGGGAAGGGTATTTATCTGCTTCTGCATATGTGAATTATACGATCATATTTACAAGAAATAATTCACCTGTGGATAATAGAAAAACCCGAAAGGCCAGAAATAAAAGACTTGGGCTTTCTTTCTTTTCAAGGGAGTCAAGGGCACAAGAAAGGGGCACGGACACCTAAAGTACCGAAACAGGGTGGTATGAACTGGGCAGACCTGCTTCCCCCGCCTCCAGCTCATCCCCCCCCTCACAGCAACAGTGAAGAGTACAGTGTTTCCGTAGATGAAAGGTAAGAAGAATTTCAGAACAGATGTAAGTGGAATCGTCTGATTCCTTAAACCTATATGAAGGAGTTCTTAAACTAGATCACCAAGGGGAGACATTCCCAAGGTCCGCAAACATTTGTCTCTGAAGAAAATAGCATCGCTATGTCAGGAGGATTTGAAAATCGTACTCAGTACTGCCAGGAAAAAAAAAAAAGGAATTCATGCCTTGGAAGCTTCTTTTGGAACGAAGAATTATGAATTGGTGCATACACACAATTTACATATGTTTATCTTATACATGTGTAATTTGCATGTGCCATCATATGTATAAATATATACAAGATCACATGTATCATGATATATATAATCATATATCTATGTGACTTTATGATTTTCAAATATCAGAATTTCTATTGCACATTCTTGAATTTTCATAAAATAAATGTGTAAATTTATACCGCAGCTAAGGTGTCCTGAAAACTTTTGTTTGTTCTTAGATATTACCACATTATGCTGAAAACTGTGGGACTTCAAACTCCCTGAATTGTCTCTCACAAGGATTCAGCTAGTGCAGATGATCATATCATGTGAGAGCAATAAGAACGTATGTTTCGCTCTCACGCCAGGTTCTATAGAACTGAACCAATAAAACAAAACAGATGTTTCACCGGTATGATCAATGGAGGAGAACTCACTTGACATAGAGAATTAATAAAAAATAAATAAAATCTACCTGAAAATACGGTCTTTTTAGTGACTGTTGTAGAAATAAAGACAACGTTCTTTCATTCTCTACACACAAAAAATAGTTTTACAGATCCGAGTATGTTGGGAAACAAAGCTCTGTATCTTTGTTTTTCCAGTCATTTAATTAGCGAATACTGAGCCATTACTCTGAGGGGAAATACAGGGATAGGTTCCTGCAAGTCTCTGGTCACACATTTTTGTCACCTGACCCATGCATAATCTTGTTTTATGTGTGTTTTTGTTTAAAGACACCTTATGCAATATGTATCGTTGGTTCATTTACATTGAACTCACAGCCAGCGGTGCCAGGTCAGGTCATTCCTGAGCAAAGCTTCTCTAAGGCACATATTTTCTCTACTAGGGCAAGTCATCGCCTTTTTGCACTTAGAAACACTAGATCACCCTAAAGCTCTATCCTTGGGGGCTACCAATATAAAGAAAAAATCAATATAAAGTTATCAATATAAAGAAAAAATCTGAGAACAATGTGTCAGTAGATAGACTGAGAAAAGGACACTTGTGTGAAAGCTGAAAGAAGATAGGGTGACTCAGATGCTTCACTGTGAGTATTGACTTTGGGTTACAAATAAATTTTAGCAAGTAGGTGACTTTGTAAGTATAGAATCTACAAAAATGGAGAAATGACTATATTTTTTAAAAAGTCATTTTCTAGGCTCTATTAACATTTATTGCTATTTTAGTCTACCAGAAAAGGGACTAAAATGAAATAAGTGGATATAGTTTTTTAAAACCTTACAGGAGATGCAACTGTGCCCTGAAGGGAGACACTTGTTCTAAGTGGGAAGAATAAAGATTTCCTGATCTGTAGGCTTTTGTTCTTGACTTTGACAAATGATATGGTTCTTAATCAAGAGGAGGAGGATTTTTATGGCCATTGTGACCACAGAGAGATGTGGCCTCCTGCAGGACTAAGATGCATCAGTGGGAGAGAGGGAGAGCAAGTTGGGAAGGTGGGTGAAAGCCAGGTTATACAGGTACTTGAATGTCTTATTTTAGGTATTTGTATATTTCCCTCTAATCAGTTACGGGGCCCAGTACTACTGTGCAGCAAATGAATGATCTGAGAGTGATGTGTTATTATAATAAAATAATTTTGGAAGCACTGTGAGGATTCGGAAGGGTAGAGTGACCAGAGACAAAGACATCAGTTAAAAGGTTATTGCAGAAGCACATGCAACAGATTTTAGAAAGGTAACAGATTTTGGAGATTTCTAGAGAGGAAACAGAGGTGAACCAGGGAACAGTTCAAGGTAGAAGAGAGAGGAATAAAGCAAGAGGACATAAGATTTCTAGTTTAGAGGAGTGCACAAAATGCTGTTATTTTGTTGAGACAGGAGACATAGAAAAAGTGTCCAAGGGAAGTAGTGGAATTGGTAAAGTGAAGGAAGACACACAGAAATCATGTTATAAGAGCATCAAGTTTCCTGAGTTCAGGTGAACAAAGCAGGTGATGGAGAGTGAATGAGAGAGAGGGGTAACATGAACACAGTTTATATAATGCAGTAAATTACTACCATTTTTAATCAATAACCATCTGCCCCGGGGTGAGAGAAAAGAGAAAGGCATGAATGTTTCCCAGATCCATCTAGAGTTTCCACACAGCTCTAGCAGAAGAGTAGTAGGGCATTTTATTGTTTATTGATTCTTTTATTTATTGTGTTTTTTATTCAACATCCTAAACGCAAGCCAACTCCTTGATTTTGTGCTCAACTGAAGAAATAACAAATCCATTATAATTTCAGAGAAAAGGTGGATTTTCAAGAAATGATTTTTAAGAGTAATTTTTCTCAGAGGTTAACATATCATCTCTGAGTCATCTGTAGGACCATCCCTGAATCGTCTTTTAGATACCATGTTGAAGCAGAGGACTAGACTATGCTACACATTTTGGAAGTACAAAGTTAAAATGCATTAAACAGATGACTTTATTGCATGACTTCTCAGAGCCTGTAATATACTAATGTAAATTGTAATCACTCAGAGAAAAAAATATTATATGTAGCACTCCCCAACCTTGGTGATAGTGAACTATTTCTTTTGAAGATTATTTATTTGAGAGAGAGAGAGAGAGAGAACACAAGCAGGGGGCAGGGTCAGAGGGAGAGGGAGAAACACACTACCCCCCCGCCCCCCCCCCGAGCAGGGAGTCTGACTCGGGGCTGGATCCCAGGACCCAGAGATCATGACCTGAGCCGAAGGCAGACACTTAACCAACTGAGCCACCCAGGTGCCCAGTGCAGTGTTTTTTTATCTGTTTGTTTGTTTTTTTTTTTAACAGTACTCCCTCAATGGGAACATTCTGGTTGAAAAAGCAATTCAAAGCTGGTATTCCACTAACAATACAAATAGTTTCTTTGCATAGCCTGAAGTAAATCTAAGTGGGCTTATCATTTGTTTTAGCTATGACCAGGAAATGCCGTGTCCCGTCCCACCAGCAAGGATGTATTTGCAACAGGATGAGCTAGAAGAGGAGGAAGATGAACGAGGCCCCACTCCCCCTGTGCGGGGAGCGGCTTCTTCTCCAGCTGCCGTGTCTTACAGCCATCAATCCACTGCCACTCTGACCCCCTCCCCTCAAGAAGAGCTCCAGCCCATGTTACAGGACTGCCCGGAGGAGATCGGCCACATGCAGCACCAACCCGACAGGAGGTACGCCATCCCTAGCCTCTTGCTGACAGATCAGATAATTTCCCCTCTTAAGTGGCATTTGTAGAATGCTATTATATGAGGTAATTTTCATGTCACATAGCCTTTCTTCCAGGACCATCGTGCAGTAAGCCTCAGTAATTAACATATCAAGGAATATTGTTGACCAGCACCTGAGATTAATTGATCCCAGTGAACTTGCAACCATAAAATAATGTGCTTTAATGCTCACCCACTTATGATAATTGCATTCGTAAACACATGGAGATCATGGAGTAGATATATGGGCTGCTATTCTTACAGCATTTTTTTTGATGATGCCTTTTTTGGTGTCTTGGTTTTCCTTATGCATGGGTGAGTCACTGCTTTGGGCTGTGGAGAATAGATTTTCTCCCGTCTTTTGAAATGATGTCTACAAAACGATTTCTTGCCTCATAGCTCTACAGTTGCAAAAGAATGAGCTTGCTGTATTTATTTCACTTTGACCACAGGTACCTTTATTTTGGTTGGGATATTAGGTTGGGGTCCCTTTTGTCCAGTTTCCTAAATAATGTGTGTGTGTGCGCGCGTGTGCATGTGTGTAACCAAAAATTCAGCATTACCGACCAATACGTTTTTGTTAGACACAAATAAATACTTCACTTGTCATTTCTACCACATAAAAGCTATTACTGCATCATGTTAACTCTTGTCTCTTTGTTGATGATTTTGTTTGTACTATTTCATTACCCATGACACATTGTATTTCATACATATAAATTTATATATATACAAAACTTTCTGTGTTCCTAATATCATTTGAAACTGAGTGTATTACTTGCCTTGGAAGATCGTCCTTCAGTTTTCTTGAATGAATAACATATTCTCATTTATTCTGCTTGAATTCTGTGGATTAAAAATAGAGCTTGCCATGCGTATTAATTATTCTATCAGTAAGACGTTCTTACCAAATTCTAATCACATACTCTCTGAAATGAAGGAGGTAGTTAAGCCTTCCTCTGTGGGACAAGGGGGAATTTGGACTGCCATACATTTACTTTAATAGTGTTAACCTGTGAAACTTCATGGAGATTGAGAATAAGGCATCTATCTCTTTTCCCTATCAAGGTCGCAGACCATCTCCTTCCCTCTTATCTGAGGCAAATAAGGGTAATAGAAGCTCTTACTTCTGAAATAACCTCAGCATTTTCCTTTCATTCTTTCTTATTACTTATTTCCCCACCATTCCCTGCTGTGTTGTAAGGGGCAGGCATTATCTTCCTGGCAAACCCCTCATTCTGTGTTCCTCATGTCATCCTTTCTCCCATCCTCAAGTCAATCAAAATCCGTTCACCCTTCTCTATCCTGACTTCCCAGCCTCTTCCTCCCATTGTTCTTTCTTTTCACGATTAATTCTCCTGCTGTTAAATGTTCCCCTTTCTTAGCCTCCCATTCTACTTATTGTGCTCTCCGTTTCCCCTACTCCTTAGGGCTATTTCATCAACGCTGCCTTACTCATTCCCAGTCATACCTCAGCCCACTGCACTCTGACCCACCATTTTGTTTCCATTGATCCACTGAAAGTAACCTACTAATGGTCAATCTAAAGACTTTTCCATCTTTAGCATACGTACGCTTTATGTAGTGTTGGTGATTTTATAAGTTCTTACGGGAATCAAATGAGATAATGTATGGAAAGTATCGGAAGTTAGGTAAATATTCAACAAATATGAGTTTCCCGCTGTCCTTACCTTTATGCCATCACTCCCTTGCTTGGTTTGATGGCTTTCCAATTTATTTAAGCAGGCCACCCTTTTTCCTGAGCACCACAGTGATATTTGCACTTGGCCATCTCACACTCCACTTGTCCAAAACCTTCTTTGTCTTTGCGCTTGACCTTTCAAACTTGTTTAGTTTCCCCCTTTGTTGGCTACTGTGTTTAAAATCATTAATCCTTATTTATTTGAACAACAATATTAAAAATAAAATAGCCCAGGCGCCTGAGTGGATCAGTGAGTTAAGCATCTGACTTCAACTCAGGCCATGATTCAGGGTCCTAGGATCGAGCCCCGAGTCAGGCTTCCCACTCAGCAGGGACCCTGCTTCTCCCTCTCCCTCTGCCTCTCTCCATGCTCATGCTCACTTTCCGCGCCCCCTACTCTCCAATGAATAAATAAAATCTTAAAAATATATACGTAATAAAATCTTAAAAATATCATGTAATAAAGATAGCCCAAAGTCACTAAAAACTAGTTGTCATTTTGCAATCAGCGTAATTATCCTATTGCTTCATTTCTTCTGCTGTCTTCCTACCATTCCCCAAATTAACTCATTCATAAACCCGTCATTTCTGACTTCAAAATATCTTGTTTTGTGTTCCTGTTTCCATTCCTATAGCTGCTACGCCAGGCCCTCCATCCTTAGCCCCGGAAATGCTGCCATATCCTTGAACTGGTCTCCATTCCTCTCAGTTCCCCCTTCCTGGCCACCCGCCACATTATCTTTCTGGACACACAACAAGCCTGGGAACGTGTCCCCTCGTGCAGTCAGTCGCGCTCTTTAGCCCCACGGTCAAAGCCTTTCACAGTCCTTCCCGCTTTACTTCCCTCTTCCCTCCCAGTCTCTCCACACACCTTCTTTTCTAACGACTTGGTTTGAAATTCCATGACGTTGCCTTAAATTCACCAACAGCTGGTCAGCACTGCCACTTGCTGACCCAGGAGGGCCATCTGGAGGTGGCAGGGATGGAGAGCGCTCTTGCCCCTCACTGCCTTGCCGCACATGTCTAGTGCCCTCCCTGGGCCCCGGTGTGTTAGCACGTGCTGCTGCTTTCATTGCAGGGCCAAGTGCGTCTCATCCTTCCAGGCCCTGTTAAAACTCATCCCCTCTGTGAAACTTTCATTCCACTGCCTGGCAAGTTTCAGCCAGTGCTTCTCTTTTCTCTTCACAACAGTCCGTACACAGCCCTGCGACCCCGTGAATCAGTTTTCATGGTGCATTTGTGTTTGTTCTTCGTATGCCTGTTTCTTTTTTTAAAGTAAAAGCCCTTTGAGGGCAGAGCTCACGTCTTACTCATGTCATTGAGGGGACGCAAAGCTTACATCCGTACGTATTTGATGAGAGGAATCGGATGCCACAGAATCAAGACACGCCTGCTGTTTTAGGGGGGATGGATACTTCTATGAACTCAAAATGAAAGTGAACACAAATGCTTTGGTTATCTGCACTTAAAATCCTGTTGAGTTATATACAGCCTTTCTGAAATAATGATTTTCGGTCCATGTAGGTATTAAGACTTTTATTTCCAGGAGTGTTGCTGGAAATAACACCGGATGCTGATACATAAATAAAGTCCATTGAAGAACAACAAAAATTGTTCTTTTAAGATGAAGGTATACTCTACATGTTTACTGTAGAAACATTTGAGAATACGGATAAAATAAATAAAAAGACAAAAAGTCCCAACGATCCGTGTAGTCAGAGATAGTCACTGTTGAGACCTCAGTACAGATCTTCTCAGTCTTTCATCTCTGCATGTGCTCACGTCGCTTGAACTTGTGATATGCTGATATGTGATAATGATCTTTTCACTGAATGGTGTATTTTTCCATGTCAGTAACTTTTTATTTAGATATTCATGTTAAACAGAAGTATACTGTGATTTACTTAAATTCCTTGAGGTTGGACATTTAAGTTAAGTCTATGTTTTTGATACTATATACAATGCTGTAATTCTCGTCTCTAGTTAAGTCTTTGAGTGAAGCTTCTTCTCAAACCCTTGACCTATTTGGATGCCTGGCCCATCAGCAGATGGCTTCTGATTCTCATCATCCCGCCATGCCCCTAATGACGTACTCATTAAAGATAGAGGGCTGTTTCTCTGCAGATTTCATTCTGAGCATCAGAGCCTTCTATCCAACTACTCATCTCTGTAGATTTCAGCTGCTTAAATAACACTCAGAACAATACACATATCTTCAGCCAGAAAGGCACTTTCCTACTTCCGACAGCCATTTTCTCTTGCCCGTATTACTGTAATGGTCCGTAAGTGGTCTGGTCGCCTTTAGCCTTGCCCCTTCTTCAATCTAATCTTCCAACTGCAGCCTGTGCAGAAGCATTTTCCTGAAATGCAACACTGATCAAGCCTCTCCGTTGCTTAAAATCTCTCAATGGCTTCCCATTTCCCTTAGAATGAAGGCAAGATTCCCTAATGTAGCAATCAAGGCCCTTTGTGATCTGACCCCTGCATGCCTTCCCATCCTTATTCATCGCCACTCACCTCTTCTCTGTTCATGGTGGTTTCACTCTACATTTCTTCCAGTTCCAGGAATGAATACTTGGTCACCCACCTTGAGGTCTTTCCCCTGTGCCATCCCGTTTTCCTGGAACACCATTATCCCCTCTCTTTTTTGAAACTAACGCTTATGTGTCTTTGAGAACCAAGGTAAAATCGCAGATACTCTCCGTAGGATCTTTTTCTGATGTCCCAGTTCTGAGAAAGGAGCCAGTTCTATGTGTTCCCATAACACCTTCGACCTCCTCTCCTTGTGGAAACCGCATTATCATTGCACACCTGATTCACCATATGTCTCCTTTACTAGATTAGGAATCCCTTTAGGCAAGGAGCAAATCTATTTTATTTAGCTGAATTTCTAACGTGGTGCTCAAGTTCCTCTTTCCATTGCTGCCTAGCAAACTCCTTTAAAACTTAGTGACCTAAACAACCATTTTCTTTTACTCACAATTCCACGAATAGGGAATTCAGAAAGGATTCACTTCATCTCTAATCCACTTGGATTCATGTGGTCTGTTGGGGATGGAAGATTTACTCTCAGGTTAGTTTCTTTACTCATGTATCTGATGTCTCAGCACTCTGTAGCTTCTCTCTGTCTCCACGTTGGGTCTCATCCTCTGGGGTGTCTTCACTAGCCGAGGCTTCTCATAACTCGGGGATCTCAGGGTAGCAGTGCCTCTTACATGGAGATAGGCTTCCAAGAAGGCAGGAAGAGGAAGTTTCTGGGCCAGATAAGAGCTCTACTCAGAACTGTCATGATCGCCCTTTTGCTGGATTCTGTTGGTCAGAGCAGTCACCGGGTCCACTGAGATTCCTAAGTGTAGAACTAAATTCCCTCCCCTGATGGGGGAGTGGCAAGTTCTTATCCCAGAAGAGTGTTGGAATGGGAGATACTGTCCTGGACCTTTTTGCAAAGTATACTCTGCTGTGTCCTGGTATATAGTCAGCTTTATTTGAGTATGTGTGCCTTAAAGTCAAATCCTTTTATCACTTAGAGTATAAAGCATTCCCCAAGCTCTTGTGATTCCTTTGTTCTTGGAACCTAGCAGTCTCACGGTAATAGAGACAGAGTAAATGCTTAAAGAATGAATACATTTTTTTTTATCAAATACATTTTTACTGTTATGTTTATTGATTAGAGGCATAAACAAACAGTGTGGTCTAAATTAATAAGAAATTACTGAACTAAAACCATTATATATCTACAATATTTAATTAAACATTTTAGACTGCTTTAATATGGATATTGCAATTTTGGTATTCTAATAAGCTTCTAGATAGTCTCTCTTTGTCTAAAACTGGGTAAACTAGGTAACCAACATAATAGGAATCTTTCTTCTCTCTTTTCAAACAAAAACTACGAAAATGATATAATTAAGCTTATTTGCATATATTGTTTCAAAAAGGGTCTGATACTACGGAGCTTCCTGTAGTTGATATTTAGCAAAAACTTCTTGAAAAGTAAAAGTAGTTTTCATGTATGGGACAGGAAATTAACTTATGTTTTATTAATATAGACAAAGTGAATATGGTACATTTAGAAAGAAAAGACCGTAAAAAGGCAAAGGAAAATTAAGTATCTTGTCTATTTACAAACCAGGTAGGGGTTAACCATACAAAGTATCGAATCTGTGCCAGTTTCAGAAAAAATCTCCAAGGTACACATTTTTCCCCCTTTGTCTTTTGTCTGGTAAATTGTATGTGGTGAACTATATAAATATCTGCTTTCATAAATTAATGGCATTGTTCCTGCCTTCTCTCAAACATGTTTATGAAGACATCATTTTTGCAGGAGCCTAGAGTGTTGTGATTTGCAGTCATATACTTGTACATTATTTCAGAAGATGTTGGAACCCCTCAGGGAGAAAAATCTAGAGGGTTGAGGTTCATTTGTGGCAAGTCCCACTTGAGTGCAGCTTCTTGAAATAGGTTTTTGTTTTCAAATAGAATATATTACATATTTCAAACTGTACATGTTTATCACACATTTCTTGGGCTTGCCTTATTTACAGATGGTTTGAATAAATTTTTCTCTCTTTCCCCAGCATTTGCACAGGGTGATAGTAGTTAAAAGCCAGCCCTTTTTGAACATGAAGATGTTTTTGCTCTACAGAATGTAAAGTATCCAAATACAACAATGCTGGCTTCCTTTCATAGTCAAGTTGGCTGTTCTACATCCCTGTATTGATGGTCAGAATACTCCCCTTTATGCTAGAAAGTCTTACATGTCTTTAAAAAAATAAGTTTCTTGTGGTATTTTGGATGGGCATGCTGACAAAGATCATAAATTGACTTTTAAATATGGTATTTTATTGCAACTCAAATTAAACAAAGGTTTTCCTCCTATGTGTATAACACACTCCATGTTGAAACAATTACCCATTTTAAATAACAATTACCCATCTTAAATAACTTCAGCTTTGGCATATTCTTCATATTTCATTTATTGCCACACACAGATGCATTAGAAAACACCCATGTTTAATATAAAAAATAGTACATTATGTTAAAGAACTGTCTGTGTGTATATGTATGTATTTATTTATAAATTATTATAGTACGTATTATACATATGTATATGTGTGTGTGTGTGTGTGTGTGTGCGTGTGTAATAACACCATTCCTAGAAGAAAGGTTATGACCTGGGAAATGAAATGTGAGATTAAAGTCTACATTTGATACCTACTTGTTGTGGGAACTTTGGCAAGGTCCTTAATTTCTCTGAATTTTGATGTCTTCATCTGTAGAATGATAATAAAAGCAGTACCTTGGAAAGCTTTTGCAAGAATCAAATGAGTTCACATTGTAAAATATACTTAGTCACAAATTAGATGCTCAATAAATTAGTTAATTGTAGTATTCTTAATAATAATGTATTTTTAATGCTTTCCATTTGTGGTAACAAAATGTACTTATTGAAGTGTCTCAATTCATTGAATTAAAAAGCACAAAACTTTTCTTTGAGCCACTGGCATCTCACCCTCAAAGCCATATTGCTATACTGAACTTCCCTATTCTTCTCCATAGTAGATCCCTTTGTTAGATTTTGACCAGATCCTCCATGGCTCGGTTTGGAGGCTTTCTTTTAACTTGAGGTTCAATCCTATTAATTTTTTTTTAAATTTTAATTCCAATATAGTTAACATACTGTGTGATATTAGTTTCAGGTGTTCAGAATAGTGACTCAACACTTCCATACGTCACCTGGTGCTCATCACAGCAAGTGGCCTCTTTCCTTCCCCATCATCTATCCTCCCCCACCTCCCTATTGATTCCATTTGTTCTCTATAGTTAAGAGTCTGTTTTTTGGTTTGAATCTTTTTTTCCTTTTAATTGTCTCTTAAATTCCAGTTCTGTTTATTATAAAACCATAATCATGCACTTGTGGATGTCTTTTGCAGACTGTCCCTGTCTGTGGCTATGGCAGCATGGAGTAAGATGGTAGTCTCTGCTTTTAACCTCTATTGTCCTCCTCCCTTTTCTCCTAAGTGTGAGGGCATGGCAAACTAGATGAGAAACCAGTCTTCTCCTTGGTCAGCCCCAGGGACTATTCTGTCTTGTCTCGCTCTCTGAGTATGATAAGGTTGGTGAGAGAGATGGGCTGGAACCAAGTTACTCACTGATGGAGGACTCTATTCTGAGCGGCGTCTCTAGGCATTTGTAGTCCTTGAACAATTTAGCCACATTCCTGGGTGGATTACAAGTCTGTGGCATCTTTCCTAGCCAGAGGAGGTGGCCAGATGATGCTAGAACCTGATCTAACTACCATAAAGGTGGTATAAACCATAGAGGTGGCCAGATGACGCTAGAACCTGATCTAACTACCATCTAGTGCTCATGCTCAGCTTGGCACACTCGTGTGGAATCTATTCTCCTTACCTCTTAAAGGCACAGAATTTGAAGAGGTGTTTTTATGACTCTTCCAAATGGCAATCCCCCTTGTATCATCTCTTTAATCTTGCTTAGAGAACACTGAGACTGTTGAGCAGGTCACTGACTAAGCAGTCCCTTAACTGGAAATCACTGTATATCTTCCTTTCTGTCAGGCACTTTCCTAAATTAGGAGTTAATCTCTTGGCATTCTGCCCCCTTGGGAATAACTTCTTTCCACTATCCATTCTTTACACTGAGGTCAAAACACTATCTTCTCAGTCATCTTACCCTCACTGTGGGTCACAATGTTGGATGGTAGTAGAAGGACTGCTGTTAGCCAGTATCATTCTCTGGATCTCTGAAGAGATGACTGAAAGTAGTTATTGGTAACTGTGAGCTCACCTTGTAGAATACCGCTCACATTGTCCTCAGCCTTGGTCCTTAATTAATTTCAAGGTATCAGGAAAAATACCTTTGAGCATTTTATTTAACAGAAAGGTGGAATAATGATAAAAATGATAGGTGTAAAAGTAGCTTATTACATTTGGTGAATAATTCAGAGAAAAACAATGCTCCTGGCTTCCATAGACTTTTATTTTAATGGAATAAAATTTACAGGAATCTGTGTCATATGCTGAATATATAATTGTTTCATCCTATGGAATTCTACTCTCTAAAGTCACTATGAATGAGTCCATTTGCTTGGAATGGTAAGGGTGGAAATGAAATAAAGGGGAAGAAACATGTTTATAGAGCATCTGTTCCAGAACTGATGTCTGTTATCTTTGGTAATAATAATCTATGGTTATTATTCAATAAACTTTAAGACAAATGCATAGACATATGTTTCCAAGGTATGTATTACTTTTCCTTTCTTAATTGAATATAATCCAAATCATGAAGCATTAAGAAGACTTATAGGTAGCTGAAGATACTTCTGTTAAACTTGAATTGAGAGGAAGCCCAGCTTGGTTAAATGAGCTCCACAGAAGCAACGGTCAAATCAGTGTACTTGTGAATCTCTTGGTTAATGTATTTTGTGTATGTCCCCAATATGAGCTGAGCCAAACGTGTGTTTTCCATCTTCCTGCAGACGGCAGCCAGTGAGCCCCCCTCCACCACCACGACCGATTTCCCCACCACATACCTACGGCTACATTTCAGGACCTCTTGTCTCAGATATGGATACGGATGCGCCAGAAGAGGAAGAAGATGAAGCAGACATGGAAGTCGCCAAGATGCAGAGCAGACGGCTTTTGTTACGTGGCCTTGAGCAGACCCCTGCCTCCAGTGTGGGGGACCTTGAGAGCTCTGTCACTGGGTCCATGATCAATGGCTGGGGCTCAGCCTCAGAGGAGGACAACATTTCCAGTGGACGTTCCAGCGTGAGTTCTTCCGATGGCTCCTTCTTCACCGATGCCGATTTTGCCCAGGCAGTGGCAGCAGCCGCGGAGTATGCTGGTCTGAAAGTGGCACGTCGTCAAATGCAGGATGCTTCTGGTAAGTTCTGGGCTTGTCACCAAGCTGGAAAAGAAGAGTCGATGGGTCCATGTCAGTTGATGATTATTGCCTAGGATCTGTGTCCAGTGTGAAATGTAGCTATTCTTACTGTCTTTTATTTGCTGCCTGAGGAAACTCAAGATCCAATCATATGACACAGCTTGGTTATTCTGTTTATTTGGACAAGGCTTTTTAAATCTTTGAGCTTATTTTAATTTAATAAATCCTATATAATGTGAGGGAGGCTCCCTGGGAAGTCCTTGTTTTTATGAAAGTCATAGCAGATATGTGTACAATTTCTTTAGGTGTGCCTCTAGTCAGATGAGGTTTGTGTTACAGCTTTTCTGAGGTGTAGAAAGTAACCAAAATAAAATTCATTGTGATAAGTCTCTTTCTATTTAATTAGAAATTCCCTAGGAGAAATAAATAAATATCAGGGGAGCACTCAACCATTGAAAATGGGCTATTTCTCCTTAACCCCATTCTCTTCATGCTCTCTCCATGAGAATATTAATTTAATTGGTAAGATAGAAGGATGTGTGTGATATGCATACATTCTCAAGCATAGATGTTTCATATTTAAAGCAAACATTTTTAATCTAGCAATTCGGAGAGCAGTTATTCCAACTGCTTATGTATTTTTTTTCCATTTTCCGTTTTCATTGCCAGTACCCTGTTTACAATAATCATCTATCTGTTCTTATGTTTGAACCCATTTTTACTGATTACCTATTCCCAACCTTGTTTGGAGAATAAATAGTATGAAAAAGGAAATAAATTAAAGTCAAAGATTTATCACATGACATTTACTTCTGTAGGCTGGAATATATACATAGTATACATTCATATACACATTGTGTATATAAAAACATACAAATGGTAGAGTAAAATACTCTGGCCAGCAAGGCATACATTTCTGAGAAATAAAAGACTATCACAACACATCAGTAATTTACTATCTTAATTTGTTGTTTTATTTTTCTTAGTTTAGGAGCTATCTCATTGGTAGTTTCCCTATTCTTTTCAGACACTGGATTGGTCATTATTTTTTATCCTTTGTAGAATGTATTCTGAGAAAATAAGACTGTTTCTATGTGTTTTTTTTATCAAGAGCGTGTTATAGGAAAGAAGAAATTTAGTACTCCTCAATCTATTATTGTAAAATATGTATTTATTTCGGCCACACCAATATTTTATGAAATTCAGCCAAATTCCTTTTTTTGCCCTCAGTCCCTACTGAATGTAATAAAATAACTACCCAAAACTACCTATCTTTCTCAATAAATAACATGTAACTGTGTGCATACATAGCTTTTATTTCTACTTATTTTTTAATCTTAAAAAAAATAAAGTGAAATTAAGCATCTCAAACTACTGCTTCAGATTACATTAAGGTGTGTTTCAGTTCATTAAATCAACAAAACATAGAAATAATGTTAAAAATTCATCTGTAAATGACTGGATGCCTCAGGGTCTCCGAACAGTAGATGGCTTAACACAATAGAATGAGTAATGTGCTCAGTCTCAGCCCTAATCCTCTCTTTTCATGGATATGTAACTTTAATTGTAACAGTCTCCATCATAGCTAGGAGAGTTTGGTTTAATATTTTACCGTATTGTAATTTAGCGGCACTTCCGGTTTTCGTTGGGCTCATAATTATAATGAACTAAACATGCATTGGCCTCTGCCTCTTAAAATGTTATTCTCAAGAAAGGGTGTGCTAATCATATGCCTTGAGGTTAATATGAATGAATAATCCAATCAAATTGCTTCTCACTTGGCCGGGTTAATGAATATTATTTAATATGAGTCAGTTAACATTTTTACGTATGTTGATTCCACTATATGTAGCTTCTCCTGTCTCTAGCCAAAAGATGTGCTGTGTAGGTCTGTTTGAAGTTTCTTACAGTACAACAAAAAGTTCCAGCTCTGTGTGTCTGGAATTTCTAAAAAGCAGAATAATGAAAGTCAAGTAGGGCCAAGATTTCCTTTGCTGTGATGGAATAAATATTTTGTGCCATCGTGGTATCACATCTCTGTAAGACAGACAGAAAATGGGGGAGGCTCTGAGATGCACTGTGTCTAATTCAGTTATCACTTGTACCTGCAAATATTGTCCCTCCAAAATGAAAAAACCAAAACTGCCTCTGCTACCACCAAGAAATGTAGCATTTTCTGGAGGGGTCGCTTTATCCAGAAGCAACAGGCAAACATCTAGTGAAAGAAAAGGCATCTAAGTAACTTTGGACAGGTCTAAATATGTGAGCTAGCTTTAATTTCAGGCCTCCCGAAGAGGATATACCTCTGAATGTATTGATATTAGGTGTCTGCCTTCAAAGACTCACATAAAAATATACTTAATTAACATAAGGGATGTGTCTAGTACTGTTCACTCTTAGAACATGAATTTCTTAAGGACTTTGGTGATTCCCTTGAGAAAATAATGTGCATTGAATATACTGTGCAAAAATCTAATTAATATTTTTGTTTACTAATAACACTTTAGTGAAGTTAGTTGCAAAAGTAATTGGGATGTTTGGGTGCCCCGGTGGCTCAGTCAGTTGTGTATCTGCCTTCAGGTCAAGTCATGATCTCAAGGTCCTGAGATAGAGTTCCACATGCAGCTCCTAGCTCATCCGGGAGCCTGCTTCTCCCTCTGCCTGCTGCTCCCCCTGCTTGTGCTCTCTTTCTCTCTGTGTCAAATAAATAAAATAAAATTTTTTAAAAAAGTAATCGGGGTGGTTTTCTTTAATAAGTGGTGTCAAGAACTTTAACGGAATTAAAGTACTACGGTTGAAAAGAAAAAAAAAGCTGGAAAAATTTTTCAGTGTTTCCCCCCTGCCCCCAGTGGATGGGTTTGGCAGAATGACAAAAATCCTAGTATTGGCTAGAATAGTTTATTTAAAGCTATTTTTAGGAAATTAGGGATGCTTCTAGTCCTAATATTTTCTTTTTCTTATTTAATGTTATAATTAAAATACATTGATGAGTTTGGCTCTGATTTATTATTTTTTTTTTTTTTTTACTCAGGCCGCCGACATTTTCATGCATCCCAGTGCCCTCGACCCACAAGTCCTGTTTCTACAGACAGCAACATGAGTGCCGCTGTAATGCAGAAGGCCAGACCCGCCAAGAAGCAAAAACACCAGCCAGGACATCTGCGCAGAGAAGCCTACACAGATGGTAAGTCCATTGAAACACATGAAAACATCTATGAATCTTGCTTGTTTACCCTGGCTCTCTAGGACTAGAAAATGCATCCACTGGCATTAGGAATTACATTAAAAATTCATTAACAGTAAGCCTCCTATAACTTAATAGCAGTGATCGACTTTCATATCTTGTCAAGCATCTTCAGTCCTTCTAATAAGAGGGTTCTTTAAGAAGCTAAGAAGAGTGCATATTTTTATTATCTTTAAAAGGTTATTTTGGGGGCACCTGGGTGGCTCAGTGGGTTAAAGCCTCTGCCTTCGGCTCGGGTTATGATCCCAGGATCCTGGGATCGAGCCCCACATCGGGCTCTCTGCTCAGCAGGGAGCCTGCTTCTACCTCTCTCTCTGCCTGCCTCTCTTCTGCTTGTGATCTCTTGTCTGTCAAATAAATAAAAATAAAATCTTAAAAAAAAAAAAGTTATTTTGTTGTTGCGAACAGACATCATTGTAGTTGAAGTAATGATAGAGAATTAACTTTCCTCACATTCCCTGAGAAATCTTCCAAACCATCCTGGTTTTTGGCTTCCTTTTAGAATTTTGCATTCAAATAGAAGACAATAAACTCATCTGAATATTAATTCTAACTCTGGGGGTGTTAGCGTTATTTTGTGCACCAAAAGGCAAATCGAATCATCTTCCTTCATGCCTTCACATGATATCGACGCTCACTGAGGAGGTAACGCTTTGTATTCTCAAGGGAGCCCCGGAGAATAATGCAAACGTGTAATGTTGTCTAGAGAAAGCCTTTAATGAAAGTGCCTCAGGTGGCCCAGCATTTATTAAACCGCCACCTTCTCGTTTTATAAACAACCCCAAGGGCTTTGTTGGAAATTCACATAAGATAAATTCTCTCAGAACTCACCCATTTTGTCAAGTTTGCTAAATTTGCTAACAGGGTAGGAGAAGAAGGGTGTCACCGACCACTGTCCCCCCACCTTCTGGTCCTCTCCGTCCACAATCTGATTAGGACTTTCATTACCAGTCAGCAATTTTTCAAAAAGGGCATCATTTGCCATTATCATATGAAAGCTTAATATTATAGATCCTTATCCAAGGTTACGAGGAGGGTTTTCTGAGGCACTTCTCCCTGTGATTCCTGCCACTTGACAGAAAAATTTAATACAAAGCTCCCAGCATGATGAGCACAAGTAATTTTGCAATGAGTGGCTGTCCATGCTATTATCTGTACTTTATTCAGAGTATTTTCTCTCACTCGCATCTATCTGATATTAGACTACATTAAATACTGGCATGACACGGCGCACCTGGGCCTCCTGGCTTCTGCCCAGGACTCTTTTGTCAGTGAAACTGAGCTGTCAGAATATTATCTGATTTTGAAGGGTTATTACAGTGGCTTTGTGCATGTTTGCCTCTGTGAAGGGACAAACACTAGGTGTAAATCCCCAAACTCTATCGGCAGTTTTACATTTATAGGACCCCTGTAATGGCATTTTACAAGTTTTATGGCTGTCCTATCAGTTTTTATTATCTGGAAGAGTGCTGCTCACTGAAAGACGGGTCAAATAGCAAACCTGGATGTAAGAACATCTAGGTTGAATATGGAAGGGAGAAAATCTGGCCTAAAGCTTTGTGTAGCCATTTCCAGCTCTTATATATATTTGTTTGAGGGACTTCTAGCATTGAGGGGTGTTTTTTCAAAATGCTTTAAATAATGTACACATGCCAAGTTAAAGGAGATGGTATCACGGTTATAAATTGTGCTATGCTTGAAAATGGTGACCTCTATTTATTGTACCACATTCTGCAGTCCTTTTCTCAATGTAATTATCAATTAAATATAAACTCTAACTAATCCCTGCAGGGTAACCATGAAACAGAAAGATGAAACACCGAGGTTGTTTTTTTAACATTAATTTTAGAAATATCAGAGAAATGTATTCAAATCGGTAAAGCCAAAAAGTTAACTTGAAATATTATTTGGATTTTTCATTGTTTATTTCACAAAAGGGATTATGCAGAGTTATCATAGGATATAAAGTAATGTGGAAGCCACTAATTATTTTCTTGAAGTCGTAGAAATAGACAAAATGGAGATATGATTCAAGTTATTTTTAAAACTTTAGCTCTAACTTCCTTTCACATTTTGATAACCATCTGTCTTTTAGTTATGTTTATTGTACTAAAAAGCCTTGAGTTTAATTCTGGACATTTTCTGAGTTGATAAAGAAAAAATACCAAAATATGTGTTATTTTATACATACTCGGCAAATGCATATTGATGAAATAAAATCAAGTAAATGCAAATACTACTTCATGCATCAGATAAGAGAAATGCACGCTCTTGATAGCAGTGGTTACGACACGAGAACACTGGCTCATTTTCTCAGAAATCATTTTCTCAAAACACTATATTGCATTTTTTTAAAAAAAGTGATAGGCCATTTCACGAAGAAACTCGGTGGCAGACACAATTTACAATTTATTAAGAAAAGAAAGAAGAGGGGAGAAGAAAGAATTTGAAGAGCTTCCAACTGTTAAAATGTGAATTAAGCATAGTAGTAAGACATGGAGGGCTTTTTTCTTAAATTTTGATTTTTAATGATTAAATTGTTAACTACAATGGATGAGTTCGATTATCAATAGACTTCCTTTCCGAACTAATCTCAGAATATATCAGTCTTGTGTTTGTAATGTCTTTACTTCGTAAATTTTGTTCGACTTCTGTAGTTGTGTCATAGAACTTTTGTAAACAGTATAAAGAAGGCTAAAGAGTGGTCATGTCTGACCCGATGAAGAGTAGTTGTGGTGATTCTTGTCAGTCTGAACTATATTCATTTTCGATAATCATTTCTATGTTCATTTTCATCATACAGCGCTACAGACTAGGTGGCTTAAATGACAAATTTATCTTCTCATGAAAGCTGGAGGCTAGAATCCCAAGATCAAGGTGTTGGCAGGGTTGGTTCCTTCTGAGGCCTCTCTCCTTGGCTTGTAGATGGTGGTGGTCTCCTTGTGTATTCACTCCATCTTGCTTCCATCTCTGTGCGTGTCCTAATCACTTCTTCATATAAGGAAACCCAGTAGATTGGATTAAGGCCCATCCCAAGGACTCACTTTACCTTAATTACCTCTTTAAACCCTATATCCAGGGGCGCCTGGGTGGGTTAAAGCCCCTGCCTTCGGCTCAGGTCAAGATCTCAGGGCCCTGGGATCAAGCCCCACATCAGGCTCTCTGCTCAGCAAGGAGCCAGCTTCCCCCACATCTCTGCCTGCCTCTTCGCCCACTTGTGATCTCTGTCAAATAAATAAATAAAATCTTGAAAACAACAACAACAACAACAACCCTATAACCAAATACCACGTCATTCTGAGGTACAAAGGGTTAGGACTTTAACATCTGAATTTTGAGGGGACAGAGTTCCCGTGGCCCTGTGAGCCATACCTTACTCTGTGGGTAAATCGTAGGCCTCAGAGAGACCCAGGGAGTACAGTGTGCAGCAGAGTCCTATGACAGGAAGAATCTGTTTATTTATCTCATATTTGTCGCTTACAAGTTGAACCCGGACGAAGGGTAGGATTAAAATATATGAATATTTATGAGTCAGAGTCTTAGCAAGTTAAAGCCAAGCATAAGTGCATTTCTAGGACCTTCTAATAGATTCTCCCCACCCCCTCTTTTCAACCCTTTCGATGCATTTACATACTTGATTTAAAAACCAAATCTACATTATTTCTCCAGCCCTACTTTTCATAAATTATAAATTCACCACCCTCTCTGGAATGATGTTATTTTGACTTGATTTATCATTAATTACAAGGTCTTGGGACTTGGAGCAGCTAAGTAAATAGAGTGCTGGATCTCCATAGTGAGTTAGTGCCGACAGAACTGTCTGCATGCATGTGCTCTGACATTTTACTTTATATACGTTATACCAGTATTTGGAAAGCATTGTATAAAAATGACGTTTATAGGATTATACAAAGTGTCTCTACATATATGTATGTAAAACAGGCCCGTGAACTTATTTGCTGAATCCAATTTGAGCTATTGTTGGTATGTCCAGGGTAAAAATACTATTTATCACCATGTGAAATACAGAATTGTTCATGCTATAATAATCCCTGCTTTGACTCAGTAATTATTTTATAATACCTAAAATTTTTTATTTGGTAACCTGTTTGTATGAGAAATAAAACCTACAAGCATTTGCCTCTCATCATCAACCAGATACAGAAGCAATTACATTTAGGAAGTTAGAACTCTTAAAATTGCTCCTGGGTTCTCTTCTCACTTTCTACCTGGGTTATAGAGATCGGGAAATAGATTTTGTCTCGAGAGTCACATATTCCCAAGATTTTGTGCGCTCTTATAATAGTGGTAATCATCAGCTTCGGTAATCTGGTGAACCCAGACATTTTATGATTTGTTGATAGTGGCACTTACTTTCTGCCTGCTTGATAATCTGTGTTTGCAATTTGGGGGTGAGGTCTATGGCAAGGAGATAGTGCGGAAATGAGCCTATAGGCACTCACTCCGTCTGCTGCCAGATATGTTCTGAATTAGATTTTTCTCCTTTCATTGCCAGTCCCAGGCTCAGTCTGAACTTAGAACTGCTCTGCCTTGGGTCACTTGGCTTTATGCCACTTAGTATAGTCTGGTTTTTAACTATCTCTTTTTGGTTATTTTTAGTAAACAAGTAGCAGATGAGGAAGGACTCTCAACTCACATGATACTACCCCTTTTTTTTTAAAGTATTTTTTTTAATCCATTAAAGTAGTAAAGAGGAAAACCAGGCACAATGACAATGGTAATATATGTTGTAAGGCAAAAAAATTTCTGATTTTGTAAAATGAGGAGAAAATTAATGCCATTCTCTCTACTTTAGTCAGCCTTTTGGGTAATGTTTAGAGGCTATTTATATGAAACTAGAACATGATGATCCATGAGAATGAACAACAAAAATATGTAAGTAAAATTAGGACCAATTTTAATAATGGAGTCCTAAGTATAGCTCTCCACATATGAAAATTACCATTTTGAAGTCATGGCTGAAAAAACCGTGCTGGTAATTCCCAAATCTTGGTATCTCTGGACTTGGCCTCTCTTGAAACTCAGATTTTATGTACAAAAACCTATTAGACATCTCTATCTAGGTACTTCAAAGGCGCCTTCTATTTACTTTTCTAAAATTGAGCTCCTACCCCCCCTCTATAGGCCATCCATCTCTTTCCCAACCCCTCCTTCCTTATCTTCAGTGAAGTTTCTCTCATCCACCTAGTCAACTATAGCAAAATTCTTTTTTTTAATTTAATTTTATTTTTTCAGTGTTCCAAGATTCATTGTTTATGCACCACACCCAATGCCCCTAGAGCAAAAGTCTTAAAAGTCATCTTAGAACCTTTCCTTTCTTTCCTCTCCTGTGTTCCACTGATCATTCAATAATACTGATTTTTCTTCCTTAATATTTATTAAATATGTCTCATCTGAACAGCCACAAATACAGTTCCGTCCCCTATCATTACTCATCTGAGGTACAACAATAACCTCTTGCCCTCCTGGATGCAAGCCTTTCCTTTTAATTCATCCTCCAAAGTAAAGACAAAAACCTAAAACTAAAATCTTTTCATATTCTTCTACTAAGTTACCAACTACCATTAGGATATCTATTTCTGCTTCCTGGAATGTACATAGCAGCCAAGGGTAGCACACCTTAAAAAAATAAATTTTTTGGGTGCCTGGGTGGCTCAGTGGGTTAAAGCCTCTGGCTTCGGCTCAGGTCATGATCCCAGGGTCCTGGGATCGAGCCCTGCATCGGGTTCTCTGCTCCGTGGGGAGCCTGCTTCCTCCTCTCTCTCTGCCTGCCTCTCTGCCTAGTTGTGATCTCTGTCTGTCAAATAAATAAATAAATAAATAAATAAATAAAAAGTTTTTTAAAAAATAATTTAAAAAAATAAAAAAATAAATTTTTTAACTATCAAGTTATTGAACTTTTACCTACTTTTATCCTTAAGTATGTCTGTAAGAAGTTGAATTATATATAATGTCTAGTTATATGTATATATGTATGTGACATATATGCATTAACATATATATGTAATGTATAATGGAAGATAGATAGGTGACATTCACTTATATCTCTACCAGAGATTATCTGGTTTGAAACCTCTGGGTGCAGATACAGAGTGAGGAGACCCCATCAATGGATAGTAGATTGTGAACACAAAATAGAATGAAATAGTATAAAGAACACTGAGCCAGAAATTAGGAATCTAAGGGCATTGGTCCTTATTCTGATCATATCTAGACTTGAGATCAAAAAATAACTGAAGGTCTATGCGTTTGAGTTTCCCTTCTTATAGAACAAGAAGGGATTTAGGCTAGATTAAGGGTGGCAAACAGGTCTCAACTCAAGTGCCAACCTCAATCAATTTGAAGTGGTTGCCTGGAGAATAGCGGTATGCATTTGGGACCAGCAACATTATCCTGAAATCAATTAAGAAGGTCTGTCATGGTTGGGGGAGAGGAAGTGATAGCATACATGTCCATATTATCTATCCCAAGAATAGATAATCTTTAAGTCTTTAAGTCCCAGCTCTATGATTGAATATTTTTCTGCCATATGACAATGAGAATACATTGAAATTGTTGATCTTCTTGTTCCTTGGTTGTCTTCAATTGTTCCAGTTCATTTATGATACCTTATCTCACAACCGAATGTGACTCCAATGCTAATACTAATGTTTAGCAGTTTTATAAGCGGCAGACTTCTATAGTATTTTCAATATTTCTTTCTAGATCTTCCACCTCCTCCAGTGCCACCACCTGCTATAAAGTCACCCACTGTCCAATCCAAGGCACAGCTGGAGGTGCGACCTGTAATGGTGCCAAAACTCCCTTCTATAGAACCAAGAACAGACAGATCGTCAGATAGAAAAGTGGGCAGTTACAAGGGGCGAGAAGTCTTGGATGGAAGACAAGTTGCTGATATGAGAACCAATCCAGGTGATATCAGAGAAGCACAGGAACAGCAAAATGATGGGAAAGGACGAGCGAACAAGGCCACAAAACGAGACCTTCCACCAGCAAAGACTCACCTCATCCAAGGTACTGATTTATTCAAATAGCAAATAAATACAGATTGAACATATGTTTGCAAGTTGTACTTTTAGGTTCTCTTAGGCCATAGGAAAAGGGATAAGATTTAGAATTTGACTCTCTAATGGAGAAGACAAGCAGGTACTCAAATAGTTTTAATATAATTAAATTAAATATATAACATTATATAAGAGTCCCTTGGACAGGTGCTGGTTGAGTTGGGTTTTAAAGAAAAGCATGATTCCAACAGGTTAAACAGAAAAAGGGATAGCAGGTAAAGGAAGTTGTTGGAGAAAAAAAAAAAATGTGAGTGTAAAAGCACATGTTTGGCGAATATTGATTTCTAGTTCCACCAGACACAAATAGTGAAAGGTAAAACTAGAAAGGTAATTGGGCCAGACTGGGAAGGCTGGGAATATGATCTAGAGTGTGGGATTTATCATATAAGCAGTGGTGAGCCAGTAAAGAATTTTGAACAAGAAATGACAGAATCAGGGGCACCTGGGTGGCTCAGTGGGTTAAAGCCTCTGCCTTGGGCTCAGGTCATGATCCCAGGGTCCTGGGATCGAGCCCCGCATCGGGCTCTCTGCTCAGCGGGGAGCCTGCTTCCTCCTCTCTCTCTCTGCCTGCCTCTCTGCCTACTTGTGATCTCTGTCTGTCAAATAAATAAAATCTTAAAAAAAAAAAAATGACAGAATCAGATTTTTAGAAAAATAACTGGCAGCCCTCTATAGTGAAGGAAGAGATATTGGACTTGGGTAGATGAAGGTATCAGATCATTGTAAAATATCTAGGTATAAACTATGAAAACACTGAATTCAAATAGTTCTGTAGAAAATGGAGAGAACAGCTTACATTGACATTTTGGTGATAGAACCAGTGGTGACTAATTGAAAGTAAAAAAATAGAATGAAATTATGGAATAAAGAGGAAGTTACTCAAATGTTCATTAGATGGCCCTGTTGGCCAGTGGAACCTAATTGTACTAACCAATGTAGGAAGAAAAGCAAAACAAAACAAAACAGAAAAAATGTCTGAGGGAAAAAATTTTACTTTTTAATGGATTAAGATGCTGATAAGAGCACAGATATGGAGAAAATCAATAAGACTTTAGAGAGCTAAGTTTAAAGATCAGGAGAAAGGTTGTGAGTAGAGAGTGGGTTTTAGAAATAGCAACACAATTGTATGAATTACAGAGGCTAAATTTTCAGCTTGATACACTCGTTATTGTGGAACAATCAATTCTCTGGGAGCAAAGCAAAGCAAAACCCTAATTTATAGCCATTTACTCACTTCTATTGGGTAGTTACTTCCAAGATGACTGGCTTCAAGCTGCTAATATGAAGTCACTTGTGCACTCCTCTTCTGAGAACATGTGAGCCAATCCCAGTACCCCAATAATCAGCAGTGATTATATTCAAAGGTTAGGCCCAAGAATGACTTTCTACAATGGAAGTTGAGATGGATCTACCAAGAGGTTTAAATAATTTAGATCTCCAAGCCAGAGAAAATAATATCCTAGAAAGAATGGAGAAGGAAATTTTAAGAAGGAAGTCTAAAATGCCACCCAGAAGTAAAAACTGGGTGTCAACAGGAGGAGGGGGCTGGGGGAAAGAACACATGAGAATTTTGCAATATGTTATTTGTGGGTGGCATTTAAAAGAATTGTTTTTAGTATTGTAGTCAGAATAGAAGCCAGACTGTAGGGGGTTGTAAAGTAAATGGAAATTGTGGAAGGGAGGTGATGAGCTCTTTTCAGAAGGTTGGGAAGAGGAGAGATTGGAAAAAGAGTTTGCCAGGAAGACAGAGTTTGTGGGAATGCTTTAAGATGGGATTATCAGAGACGAAGGAGAAGAAACCATTTAGGAGAAAGAAATACAGAAAAGGGGAGGATTGATGAAAGAGTCTGAAAAGAGTATTACGGAAAGGAATCTAGAAGCCTTTAGGGGGACTTCAATACTATGGTAAGATTAGACATAAATATCTTGTTATGTTTATTCTGAGCCCTTGGTCATTAGTAACTTTCTTCAAAATGGGAGTCAGTTTCACTCTGTTCTGTGACAGGAAGCCTGAACTCCTAATCTAGGCCTGTACTCAGCAGTAAAGTGATAAGTAAAAGTACCTTCCAGGCAAAAGCCTCTACTATGTGACACCAAAGTACTTGGTGTTACCACCACAATCCAACGTTTGAAAAACTGAGCCTACTTTTTATCAGTTAAGCAAAAGGTGATCTGGCTCTGAACTTTTAACCCATACTGTACTCCCAGTAGTGATTTATAAATATAATGTCATGACATAAATGATGAAGTTTATATGTGGCCCAAAAGTGTAGACCAATTTGCTGCTACAAGTAAGCTTTCTCTAAAGCATTGGGATTCTTCAGGAGACGATTTTACAAACCTGGAAAGATCTTGGTATATACAGGATTAGAACAAATGATGAAATTATTTTACCAATCTTTAGAGATTTAATAAGTTGTCCTTTGTGTTATAAAAATATTTCTAGGGTGCCTGGGTGGCTCAGGTTAAGCCTCTGCCTTTGGCTCAGGTTACCATCTCAGGGTCCTGGGATCGAGTCCCGCTTCGGGCTCTCTGCTCAGCAGGGAGCCTGCTTCCCCCTCTCTCTCTGCCTGCCTCTCTGCCTACTTGTGATCTCCCTCTGTGTTTCAAATAAATAAATAAAATCTAATATATATATAGTATATATATACGTATGTATATATATATATATATATATACACTATATATATATATCTAATATATATATATATTTCTAACTAAAGAACTATTACTGGAACCATTAATCTAGAAACAAAAAAACTTATTTCATGGAAAACACTGAGATACACTGACCAGATTATTATTTCATAGGTCTTACCTTCCCAAATTCTTATTTGAACCATAACCCTGTGTATATGTGTCATTAAATGATCATTTCTATGCATTGCTATAATTTCCACCTTCATAATTCAGTTGACATTATTTAAAATGAAGGAGGAACCTTGATTTACAAGTTTAATGAATGGTCATTTTTAATTAAAGAGAGTGGTCTTCTAGACATGAATGACTGATCTTTTTGCTGACATTTACCTCAATTAGTTCAATTTATTTCTGCATATATCAAACATCCACTGTGTTGTAAAACGTTATACTGGTCCTGAGATTTATGTGTAAACATGAACCTTGACCTCATGAAGCTTATAGTCAAAGACAGAGATAAGTATATCTGTATGTTTATAGACACACTCACATTTGGTGTAATGTTTATGATACTATACTTGAGAGTCCAAAGAAGGGACAGTTAGCCCAGTCTTTGGGGGTATGTAAGGTAAAGAAAGACTTCTCGATCTTTCCTGGTAGAAATGACACATAACCTGAGTGTTCAGGATGGGTGAGATTTAACTTGGGTAAGAAAAGTGGATAGATTTTTCTGCCAGAGAAACTCAGCATGAAAATCTCTGAAGTGCATTGAGAAGATTATAAGAAATTCAGTGTTCCTAGACAGTAAAGGTGGTCAAAGGGGAAGGTCTTAAGGTAGACATAAGCATAAGTCATAGAGTGCCTCTAGTTCCTGTAAGAAGGCAGCTGAGCGATGAGGGTTTAGAGAGGAGTGACTCAAGGCAAGGATCTATTAGTAGATATTTACCATGCTGGGACAAGAGATGTGGAGAATACAAACCAGACTCTAGGATCGGAGATGAGTGAGTGGGAATATTCAAAATTTAACATTTTTTAGTGTTAAAAATCAGGCTCACCTGTATATATTTGAATGCATGGAAAAAGTACACTTAAGGCACACTGGAAGGTGGTTGGAAGGGAGGGAAGACTCTAAAATAATTTCAGTTTTCTATATTTGTTGTCCTAAGGATTAGTATCGTCATTAACTATATGAGGGAATACAGAGAGGAAAGAAAAGAGTGGACCCGATGAAGTCAATGTTGGACATATTGAGTTTGAGGGGTAGTTAAGAGAAAGTGTTCACCATAGATTAGGAGTTGGAAATACAAATTAATGATTTATCATAATAAAATATTAATTAAATATATGCATTCACTCACTCAAAACTATCAATATGTCAAGCTGAGAGTATATCAAAACATGAAACACAAAATACCTGTCCCCATGATGGGTATAATCTAGAAAAGTTTACAGTCTGTGAAAATGGATGAAATTTCCCTAGGTGAGTGGGGAAAATAATGTATATATACACTAGGCTACGTGTTGAAACCTGCAACATGTAAGATGCACTGCATTAAGAGCCCACAGGAGACTGGCCAGGAAGGGAGGAGAACTAGAAGCTGGGAATGACTATTCCCAGTTTAACAGTTTAACTTGATGATGGTTTCCTGATGAAGGGCAGTAACAAGTCCAGAGACATAAGGGCTGAAACATGATTAGCATTATCAAAGTCAACAGTGAATTTTCTCTTTTGTTGTAGTAACATGGGCATGGATAGATTTCCACGGGATTCGGAGTAAATGGGAGGTTTATCTACCAGTACTGAGCCTAATTGCTTTAAGAAGCTTTGCTGAACTGTAAGGACAGGAAGAAGGTATTGCTTCATGTAGAGCACAGGCTTTAGGGGAACTTTTTAGCAAGAGAGATATTTTATATTGTAGTCTGACAAAAACTAAAGTCAATGGAGAGAAAAAGATTGATGAAGGTCACATGATCCCCAGTGCTGTGAAGCAAGGGTGAAAAACAGTGGTCTTCATGGATTGGGAGACCCCAGCGAGTCTGAAACTCGCTGGAAATTGTGATGAGTAGGATGGAAGGAGAAAGGTGACATCAAGGTGTCCAAAGGGTAGAGTGGACAGGCTTTGGAGTGAAGTAAGCACCTGAAAATCATCAGTATAAGCAGCACCAAATTAAAAGCAGTATGGAGGTAGAAATTCAGGAGATGGCATTTAATTAGAATGGCTTTGTGTTTTAACCTAGCAACGATGGCAGGCTTCTGAGAGTCAGGGCTTCACAGTGTAAATATGATGTTGAAATGGAGGTTGACATCTTGGTATCTGGAAAGTGAACCTGGGCTTGGTTCTGTTTCTGTGGTTTGAGGAAACTGGACTTTGTTTCTATCAATGCCTTGAAATAACCCTTCATAGTTTGCATAGGGATTTCATGATCCCCTCTGTTTTTACGTCAACACTGGGAGCACCTCTGGGTGTAGATACTATTAACGCTTTTTTAGAAAAGTGAACACTAAAGCCTAAAATAATTGGAGAGCACATAATGAAGGACAGAACTGGAAGCTAAGTCTGACTCCAGGTTTGGTTTTCCTCTTCTAATGATGTTGGTCCCAAGTGAGTTAGAGGTGGACAAGAGCTTGTGAGTGAAATCAACTTGAATGCCAGCCAGTACCAGGAAAGACAATGAGGCTTGTTATTTTATTTTTCCGGACGCTGCTGCCTTTTTAATTATTGTTATAAAATGTCCTCATTTATTCCTCAATAACACTGATGCTTCTTCATTCAAAATGACAGATATAAATTATGTTACATTATGCCTTGAAACAGTACAGTGGTGTTCATATACACTTATTATATTTCATTACACAGAGGATATTCTACCTTACTGCAGACCTACTTTTCCGACATCAAATAATCCCAGAGATCCGAGTTCTTCAAGCTCAATGTCATCAAGAGGATCAGGAAGCAGACAAAGAGAACAAGCAAATGTAGGTCGAAGAAATATTGCAGAAATGCAAGTTCTTGGAGGATATGAAAGAGGAGAAGATAATAATGAAGAATTAGAGGTATCTATAACTATTTTCCAAGTTTCTCGGTATTATATGGGTTGTTACATCAGCCTCAAAGTCAGGAATATTTATCAATCTACAGAAAAGTTACTGTTCTGCCACAAATCTTAGTGTTGGTGATGCCAGAGACTGAAATTCTTTGAATTTAATGATTTCCTTGAAATGTATTCCAAAGTTGTAAATGGGGATAATAATTTCTTTTTAGATCTAGAGGGTATATTCATCTGCAGATCTTCAGATAAGAGATTTATATGGCAAACATGTTGTTAGGAAATAAGAATTATTTACCCAGATAATATATTGCATGGTATTATATTATAGGAGGTTATAAAAACCAGTAAGGTGACAGTTATGAGGATTTGAATAAGGGTGCTTAGCCTGTGTTATCATCGGCCTCCCTAGTAATCACTGTGGTTAATCTGACTAATTTGACCAATTATCTTCCACCTTCTTTTTTCTAAAAATGATCCTTGACCTGATCAGTCAACCTGATCCTTGACTCTAACCTTCCCAGATAGAGGAGAACCCTTTTTGAGTCAAATATATACTCCTTTGTTAGAATTTATAGATAGAAATACAAGAGGGAATTGACAGTATATCATATCATATTATATTACAAAATCACCTCCTACTTTTAAGACAGTGTTTTTCCCATTCAATTAAAAAAAATGGGGGGCAAATTTCTCTTCTCACAAAATTATTTAATCCCAAGTAGATTGTTAAATTAACATTAAACTGAACTTTTAAAAATAGAAGATGAAACATTTTAAGGAATGATGTCTAATTGAATTTTCTGTAATACCCAAAGCATTTTCATTTTGACATTAGGAATAAGAAGACTTTCTTCCTACAGTTGTTATGAGAAGTTATTTTATAAGTTCTTTTGTTTATTTGGGGTGTGTGTGTGTGTGTGTGTGGTTTGTTGTTATTATTTGTTTGTTTTTGTTAAGTAAGAGAACCTTTCTGGAGGACAAAAAGTCATCATACAGAACTCTAATACTTAAAACCTATAAAATTTGAACTACAATGTTGAGTTGGGGCTGGAGGGAGTAGAGAAATCCACCTTCCACTTCTCCTCTGTCTCCTACACCACATGCCCCAATACCCAGACATCACACAGAACACACTCACGGAGAACTATTGAATTTTCTATCAAAACCAACTAACAACAAATAAATGAGTTGCCATGAGCGCTTTCTAACATATGCTGGGGAATGAACGAAGAAATACCAACTGTAAGGTTGAAAACATATAAATCAACAAACTCTAAAACTGTTCTCTAAATTTTATTTTCAAATTTAACCAACACTTTTCTCTTACAGGAAACTGAAAGCTGAAGACAACCAGAGAGGCTTGTGAGATCTAATGTGAAAATTATCACTCAAGATGCCTCATGTCTGATGACACATGACGCCAGATAAAATGTTCAGTGCAATCAGAGTGTAAAAATTGTCATTTTTTATTCCTCTTATTGGAATACCATTTTTAAAAATTTTATTGGAGTTTTATTGTTGTTGCTTGATCCTTATCCCTAATGAAGAACCTCCCTATTCCCCTCGCTGTTGGAACAAACCATGACACCTTACTTCCAGCAAGGGATGTATTTGACTTCTTGCTCCAGCCATCAGCCAGCAAGAGAGAATGACACAGTTCTTTTGCATTTTGCCCCCGAGATATGGCATTGCACTGCTTAGATACCAAGCCAATTTTCAGCAAAGTATTGATCAAAGATACAAAATTGATTAATCAACCTCATGCCAAGGGCTCTCAAGACATAATCTTTCTATAACCAACTGCTAAGGCAAACGAAAACATACTTCATTTTAACATGATTTTCAAATCAGTCTTTCATACCACCCTCTGCTGGGAGAAAATAAAATGTAACAAAAGCAGAACAACCACAAATCAATTTGAATGAGGTAGAAACATTGTAAATAGATGCTCTTTGCAATCCCTGGTGGTACTTTATTTTGTCTTCATTTCGATCATTAAAGTATATTCTTGGAAGTATACTTCTGGAGAAGTAGGGGTAAGCCAGTTGGATCTCTGGTTGTCTAGTCATTGTCATAAGTAAGCCTAGCAAAAAACCTTGTTCTATTTTTCAATCAAATGCAATTATAAATGCATATTACAAACAAATGGATGTTTTTAATGACCAATCAAATAAGGACATCCCTATCTTAACTGGCCTAAATTTCTTCTGGTAGTGTCAGTTCGACTTTCAGAAGTGCCACTTAAGGAAGTTTGATTTTTGTTTTTGTAATGCACTGTTTTTAATCTTTTTTTTTTTTTTTTTTGGTTTTAAAAGCACAATCACTAAACTTTATTTGTAAACCATTGTAACTATTAACCTTTTTTGTCTTATTGAAAAAAAAATGTTGAGAAGCGTTTTTAACCTGTTTTGTTCATGCTCTATGTTTGTATTTGGAATATTTGAATGATGACAGATGGTGAAGTAACGTGCATACTTTATTGTTGGCCATTCACCCAATGGTTCTTACTTTTCCTGAACTTAAAGAAAAAAAAGGTTTAAGTTTGTTGTGGCCAATTTGAAACTTATAAGATTTTCTTATAAGCTCAAAGAGAGGCATTGCTTGCTTTGAGTTGCCAAATGATGCCCTCTGACTGTAGATTTTTATGATCCTTTTTTGTTGTTATATGAATTTCATTGACTTGATAATTGGTGCTATTTGAGGGAAAAAATGTACATTTATTCATACACAGGTATCAGGCCTGACCCCACTGGAAAACAAAGCCAAACAAAACTGAACCACAAAAAAAAAAGCTGGTGTTCACCAAAAACTAAATGTGTTCACTTAGATAATTTGAAAGTTACATAGAAAGGGTGTGCAGTACTAAGGGAACAATCCATGTGATTAATGTTTTCATTATGTTCATGTAAGAAACCTCTTATTTTTAGCCATAATTTTGCATACTGAAAACCAATAATCAGAAAAGTAATTTTGTCACATTATTTATTAAAAATGTTCTCAAATACATCATTCTTTCTTGTGTTGATTTCTTTTGTTTTTTCATTGTGTGATCAAATTTATTCCATTTAGTCACAAAGTTGTGCTGTCTTAACATTTCACCACTATATTATCAGATAAGTGAAAATTCTGAACAACCAGGCTTTACTTATGAGGAAAAATTCTCATTTTACTCCATGGAAATTAAAGATATCAGATCAATCAAAACCTAGAAGGCATTTGATCATAGAATACCATTTTAATATTAAGGAAGCACTAAAATGTTTATCTGTGTGTATCTGAATTTCAGGTAAACTATTTCTGACATTCTTTGGATTCAGGTATGATACATCTAATTTGTAAAGTTTGGACCACTTAGGTTCCATCGAAAAGAAAATTATATTACTCAAAATATTGGTTAGTAACTACCTGCTTTCTTGTTTACAAATTCATGTGAAATTTAACAGTTCTATAGTTATGATACAGTGGCTTGAACGTTGTTGTTTATTTTATTAAGGTTAACATATTCAGGTATTAACTTTGGATGGATGAGATGAGCAGTAGAATCTAGTGAAGGTTTTTTTCCTATGATATATATATGTATATATATCATAATATATAGGACTATATATATGCATATATATATATATATATATAGTTAAATTTTTGTGTTGATCACAATTTGAAAAACTGAGAAAATTTTGGACAACAAAAAAGAAGGGGGATGTATTTTGAAGGTTAATTTTACAAAAACGAAGTAATCACCAGCATCTACTTAGGTCCATAGGTCAAGAAGTCAGTTTCCAACTATTTCGAAGGAAACACCGGAGAGATGTTCAATGGCCTAATTTTTCTCTTCCCTTGTTGAGGTGACTATAAGTTAGTCTTTATTTATATCATGTGATATACATACAAATTATGTATATCAGAGGGCCTGGTTTTGTCACACACTCTGTTTCCCTGGACATGTTACTTAACCTCTAAGTCTCAGGTTTCTACACCTGTGGATTCAGTAATGCCTACCTCATGGAGCTGTTGTCATGATTTAGTGAGCTAATGTATATGACATGAACTCTGTAAACCCCCCAAACAATATAAGGTATTGTATTTATAGACTGAAATTCATTGCACACATTCTATCCTCACTTTTCCCATGTAGTTCGTTCCTAAAAACTTGCTGAGTTAAAAACCTATCAAAGTGTAAGTGTGGTACGAGGATGGGGGTGGTTCCATTTCCGGTGAGTAAAATTCACTGTGAAATTCCTAACCGTGGAATAAATTCTTGGTGTTTTTGTTTGTATCCTTGCTTCTGAATTCCTGAGGCCCACACAACGGGCGGTGATGTGGCGTTTTCAGTACGTGTTTCACAGTTCAGGTGTGCAAGCATGTCGCTTGCCTTCAGAATAACTACTGACTGTATTTGCGGCTGCTGTTCTGCCTAGTGGCAGAGAGTATCATTTTCATTCTAGATGAACCCAGTCATATCTAACTTTCTTGGTCATTTCAGATATAAAGTCTGAATTTTCTCTTCCCTACCCTCTCTACAGAGTGGCATCAAGATTCCAGGTGTGTGTGTGTGTGTGTGTGTGTGTGTGTTGGGGGGTGAGGGGTGGCAGTAGGCACTCTTGGCATTTTGCTGTTGTCCAAGTTTCCAATGGTCTTTATTTCTCAGAACAGTTTATGCTGCAACTTCCTTTTCCCTACCTTGATGTCCCTTATTCATTGATACTCCCTTGATACTTCGAAGCCCTATAATGTGGGTTGGGTGCAGGGAGCGGGAAATGGGACTGTCCTATGCTCTTCCATGCCAGGCTGATGCTCTGGAGACTTGGGTATGAGGCCCCATCCTTGGGCCTCACAAGACACTACTACGTCTCATTAACTGGTTACCATTTAGGGTGTGTGTGCGGTGGCTTCTCCTGAAGTTAAAGGAAATAATACTTGGTTCTGGATCTCAACCATCTATGCTAGAATCCTGGCTCCATGGATTGCTGGCTGTGTAGCCAGGGGAAAATTACTTAGTGAATCTGTTTTCATCTTTGAGTGGTGTATTAAGAATAAGTACTTTACAAGGTTGTTTGGATTAAATGAATTCATACATGCAAAGTACATAGCAAATGCTCAAGTATTCATTGGGCAATACCTCCTCCCTCTCTGATTTTGAACTACAAAGTGCTGCATAGGTTGCTCTAGCTTTCAGACTTCTAAAACTATACTTGACCAGAAAGCTCAGTCACACACTCACCATGTCTGATTCTCTCACCTCATGTTTAATTCTCTCTTCCCAGTGAGATGGGACATGAGGAGGAAGGGAGAGAGAGAGAGAAAAAAAAAAAAAAAAAAAGGGGAGAGACGATTGTGTATATTGCTTGCATGCAAAGTCTTTGGTGTGCAAGACCTTAGGTCCTGCCACTCGGCCTTCATTCTGCTATAAATTTCAAGAATCTATTTTGAAACCCCTTTCTCTGGTAACCATCGGAGGGCAGCACACATAGAAAGCCCTCTTGTCTGCTGGAAGTAAGAAGTGGGATGGGAGAGCTGGAGATAGCCTATGACAGGTGCAATGTCTGTTAATATTTCAATATACGATCTTGCTACAAAAGGATATAATTAAACATTAAAAAGAGGTTACTCTTTAAAAATAGAAATATCTTTTCTCAAATTCTAGTTTTCTCAGCTTATGTCAAGAGAATTTAGCAGAAATTGAAAAGAAAAAAACCCAGGGAGTTGGCACCAGACCAAACTAAATTCTGAGCATGAGAGTATAAAAAGTACTTTAGAGTTAACAAGTTTTAAGGATTTTTTTTTCTAGAAAACTATGGGATGGGCATTGACCTTTTTCTTTTCATAAAAGAGTCTGTAGCAGGACTCCCAACCAAGAACCTCAATGACCTTCCGGTTTTGGATGCCAAAAACTGGTTCCTATTTTGGTATTGATGCTCGAGATTTTTCCCACATATGAACACACCCCAACCACAGAGTCCAGTGTCCGCTCATTAAGGTTAGATTTGCCTGTCACACACCAAATGACTGCCATCTTTACTCCAAATATATCATTCTCATCAGCAGTTATATTTTTGTTATTTCCTCATTTTTATAAAACGACAAAAAAATGAAGTATTCAGATGACACTGCAAAGACAAGTGACAGCTATGCCAAAACCAAGTTGTTTGGTTAGCCCACATGTGTTTCCACTGTAACACGCTGAATTAGGTGGCTTAAACAAATGAATACCCAGTGAACAAAAATGTAGAATATGTGGAAAGGGAATGTAAGAAATTCCAGATTTGGGTTTAAAAATAAATATTTACTCACATAAGCAATATAAATACACAAAGTTATTTTGAGTTAGCAAGTTGGTTTTTAATCAAATAGCCAATTTTTTCTTTTTTAAATGTATCAGGGTGTATGAAAAAACAAATGTTGCTTGATTTTTCAAAAAGTAGATAATCCTTTGTTCTTAAAATTTATTGTCCTTAAGAACACATGACTAATTAATTGGCATTTTAGGTATTATTAGTTTAGAAAGTTGGATTTTTTTTTTGTCTTCCTCTTTCCTTTATTCCCTGTTTTGAATGCTAGTGAGAGAGAAGACAGCAAATGAGTATTCAAAACAATATTTTCAAAGATACTTGTTCTCCAGGGGCTCCAAACCTATGTTTCTCAAAGTGATGTCCATGAACATCTGTCTTCTAGCTATAAATATAAATTCCTGATTCCTGTCCTGATTGTGCTGAATCAGAATCCCAGGAGGCAAGGCCTAATAATTTGCATTTTGGAGACAATCCCAGGTAATTTTATGTTTAAAAAAATAAAGTTCAAAAACCACTATCCTAACAAATCAAGTACAGGGTTCATGGTGATATACCTGAGACTGGGATGAAACTTGGACTTGGCAGTGCCTTGTAATCATTTTTAGCCAGGCAATAGTCACGATGCCATTTTGGTTGTCTGCTATTGAAAAACAGGTCTCACACAAAAAGCAAGTAGGCATTTGTCAAGTTTTATTTACCTCATTAACAAGGGAATCAGCAGGAAGAGCATTTGAAGAAGAGTTGTGGAAGGATCTTAAATATGATTGCTGTTAGTTAGCTTTCTACAGGGCAATGCAAGCAAATGTTAATATTTCTGCTGAACTAGAGAATCATAAAATCTGCACCTTTATTATTTGCAATTAGTCAAAAATGTACTTTGCTAATTTGCATTCCACCAAAAGAATCAGATGAGGGTCAAACAGTGACTTAGTCTTGTTTGTTTCCCTCCAGAGGCAGAATCTGAAACAAAGACATAGGGGCAAATAATTTATTTGGGAGGTAATCCCAGGAAGTGAGTTGGGGAGCATGAGGGGAATGGGAGACGACGTCAACACAGATGCTTAAAAAGTTGGTGAAGTTTCCTCCAGTGGGGACCCTACTGGCTCCTCTGAGACGCATGCAGAATACTTCCCTGAGTCCTTCCCCAAAGAACGGGTGCCTGAAACATTATCAGTTTACTTCTACTTCCCCATTGGTTGCAAGCTGCTGGTGGAGGAGGGGTGGCGAAGGTGAGGGAGTTCTCTCTCAAGGCCAAGACCAAGTGAGAGTAGAAGACCCTGAGGCAGAAAGCGGACATGCTTTACTGCAGGTGTCTGAGATGGGAAGATGCCAAGAAGAGGTAAGTCTGATCTCAAAGGAGATTGTCTGCCACAACGGAGTCCTCAAAGCCATATACTATAAGCAGGATTATTGGAAGATGCTTTAGCATGGTATCAAAAATCAAGCAATCATTAAATTAGTTTTTCAAATTTAAGATAAATTTTCTTTCATACCATGCATGTAAGATTAGTCGTGTATTCATATTACGATCACATTGGTGGAATTCTTACCAGTCATCAGTTGTTGGTACTATGTGTTTTGCATTTAACTGTCATTTAACATAATTTGAAAATATTTATACCATCAGCATTGAAACAATACCAAAGCAAAAAAGATAATAGCAGTGAGGCGTGAGTTGGATCATTGGAATAACTACAATCACAAATTTTCTAGGAGAGCGATAAGCTTTATAGTACCTATGAAAGAAAAGTGTCTATAATTAATTAAAGTTGTGCTTTATAACATACACACAAGCAATGCAAATGAATGCAGGAAAAATTACTAAATCCCTCAGAAAAACATGAAAGAAATTCCTAAGCAAACTTGAGGATGGTATAGTCCATTTGTGTGTTCGCAAGACTCTCATTGAGGCATTGCCTTACAACTAAAATCGGTAGCATTTACACAATGGCATGTAAAATAAAGCTCTTTCAATAGAGTCCTATATTTGATAAAATATTGTAACATTTATACAAGTCCATCACCTCAAATAAGTCGGGCTCAAAGTTTTACATAGATTTGGTCCTTTTTTTTTTTTTTTTTCATTCAGATCTTGGGCACCATTGTGAAATCCACATATTAAGACTGAAGTGAGAGTTGGAAGATTGATTGATTTCTAAAGAATTTATTTATGTATTTGAGAAAAAGAGCATGAGAGAGCACAAGTAGGGGGAGTGGCAGAAGGAGAGGGAGAAGCAGGCAGCCTGCTGAACAGGGAGCCCCCCCATAGGACTATATCCCAGTACCCTGGGATCATGACATGAGCCAAAGGCAGACGTTTAACCAACAGAGCCACCCAGGTGCCCTGAGAATTGGAGGTTTTAGACATTCTTCCTCCATTTGGGCAAAGGTCCAAGCTCTTCGGTCTTGAGTAAAACAAAGCTTTTGATGCTTTCTGCTTACGTGATTTCCATTCAGCTTCAGGAAATCACAAAAGTAACCTGGGTGGCTAGGGCTTCTGTCCCCACTCTGTACTTCAGGGACCCCCCACACTTTGGTGTGCCTTCTTAGAAGTTTTTAAAATCCTCCTCTGCTGGCTGAGACTTGCCAGGGCAGGCAGTGTCTGCAGAGCCAAATGCCACAGTCCAGATGGGGACCAATGTAGGTCTGGGACTCTACATGTGGGATCCATTACTCAAGGAGCTCCAGAGTGCAGATTATTGTCTACGGGATTGTCCCAGGGCCCCATAAACTGGCCCTCTGTTTCCAGAAGAGCGTTCTGGTTAGCGGATTCTCACACTGGCTGGCATATTTCTTTCCTAAAATCAAGTCAGATGGTGTCTCACAACAATGCTCATGTGTTTGAGTTGGAATGATTTAGGTTGTTTATATCAACACAGGCCCTGCAGAAGTATTTATCCAAATACTGCCAAACCAGGGTCACCCTGAACATGGGGAAAACTTTTAAGCCAGACTAATAAAACTTGAATTTTAACATGAACACCTGTTGAATAGAATACTTTATGTCTTTCACAATACGGGAGTTTCAATACTATACAGGCAATAACCTTATCTACTTGTTCTTGGTAAAGTTCTGTGTGAATCATTACTAAATGCCTCTTCAATTTATATGGAGACTGAGTGTTTATACGTGTGCCTGTGATTTTGGTGGGCACACAGTGATAGAGTGAGGTAATAGTTCTTTATGTAAGTTCTGTTTGCAAGGCTGCAAAACAAAATTATGCAGTGTGTTGGTAAGGGCTTGGAGAGTGAAAGGCATCTGGAATAATTACCGTGGGAAATACCATAAGAAGTAAGTTAGAAATAAATAGGTTAGGAGGGAAAGATGAGTCATTTATTGTGTACCTGCTAGATTTGAATATGTCATCAGGTTAAATTTTCACCCAACTTGGAGTGGAATGCCTAGGCTTAACCCTCCTGACAGATAAATAAGACAAGATTTTGAAAGACTAAGAAATTTGCTGACATTCACAATAGGAAAATATAAACAGAGTGTGGCTGTGAATTCAACTTCTAGTCTAATGCTCTTTCCAGGCATTAAAACTGCTCCTCAGAAATGTGAACCTGGTTAATTGACTTTAGAGACAATATTCAACTTCCTTTCTTAAATCAACTATAACTGAAATGGGAGGGAAAATGGTGTCTGCTTTGGGAGTGGGGGATGAATCAGTAGATGCTGATTGCTACCAAATATTTGAAAGTTCCATTATCTTCAGGGGAGTCTGACTGGCTCAGCTGGTAGAATGTGCAACTCTTGATTTCAGGAAAGTGGGATTGACCCCCATGTTGGATGTAGAGGATACTTAAAATCTTAAAAAAAAAAAAAAAAAAAAAAAAAGTAAAAGCTCCTTTATCTTTAATTAATACACAAATCTTAAAATATTGCTTAGGTTTCCAGAGACTGCTTTTAAAAATAAGCAATTAAAACATAATTTCCAAAGCATAGTAACTGTGCATATATGTATACATGTATGTATGATATAGAATCCCATATTAAAGGAATTTTAACATTTTGTCTTAAACTTCCAAGTATGCATATCTTTATTTTATCAGAAAAGAACCTGAGAAGCTGCTCAAGGTCATGCAACATTGTTTTCTAAGTCAAAATTTTTAATTGCTTTGTCTAACCCAGAAATCCCATTGCTCCTACTTCTGCCTCTCTATGAGAAGAGGGATCTTCTGGAGAGCTTTTAACATTTTTTTAACATGTCTTTTTAAAATAGGCTATGACATTTATAGTAAGCAATACCTTACCATTTCCAATGCTTGAATACTTTGGGGAAAAATAAGTCAAGAAAAATAATAAATTACTTTGACTAATAATATACCTATGCATAGGATTAGCATATATTCGGAAGCTAATATATTTTATCTGGATGATTTACTATCAACCATTGTTAATTAAGCCTCACAGGTTTCAAGTGTGCATTTAATTAAACAATAATTTTGAATAAACTTGATTTCTTATCTTGCTATATAATATGGTGTAAAAATATGGCCACTGGGCTGTCCTAAAAATCTGTCACTGCTCTACAAAGTCATCAAAAGCATTTGATTAAGTTACTTACAAACTTTTACTCCAGCCCCTACCTTGATTTCAAACGAGGCTTTCAGTCATTGATTTCAGTGTTCTACTGAACATCCATTCTGGGCTTAGAACAAAGCACTTCCGGAAGTGCTCACAATACAATGGGAAGCAGACACACACAGCCAAGTGAGAAGGATGCAATACAAGTATTTACACAGTGTCTTAGTCCTTTTAGCCTACTTTAACACAAATACCTTAAACTCAGAGGCTTATAAATGACAGGTATTTATTTCTCACAATTCTGGAGGCTATAAAGTTCAAGAACGAAACTCCACAGATTCAGTGTCTAGTGAAACCCTGCTTCCTGGATCATAGACAGCCATCTTTCCATTGTGTTCATAAACGGCAGAAGAGGAAAGGTTGCTCTAGAAGGTCTTTTTTAAAATCAAACTAATCCCATTCGTGAGGTTCCACCCTAGGACATAATTACCTCCTGAAACCCCACTTCTTAATACCATCTCACTTGGTTTAGGTTTAGGTTTAGGTTTAGGTTTAGGTTTAGGTTTCAACATATGGCTTTTAGGGGGACACAAATATTCATACTATAGCCCATGGCAACAAAGGAGTTTGTTAAAACTCCAAACAGGAATTGAAGAGATATTTTGTCTGGATTGCGGAAGGCTGTAGAGGAAGTCATCAATTCATTTATAACATATAAAGCTTGGGTTCTCTCAAAACCGTACTCTTCTACCTAAAAAAGTACTGAGCATGTTTTAAAGTTAAAATATATTCAGATGACCCCTAAAGACAAATTCTTGATTATGTTTAAGAAAGGTGATTTTGAATTATTTCTTTAGTTTTGTTTTGTCCAGATTCTGTCATTCTCCAACTAAAATAATTTTAAAATCACACAAATGTAAAGAATCAATAAAAACATGGAAGAATTAACTGGTAAAAATATTGAGTTTTTAAGATTAAATTGTTTTATATTTAATTTCTCTCTTTCATGTGCGGTGTCAGTCATGATGCTTGTAAAGACAGGTTATATACATAAAACACATAAAGTCCAACTCTGTGGTTAGGCCATGAAAGACATTTATGGTGTAATGGAACTGAAAAAGTATAAGCAGACATGGTTTGATCAAGGCTATGATTCCATTTGTCTTTGAGTCTCTTTGCTCTGCTTTGTTCCACATGCTGCATTCTCTCTCCAGCTGTTATCAAGATGGACATAACAGACCGGTCTCAAGCCACACGTGATACTATTCAGAGGCCAACAGACAAAAGCAAGAAAGCACCATATTCTCTAAAAAGGTATCCCAGTGATGCAAACTGTTACACACGCTCTTTCAAGGACCAAGCCTATGTCCAGAGAAATACCATGTACTGTTTGACTTGAGCCTGGATTCCCGTGGACGTATCAGGTCTTCTGCTGGAGTGTATCAATCTGTCACCCCTGAGATATATGGATTGTTTGTTTAAGAGAATAGATGATGGAACACACCCAACAATGAATAACACACACACGTTTTTACTCACACATTTAGCAATTAGTCTATTTTCTATCTAGCTTGCATACATAGTTTAGTAGTAATAAAGTAGTAATTTTTAAAACGAGTAGTAATTTTTTTTTTAAAGATTTTATTTATTTATTTGACAGACAGAGATCACAAGTAGGCAGAGAGGCAGGCAGAGAGAGAGAGAAGAGGAAGCAGGCTCCCTGCGGAGCAGACAGCCCGATGTGGGGCTTGATCCCAGGACTCTGGGATCATGACCTGGGCCGAAGGCAGAGGCTTTAACCCACTGAGCCACCCAGGCACCTGAGTAGTAATTTTTAAAACGAGTACAAATTTTTTGACTTTCTTCTCAGCAGGACACAAAGTGGATGACCCATCCCCTTACATCATGGTAAGACTCTGACTGCTTTAACCAATAAAATAGGCATATTGATTTCTGAGGTTGTATCACTAAAATCCAAGCAACAGCCTCTGGGTTCTTTGAACATTTGCTCTGCAGAAGCCCACTATAGAATCCAGTTGCAATGCTGTAAAAAGCCTAGCCACCTAGAAAGGTCTTGTGTGGCTCAACAGTCTCAACTGAGGCCCGCTTTAGTGCCTGTCATAGGAGTCTGTTGATTCCAACACTCAGCCATTTGAGGTCTCCCCCGCCACCGCCCGTACCCCTCCCCACCCCTTGCCGCTGCTCATCACTTCCAAGCTGAGATTTCATGGAGCAGCTGTGAAGACATCCCAGGACAAGCCCTCCCAGCACAAGCCCTCCCAGCTGTGCTTTGAGTTTCTGACCCACAGAACCCAAGAGCATCATAAAATTGATGTTACTTTACGCCAGTACATTTGAGGTGGTTTGTTACATAGCAGTATATAACCAGACGGCTTCAATGTCTTTGCTGAATAAGAAATCCATACACTTGGAAACAGGAAGAAAGAAAATCTGAAAGCAAAGGGAGTTGCCAGGCATTTAAACAACAGCATAGGTTTTGAGAGGGGAGGATGATGTTTTTGGAGTAGAATGATGGTAAACAAAAGCATGGCAGTATACATCTAGCGTCACCCTTAATGATCCTCATTGTACAAATTCCAGCTGTGAAGACTCTGCCGCCCCTAACCGTCACATCAAGTCACTGGTTCTCAGGTTTTACTTTATAAACCAGAAATGGGATGATTCTTTTCCTTTGGCTGCATGTGCCAGAGAAGCTAGAGAGATTTTTGAAGGGAATTCTAAAGTTCAGGTGACAATTCTTCTGCTAAGAAGCAGGACCTAAATCATTCACTCATCATCACAATCACCTTTCCTCTCGCTTTCTCTTCCTACTTGTAATCTTTGTGTTTATTCCTTATTTGCAACTTCATCGAGGTAAGGGAAATGAATGGAAATAGGAATAGAAAATATATTAATTTTTATTTCCATGTAGTAGGGATAAAGGCTTAATAGAGAAAATAGAAAATTAACAACTTGGAGAGTATTTCCCTGCTTCTTTACAATTTTTATGGAATTTTGTGGTTTATAAATATTTTTAAGTATGTTTTAAGATAGGATCGAAACCACAACAGCAAATATATTAATTTGCATATGAGATGATAGAGGGTCATGGTGGGTATGTCTTGCCCAAGGTCACAAATCTAGTCTAGGACTCAAACACAGGTAAAAAGCCCTTTGTTCTCATTTTGACTATAATAAGTCCCATACTAAGCTCCTGCTTTTATCTCTTTATTATTGATATTTCAATATCCTTATTTTAATACTGTATATATACAAAAATAGAAATTTGACTGAATAATGAAATGCATTATAATGTACCACCTGAATTTACTGCATTACCAATGTAAAAAAACAAATAATATTTTCATATTTTTCCAATTAACTTCTAAAGGACCCCATCTCCTTGCTCGTAGTTGAATTTCTAGTTTTTCACCACGTAAAATATCTAAGAGTTACTGGAGATGACTTAGTTCACAGGAGAGTTAGTCAAACATAAAATTCCAAGAGAAGAAAATAGCAACCTGAAGAATTTAATATCGTCATTTCTTCTTGGCATATGGTATCAATTTTGTAATAGTCCCGCACATTTGTTTATGAGCTATCAAGTGTTACTGCCCTTCTAGGAACCCACCTAAGACATGCCACACTCTCATGTTCAGTGTCAAGGAAATAGGTCATTTTTAAAAATTGACATACAATTGATATATGGCGTCATAATGATTTCAGGTGTACAGCATCGTTGGATGTTTGTCTACATGGCAAAACGATTACCACAGTAAGTCTAATTCTCATGTGTCACCACACATGATCACAATTTTTTTCTTATGATAAGAACTTTGAAGATCTACTCTCTTAGCAACTTTCAAATATGCAATACGGTATCATTAACTGTAGTTATTATGTAGTTATTTTGAGGATTATTACATCCTCAGGACTTATGTATTTTATAACTGGAAGTTTGTACCTTTGACAGCCTTCACCTATTTTGTGCCCCCCACTCCTCTGTCTCTGGCAACCACCAACCTGTTCTGTGTGTCTATCAGCTTTTCTTTGTTGCTGCTGTTGTTTTAATTTCCACCTATAAATGAAATCGTGGAGTACCGGAGCTAGGCCCATGAGGGTGACACTTGGGTGGTTTGTGTAGATGTAAAACTGGTGTTGAGGGGGTATGTGGAGGGCCCCATACAAAGGTCTGTGGGAAGACCAGGAGGAGGAAGTTAGCTGCTGAGGAAGAGTGGAAAGTGGCCAAGGCTGACAGCACCCGAGGTTATGAGGAGAACTTCCATTCAACATTCATTCCGCTGGCCTAATCTCTTCTTCTGATTTCAGAATGGAATGGCTCAGTCGGGTGGTTGTAGCCTTGGACCTTGGCAGAAGTCTGATTGAACCCCTGTGATCTGTATTAGAAGCCTGTATCCGGGCCTATCTTTCAGGAAACTATACCAAAGATGGTACATTCTCATATTCAGTTTTTTGTTTTTAAAGGGTTATTTTTTTTTTTAAACTGGATTACATGGAGCTTCCAGAATTAGTAACACGTTTACCTAAAAATGGCTTACTTCCAAGAACATTTAGTGGTTGAACCAACGTCTCCCACTCAGATTTCCCAAATTATCAAGAGTCTTGTTTTCCTTTATTATTACACTTTCGTCTGGAGCTACTTTAGCTACAAAAAAACAAACCAAACCAAAACAAAGCAACAAACTCATGACCTTCCAAAGTAAGGGAACATGTGCTTTCAGTGCAGAGACCACCAGTGATCCTTTTAAAAAATACAGTTTTGATCACCATTCCTCTCTCTCATCATTTCCTCACTGCCCTGGCTTGTCCCATGCATCCCTAGAAAACAGAGCAACCTAAGCTCTCCTCCCCTTTACTTCTTTTTACCTACACTTGGTCTCCAGTCCCCTGGCCTCCTGACCACCCTGAGGATAAATCAGGCAGACTCCCATCACTGGATATTTGCAGTTGATATTTCCTGAACTGGATGCACTCTCCCAGCTATCCCCATGACTCACTCCCTTCCTTCTGGTCTTTGTTTTCTAAATCAATGACCACCCTATTTAAATGGCACTTCATTTAAATTTAAATTATTAAATTTAAATTTAAATTATGACCACCCTATTTAAAATGACACTTCAGCCACCATACTCTTTTTCTCCTTTCATGCCCTCTCCAATTCATGCCAGAATTATCCCTTTGGGATTTTCTTTGCTAATCATATGCAGCCCTCCAAAAACAAAGCTCCTTGAAGGCAAGGATTATTGTTTTGTTCACAGCACCCAAAAAAAGCCAAGTATGAAATAAGTCCTCAGAAAAATCTATATGTTATATAAGTTGAATTGAGTTGGAGCCATATTCGCTATAGGCGTGACAAAAAGATATTCAGGAGAAAATTCTTTATTCTGAGACTGCTCTCTGGAGTGGGTCTCTTAATTATGCCAGCATAGAATAAATAGACAACCATTGTTCTAGGTGAAGAATAAGGGGTTATTTCTGTGGAGCTTAGAAAAACAAAAAACTATCATGCTTCTAAAGAGATTTTGGGAAGGGCAGAAACAATATTTAACAATAAGCTCATTAACCTTCACGGAAGGAAAGAACAGAGACTCAGCTCTGCTACCTCAAATAGGAGGTCAGTAATACTTACTGAAATGGACGCCCTCCCCTTCACATTCTTTTTCCTTGTATTGCACACTTAGCTTCCACGATCTATCTTGTTAAACTCACGTTTGGAAATCCTACTATAATTCCTTTGTCCTTTCACTTCTCTCTCTCTCCAAGGCAAGTATCTGCCTTCCCAAACCTCCAGCTCATCCTTCCCAAGGATGAGACCATCACTAATGATCTTGCTTATTTCATTAAGAAAAAAATCAGAAAAGCTTTTTCCCCATGCTCTTTACCCACTAGCAACATAGCTGCGTCAAAATCTACTTATTTTCAGTCGTGTGAAAATGGGTGAATTGTCCATGTAATGATTTAATGCTGGTCCCTTACGTTGTCCTTTGGAATCCATCCTTTCTCTCTCAGAAAGAGCGTATTTTCCTTTCTCAAAGAAGTTAATCCAGCAGTGCTCCTCCTTTCCTCTCTTCATAATAACTTATTTTTTATACGAAAATCTTAAAAACATGTTATAGCATTGCCATCCTTGGTATTTTCTTGTGGGATCCATACATACCTCCCTTCACTGCCTCATTTCTCTGCTTCCCTTGTAAGTTAACTGTATTTGCTTTCTCCAACTCACCCCAATCATTATCTTTTGAATCCACTTCAATCAAATTTTTATTTCTACCACCTGAAGCAGCTCTTACCAAAGTCACTTTTGTAGAAAGATCATTCTGACACTTGTTAAAGATGGTAAGGCCGACTTTATTCAGGAGGACCATTACAGTGGGGTTTTGCAATAGGACAAAGAGGTTAAGTTCCGCCACTAATAAAGACACGTGGGGGTTTACAGCCAAGGATGGGGGAGGGGGTCAGCGGGTGGAAAAGTAGTAAAAGAAAACAGCTAGGGCCATTCTAGCTAAACTGACTGGAAGGATTTTTGCTGAAGGCAGGTCAGGGTGATAAGGTATCCAGGGTGAAGGATGAAGGACCAGCTCTAAAGAGTAGGTGACTCTTACCACCCCTGACCAGAAAAATTCTTGCTAAAACTGGGCTACAAGGGATCTGGAGGTCAGACGCCTGGTCAGGAAGAGGGAGGACTCAAGAGAATGCGGATTCAAGTCTGGGCAGATTTTAACAGGGAGGAACTTAGCCTAACTCCACAGTGCTTCCATGTCCCTTGCGGCTGTGACCTGTGGCTGAAAACCTTCTGCTTAGCCCTACACCTAGACATCGCACGGCTTAGATTTGCAAAACTGCTTATTACCCCAACCCACCTTACCCAAAGGGATAAGGAAGTGTGTACAGAAATGACTATGCTGTGCTTAAGATTCACAGGAATGACAGAACCAGATTCCCGTTCATGAAGTTCGTCTGACCAATGACAAAGAAGTTACAAGACTCAGGGGTCAGCCAGCTTTGGACTCCAATCCCCTCGCAGGGTCCTCTTTTTTTCACATAAAAGCAGCTCAAATCTCATGCTGGGGCGGGTGGCGGGCGGAGATGGTGCTTGGGGACAACAGTTCACCATCTCCTTGGTTTTCTGGCTTTCCGAATAAAGTCGCTTTCTTTCTTTCTTTCTTTTTTTTTTTTTTTTTTTTTTTTTTTAAGATTTTATTTATTTATTTGACAGAGAGAGAGAGAACACAAGTAGACAGAGAGAGAGGGGGAAGCAGGCTCCCCACTGAGCAGAGAGCCCGATGCGGGGCTCGATCCCAGGATCCTGAGACCATGACCTGAGCTGAAGGAGAGGCTTAACCCACCGAGCCACCCAGGTGCCCCTAAAGTCGCTTTCTTTGCCCAAGTATCCTGCCTCTGGACTTACTGGCCTGCCATGGGGGGGGAGCAGAACGAGCTCCACCTCTGTTAGGATTTGGCCCGACAGGCGGAAGGAGCCTGTGGGGACCCATGGCAGCTTCCAGGAAATCCCTAGCAGGTGTCGGGACCACACTTCCGGGGCTTGTCCTTTCACTTCCTGCGACTGGGCCGCAGCTGGCTGTCGAGGTGAGGAATCCAGGAAGCTCTGCGATGTGACCACCTGGCCAGGAGGGTAAGTCCCTCCCGCGTGCAAAACCGGGAACTCCCTTCCCTTCCGTTTGGGCTTTTCCTCGGGCGGAAGCCACTTTGTTTGCTTTTTCCTGCGGGTACAACTCGAGAAGGGACTGGCTGTCGGGCTTTGCCAGTTTGCTTGTGAACCTCTTCATTTGCCGCAGTTGGTTTCTTTGTTGCTGCAGCTTTTGGAATCTTTGGGCAAAATCGGCCGCTTTGCACGGATCTTGTAAAAGGGAGGTATTTGGAAACTGGGCCTTTAATGTTCTTTCCACAAATGTTAGTGATTCTTAGCTTTCTTCCTCTCATTCGGTTGCCTCCAAATAGGGGGCTGTGGCTCGGCTCCTGTCGCTCGTTCCTTGGATCGGTCAGGGACCCGCCGACTTTAACGGGAGAAACCAGAAACTGGGAAGTCACTTGGTTCAGTGGGTGAAACTCTGGCTTTTGGGGAAGAACAAATGCCAGCAGAGGTACTCGGGGCTTCGTTTCGTCATACTTTTGTTGCTTCTGTGTTTGTGTCTTTTTTTTTTTTTTTTTTTTTCTTCCAGAATTTTTGCCTAGGAAGAGAGGGAGCATTCTTCCTGTTCCCAACGAAAGTCCATTAGGACATATTTTGAATAAATGGTGCAGACGGCTGAAAGGCGACCAGAGAAAAAAGCCTATTTTGCAGGAGGGAGAGAGGAGACGGAGATAAAGGAATGTTCAAACGTAGACTCCACCTCCCTCCTTGCAGGCAGGACCCCTGCCTCTCCCTCCTCCTCCCCCTCCTGTTTCGGTGCCACCACCTGTGCCACGCCATGGGCTCCTGCTCCTTCTACCCTCACTACCCAGGAGCAAAAAACACCCTGATCTGTTCAGGCGCCTCCTTACGAGGTTCAGATTGAATTACCTCCTAAATCAAGGGGCCCAGAGGCTCCCCTGAACTTAAGACCCCCCACCTCAGATTTCCCCATGGGAGCCCCAAGTAAAATTGGCAACGTGAAACAAATGGACTTCTTAGTGGACACAGGTACTACATGCTTGGTATGAAAGCTAATTCAAGGTTGTTAGTATAATTATAATAAGCATGCCTTTAGAGTTATCAGCGTTAAATATAAAACCTTTATTTTTTAATTTTTTAATTATTCTTTTAAAAAATATTTTTATTTATTTATTTGTCAGAGAGAGAGAGAGAGAGCGCGCGAGCACAAGCACAAGAGCAGGCCGACAGAGAGAGAAGCAGCCTCCCGCTGAGCAGAGAGCTGGATGCGGGACTGGATCCCAGGACACTGGGATCATGACCTGAGCCAAAGGCCATGACCTTTATTCTGCTGAGGTTCACTAAAGGTCCAATAAGCTCCTGCTATCCCTGTTGCAATTTGTCAGCAAAAAGGACTTAAAATTTAAAAAAAAAAAAAAAAAGGTACTTAAAATGATGGTGGAAGATAAATGATCAGTTGGGTTACATTTATTGTATATTTAAGTTTTTTACAAATACGATAAAATACTGAAACCTTAATTACGAAACATAGGTTTATCTGGTTTTGACTTTTCATTACAGATAAAGGATAAATTTGAATCTGCTTTTTTATGCTTTATTGAAAGATGTACTATGAAAAAATACAGGTTTCTAGACATTATGGAATATACTCATAAATTTGCTACTCTAAACAATTTTGGTTTAATAGTTCAAAATTGGTTACTACTTAGTTTTCACTGGGGACTAAGGTTTCTAAAAGTCAGAATTCTAAATGTAGTTGAGACTGCTAAAAATGATAAGGAAAGTAACTCTACATATAGGAAATAGGAGATATGTACGAAAGGTATAAGGAACGGGAATAACTTTTTGTTGAGGGAAAAGAAAGTAATTTTCTTCTAAAATGAGACTGGTTGTTTAGAGAAGAAAAACATAGGACAAAATCTGTATGAAACAAAGTTATAGAAGGTTTGTGAAGGAGAATCTTTGGAAAAGAATTTTATGCATGGTCATGACTAAGATTGGAATAAAATTTTAAAATTACACTGGTGTGGGGTTGGAATTTGGTCTTTCTCTCTGTTAAAAAGACAAAGTTTTCTTGGATTGTTGGTCTGCTCTTGATAAGAAATTGTAAACAAAGTTTTTCCTTTATCTGTCCAGAAAAACCAGGTTTCTGTGTTTTGTCTTCATCAGGTCTTTGATGGCTTAAGAAAATTAAAACTTATAAATATTGAAGGAGCTAAGTTTTACTAACAATTATATAATCTTCTGTACAATCTGTTAGTGTCCCCTTGGTTAAGGAGGTAATTGAGTGTTATAATAATCTGTACTCCTATTTATGCATGTGCTTTAGAACCTTCTGAGGTTTTTAACTTCCCCCAAATTCTTTCTAAATGAAGTCTTTTTGACAATTTAGACTTGTTTATTTTGTATGTTAAGTGTCATGGGAAGCACTGGCAAACAAGTGATGATAAACCTTCTTAGGTTATATTGTATGGGTAAATGCTATAACTGTTCTGGAAGTTTTGTAAAATTCCCCAACTTTTAATATGTCCTGGTATAATGTCATCACATGTAATTCTAATTATTGAAGTGGGGTGTGTCACAAAAATAACCAAATTTCCTTGTCAGCTACATTATAGTAAATTCTCATCATGTTTTTAACCATGGTGATTTTTGAGGCTTTTGTCATTTAAAATTATTGTTTCACCCATTTGCTCTTGCAAATGTGTTTCGACTTCAAGGAAAATTTATGAGTAGGACTTTTGACAAATACAGGTTTCTGATATCTTTAAGATCATAAAGCTAAACTAAGAGTTTTTAGAACTAGTGAAAGAACTACATTCAAACGACAAGAATTAGTAACATGGGACTAAACAAATTGAGAAAAAGGATTATAGTTTTTATGAATCTTGTTTAAAACATTGCTGTTTCTCTGATGTTGGTTTTGCCAGATTCAAAAAAAACTGTTTCTCTTAACATATCTATGAAATTTGATAAAAAATAGTCCCTCGTAAACACATTGAAGCATTTTTTTTTCTCCCTACCTGAACCCTCCAGAATTCAGAAATTCTCAGCGAGTATTCTTTCTTTTCATGGCAATTAAAATTATTTGTGTAAAGCTTAATAAATCTGTTCTCCTTGTAACGGGATACTGTTGAAAGCACAGGTTGTATTATCAAGGTTTTGACTGGAATGTCCTATTTGAGAGAGATAGGCATAGATTCAGATATAACCAGACAGCTTTAAGGAACTAAGGTTGACTTTTGTGGAGTCATTATGCCCCTTGGAAATGTTGGCCTGATGCTTTGCCTACAGAGTTCCCAGCAACTTTCCCAGGTGAGTAAAGAACACTACTTCCTGGCAGGTACAGGAACCTCAAGATATTTTGGGGACCTTGAAAAGAGAGGAATTTGCCCAAATTTATAGGTATCACAGGCAAATCTGATATCAAGTATTTGGCTTGGCTTCTGACCTATAGAGGCTATTAAAAGTTAATCTGAAATTCCTTATAAAAAGTTTTAGCAAAGCAGATTTTAAAAGCCTGGATAATCAATCACTATACATGCTGTGCTTATATAATTAGGCCAACTTTGTCAAAATTGGACTTATTTTATGAACAAGTTCATCTTAATTGGCTATCTTTGACAAAATTGAGGGTGATTTTAGAGAGAAAAAATCATTTCAGTAGTACACCTTTGTGGATGTTAGATTCTACTTCTGATTGTCTTTGAAAGTTTCTTGTTTGTCTAAGCTAGACCTTTGAGATAAATTTAAGAGAAAATTGTCACAATAGCTCATGTATAGATAGTCTTCAAGACTTTTGCTCCATGGGCCACTCAAAAGGATCACCAGAGACATTTGAACAACAAACCAGAAAAATCCATCAGAATCGCCACGGGCTGTTTGTTCCCACTCCATCTGAGGATGCTTTGAGCCGGACATCTAAAAATCCCTTCAAGGGCAGCACTTAGGACTTAGGCCCTTGGTTCATAATTTGCTCTAACTAGTAACCTGTGTTTTTCTTTTGTTTTTATAGAAATGCCTATGGTTACTTCTAAGACCCCATTGCCAAAAAGAGGCACTAAGAATAATTCATAAGTCAACTCAAATGGTTCCAAACCACAATTGCCCCTTGTTGACCCTGTCCAGCTGGAAGCAGTCAGATGAGAACAACAGTTGTGGAATGGACCTTTGACAGTGGGGAATTCTACCCGGGAGAAACTTAGCATACTAACTCCATATTGCTTCTGTTTCCCTTGCTGCTGTGACCTATGGCTTAGAAACTTCTGCGTAGCCTTGCAATCAGGCATTTACAATGAAGATTTGCAAAAACTTTTTACCTGAAATCTATTTCCCTGAGGAAATAAGGAAGCGGGCACAGAAATGACTATGCTATGTTTAAGATTTACAGAGGGGAAGAGAGGGGGGTCAGGCAGAGTGGATGAAGGGAGAGGGAAATATAGGCTCTAACAGGAGTTACAGAATTACTATGTCATAGGAATAAAAGGCACAGAATAAAGAATATTGTAGTAGTATTGTAACAGGACAGATGATAGCCATACTTGTGGTAGCATAATGTATGGACTTGTCAAATCACTAAGGCGTACATTTGAAACTGATCTAACATTGTGTGTCAGCTATATCCCCAAATTAAAGATTTACAGGAATGACATGACTAGATGCCTATATGTAAAGATCAATTGACCAAGGACAAAGAAGTTGCATGATCTTCCTGAGGTGTCTACAGATGGCAGTCACATTTTGACGCCAAGCCTTTCCCGCTTCCTCCCTCTCCTTACCGTAAAAGAAAATCAGATCTCATGCTCAGGGAGTTGGTTCTTTGAGATAGTAGTGTGCCATCTCCTCAGTTTGCTGGTCTTCTGAATAGTCACTTTCCTTGCTCCAGCATCTTGCCTCTTGACTTACTGCCTGTTGTGCGGGTAGCAGAATGGACTTGGAGTCATTAACAAAAGGAGAGTGTCTGAATCACTACCAGTGACTGCCATGTTGTAAAATCTAATGGTAAATACTGTCCTCATCCCACTTGGCCTGTAACTAAGAATTGACAAAGAAAATCTGTAATTTCTCTCTCTCTTTCAAATACAAATATATTGTCAGGAAATGCTGTGTGCTTTATCTTTAAAATATTTCTAGACACGGACCTCTTTTTTTTTTTTTTCCATCTCCCCTGCTATCCAACCCCACCTGTCTCATCCAGCTACTTCTGTTTCTCACCTAGATTATTGAAAGTGCCTTCCAGTTGGTCTTCCTAGTTTGATTTTTGCCCTTCCACCTGGGCTTCTCAGCCAGTAATCGTGTAATCGTGCTTAAATGTAGAGTCAGATATATTGCCACTCTGCTCAAAAGCCTCCCATGGCTTCCAAACTTAGAAATCATTACAAGTTCTTGTAGTGATTTGTAAAAAACCTACCTCTCCGCCTCCATACCACCTGTCTCCTATCTTATCCCTACTGCTTTCCCATTGCTCATTGACCTGCAGCCCACTCCAGCCTTTGCTTCACAATCTCCTCCCTCATTTTTTTAGTAGACCATTCTATATGAAAAAACAGCACCCATAGAGATAGTTTTCAACTCTCCTTTGAGTGATAGTTCCCTGAATATCACCAACACAGCCTGTTGATAAGACAAGCCAAATTTATTATTTACTGTGGTAAGAAAAAACACTACACTGAAAGAATTTAGAGCATCTTGGAAAAGGAAAGCAAGCTTGGATTTATGGAGATTTTGAAGTCTAGTTTAAGGCTGGGGGTGAGGGGGTATGCTTGATAGATTCAGATAAAGATCATGATATAGCAGTTCAGGATTGGTGGATAAAGCAAGGCCCGGCTTTTGAGGAGATCAGAGTTTTAGAGGCCAAACTGTTCATTTTTCCTAATAAAGAGTTGATGGATCTATTTGGAAAAGTTCTTCTAATGGACAATAAATTTATTTACCTGGATGAGATTCTCTTTGACTAGCAAAGTTTTACTAATGAGGACAGTGGCATAGTAAAATCATATTAATGAGGAAATAAGCTATGTAGGAGGTAAGTAGTTCTGAGCTGTGGGTGGGAATATATTGTGTGGGTCTCATATTCAACTAGAGGTAAATTCCTTTAGGGCAGGGATTTTTATATCTTTTGTTCACAGTACCTAGAACAAAGTCGGGTCTATTGTATATCCTCAATAAATATACTTGGATGGATTGAGTTGCTAGCGATACATAGTTGGGGCAATCTCAAGAAATTATAAGAGAGCTTTATTTTTACCCTACTTTGTTTTCCCCTATAGCACTTTGCACACTTTTATGTTTATGTTTAATTGTTTTGTTATTCATTGTTTGTATATTCTTACTAGAATATAGCCTTCACAAGGGCAAAAAAAATTATTTGTTCATTACACTTAAAAGATAATTTGAGGTGGGCAAGGGGTGCCTGGATGGCTCATTTGGTTAAATGTGGTCTCTTGGTTGAGCTTGTCCTGAGATCTAGCCCTGTGTCCAGCTCTGCACTCAGCACAGAGTCTGTTTGTCTCTCTCTCACTTCTCCTCTCCCCGCTCTCTCTCTCATAAATACATAAAATTAAAAAAAAAAAAAAAGATAATTTGAGGGGGGCCTGGGTGGCTCAGTTGTTAAGCATCTGACTTTGGCTCAGGTCATGATCCTGGAGTCCTGGGATCCAATCCCACACTGGGCTTCCTGCTCTGGCGGGGAGCCTGCTTCTTCCTCTCCCGCTCCCCCTGCTTGTGTTCCCTCTCTCACTGTGACTCTCTCCGTCAAATAAGTAAATAAAATCTTAAAAAAAAAAATAATAATTTGAGGCATGTTAAACATTTTAAGGTTTCTTTGTGCAAAAATCTGTTTGAATAGCCAGGACAAAACCAGAAGTGGTTGGAAGCTCTCCAGGAACAGGAGCTAGGGACAACACTTTTGTAAAGAAGACACAGAAGCAAAGCAAGGAAATTGCTGTAACTTAAGAGGTTGGCTTATTTGGGAAGGTCTAGTTGGATCTTTGTAGTTGGTTGTCCTTAGTATTTGATTTCCTAACCCCCAGGCATTTGCAGGCTTCAGTTCTGGTTCTCGCTTATATGGGCCAACCAGGCATTTGAGTCACTTCAATCTAATAGCCTCCTTGTTTAATTAATTTAGCACTGCTGTACGCACAAGACCTAGAACAGTGCCTGTGTAACATATAGAGGCCTTCGCAAAGTATTTGTTGAATTAATGAGTGAAATTGTTAATAGTGAAAGTCTGTTTCTTCTTCAGGTTTTCAACAGAACGTTGTGTCATGTATGTTCTTACTTAATCTTCCCACAATCCCATGAACTAGGTTCTATTTGGCAAATTTTATTAATGCAAAAGAGCTTTAGAGATGTTCAGGGGCTTGCTCTAAGTCCTAGGATTAGGTTATAGTAGAAGTAGGATTTGAAGCAAGACCACCTGTCTACATGGTTCTTGCTCTTACCTCCCACTCTGCACAGGTCCTTATGCCTATAATATTCTCTTTCTTTTAACAACCATAATAATCTTCATTTCATGTATTAAGCAGAACTGCACCTCTTTTAAACCAGGTTAACTTTTGACAATAAATCATTTTGAATTTCAATCTGATTGTAGGCAAAGAAGATGATGGGTGACTCCCAACCCTGTCTGTCTCTCAATATTTAAAAATAGGTTTGCCTGATATTAGCAGTGTTTCTTAGAAAAGGAAATCAGAGAGAAGGAAAGAATCACTTTTCATTTGGTGTGCCAACCTTCCCAATTGCTTATTAATGTACTACAGGAAGGCAGTTTACTAGGTTTGCTGCCAGAACATTTTTGGGTAATGAGTCTAAAACCATGGAAAATAAAATTAGATTATAAAATAACCCTGGACAATTAAAAGATAAACAAAATACAAGATAAGGTTTTACTGATATTCTAATTTGTCTCCCATTTTCATATTATAAAATTCTTTCAACTGGAGCCATAATATAGAATAAATGGAGTAAGAGCGTGGGAGCCTGTATTTCTGATGAATATCCCCTTTTCTTCTAATTCAAATTATCTTCATATTAGAAGAGGAAATATTTTCTCCTAAACATGGAGATGAATTTTTATAAAAAGTTTAGGATTTGAGCTTCATGTATTGATACAAAAACAAGTTCTTGCATGCTTATTTCTTATAAAAGCTGGTGCTGCTATGTCAAAAGAGAAGCTGTAAAGAACATTTTTATTTAATCCTTGCTGTTCTCCTTTAACATAATTGCCAACAATTTTACTGAACAGCAGAATAATTTATCCTGCTGAAACTCGGCTCAATGGCAAATTGACTAAAAATCAAATAAGCTTAGTTGTTCTATGTTAGAAAATAGGAAAGTCCCTTTTCCATATAATTTGTCATGAAGCATTTAAAAAATCCCAAATTTATTTTGAAAAAATGTAAAATGTAAATATTAAACCAAACACAACTCTTAAAGAAAATGCTTTTGCTTTTGGATTCTACCTAATTCATTAAGAAGGACTCTTTCTGCTACCAGCCCTCTCATTTTTTGTATTTCAGATTCTAGGAATGGCAGGATGAATTGGTTGACTGTGGCATTGATTGCCAACAATAAGAATTTATCAAGTGGCTATTCTGCAAAATGTGTGCTCAATACAAATGTAGATTCAAAGATAATATAAAATGAGCTCTCTGCTCCATGTTGTAAAAGCACAACAAATTATCATACAAAACATTACATGCTGCTGTGGTGAGTGCTAAATTATCTGCTAAAGACAATTTCAGTGTGTACTGGGCTTGTGATTAAACACAGCTGGTTGAAAACACATTTATCCTAACCTTTCCTCAAAACCCCACTAAAATAAAAAGGATAGAAGAGATATATATATATGTATGTATATTTATATTTATATATTTATATATAAAACCTCATGGGTAAAGAGAATAGGGAGGAGATGAGGGCCAATAATAGACTTCAAGCAATTATGTAAACACAGAAGGCAGACATTGCAGATGTTAGCTGACTGTTCAGATCTTAAAAATGTAAAGTCTGTATAATCGCAGAGTGAAACCAAAGAGTACAACATACTGCACAATGATACATACATAGAAAATGAAAAAAAGTGATTATTAATAACCATTAGTTACAGGAAAACTATAAAAAATTACAAAAGGAAAGGGAATGTTGTTCTAGTATTTCATATAATTCTTTTGTGAGCAATATTTTTAGTATGGAAATAAGGCAAATATCCATTGAAAAGTATCATCTAAACATAAACAATGGAGGAAAAGGATATATTTAAGGGAATGGCAAATTTAAATGGTCAAAAACTCTTCATATGGGAAAATAAATTCTAAATTTTGAAAGGTCAAAAATACATATACATATTACTGAGAAATATGGACCTAAATGTGAAAAGAAACGATTATTGTGGGACTTGGTTGGGGAGGGGTGAGTAAGGTACTGTTTTTTGATGGTGCTTTTTTATAGCTTTGTTGCATCATTCAAGTATTGGGACATTATACATGTATTCATTTGAATTAAAAAAAGTAGGGAGAAGTAATAGAATATTAGGTATCTGTACTGTCATGTAAAAAATAAATTTTAAAGGGAGAAATTAAAAAAAAAAAATCTTCATGAGGCCCTAGCTAGCTAAGGGAGGAAGTGTAGTGTGATGGAAATACATGGTTTGTATATTGTATAGTCTCTAATACCTAGGTTCCAATGTAGGCACTTCTGCCTAGCTGTGTTGCCTGGGTTTGTTATGTGACTTATCTGATTTCAGTTTCCTGTTTTATAAAATATAGAATGACAAAATGGTTATAGAATATTAATATCATGAAGGTTAAACTATCTAACAAAGTAGCTGGTATATTGTTTGATGCTTAGAAAATGGGAAATGCTTTAAAAAGAATTTATGATCTGGCTGAGCCTGTGGCTCAGTTTTTCAGAATCTTCCTGGAATTAATTTTTCAAACAAATAATAAACAGGATCTCTTCTAAGGCACACAGTAACGATGTTCCAAGTGATTTAAACAAATTTTGTAGCTGTTATTCTTTATAGCTACTAATCACAATATTTGATGTCTTTAGAATTTTAAAAAATCTATTTTTGTTGACCTTAAAATCCTTCATATAGTGATAATGGATTCCTCACAGTTTTAATATTAACTCTGAGTATTACAGATCTAAAAACAATAGTTAGTACCAGGTGTTTTGTGGCAAATTTTCATGTTATCTCTATGGCCTTTGGTGAAGAAAAATGAGACTGGGAAAACATTACACTTTAGGGGGTCTCCCTAAATTACTGAATAATTCAATAAACATTAGCTAGCAATAGAAGGAACAATGGGTGAGAAAGATGAAAGGAAAAACCAAATGTAGTGTGTATGAATAATTTGTGAAACTAAAGGGCAACTGGTGAAATAGAAAGGTGATCAAAGGCTAAAAAGTCCCAGTAGTAAATGAAAGAACAAGAAGCCAAATGTTAATCATTGCACTCACAGACCAGTAAGCAATTGGTATTGTAAACCAACTACTCTGCCAAAATCTGCTCATTTCTTTAGTAAGCTTGTTTAGTCCTGTCTGTAGTCTGCGGGATACAATGCCAAATAGGCTTATTTCCAGACACCAAATGAAAGAGAAAAAATATATTGTACTTACCTCAGCACGCATCATATGTAGAGTGAAGCCACTCAACCCGGATTAAGAGGAACTATTTGAAATATACAAATGCATGTGGTTCTACAATTTGCTTCATATTCTACATTGTAATGAGGAGATCTACTCTATTTGCCCTAATGACTTCCTCTATTATTTGCCTGCTTTTCCATCTCTTATTGCCCCCTTCATACAATTTTAGGTTGGTTTGGGGGATTTTCCATCTTCTTTAGAACTCAGTAAGTCTTCTGTTGAATTTTGAAAGTAGAAAAAATAAAACCAAGTCCATGAAATTACAGCCACTCACAGCATTTCACAGTCCTTCTCTTGGAACTATATTTAGATTCTTTACCTTTAGTGTATGTATAGACACACACACACACACACACACACATATATGGAAGACATTGGGAGATGAAGAAGAGGAGTGAGTTGGGAGAAATCGGAAGGGGAGACAAACCATGAGAGACTGTAGACTCTGAGAAACAAACTGAGGATTTTGGAGGGTGGGGGTGGGGGGTGTGAGCCTGGTGGTGGGTATTATGGAGGGCATGTATTGCATGGAGCACTGGGTGTGCTGCACAAACAAAGAATTTTGGAACACTGAAAAAAAATTAAATTAAAAAAAAAAGAAAAGAAGGAAATGAGGTGGTAAAGTCACCAAAAAGTTTGAAGTTAAATTTATAAGAATAAATGTAGAAAATTATGTGTTTGATCTTTGTTCACATACATATAATCAGGCTGACCTGGTTCTTTTGAAAAATTGCTTTAGCTGTAATGCATCTGTTGTTTGGAGGATAGAAATTTGATTACATATTAAAAAACCACACAGTGTCTGCCTCCTAGCTGATTTTGACCCTCAAGTATATACTTCAGTATAGAGTTAAACAAGATCAGTTATGGAATATTTTAGACATGTTGAAACCTATAGATCAAGATAATTATCTCTGATGCTAAAAGATGTATGCACACTTACTATAATTTGTATTGTTGCCTAGAGCATAGGAAAAGAAGGTTTGCACTTCTTTCTCTGAAAAAAAAAAAAAATCGAATATTTATTTCCCTTGTCCTAGGAAAGCTGTGAGTTTTAAAGTCTTTAACCTTGAGAAGGAGAATCAGGAAGAGGGATTAGGGAGGGAAGATTTTACTGGGCTTGTGCTCTTTTCAGAGGGCATGAAAGTTTTGTTGCTCGATTCGCTCTGCGGAGAGAAATTTAAAAGACTGTATTTGCTCCAGTGAATTGCCTTTACTCCTTTGTCAAAGATCAGTTGATTGTATTTATGGGGGTCTCCTTATGGGCCTTCTGTTTTGTTATGTTGATCTCTTTGTCTCTTCTTTTCACCAGTGCCACACTTTTTGGGTTACTGTAGCTTTATACTAAATCTTGAGGTCAGCTAGTGACTACTCCAGCTTTGTACATCTCCTTCAATAACGGATTAGCCATTCTAGGTCTTTTTTCTCTCCTTATAAATTTAGAATCAGTTTGTTGATGTCCACAAAATAGCTTGCTGGGATTTTTATTGAGATCACATTAAACCTACAGATCAAGTTGGGAAGAAAAGACAATATTGAGAGTTTCTATCCATGAACATCGATTATCTCTCCATTTACTTAATTCTTCTTTGATTTCATTCATCAGTTTTACAGCTTTTCTCATATATATTTTGTACATATTTTCTTATGTTTATACCTAAATATTTCATTTTTTGGGTGCTAATATAAATGATATGATGTTTTTAATTTCAAATTCTACTTGTTTATTGCTAATTTATGGAAAAGTGGTTTGCTTTTATATATTAACCTTGTAGCCTATAACCATGATATGATTGCTTATTAATACAGTTTTCGTTGATTCCTTTAGATATTCTGTATAGGTGATTATGTCATCTATAAACAAAGATAGGTTTATTTCTTCCTTCCCAATATGTATAGTTTTGTTTACTTTTCTTATTTCATGTGCTAGAACTTCTAGTGGGATCATGAGAAAGAGTAGTAAGAGGAGATACATTTGCTTTGTACCTGACCTTAGTGGGAAAGCCTCAAGTTTCTTGCTATTAAAGTATGATATTGGCTATAGGTTTTTTGTAGATGTTCTTTATCAAGTTGAGCAAGTTTGTCCCATTCCTAGTTTACTGATCCTTTTTATCATGAATTTCTGGGTATTGGATTTTGTCAATTGATTTTTCTACATCTATTAATATGATCATGTAAATTTTCATTTTTAGTTTGTTGATTTGGTGGATCACATTATTTGTTTTTTCCAGTGTTAGACGAGCCTTGCATACATGGGCACCTTTCAGTTTTGTTGTTGTTTTTTTTTTTAATCTGATAATTGGGAATAGTGGTATCTATTTTCTAGAATAATGGAGAATTGAATAAATTACTCTTATAAAGTCTTGTAAGAGGAAAAAATACATCTTCTTTCACCTTTTTAAGTTCTCATTTGCAGCTTCTACAATCAAAGATAGATTAACAAGAGAAAAGAAGAGCATACAAATTAATATAAAAACATACAAATTAATGCAAGTTTTGCATTAAACAGGAGGCTTCATAAAAAGATTAGGACCCAAAGAAGCAGTTGAAATTGAGCATTTTTATTCTAGATTTGATGGAGTAGAAAGTTGTGGAAAAACTGATAGGAAAAAGGGTGTGAACTGAGTTTAGTAAGTAGGGGGAAGTTTAACAAGGCCTGTTTGTTCAGATTCCTCTAGGCATCCCTCTCATGTCCCTGTCTTCAGAAATAAGGATGTTTCTTTCCTCCAGGTACAGGGCGGGCACCTCTCCCATGAGGGCCCTATGACTTGCTTCAGGGGAAGGTCAGAAGGTCCTTCTTGCACCTATGGTTTCTCAACTGTCTTCAGCTTAAAATATTCATTGTTCCCAGGTGCCACATTTCGGGATATGCCTTGAACCCCATTAGGCCTTAGTGTAAGGCTTAACACATCCAAAGAACCCTGTAAATGGCAGTTTTTACTTGGGCAAATTCATACTAACTAATCTCCTAAAAGATAGATCTACAAGTCAGAATAAAGATTTGTTAACATATAATGGGGGACAGTTGGTGAACCCTTTGATCTGCTATTCTTTCCCATTAAGAAAATCAAATGGCAGTTTTAAGAGACCTTTGTCTGTGGAAACAGTTTAAAAGCCAAGAGTTAGTTCTAGGAGCCAAATGTCAACATTGCCTTAGTGAAAGCATTAATTTCCAGGTAAAGACAGGTCTGGCAAAGATCTCTCTGCCCTGGGCAATTTTCAAGGTGGTTCTGCCAATTCTCTCACTTTTTTCTTTGTTTCTCAGCTGCTAGTAGAGACCTTCTTTTCTTTAGAAATGTTATTGAATTCAATTAAACTGCTTTTGACTGACGGTATTTTGTTTCTTTGAGGTTACTTTGCATATACCTCCTCAGATGTTTGTAACTGCTGTTAAAGTTCAGTGCTTCTGGAACAGCCTTGTTTCCACCGCTCTTGTTCACACCGCTCCATCCACTTGGTCTGTATATTTCTAGACACACTATAAAGTGTGGATGCTTAAGCTCTTGTTATTTTAATCAGATTAACTACATGCCTCAGTTGCATTTCTGTTAACCGGTTTACCGTTTTTTTACATAATAATGTCTGAATTCCTCAGTTGTGCATGGGTCTTTAACTATGCCCAGTTCTGATGTTGCAGTTTTATCCTCTGTGCCTGCTCAACAAGAAATCTAGGCTCTTAAAGAGCGATGAGTGCACAATAGTGCCCCGTTACCAGTCTTCCTCTTTATCATTCCTCTTGGCTTTTCTTCCATACTGTTAGCCAGTTACTTTTTCCTTTCCCAGAACTCTTAGGCACTTATATTATGTCCACCATTTTCAATGCTTACTCACTTATTGTCCAAAAAAAAAAAAAAAAAAAAAAAGAAATTAGGTTTTGTTTCAGATTCTGTTCTGTTTCCCAAAGAGCTGAGTACAAGAGTAATACACATTTGTTAAGTGCTCAATAAATACTTAGCAGTGAATTAATTCCTTCAGAAGTGGGAGTATGTTCAAATTCCTAAAAACAATACAAAAACCCAAAACACCCTTACTTCTGCTGCTAGGGAAATAATCTGTTTTGAAATATTTAAAATAAATTTACTAAAATAAATTATCAATGTAATAAACAATTTGAGTTCTTCTAATCTCAAGGAGCTGGATTTTTAAAAGGACTTTACTGTTTTCTGAAGTTAAGTTTTAGAGGTGACTTGTTAAGAAGTTGCTTTTCAGCTCGAACTCCTCTTGCCCTTGATGGGGGGGATGAAATCAAGCAGATTTTAAGAGGCCTTCTTGCAGAGAGGATGGCAAAGTTGGGGTGTTCAGTTAGGATTTGGGGGCTTCTGAATCAGGCCCCAGGTGCATATATCTGGAATACAGAAAGGCCTGGGGCATAAGCATTTTGAATGTTTCCTAAGTGATTCTAGTGGGAAATAGCACTGAATCACTCTTGGGAAAAGAAAAGAAAAATAACCTTTTGCTTCTTCTAGGCATAGTTTAAGATCCAGTGTTGTGAGCGGCGCCTGGGTGGCTCAGTGGGTTAAGCCTCTGCTTTGGGCTTAGGTCATGATCAAAGGGTCCTGGGATAGAGCCCTACCTTGGGCTCTCTGCTAAGCAGGGAGCCTGGTTCTCTCTCTCTGCCTGTTGCCTACTTGTGATCTCTCTCTCTCTCTCTGTCAAAGAAATAAATAAAATCTTAAAAAAAAATAAAAGATCCAGTGTTGTTACAACTAAGGCCAGGTGCGCAGCCAATCAGCTATACTGTATGCGGTATAATTCCTCACTGTCTCTGGAGCAGTGCCTGCCCCCTCCCTAACAAAGCCTTTGAGCTCCAGCACATCCACCTGCAAAACTCATCACAGGTATTTATTCACTTTAACAAGAGGTGATATACGTGGGGTACAGCATGGAGGTGACATTGAGACACAAGATTGATGCAGAAAATCTAATTGATAAAGGAATTTTGCCTACAATGTTTTTTATTTAGAGGAGAAATATATATTCCATGTCTAGAAGAAAATTACCCCTACTTCATGTGTATGATACTGAAAAATATTTTTATGTGAAAAATTGCAATTTGAAGGGAGAAAATTATAATGAATTCTGTAAGACCCTAATGATCACATGAAACACGTAGTTGCGTAGGTAGGTTTCATTTTTAGTATTCTGGCATGTTTGACCTTTGGTTTTTTGCTAAGTGTCTTTTTCTTGTTTTATTCACTTTCTAGTTACATTCCCACAATGTTGTGCAGATGTTCTTAAATTCACACATAGGTTCTCTAGCCTATAGCCTCATTTTTAAAGAAAGTTCGTTTTTATAAAATGTCAGAAAAAAAGAATATAAGTGTGTGTTTTTTTTTTTTTCTGGGTAAGCTATTCACCAGAGATAACCAAAAAAGTAAAGGGAGTGGCTTTAAAGAGGTGTCTCTGAGAGCTATATCTCCATTATATTTATATGCATTTGTATATTTATGCACATATATGCAGATTTTGAAGCACTTTAATATGATAGTAAAAGGTTTTCTAATTTTTTTTCTATTTATTTTGAATTTTTGTGACTTTTTTCTCCAAAGTTCCTTCTCCTACCTGTTGTAAATAATATAAATTGGAAGAAAAGCATTATGGGTAGATGCATGGAAAAATTGAACAATTACGAAGATATTTGATAGGCTGGGTCAGATGTAGCATTAGCTTATGAAGGAGTTTATAGAAATTAGACAAAGAAAGTAAGATGCCCTCAAATGAAAGTTAATGAAGGGTTCCACTTTGAGCCACATAACAGACTACAGAACTTGTTTATGAATTGATGCCCTTATTTCCTACTTTTCTCAAGGCTCCCAGAAATATGGGGAAAGAAAGGAGAGAGGAAATTGGTATATTACTGGAGGATCATATGCATGAGTGTGGTCAAGGAAATAGCTTTATTCATCTTGAAAAATCTTTTAGAAAAGATGGGCTTTAAGTCATGTTTTAAGGATGAAGGGATTAGGGCTTGATAGAAAAATAAAGGAAGTATATCCAGATGGAGTAAATTGAAATGACCTATGAAAGGCATAGTAAATAGGATTGGTGAGCAGAAAGTAAATTAGTTTGGATGACAAGGAAGGTCTTTGCAGGGCATAATGAGAAATTAATTTGTTAAGATTGAGGTGGGAATTGATGCTGGACTAAGGACTCTGAAACCTGAATTTAATATCCTAGGCAAGACAAATGGTTAAGATAGGTGGGTTTTTTGTTTTTTTTTTAAGTTAAAGGCTAATTGTCACAGAACAGCAAGTGCACTAGCTGTATAATAAACCGATTTCCATAGCCAAACTATACTTCCAGTCTCCTCTACAGTTAGGTAGGGTTGAAGGACTGTATTGGTGCCAGTTAGAGGAGAACAGAAGCAATATATGGCTCTTTTATGCCTGGCACCCAAATCCTCCTGTCATGTGAGATCCATTTGCCCTTCCACTCTTGCCTGTTGTATAGCGATTCTCAGAATGATCTTGGAAGTAAAATGCTGAAGGTCATCCATTATCTGAGGCCTGAATCCCTGAATGAAATGACTGTGTGAAGCTGACTCTCTTCCTTCTATAACAAGGAACACGGGGCATTGAACTGTATGTGAACAAAAAATAATCTTCTATAATATAGCCACAGAAATTGTGGGTTTGGTGTTAGGGGAGGTAACCAGCCTAGCTAAAACACATAGAATACATTACATACTTGGTCTCTTGCATAAAGCAAATATTTGGGAGTATGATGTACTTGAAGAAAAACTGAGAAAAGGGATAGAGTAGATTTTTAATTAGTTTATTTACTTTTACTGCGTAGGAGTGGCTTCTATAAAGACATCCATGTGTTTTCATCTTTCCCTGTCAGTGTAACCACTTACATGTTAAAAGATGAACAAATGTTGACATTAAAAACTTGGAATGGTAATTTCCCAGTCTTGTACCTGAAAAACTGCATCATGGTCATTGGTTTCCCTGTCAAGGGCTGTGAGTTTCCATGATGAGATGAATGGAAATGCACCTTGACAGAGATCAGCGTTCTAAAGTAGCTAAATAATAAAGGGAAATGGATAAGCATGGGGTGGTTGATGGACAGAGCCAAGTTGAAGAGGAAAGAAACCAGAGTAGTGCCAAGCTAACACAAATGGTAAAGGGAGAAAAATGAAGTGTCAGAAACAGAGTTGAGCTTAATCCACAACGACTGAGTGCCTGGAGGATTTAGAAGTTTGAAAATCACCAAGCAGACAAATTTCAAATCCATGGGTACCAGTAACTTATGCCTGAGGTTGATGCTTTTCAAAGTTTACATTATGGTCTACATTGAAAGTCAAGATGTTTAAAAGATACACTTGTGGGACGCCTGGGTGGCTCAGTTGGTTAAGCAGCTGCCTTCGGCTCAGGTCATGATCCCAGTGTCCTGGGATCGAGTCCCACATCGGGCTCCTTGCTTGGCAGGGAGCCTGCTTCTCCCTCTGCCTCTGCCTGCCACTCTGTCTGCCTGTGCTCACTCTCGCTTCTCTCTCTATGACAAAAAAAAAAAAAAAAAAGATACACTTGAATAAATGGTTATATTTGCTCATGGCTGGAAATAACCAGCTGTTGCCTGCGGCAAAACTGGCTAACTTGAGTTTTATATTTCCCTTCCGTAGGAGAGTTGTTTCTGGGAAGCGGCTGCCCAGCCAGGGACTTAATGTTCCCGCATGCCTTCTAAGTGTGGCCACGTGAGAGTAGTTCTCACCAAAAAAAGGTGAAAAGAAATAATATCTGGCACTTCAGAGTGAAGTTGGTTAGAAGTAGGTGATGAATTCCAAATAAATGATTACTGTGTTTATTATATAATAATATATAATATTATAGTTCTTGTAATATCTATGTAATTCTGATGGAATATTGCATCTTATTACAGCTTCTAGCAATGTCTTACCTAAGACCTCAAATACTAAAATGATCAATATTTCACCTTACCTCTAACCCATTCACAGTAAATGCTCTGTCCCAGTTAGAAAGAGTGGCTTTAGATTACCTGGGTAATTCATTAACTAAATGAATGCAAAGAGCAAGGGGAATAGCCTTCTTTTACTTTATCACTAAGTGCTTCTAGTTCATTAAGAGGTCATATTTCAAGAAAGAGAAGAGAACTAACCTTTATTTAAACCCTATTAGTAGATTCCTGGTACTTTATTAGCATCATCCTGAGATTCTTTTCATACATGTTTTATGTGATTTTATGCAAAAATTTAGGCCTAATTTTCTGATATTATGTCTGTCCCTTTTCCCCATGTTTTACTTTGTCCATCTCTATCAATACACAGTTCTGAGCAACTCTTGTCTCAGGGCATGTCAGTTAGGTAGTTGATTAGAACTATCAGATAATGCAAGTTGACATCATAATAAGTAGACTTACTTGACCTAATAGTCCAAATTCAGGTATGCTTACCTTTCTTGATGTAGGCCTTCAAAAATGTCTCCATTTTTTAGTTTTGCTTTCCCTACTTTACTCCAGTTCTAAGCTTCTTTGTAGTAGTAACTGTCAGCTTTAATTTCACATCATTTTGCACACATTGCATTAAAGGACAAGCCACCACTCACACTGCTCCCACAAAAGCTCCAAAGTTAGCTCTTTTTGGTTTTGTTGTTTCAGTCTGGACCATGTGCCAATCTTTGAACCAGTTGCTGTGGTAAGGGGATGGGAGCCATCATGCACCTAACTATCGGCTGTCTTGGAACCTTGGGTAGATGTAGCATATGGTCTAAGAATGGGGAAAGAAAGTTACCCTTAAGGTACCTAAGAACAAAGTATGGAAAAAAAAAAAATCCAAGGCCTTCTCTTATTTCCCCTCTTTCATGTAACTAGACATAATCTCTGAGTTTCCCACATCTGAGATAAGATAGGTGGCTATTCCACTTTGTCCATCAGTCTGTCCAAATAGCTTTTCATTCCAAGAGGGAAATATTTTACCAGACACTAGCCTCATACACTTATTCCACCCCCACACAATCTATACACACACGCAAAGTTTAATTTTCTTTCATGTACAAGGAACAGTTTACAGTGCTTATGAACAAAGTCCAAGGGTAAATGTTGCACAGAAATATAAAATTGGTAAAAGTAAGAAGTTGCAGAATTCTTCTAAAGGGAATGTGTTGTTTACTAGACTAGACTTTGGAGAAAATAATTTTTCAAAAAGTGGATTTTAAGACCTCCAATCAAACTTAGCCCCATCACCAGTGAACATGGTGACTATGAGGGTGTCCATTCATCTTTGCGAGTCTTTTTTTTTTTTTAATTTTCTTAAAAGATTTTATTTATTTATTTAACAGAGAGAGAGAGATCACAGTGGGCAGAGAGGCGGGCAGGGAGAGAGAAAAGGAGAAGCAGACTCCCTACTGAGCAGAGAGCCCAATGCGGGGCTTGATCCCAGGACCCTGAGATCATGACCTGAGCCAAAGGCAGAGGCTTAACCCACTGAGCCACCCAGGTGCCCCTTTTCTGAGTCTTTTCAAACAGTATAATGTAGGGGTTTGTTGTACTAGCTGCACAGAACTGTGGCGATGATCAAATTTGATGGGTTATTTGTGGTATCTTCTGAAGTACTAGACAAATATTAAGTAACACTGGATAATATTTAAGACAGCAAAGAACTGTTAATACATGCTCTCAGCCAGCTTTTGCCTAATCATTGAAATAGTTCTTTGAACTGAATGACTTGCCAGGAAGTAAGAACATAAAGATGAATGAGACTCATGCTTAGCCTACAAAGAGGTCTTTGTTAAGTGGTAGAGACAGACAGATAAACACTGATAGTACAGCATGATTCATACAACAACATATATAGTCACAGGGAGTTATGAAAGTAGAGATGAGAGAACACAGTTTTTGGGGAAACAGGGCATAGAAAAAGTATTATTAGTACCTGGATACTCCAATATTATAATTTTTGAAATGGGCTTCATTGTTAGTTTTTCATGAATGATACAGAACATACTACAATAAATTGAAGTGGTTCATATGATTGTTGAGAGTTGGGAGTTTGAGGAATATTTTGGACATCTATCTGTAGGACAAAGACTGCAAGCAAAAGGACAAGCTAGATCTTCTCAAAATTTTAGGTGATTTATATCTTACGTAGGCACATGTTAAATGGACAAAACTCTGCAAGAAAGGGCTTGAAGAATATGGTGATGGTTAGGATGGGAGAAAGAGATGTGATTTTGTTAAATTAACATTTGTTAAGTAGAGTGTCAGATGGTGAGTCACAGTTCAATAAAAGATCAAAAGGGAAAGTGAAATGGAAAACTTTATTACTTAAAAATCCTGGAGGAGGTACATGGCATGTCACATGGGGCCTGTGGGGAGATCAAGGGAGGGTGCAGGCTCAGAAAACAGGACAGCGCCCATGGCACATACTTTTATTAATGTCCTGGGGGAGTTCCACGCCAAGTCTGGATTAGTCAGTTCAAACCAAAAACATTGGGATTTTGGTAAGCTATGTGGGTGTCTTATCTAGGGTATGCACAAGGGACAACCCTGTCTTGCAGGGGAGTTTTTACCATAGGGGTGCTTGAGGCGTCATATCAGGAATTTACCTCTACTTGTGACTCTGTGAACTATTGTCTAGGGCATGTCCTTGGGGAAGGAACTGGAATGTGTCCAGAGGCAGCAATATTTTGGAATAGTTTAGTTAAACTCTAAATATATATATATAAATATAAAAATAAGGGATGGTGTGGGCTATGATGCCGGTTGATGACGGTGGAAATTTGAACAGGATGTCTCTTGCCTACTGTTTGGGAGGGAACAATAGGCCAGATATGGGATGTATTTTGGATCTCTGTACAATAGGAGCTTAAATAAAAAAACTACATGAAATCTCTTTCCCGGAAACATGTCTGAGGAAAAGAAAAGAAACATCAAGGGAGGCAAGGATGGCCCTTACTGCCTTCATTGTGCATCAACTTCCACTCTGCGGCTAATCCTGACCCTAGAGCTTCTAATCCAGGCAAAGGAGTTGTTATAGACATGTGGCACAGATTTTCATCTTTTAACAAATGGTGGCTCAACACTGAGGAGGTGCACAATTAGAAAAAGGGTCAGTCTGGGAAAATAAGAAATAAATCAAAGTGAGAACCCTAATTGACAAATTATAGGAGAGGGTTTTCTCATGAATCTTGCATTTTATTTAATTAATTGTGAAATGTTCATTTTATTTTACCTACATGATTTTCACCGTAATTCCTCATGCAATATTTGCTTTCCCTTCCTGTTTTTTTTTTTTTCAACTTGAAATATACACAAGGTAAGTGATAAAGGCTAATGACTTGGGTGGAGAATTGCTAAGCATTGGAAAGACTTCCTTTGATTTTTGAGGAAATGGTGGCATTTATAGATTACTATTTCCATCAAAATTTGTATTTTTTTCCCATTTAGGTATATTTCAATAGAACAGGCACATTGACACAATATATTTGTGCATAAAATGCAACAATGTAGGAGAGGAAATTTAGAAATAATAAATAAAGGTGTAGGGAAAGTCATTCTAGAAGATCATAGCTATTCTGTACCAGGATGTGGGCAGAACTTTTAGTGTATGTAAGCCACAATCCAGCGAAGGGCCAGATGTATATTATAATGGAATTGCTGGCCTTGTGGAAAATTTTCTCTGCTTGCATTCAGTTGTTTTAGTAGCCAGATAATTTTAAATAATAACCTTGGGTTTACTGGTTAGTTATCTTATAAAAATAAGTTATTTTAACCTAGAGATTTTTTGTAGCCCACAAATTCTAAGGAAAACAAAAGTACTATATATATATATATATATATATATATATATATATATATATATATATATATATTTTGGTTTTTTTTTTGAGGGGGTGTTATTCTTTCCTTTACCGGGCAGGGCCATTCCACCTTTCTTTTTTAGTAGACCTCTCATCTCCATGCCACAAATCACAAACATTAATTTCCCCTTGTCTTTGATTAATTCTCTGCTTTATTATTCAGGCATTCTATCAACATGAATCATTAAGAATTCCTTAACAATTTCCTCCTTGTGTTTAATCTCCTCCAACACACTTATTAGATGTGTTTACAATTATTCTTCTACTTTCATCATACTACTGGCTTATTGCATTTGACTTTACTGATTTATGGCTTCTTCCTAAAGGGCTTCTCCCTCCTCAAGCCTCTGTTGAATTAAATGCTTTCAGATATAATCAACCTGTTCATACATTGGGTCTTTATCAAATGACTGTATAGTTAGGATGGGGTTACTGAAAAGATATACTAGAAAAGACCTTTCTGATATTTTCTGAACATCTTGTTGTTGTTGCATTACACATACTAGAGAATGCATTAATTATTATATAATAGAATTGAAGTATATTAGATACGTGCTTTAGGCCACGAAAACATGTCAACAGTATATGCATCTGAACATTTTCTAGACGGGCACTTAGAAGGCTGGAGTTCTGGTTTGGCATCTAGTATTCCTTAGCTCCATGATTTGTCAGATCATATAAAAAATTAGCCTATTTTGGCTTGATTATGGTAATAATGATAATAAAAACAGTTATTGAGCATTCTTTTGTTAATATAGGATAAGTATTTTCCATAGGTCATCTCATCTAAGTTTTTTTTTTTTTTAAATTTTATTTTTTATAAACATATATTTTTATCCCCAGGGGTACAGGTCTGTGAATCGCCAGGTTTACACACTTCACAGCACTCACCATAGCACATACCCTCCCCAATGTCCATAACCCCACCCCCCCTCCCAACCCCCCTCCCCCATCAACCCTCAGTTTGTTTTGTGAGATTAAGAGTAAACTTACGGTTTGTCTCCCTCCCAATCCCATCTTGTTTCATTTACTCTTCTCCTACCCCCTTAACCCCTCATGTTGCATCTCCTCTCCCTCATATCAGGGAGATCATATGATAGTTGTCTTTCTCCGATTGACTTATTTCGCTAAGCATGATACTCTCTAGTTCCATCCACGTTGTCACAAATGGCAAGATTTCATTTCTTTTGATGGCTGCATAGTATTCCATTGTGTATATATACCACATCTTCTTTATCCATTTCTCTGTTGATGGACATCTAGGTTCTTTCCATAGTTTGGCTATTGTAGACATTGCTGCTATAAACATTCGGGTGCACGTGCCCCTTCGGATCACTACGTTTGTATCTTTAGGGTAAATACCCAGCAGTGCAATTGCTGGGTCATAGGGTAGTTCTATTTTCAACATTTTGAGGAACCTCCATGCTGTTTTCCAGAGTGGTTGCACCAGCTTGCATTCCCACCAACAGTGTAGGAGGGTTCCCCTTTCTCCGCATCCTCGCCAGCATCTGTCATTTCCTGACTTGTTAATTTTAGCCATTCTGACTGGTGTGAGGTGATATCTCATTGTGGTTTTGATTTGTATTTCCCTGATGCCGAGTGATGTGGAGCACTTTTTCATGTGTCTGTTGGCCATCTGGATGTCTTCTTTGCAGAAATGTCTGTTCATGTCTTCTGCCCATTTCTTGATTGGATTATTTGTTCTTTGGGTGTTGAGTTTGCTAAGTTCTTTATAGATTTTGGACACTAGCCCTTTATCTGATATGTCCTTTGCAGATATCTTCTCCCATTCTGTCAGTTGTCTTTTGGTTTTGTTGACTGTTTCCTTTGCTGTGCAAAAGCTTTTGATCTTGATGAAGTCCCAACAGTTCATTTTGGCCCTTGCTTCCCTTGCCTTTGGCGATGTTCCTAGGAAGATGTTGCTGCGGCTGAGGTCGAAGTGGTTGCTGCCTGTGTTCTCCTCAAGGATTTTGATGGATTCCTTTCTCACATTGAGGTCCTTCATCCATTTTGAGTCTATTTTCGTGTGTGGTGTAAGGAAATGATCCAATTTCATTTTTCTGCATGTGGTTGTCCAATTTTCCCAACACCATTTATTGAAGAGGCTGTCTTTTTTCCATTGGACATTCTTTCCTGCTTTGTCGAAGATCAGTTGACCATAGAGTTGAGGGTCTATTTCTGGGCTCTCTATTCTGTTCCATTGATCTATGTGTCTGTTTTTGTGCCAGTACCATGCTGTCTTGATGATGACAGCTTTGTAATAGAGCTTGAAGTCCGGAATTGTGATGCCACCAACTTTGGCTTTCTTTTTCAATATTCCTTTGGCTATTCGAGGTCTTTTCTGGTTCCATATAAATTTTAGGATTATTTGTTCCATTTCTTTGAAAAAAAAGGATGGTACTTTGATAGGAACTGCATTAAATGTGTAGATTGCTTTAGGTAGCATAGACATTTTCACAATATTTATTCTTCCAATCCAGGAGCATGGAACATTTTTCCATTTCTTTGTGTCTTCTTCAATTTCTTTCATGAGTACTTTATAGTTTTCTGTGTATAGGTTCTTAGTTTCTTTGGTTAGGTTTATTCCTAGGTATCTTATAGTTTTGGGTGCAATTGTAAATGGGATTGACTCCTTAATTTCTCTTTCTTCTGTCTTGTTGTTGGTGTAGAGAAATGCAACTGATTTCTGTGCATTGATTTTATATCCTGACACTTTACTGAATTCCTGTACAAGTTCTAGCGGTTTTGGAGTGGAGTCTTTTGGGTTTTCCACATATAGTATCATATCATCTGCGAAGAGTGATAGTTTGACTTCTTCTTTGCCAATTTGGATGCCTTTAATTTCCTTTTGTTGTCTAATTGCTGAGGCTAGGACTTCTAGTACTATGTTGAATAGCAGTGGTGATAACGGACATCCCTGCCATGTTCCTGACCTTAGCGAAAAAGTTTTCAGTTTTTCTCCATTGAGAATGATATTTGCGGTGGGTTTTTCACAGATTGCTTTGATAATATTGAGGTATATGCCCTCTATCCCTACACTTTGAAGAATTGATCAGGAAGGGATGCTGTACTTTGTCAAATGCTTTTTCAGCATCTATGGAGAGTATCATATGGTTCTTGTTCTTTCTTTTATTAATGTGTTGTATCACATTGATTGATTTGTGGATGTTGAACCAACCTTGCAGCCCTGGAATAAATCCCACTTGGTCGTGGTGAGTAATCCTTTTAATGTACTGTTAAATCCTATTGGCTAGTATTTTGGTGAGAATTTTTGCATCTGTGTTCATCAAGGATATTGGTCTGTAGTTCTCTTTTTTGATGGGATCCTTGTCTGGTTTTGGGATCAAGGTGATGCTGGCCTCATCAAATGAGTTTGGAAGTTTTCCTTCCATTTCTATTTTTTGGAACAGTTTCAGGAGAATAGGAATTAGTTCTTCTTTAAATGTTTGGTAGAATTCCCCCGGGAAGCTGTCTGGCTCTGGGCTTTTGTTTGTTTGGAGATTTTTGATGACTGTTTCAATCTCCTTACTGGTTATGGGTCTGTTCAGGCTTTCTATTTCTTCCTGGTTCAGTTGTGGTAGTTTATATGTCTCTAGGAATGCATCTATTTCTTCCAGATTGTCAAATTTGTTGGCATAGAGTTGCTCATAGTATGTTCTTATAATTGTCTGTATTTCTTTGGTGTTCGTAGTGATCTCTCCTCTTTCATTCATGATTTTATTTATTTGGGTCCTTTCTCTTTTCTTTTTGATAAGTCTGGCCAGGGGTTTATCAATCTTATTAATTCTTTCAAAGAACCAGCTCCTAGTTTCGTTGATTTGTTCTATTGTTTTTTTGGTTTCTATTTCATTGATTTCTGCTCTGATCTTTATGATTTCTCTTCTCCTGCTGGGTTTAGGGTTTCTTTCTTGTTCTTTCTCCAGCTCCTTTAGGTGTAGGGTTAGGTTGTGTACCTGAGACCTTTCTTGTTTCTTGAGAAAGGCTTGTACCACTATATATTTTCCTTTCAGGACTGCCTTTGTTGTGTCCCACAGATTTTGAACCGTTGTGTTTTCATTATCATTTGTTTCCACGAATTTTTTCAATTCTTCTTTAATTTCCTGGTTGACCCATTCATTCTTTAGAAGGATGCTGTTTAGTCTCCATGTATTTGGGTTCTTTCCAAATTTCCTCTTGTGATTGAGTTCTAGCTTCAGAGCATTGTGGTCTGAAAATATGCAGGGAATGATCCCAATCTTTTGATACCGGTTGAGACCTGATTTAGGACCGAGGATGTGATCTATTCTGGAGAATGTTCCATGGGCACTAGAGAAGAATGTGTATTCTGTTGCTTTGGGATGAAATGTTCTGAATATATCTGTGATGTCCATCGGGTCCAGTGTGTCATTTAAGGCTTTTATTTCCTTGTTGATCTTTTGCTTGGATGACCTGTCCATTTCAGTGAGGGGAGTGTTAAAGTCCCCTACTATTATTGTATTATTGTCGATGTGTTTCTTTGATTTTGTTATTAATTGGTTTATATAGTTGGCTGCTCCCACGTTAGGGGCATAGATATTTAAAATTGTTAGATCTTCTTGTTGGACAGATCCTTTGAGTATGATATAGTGTCCTTCTTCATCTCTTATTATAGTCTTTGGTTTAAAATCTAATTGATTTGATATAAGGATTGCCACTCCTGCTTTCTTCTGATGTCCATTAGCATGGTAAATTCTTTTCCACCCCCTCACTTTAAATCTGAAGGTGTCTTCGGGTTTAAAATGAGTTTCTTGTAGGCAACATATAGATGGGTTTTGTTTTTTTATCCATTCTGATACCCTGTGTCTTTTGATTGGGGCATTTAGCCCATTAACATTCAGGGTAACTATTGAGAGATATGAATTTAGTGCCATTGTATTGCCTGTAAGGTGACTGTTATTGTATATTGTTTCTCTTTCTTTCTGATCTACTACTTTTAGGGTCTCTCTTTGCTTAGAGGACCCCTTTCAATATTTCCTGTAGAGCTGGTTTGGTGTTTGCAAATTCTTTCAGTTTTTGTTTGTCCTGGAAGCTTTTAATCTCTCCTTCTCTTTTCAATGATAGCCTAGCTGGATATAGTATTCTTGGCTGCATGTTTTTCTCGTTTAGTGCTCTGAATATATCATGCCAGCTCTTTCTGGCCTGCCAAGTCTCTGTGGATAAGTCTGCTGCCAATCTAATATTTTTACCATTGTATGTTACAGACTTCTTTTCCTGGGCTGCTTTCAGGATTTTCTCTTTGTCACTAAGACTTGTAAATTTTACTATTAGGTGACGGGGTGTGGACCTATTCTTATTGATTTTGAGTGGGGTTCTCTGAACCTCCTGGATTTTGATGCTTGTTCCCTTTGCCATATTGGGGAAATTCTCTCCAATAATTCTCTCCAGTATACCTTCTGCTCCCCTCTCTCTTTCTTCTTCTTCTGGAATCCCAATTATTCTAATGTTGTTTCGTCTTATGGTGTCACTTATCTCTCGAATTCTCCCCTCGTGGTCCAGTAGCTGTTTGTCCCTCTTTTGCTCAGGTTCTTTGTTCTCTGTCATTTGGTCTTCTATATCGCTAATTCTTCTGCCTCATTTTTCCTAGCAGTGAGAGCCTCCATTTGTGATTGCAGCTCATTAATAGCTTTTTTGATTTCAACTTGGTTAGATTTTAGTTCTTTTATTTCTCCAGAAAGGGCTTTTATATTTCCCATGAGGGTTTCTCTAATATCTCCCATGCCTTTTTTGAGCCTGGCTAGAACCTTGAGAATCGTCATTCTGAACTCTAGATCTGACATATTACCAATGTCTGTATTGATTAGGTCCCTAGCCTTTGGTACTGCCTCTTGTTCTTTTTTTTGTGGTGAATTTTTCCGCCTTGTCATTTTGTCCAGATAAGAGTATATGAAGGAGCAAGTAAAATACTAAAAGGGTGGCAACAACCCCAGGAAAATATGCTTTAGCCAAATCAGAAGAGATCCCAAATCGTGAGGGGGGAGGAAGGGGATAAAAAGGTTCAGAAAGAAAAAAAAAAAAAGAAACAATTAAAAAAAGAAAACCAATAAAGAAAAAAATATAAAAAGGAAAAAAATATATATATATTAGATAAACTAGTTAAAAAACGTTAAAAAAGTAAAGGGTAAAAGTTAAAAAAATTTAGCAGGAGAAGAGAAAAAAAATTGAAAAGAAAAAAAAATTAAAGTAACTGCAAGGCTAAAGAATCATGGGGAGAAAGCCATGAGTTCTGTGCTTTGCTTTCTCCTTCTCTGGAATTCTGCTGCTCTCCTTGGTATTGAAACTGCACTCCTTGGTAGGTGAACTTGGTCCTGGCTGGATTTCTTGTTGTTCTTCTGGGGGAGGGGCCTGTTGTAGTGATTCTCAAGTGTCTTTGCCCCAGGCGGAGTCGCACCGCCCTTACCAGGGGCCGGGCTGAGTAATCCGCTCGGGTTTGCTTTCGGGAGCTTTTGTTCCCTGAGCGCTTTCCGTAGAGTTCCGGAGGATGGGAATGAAGATGGCGGCGGCCCACTCTCCGGCCCGGAGGAGCCGAGAGCCCGGGGCCCCACTCCTCAGTGCGCCCTCAGAGAACAGCACCCAATTACTCCCGTCACCCTGGCCTCGGCCGCGCTCCGAGCTGACCGAGCCTGCGACCGGTTCACGGTAAGCCCGAGCTGAGAGTCACTCCTCGGCTCTGTCTCTGTAGCCGGCTTCCCCGTTCTAATACCTGTAAGCTCTGCGGCAATCAGACACCCCGATCCTTCTGTGACCCTGTGGGACCTGAGGCCACGCTGACCCCGCGTAGGGTTCACCCCAGTTAAGCCTCTGGAGTGATGTCCCTCAGTGGAACAGACTTTTAAAAGTCCTGATTTTGTGCTCCGTTGCTCCGCCGCTTGCCAGGAGCCAGCCCCTCCCCCTGCAGTCCTACCTTTCAGAAAGTGGTTGATTTTCTGTTTCTAGAATTGCTGTTCTTCTTCTCTTCGATCTCCCGTTGGATTTGTAGGTGTTTGCAATCTTTAGATAAGCTATCTAGCTGATCTCCCGCCACCTGAAGTAGTCTCAGCTGCTACTTCTCCGCCATCTTGACTCCTCCCCTCATCTAAGTTTTAAAAACCTCTAAGGTAGATATTTATTATCATCATTGGTGCACTGCTATTGTCAGTAGTTTCTTTATTATACTTTCTTCATTGTGCGGATGGCAAGCTGAGGCTTGACCAAGTTGAAATCACTTTTAGGTAGTTCATTTACTATTTTAAATCTTACTCCACGCCTTGATAAATTTCTGTGGGAAGAGGGATTCAACTCTAGTGTCAATTCTGATAATAGTATTATCGAAGTAGGAGGAGCCTACAGCCTTCAAAATCCTAAAGAGAGAGAAAATACAGCTCTTTCCAATGTTTACTGTTCATGAGAGGTATCTTTTTGAAACTGTACATTAACCTCGCTATGCAAAATCATCCCCGGGGTTACACTAGGCTAGTTGATATTTTAACAATCAAATAGATCTGTTCAGTGTGCCCTTAGTCAATGTATTGCAGTTTCTTACCACCTGGTTCTCACTAGTGGCTTACTAACCATTCCTTTTAGTTTCAATCATTGTCATAAGTCCACACTAAAAAAAGGAAGTCAGGACTTAGAACCAAATAATTATATTTTAATTCATTCTATTTGAATTTAGTCCTCTTCCTCTTCTTCCTCCTCCAGATGTTTATATGTAGTCAAGCATGTTTGTCTTGTACTTCTAGATGATGATTGAACAGAGTCTTTCATGATAAACCCTTTGTAGTGGGTTGAATGGTGGCCTTCAAAAATATTTGTCCATGTCCTGTTCTGAGAACCTATGAGCGTTACCTTATTTGGAAAAAGTGTCTTTGCCGATGTAATTAAGAATCTTGAGATGAAGAGATTTTCCTGGATTATCTGAGTGTACCCTAAATGCAGTGACAAGTAGAGAGACACTGAGAAGTGATTTGACAGACAGAAGAGGAGAAGCTGAGAGGAAGATGGAGGCAGAAGTGAGAGTAATGTGGTCTAATCTAAGAAATACCCAGGAATGTTGAGAGGGACACTGGAAGTTGGAAGAGGCAAAAAAAAAAAAAAAAAAAAAAAAAAATTAAAAAAAAAATTCTCCCCTAGAGCCTGTATAGAATGTGGAACCCTGCCCAAATCTTGATTTTAGACTTCTTGCCTCCAGAACAGTGAGAGAATACATTTATGTTGTTTTAAACCACCCAGTTTGTGGTTGTTTGTTAGGGGCAGCTCCAGGAAAGTGATGCCCATCTGCATAAACTAATACTGAGAAACCAGACTCAGTAAATTGCTTGGTAGTCCTAACATGTACATGGATTTTCATGGTTTCAGGTCTCATTTAGCTCTTTAATCCATTTTAAGTTTATTTTGTGTGTAGTGAGAAAGAGGTCTGGTTTTCTTCTTCTGCATGCCGCTGTTCTAGTTTTCGCAACACCATTTGTTGAAGAGACTGTCTTTTCCCCATTGCATATTCCTGCCTTCTTTGCCGAAGATTAATTGACCTTAGAATCATGGGTTTATTTCTGGGCTCCGTGTCCTGTTCTGTTGGGTTGTGTGTCTGTTTTTGTGCCAGTGCCACAGTGTTTTGATTACTACAGCTTTTTCGTATATCTTGGAATCTGGGGTTGTGACACCAGTAGTTTTGTTCTTCTTTTTCAAGTTTGCTTTGGCTATTTGGGGTCTTTGGCAGCTCCATACACATTTTAGGATTATTTTTCCTAGTTCTGTGAAAAATGTTGTTGGTATTTCGATAGGGATTGTGTTAAATTTGTAGATTGCTTTCAGTTGTATAGATTTAATAATATTTTTCTTCCAATCCATGAGCATGGACTATCTTTCCATTAGTGTCATCTTTGGTTTCTTGCATCAGTGTTTTATGGTTTCAGAATACAGGTTCTTCACCTCTTTGGTTTATTTTTTGACATTTTACTATCTTCAGTGCAATTCTAAATGGGATTGTTCTGTTAATTTCTCTTTTTGCTGCTTCATTATCAGTGTATAGAAATGCAATGATTTTCTATATATTGATTTTATATCCTGCAGCCTTACTGAATTCATTTGTCAGTTCTAGCAATTTTTTTCTAGAGTCTTTAGGGTTTCTATATGTATAGTATCAGTGCATTCTACAAATAGTGCAAGGTTTATTTCTTCCTTATCAATTTAGATGTCTTTTATTTCTTTTTTGGTTGTCTTGATTGCTGTGACTAGAACTTCTAGTACTGTGTTGAATAAAAGTGGTGAGAGTGGACATCCTTGTCTTGCTCCTGACTTTAGTGGAAAAGCTCTCAGTTTCCCCTTTGAGTGTGATGCTTGCTGTGTTTTTCATATAAGGCCTTTATTATGTTGAAGCATGTTCCCTCTAAGCCTACTTTGTTGAGGCTTTTTATCATGAATGGATATTGTACTTTGTCAAATGCTTTTTTGGCTATCTATTGAAATGATGTGGTTTTTATCACTTTTATTATTGATGTAATATATCAAGTTGATTAATTTGTGAATATCGAACCACCTTTGCATCCTTGATTGTGTGGCAGATGATTTTTTTAATGTATGTTGGGTCCAGGTTGCTAATATTTTGTTGAGGATTTTTGTGTCTATGCTCATCAGATATATTGGCCTATGGTTCTCTCTCTCTCTCTCTCTCTCTTTTTTTTTTTTTTGGTGGTGTCTTCATCTCTTTTGGTAGAGGGGTAAACTGGCTTCATAGAATGATGTGGAAGCTTTCCTTCCTCTTCTATTTTTTCAAATAGTTTGAGAAGAATAGATATTAATCCTTCTTTAAATGTTTGGTAGAATTCTCCTGTGAAGCCATCTGGTCCTGGACTTTTTATTTTTTAAAGATTTTATTTATTTATTTGAGGGAGAGAGAGAGAGCACAGTCAGGGAGAGCAGCAGAGGCAGAGGGAGAAGCAGACTCCCTGCTGAGCAGGGAGCCAATGTGGGATTCGATCCCAGGACCCTGGGATCGTGACTTGAGCTTAAGTGACTGAGCCACCAAAGCACCCTGGTCCTGTATTTTTGTTTGTTGGAAGTTTTTTTAAAAGATTTTATTTTATTTATTTGACAGAGAGAGAGAGAGAATCACAAGTAGGCAGAGCAGCAGGCAGAGAGAGAGGGGGAAGCAGGCTCCCCACTGAGCAGAGAGCCCGATGTGGGGCTCCATCCCAGGACCCCGAGATCATGACCCAAGCCAAAGGCAGAAGCTTAACCCACTGAGCCACCCAGGCGCCCCATGTTGGAAGTTTTTTAATAACTGATTCAATTTCATTGCTGGTAATTGGTCTGTGCAAATGTTCTATTTCTTCCTGATTCAGTTTTGGGATATATGTTTCTAGATATTTATCCATTTCTTCTTGGTTGTCCAATTTGTTGACATATAATTTTCATAATATCTCTTATAATCCTTTGTATTTCTTTGGTATCAGTTGTTATTGCTCCTCTGTCCTTCCTTTACTGGTTTTGGGTTTTGTTTATTCTTTTTCTAGCTCCTGTAGGTGTAAGGTTAGGTTGTTTATTTGAGGTAACTCTTGAGGTAGGCCTATATTGCTATAAAATTCTTTCTTAGAAGAGTTTTGGCCACATCCCAAAGATTTTTTGGACTGCTGGTTTTTTTTTTTTTTTTTGGGTTTTTTTTTTTTTTTTTCATTTTCATTTATCTCCATGTATTTTTTGATTTTGTCTTTGATTTCTTGGCTGACCATTCATTGTTTAGTAGCATGTTATTTGACCTCTGTGTATTTGTGCTCTCTGCAGATTTTCTCTTGTGGTTGATTTCTAGTTTCATAGCATGGTGGTCAGAAAAGATGGGTGTGTGACTTCAATCATTCTGAATTGGTCGAGACTTGTTTTTTGGCCTAATATGTGATCTATTTTGGGGTATTTGCATGTATACTTGAAAAAAGTATGTATTCTGTTGTGTTTTTTTTTTTTTAAGATTTTATTTATATATTTGATGGGGAGAGAGAGAGAGAGAGCACACAAGTAGGCAGAGCAGCAGGCAGAGAGAGATGGGGGGGAAGCAGGCTCCACTGAGCAAGAGCACGATGCAGTGCTCCATCCCAGGACCGTGGGATCATGACCTAAGCCAAAGGCAGATGCTTAACTGACTGAGCCTCCCAGGTGCCCTGTATTCTGCTGTTTTAGAATGGAATGTTCTGATATATCTGTGAGATCCATCTCATCCAATGTGTCATTCAAAGCCACTGTTTCCTTGTCGATTTTCTGTTTGGGTGATCTATCTATTGATATAAGTGGGATGTTAAAAGTCCCCTACTCTTGTTGTACTGCTATTGTTTAAAGCCTTCCATTATGTTTGTTATTAGTTGTTTTATGTATCTGGGAGTGTTCATGTTGGATGCATAAATATTTACAGTTGCTGTATCTTCTTGTTTTATTACTCCCTTTGTGATTATATAGTGTCCTTCTTTGTCTCTAGTCTTTGCATTAAAGTCTATTTCTTCTGATATGAGTATTGCTACTTCAGCTTTCTTCTCACTTGCATTTGCATGATAAATGCTTTTCCATCCCTTGACTTTTAATCTGTATGTGCCTTTAAATCTAAGATGAGTCTCTTGTAGGCAACAGATAGATAGATCTTGTTTTTTTATCCATTCCACAAAACACCACAGTCTGAGCAGAGACTTGGCTTCTTAGTAGCTCTGTGATTTTAGACAAGTTAGTTAATCTGAGTCCTCATCTTTTCATAGCCTTAGTAAAATCTCAAGGGTGAGGGAGACAATATTTCTGTATGAACTGTCATTTGTTTTGGTAATGAATCTTCTTGTTTTTTTTTTTTTTAAGATTTTATTTATGTAGTTGACACAGAGAGAGATTACAAGTAGGCAGAGAGGCAGGCAGAGAGAGAGGGGGAAGCAGGCTCCCCACTGAGCAGAGAGCCTAATGTGGGGCTCAATCCCAGGACCCTGAGATCATGACCTAAGCTAAAGGCAGAGGCTTAACCCGCTGAGCCACCCAGATGCCCCATGAATCATCATTTTGAAAGAGAACACATTCTTCTTGACTTTGGACACTGGTAGCCGACTTAGCTATCATAGTTTTTATTCACTTTAATTTTCAGATTTGATGAAAGAATTTAGAATTTTTACATAATCACACACAGATATAACCTATGTTATATTTCACATTTTATGTAGCCATGTGTAGTTTTGTTGAATCCATCATGCGTGTAACCATATATCCCACCACCAGCCAGGAAGCCGGTGTGTGGGCTAGTCGTAAGTGCCTTCCTGTTGTTACTGATATATGTCTGTAGCATTGGCCCATCCCCTTCAAATCCTTATACTCCTAAAATCTCAAACCACAGGTCACATAGCTAGACTGTATTATCTGTGCCAATTAATTTCTTTCTTTCTTTCTTTCTTTCTTTCTTTCTTTCTTTCTTTCTTTCTTTCTTTCTTTCTTTCTTTTCAGTGAATCTATTAAATGAGAGCTTGACTTTCTAGAGATTTTTGTTCTGATCAGGAATGAATATCCAAGAAAGATACAAAGAGATCTAAAAATGGACAGGATTCTCTGCTTTTTCCTGTGCTCTATTTAGATATGAATAAACATAACCCTCACTTTTATAGAGGTGTTTAGTTTAGTTTTGTTTGGTCCCCTCTCTACTGGCTTACTTCTCATCCGCTGCTCTCTGAAATCTGCAGGCTGACACATCTGCAATCCTGGCAAAGCAATATTGGGAGGGAAAAAATGAACTTCTAGAGATGCCTGGGAAGCTCAGTCGGCTAAGCGTGTGCCCTCGTTGGCTCAGGTCATGATCCCAGAGTCCTGGGATCCAGTCTTGCATCTGGCTCCTTGCTTAGCAGGGAACTTGCTTCTCTCCTTCCCTGCCGTTTCCCATGCTAGTGTGTGCGCTTACTGTCCCTCTCTCTCTCTCTCTGACAAATAAGTAAATAAAATCTTTAAAAAAATACCTGTATCTTCCACATTTTGGAAAAAAACACAGAAAACTTCTTGAATGGCTTAGTGGGAACAGTGTCTGTTTGCCCGTTTCCTTCAGTTCAGAGAGAACACATACTCTGGTAGCTGTTAGCCTAGTTGTAACAAGGGACAAACCAGAAACAGTGGGGTTGCTGCTGAGGCTACTAAGTGTCTAGTTATCCCTATCCCTGTAGGCGCAGAAGAGATTGGCATGTCCCTACTTGCTCTGTAGTCGTCCAATAGTCTTTTATTTTTTTAATTTTTTAAAAATTTATTTGATAGAGAGAGAGATCACAAGTAGGCGGGTGGGGGGGGAAGCAGGCTCCCCACTGAGCAGAAAGCCCAATGCGGGGCTCAATCCCAGGACTCTGGGATCATGACCTGAGCCAAAGGCAGAGGCTTAACCCACTGAGCCACCCAGGTGCCCCTTGTGGTCCCATAGTCTTGTAACTTGCTTTGACTGCTGATATGAAGTGTTAGGAAGACAGTGTTCTCTCTTCTCTGCCGTCATGCTTATGGAGGTTTGTGCACATAGAGCCTCTGTCAGCCTGAGTCCTTAAGGGAATAGGATGAACACCCCTTTACTCACCCACTTGAGCATGTAGAATGAAAGAGAAATAACTGCTTTGTTAATACTGAGATCTAGGGTTTGGTTTTCACTGCAGTATAACCTAGACCATGCCGACTGATAAAGGTATAGGTCACATTACTAAAAGAAATCATTTTTCATCTATAAAGTTATGTGGATGATTAGATGATTACCAAAATTATTTCTGATTTCTAATATTCAGTGATTGTATGAACAAGAAAAATGGATAAAATACAGTGGAAATCATTTAAAGATTTTCTCTTTCCTCAAACTCAGCCAGAGTTTTCTGATTTCCTTTTCATCCTGAAATACCCCGTTTTCTACTTCTTGACAGTACTTTATCTGAAAAGTGAGCTGCTTAGGTTTGATTTTTTATTGGCCAGCTCTGAGCTACATTTCTGTGTCCTTCTCCACACTTACTGGGCAAGTTCTTTCTCCATGTTTCCTGGAGAAATAAGAGAATAAAATATCTGGTACACAGCAAAATAAAACCATCTGAAATTTAGTTTTGATAAAAAAAATTGAATATGGGGCACCTGGGTGGCTCAGTCGTTAAGTGTCTGCCTTCAACTCAGGTCATGATCCCAGGGTCCTGGGATGGAGCCCCGCATCGGGCTCGCTGCTGTGCAGGAAGCCTGCTTCTCCCTCTCTCACTCCCCCTGCTTGTGTTCCCTCTCTCGTTGTCTCTTTCTCTGTCAAATAAATAAATAAAATCTTTTAAAAAATCAAATATGACTTAAAAAATTTCATAAGAACCAAAAATAAACACAATTACAAAAGTATTTTTTTAGATGAGCATCAGTAAAGTAATTGGAAGAGTAATAGAAATCTAAGACTGCTTGTCATGTAGCTAAAACACTAACAAATCTCTAGTAACAAACACATAGACACATACTCATACATACAAGGCATAAATAATAGAGACGTAGAAAAGGGTCAAACCAGATTTCAGATGCTATGTGGTTTTTTAATTATAGGAGCCCATCCATCTCCAATTTCTTATTTCCATAATAGAATGCCAACAGAAGGCACTTTTCTTGGATTTATCCCTTTTTCTCTGCTCGAGTTGAATTTTTTAAGGTTCTTGCTTTTTGTTGTATAGAACTGAGTAAGTACTGTGAGTTCCTTGGGGACTTAGATTTGACATATAATTTAAGAAGTTTGTGACTTCCATCTTGATAAGACATTAGCAGATATTGTGTACGGGGCCATGTGTGGGTCTGCTAGGGCTGCCGTAACACAGTACTATGATTCAGTAGCTCAAACAACAGAAATTTATTTTCTCACAGTTCTGGAAGCTGGAAGTGTGATGTCAAGGTGCCTATACAGTTGGTTTCTTCTGAGGTCACTCTTGGTGGCTTGCAGAGGCTACATTCTTCTTTACTATGTTTTCTTTTTTTAAAGATTTTCTTTATTTATTTGACAGTCAGAGATCACAAGTAGGCAGAGAGGCAGGCAGAGAGAGAGAGGAAGGGAAGCAGGCTCCCTGCTGAGCAGAGAGCCTGATGCGGGGCTCGATCCCAGGACCCTGAGACCATGACCTGAGCCGAAGGCAGAGGCTTAACCCACTGAGCCACCCAGGCGCCCCTTTACTGTGTTTTCACATGGCCTGTCCCCTATGTATGTGCTCTTGGTGCCTTTCTTCTTATAAAGATACCAAATCTATTGCATTAGGGCCCCACCCTCATTAACCTTACTTACTTCCTTAAGTTCCCTATCTTCAAGTGCAGTCACATTGAGCATTAGGGCTTTCACATAGGAATTTTAGGGGGACACAACTGAGTGTAGCAGACCAGATAATAACTCTTTTAGCCTTGGGAACCACAAGGTCTCTGTTATAAGTTCTCAACTTTTCCATTATATTACAAAAATAATCTGTCATAGCTAATACACAAATGTGGCTACATTTCAATGAAACATCATTTATGAACACTGAAATTTGACTATTACATATTTTTCACATCATAAAATACATTACTTTTTATTATATTGCTACCAGTTTAAAAATATTTTTAAAAGTCTTAGTTTTCAAGCAATACAAAAAAAAGTTGGCAACTGGATCTGTCTCAAAGGCCAAAGATTACCAGCCTCCAATATTGGTCATACTGGTAATTCATTATCACATTGTTTGGTTTTAACATTCCAAGATATGTTTGGTTGATAAAATAAAACAAGAGCACTACTCCCTGATCTGTACTAATGGAGATTCTTGAAAGTGTCCTATCATTAGGGAAGGAAGGAAGAAGGCATGCCACAGTTCCTTGAATATTGCACACAATCAGATCTGGGCTTACAGACTCAGATGCACAGTGGTAAGCAAGAAATATCAGCTCTGATATTCTGAGCTCTTTATAATTTTGTAATTTTAGCTCTTTATGAAGCAATTATTCTAGGCAAAAAAAAGCAGAAGAGTACAGAATCAATATTTTTTAAGTTAAGAAACTCCCAAAGGAGGCTAATCAGATATGCTTCTCTTTAAGTAATTTTACTGCATAGAGGAAGATTTTTCAAGGTCTCTTAATAAATGCTGAAATCAAGTCTCAGAAGTGTATTTTAGATTTTCTATTTTTATCTTGTGTCCCTTGTTACATTTTCACACTTGGCAGTACTTTTTTTTCCCCCTTTTATTCTGCAGTGAACAGTGCTGGCAGAAAAGATAAGTGATAATTGTTCATTGCTTGTATTATTCAGCTACATACACACTGAGTTTCAAAATTATTTGGAAAATTATTAAAGACATTTTCTCATTTTTTTTCTTTTTTCTTTTCTTTATTCCTTTCCTCATTTTCTTTCTTTCTTTTCTTTTTTGGGGGGGGTATGATAGCCTTTCTAATCATTTTCCAATATTACTATTTAGCTTCAGTTGTAAGAATTGCATTTAAAAAAACAACTACCATTTTAGTGTTGTGAGCAACTCTGATATTAGGTTTTACCCATATTCTTCTACTAAATTTTAAGGCCATAAGATTCCCCAAAAGGTGTATCATAATTAGGAAAGAAAGGAGAAAAAAAGCTTTTATTGTCATGAGATAGTAGAAATCTCTTGACATAATCCCCTTTTGGAAGTTCCTTTTTTCCCTTTTTCTAAGAATTGTAGCAGAAACCTCTGGTAGAATAAAACAGAGTTCTAATTGCATATAGTTACATGAATTAAAATATCACTTTCAGAAGTGCACATGGGAGCAAATGGCTAGCCAGTGCAGACTGTTGTAAGGATTATATCCAATCTGCCTAATTTTAGGAAGGGGAACTGTTAATTATCAGACCAAATGATCATTCCAAATGGTCTTTAGTAAGGGTAAACCTAGATTAGAAAAATTTAAGATAAAAATTATGGAGGTCTACACCACAGCAAAATCAAGTCTCCAATAGTGATAATGGGTCATAGGACATTATCTAAAATTTCTTATCTCTTATATGAGGTAATGAATGACATTGGGGGCATGTTTGGGAAGACTCTGCCATGAGGGGTATCAATCTGTGTTCACTTTACTTCCACCGTCATATTGAATTAGTTTCAAGATAGACTTGCCCTGAGTAATTTCAAATTAATTACAAAATGTTAATGTTTAAGATTATGAAATTAATACATATACATTCTAGATGTATTTCTAGAAGGAAAAAAAAAGAAGAAAAAAGAATTGACCAACTTTCACAATTCAGTGACAACTATTAACATTTTGGCATAGTTGCTTTTAGTCGTATATGTGTGAGGTTTTTTTTTTTTAATTTATCCCTGTTATTATTATTATTTTTTATTTGTCCCCATTCCTATCAGGTTTCTTTGCCTTTTTTTGCCTGTATGAATTGTGTTTAATTTCAATTCAGAGTCAGGTATTTTGAATATTATAGGCTATAAATATCTTAGGGTAATTAAATGTGTTTTTGTCTAAGGAAATGAAAAATAAGGAAAAATAAAAAGTTAATGGTCAGTGGGTCATACTGTATATCCCGAAATGTGCCTACTTGTAATTAATCCCTGAGAAAAAGTGAAGATAAATAAAAGTGGATTGAAAATAGCTTATGATTAGACACAATATACTTCAGAGCCGCCAAGGACTCTTGGGGGCCAAGGTGCCTATAGGACTGTGAAAATAGTGTTAGAAATTCTGTGATGTCTATAGCTGTAAATGAGATATTCGGGATAAAGAAATAAACTTAAAGATCTTATATTCTGTTTTTTTGAGATGACACATCTAGGTTAATGAAAGCACCTGTTTATTCATCCATCTCTCTAACAAATACCAGGAGCCTGTTATATGGAAGACATGATGGATGCTATAGATTCATATTCAGAAAGTGGAAAAGTTTAAAGAAAAAAAATAGGTTTTAATACTAAACAACCATTCTGAGTCATTAAATCATTGACTAAACCCAAATCAAATTAAAAAGTTAACCTCTTGAATTACTTGATGGTTATCTGCACTAAGAAACATGTGATCTTTCAGATATAAATCAACCTAATTCATTGACTACCTCATTTATTTCTGAAATCGTCCTTTTCAGGTGGTTGTTCTTCTGTCTTAAGATGGAGAAATACTTATTCTGTTTGCTACCATATTTCAGATGTCTTTGCTATGTACTACTTTATCATTCATAACATTCCCACTTGTGACTTCCTGTAATAAACCCCAAGTAGAAAGCCTAGTTTTTTATTATGCAGCTTCACTGGCAAAACACAGAGGAGAATAGGGGCTACTTACAATACTAAAATTAAAAACTTTTCTTGTCATTGATAGAGCATTTGCTGTATCAGCACAGGATCTTCCACAGATGAAAATTATTGAATCAAAACATACTGAAAGAAAGCAAATAATGACAATTATTGATTCAAAACATATATAGTGCCATGAGCAATTCTAGGTTGTGGAGATTAAGAACTTGTCATGTTCATGGAACCAACAAATGGATAACAACACACAACACGAGAGTTGCCCAACCACACAAATGAGCAAAGTGCTATGGGAAATCAGAAGAGGGAATGGATGTTGTGTTTCCTGTAATCCAATGTGTGGGCCTAGCCCTAAACAAGTAGACTTTTCTCAGTAGAGAATAGAATGGGCTGAGGTGGGGAAAGAGTGAAATACCTAAACAAGATTCTTTTAACGAGATGCCATGTTGAATCTCGCAGACACAAGCATACAAAGACTGTTGTGGAATACTGGACTATTCTAGCAATGAGAAGGAAGATTGCATATGAGAGAAAAGGCCTATTGGTAGCTGCTGAATATGGGTGGGTGAGCAGGTAGCTCATGGAGGCCTGGAATGTCTGCTAGTTTGCACTTCAGCCTATGAAAAATAGCAAGTCTTTAGGTGATGGGAAGCAGCAAAGCTGCTTTATTAGATTTATGTCAGATTTACCTCTCTTTTCCTGCTTTCATTCCAGACTCTTGCCATGAACACCCAGCCCCTCACTGTGCCTCTGCCTGCCTATGGCTGGTAACTGCAGACTCTTTTTTCTGTCACACATTTTCCTGCTGTGCCCCCACATCTGTACATTAAATTTTTTTCCTCAGCCATGGTGCTGAAAAACAAGTTCATGTTAAGAATGGCAAGTAGATTTTGACTTCCACATCAAATACTGCATATTCGTAGTGGTTTAGTGGAGTATGGTGCTGGAGGAGACTTGTGCTTACAATTACCAGAGTTCCACGATCAATTATGATTGACTGGTATGCTTATAAGAGAGGGACAAGACTGAGAGGTTGTGGCCACTTTAAGATGACAACAACTATCTATGGCTTATTTATCTATAGTTTCCTAAAGATAGATATTTGAAAACAAAACGAAACAAAACCTTTCCCAAGCTTTGGCCATTCACGTAACATGGAATATTTGTTAAATTCAGGTATCATGCACACTTCTAGCTACTTAATTTTTTATTTTTAAATAAATTTATTAAGCCAAAAAGAGTGGAGATGTATATATATGCAAAGTGTAATCACCGTGTATAACGTATATGAGTATAATGTATACATTATATAGTGTATAGTGTATATAAAGTATAATGTGTGTATAGTATAAAGTACATACTATATATAGTATATGTATTATATATATGTGTGTATATGTATATGTATATCTATATAAATGGTACTGTGTATAAAGTATAATGATGAAAATCAACCTCAGAATAATGGAGAATGGAGGCAGAGAAAGGATGAGAGGGTTTAGCTGAACATGTTCATTTTATTTATTTATTTATTTTTAAAGATTTTATTTATTTATTTGACAGAGATCACAAGTCGCCAGAGAGACAGGCAGAGAGAGAGAGAGAGGAGGAAGCAGGCTCCCCACTGAGCAGAGAGCCTGATGCGGGGCTCGATCCCAGGACCCTGGGATCATGACCCGAGCCAAAGGCAGAGGCTTAACCCACTGAGCCACCCAGGTGCCCCATTTTATTTATTTTTTAACGTGGTTTGAAGGAAGAATAAGGAATGATTCACATCTTTTAAATCAGGGTGGTGGAAACATAGATCACTGTAATGTTTATATATCTCTCTATAGTTGTGATACATTTTGTAGTGTAAAGAACTAAAAACTTGTGGATGATAGGGGAAAAAGGGACACATTGAAAATGGCAGCAGCATCGTGGCTTCTAGAATATAAACAGAACTCTGTAAGAGGCATAGAGCAAAAATGCTAGAGCTGGGCAGGGCATAGAACAGAGCATCTGGGACTCCTGAGTTGGACTTAGTGTCTAGGTACTGAAAATGAGTGGGGCCTATTGGAATCAGAGTTTCCATCATCACATGTACCCACTGCTGCACAGGGGGTCCCCCTGACACTAAACGATCAGTGTGATGGAGCTTTGATTGGCAGTGAGGTGGATTTGTACCACGTGGTTATCTAGTTCGCCCCCAGAAGTCACTTTGAGTGTGGTAGTGGCAATCAACCACTCTAATGTGGACTTACAGTACCTGGTAATTTTGCCTACTACACATTTCTCTATAGACTTAATTGGTAATGGCAAGTTTTTAGGTATCAACCACTTGGTACAGGGAAGGAACCTAGAGATAGGGAGGATTTGGGGTTGCAAGATGCATGAGACTTTTCATTTGGCTACATCCAAAGATAGTGTTTCTTGAGATTACTCAGATTATGGAAGTTAATTATGAGCAGGAGTGACAGATAAAAATGTTTTCGAAATACTGTATGAAGAAATGCCTCCTGCCATATTTTTGGCTCTGGGTACCTTTCCAGGACTGGGTCTTATTCCCTGTTACTGAATTTGAGTGAGATACTGACCGCCTTGATGAACAGTGGCAGAACTGAGCTGTGTGATACAGGAAGCAAGGAAATAAAAACATGACACCACTTCTACTTGTCTCTGTCTCTCAGAAATCTTGCCCTTGGAACCCATCCACCATACAGTGTGGAACGTTCGGTCACATGGTGAGGCCTGTGTAGGTGTATTTTCTTCCCACAGTGCTGTGAAAAATTACCACACATTTCATGGCTTCAAACAACATACATTTATTATCTTCTAGTTTTGTAGGTTGGAAGTCTGAAGTGGGATTTGCTGTGCTAAACTTCATAGGTGTCAGCAGGGCTTTGTCCTTTCTGGAGGCTCTTGTCCTTCCAGCTTCCAGAATTCCTTATCTTTTGGTTGGCTTCCTCCATCATCAAAGCCATTAATGGCAAGGAGTTTTTTTCACATGGCAACACTCTCCTGATTGATTCAGGAGACTGACTCTCCTGCCTTTTCACCTTCCATTTTAAGGACCCATGCAGTTAGATACTGCTCACCTGGATACTTTAGGATAATCTCTCCATCTCAGGGTCAGCTGATTAGCAACCATGATTGCATTTGCAACTTTAATTCCCTTTGCCATGTGTCTTAGTTGGTTCAGACTGCTAGAACAGGATATTATAAGTAACAGGATGTAGGCTGGATGACTTAAAACAACACATATGCATTTCTCACAGTTCTGGAGGCTGGGATTTGAGGTCAGAGAGCCCCGCTGCTTTAAAGATGTTGTCTTTTTGCCATATCCTATCACAGTACATCTCTCTCTTGTCCCTCGCTCTCTCTCTCATCTCATTTTATAAGAGACTGTTCCCATTTTCCACTATTCCCATTTAGGAAGGCTCCAGCCTCTTGACTTAATCACCTCCCAAAGGTCCTGCTTCCAAATACTATCACTCTGAGGATTTAGGCTTCAACATATACATTTTGAGGGGACACAAACACCTACATGACCTAAGATATTTACAAGTTCCAGGGATTAGGATGTGGACATCTATTTGGAGGTACCCATGGGTATTTTGGCTGACAGCTGAAGCTAAGGTCTGACCTGACAACTAGCATTAACTACCAGGTTTGTGAGTTAACCAGCCTTCTTCTGATTCTAAGCCAAGCCTACAAACCACTACAGCTGATGCCATTTGAGCAGAGCAGATAATCTGTCACTGCCATGCTCTGCCCCAATCACAGACTTGTGAGTAAAATAAATGCCACTTATTTTGGGGATTGTATGTTGCATTATTGTAGATTACTAGAATGCTACTTAATAATAATATGAGCAAGTAAATTTTGCAATATTAAAAAATGTAAATATCAGCAATAAAGTAAAAGTAACCTTAATAATGTCATTCTAAGAATACATTTTTCTGGCACGTTGACCCCCAAACGTTATTAAAAATGTGCACAAATGCTTGATTGGGTATCATTTGATCATTTGCCCAAGTTTAATTTATAGTTTAAAAAGGCTCTAATTTTTTAGCTTTTTTGATGATGATTCCTCACAAGAAACTCACAGATTTTCAACATTTGTTACTCATAACAAACTATGTAACGTTATGGTTTTAGTGAGAGAATTTTTTGCAGAAACATTTAATGACCGCATTACATGCCAAATCCAGTAACAGGTTATTGCCCATGGGGAAAAATGATTGGAATTTTTTCCTTAGTCGGGCAAGTTAGGTTCCTATGTAGGTTTAGTTTCATATATTGTGGCATCCATATGCAATTCCAAATACAAGGAAGAAAAATCTACATCTTTATATTAATATCTCAACATCAGTATTCTCATGTCTAAATTACATTCTGCTGGAGAAAAATCTTTCTTTGAATATGAAGCACTTATATTAATAATTAAAAAAACAGAAACAAAAATCTTAGCTCTGAATACTTGTCATTGGTTGGTGTAAATCTTAACTACTGTTAAGTAACAGAATAAAGATGCTAAAAATAAATGAAGGTTAATGTTCTAATGATTTTTACCATTCTTATAATTAATGTAGGGCTATTTTAATTTTTCATCCTTCTAATAAAGCCCTTTTATATAAAATTTTGTCATTTTACTATTTGTTGTAATAAAAAATATCTGCTGCTATTTACTTTGAAGCTCTTAGTGCAGACAAGCCCATAAAGGACGGCAGATCAGTTGTGCATCAACACCTGTAGTTTGAAGAACTAAGCTTGTGACGTAGTAAAAGTCATACAAAATGGAAACTCAAGATGAAAGACCTTTAAAAACAAATGGATTTTTAATTCCAAGGAATCCATGGTATTGGTTTTGGGGAGACAAATGTGCATCCTCTTTATTTCCTACTATTGGAATCTGCTGTGATATACTCTAAAGCATTATTTTAATTGCCTCAATTTTACATGTTGCTCTGATAATAACTATTTAAAGCCCTTAGGGAGCTCAGTGTGGTAGTTATAAAAATGGCCACGATGCTTTGCAGCTACTCCTTTCAAGAGAGAGTTTCTTTCCTCACACCTTGACTTAGGGCTAGTTTTGTGACTTACATTTGATCAGGAGAATGCAGTGGAAGTGATATTTGTGTCTTTTAAGCCTTAGCCTCAAATGCCCTTGCAGTTTTTGCTCTCATGGTACTGGAACCCTTTAACTGCTCTATGAACAAGCATGGGATTCTGCTGGACAATGAGGGACCGTATGGAGAGAAGCTTTAAAAGTTGCAGCTGTCCTAGATAAGTCTCTCATAAATCACTATTCCCAAATAAGGTCTCAGACATATAGCAAGCCTAACTAAGAACAGTCAAACTTGGCCCAGATCAGAACTGTCTACCTGCATCTAGTCCCAATTATTGACCGTCAAGATCATGAGCAAGAAATGGTAATTTTTCAGCCATTGAAGTTCTGGGGTGGTTTGTTATGCAGCAAAAGCTAATGGATGCACTCTATAGCTGGATCAATATAACCTTTCTGTCCTGTAGTCCAGAGGTTAAATCCAGCCCATCACTGGGTTTTGTATGGTTAAGAATTATGAATGCTTTTTACATTTTTAAATGGTTGAAGAAATCCAAAGAATATTTTGTGAAATGTAAAAAAAAAAAATTGCAATTCAGGTTTTAGTGTCTATAAACAAAAGTTGATTACAACACAACTAGACAGAAACTGTATGTCCTGCAAATCGTAAAGCACTTACTATCTGGACCTTTATGGAAAAAATTTATTAACTCCTGATTTAGGCATATATTTCTACTTCAAGACAAAATGTGAACAACGAATTCAGATATAAGCTAAAGATAAATTGAATAGCAAATGGGAGTTTGAAACTCTGTTTTCTCTGTCCATGGCACCTTAACACATGGCAGGTTTTGCATTGGCAGCAACCTAATAGACTTCATGCTCTACTTTGGTTTCAGTTTCCTTTAAATGTTCTCACTTGCCCTGGTGGACATCGTGAATTTTGTTTTCAGTGGCTCTGAAAGATGACTGATGATTTCTTGTGGCGCTCAGCCATTCTGGGCATTTTGCAGCCTGTCCTGTTATCTTTGAGAACATGGCCTTTCCCCTTTGATTGCCAAATTGTCCTCATGTTGAACATCAGTTTTGTTTGCCTTTAATTGAGCTTTTCAACTCTTGTTGCTCTCAACCTGTTTTTTTCGTTCAGATGATCTTTGGACTCTTGAAATTATTATTTACAAATTTTTAGCTTTGTATATTTGTCATCAAGGTATAACAGGCACAGTAAAAAAAAGAATAGATTGCTCTGAAATAATACATATTTGGAATTATAGCAATTAAGTTAGAGCAAAATTTAAAGTGGATGTATATTTTCAAACTTTAGCTTGCTGAAAGCTTTTAAATGATGTACTATCTTATTCTGTAGGAGAGGAGAAAACACCCCAAAACTTGTAGAAACTCAATGTGAGTTCCTCCTGTGCCACAGAACTGATAAATTAAGGCAGCCATCCAATATATGCCGTTAGTTTTTGGTAAAAGACATCCAGCCCTTTTTAATGTGAAATGTGTATGTGTTAAATACATATGCATACTGAAGCTTACTCCTGTTTGCATAGATGAGAGCGTTGCATACTTTTATTTTCTACTAACGAGAACATTTTCACTCAAGAGTATTTCTTTCATTAATTTTTTAAAGAAATATTTGTTTATTTGAGAGAGAGCAAGCAAGGGAAAGGGCAGAGTGAGAGCTAGAGGGACAGAATCTCAAGCAGACGCCCCACTGAGCACCAAGCTGAGGGGATGCGGGGCTGGATCCCGTGACCCTGAGATCATAACCCGAGCCAAAGTCAAGAGTTGGTTGCTTAACCAACTGAGGTGCCAGCCGCCCCTCTTGCATTAACTTTATGTTCAGCTTTGTTAAGGGAAAATTTCAAAGTTAATATTCTTCATGAAACTGTGTAAATAGTTTTTCTTTCTAAAAAGATTTTATTTATTCATGAAAGACACAGAGAGGGAGAGTGGGAGAGGGAGAGTGGAAGAGGGAGAAGCAGGCTCCCCGAAAAGCAGGGAGCCCAGTATCGGGCTTGATACCAGGACCCCGGGATCATCACCTGAGCTGAAGGCAGACATTTAACCAACTGAGCCACCCAAACACGCGGTAAGTAGTTTTTCTTTTAATGTTTCCTACTAAGATGTCTTTATCAATATATGCATTTATCTATTTTAAGCAAAATGTGAATCAAAGAAAATTGGAAAAGCTATCATTTATATTGAAATTTTTTTCTTTCCCCAAAGACTCATGTATCATGGGAAAAAAACAAAAACAAAAGGAATTTCTTATGAAACCCCAAATGGTTAAAAACGGTGTTATACTTAATAACATTTGTGTTAGTATATATGTTTAATCATATGTATAAATTTGAAATCTGTGTAAAAATGAAATTTGGGAGATATGCCAGTAAGAAGGGAAAAAGAAAACACTGAAAGATCGTACCCCCAAATATGAAACCACCATCAGTTTTCTCTATCAAATCCTCAAAAACCACCTGCTTGGTGTTCTGAAAGTCCTTCCATAAAATCAAAGTTGGGGGAAGGCACAGTTTTTGGAAAAAAAAACAAAAACAACAAAAAACTGCTTAGAAACAGATGAAAATATTGACTTATCTCTCATGTAATGTTTTTTGGCATTATTTAATGGATAAGTGAAGACACTGAATCGCATTTGGAGTTAGAGAGCTGGAATACAGACTTCTTAATGGGTATTCCAGGTTATTATAAAGCTGTTAACACACACCTGCATTTTACATAGACTGAAGATTTTGGCTGGTCTTCAAAATTCCCTTTTATAGAGAAAACTGTAGTGGTTTACCAAGACCAAGTCTATTTGGCATGAATTACTTTGCATGAGAGTGGGTAGATACACCAGCTGTGGCTACAAGAAGGAATACCAACTTTTGTTGGAAGGCTGAAAAAAACTAGCTTTACAGAGAATGTCATTACTTGATTATGGAGGACACTGTTTTTGTTTAGTAAAACACCATAGCAAGTCAATTCGAATTGGAAAGTGAGTACCTGGGAGCACTGGTTGGAAAGAGATGATAAAATGGATAAAATAAAAAAATTAGTGGTACTTCTTTATGACAAACAGCAGAAAAGGGAAGATCAGAGGAGAAAGGTAAAGAAGCATTAAAAAGAGTTACATTCAATTAAGTTACTTGAATGTTGTACTACTGTCAAATTTTCCATAAAGTCTGTTGCAAATCCAAAAGCATTTTTGTATGTGTGCTATTTCGTGTGTGTATAAATCACAAAAGTGAACACAGAGTTTCTTGATTTAGGCAATACAGTGGGTGCAGGGAGGGGAAATGACCTGTGTACTAAACCAGTTAAGCCTAAATGTAGAAAAATATATAACTAGGAAAAAATACAAGATAGTTTTCCTCTTACAATACCCCCATCTTCCAGAAGATCTTGGGAGGTATTCAAAGCCTTGCACTGAACATAGGTGGGATTCCAAGAAACTGTATTTGGACAACATTCAACAGCTACTAAAGAACTCACAGAATAAAAAAAAATGCCTCCTCTTCACTAGCGACCTGGAGCAGCAGGCGAATTCTCTTCCAGTCATTTTCTCTCTCTCTCTTCCTCTCCTTCCCACTCTTTTTCCCTCTCTTACTCTCTCCTTGTGATCCTCTAAAAAGCGTGTTCTAGTATCTCACATTAAAAACAAACCCAAGGGGTGCCTGGGTGGCTCAGTCTTTAAGGGTCTGGCTTCAACTCAGGTCTTGATCCTGGGGTCCTGGGATCGAGCCCCATGTGGGACTCCCTGCTCTGCGGGAAACCTGCTTTGCCCTCTCCCACTCCTTCTGCTTGTGTTCTTTCTCTTGTCTCTGTCAAATAAATAAAATTTTAAAACAAACCAACCCCCAAAATTAAAAATATAAAAGTCTTATCTCTTTCACTTCCAGTCTTCCTTCAGAATACCAGATTGTTATTACACTTTTGATACCGGATTATTATTATTTTTTTATATCGGATTATTTTTATGTTTCTTTTCAGAGAACTGCTTTCTAAGGTGTTAGGTATGCCTGTGGTCTCACCTCCTATTCACTCACCACTCCTAAGCCCCTGCTAGCTCCTGTCATACTCGTTCTGCTGAAATGGCTCTAATCATTGTCCTTAGCAATCTTCCTGTGGTCCAACCCAACAGACATTTTTCTGTCTTTATCACAGGCGTTTGCTCAGTGGTATTGACACAGTTCACAACTCCTAGCTCATGTTGATCTATACTCCTGTTAGGTGAACCTCACAGTATCAAACCTTTAATACTCATGGGTTCAAAATCCTTTCTGTTTCATCCCTGAGCACTTGGATGTTACATGGCCTCCGAAACTTGTCCGAAAGAAAACCTGTTTCTCCCCTGCTCCGCACCCAGCCTCTCCACCTCTGAGTCTTCCCCATCTCAAAGTAGGTAAAAACAACCAACCCTGGAAGTACTTCCCAACTCTTTGTTTTGAAAAATTTCGTAACGGCAGAACTGTTCCAAGAATAATAAAATAAACACAGAATGGTTACTCTGTACTCCCAACAGTTACTTTCTATTAATATTCCTTTTCATTTTGACTGAACCACTTGAAAATCAGTTGCAATCATCACACTGTGCCTCTAAATACCATGAACAAGAATGAGAATATTTGCCCACAAAAATGCAAGGAACTTACCCATTGCTATGATAATATTAACTAATGTAAAGTTCATATCAAAATTTCCTTAAATGATCCCAAGCTGTCCTTTGTAGCTCTTCCTTTGTTTTAAAAAACTAAGGTTGAATTTTTATGCTGTAACAAGCACCCATTGTAAATAGACAATTTGATGCCTTCTGTTAGTTTCTTAGAGTTGGGCCACCATCTCTGCATTCCAGTTTTATTCACTTATTTAAAAGATTTGATTTATTTTTATATGAAAGAGTGAGAGCATAAGCAGAGGGAGGGACAGAGGGAGAAGCAGGCTCCCCCCTGAGCAGGGAGTCCAATGCAGGGCTCTATCGCAGGACCCTGGGATCATGACCTGGGCTGAAGGCAGACACTTTGCCGACTGAGCCACCCAGGTGCCTCCATGTTCCAGTTTTTTGAACATTTCTATCACTTTAAAAAATGACCTCATCTTTGTTTGCATTCAGTTCCTGTTCCCACCCCAGCACCAAACCACCATTAATCTGATTTCAGTCTTCATATATTTGCTTCTCTTTATATATTTGGTTTCATTGAAATGAAATCATAAGCTATGCAATCTTTTGTGTCTGGCTTTTTTCACTTAGCATAATGCTTTTGAGATACATCTATGTTGTTACAAGAACCATTAGTTTATTAACTCTTATTGCTGGGTTATATTCCATTGCATGAAGGTACAGTCTCACTAGGAGTCCACCTTCCCCACATCCTCATGTATTCTTGTTCTTCTGAATATAGCAGTTGGAGTGTGTATCTAGTTGTATCTTATTATGATTTCAATTTTTACTTCCCTAAAGGCTTACTATATTGGGCATCTTTTTGTGATTATCAGCTCTTCACATATATCCTTTGGTGAAATGTATATTCAAATATTTTGCTCATTTTAAATTGAGTTTTACATTTTAATATTATTAAATGATAAAACTGCCTTGTATTTTGTCTACAAGTCTTTAATCAGATATATGTGACTTCACATATTTTTTTCAACCTGTGGCTTGAGCTTATTTTCTTGATTTTGATGAAGTTCACATTTTCTATTTTTTTCTTTATAAATCATGCTTTTGGTGTCATGTCTAAGAAATCTTTGCCTAATACAAAGTCACAGAATATTTACCTAAATTTTCATCTAAAAGTTCTATTGTTTTACCTCTTACATATGTCAGTCATACACTTTGAATTAATATTTATGCATGGTGTGAGGTAAGGAGGGAAAATTAGCTTAGATTCATCCCATGCATAAATATTAAATCGCTTTGAAAAAGAACAAATTTGGGGCATCTGGGTGGCTCAGTTGGTTAAGTGACTGCCTTCAGCTCAGGTCATGATTCCAGGGTCCTGGGATTCAGCCCTGTATCAGGCTCTGTGCTCAGCGGGTAGCCTGCTTCTCTCTCTCCCACTCCCTGCTTGTGTTCCCTCTCTTGCTGTGTCTCTCTATGTCAAATAAATAAATAAAATCTTAAAAAAAAAAAAGCAGAACAAATTTGAAAAACAAACAAAAATGATGCTTGGAGAATTCAATTTTTTAAATAGTCCTTTCTGCATTTAATTGCCCTCTGTTGAAATCAGTTCACCACAAATGTGTTTATTCCTGGTCCCTAAATTCTGTTCTACTGACCTTCATGTCTATCTTTATGCCAATATCACACAGTGTTGATTGGTATAGCTTTATAGTAAGTTTTGAAAGTCGGTTGTGTTTGACCTTCACACTTGTTCTTCAAAATTACTTCTTCTAAAATTGTATGCATAAAAATTGTCTAGTCAGTTTATTAATTTTTATAAAAGACATTTGTTGATATTTTGATAGAGATTGCATTGAATTTATTAATTTGGTGAGAATTTCCATCTTAGCAATGTTGAATCTTTTACTCCATGAGTATAGAAAGTCTGTATTTATTCAGACTTTCAGTAATTTCTCTCAATCATGTTTCGTAGGTTTCAGTGTCAGATCTTATATTTCTCTTGCTAAAATTACTTCAAATAATAAGTTTATATTATAGTTAAATAACAAAGTTTACATTATGGTTCATTCTTGATGTGCATTCTATGGGTTTGGACAAAATATAATGGTATATATTCATTATTATAATAGAAAGTATTTCCACTGCCCTAAAAATCCTCTGTGCACTATTTTTTCATTTCTCCTGTTCCCCTCAACTCCGGAACTGCTAATCCTTTCACTGTCTCCATAATTTTGGCTTTTCCAGAATGTTAGATAGTTGAAATCATACAGTATGTAATCTTTTTGGATTGAGCTCTTTTTTTTTTTTTTAAAGATTTTATTTATTTACTTGACAGAGAGCTCCCAAGGAGGTAGAGAGGCAGGCAGAGAGAGAGGGGTAAGCAGGCTCACTGCTGAGCAGGGAGCCCAATGTGGGGCTCGATCCCAGGACCCTGAGACCATGACCTGAGCCGAAGGCAGAGGCCTAACCCACTGAGCCACCCAGGCGCCCCTGGATTGACCTCTTTGAAGTGTTTAAGTTTCCTCCATTTTTTAAAAAGACCTTTTAGCATTGAATATTTCTTTTTAGCGTTGAATATATTTCATTGTCTAGGTGGACCACAGATTATTTATCCATTCACCGATTGAAGGACATGTTGATGACTTCCAAGTTTTGGCAGTTATGAATAAATCAGCTATAAACTTTCATTATGTAGGTTTTTGTGTAAACATAAGTTTTCAGCTCCTTTTGGTAAATACGGAGGAACATGAAGGATTGTATGGAAGGAACATGAAGGATTGTATGGTAAGTGTGTGTTTTGTTTTGTAAGAAATTGCTAAATTGTCTTCCAATGTGGCTGTACCATTTTGCATTCCCACCAGCAATGAATGAGTGTTCCTGTTGGCTTTACATCTTTGCCAGAATTTGGTGTTGCCATTAATTTTATTTTTTAGTCTGGAGTCTTAGGAGTAGCCTCTATATCTGCGAATTTGCATAGGTAACCAGTGTTTAGTTTGGGGTTGAACTCAAATACTTTGAGCCAGTTAGCCTTCCACCTTCTGCCAATGAATCTGTGTAGGTCAGAGAACATAGTTTTCTAGACTCAGCCCTGTTTTCCATATACCTGTGAAGATCGCAAGTTATTCAGGATTGTAGAGAGAGTTTGGGCCTTGCAAGTCTCCTCTGTATAGGTACACTGCCTTCCAGTCAGCCAGGGATGAGTGGAGAGCTTATCCAGCTCCTCCATGGTGCTTTTCATTTTCCAGATCTCTATCTGGAGAGAAATTTAGGTTTATGCAGTGGTATCCTGCTGATCTCAACCAATCCCAAAACCTCCAGCTTGCAGAGCTATGTGCTGTTCGCATTCCTTTACCACTTAGTGTTCTTCTTTTACTGACAAGTCTCCTTGATTTTTTTCCCCTCTAGCACAAATCAGCCCAGCCCCCACCAAGAGCTCATCCCCGCCCTGGTAGAACTCCAGCACTGTCTGAGCTGGGGGTGGCCAGAAGGGATGGCTGCAACCCCAGGCAAGAAAGCCGCAGGTTCCCTCTATTCTTGCTCAAAGTTTAGAATTTTTTCATAAATAAATATTTCTCAATTGTTTTGGGGTAATTTTCAGAATCCAGAAATGGTTGTTTTGATAACTGAATCAAGTTATAGGCTTTTTGTGGGAGAAAATTTGCCCACTTCTTATAATGGCTACAAATCCCATTCCTTCTGCTTTTTGATCTAGTGTTCAAGGGATGACTGCTGATCATGTGTCTGTAGACTTCTTTGATCTCTGACTGTCCTCTGAGCATCCCACCATTTTTTATCCTTTTGGACAATGATATGTTGAATAAAGCATAATTTTGACTCTCCCCCTTTCCTTTCATTCATTCATCAAATATCTCTCATTTTCAATCCATTCATCCATTATCTTTTAGATTTATCTTCCCCTGCCCCCACACCCCAGCCACCACAGGTCCTGAGTCTACCCACTTCCATTCGTTCTTATTGTCTCCACAGTAATCCAACTCACTGTAATTTCTTTCCTGGGTCCCTGTAATGACATGTCTCCCTGCTTCTGCTTATTCGATCCCAGAGTCTATTCTCAAAACAACAGAGCGATTTTTTTGAATCTTGCAATATTTGCTGTATTTAAACAAATTTTTAGAAGGCAAAGTATTTTTTATCATCGAAATTATTTATTTTTAAGTGTGCATTTCAGTTCTGTTATGTATATTAACATTTTTGTGATACACATCTTCAAAGTGACTTTTACCTCATAAAGTATGTCCTATCATTTCCTTTCTTAATATTACTTTAGTTGGGGTTGAGAGGATTGTTGTACTACCTTTATTTTTTCTACTCTTAGAATAAAATCCAAACATATCACCATGGCTTGGAAGGCCAGTTCTTAATCTGTTCAGACTGCTATAACAAAATACCACAGACTGGGAGACAAGAACAACAGAAATTTATTTCTCACTTTTCTGGAGGCTGGAAGCCCAAGATCAAGATGCCAGCATGGTGAGGTGAGGGCCCTCCTTTGGGTTCAAACTTCCTTGTATTTTCACATGGCAGCAGGAGTTGAAAGCTTTCTCTTGGGTCTCTGTTATAAGGGCAGTAGTCCCTTTCATGAGACCCTTTTTTTTTCATGATACTTATTATAACTAGTAATTATATTTTCTGTTTTTTTACTTTTTTATTATTACCTCTTCTAATCAGTGCACTCTGTGAAGGAAAAAATCTGTTTTACTCACCACGGAATATCCGGTCTCTTAATAATGCCTAGCATATAGCAGTAGCCTCTTACTCCCCAATCCCATTAGAAGAATGGGAAGAAATCAGAGAGGGAGATGAACCATAAGAGACTCTGTGGAGTCCAGGAAACAAACTGAGGGTTACAGAAGGGAGGGGTGTGGGTGAATGGGGTAATGGGGTGGTAGGTATTAAGGAGGGCACGTGTGGTGATGAGCACTGGGTGTTATACGCAACTAATGACTCGTTGAACACTACATCAAAAACTAATGTTGGCTAACTGAACATAATAATACAAAAAAGATTACTGAAAGAGAAAAAATACTATTCTCCTCCAACTCCATTCTTAAAAAATATTAAATGAGGAGACTGACAAATATGCTACAATTAGCAACTTAAATAAGTATGAAGATAATTTTTCTTGGTATTTTTCCTTGTTTTTCAATAGCATGAACATTAGTTATTAAAGTGGTTTTGCTATTAGTTACTAAAGCCATTAGTTATTAAAGTGGTTTCAAATGTTCATTTTGTATAAATAAGGTATTAAACCAGAATGGTTTAGTAAAGAGAACTTCAAATAAGAAAGCAGAAGCATGGACCTAGCTTTGTCTCTTATTTGAACAAGTTGTATAATTTAAAGTTCAAATTATGCATTTAAAAATGGAGATAATATAGGCCTTGCAACCTGGGAACATTGTTTTAAACTAGAGAGACTCATAAAACAGATATCATTTCCACAAATAAAATACATTTATTTTACATGTTGCATGTGAAAAAGGACTGTTTAACAGTATTCATCCTGTGGCAAACCAAACCATAAGAGCTATGTCTCTGCACGTCTGCATTCGTGGTGATTCTCTCATTTTCTCTGAGGAAATTATCAGCGTTTTAATCAGTTAATCTCTTGTCTCTTGGAAAACTTTACCTTTCGACTTGTTTTTAAATCTTGGCTTCTAAGAAGAAAATATATGAAGCTGCAACTTAGTGAATACTAATTCATTTAACCTATAAATCAGCAGAAACAGAAAAATAATACGCATCATTTCTAGAGCATACAACTTCCATAAATAAAAATTTCATTTTCTGGCACTGACAACCTGAGTTTCCACCATGCTAGCGAGTCCTCAGCATGTCACTTGCTCTTTATGACTAAAGTAAATATTAAAGCCCACACACTTGATAGATCCACAGCCCCCTCTTTTCCTCTCAGCTTTTGAAATGAAATAAGAGTTCAATAAAATGGTGCCCTACAAATCTTTTGTTCGGATACATACAGTATATCTTTCTATATATACAGCATATTCATTTCTTCCAAATGTTTTATTTCCTTGGTGCTTGTTGTTGGTGAAAAAACAAAAAGCTCAAGTGCCGATATATTTTCAGAGGGATTCAGAGTGTATAAAGTTTATTGGACACCATTATCAACAATAACATTTAATCTGGTTGGAATTTTCTTTTCTTTGTCTTTTATTTATTTTTTTCTTCTTTTCATTGTCACATCTAGGACAGGACCAAATAGGGTCTGAAAACATTCAGGTCCTTTTTACCAGGAGACAGAATTGAAGTCTAAAAGACACCTAGTATTGGAAATTTAATTCCAAGCAGTCCTTCTTCTGAAAGTTGAACTTGGATCCCATCCAGGTGTTTCCTTGTCTCCTTTTAAATCACATTATATATTGTAGTAGCAGCCATGCCAATTAACACATTCCTATATGTTCAGGGCATTCAACAAAGCCTGCAAAGATAAAATGGTAAAGATGTTCCCTTTTCTTTTTCTTATATTTAATTTTTGTTCAATTTTCCAGTCCATTGTGCTCAGGAGGAGAAAGCTAGATTTACTTGTAATCAGCAAGGATCCCTGTATTCATAATGTAGTGAACAGAAAACTGGTGTTAATTTCAGGAAAGGAAAAGAAACTTGATAGGGCAATGGTGGATGAAATACCAGGAATCTTTCTGTTATGGAAGACAGAAACTCAAATCAGTGGACTTAGGCATGAAATGGGCTTACTGATACATCTAATTTAGTAGTTGAGAAATTGTCTGACTTCGGACAGGCTTAGCTCCAAGAAGCCAAAGAAAGTTATCTTTTCGTGCTTCATCTCTTCATCTGGCTTCTCTTGGTCCCTTGGTGTCTTTTTTTCCTACTGTAGACAAACATGCACGATATGGTAGAGAAGCTGGCTACCTGGGGTCATCTAGACATCATCTATTTATTCTATGATCAAAAAAAAAAAGAAGAAAGAAGAAAGCTTTTCATCATTAAGTCACTCATACTGAAACTCTTTAGTGTATATTCAGTATGTGCCAGACCTCTCATGAAGATTACATTCTGCTGGGGTGGGGGCAGAAAATAAACTATAATATAACAAGTAGAGATAGCCATGGGCCCCAAACCCCTTCTTCTTTCCCTGGCAAAATAACTTCAGCTACTACCAGATGATCTTTGAGGAGCCTTCCAATCAAGAGGTATTATTTGATGTTTATGTCTTATGTTATTGTTGGGTCCCCCAATAATGGGTCCGTGATTAAAGGAGCGAGACTGATACAAAGCAAAGGTCAAGCAAAGCTTTATTTCACACCAAGCATTGAGAATCAAACCGACTGTCAAACCTACTGGTCGGGGCCGTGCCTTACAGGAGGGCGACCCCTCCCTGCCTCACAGACTAACTTTTAAAGAGCAGAGGCCATGTGGTTGGGCCTGGCCACACACAGGTGGCAAATGAGATTGTAACACACAGAGAAAGCTGCACAGTCATGCTAGGTCACACATGGGTGGCCATTGAATTACAATTCACCCCATAGTAGCTATGTGAACTAGTCTATCACCTTGGTCAGAATTGGTGCCCAAAAGGCGGGGCCGACACCCCTTGGTAGCTAGGGAGACAGTATGCACGCTCTACTGATTGGATATTTCTACGTGACCCAACTCATCCCTGCATTCGGGCTGTTATCTCCACCTGACCTGACCCACCCTTGTATTTGGGCTTTGTTACCTGGGACTGGTTTCCTAGACTTGCTCTTAAGTAAGTTCCGGGGTGGGGGGCAGGGGGGAAGCAGGGTCAGTTTAAGTTTTACTGCATAAACAACAAAATGGCTGTTCAACCGAGGTGGGGCCGCCGTGGCTAAATAGGCCCGTACAGTTATAAATCCCCAGCCATTAATGGCCTTGAAGATAAAGTGGGACCCTGTGCCAAAAACATGGACAGCTTCTAAAAGCTGAAAAAAAGCGAAAGATTCTCCCCTGGTGTCTCCAGAAGGAATGCAGCCTTGTTAGCATCTTGACTTTAGTTTAGTCATATCCATGTAAGATTTCTCATCTACAGAACCAGAAGCTAGTAAAATTTGTGCTTTAAGCCACTGAACTTGGGGTCATTTCTTAAAGCAACAGCAGCAGGAAACTGATGTACCTTCTACGGGCTACCATTGCTGGTAGCATGTGCTTCTCCATTAACTCCTGCGTTCTTGTTCCTTCTCCTGTCTTCTTCCCATCATTTCCTTCTCTCTCTCATGGAAATGGTTCTTTTCCATGGCGACCTAGCCACTACAATTCTACTCTGCCCTTCTGTACACTGAACTTGTGGTCCTAAGGGGAAGTATTTCTTACCAATCCTAGACACATCATTTGGGGATTAATGCTGAACATTAGCTGTTTAAAAAATGTTTCTTTCATATTTCTGCTTCTAGACATAGTATTCCGATTATGTCTCTAGAATGAGAGCCTTCTGTTTTCCTGTGGCTTAAAAAGAAAGAAAGGTATGTTCTAGATATTGTCTAGCATCCTTCACTCAAGAAATAATTATTGAGAGCCCCTCTGTTATATACTGCTAATAAAAATGCATAAGAAATAGTATCTAGATTGTAGAACTGATAGAGTATACCCTCCTTCTGTAACATATAAACCTGACAGGTTTTAATAAACAAAATCTAGGCAATAGTATATATGTTTTGAAGGCATTTGTTAGACATAGTTGTTACTTAGTAAGTGTTTAATAAAAGTAATACAACATTTCCCTATTGCCCCAATTTGTTTGGGACTATTTAACACAAATTAAATTCTGATTTCATGGTATCGTTTAAAGAAACAAACATATAGTCTTCTTGGCTTCCCTGCATTGAAAGAAAAATCAATATAAAGAAATAATTTCATTCTTTCTCTTGCATCACAGTTGCCCTGAAATTGTTTGCATATTATAAAATCTCACGTGCACTGCTTTTAAATCCTAGTAAAGCAAGTATTACATTATTGCTTTGTTATAAATTCCAGAAGCCTGTTTTTTAATTTTGTTCTTGCTATGCATAATGAAAGACAAATGCATCTCTAAGTGATCAAGCAAAGGGGACATTTTGAGCATGTACTGTCCATTTATTCACAACCCACCCTCCCTACCCCCTGGATGCCTAAAAGCAAGCATTATTTGAGGCTTGTTTTAAATCAGCTTTACTATAAAACATTCAGCTCCTGCCTGTGTTTCAAAGCAGTTCTTTGAACAGCTTGAAATCATTAGGGAGGGAGGGGTGGCAAAAAGTGGAGCTTCAAAGACCTTGTCCAGCTGAAACAATACACCATGCTCAGAGCTAACAAATCAACAGGGAAGATGCTGCAAGCAAGGTCAAAGCTTACAATAAGGTCATTTACTTTTTCAAGGTTTAGAGACCCATTTGCTGGCCTGCAACAATGATTCAACCAGGCATAACTAGGAGAAAAAGTAATAATTTGAAAGATCATTTGCCCTGAAGTTGTCACTTATGGTTCAGTTAAATAAGAAAATGTCAAGGAAAAAATGGAGTGATTTGATTGTCTGATGAGTGTTGAGTCTTGCCTGCAATCAGCTCCATTCAGGCTCTGAACTTTAAAGCCTTGAATGAGGCTGATTGCAGTCTTAGTACAAAACATCCTTTTCCTATTACTTAATTAACAACATAAATATATATTTTACCAAGTTGGCATTTGTAAGTGCAACAAGAAAATTGCTCTACTTGACCAGTGTCCATTTTTTTTGAGAAATTTGATAATGTTTCTCCTCTAAAACCCTGCCTGTGCTTTGGCAAGATATGAACAGCCATTATGTACATGGGCTCTGATATCAACTGCCTGAGTCAACCCATCAAATTTGATGCAAACAGTGTAATTTTGGCCAATTAATCTGGGAATATCTCCTTTTCCTTTTCTGTAAAGTGGAGCCAGCATTGACTGCTATCTAACTAACCACCTCGTAGCTGTGCAGATTAACTTTTACAGTACTTGTAAAATGATTGGAAAGATACTGTCACATAATAGATGCTCATTAAATACTAGGATTTGTATTAGTTAGCCTTTTTCACAGAAACAGAACCCATAGGATGTGCATATGTACATAGAGAGATATTTTTTGAGGACTCAGTTCACAGGGTTGGGAAGGCTTCATAAGTCCAGTATGTAGGGTAAGTTGGCAAACCGGAGATCCGGGGAAGAGTTGCAGTCTACCCCAGCAGAATTCTTTTTTGCTCAGGGAAGGTGAGTCTTTGTTCTATTAAGGCCTTCAACTGTTTATATGAGGTCTTTCCTCCACACAGACATTATGGAGAGTGCAATGGTCTGCATATTTGTGTCCTCCCAAAATTCATATGTGGAAATCTGAATCCCTAGTGGGGTGGTATTACAAAGTGGGCCCTTTGGGAGGTGATTAGTTCACAAGGGTGGAGCCCTCATCAATGGGAACAGTGCCCTTCTAAGAAGAGACTTGAGAACAAGTTTCCTCGCTCTGCTCTCTACCATGTGAGGGAAGGAGAGGTTGGCAGTCCACATCCTAGAAGAGGGCCTTCACCAGAACCCCATTATCTTGGCCGCTCATCTTGGACTTCTAGCCTCCAGAATTGTGAGAATATATTTCTGTTGGTTGTAAGCCACCTAGTCTGTGGTATTCTGTTATAACCCCCTGAAATGACTGAAACAAGATAATCTGATTTACTCAAAGTCTACTGATTACAAGATCAATTTTCTCTATAAAAACTCCATCAGAGAAATGTATGACCAAATATCTGAGAACCATGGCCCAGAAAAATTGATATATAAGATGAACTATCACACTGTTACTATCAGTACATAAATAATCTCATTCTCAATATATAATCTCATTCTGGATAACAGAATGGGGGAAAAGGAAGGCTTTTCACAGAGGACCTGTATCTGTGCCCATGTCCCACCTGAACAAGCCTTAGCCCTCAGTCATGGGAGTCTGAGCAAGAGAAAGGTCAGCTTGAATGTAATGTGTTTCATAACTTTCAATACCACCATGGTGTAAAATAGACAGTTGTAAGTATAATATACCCAGTGATAATAAGGCTTTATTACTGTCAAGTCAAACTTCCATGATGTTTTCCCACCCTCTCTATTAGACCAAAATTTCTTATCAATCTTCCTTTCATAAATGGTAAGGCAGTTGGGCAGAATTATTTCTGAAAAGGTGTTTTTGAAATGCGTTTTCTTTTTTTTTTTTTAAGATTTTATTTATTTATTTGACAGATCACAAGTACGCAGAGAGGCAGGCAGAGAGAAGAAGGGAAGCAGGCTCCCCGCTGAGCAGAGAGCCTGATGTGGGGCTTGATCCCAGACCCTAGGATCATGACCTGAGCCGAAGGCAGAGGCTTTAATCCACCGAGCCACCCAGGTGCCTCTGAAATGTGTGTTTTCTAAAAAGGAGTGGAGAGGGCCTTAAATTGCTTCTTTATTTTATTTCATTTGTTTCTTTTAAAAAATGTTTGTTTGAGTATAGTTGACATACATTACTTTTAGGTATACAACATAGTGATTCAGTGAGTCTGCATTACGCTGTGCTCAGCGCAAATGGAGCCGCCATCTGTCACTGTGCAGTGCTATTACAGTACCATTGACTCTATTCCTTATGCTGTGCCTTTTATTCCCATGACTTACACAGTCCATAAATGGAATCCTATCTCTCCCACTCCTCTCTATACCCATCCCACCACTCGTTTCCCTCTGGCAACCATCAGTTCTCTGTATTACAGCATTTGTTTGGATCTCTGTATCTTTAGCATATCAAACCACAGTTGTCTATCAGATGATTTCACCTATCTGTAAACATTTCTCTTATGTTTTTTATTTACAGTGTTTATTTTAATATTTTTTTCCCAAAGAATTAATTTATTTCCATGTCCTCATTGCTAGGTGTCATAGTCAGTAAAATAAATCCTTTGATTCCAGCAAGCTTTGGGGTAAGGGGGACACTGGCCCACCCTACCCTACAGGAGACTTAACATTTTATAGGGCTTCCTTAAAATTTTCTAAGTCTCCCTCTTTCCAGTGAGTGGGGCAGCTGGAGGGCAACAGTGCTTTCTGGCCGAAGTATCCTGAGCTGGGACAAGGAGCTGTTCTAGGCATTGGTTCCTGTATATGGCTATCAAATGCCTCTTAGGATTTCCCGGAGTGGAGCCTATAGAGATTTTCCAGGGCCCTGTAGCTTGGCCATAGTTCAAGAAGAGTGGCCTAGTGAACAGATTGGTCTCATTGGCTTGCAAGATATTTCTCTCTGGAATAGCACATGACTAGACTGTCATAATGGGGATGGCATGCTGATTTTTTATGAGTCTTTTTTTTTTTTTTTTAAATAGAGGTCTCTCCAAAAAAAATTTACCTGGGAGGGGCTCTGTATACAGTGATCTTCAAGATGGTCATCTAAGTATAAACTGGATTATGAAGAGTATTCCTACAGAAATGAACATGTTCATCCACTCCTGCTGGGAACATATACTGATGCATATTTGGGGGGAGATAAATTGGCAGTATCTGCCAAAATTTTAAATTCACATCATATGGCCTAGAAATGTAACTTCTAAGAATTTTTTCTTATAGATGCAAAATGTGCAAAGATTTATGTACATGAATGACTGATTATATGGTATTAATTATGATAGCATGCAGTTGGAAAGTGTCATTTATAAAAATTACATAAAGTTTTACACACACACACATATACTATATATTCACTGGGAAGAATGAGCACACATACATGTATGACATAGTAAATGTTTCAGTTCACAGTTTCAAAAAAATAAAAAAAAATATGTTAAACCTTTGGAATGATATTCAGGAAAATGATTAAGAGGTTACTTCCAACAACTGTTGGGACTGAACAGTAATGAGAAATTTTGTTTCAATTCTTTCATTCTTCAGATAAAGTGCTCAAAAAAAATGTAGCACACAAATGGGTTGATCAATCCTGTGTTTCTTAGTACTGGTATAGGTCTTCTACTCTGTAGTGGTTTTGGCCAGTCCAGGAGACATGAAACTGGATTTAAACCCTGTCTCTGTCACTTATTAATTACGTGGTCTTGGAAAACTTATGTTAAATTCTCTTCCTCTATAAAATGAGAACAGTAACACCTATCAGAAAGTTTCTGTGAACATGGCATGAAATAAAACCAGTGATGTTCTTATTTAGACCCAGGCTTATTATAGGCACACTCAGAATTTTTTAGCTATTGCTCTTGGCTTCTTATGCCTGGATACCCATCCAAATACGTATGTTACCAGAACTTCTGAATCCAGACTGTGGCAGACTTATATGCTCACTTATACATTCATCACCACCTTAGATGAAATGCATTCAAGACCAAATACTATCTTCTGTCTTAAAAAACCTTCCCCTCAACTTTCCTGCCTGTTAAAGTCTCTGTCATTCTCCTAATAATGCAGACTTAGAACTATGGAATATTTTTGATTTATCCTCCTTCTTCGTATTTTGGAAGATCATAAGTAATATTGATTGAATATGAATATCCTTTCATTCCAATTCACCTATCATTTATCAAAGGCTTGCTGTGTTTTCAGCTACTATAAGAGACTGTAGGATACAAACAGGATAAATACAAATGCATTCTAATAACCAGGTCAATGTTAAGGAGTATAGCCAGTTAAAAAAAATTTTTTAAGAGTATTTTTTTTTTAAAGATTTTATTTATTTATTTGACAGACAGAGATCACAAGTAGGCAGAGAGGCAGGCAGAAAGGGGTGGGGGGGAAGCAGGCTCCCTGCTGAGCAGAGAGCCTGATGCGGGGCTCAATCCCAGAACCCTGGGATCACTACCTGAGCCGAAGGCAGAGGCTTTAACCCACTGAGCCACCCAGGCACCCTGCCAGTTAAACAAATTATGGTGCAGTGTAATCAATGTCTTAATAAAAAATAAGACGTATCATTACTTAGGTAGCAAGTGATTAGCTGCCCTTATAAGGGAGAGGAATGTTTTGGAGCTAAAGAGGAGAAAAATGGGAGGGGTGTGGTCAATTCTGGAAAAGTGTAGCATCTTGAGTGATATGAGAACTAAAATTTACTTTATTAAAGTATCAAATGGAAGGCAAAAATTTGTACTTAAAAAAGTGAATAAGCTGCAAAAAATTAAGAGAGCAGGCAATAGATTTTTTTTTTTCTCCAAGAAACATCATGGATCTGGCAGGTTTTGGATGGGTTTGGAATCAAAAGGAACTGTGGCAGCATCACTTTATGAATACCTATTTTCTGTCAGAGCCTGCTTCAAGTCATTAATTTCTCAGAACCTCAGTTTGTTCAATGTAAATGAAACACTGGGAGGATTAACAGAATTAGGTATTATTGTAAGAATGAGATGAAACAAATGAAGTGTCTAGCCCCAATAATGCTACACAGAAGACTCAATAAAAGTAAAATGTTCCCTTATCTTCTTTATTCAGTAATTGAGCAATAAATAAAAAGAAGTGGGACAATTGCTTAATGGGAGAGGAACAACTGAGGGCATGTTTTTTATTTTGTTTCTTCACAGAATTAAAAAGCTTCCTTGTTGTCAGGGGAACGAATCCAAAGAGGGATGAACTGTAGGAGAAGAATGGGGGTGTATATTTTAGATCAGTGCAGTTCAGTACAAATAAAGTGAAAGCCACAAATGCAAGCCACCTTGGCGAGAAGCTACAGTCAAAATCAAAGAGAAACAGTAACATTAATTTCAGTAGTATAGTTTAACTCAATATATCCAAAATATTAACATTTCAACATATAATCAATATGAGAATCATTAATGAGATGTTTAAAATTATTTGATATAAAGCACTTAGCAGAGAGCCTGGCATGGAGTAAGAGTTCAGTAAATCTTGTTATTGTTGTTATAATCTTCTCAAATAAATTATAGCTCTTTGAAAGTCAGTATCATGTTCCTCAAATATCTCTCTTGCACCATTGCTTTGCTAATAGTATACCCACTAATAGTGTATGAGCTCCTTCTGGCCTGGATTATTGGAAGAGCTCCCTCACTCGTGGTCTCCCTGATTGTAGGATGAACTTTTCTCTTACTACCTTTAGATGTGTCTCCCCGTACCCAAATGCAATTTTATTAGTCTTCTGCTTAAAACTTTCAATAGCTCCCCATTGCTATAAGAAAAACAATAAATTCCTTGTGTCTTTGATTTATGTTGTTTTCTTCTTTATTTTCCCAAGTGTTTTCCCCAACTTCAGTGGGGGGGGGGGGGACTTCTTTTGTGCCGTACTGTTTTGGGGAAGCCATGTGGCCAGAATGGAAGCAGAGGTGGTTTTAGCAAGACTTCTTGGATTTGTATATAAACTCCAGGGTCTCAGATTCAGATCATTTTCTTGGAAGTAATATGGAGAAGGGGATTTGAAAACATAAGCAGAGTGTCTTGGAAAAGCAAAGAGGAGAAGGGAGCTCTCCTCTCAAATGAGACAGACTTACAAATGCAAGAGGAGGGAGAAAATCTGTGAATATTGAGAGGGCCGGTATATCCTGGTATATCATCCCAGCAGGGGTTTGTGGAAGTGCTGAGACCCAGGCGAAGAGCGACTGTAATGTGACTGGGGATGTGCGATCATATGTTTTAAAGTATTTCCTTCGTGTATGGCTTTTTGGATGAAGAATCCTATTTTCACATTTCGGGAACGCAGGTGAGGTCCTCCATAAGCTGCACATTGCCTCTTTTGTTCCACTTCATATGTTCCAACTCCTCAATGTCTTGTCTTCTGCATTATTTATACTTCATCTTGGTTATACCCACAGAGGCATTACACTGTAATAGATAAAGGATGAACTTTGGAGCCAAACCACTGGGGTTCAGAGCCTAATTCTTTCATTTACAAATGATGGATCTTGAGCAAATTATTATGCCCCTTTGACCAAGCACTTACACTTTCCAGGTCTCCTTTTACTCCTCTGTAAACTGGAGGTAAACAGTATCTAATAGCATCTATCTGAAAGGTTGTTGTAAAGATCAGATGTGTTACATGTCAAGTACTTAGAATAGTAACTGACATACTGAAAATGCTATGTAGCCGTAGATTATTTATTATTATTTTATGAGTGATTTATTATGATAAAAACAACTATTATTCATTTCCATGCCTGTCCTCCCCATTGGTCTATAAGCTATCTGAGACCAAAGACCCTGGCATTATTACAAAACCTTCCAAAACAAAACTAAATGATTGCTGAGTGAATAAGTGAATGTTATATGGTCTCTTTTTATCCCCGGCACAGTCCTTTCTAGAGCCTGACTCAGATCATACCTTCAGAAAAGAGAGCCTTCTGTGGTACCTGGGTGGCTCAGTCAGTTAAGCATCTGCCTTCTGCTCAGGTCATGATCTCAGGGTCCTGGGATGGAGCCCCGTATCAGGTTCTCTGCTCAGTGGAGAGCCTGCTTTTCCCTCTCCTTCTGCCTGCTGCTGCCCCTGCTTGTTCTCTCTCTCTCTCTCTCTCTCTATCAGATAAATAAATAAAAATCTTAAAAAAAAAAAGTATCTTCATAGTCTAGAAGACAAACTATTGGGAACAGAGTGTGTTGTGTTCCCATGTGAGGTGCTGAGGATCTGAGGTGCAACATGACGTTGTTAGATGCAAGAGACACCACTGCTTGCCTTCCCTCCAATTACTCACAACTTCTTCCTTTCCACCACGCTCCTTGTCTTGTTTAATGATCCACCGGCCTCAGTCAGAGCTAGGTGCTGTGGTGGGGTGGAGCCTGGGGCAGTAGTAACACAGCCCCAGGCATGGCAACCTTATTCAATAATCCAATTATGATTGCATCATTCCCCCCACCGGGGACTGGATGAGGTGTGGGCCTGTAACTTTTTCCTCCTCTTTCCATTGGACATTGTTGTGTAGTAGTTATCTTATGACCATAACAGCTAACATGCTGAATTCAGCAGAATCATTGGCAGAAACCACATACCTGATGACATTTTGTTGATCTTTGGAATTGCATAGTCTGGAGATGATTTTAAGACTTCTACTTATAGGAAAAGATAAATATTCTTTGTTCATGTTCAGTTAGAGGGATTTTTTTTGTCTTGTTTTGTACTGTGCAGGGAAAGTCATTATTAACAGCCCACTGGACCTAAGAGGACGTATCTGTTGATCAACCAAGAGATTTTTATGTCATTATAAGGAATTACAAGGTTTCTGGCAAGAAGTTGTTGAAATAACTATATTAAAACTAAAATAACAGCTCTGCAATAATTTTTTTTTTCCTTAGGGCTGCCTTTTACTGGTTCGTGAGTCAACCATAACTGTTTGCTTCAGGAAAGAATTTAGAATATAGAGAACAAAATTGCTGTTTGAAAAAAAAGGTTTTCTTCATACATGTATTTGTTTATTTTACCAGAAGCTAGAATTAAATTAGTTTTGTCATTTTTAATTTAGGTGCAATTTTTTTTTCTATGATCAAACTTTCTATTAATTTGATACTGAGCAATAACTGCAATTCCCTTGTCTAATGTTGAGGATGATGAATTACAAAGTAATAAGATATGTAAAGATATTGCTTTTTAGTAGGCACATATTCTAATGTGCAAATACTTTTTTTTTCCTAATACTTAATTTGGTGACTTCAGGTTTCATAGAAAACATAGCTTATAAAAATAGCATTTTGTTTTTATTTTTAAAAAAATATCCAAGCATTGGATGTGCCTGGGTGGCTCGGTTGGTTAAGCATCTACTCTTTGGCTTGGGTCATTATCTCAGGGTCCTAGGAATGAGTCCTGTGTTGGTCTCCCTGCTCAGCAGGGAGCCTGCTTCTCCCTCTCCTTTTGCCCTCCCCAACTGTTCATGTACTGGTGCTCTCTTTCTCTCAAATTAATAAAGCTGGTCAGAAGCATTGACCTAATGAATTAATAATTGGGGGATAGAGTCACTCTTAGATTTATCACATCTGCTTGTCAGGAGAAAGGCTGAGGGAGACAGATGTAAACCTAAATTAAGCAGGCCTACTGAGCCTATGTGAGTGACTAAGGTCCACTCTTTCTAGTCTATGGGGTGGATAGTCTTGATAGATGTCTGTTGCATTTTGGAAACAAGGTAGGACTGAACTTGTATGTGTGTGGGGGTCAGGGTTTAAGTCTGAGGCTAGGGATGGGGGCTGGACATTAGTAAGATTAATTGTTCAATAGCTGGGGAATTTAAAGGCAAAAATTGGGGAAATTTCCATAAAGTAGTAGCTCATCAAAATTTTATAGAGATTGAAAAGTTTTGTCACCAGCCTTAGGGTTGCAAAATAAGTCAAGGTCAAAATTAAACACATCTTCCGGAGTACCAGTTTTCGATCTAATTTCTTTTAAATCTTATCTCGGTTCCTCAAAAGAATCATTAGGATATTCAACCCTAAAGATCCCTGCTGTTAACATTTTCTCCATTTAAATTATTATAATCACCCCGGTGAAGGAATATGTATTTAATAATGTTCACATGCACTTCATATTGTCCCAACTGAATTAATGACTAATTCTGAGACTCAGGTAGTGGGCAGGCCCTGGGAGAGGTTTTTGAGGCTGTGGCTGACTTCAAAGCACACTTTAACTTTGATGCAGCAGGCTCCAGTCCTACAGGACAGAACTGCCTGTGGCCGTCGCCCTCACGTCCCAGTGGAGGGGAGGACATTTGCATTCACACCACATGTATTTGCTTATGGCTGTGCTTCGGTTCTTAGGTCATTCACTCGCAATCCTAGGAAAGTTGTATAATGGAAGATGAAAGCCGGTCTGAGGGAACCCAGAGGAAGAAACACACCGCTTAGGCCTCTCAGAGTAGTTCCCCTGACTGGTTTCCCCCATTCTTAAGGTGCACATTCACACCAGTGTGGGGTCTAGAAGTTGTTATTTCTCTTGGTTGGGGGTTAACTTTTGTCACATTTTGATCTCTCTTTTCTAGAGCATTTCGTTTGGCTAAATGTTAAATAGCTGCTGGCCCTGTTTCCACACTTGCTGAATTGGCGCCCTCTCCGACAGCCCTGTCTCACTTTGATTGGCAGTCACAGGGGACAGGCAGTGTTTCAGGTCAGTGCAGCGGGAGACTGTAAAGCCTGGCGTGGTGACAGTTTATTATTTCTGATGACTAATTACAGCGAGGTTTGTGTTTCATGGGTATTCTGACGGGTGGCTTTGGCAGAGCTATCACCTTACCAAAATACCTCAATACTTCAACCTCTGTGAACCCTTAAAAGATATTACTTTTCTCTGCGGGTTAAGGAAGATAAGGAAGCGGAAAATGTTCATATGGTCAATTTCATGATTTCCTACAGAGAAATTAAGAGGGTTTAGGTGGGAGATGACTGATCTCAAGATTTGAAGGATTAAGGACCAGTCCCAGAGAAGGGTTTACTAGGCATTACGAGGTGCTTATTTGGAGGAAGTTGGTAGAAAGCATATATCCTAAGAATGTAATGTGATTGTTTTATCTTGATTGAATTAAATATCTCAAATGTTATATGCCTAGAATTTAACATTGTCTCAGAGGCTCATAAATTAAACTTACCTCCTTGAACACTGGATTGTTAAAAAAAGAAAGAAAAGAAAAAAGAAAGACCTATGTCAGGCCTACTTAAAAAGAATGGGTACATGCTAACCAGCCCAACTTATGTGTAAGATTTATTTGAGGAAAATGTCTTGAATGAAGCATAACAAATTATCTAATTAGATTAGCAGATTTTAAAAAATAGACGATTGTAATTGTTTTTGCTGTAGTAACAAGTCCAAAACCTTAGTGGCTTATAACCACATTTATTTGTCACTCAAGTTTCATGAAAGCCTTGGGTCTGCTATGACACTGCTGGGCTCAGCTGGGTTCCACTGGCCTTGGCAGGCTTAGTAAGACTTGACTGAGGGGGCTTGGTTCCATGTAACTTTTATTCTGGAACTCAGAGTGGAGGGACAGCCACTATCTGGGTCATGCTTTTTTTCACAGCATAGGACAGAAGCTCAGGAAGGTGAAGCCATACCACAAAGGTAAATTTAAAGTTTCTGGGGCTGCCTGGGTGGCTCAGTCATTAAGCGTCTGCCTTTGGCTCAGGTCATGATCCCAGGGTCCTGAGATTGAATCACACGTCGGGCTCCCTGCTCGCTTGGAAGTCTGCTTCTACCTCTCTCACTCCACTGCTTGTGTTCTCTCTCTTGCTGTGTGTCTCTCTCTGTCAAATAAATAAGTAAAATCTTAAAAAATAAATAAATAAATAAATAAACTTTCTGCTTGAAAGTGGTGTCTCATCCATTCATGTTCTATTGCCCAAAGTCACATGACCAAGCCCAGAGCCAGTGAGGTAGCCATGCATATTCCAAGTAAGAGGAACCATGATAAGGTCAAGGATGAAACAAATAATTATAAATATCATCTACCACCATTATGATCCAAGATCTTAAAGTAGCAAAAGTCAATCTTAGAAATTAAGCAACAAAAGGAAAATCTGAGGGCAATAATAGAAGTGAGATAGCTGTGAGTGAAGTTTATTTAGTTTGTAAATTCTGAGAAACATTTGTGTTCCCTAGAAAATACTGGATTGATGAAGAAACTCTCCACTTAGTATTTGGCAATGCCTTGACATATATCTTTTGCCCTGCACCTACCAGAGTTGTAGTAAAGAACAGTTTGGAGAATAATAATCATAATTTGCTGACCACTCATTCATAGTTAGCCTTTATGCTAAAATCCATGAATCTCATGAAACCATCCATGGGTTCTCTTTCTACATGGAATTCAGGTTAAGAAAACCTTATTTTGTGGTTCTACTTCCTAAGGTTTTAGATGTGATTGAGCACTCAGATTATTTCCATATTTCTTATTAGACTTTCTTCAATATGTAGGCATTTGTCCTGAGCCTTGTCCCCTCATGGGTCCAATGGCTATAACAGCTCTAAGTATCATATTGTCGCATAACATCTAGAGGGCAGAAGAATGTTCTTCCCTCCCTCCGCCCTCTCTTCTCCCTCCCTCCCTTCCTCCCTTTCCTTCCTTCCTTCCTCCCTCCCTTCCTTCCTTCTTCTCTTTCTTTCTCTCCTCCTTTTTAAGAGGAAGACATTTGCCAAAAGTCCTCTGTCAGACTCTTTCTCATCACTAGCCACAATTCTGTCATAACACAAACCATTGATGAGGGTTAAGGAAATATCCTGATTGGTACCTGTGCTAATATAATGTAGCCGCTTGTTATATGTGGCTATTTAAATTTAAATTTAATACAGTTAAGTACAGCTAAAAATTCAGTACATCATTTGCTTTAGGCAAAATTCAAGTGCTTTATAGTCACACCTGGTCAATGGCTACCATATCGAATAGTGCACATCGTAAGTCATGGCTGTCATTGCAGGAATTTCTATTATGTAGTACTGGTTTAGAGAAACCAAGATTCACATCTTAGAGCCCAGGAGGGACCTAGCCTTCCTTGAAACACGTGACCTTTAACCTGAACAAAATTGTGGTTCTTTTGGAAGAATCAAGGGAGCAGAGGAGTGCATATTAGGTGAAAAAAAACCACAGCTGCTGAAATGCCTGTGTGGTGAGAGAGAATGTGTGAGATGACTTGAGGGGCTAGAAGCAATAGGTTTTGTGGACAGATGCAGTGAGGTGAAAAAGAGGAAGAATTCCAGGATGGCAATAATTTTCTGACTTGGAAAACTTGATAAATGCTGGTCCCATTCACAGAGAAAAGGAACGGAATGAGTGGTGTTGGAGGTAAACAATAGATTTGAGTCACACAGAATGTAAGGTATACCTGTGGGAGAGGATGGTGAAGACTTATGTAGGTAGTCAACAATCCAGGAATACAGTCGTTTGGGTTATCAACAGTGTGAGAATATCTGTGCTCTACTGAAACCTACAGCAGCATAAAATGAGGCACTGAAGGTGATCTGACTTAAGATTAAGTGGTTTTTCCTAATGTGAATGTAAATATAGGGAGAGAGGGTGCATAGCTGGCTCAGTCATTGATCTTGGGGTCGTGAGTTCAAGCCCTACATTGGGAGTAGAGTTAACTTAAACCATTTTTTAAATAAATAAATGGATATGGGGAAAAGAAAGTAGAATAGTAACAGATTCTTTTGGTAAGAGCCAGTATTAAGTGGTAGAGAGGTAAATAGTGCTTGCTATTCCAGAACAACACTTGTTTTCTACTGAGACCAGAAGTACAGACGTTCTTCAATGTATAATGAGATTGTGTTCCCATAAAATCATTGTAAATTGAAAATATCAGAAGTCAAAAATGCATTTAATGAACCTAACCTATTGAATGCCATAACTTAGTCTAGCCTACCTTAAATGTGCTTAATACACTTACGTTAGCTTGGGCAATGTAATCATTGGACGAAATCATCTAACACAAGCCTGTTTTATAATGAACTGTTCAATATCTCATGCAATTTATTGAATGCTGGACTGAATGTGAGAAATAGAACCATTGTATGGGTACAGAATGGGTGTAAGTGTATCTGTTACTTAGCTTCAGTGTCACTGACTAACTGGGAGCTGTGGCTCACTGCCCTTGCCCTCCATCACAGATGGTACTATATATGGATGGTACCATATATCGATAACCCAGGAAAAGATTCAAATTCAAGATTTGAAGTATAGTTTACTGAATGCCTATCACTTTTGTACCATAGTGAAGTAGAAAAATAGAACCATTGTGTCTGTATTTTCCCTGATTAAGTAGAGGTATCACAAATTCTAGTAGACTAAAAAACATTTAATCATATATTTGTTCCGTTTGTGTATGACACAATTGTAAATTAAATATGATTCACAATAACATATATTTGTTTTCAAACTAAATGTATGTCATCTTATAGACTGGTTGAGCACTCAGGTTATTTGCTAGAATGGTTTTGCTAGAACGGTTTTGCTCAAAATATTAAAAAGATTAAGGGAGCAGCTCCTCCAGTTTGCCATTGAAATTGTCTTAAAAGACAGAAATAAGAATTAGTATCATGAAATGTGAAGAATATGGGATCTTCAGTTATGAGGAAGGGTGCCACAATTTCCCCCCACTGAAGGCAGAACAAAAAGGAAAATGCAGCCAAAGAGTATCTTTGCATTGATATCCAATATGCATCCTGCTCACAGATTAACAGGGAGGTCAAGTAGGAGGATCAAAGGACGTCTCTTCCTTTCCCACAATTCCTCATTTCCCTCTCAACATAGTCTAGGATATACGCTTTCTGAGAAAACCAAGAATGTCATTTCCGGCTGTGCCCTTCAGATTTCTCTGTAAATCATGTACTGCTGTCTAATCCATCCATATGTGTGTGTATACACTAAACAAAAACTAATATAGCTCCTGGAAAACTTACTGGTAAGCAAAACGCTATTTGAAAATTCAGGACTTTATACTATAAAGGCACTTGAGATATGAAATATATATGTATATTGTGCAAACATATGTATGGTATGAACTTATGCATATGTATACATCATATATGTATGCATATGTACCATATAACATGCATGCATACCGTCTAGTACAAATGCATGCACACATTGTAGATACATGTGTAGACACATAAATTGATATTTATTGTCTGTCTCCCCTGTGAGCATGTAAACCCCATGATAGCAAGAACCTTGTTTGTATTTATGCTGAAAAGTAAAAAGTAAAAGATTAATAATTGGCTAAATAGGTGCAGACATTTTTAAAGATTTGTCTTCAACTTATTTGTTTTTCTTCTCAGTTTGTCTGGTAATACGCGTAAGAAAACATGTATTATTTCCTGATTACTTCTGCAAGTGCATAGTATGACCTTCCTGTATTACAACAGAGAGACCCATGATTCTGACAGCGTCACGCAGTTGCAGTTTCTTTGAAAAGTTGACGAATACCAACACCAACTCTGAGAAAAGCTATTGGCGGACTAAGTGCTATTTGAAAACTCAGGACTTGATATTAGAAAGGCACTTTAAATAGAGGCCAGAGGGATTTTATGGTTATTACCAGGAGCTTTTGTGAAATGATAGACTTTCCTCAGGTTCTTAATACAAAGCATATATTTGACAGTCTTCTTCTATAAGCTAATTTATTTTTATTTCCTTAATCACAGAAGGTAGTGTGCCCATAACAAAAATGTTTTTATTTAGCTCTTTTATCCATGGAATAAGTAATAGATATGAAAATTATTAAGTGGAAATTTAGATCTCTGAAGTTAATGCACGAGATAGCTAGTATAATTGTGGTTAGGGAAACACCACCAAATACGTAGATTATACTCGTTACCCGTCCTCTAATAAAAGTGGGGAAATCACAGGAAAATAGGGCATGTATGTTTGCATGTGAATACTGCATATAGGAAGGTAAATAAGCAAGTGTGAATGGAATGGGGAGAACTAAGGTGTAAGGTTAATACAGAATTGTGTTGAGTTGAAAAGACAAAATAAACCCTGCCTCCGAAGTTACCAAATTGTGAGCGTCATCCATTCACTGCCTCTTGAGAATTAGATTGACATCTTAAAATATGAAATCTTTTGCTTCATCTCTGTTCCATATGCGTTTAATATTCTTTTTGACTTTTTTTTTGCTTTCTATCTGTTCATGTTTAGGCAACATGAATAGAGGAAATGATAGAAAGTTAAAAACAAGTATTTCAAATCAAGCAAACATTTGAACTTATTAATTTATTGACCATTTTTAGACAGGTATGTGTTTGTGTTTGTTGTGTGTGTGTGAGAGAGAGAGAGAGTACATGGAAGAGTTGGTTTGTGTGCGTTTAAGGCATAACTGAAAATGGGTATCTTTCGTAAGTGCTTATGAAAAGATGTTTCTAGATATGAGGTCTTTGTGTGGCTAATTATGCAGCAGTCATAGATCGATACAAGTGTCTTCACAAACTTTTTATGAGGATAGCAACTCAGAGAAGGGAATAGGTTTGATATTTTCTGTATAAAATGTATTAAACCTATTTTTCTTTGTATGTTCAAGTCAATATTATTTATGGATAGTTCCCAACCTGCATATAAAAAGTATCTATATCTGTATGAAAGTTATATAGCCTTCTGTAACTTAAAAAGGATGTTTGGAAACAGAATGGTGGTATATTCCAGAATAATAAAATTGAACCTTTAATAATGAGAACAGAGCAATTTCAACAGTTAATAAATTAAAGGTACAAGATCAGTCATATGAATTAATCTAATAGAATTTGAAAAGTCAAATACCCATTTTTGATCAGACATTGGGGGAAGTAAACAATAAGATCTAATCAAGTCTTCACTTGCTGTTGTGTGCTCTGGTCAGATTTCAGTGTGAGGGTTCAGTGGCTCCATGATCGGGAGGTCGGGGAAGGGGGAGGAGCGTGGTTGGCAGGGTATTTGAATGGTGGGAAGTTGTCCACATAAAAAGGTTAGTGGGAAGACAGTTCTTTTCCGGAAATAAAAAAGCAAGTGGTGGTGATTCCTCTTGTCCCAATCAAGTTGACCACAGAAAAATTAGAATGAACATGATTTTCAAGAAGGGCAAATTGCTGGCAGCCTTTCCAAAGAAAAGATGTTTCTTCTTCAGTAGAGCTGTAGATCTTAAACAGATGATTCTAATCGTCTGGATTTTTAAAATTAAAAATTCTGTATGTTTCAGGTGACTTTTTACATATTAAACTTTGGTCAGTGGGTGGCTATTTGTGAGTAGTGTCATGAGAGTGTTTTTTTAATCTGTGTTTTTTGTGCATTGCAGACAGGTACCAGATTTTCAACATTCCAGAATTTCCCAGTGAAAGCCTCTGCTTCCCTCCCTGCCAAAACAGTCTTTGTTAGCTTGCACTCTCTCTTTTACTTTCACTGATCCGTGAGCCAATACAAAGTCGCAGCTACTGCTTTTCACAACATATGTCTGTGAAGGTCTCTCACTGCACATGACAAGACGGCGCTCTTGAGCATATGTGAGTTATTTATCATCAAACAGATTTCATAGTAACAGGTGCATCCACGGGACCCAAATGTATAAAAAAGACTAATTTCCTTTCTCCTCCTAAAAGACAGTGACTAAAGTGATAAGATAATGGCTGGAATCCTAGACAACTAAAAGCTTCCAGCAGATGTAGCTCTTGAAGCTTTTACGAAACACTGGAGAAGTGTTATGCAATCATTGCCGGCAAATCATTGCAGGCAAATAGGGGCGGGGCGACTGTAGATGTTAATAAACTCATGCTCCTGTCTTAGAACAATGGAATGTGTAGATGTGACAGCACCCTTCGAAGTGCTCTCATCCAACCTCCTCGTTTATGAGGCCAAAAATAGGATGGATGGTTTGCATAAACTCAGAAGTTGTTCCTACAGAAACCAGGTGTTAATGACAACTAGCTCAGGTTCTCTGATCCCGACACCATTCCTTCCACCTTTCTCTTAGCCTTAGCAGACGTCTCATTGTTTTGATCCCTGAGTACTTTTAAATTTAGCTTTTTCTACCCTCTAGCCCTATTTATTACTCCCCTTTTTCTTACTCTGGATTCGTGAAATACTCTTTGTGCTTGTATGAAAAAATGTTCAGTGCACTACAAGGAATGATTCAAGAAGAATATTATCAAGCAGAAATTCTGTGCTGTGTGTGTCACACCTGCAGTGTAATAGTATTTCCTCCTGGCAGCATCCATATGATCACTTGACACAGAATTAAAAATTAGCACCCACCTCCCCCACCCCAGCTCCCGTCACTGGTGGCTGAGCTCGAGAACACTCGCTCACGGTGAGTGCAAAAATCAGCTCTGAACCTGGCCACTCTGCTGTGTTGGGTCACTTGCTCAGACTGTGCATGACAAATCCTCAAATGCGTTTGGTGACATTTAGAGAGCACTGTGGACTCTGCCAATATGCCAAGCAATCAGAGTGTGCATGACAAATTATGAAACACACACTGTGAAAATTATGGACCCTGTCACGGTGCCAATCTGCTGCTGAAAACCTACTGCTGCTAGAAGTAATGTTGGCACAAATTTGTTGCTAAATTCAGTCGTATTTCTAATTCAGTAATGGATTGATCCTAATAGTGAGTTGCTGTACCTGTTTAGGTTTCAGACAAGTACTGTGGGGGCTAATGACCTCACCCGCTATTATAGGTTCAGAGAAGACAAATACTTTTCTGCCACTCTTGTCTGTTGATGGCTTTTATCTGCCTCTCTGCATCACAGGGGCAAAACACAAGGTTTACCTATGGCCTTCAAATCTTGGTCCCCTCGAGGATTTTTCAGTTGTAGACCAGTATATGATAAGAGCAATTTCCACGTCTAAAAAAAGGGGGTGGTATTATTTATATCCTCACTGCATCTTAGCACAGACAACACAATCTCCACCTCCAAGATATTTGCCTGGAAAGCCAAGAGCAGCAGGAGATTATGAGCTGTAGTACGTACGGGCAGCTCTAATGAGCTCCACTGGAGAATGGACAGTTAGAACCTTGACCAAGTTAGTGTTGATACTAAGCATGTCATTGCATAAGGTCATTAATGAAAGGCATTAGGAAAGCTACTTCACAAACACTAACAACAAAATATCAGCAATCCACTGAAAGTGTAAGAATATTGTAGCTGGATATTCATAAAAATATGGCCAAGGGCATAGTCCCACAGTCTGATAGAAATCAAGCTCATGATTTCTATCTTTAGAGTGCGTAATTTCTAGAGATTATCTTTGTTGATTAATATGCAAATAATGTAATAATATTTAAATATGAAATACAACTAGTATGATATTGTTTTCCTTAACAGAGCTGAGAGCTGAACCTTTTCTTCTATGCATTTCCTTTTATCTTTATAATTGTACTTTAATTTTATTTCCTTACTTTTGTTTGGATTAGTCCACATTTTATTTATAGGGAACATGGAATTTGTACAGTAATATCATGATGGTTTCTTTTCTAGATATCATATTTTTACAGAGTTATCTTTGGTAAAACAGACTCCAAATCATGTTGAATATTAGGTGAATTAAAATAATAATCATGACATTTACTCTTATCACACTGAATAAAAAAGTGAATAGTGATCCCCAAAACAAACCTATTTATATCAGATTTATTATAGTACGTATGTGTCCCTTCTTTTTTTTTTTTTTTTAATTTTCTTGGATTTAGATCATCAGCTGTATGTAGCTGTTACGTTTGCTTATGGAATCTACCTATAATTTAGAATTGCATTAATTCTGTGTGGATTATTAAAAAATAATTACGGTCAAACTCTGTATTTTTTCCCTATTGAATTGACTTTTGTGTGGAGCTTTTCCCATATAAATCATGGGACCTTAGAAGGTACATTAACATTTTTAGCCAATTTTAGCATCAAAAAATAAAGGCCCTGGTCTAAAAGATATTTGGCAAAATCTAATAATTCCTGGATCTGGAGCTACCACCATATGGATATGGCTCATTGTGAATAATATGAAAGAAAACAACAAAAAAGAGGGATGGAAGGGGAAGTCTTTCCAGGACTTTCCCTGCATGGGATGCGCTGAGGCTCTGAGTTTTAGCTTCTGTCAATACCAGACGTCTTGTGAATGAAGCCAAGATCTGCCCTGTGACTTAGTGCTCCTTCCTCCGATGAAAAGAGAAGTTGACAAGGCAGCTACTGGCTAGTCTCTTCCAGACTTCAAGGAGTCTGCCTAAACTGTCAGTTATTAACTCTTCCTTCAAATGATACGGAGGGGAATTCTAAAAATTGAAGAAGGCTAGAACAAGGATTTAAAATAATCACAAATCTGTTCATCTATGAAATAATGATGGAAATAGTGAAGTGGTTGTGTAGTCTGAGTCTGAACTTTAATCTTTAATTCTCCAAAGTATGAGAGCAGGTTTTTTTTTTTTTTTTTTTTCCTTTTTCTTTTTGGCCAAAAAAAGAGTCTAGGAGGCTGGCCAGTGCCAAGTGGAAAAATGGCAGCACTCCCTCCATCTATGTCTCTGATTATAAAACAGCAGGAGACATCATTAGGGTGGCATACACGTTCTGCTTTGGGGCATATGTCAGGTTCAATACTGGGAGCAGATTTAAGCTTTGTCAAGGATGCCAAGTACTTCTTCCTGTGACTTCTCCAACAGTGAGATGCTGGGCTTATGCTGCTGGCAGTTTTGCAGGGAACTGTGGTGGTGAGTGACACAGATGGTGTGGAGGGTCTGACATTGCATATTATTTACCAATCAGAAAATGACTCACTTCTTTTATGCACAAATTATAAAGGGCCACCTGTACCAACGTGTGCCGCCTGTTTTTGGGAAACAGCAGGAAGAAGACATGCATCCATGTAAAAGATAAAAATCTTGTTTTTTGTTATATGTTTTTATAGTTTTGACACTACCTTTATTCAGATTCAGCTTGTGAGAATTTAATAACACCCCTCCTCCCATTAAGACTCTGTCTCATGCCATTTGTACAGAGAGAATTCAATGTTCAGCTTACCATCTTGGATCCAATTTCTTAGACACAGTTCCTGAAATAGCAGAAGGCTAGTTTATAAGGTGATTTCCTTGTCTACCCTAAAATATAGCATTCAAAGAAAGTTCCAGTGTGTCATTCAGACATTTCTGAGTGTGCTGCAGATATTTCAGAAATATCCTGATTATTATCCTAATTATTTAAAGATTTAATGCTATCCTCTTGCATTAAAAATAAGAAGTAGGAAAAATATTAAAAAATAAGAAAACTGGCATTTCTTGAACAGCTGTGTTAGATACTTTATAGATACTATCTCCTGTAATCTCAGTAATTCTGTAAGGCAGGTAGTAATATTCTTCTATACAGATTAAGAATTTGAGATTTTAAATAAAATTTAAAATTGAGAATTTAAATAAAATTTCAAGTTCACACAGCTAGTATATGGTAAAGAAAAGATTCCAACTCAGTATGTGATTCTAAATCCTGTTCTATTTTCATAAAGACTGATTGTGTGCATTCTCCCAAAAGGGCAATCCTTTTTTTTTTTTAAGTTTTTAAAATTCGTTTATTTGAGAGAGAGAGAGAATCTGAAGCAGACTCCATGAGACTCGATTCCATGACCACGAGCTCATGACCAGAGCTGAAACCAAAAGTCAGATGCTCAACTGACTGAGCTACCCAAGTGCCCCTCCCAAAAGGGCTATCTTATTCTATATCTTTATTAGACTGTTGGACTATTTTTTGTATTTTTGCTTTTTTAAAATGAAAATATCTTTATATATTTTTATGTACCTGTCCATTATAAAATATTACATATAAAGAAATATGTAAGGGGCGCCTGGGTGGCTCAGTGGGTTAAAGCCTCTGCCTTCAGCTCAGGTCGTGATCCCAGGATTCTTTGCTCTGCGGAGAGCCTGCTTCCTCCTCTCTCTCTGTCTCCTTGCCTACTTGTGATCTCTGTCTGTCAAATAAATAAATAACATCTTTAAAAAAAATATGTAAAAAGTGAAAAATCCCTTTGTTATGCAATTTAACCCTTCCTGTCACCAACCTTCTTCCTACCTCTAAGAATTAGCTACCGTTAGGCTTGGAAAATATGTATATTCCAAAATTATTAATGTGTATACATGAATATATCCTAAATGAAATCATGAAATACATGCTATTTTTAAAACTATTCACTAAATAGTATATTTTGGGTATATAGATTTTGACCTAGCTCATTCCCTTCTTCTTATGACAATCTATAGTATCCCATATTAAGGATGGAGGGATATTTCCTATTGTTATGTCTTCAAGTTTATTAATCTTATGAACTTATCTATACTGTTATTTATATTCAGTGTATTTTTCATATCAGACTTTATAGGTTCATCTCGAGAAGTTTGATATCAGTGCTACTTATATCTTCCATGTCCCTATGTAAGTTCTAGAATATATCAAATAAGATTCTAGTAACTTCTGATTTTCTTGTTTCCTAATTCTTACATGTGTGTCAGTTCTAACTGTTTCAGCTAACTGATTATTCTCATTATGAATTGTGTTTTCCTGCTTCCTTACATGCCTGGTAATATTTGGTTAGATGGCAGACATTATTCATTTCATTTTGTGAAGTGCTAAATATTTTTGTATTCCTAAATATTCTTGAACTCTGTTCTGGAGTGCAGGTAAGTTTCTGCGGGGGTGTTTGATCCTTTCAAGTATTACATCTATGGTTTCTTAGGCAGTTAGTTCCAGAGCAGAGCTCGGTCAAGGGCTAATGATTTCCCATTTCTGGGGTAAAATAAGATTTCAGAGAATACTCAGCCTTCATGGGTTATTCATGAAGTTCATGAACTTCATGAGTTATTTTAGTCTGGACATGGGAAAAGTCTGGGAAAAGGCACACTTCTTGAACCTGTGTGATATCTGGTCACCAGACCTTCTTATGAGTTGTTTTTTTCCAGCCTTGAGTATTTTCTTCACGTACGTTCAATGATCAATATTCTACTGGAGACTCAAAAGGGACTTTGCAGATCTCTTGATTCTTGGCTTTCTCTGTGTACCGTCCTCTTCTATCCAGCACTCTCGAAAGTTCTAGCTGCTTTGGTCTCCCTAAATAGCTTCAGTTTCTCAGTTCAAGGAATCTACCTTGCCCCACTCATCATTGCAACCTGGAATCTCTCTTAAGGTAGTTGGTAAGCTAGGGATAAGGTGGAATTCTTTTCTTGTGTCTTAGGGATCGATCACTGTCCCTTATTCCTCGTGTCTATTACCTTGGAAGCTGTTGACTCATATATTTTGGCACTTTTTTTTTTCCTTCCAGTTATTTTAGGCAGGAGGCTATATCCAGTTCTTGCTTTTCTAATTTGGCCAGAAGTGGAATTCATGCAATTTTCTTCTAAAATTTAAAGTCAGATTGTATTGAGCTCTTCTGAAATCCTTCTTGTGGCTAATTTGTCCTTAACGTATACTCCAAATTCATTAGTGCTACAAAACTGTGTATAATCTGGCTCCTGTCTGCTTTCTGGCTTTATAATCCCATTCTTCCAGGAAATTTGTTATGTGGTAGAGGTAAAATCCTCTTCCTCTTCTCTTTCTTTAAAACAAGAAATATAATAGTTTTATATACATTGTTCATCAGTTTGTCCTTTTAAATTTATATATCCTATAGATATTTATATTTCAGTACATAAAAATCTACCTTTTCTTTTTAATGACTGCATTTTATTTCATGGAAGAAAATATAATTGGCTAAATTCTAATATGTTATGAGGTACCCTTTCAATTCACACAGACCTCTATGGCCTTTTCCTGACTTAGGATTTTATTAAAAACTCTTAGTTATACAACTAGGAGCTTCACAGAAGTTCTGTTTATTGGCCCCCTGAACATAGTGTCAGCTATTGCAAATAAGGTGGAATTTTTGTTTGTTTTCCATTTCAAAGTATTACGTAAGGACAAGAGTCTGACTTTCTTACTCCAAATTTCTATATGAACAACAGTTACTGCCTCTTAGAAGGAGTACATCCAAGAGACCATCCCTTTTGGAAATTCCTCTGTAAGAGCTATGCATGCCATTGTTTGTCAGCACCTCTGTTTCCATATGTACTGCAGATGAATACACAGTAGTTTAGAGAAAGGGGGATGGGGCTGGCTTCTGAATAGTTGAGGCAACACCTTCATAAAAAAGTGACCCACAAACTTTAGGTATCATTTATATATTCCCTGTTATATATAAAAATACATTATGTATATCCTATATATGTAATTTAAACTGATAGTTTCAATTTTATAGATTATCAATTATTTTCTGAGAAATTCAAAACTAATGTTTCAGCAAATAAAATGACTTTTTAAAATATTTGCAATATATATTTTTCTTTTGACCTGTTATTATTGGGAAAGAATACATTGATACTCACTCACCTTTGTTTCCTTAGGGGCTGTTAGAGTGTTTGAATTCACAATAACTCTGAAATGTTATTTGTTAAAAGAATGGGTAAAAAAAACCCAACAGTTTTAATAGGGAGATTTACTAACAAAATTAGCAGTCTATGCTAAATGCCTATCTTTAATGAGCTCATCATAATTTTAGATTTTTATATAATGATACTCGTATCAAAACAATGAAGTCATTTATTAGAATATGAGCCTTGTGATAGAGATAAGCTCTCTGAGGACAGGAATATTTCATTTTGTTTACCACTATATCTGTACCACTGATAATAGTGAATGATGTATAGTAGATATTCAGTAAATATTTGAATAATTAATAATTTTGAACATTGTTTAAAAAATGTGTTTTATTTAATTATATCAGGTAAAAAGTCCACTCACCAAATGTAATTAGGATTTCATGTTGCTGTACACACAATGAAATATTTTTTGTAAAAGAGACTTGAATATAAATTTTGTATTATTCTGTCATATATTTAAAATGATTATTCTGTTATATAGTTATAATGGCTATATATTCTAGAGGCAGATAAACTTCACCTCAAATATTAGAAATAACTGTTGTCTTCTGTTACTCTTTCTTTTTTATCTTTTAATTTTTTTCATTTAATTTTTTTTTTTTTTTTTTTTTTTTTTAATCTTTGAGAGAGAAAGAGAGCAGGATGGAGGGGCAGTGGGAGAGGAAGAGAGAACCTAAAAGAGGTTCCATACTGGGCATGGAGCCCAGTGTGGGGCTTGATCCCATAACCCTGACTTCATGACCTGAGCCAAAATCAAGAGTTGGATGCTTAGTCAACTGAGCCTCTTAGGCTCCCCTATTTTTTTTTTTTTCTTTTTTAGAACTGATATGATTGTGGTAGGTTGAAACCACTCAAGCCCTAGGCATGGGTTATTATTGACTCCACCCAATTAACAATGTCAGATCCTAGCCAAAGTGACATCCCCCTTTTGCCCCCAGAAATAGACCTATAACCCACGGAGCAGTGATAAACAAGAAGAACTTTATAGAGAATGCTGGGGAGGAGAAAGTTTCCACTCTTTTCAGAGATTGCTATGAGATTTTTTTTTTCTCTTCCCTGGATAGGGTTGCAAGACATGAAGTTATGATGTATGGCATTATTATTATAGCAATTTTAATTCTATTCAGAGGGGACACCTAGAACTTTTGGGGAGGGCATCTTACAGAGCCTGTGGATAAGACAAAGTTAGGAAAAGCAATATGGAGACTTAGAAAATTTGGTCTGGGGTAACATTGCTGAACTATGAGGTCAGGCATGATAAAAGACTTGTGCGACCTCTAAAATTTTACTCTTGTAAATCAACAGAAATTGAGCCTTAAATCCAGTTTATCTGTCCTTATGACATAAAAAGCACTAAATACTACAGGTGAAAAATGTTTTCTCCTGTATTGCCAGATGCAGTTGTATAATATCTTTGGAAAATATAATATCATATGTAAATAAGGAATTCAGAGGTAATTATTTTGATCTAGTTTTTATTTGAGTCTCTCTTCTGGATTTCATTTTGCAGTAACATGCTTCAAAACTCATCTGTAGAAATCCGTAATCGTAGGTAAAATTTAGTGTTGAGTGATTCGTTATTAGAGGATATAAAATTTGAAACTATAATTTCACCTGCTTATTTGTGTGCTGATTTTACAGACTGTAGCAAGAATTGTATTAAATTCTGCTCCAGGGTGAGTAAAAATAGCAGTTTAAAATAATTTTCGAGTCCATATTTACAATAAGTTGACCACTTAACTCTCATGTTCACCAGTGAGGTTTGTGGAATTATTTATCTTAATTTTCAACTCTAAGTCACATGTTAACCTTGAAGGTTTATTGAGAAAATCCTAAAGGAATTATTTGCTCAAGATTAAAGGATACTTCTATTTATTATTAATAATGATTGAAGATAAAAAACTTTGAAGAATCAAGAAAGAAATCTTGTGGTAAAAAATGAAAAATAAGCAGTCGTCCATATTTTGAAGCTCTGGAGAAAGAGAAACCATATAACAGCAGGGCAGTTAACTTATCCATGTGGAAACTCATCCCAATACTAAGCACATATTTATAATACTATAATCATGCTTCAGACTGAGGTCTCAGGAAGGAAAGAAATACACAAAACACCTAATGTAACTATTTATTATTGGTTTCATTTCTTCCTAGAGCAGGAGCATATTTTATTAATTTATACCACACCTGTGGCCATACAAACTTCAAATTGGGCAGTTATCATTTAAAGTTATTGATAGGTATTTGGCAAAACAGCCTTATTTTAACTTTCTTTAAAATAGTACTGTAGTGTGTTCTCTCAAGTTAATGTCGGTAAGTCTTAATGGCTAAGATTTAAATATAAGGTTTTCAGATAAATTGGGAATATTCCAGTCAATTTCTTGCGTAGTAGAATGCAGTAAAATCTCATTCAGCAGGATACTGTATAGGTTAGGTTTATTCATCAGCAACTCTAAGTGGAGGGTGGTACTATTCCTGCCTTTGGAGAGACGAAAAGCTTAGAGGAGTGACAGTATTGTAGAAAGCTTCTAAAGTTAATAATTTGAAAGCCAACGTTTGAATAGAGAATTAAGATCATCTATTACATTTATAAATTTCTTATATTGCCCCTTAAACTGAATTAATACATTAACAGAGATTTTTAAAGCAATACTATTTTTACATTTATTTTAAATATTAACAGAATGAAACTGAAATTTTTTGCATATATTCCCATGAAATGTAGTACATGTATAGATTTGTGTAATCACTACCTCAGTCTGGATACAGAGAATTTCCATCAACCTCCAGAACTCTCCCCTGTACCGTCCCTTTGTAGTTATCCCCTCCCCGTCCCTAACCTCTGGCAACCACTAATCTAGTCATTTCTGTGGTTTTGTCTCTGGAGAATGCCGTGTAAATGGAATCATACAGGCGCCTACTTTATTTCTGCTCTATCTACATAATTTCCTTTCTTATGCTTTCTTTAAATTTATTTTCTTCTTTTGCTAGTTCCTTGAAGTGGAAGCTTAGGGCATTAGAGATGTTTCTTCTTTTGTACTATAAACATCTAATTTTAAAAAACATTTCCCTATAGTGTTTCCCTAAAAGTTCCCTAAAAAGTGTTTAGCCACAACCTACCAATGTAGATGTGTCATATTAAAGTTTTTTTCAGTTCAAAATGTTTTCTAATTTCCCTTGAAACTTCCTCTTATATCTATAGGGCATTTAGAAGTGTGTGTGCTTTTTTAATTTCTAAGATTTTTTTGTTATGGATTTCAAGTTCATTTCCACTTTGACTTAAGAACATACTTTGTATGATATAAATTCTTATAGATTTTTAAAGTTTGTTTTATGTTCCAGGATATGATCTATTATGAATGTTCCATGTATACTGGAAAGTAAATATATTTTCCATTCACGGAGCTGGAACAGGAGGCTTCTCCTAATACTCTGTACTGAAACCTATGTCTGGGATTTTTTGCTGCCTTGAGTTCAACCTTGAAGATACTGAAGTGGGGAAAAAGAGGGCAGATTCAGTACTGTTTGGTGGTGCTTTAATTCCCTTCTACTGTAGTTTGCTTGCTATTATTTACTTCTCGGAGTCCCTAGATGCCTGCCTCATGCATTCTCTCCAGCGGCAGTCATCAGGAGAGAATGTGGAGGATGGTCTTACTTCATCTTACCTAGAAAGACAGTTACTGAGCTAAATTTTTATTATCGATTTCAGCACTTCCAAAATCACACATGCCTAATTTTATTTTGCTTTTCACACATGCCTAATTTTAGCTAAAATCCTTTGTTTGTAGAAAGTGGTCATTCACAAATTTTTTTGGCACCTTCTAGGTACTGGCACTGTTCTAGGTATTGAGGATATATCAGTGGACAAAACGCCAAAAAATCCTTGCCTATGCTGAGTTTACATTCTGGTGGGAGGAGATAGATAGCAGATGACTAAAAATATGTACTGTGTCAGATGATAGTAGTGCAATACAGAAAAATAAGGTGAAGGTGGATGATTTGAAGTGCTGTGGAAAGAGTTACTGCAGTTTTGAAAAGGATTATGAGGGCCACCTGAGTGGCTGAGTTGCTTAAGTGTCCAGACCCTTGGTTTTAGCTCAGTCAAGATCTTGGGATCATAGAATTGAGCCCCACCTTGGGCTTCCTGCTGGCTGGGGAGTCTGCTTGAGATGCTTTCCCCCTTTCTCTCCCTCCCCCACTCCTTCCCCTGCCACATCCGCAATCTCAATCTCTCTCTGTTTCTCAAAGAAAGAAAGAAAGAAAGAAAGAAAAATCTTTAAAAATAAAAGAGAGGATTATGAAGAAAGGTATCACCAAGAAGGGGATATTTGAATGTGGAAAGAGATTTTACTATTTGTGAACATTGTGATCACCATTTTTGAAAACTGATTTTGAAATGGATGAAGTTGAAATTTATATACATTTTATATAATTATTGCTCTAACTGAAAGTTGTAGTTATCTCAGTCATGGATGCTTCAGTTTTGGTATAGTTAAATTATTTCTGACTAAATATGTAAAATGTAAAGCCATCATGATATGTCATTAAATTATTAGAGTTATATACCAAACTCATTAATTTTAAACTTAAACCAGAGTAAAGTAATCTTCATCATGTGTAAAACAAAATTGAGTTGGCCATAAAAGATCCTATGCAACACAGGCTTAACTCTGATGGACTAGTAGACTTTTGTGAGTTGACATGGGAGAGTCCTTTTTTTTTTTTCTCTAAATCAATTCATTAGTTTGCATTTAAGATTTGAGATTGGTTTGTCCACACCAATTACCGTGGGGGTGGAAATCATCAAATAAAATCTGTGGTAAAGTTTTAAATAGCCTCTCTGTTTTTTAGATGCTAAAGCACAGCTCTGATGTTGTTCCTGTCACCTCCGAGCACAGTCTTTAATTGCTTGTGTATATTTACCCTTTGCCGGGAGTCATAAGAGCAATGTGGGCAATGCTGGGGCAAAGTCAGTTGCCACTGACTCAGGTAAGATTCCATGTCCAGCTGTTGCCCTCTGCAGTTGCCGTGTGCTTCTAATTGACTCCCTGGGGAATCCCAGCTTGAGCCCAGGAGGGCCCAATTCAGCTTTGAGCTGTGAGTGAGCAAATGATGACAGAGGTGGACTCAGCATGTTTGTGTAGGTGGACGTGTTGAGAGTAGAAGGTTATGAAAAGGCCACCATCATTACTTCTAAGGCTCAGTGGAATTTACACCTTGGTTACCAGCTTTTACCTTGAGTACAATTAAATATTTTGAAGTATGAAAGCACCTGAAACTTATTAACCAACAGTCAATAATTCTTTCAAAAACAAAACACAGAAGGCATATGTATATGTGTGTATATATATGTAATATATAATATGTATAGTACACACTTACAAATATATACATGCATATGTTTGAAAATATACAAAATATTTTTAAGTATATATAACTACCTGAAATAGTGGCATCCTTTCTAGAGATTCCTATAGTTAACATTTTCAGAGCTGTGCCAAATAATTGGTTTGGCTTTTGGATACTCTAATTTTCTCTTTGTTCTTGAATACAGCTTGAAATATGTATTCGCTGTTAAGAAATAGTCTACTTTCAAAAAAAAAAAAAAAAAAAAAAAGAAATAGTCTACTTTCTAATCCTTTAGCTTATTCTAATTAAATTCTCAATTAAAGGAAAATGTATTCTTAAATTTCTGTGTGAGAATGACAAGAAGAATATCTAGGGATTTCATTTTCCTGCGTAAGTCATCATCACAAATTCTAAGTTGGAAATGGTCCAACTCTAATATTACAGCACTCTATGATGCATAAATTCTGACTTCCTAAAAAATTCTTTAGTTTAAAAATAACTCAATTGTTTTATAATAGAAAAAGAAAGCAAATGAATACTTGGACTTAATTTGAATAGCACCTTATATACTATCTTAGTAATTAAAGAGAACTATTCTTAAAACATAATTTAGATCTGAATAATCTGGTATCACTCTGGAGAGATAGCCTAATGTGAATGGAAGATTTAAAGAACTGAAAATAAATCCGTGGAAAGATAGAGTTGTAGAAGTCCTAGAGAATCTACCTAAGGAAAAAAGGCTCATAAGCAGAAGATAGGCAGTAGTTTACTCTCAAAAGATTGATGTAAATTAAATTGATTGTTAAAAACTGGTGATTAAAAAAAAGATTATTCTTTTGCTCTGAATTCACTTAGGGCATCTTTTTCCTATAATTCACCATACACATATATAGAACATTTGATAAGGTGAGAATTTAAATGAAGAAAGTTATAGGTGTAATTTTAAGCTGTTTGTTTGAATATAGTTTCTTTTGGAAGTAGTTACACTGTTAATCTGTATATGTACATTCAATCAGAGGAAAATAAATCATAAGAACATTTGATAAGGTGAGAATTTAAATAAAGTTATAGGTGTAATTTTAAGCTGTTCATTTGAGTATAGTTTCTTTTAGAAGTAGTTATACTGTTAATCTGTATATGTATATTCAGTCAGAGAAAAATAAATCATAAAAATCTTAATATTTAATTTCAGTAATACCAACTGACTTATTGAACACTTTGAGACAGGTGAATATTTCATATTTGATTAAAATATTCACAATAGGGTATCAATTACATGAAATGAAGTATAGCCATTTATTATTTGACAAATACCTTTATCAATAAGACAAACTAATAAACTTTCCTCTCACATTTGTGTGTAATAATCACTTTGTGTTGTCAAAGATAATGCACTCTTCAGCCATATATTTTGTGAGTTGGAATCTTAATTCACATTGAGAATGTGCCTGTTGTGTTACTTAAGATATTTTTTCATAAACATTGTTATAACTGGTTTTGTTTTAGTCCTTTGTTAACAGTAGTTAGAAGTAGTGAGGATAGAAAATTGGAGTGGAAAAGTAAATTTCAGTGTTTCAATTTCGGAGATTTTATATGAATAAAATAAAAAAATATTGGTTAATATATCAGAAAATTAAACAATAATTTGGAGAATGTTAACAATGAGATAAAATGTAGCACTTGGCCTAGAACATCACCCTGTGGGGAACTGAAACAATTCTATTGTATTGAAAAGTGTTTTGTTCATAATGAGTTTTTAAGGAATTACAGTTTAGAAAATGTTGAACTCTATTATATTTTTCATCATTAGTAATTCCCACTTTGATCATTCACTGTTTTTCCTTAAAAAAAAAAAATTCCTTCATACTCTATAATAGTTTCCTATTATTGATTTTAGTGTTTTTCAAACTGCAGGTTGAAATCACAGATCAGTCACAGGAACTTTTTAAAAACTGCAGAACTACAGAATACAAAATAGTAGAGTGCCTTGCATACATTATTCTGAGGATAAGTTTCTTGGAAAGATTTACTTATGTATACTAGGCTGCAATGAAAACCGAATTTCTTACTGTAGATTTTGGTAAATATTACTGAAAAGCTACTGTACCATATGAAAGCAACTGAAGACTATATATATATTTGTATAAATATCTATAAATCTATCTGTAAATATACAAATATATACATATAATACATGCATATACTCTTGTTACTTATGTCAGTGGTTCATTTACTATTTTATCTATATTTTTGAATACACACAATGAATACAATCAAGTGGCCAACTTTCGGTGTTGCATTCAAGGCTTCTCTGATGGTTGATGAATTGCCCATAGGTATGAAAAACAAAGTGTTAAACTTAATCATTTTACTGTCGGAGTTCTATGTATCAATTGCTGGTGAAAAACATCCTCAAGAGAAGAAGCTGGCTATTACTTAATTAGCACTGGAATATTACAGGCATAGATTTTCATTTCCTAACCATATTTCAAATGAATTATGAAACTAAACAGAAGTCAAAGACGTAATACAGGCTGTAGATACTGCAAAATTAAGATCAGTTTGGCCATATATAACCATAACATAACTGAACTATATTCCTGTGAATTTGCAAAAGCTATTCCTGCACTTAACTGAACTAGGTTCCCGTAAATTTGAGGAAAAAAAAAAAAAATCCCTGAGCATAGAGAGACTCAGAGCATTGATTCACTAGTAAAAATCTTAAAGATTTATTTATTTATTTATTTATTTGTCAGAGACAGAGGGAGAGAGAGTGAGCAAGCACAGGCAGACAGAGAGGCAGGCAGAGGCAGAGGGAGAAGCAGGCTCCCCGCCGAGCAAGGAGCCCGATGTGGGACTCGATCCCAGGACGCCGGGATCACGACCCGAGCTGAAGGCAGCCGCTTAACCAGCTGAGCCACCCAGGCGTCCCTAAAAATCTTATACTCACATTAGATACAATATTTGATATTACAATGGAAGAATGTGACACTAAGCTCACATTTTTTTCTGTGTGAGATGAAAAGCTGATAGTTACAAACTATTAGAAACAATTATACCAATTTCAGATATTGGGGTATTTACGGTAGAATTGTTTAAGAATCAGAAAGTGAAAATGGGACTGGAGAAGATATTTTGATACTGCTCAGTACCATTAAAGTCCTAGGTTCCCCACTTATAAAAATAGACTTTGATGGTTGTTTCTATAGACCAATAGTCTATGTAATTTCTGTCTTTTCATTCATCATTTCTGTTTTTCAAATTTTTAACACTAAGCTCACATTATTTTAATTTTAAATTTTAGTAAAATTGTTAATGCAGTATAGCACAAGAGTATTAAATAATTTTTTAATAAAAAAAGGCTTAGTCCAAATTTGATTCTGGCATACAATTGCTTTCATTTATCCATCTGCATTACTCTTATAATCAGGGATGAAAAAGGACAATTGGATGGTCATAGAAATAACCATAGATTTACAAATGTAGGTATATCAGTGGACATACATTAAATAATTTTAAAAGATCCTCCAACACCTTCAAGTTATGATGCTCTATCTTAATTCTTGAACTTGTACCACAACTTCCTCAGCAACCTTTCCTTACTCTCTTGGCTTTTTACCTTGGGATTAATTCTCTAAGCTAAAGCCCCCTCTTGGGTGTGATTCTTAGCCCATTTCTGTAACTTTTGGCTTCCTTCCTTGAGTCTGGCATAGACTCTATTTTCACCATCCCAGGGCAATTCTCCCAACAGCCCATCCTCCAGAATCAAGGGTTGTACTTGCCTTAACAGGTCTCGACTTGGCCGTTAATTGGAGCATTTTCAGATATGTGTGGGCGCCCTTCTAGATTTCTTAAATTAGAATTTCTGGGGATGGAGTCCAGTTATGGGGACTATTTGAAAATTCCCCATTTCATTCTAAAGTGCAGCTAGGATTAAAATCCTTGTTTAGAGCAGACTATCTCTGCTGTGGCACCATTAACATTTTGTGTTAAACTTTTGTGTGGGGAGCTGTCCTTTCTTTGCATTATAGGGTGTTTAATGGTATCCCCTGCCTCTACTTACTAGGTGCCAGTAGCAAGTATACCCACTCAATCATTGTGATGACAAAAAGTAGGTCTAGACATTGCCAAATTTTTCATGAGAGCAAAATCACTCCAATTTGGGAACCGCTGCTTGCCAGCTAGAAAACAATCAGATGAAAGGGTTATTTGTGAAACTACAGTTCTGGAGTAGAGCAGCAAGGAGGACCAAGCAACTGAGTCAGGGGCTGAAATCTTTCAGGATATATAATTCATGGCTCAGATGGAACACATTTCAGGAAACTTGACCCTGGCCACTTGTGTGGGGCAATTCTTAGGAAGGCTGGCTAGCTTCCAGTGCTTGAAGGAGAGGCACCCAATGTGTGCCAAGGCAGGTGACTGGAAAGCAAACAGTGTAATGCAGCAATAGAGATGCATTACAGGAAAATGGTGTATAACGATGGCGGCTCCTAAAATGGGAGATACCTGCCTCGCTGAATACGCCAAGGTTAGGTCACAGCACAGGGGAATCGTGGACTGGTTAGGGACTGCACTAATTTTGTGACATAGCATGTAGAATATGAACTGATGAGAGGCCATTTTTTTCTCACAGCGTTAACGATCTGCAGTAGATGGTACAGAATTGGTACAACTGTTTGAGATTTTGCAAGATCTGGAGACTTTCTGTCTGCCTTCTCTATCACCCTTACATTAAATTCTCATATTTATGATTATAAGGTGACAACTACGCTTCCACTCATTGCATTAACACTTTGAACTGGAAAAAAGAAGCCTAGTTTAAGGGCAAGAGTGAAACACCAGAGGACTTCCTCTTAGGGGGAAAAAAAAAAGGAAGATCTTATACCTTTTCCAAACAAATCAATTAAATCTTACTGTCCTGAATTCTGCTACTAGGTATCCTAACTTCCAGGGAATGCTGAGAGAGAGAACATTTTAACTGAACTCATTACCACTCTGAAAAAAAAAAAGTGCATTGGTATAGAAGAAGGGGAGAAGGAACAATGGATGTTGGGCAGGCCACTAGCGCTGTCTGCAACAGGCAATCTGGAATCTAATCTTGTAATCTGAAAGATAATAATTCAGGAGAATTCAGGGAAGTAGACTAAGCAGATAAGATAAAAGAAGTTGCCCAGTAACCAAGCCAAATATCTCTCTCACTCAGGAGGGTTTTGTGTATTTTCTACTCAGTAGTGGGCCAATTTTATGATACAATCAATCCCACACCTGTAAATTGACACAAACTACTTAACAGAGCTGGCAATTGGTTAATCTGACCTGAGGGGAGAATGCAAGACAGTGAGTAAAATCTGACTTATATACAACATAATGCAATTTGCAGTATGCTGTCCATTTTCTCAAAGCATGAAAAAAGGAACTGTTATGACATCAAGATTTTGTAGAATTATGAGATTCTAGACCTCTTAGGATTCATTTTTTCCTTCAAATGCACTCTTGCCTATTTTCTAAGAAAGACCTAGTTTAAAAGCGTTAACTACCACTTGATATATAACTGACATTGGGATTCATTTTTGTCCCACTTGAATTTAATCTTTTGCCAACAAACCATGTCGTTGCTGCATGGGCCTTAGTGTGTGCTTTTTTATGTATATGCTCATTAGCCACAGGAGAAGGGCTAGATGTTACTTAGTAGTTAATAAGATATCACATTCTATGGAGAAAATTTTTATATTTCACAGTTGTCCAATCAATGACATACTTATTTGCCAGTATGCCTTTTCTTACAGTGTTTAAAGTTACAATGTTGGAGAAGGGCATCAAAAAGACAGGACTTGTCAGTTGGCCTAGAGCTAGACTCTGGAAGCTGAAGGCTCTCCCCACCCCCGACCCCACCCCGTCTTTGAAGTGAGTGTTCCGTTTGTCTCCCCTGTTTCTGGAAGCTACCCCAAGGATAGAGGCCTGTGGTAGAAATGTGGTGTTGTGCTATCTGGACTGGCTGTATGACTGAATTAAGGTCCGTGTGTAATGAGTGACCAGTTAAATCTCTGTATAAGCTTTGAAGATTCTGGTGGGTGCATGCAGAGAGCTAGCTGTTGTGCGGCCCCGCAAGACAAGCCTCTTAAGTAGGTTCCCTTGCTTATTGAGCTTGCCTCCTGTGCATCTGGAGCGACCTGCCTCTTTCTTCAGTCTCCCTGCCCTTTTACTGGGGCCTGTCTCAGATTTCACCGGAGAAGCTCCACAGGAAGTTGTGAGCCAATAAATATTGAAGACACTATGTCTGTTGATCCAGTGTTCTTTAAATATTTTGGATTGTAATTCACGTTCTAAAAGCAACACAGAAATTAAAGTAATGGATTCAGAAGAGGTTTTGATGACTTTTCTTTCCATGGAGGGTGTGACTTTTATTTGTACAGCATAGGCTTGTGTTCCCTACAAAGGCATTCTTTATTTTCCAGACTCTTCATAAGATAATGATTATAATTATTTCAATAGGAAGTTGTGAATATTAGTTACAATTTGATTGTAAAGATTGGTGGGGCAAGGGTTGCTAATTTTCACTTTGAAATTGGATTCAAAAAGTAGAATTATACTGAAGTTGACTATTTCATTGCGAAGGTAGTATTTTGTTTGTTTTAGTAAGCTGATATTTGTAAGTCCTCTAGGGAATTAAATGACTTCTTGTAAGTCTCAGGTGTCCATTTAATAGTTCTCAAGCTAAATCTTATGCAGTAAGTGTCCAATAGAAATATAATGTGAGCCACATGTGTGATTTAGAATCTTCTAGTGGACGTATTAAAAAAGTAAAAAGAAACAAGTAAAATTGATTTTAGTAATATACTTGGTTTGAGCTAATATATCCAAAATGTTAAAGTATCAACATTTGTAAGCAATGTAAATGTTACTATAATGGTAGTTTAACATTACAAATGTTAAATGTTAAAAATATAATTTAATATTCTTTTTTTATTCAGACTAATTCTTTGAAATCTGGTGTATATTTACATGTGTAGAATATCTGCATTTGGACTTACTTGTGGCCACAGGTGGCTAGTGATTCCTATATGCTTAGAGTCTCAGGTTTCAAGGCAGCTGAAAACTCAATTTTTCAATAAAGGATAAACCAAAATATAAATTATTTCCTCAATAAAAATAGCCTCCAATCTTAGAAATATTGATAAAGGGACCAAATATCTGCCTTTGATAGATAATTTAGTAATTTAATCACATCATGTATTTAAGATTACATGCTTTAATAGCAATTTATTAATTTAAAATACTACTTTTCACCCTCATTTCATGAAATGATTTTATTCAGATTTTATCCATCTGTCTCATCCCTACAGTCCTCTAACCATTTTCTAGAGTACATAAACTTTACTATGACTTGAGAAGGTGGAGCTACAGCCCTTTTTGAATTTGTGTATCATACTTAATTCTGTCATCACAGATTTTAACTCAAATCACAAAATTTATTCATGTAACTTTCAGGGCAGTAGTTCTCAAGGGAGTGTGTATGGGATTTTGTCCTCAACCAAGGGGACATTTTGTAATATCTGGAGACATTTTTGGTCATCAAATCACAACTGAGAGCAGGGTGTTACTGGCTTCTAGTGGAAGGAACCCAGGAAACTCCTGAATATATTACCATGCACAGGGCAGTCACAATGAAGAAGTATCTGGCCCCAAATGTCAATAGTTCCAAAGCTGAGAAACTTTGGATTAGGACATTTGTTTGTAGTATTTATCCAGTAAGTATATTTTTATGATCTTTTCATTATAACCTTCACAGTGGTACTTTTGAATGTGAGCTTGTAAAATTTGTTTATAATGTGGTCCAGTATTTCCAGTTGTGAACTGGAGCACACAGAAAAAAACTAATAAACCTGTATTAAGGCTTGGACATTCTTTTTCATTCTGTGAGTTGATTCCTAAAGCATCTCAAATAAACACAGATTTAGGTCATTTGAAGCTATTGTATTAAAATGGGTGTATTCTTTTATATGAAAAGGATTTGAGAACAAGATTTCTTATTCTTGAGCAACAATATTTTGAGGGGGAAAAAGCCTTTACCTTTATTCTCCAACATTCCCAGACTGGTGGTGTAGCCTGCAGTTAGCACGAGACAAGGTCTAGATAATTATTACTTTTAACTTGTTTTAAACAATATATTTTTTAGAGCAGTTTTAGGTTCCCAGCAAAATTGAAGGGAGGGTTCAGAGATTTTCTGTATGCCCCCTGTCCCCATACATGTATATTCTCCCCTACTCTCAATATCCCCCACCAGGGTGGGGGGATCCTTCCAATTGATAAATGTACATTGACTCCATGTTTTATATTAGGATTTCCTCTTGGTGCCATACATTCTTTGGGTTTGGACAAATGCATCCACTCTTACACTATCATACAGCGTAGTATCACTGCCTTAAAAATCCTCTGTATTCTGTTTATCTCTCCCTCCCCTCCCCCCACCAGGAACCACTGATCTTTTTACTGTTTCTATAATTTTGCCTTTTCTAGAATGTCATGCAGTTGGAATCATACAGTATGTAGCCTTTTCTGATTGGCCTCTTCCACTTAGGAATATACAGTTAAGTTTCTTTCATGTCTTTTCATGGCTTGATAGCTCATTCCTTTTTTGCATTGAATAATATTTCACTGCCTGAAGGGAAACAAGGGCAAAAATGAACTGTTGGGACTTCATCAAGATCAAAAGCTTTTGCACAGCAAAGGAAACAGTCAACAAAACCAAAAGACAACTGACAGAATGGGAGAAGATATTTGCAAAGGACATATCAGATAAAGGGTTAGTATCCAAAATCTATAAAGAGCTTAGCAAACTCAACACCCAAAGAACAAATAACCCAATCAAGAAATGGGCAGAGGACACAAACAGACATTTCTGCAAAGAAGACATCCAGATGGCCAACAGACACATGAAAAAGTGCTCCACATCACTCGGCATCAGGGAAATACAAATCAGAACCACAATGAGATACCACCTCACACCAATCAGAATGGCTAAAATTTAACAAGTCAGGAAACGACAGATTCTGGCGAGGATGCAGAGAAAGGGGAACCCTCCTACACTATTGGTGGGAATGCAAGCTGGTGCAGCCACTCTGGAAAACAGTATGGAGGTTCCTCAAAAAGTTGAAAATAGAGCTACCCTACGTCCCAGCAATTGCATTACTGGGTATTTACCCTAAAGATAGAAATGTAGTGACCCGAAGGGACACGTGCACCCGAATGTTTATAGCAGCCATGTTCACGATAGCCAAACTATGGAAAGAACCTAGATGTCCATCAGCAGCTGAATGGATAAAGAAGATATGGTATATATATACACAATGGAATACTGTGCAGCCATCAAAAGAAATGAAATCTTGCCATTTGGAACGACGTGGATGGAAATAGAGGGTATTATGCTGAGTGAAATAAGTCAATCAGAGAAAGACAATTATCGTATGATCTCCCTGATATGAGGGAGGTTGAGAGGCAAAGTGGGGGTTTGGGGGATAGGGAAGGAAAAAAAAATTAAACAAGATGGGATCAGGAGGGAGACAAACCATAAGAGACTCTTAATCTCACAAAACAAACTGAGAGTTGCTGGCGGGAGGGAGGGTAGAGAGAGGGTGGTGGGGTTATGGACATTGGGGAAGGTATGTGTTATGGTGAGTGCTGTGAAGTGTGTAAGCCTGTTGATTCACAGAACTGTACCCCTGGGGCTAATAATACATTATATGTTAATAAAAAATAAAAAATTAAAAAAAATATTTCACTGGATTACTACAGTTTATTTATCCATTCATCTACTGAAGAACACTGTGGTTGCTTCCAAGTTTTGGCAACTGGAAGTAAAGCTGCTGAGAACATCTGTGTGCAGGTTTTGGGTAGATGAAAGTTTCCAACTCCTTTGGATAATTACTAAGGAGTGCAATTGCTGGATCCTATGGTAAGAGTATGTTTAACTTTGAAGAAAGCCATCAAAGTGTCTTCTAAGGTGGCTCTACCATTTGGCATTTCCATCGGCAATGAATGAGAGTTCCTGTTGCTCCACATCCTCCCCAGCATTTGGTGTTGACAGTGTTTTGTGTTTTAGCTCATTCTCATAGGTATGTGGTGGTAGCTCATTGCTGTTTTAATATGAATTTCCCTGATGATATAGGATGTGGAATATCTTTTGATACGGTATTTGCTATCTTGATGACTTTTTGTATGTGTGAGATCTTAAATCTTAAGATCTTTGGTCCATTATTCAGGGTTTTTTTTTTTTTAATTGATGAATTTTAAGTATTCTTTGTATAGTTGGTTAACAGAACTTTACCAGATGTGTCTTTTGCAAGTATTTCTCCCAATCTACGGCTTGTCTTTTTATTTTCCTTTATTTTATGCCCTTTATTTTGGTGGTATATCCCAGCATGTCCTGGAATATTGAAGTTCTATAAATTTCAGTGATCTTGTGGGCTCTCAAATTGTTTTAGGGTTGATCTCCTACTCTCTGGAATACACGTGTCTTAAAAGATCACAGATAAACTTTCCACTTCTTGCTTTCCACGCTAATTAACATGATATCATCAACATATCATATTTAACACATGACCATTATAATTTTCTGAAAAATTCCCAGGTGGTTCAGACTATATTTGTAATAGAGCTTTGCAGGATTAACATAGTCATGGTGAAAGATGGTAAATGTGTGCTCTTCTTTGTTCTATACAAATTCATGCTGTTTCTGATCCTACATCTTGAGAGGAATAGAGGAGGATGCACTAACCAGACCAATGGCCACGTATTGGAAACCTTGTTAATCTGCTCTAGCAAATACTTTACATTGAGTGCCATAACTTCAGTTGGATTTATTTCATTGAATTTAAGGTAGTTTGCTATCCTCCTTACTAGCTCTGTTTGTTTTTTTATAGGGTACAAGTTGGTAGATTAAATGCATGTGTAGTGAGAATTACCATGTATACATTATTCAGATCTTATTAAATAACAATAATTTCTATCATTTCCCTAGAATACAGATTTGCCTTTAATATACTCTTGTGGTCAGAGGTGGGATAGCAATGATGGAGGCTTTCATCTGGCTTTTCTCACTGTGGTGATTTTTACTACAGAGGTCAAGAGGCCAATATTGGGGGCTCTGTCAGTTCCCAAGTATAACTGTCTCAATTTTTTATTTTGAAACTAGGGAACTGAACACTGGGTATGTAGAACTAGTAGAGCCACTGTGAATTGGATACAGAACTGACTAGTTTAGTATCCAGATCCTGTATGCTCCTAAAAAAAGGGCCAGTGTCAAAGAAAACCTGTATCCAGTTGTCCTCAAAATGAAATAAGTCAAGCAGAGAGAGTCAATTATCATATGGTTTCACTTATTTGTGGAGCATAACAAATAGCATGGAGGACATGGGGAGTTAGGAGAAGGGAGTTGGGGGAAATTGGAAGGGGAGGTGAACAATGAGAGACTATGGACTCTGAAAAACAATCTGAAGGGTTTGAAGAGGTGTGGGGGGGTGGGAGATTGGGGGAACCAGGTGGTGGATATTAGAGAGGGCACGGATTGCATGGAGCACTGGGTGTGGTACAAAAACAATGAATACTGTTATGCTGAAAATAAATTAAAAAAATTATTAAAAAAAATAGCTAGGTGTAGTCCCTTTTCCCCCACCATGAACTTAGGAATAGATGACTCTGGACCTTTTGGAAATAGACTATAGAAATCATTACCAGTATCAAAGTCAATTCCAGTGGTGGATGTTGTAAACTTCTTACGCAGATCTCCTTTAACAAATGGCTTGCTGCCCCCACTGCTGAGTGTCTCTTCAGGAATACTTAGCCACAGAAAGCCTCTTTCTCCAAAGTTATACCCCTTTCCAAAGTGACCCACTTCTAGTGACTCATTAAGTGTAAAAGTCTAAAGACCCCACCATATTAGCAAAATTTAGGACAACTCTGAAGGGATATTCTAACTTCAGAACTCCCTGTAGCATTGACCAAGTCTGTCAGTAGGTCATCCTCACACTCTACTTACTAACACTCTTGCTTCTTCCCTCTCATTTCCATAGGTTTAGACTTTTAAGTATTTCTGAATATCCTGCACATTAAATACCAACTTAATGTCTGGGTTTTTCTGATGGGAAAGCCAACCTGAAGTGATTCAGGTTTTATGTCTAATGGTCTTTAAAATGTATCAGTATATCCCTTTCCTCAGTATGGTTACTTGCACTTTGGATAAGACTAGGGAAATAATTACCATATATATGCTGCGGTGGTACAGGGCCCTTCCTCCCAGGGACAGAGCCTGTTACATTCAGTGGATCTTGGTGTGAAAACGGCTCAGATCTTGATATTGAGAAAGGATTATGAATTTTTAATGAGATGTCTTCCTTTAACCTCCTGACCTATACTTGAATTCTTGTGTTTGTACAAATTGAGCAAACATTTATTGGGCATCCTAGGTTTCTTTAGTCCTATTAAGCATCTCCATAGCAATCTGTGGGTCAAGCCCCCATAAGTCCACTGCAACCTTATCATTTATTAGGAACAAGGCACACACCTGCTTTCTGTGAGTAGGTTCACCATTTGGCCTCTATTATTCTGAGGACTTATCAATCCAGTTGAGCCTAGTTTTGTAAAAGCATCTCATACCGTTAGTTTTGCCCTCCAGTAGAGCACCGTAATGGAGCTTCTAAGTGACACTGGTGCCCATATCACCCAAGCATTCCTTATTATTTTAATATGCCATGTTCTCTGGTGCCAACCAGGGAAAATAATCATCTGGCTGCATAAGATGAGAGTCTCTTTGTATCCTGCCAGAAATTTCCTCTGGCTTTCACACACAAACCTTAATCGGTTATTAATCACTCTCAGTCTTTTGTCGTCTTTTCTCAGCACATTGATTACCCCCTGTAATAGTTCTCTCAGGCCCTTGTTCTTATAATTACTAATCTTTCCAGCACTTCTTAAACACCAGGGTCATTGTAGCCATCAGTCCCTTTCTTTTCACGGGTATCAGTTTCCAGTTTACCACTGGTGAAAATTGTAATCATTGTACTAGCATTACCTGCCAGGTGATCTCAGTGCTCCACCTTGGTGGAGAGGTCCTCATAACATCCAGGATGTGGATGATCTGACACCAGGATGAAGACCCTTCTTCAGCGTCTGTGTCCTTGTACTACTTTTGGGACCCACTATCGTAGGTCAGGTTCCTGAGGAAACAGGCTCTGAGATGCCAAGATTGGGATGCAGGTGGCTTCTCAGGGAGTTCCTTTGGGAATAAAATCTGTGATGGACTAGATGTTAAAAATCTAACCTTTCCTTTGTGTTTTCTTATTTATTTTTTTTAACTTCTGTCTGTACTTTCGGCATTTTCCCCAAGAGCTGAAAAGGGTTTTTTTTTTTCCCTTTTTTCCAAAGGCACACTGAAAAATAGATATCCTTTGTAAAATGTTTATAAAGGAGTTAATATTTATATTAGAATAATAGATATCTACTCCCTTTTCTCTGTTTGGTGGTTTATTTTGTCATTGCTCTGTTGGCACACGGGTCTTTACGGAGTCATGTCAGTCTCGTTGGGTGTCAGGACTACTTGAACATACATGGTTAGGACTCAGGTTTCCATGGTTTCTGGTGTGGTGCTCAAGGCTGGTGGGAAAAAATAAAGACAGTGCATTTGACAAGGGTCTGGGAGTCAGAGGACAACACAGTTCTAGGAAATCTTTAGCAGGGCCTGAAAATCCGGGCAATACTGGGAAATGAAGTTCCCCTTTGAGCAGTGGCTTCTAAATTTACTTTTTCTGATGTTTCCATTTGGCTTCATAGATTTTGGACACTTATTTGTATTTATCTGCTTCCAGTGTTTTCCTTTGCTCCCAGGAGGTCTCCTGATGAATCTGCACGTAGGTAAAAAAGCCATCTCAGTCATATGCACTTAAGTTAGAAAAATTATGCTGTAACTATTTCTCCCCCAGCCATGAACTCTTAAGTACCCTGCTCCTTTGTTTGCCGTTCATTTCCTTCTTCTAGTCTTGGTGACTTCCCTTTAGACCGTTCTCCTTTGCTTGGATCTGGCTTTCTCTTAAAATGCAAATGCTGGTCTGGCCCCTTCGTGAAATATCTTCAGGAGATGTCCTGTCAGCAGGTTATGTCCAGGCCCTTGGACAGTGTGCTTGCTGGGCTCTCAGCAGCCTTAGCACCCTTCATCAGAGCACTGGGATCAGCCTCCTCAACCCTGGGAGGAGTGGTTGTGCCCACTCTGTTATGTTCCCACCAATGTGTGTGTATGTCAGCAGTGGAGAACAAATGTTTCCCAATTCTATTAAACAGTCATGAAAGATGCATTTTTTTTTTTTTGAGGATTAGGAAAACTCAGTTGTGCTGCTGATTTAGAATGATATGTGTAGTGTTAATTAATATTTAATTCAACATTGGCATTTGTCCTAACATAGTTTACTAGTCCTTGTGATCGTGGGAATGATAACAATGTCAGCGGCCATAAAAATAGTTATATCAGTATTATATTAGTTTATTACTATTGCATTGTAAGCACTCTTTTAATCATGAGTTAGATAGCAATTTCACTTTAAAGTGTCTACCAGAAAAGTGGATTTGCAAGGGGTGAGGGTGTATATGAATGTGGAAAGCAAACAGAAAACAGAAAACGTCCAAGTTAGTACTTGAACATTCTGTAACTCCTATTCCTGGAAGGAACGCTGCTGAGATTCACGCCCACGAGACCAGTAGGACCAGCTGGCAAGCTACCATAGACCTAGTGTTGTCGCCTAATGAGATACAGGACTCTTGCCTCAAGGCTAAGATGTATAATGCGGTAGAGACAATAGGTATACACATTAGGGCACAAGGAGGCCCTTAAGCAACACGTGGCATCTCTGCACATAAGGCCAGCTTGTGCAGTCCCCCTATGGCTGCCTGTGAAAGACCCAGGAAAATGAAACGTCTGGAGTATTATGTTGAAACTGCAACAGGCTGCCTTACACCTTTTGCTTTAACAAAGCAGGCCGCTTTGAGCAGCATATAGGGATAGTAAGTCATACGTATCCATGTGTATATATGTGTATGTGAATCTCTGGTGTGTACAAGAGAAAGAAATTGAAGTGAGAGAGAAGCAAAGGTGAGATTTAATGAATAATCTATTAAAATGTACACAGAGCACCTTTTAAAACTTCTCTTTAAAGATTTTTTTTTTTTTCTTTTCTCTGTAAAGCTATGGTGCTGGTGGGCCACCAAATTCTCACCTTTTATTAAAACAAAGAATTTCAAATTTAAAAAGGTATAGTTTTGATAGATTATTTCAATATGTGGTTTTCAAACTGAGTTCCACCTAGCTGTAGGGCTTCTAAAACAGAGTTCTACCTAGAACATGGATATTCCTGGAAGGAATGCTGCTGAGATTCACACCCACGAGACCAGTAGGACCAGCTGGCAAGCTACCATAGACCTAGTCCTGAAATGTTCTTTGGGGAGAGATTGTCCTGTAAATATCTCATTTGATTTTTACAGGAACCTACAAAGTAAGTGCTAGTGTAATTCTCACTGATAGGATTCTGAAGCCAAGAGGCCCACAACTAGCAAGAAGCAGAGTCAGAGCTCAAACCCAATTTTCTTTCTTCAAATACTCTATTCTTTTTTCTGTACAATCATTACTCCTGGGATGACAATAATAACTAATGTCTGTATGGTAATTTAGAGTTTCCAAAGCTATTTCATTACATTATCATATGCATTTTAAAAATTCTGCCACCTAGGAACTATTTTTATTCCCTGTCATATTTTTTAGAGATAAAGCAATTGTATTTCAAATAAAGTGACTGACATACTGAAGATAGACAAAAAGCAGGTGCTGAGCCTGGGTGCTCGTACTCTGAAAGCGATCTTCCTTCCACCATGTCATGCTGATGATCTTGATGTGAAGGCTTAATTATTAGGAAGAATAATGAAATAATTCTGAAATGTATAGATGTGTGTTTTTTTAAAGGTGGCTTGCATGTGAAAACAGAAGCTTAGTATCCTGTTTTTTGAAGATTTTGAAGTGGTCAGACTTTAATTCTGAAACCCTAAACCACAGACAGAAATAAGACTGGCTAATCAAATTTAGCATGGTGGTAATATAACTTTGTATCCTTCCATGCCTTTCAAGAAAGAGACCGATGTTCTCTTTGTCTTAGTTAGATGTAATTTTATTGCATAAGTTACATTCTGTCATTTGTTATTTCTATATTTTTAAAATTCATACCATATATATATAGATAGATGGTATGAATGGTATATATATATATATATATACATATATATATATATATATATATAAAATCTATCTATCTATATATTAATTTGGGGATACAGGTTTTTGGTATATATTTTTTTTAGATTTTATTTATTTATTTGACAGAGAGAGAGATCACAAGTAGGCAGAGCAGCAGGCAGAGAGAGGAGGAAGCAGGCTCCCTGCTGAGCAGAGATCCCAACATGAGGCTCGATCCCAGGACCCTTGAGATCCTGACCCGAGCCGAAGGCAGAGGCTTAACCCACTGAGCCACCCAGGTGCCCCACATACCTTCTATTTTATTATACTTCTATCCCTAGAAAATGTCACCAGGTATGTCATTGAAAGTACTGCTTTTTAAAATTCATATAAGATCTCCATTCTCACTCATTCTCTGTTTTTTTCCTTTGTAATATAAGTGAAAGCAGGCCATATTAGGGCACAAAACAGCACTTTACAAAATACTTCAAATCAAAATTATTTTCTCAGTAACAGGACAGGGTCATTTTATAAAAATGAGGTTTTCAGTCGAGGAAAACCAGAAAGTCCACTTTTGGTTAATAGCCAGTGAAAATTAAGTACCAAAGATATGAATGTTTTTGGTTATTTGGATGGTATTTCCTAATGATAGAATGTAAACTGAAGGATCACTTGATAAAATGTGATACATTCCTCAGAAAACTGTTGTAGAGATGTTAATAGATGAGCTTTGAAAAACAAGTTGAAATGATAAAGAGGTTACTTACAGAATATTTTTCAACCTTTAAGGGGGTTATTTATTTAGGGGGTTGACTATTTAATCATAACTGAGCTATAGCTTAACTCACTCTCCATTGTCCTTGAGATTCATTCTTTGACTCCATGAGATAGGAACCTTGCTCTCTCGCATCACCAGAACTTCTAGTAACATCTTCTTAAGCAAAACCCTGTAAAAGAATCGATCAGTGCTGCATTATAGCTATAGATAGACTTCACTGATATAATATATATAACATGTGATCAAAGATAATTGGATTCATTTTATCCATTTTGTAGAATCTCTAATAGTTCTCAAATTTCTGATAAAGCGTGCTTATGGCCAAAACCATTTTTTATTGGATAAAATATAATTTCTTTATGTCTGAAAAAATCTTCATTTAGAGTCATAATAATCATCTTCAATAATCAGGTGGGAGATTTTGAAATTTAGGAAGAAATAATATTGCCCCTTTTGTTATAGACCTGTGTCTTGGGGCACCTGGGTGGCTCAGTGGGTTAGACCTCTGCCTTTGGCTCAGGTCATAATCTCAGCGTCCTGAGATGGATCCCCACATTGGGCTCTCTGTTCAGCAGGGAGCCTCCTTTCCCCTCTCTCTCTGCCTGCCTCTCTACCTGCTTGTGATCTCTCTCTCTCTCTCTCAAAAAAAAAAAAAAAATCTTTATATATCTGTGTCTTAGAGGAAAATGTACTCACTCAACTCTCTATTATTAATACTTTTTTCCTTGGGCCTCCTAATTGCCCCAGAGACTTCGCACTCTCCTGTCCAATACCATCCGTCTCTCTTTGCCATTCCAAAATATTTCTTTCTCCCCAAACTCAACATGCCCTAAAGCAATTGTGTTTTCCCTCAAGTCAGTACCAACCCTTAATTTCCACATGCCTTTTAAAACCACCCCCTTTTCCAATTTCACAGGCTTTACATTTATGTTTATTTGAACGCATTCCTTTAGTCATCCTGCTATTTCAAAGTTTAAAAGAATCCCTTGGAGCTTTATTGAATGACTATCATTGATACATATTGTGCTAGGTATTCTGAGTCCAATGTTGAAATAATACAAATTCCTAGCCTCAAGGTGCCATTTAGCTGGAGACAATGCAGCAGCACAAGAGAAATGTATATTCCGTGTGATGGATGACTGAAAGCGGAGTGTTGCTCACTGCCTGGCAAAAAGGCAGGCGCACAGGAAATACTCCACAGATAGAGGAGGTCCTACCAGCAAGTCTTAAATGACGGTGCTGGTGTTTACCTGCATTTGGAGTGAAGAGTAGAGGTGATCGAGTTGAAGAGAGCTTTGGAAAGTAAAGACATGGGAGAAAGATTCTGTTAGATAGGAACACATTTGATTTAGAGTCTTTAGTGTCATGCTAATGGATTTGGGCTTTTTCCTCTAGGTAAACAATGTAGGTTTTTAATCAGGAATAAAGTAAATGATTGGGTTTTAGAAAGATCACAGAAAAGCCATGTAGAAGATAGATTGGAGGTGTGTAAGTCAGAAGTCTGGAATACTAGTGAGGGTAAAGTTTCAGATTAAAGTGAATAATGATGAACGCTTGAACTAAAGCTGTAATGCCGGGACAGGAGAGGCAAAGGATGTAAGTTGCTAAGGTGATAACATGACTAGTTATCAAAAGAATCTGTGGGTGATCATCATGTTCATGGGGATGACCAGTCCAATATCCCAATTTCTTAACAGCCTTTTAACTGACAACAAATTTTATTTTGTTCTAATTGTTTGTTGACTCTGAGGGTCACAACCTGAATTTTGTATCCCACGAAACTGCTGTATCCTTGAAATGTTAAAGTCCCCCTTCTTACTCTATAGCAGAAGCTCCTTTATTTCCAGTGATTATGTTCAATCACTCCTATGACCCTTGTGTTGGTTTTTTTTTTATTTCATTGGCTATTTCTAGTCATTGACCCCTTTCCTGTATTTACTTTTCCTCTGAGTTATCTTCCATCTTCATGTATTTTTCCATATGTCTGAACATTCTTATTCTGTGTCCTTGATTCTCACATTCCAGAAAACAAAACAGAACAAAAACAAAACACCCAAAGCAGCTATCTGTCTTCTCTGTGCTTGCCCCGATCAGATAAATAGTGAGTGTTGGGGGTAGGGGGAGGGAATCACAGTGAGGCAACTGAAAATATATTGTCAGTAATGTCAACCAGCTCCTTATCAGAGTACACAGTTGTACAATGATCAGCTCTCTCTCTTGCTCTTCACAAAGCATATTGGAGGTTTTCTGCAAAATTCTCTGACTTCTCATCCATTTCTGCTCCTCAGGGTCATTTAGAACAATCAAGACAGCCAAGGCCATATTGCTGGGATAGGGATACAGTTCTCCGTGCCACTTAGGGGAAGGATGGGGATGAGTTATAGATGGGAATCCTGCTTCTAAAAGGGGTCTAATCCACAAGGAGTGCACCTTCTAGAAAAATTTCCAGTCACAATAGCTGAAGCAAGTTTAGTTTAAAAAGTTTACTGGAATATTGTACTTCACAAGAATTACAGCTAATTGAAGAAGGTATCATTTATCATATCACACTCTTTATCTGCCCAATAAATCAGTGAAGTAACATAAAGAAGAAACTAGTTGTTCTCATCAGAAATAAATGCATGCACTTGTACAACTATACATATAAGTGCACTCTAGTCCTGACTCATGAGTCAGAGTATTGTAGCTGTTTCACTCACCAAAGTATCTCAGTGTCTTATCCTGTCCCTGATATTTAAGAAAATGATGAAATCTGAGAATCTATTAATTAATTATACTCTCATGTGCAAAATAGCACCCCGATGATCACATTTAAAAATGTGATTTTCTTATCATTATTGATCCAGAAAGTAATTCATCTAGATACTTCCACTAAACACGAAGAGTATATTTCCAGTAATAGAAGTTGTAATAGAACAGAATAGAAGTTGACTAAAAATACTATCTCACTATCTGCCAATACTGTAATGATAAATTGCACAATGAAAAATATAATACATTTATAAAATTTTAATTAAAAATATAAAATCGTAAAATGCAGCCATATTTTAGGCCAAACTCCACTGACTTCAATTTATTAAGAAGTAAACACTTTAAATACTTGCTTGAATAGAGTTAATGTACATTAATATATCTTACATGTCAGGTAAGAATGCATTTAATTTAAAAAAATTTCTTGCATGAATAGTTAGTGTAAATGGTAGATTTTAATAACATAAACAAAAGCAATCTGTTAGTGTTTCCTGTCTAAAAGTTCTGTTCAATGAATTGTTTGATATAGATTGAGTTTCTTATCATATTGAAGATTTACAACATAAAGATATTTTTAATATGTATCAAGCTGCAATAATATGTATTTTTAATATGTATCAAGCAGCAAATTGGTTTTTATAATTTCATTCTAAATATATATAAAAATTATGTTGGAAGATATTAAAACTTCCTTTTTTCTTTCTTTTTTTTTTTTTAAGAATTTATTTATTTGTCACAGAGGGACACAGTGAAAGAGGGAACGCTAGCAGGGGGGAGTAGGAGAGGGAAGGGAGAAGCAGGTTCCTGCTGAGCAGGGACCCCAGTGCTGGGCTCAATCCCAGGACCCTGGGATCATGACCTGAGCCAGAGGCAGCTGCTTAACGACTAAGTCACCCAGGTGCCCCGAGATTAAAACTTTCTTGATTTAAACCAGGACAGCTTACAATAATGTTGTTAGACTTGAAAGAAAACATGTAAAACCCAGCTGAATTTTTTTGTTCTTGTTTTCAAATTTATTGAGAAATAATGGACATATATCACTGTATAAGTTGAAGGCATACAGTGTGATGGTTTGATGTACGTACATTGTGAAATGATTATTATCATAGGTTCAGCTAACTTATATCATCTCATAAATAGAAGAAAAAATTCCCTTTGTGATGAGAATTTTTAGGATTTATTCTCTTAACAACTTTCTTATATATTATACAGCAGTGTTAACTATAGTCCTCATGCTGTACATTGCATCTCTAGTACTTATTTATCTTATAACTGGAAGTTTGTACCTTTTGATCACCTTTCTCCAATTCCTAGGCCCTACCCTCTGCATCTGGCAACCACCTCTGATCTCTTTTTCTCTGTTTGGTGTACGTTTGTGTATTGTTTTGTTGTTGTCGTTTAGTTTTTTGTTTTTGTTTTTGTTTTTTAGGTTTCACATGTAAAAGAGGTCATACAGTGTTTATTTGTCTCTCTCTGACTTATCTCATTTAGCATAATGCTGTCAACGTCTATCCATGTTGTCCCGAATGAGAGGATTTCCCTATTTTTTATGTCTGGATAACATTCCATTATATATATATACACACATACATACCAAAAATTCCTTACCCATTCATCCATTGGTAGACTATTTCTATGCCTTGGCTTTTGTAAATAAAGCTGTTACAAACATGGGAATCCAGATATCTTCTCCAGTTATGTTTCATTTGTTTTTGATATATGCCCAGAAGTGGAATTGCTAGATTATGTGGTAGGCCTATTTTTAATGTTTTAAGGATCCTTTGTACTGTTTCCCATAGTGGCAGCAGCAATTTACAGCTTCACCAACAGGGCAGAAGGGCTCCATTTTCTGTATGTCAATCTGTAAGTCATCTGCTGTCTTTTGTCTTTTTGATGGTAGCCATTCTAACAGGTTGGATGTGATTTCTCACTGTGGCTTTAATTTGCATTTTCCTAGTAACTGGTGATGTTGAACAACTTTTCTTTTTTTTTTTTTTTAAAGATTTTATTTATTTATTTGACAGACAGAGATCACAAATAGGCAGAGAGGCAGGCAGAGAGAGAGGGGGAGGCAGGCTCCCCACCAAGCAGAGAGCCTGATGTGGGGCTCCATCCCAGAACCCTGGGATCACGACCTGAGCCGAAGGCAGAGGCTTTAACCCACTGAGCCACCCAGGCGCCCCTTGAACATCTTTTCATATGTCTGTTGGCCTTTGGTATATCTTTTTTGGAAAAATTTCTATTCAAGTTCTTTGCCCATTTTTAATCATATTATTTACTTATTTTTTATTTTTTGCTATTGAGTTATATGAGTTCTTTGTGTATTTTAGATATTAACATTATCAGATATATGGCTTGCAAACATTTTTTTTTTTCATTCTGTAACTTGTCTTTTCACTTTGTTGATAGTTTCTTTTGCTTATAGCAATTATTTAGTTTAATGTAGTTCCATTACATCACATCTAAAAAATTACCAAAGCCTATGTCAAGGATCTTTATTTCTGTTTTCTTCTAGGAGTTTTTGGCTTCAGGTCTTACATTTAAGACAATCCTTTTGAAATTAGTTTTTGTGAGTGGTGTAAGACAAGAGTCTGGTTTCATCAATTTACATGTGAATGTCCAATTTCCCAGCACCACTTATTAAAAAGACTGTCTTTTCTCCTTTAAGTATTTTTGGCTCCCTTGTTAAGTATTTTTGGCTCCCTTGGCTCCTAATTGACCATACAGGCTTGTTTTTATGTCTGGGTTCTTTATACTGTTCCATTGGTCCATTTGTCTCTCTGTATGCCAGTATTATACTATTTTGATTACTAAAGCTTTTTAGTATAACTTGAAATCAGGCAGTGTGATGCTTTCTGCTTTCTTCATCTTTCTTAGGATTTCTTCGGCTACTCAGCCATTAGTTCGACATAAGTTTTAGGAGTGTTTCTGTCTACTAATGTAAGAAATACCATTGGAATATTGATAAAGAATGCATTGAATCTATAGATGGCTTTTGGTAATAATGATATTTTAACAATATTAATTCTTTCAATCCATCAACACAGAATAACTTTCTGTTTATTTGTGTCTTCTACAGTTTCTTTTCTTTTTCCTCTTCTTCTTCTTCTTTTTTTAGAGAAACAGAGTCAGGAGGACAGTGGTATTGGGGAAGAGGAAGAGGGAGAGAGAGCATTTTAAGCAGTCTCCATGCCCAGAGTAGTGCCTTTATAGGGGTTGAGCTCATGACCTGGAGATCATACGCAAAGCCAAAATCAAGAGTTGGCAACTTAACCAACTGTCACCCAGGCACCCCTTCTTCAGTTTTTTTCATTAATGTCTTATAGTTTTCTTTCACTTCCTTATTTAAATTACTCCAAAGTATTTCATTGTTGTTAATACTATTGTGTTTTTTGTTTTTTTTTAAAGATTTTATTTACTTATTTGTCAGAGAGAGAGAAAGGGCACAGGCAGGCAGAGTGGCAGGCAGAGGCAGAGGGAGAAACAGTCTCCCTGCCAAGCAAGGAGCCTGTTGTGGGACTTGATCCCAGGACTCTGGGGTCATGACCCAAGCCAAAGGCAGCTGCTTAACCAATTGAGCCAACGAGGTGTCCCTGTTAATACTGTTGTAAATGGGATTGATATTTTTATTTCTGTTTCAGAGAACTCATTAGTAGTTTATATAAATGCTACTGACTTTCATATATTAATTTTGTATTTTGCAACTTTATTGATTTCATTGACTAGATACCGTTTTTTCGGCTTGAGCCTTTAGGGTTTTCTATGTATAAAAATTATGTCATCTGCAACTTGAAACTATTTTACTTCTTCCTTTCTAATTGTGATACCTTTTATTTCTTTTTCTTGCCTGATTTCTCTAGCTGGAATTTCAGTACTGTGTTGAATAGGAATGGTCAGAGTGGGCACTCTTGTCTTGTTCCTGATCTTAGAGGAAAACCTTCCATCTTTCACCACTAAGTGATATTAGCCGTGGGTTTATCATCTGTGGCCTTTATTATGTTGATATATGTTTCTTCTATACCTAATTTGTTAAGAGTTTTTAACATTAATGAATGTTCAATTTTGTCAAATTTTTTTTCTGCTTCTGTTGAGATGGTCATATGATTCTTTTCTTTCATTTTGTTAATGTGATATATCACATCGATGAATTCATGTATGTTGAACCATCCTTGTGTCCCACGGATAAATCCCCCTTAGTCATGCTGAATGATCCTTTCAGTGCGCTGCTGAATTTGGTTTGCTAGTATTTTATTTAAAACTTTTGTATCTATATTCATCAGAGATATTGGCCTATAGTTTTCTATTCTGCTAGTGTCCTTTTCTGGTTTTAGTATCGGGATAATGTTGGGCTTATAGAATGAGTCCTTCCTGTTCAATTGTTTGGAAGAGTTTGAGAAGATGTGGTGTTAATTTTTCTTTAAATGTTTGATAACTAGTGAAGCCATCTTGTTCTGGGCTTTTCTTTATTATGAGATATTTGATTATTGATTCAGTCCCTTTACTAGTAATTGGTTTATTCAGATTTTCTATTTCTTCTTGACTCAGACTTTGTAAGGTATAGGTTTCTAAGAATTTTTCCATTTCTTCTAGGTTGTCTAATTGGTTGGCTTATAGTTGTTCATAGTAGCCTCTCATGATTCTTTGTATCTCTGTGTTATCAGTTGTAGTGTCTCCTTTTCCATTTATAGTTTTGTTGATTTGGGTTTTCTCTTTTGTCCTTAGTCTAGCTCAGTATTTGTCAATTTTGTTTGTTCTTTCCAAGGAACTAATTCTTGGTTTGTTTTCTGTTCTCAATTTCATTTATTTTTATTCTAAACTTTATTATTTCATTTCTTCTACCAACTTTGGTCAACATGCATACATCACAAAAACTTTTCAAGGCCTTCATTTGAAAATCTAGGAATTGGGAGGGGTTTACAGAAAATACCATTTATTATTACAAAGTGTTATCTTTTATCTATTATATACATACTTCATAAAATTCTCCTATCAACTGCATGAGATTAAGCATGATTACATGGATTTTGGTAACAAAGAAACTGAGACTAAACCCACAATGAATTGTAGCAGAGACAGAACTTAAAGCCCATACAGTATGATGTCAAAAGTATGGCTCCCCCCCCACCCCCTTGTATCCTTCCAGAATATTACCTCTGCTGTTTTCCTGGTCTTGCCTCAAATAAAAAATAACAACAACAATAAAACCACTGTAATGATCTCAAGTTTCTTATTTCCATGAAGTCCAAATCACAAATACTGTATTATTTATAGCCAAACAGTAACTTACATAGCTTAAGAGGAAAGAACTGATTTCATCACTATTTTCCCCACCACCAAGAACGTATCTTGTCTAACTCTGCCAAAGGCAAAGACAACAGTAAAAAAAGGTGCCATCTTGGCCTTTAATTTCAGTGGTAGCAAACGTCATAGTGAGCAAAATATGACTTGGGATATCTTGACTCTCACTTGTGATTTTAAAGAAGTTTGAGAGTTTTTGTTTTATTTTATTCTAAGTCTTAATTTATATGCAGCCTGTCTGAACACCTGCTTTTATGACTTTGTGCACTTTCTGTCTTATATATTGCACTTTTTCTCTTGGACAGCTTTTCTGGGCAGGGAAAGGGCTTTTTTATAAAACATGCTTGCCTGGGAGAGGCTGAGAGCAAGATACAGTGCAGAAGTCCATGCTGTGTAGTGGAAAACTGGATCCTTACATTGAAACATGGATGCTTACTTGTCTTTCTATAGCCATAACTCTTATTTTTAATCATGGAATGGGGCATTTCTTGAAAAATAACTGGGTCATTATCCGGTTAATTCAGAGTCACTGTGAAAATACTAACAAGAAACACAACTTCAGAACTTACTCAGTTTCTCTATGATAGAGGTTTTTCTGTTGAATGGATATAGCTTTTAGAATTATATTTAACAGCAATAATAATAATTCATGCTCTTCTCCTATCAGTGCATAGAAATTGAGAAGTGAAAATAACTCAAACTTTACAGTCAAGATCTGAGGTTTAGTACAACTCTATACTTTTCTGGTTGCATGATTTCTCAACTTCATTTTCTCATACTCAGAATGAGAAAAATAAAACCCACCCCTCAAATCAGATGATGTTTGCTCTAGTGTATTTTATAAAAATGAAATCTAACATCATTACTCCCATAAATTATGGGCTATTATTCTGCAAAATATTAATAGAAATTTAGTATAATAAGGACAATAATGTTTTATTAGGGCATAGAAGAGAGAACTTGGGTTTTTTTCTTACCATGTTCTTTAATGATAAATTACAGCCATATGTAACAGTTCAGATAAAACTCAAAATAAAATAATTTAGATTTACAATTGATTATGCCACTGTCTTTTAAAGTTATGCACACCATTTAAAACTAGCCTCACTCTCTACCAAGTTTAATTACCTTACGTACTACATTTTTCAGAGAGTGTGATACCAGGAAGGTAAAACTACAATGTTGCAACAGAAGAGAGCCATACTGAGAAGCAATATGAATAATGCCTCCTTGAGATACTGATGGATAGATGGTGGGGGATCTGAGGATCAGTCATAGTTGTTAATCATGTGTGGTAATGTGACGGATTGTTATTACTTCATACGCTAGGTGGCTAGGAATGCAGCCAGTTCAATAAAATCATTTTAACTTCCTTTTCATGGTGGTCATTTTTCTTGTGTCTCCTTTCTTCCTTTGGTGTTCTTCAATTAAGGAAGAAAAGGCCTTCCTTTCATTTCACTGTAAGTGACCCATGAATGGGGTTCACTGAAAAAAAAAAAAATATGGCCATGCTATTCAGAACACGTCTTTTCTGTGGGTGAGAGACCTCTGCAAAGTTGGCTGTAAACCATGAAAAGAATTGGATAAGTTGATTCTTCTCATCCTGACTCTTCACATGTGTTTCATGGTCTTAATGCTAAGGAGGATAGAGAAGGACAAATTTGTCCTTTTTTCTGTAGAATAAGTATATTCAGATACTATACATATTTGATACAGAGAAACTCCTTTGGAAATGAAAAGAAAGAGAACTTCTAAATATGGAACAGACCATATGGTTTGCTATTTGAAGTATCCCCATTTAAATTTTGTAGGAAATGTAACATAGCTAATAAAATGTGGTCTTAAGTGTTAAATGTTCTGAACTAAAGATATTTTAAAGACAATTTATGGCCTTTGAGATTCCCCAGAATAGACTGTCAGGGACTTTATTTTGCCTTTCTTGAACTCAGTGTTACCTTTTGGAATTATTAAAAACCATCCTGATGGAAAGAACTGTTGTTTAGTTGAAGTAGAAAACATTAACGAAACCATTTAATCTATGGGCCCAATGTCATCTGTGCATGACTAGGTATTTTTGGCTGATGTTAAATTAAAACACATTCAAGACTGGAGTTTGATTGCACTGTATGTTTATAGATCTGTGCTTTAAATATTGGAATTTTGTTACATCTGTACACAAATACAAAACTGTTGAAAACACTTCTTACAAAAACTGCAGTAAAAAAAGAAAAGGAATATAAATGTAATGCCACTGATCATAAATAGTTGTTTTGTACCTGATGTTAAGTTCAGGTAACCTTTTCCCCCCATTCACTGTTGCTGTGAATCCAGAATTTGAGTTATTTTAAAAGGAGCCTTCAAATGCTGTTGCCCATCTTCATGTGTGGGTAAAGGATAATCCTTTTGATTGCAGAATTTTCAAGGCACTGACAGTGAGAGATTAACTAAAACAGTATTTTATTCCCTGCTGTAATGGTGAGTACATCGAATTACATATGTTATTAATCCAACAAAATATTTTCATGCTAAGCCATTTGGATCCATCAGTAGCCCCATTGTAATTGATGGATTACTGCATTACCATTTAATTTAGTTTTGTTTTAGAGGCATAACACTTACTATCGTTTTAGTTAATTGTATAACCAAATAAGGAGAAAAATTGCTCCAGGAAAATGAGTGATGTAGAAGAGGATTCTTGTTGTTAAGAGAATTATTAGGAATTGTTTTCTTAAAGGCTCTCCGCAAAGAACTGCTTACACTCTCAACATTTACCTTCAATGCAACTGAAGAAAAAATGAAGAAGGAAAAATCAAATGTTCTAATTTGGGTGTTCTACCTGCCCCTTAAAATAGCAGTGACAATATGTCAGGTCTGTTTCTGGCTTAAGTTTTCCTCTCAGAGCAATTTTCAAATACAAAACGAACTCTGCTCAGGGGGAGAATTACTGGAAATCAATTGCAGTTTCATTTGTGATACTTAAAATTGTAGCCCCTGCCATTTCTGCTCAATTATACCACACTCAGATAATTTGTTAAATATCTTTGTGTCATGGAGTCAATATATGGAAGTGAATTCTACATATATCTCTGTGTGCTTTTAGAAAATGACAGAAAAAATTTTCCTTTGATGAAAATTGCTTGAATTTGAAACTCATGAAATTCATTCTAAATTCCTTAAACATATCTCAAGCGGGTCTTTTAAAAAAAAGCCTTTTATTTTAGAACATTTCAGATTTGAGGAATTATTGTGAAGATGGTACAGAGAGTTTGTGTACAGGCCAGACCCAATTTCCCTTATCATTAACATCTTACCTTAGTATGGCACATTTGTCACAATTACTGAATGAATATTGATGTATTATTAGATTCATTGTTTATTCAGATTTCCTCAGTTGTTCCTAATGTCCTCTTTCTGTTTTCAGGATCCCATCTAGAATACCACATTACATTTATAAGTCATGTCTCCGTAAGCTCCTAGCTGGCTCTGACAGTGTCTCAGACTTGCCTTGTTCTTGATAATGTTGATGGTTTCAAAGACTACGGGCCATATGTTTTGTGGAATGTCCCTGACTTGGAAATTTTCTAATGTTTGTGTCATGATTAGACTTGGGTTGTGGGTTTTAGGGAGGACGACTACAGAAATGCCATTCTCATCACATCATATCAGGGGAACATATCAACTGGACTTATCACTCTTGTTCTTGGTCATGATCAGCTGGCTGAGGTAGTTCTGTAAAAAGTTTCTCCATTGCAAAGTCATTATTTTTTTCTTTCTTCCCATACTGTACTCTTAGGGAAAAAATTACTATAGGCAGCTCATACTTAAAAGAGTGGGAAGTTGGGCTCCCTCTCCTTAAGGGTAGAATAGCTACATTAATAATTTAGAATTCTTCTGCACTATGATTTGTCTCTTCTTCCCATTTAACTTTTTATTTATTCATTTATTTATATTAACACAGACTCATGGATACTTATTTTATATCAAGATATAATCCAATATCCCTCCTTTCTTCCTTCCCTTCCCTCCCTCCCTCCCTCCCTTCCTTCCTTCCTTTAACTGAAATTCCTCCAATATGGCCATTGGGAGCTGTTCAGTTTGTAACTATATTCACTTTATATATCCCATTATTATTTTGGTTTGCTATTTTTTGCACTTCCTTACTTTCTGAAACTACAAAATGCTTCAGGCTCTTCTTGTACATTTTCTGCTCATTGATAGAATCAGACATTTCTGCAAGGAGACCTGGTTTCTTGTATTGAAGATGTGTGCTAAGTATTCTCAATGTGCGTGCGTGTGTGTGTGTGTGTGTGTGCGTGTGTGTGTGTATCTGTGTCTGTGTGTGTATTTACCTTTTCCTTTCCCTTGTACCCATCTTTGGTAAGATAACTTGAGATGTTTATTCATATTTAATCAAGAAAAAGTGAAAATGCCAATGCATTTTAAATGCAAAAGCAGATATTTTAGAACATGAACAAAACTAAAATAACTTTTGAGAGTCACCTAAATATAGCCCACCAATTTCTGACATTTTCCTTTGGTCTTTGAAAGATAAGGAATTTGTGCTGAGTTGGATCAATAGAGGGTAGATATTTCAGAGATGGAAATGATTATAAAGTTTGAAATCTGGAAGCACTTGCAGAAGTGGATCAAAATATAAGCATATTTCTACTGAGATTTAGATAAACCAGTGTTCTAAAAGGAAGGCTTATTTCTACATTCAGGCATCTCTTATGATCAATAAATTACTCTAAAATTAAGCAACTATTCTGCCACACAAAAAAAATTTTGACTTCATTTTGACTATCATTACTATGCTGAAAATGCTTTCTTTTCCAATTTTGAAGTGACAGTAAGAATGAATTTGTGCATGAGAAAAATAAAATGTGTGATCTTTTCTGTATATAGTAGATTTGTGCTGATTTTGACTCTTTTTTTTTTTAATCCCATAAGTGTTTAATGATCACGTTTGGCCTAGTCTCTGTGTTCTTCAGCAGCTCTTGCAAACTTGGTATTTATCTGTGATGTTAGGCAGTGGATAATAAGAATAGTGTGTGTGACCATGGAAGGGAGAGTGTGAGAACTCTGTCACACTGGCTTTAGTAGGAGTTGGCTATTGCTGAGCTAACTAAACTTAACATATATGGTAAGCAAAATTCTGTGATATCTAAAAGAATAAGGCTTATAGGGGCGCCGGGGTGGCTCAGTGGGTTAAGCCGCTGCCTTCGGCTCAGGTCATGATCTCAGGGTCCTGGGATCGAGCCCCGCGTCGGACTCTCTGCTCAGCGGGGATCCTGCTTCCCTCTCTCTCTCTCTCTCTCTCTGCCTGCCTCTCTGTCTACTTGTGATCTCTGTCAAATAAATAAATAAAATCTTTAAAAAAAAAAAAAGAATAAGGCGTATAGGTTTCTAGTTTGTATGGCAGCTTTATGAGTTGTTGCACAGAGCTGGTCTTCAAGGAATATAAACTGAAAAACCTTCAGCAGTACACTGGGATCAATGGCCAGGACAATTGGCTTCTGTATAACTCAGGCCATATTTTTACTATATTTATTCCAATAATAATAATAATAATAATTACTAGTTATGTTACTATTAATAATTCAATAATTTTAAATGCCATATACCAGGCATTACATTATAGCTTTATATATAAAATGGATTTGATACCTAAAATAAGGTCATATGTTTGATATTTGTTTCAAAGTTTCAGCAAGAAACAAGGCTGACTTTTAACATAGGAACTTCTGAGTTATGTTCCTAATCACTAGACTATACCTCATTAAAAATTATTAGATTTGGTGACATAAATCCATTTACAGTTAGAGTAAAAATCTTTTTGGCTATATTGTGAAAAGTCTAATCAGTCCAGATTAAGATAATATAGTATATCGTTTTCATAGAGCTATGTGTATTTCTGTGTGTGTGTGTGTGTGTGTGTGTGTGTATAAACTCACATAAATATACAGGGAGAAGAAGAAAATGAGTATATTTAAATGTAATTTTCTATTAAATTAGTAATTTGACACATAACATTTGGAGATTTTACTAATTATTGATGTGGATGTCAAAGTGTAAATTTCACTGTGGTTCTAATGATCTTCCCTTATCACTGTTAAGAACTCTGAGATAGAGGAAAAAAAAGTAAAGGCGGACTAATGTAGATGAAAAATTACTCATGTTGCAGAAACATAGTTCATTTGCTTCTGGCATAAGTTAAGGGAAGAGACCATATATTTATGTCACCGTGTAATGGCATACTGTAGGCTATTTCTATATGCATTCTCATTCCAGACTAATTTGTCAATTGTCGGTAAATTCACCATCTCCCACATCCGGATAAATATAGATTTCTTTCTCAGTTGACGGTAAATACATTGCAGATACTCTATAGCAGGCAGCAGATAGATGAAGGCATTAAGGTGACTTTCTTGCTGAGTGTAGTCTCAGAAAATCAGGCACTCTGTAGAGGGTATACTTGGAATGTCTCAAAAAAATGATACCGGAGCCTAGAGTTGTCTCACCATCATTATCATGATTCTTGCGTTGGCCACTGTGGTTTCCTGAGTTGTACGAAGGTCATTAGAATCAGGATGATTTAGTCCAGAAAAAGGGGTTGAGGAAATAAGGTTCTGTGTCAGTAACTTTAATTAGCTTTCATCTATCTGTCTCAAATCTTTTTGGAAAAAGGTAGAAAATATAGAAATACCTAAACAAATAAGTGCATAAGGCAGACTTTGATCCACAGTCATCCTTGCTCTACTGTATAGTAAACACTGTATAGTGAACAGAAATGTCATAAAGGAGGATCAAGTAGGAAATAGGTGAATATTTTTTTTAAAAGGAAAAGAAAAAAAAAGGAAAAGCCCTAATCTTTGAGTAATGGAGTCTTAGATGTTATATTCAAACACAAAGTATAGCACTATAAAAGAAAATAATTCAGGGAGGTTCAAGAATGCTAAAAATAAAATTTTAAAATAAATGCATATAGTACCACAGTAATTCTCAAAGTGTGACAGGAGCAGTAGCATCAGCATTACTTCAAAATATGTTAAAAAGCCTATTTTTGATTCCTAACCCAAATTTATTGAATCCGAAACTCTGAGAATAGGGCAATACAATCTGTATCCCTGTAAGCTCTCCAGGTGACTCCATATGAGAAAAACTGGTAAAGTTACATTTACTAATGCTCCTAAAAGTAAAGTAAAGCTTTGGATTCACTTGAAAGGAACAACTGAAACAGAAGAACTCTGGAGTGAGTTAGCCATCATTGTCAGTCATCTGGATTTTTTTTTCATTAAACAAATTCTTTGTTCAACATATTGGATATATTGGGGAAAAATAACCTTCCAGCTACTCAGAAGTAATTTCAGGAATTTTTTCCTGATTGATCTCAGATTTGTAAAAGCTATTACAGTGATCCACATAGACATGTGAAGTACTAACAGTTGACTTTGCTAACTCGGCACCCCTGGGGGGAAGAGCTTGGGAATCTAGAACATGTGGGCACTCTTCAGTGTGCTAATTCCAACAGACCTTAATTCAAAATGTACTTATTTAAGGGTGACCATGAGTATGTTAATGAAATTAGTGATGAGGAAAATAGACATATAAACCATACACTCCTGATCTCCAATTGCTTACCATTTGTATTCACCCAGGGAAATCTTGCAACGGACATATTTTGCTAGCAGGTATTTACATCCATATAAATTATCCAGCTCATTTTGTGCTTACATTCTCTAAAATTTGAGCTCTAATTATTTTAGGTACCCAGTCAAGGTAAATCCACATAGTGATGATTGGTCTTTGATGAGTCCCTTCATGAGTATAAGTTTACAACTTTCTCTTGGAATTTATTAATTGTCGAGACACAGAATTTAGTGATAAATAATAACTTTATAAGCATCTTAGTCTCCAACAACAAAGAAAAAGGTCATGAATTCTCAACCTTGTAACTTCAAATACAGATTGGTTTTGGTATAATATCTAAAAGCATCAAGTGGGTGACCTATTTCTTATGTGAGAGTGAAAAAATGTAAAAAACAGGAGACAGTGAGGAAACTGAGAAGTGGAAATAAAGTGCCCAAATTGCTAAAGTAGTGATGAACATCGTTTCAAAAGGAAAAATCAAGCAGACAATAGCATACAAATAATTAGAAAGACTTATAACAGTAAGGACAATGTAGCTTAAGTAGAAAATCAGGCCTAAGTTAGTAAATTGGAATACAAGTGTAGTCAAACGTATCTGGAAAATGAAAATAGTTCATTTTTGTTAAACATGAATGAAAAGGTGATGCCAGAACTAAAAAATAAAATCTGATGAATTTCTTAATCTCTGGTAATGATTGAGAATAATGAATTAGAACTGGGCTAGCCTAAAACTGTAATCTAATAAACTGAGATGGGAATGAATTATATTTTGAAATATAAATATGAAAATATTTAAGTGGTCAAGCCTGACTACTTGTGTTTCAGTGAACCTGTGAAAAATGTCAAAGTCAAAATGAGGTCAACTCATTTGGGGAAACAGGAAGCCTGAGAAAATATTTTGATAGAAAAAGGTGGGGCTTCTATTTAAAGGTAGCAACAACAAATTTGTACAAATGAAATATCTATGATATTATAGATCTGTGATTACTATTAATTATTTATGTTTCAGTTTACAATATGGGAAAATGAAATGGAAAAACATTTGTAAAGGAATAATGTATTATTTCTGGTCAATTTTCTTTAAATTATTGAATAAATATAGAATTTTTAAAAATTCTGGCAAATTGATTTTAAAATTGATATGAAAGAATTAATATGTACAAGGTTTCAGGGTACATAACTGGTTATAAAAACATACTAGAGTAAGATAATTTCAAAATTCTTTTAGTGCAAATATATAGAATTTCTGGATAAAATAGAGTCAAAACTTTCATACTTGATATCTTGGAAGAATAAAAGGAACATAATATCTAGGTGCTAGAAACAAAGAAAAGGGTTAGCAAATTGAAAACCAGATGCATGGCTTGAGGCTTCGGTAGGTTGGTGGTAGGCAGTGTGTACGGTGAGAAAGGGGAAGTATTGTCTTGGCAACCAACTGGCTTTGATTTTAATACTTACATGGGGATAAGAGACAAGGCCTCCTAGCAATATAGGAGGGAAATCAAAGAAGAGATTCCTGCATAAATTAAAACACTGCATAAATTAGGTGGAATATACATTGTATGAAATGTGAACTAGAAAAAAAAATACCTGTAGGTACATAAAGATGACAATAAAGTTTTCTATTTCTGCCTGAGTTTTGAAAGAAAAAAGAAACCTGTTTACTCCAACAGAGTTTCTGCACAACTGATGAATAACCGAGCTCTACCTCTGAAACTCATATGATTAAAAAAAGAAGTGGGGGGATGGGGTAACTGGGTGATGGTATTAAGGAGGACACATGCGGTGATGAGCACTGGGTGTTATACACAACTAATGAATGGTTGAACACTATAGCAAAAACTAATGATGTACTATATGCTGGCTAATTGAACATAATAAGAAAATAAAGAAAGGAAAGAAAAAAAAACCAGTGGTCCCAAGTAGTTTATATATGTGGACGACTGGAAAAAAAAATGTAAAACTGCTTTGAAAGACATGGTCTCTCCCCAGGTTAATTAAACACACACACACACACACACACACATACACACACAACAACAACAACAACAACAAAACTGCCTCAGTTAAATTCCCACTGAGGATGAGGTCATAGTCCAGAATCAGAGTCTATGGGAAACCAATCCACTGTGACTGTCACTTGACAAAATCAATAGGAGGATTACAGTGCTGAATAGCTCATAAAAACAACTATAAAATCAGTATATTTATTTAAGGAAAAAAAAACCCTATTTAAATAAAGGGGGTAATGGTCTTTAAATTAAAAGCATCTGACTTCAATTCAGGTGATGATGTCAGGGTCCTGGGATAGAGCCCCTCATCAGGTTTCCTCCTCAGCAACAGGGAGTCTGCTTGTCCCTCTCCCTCTGCCCTTCTCCCCACCAGGGCACTCCCTTTCTCTCTCCCTTTCTTTCTCTCTTTATCGCTCTCCAATAAATAAGTAAAATCTTTAAAAAATATATATATATACACACACACATACATATGTAAAACTTAAGAATTAAAACACAATAAAACAAATCAATATTTTTAAAAAGCCAGACATATTTTTATAGACATTATATGTTATAATATGCATACATTATTTTGACTTCATCTCCTATTTAAATAAAGAGGTAGAAGAAAGAATAAGTGTCTGAATAAAAAAGCAGCTTCCCACATCATGGACCAAATAGTAGATGCCATAGCAATGGGTTTTCCAGTTTCTTCTTTTTTTTTTTCTCTATCATTCACAGAATATTCTTCCTTTGGTGGGAGAAAATGTTAAAATGTTTAAAATTATGGTTAGATTTTCAGGCTAACCTGAGTTGAGATAATTTATAATGTAGTCAAAATATTATATGTTTAAAAACCACATAATTTTCTACTTTTTTATTATTATTTTATTATGTTCAATTAGCCAACATATAGTACATCATTAGTTTTTGATGTCGTGTTCAATGATTCATTAGTTGTGTATAAAACCCAGTGCTCATCACCACACATACCCTCCTTAATACCCATTTTAGTTCAGTTCACTTTAAGTTAAATAAGAGTATATGATAATCAAGATATTCTTTTACACATTATCTGGGGAAAATGGCCAGATTTTCAAAAGCCCAATATCATTTCTAAAAATGAAAAATATAATTGACAAAATTAAACACCAACGAGGTCTACTTAGATTAGATACAAGTGAAGAGATAATTAATGAACTGAAAGAGCTAAGAAAATTTTGCAGAAGGCAATGAAAAATGCTAAGTAGATGGTTAATGTGGCAGAGAAGTTAAGGTTAAGAAATGTAGAAAATAGAATCAGAAGATCATTAAGGGAGACAAACCATATGAGACTCTTGACTCTGGGAAACAAACTGAGGGTTGTGGAAAGGGAGGTGGGTGGGGGAATGGCATAACTGGGTGATGGGAATTAAAGAGGGCATGCGATATGATGAGCACTGGGTGTTATTCAACTAATGAATCACTGAACATTATATCAAAAATTAATGATGTACTGAACCTTGGCTAATCGAATTTAAGTTAAAAAAAAGTTTCAAAGTGTGTCAAAAAGATGTTACAGAAAGAACAGAAATATACTCTACAAATGTACAATATCTGTTGCAAAAGTGGAAAAAAAGAGGTACCATAATTTACATAGTTGTAAATTATGGTAAAGTGTGCATATGCAATGTATATATATAAGGTGCCTTCAAAAGCAATGTAGAAGATACCCAAGACAGTGCTGAGAGTGGCTGATTTTGGGGAGGAGGCCTATGGAGTAGGAGAGAAAGTTTCATATTTATATGTGTTATAATTTTATTTTTCTCTATCACTAAAATTTTTTTTCATACCAAATATTTTTCAAGGTTAAAAATTCATGGACTGGAAAATGAAAACTAAAGCAAAATGAGGATAAGAAGATAAAGCCAGTGATAAAGCTACATAAATTATGCATGTGTTGTTTTTTTCTAATGATGAACATTTTGGTTCAAAGTCTTTTATTTTTCATTGCAAGGAGGAAAACACAAAAATTTTTATGATTCACAGCTTTCAAACACACAGGAAAATGGATAGCCCTGAAGAATAGTTTAATTGTGCTGTGAGAAGAAATGTCTCCTACAGATCCTCCAGACTTTGAAAAATGCAGTTATTAAATGTACTCATATCTTGCCATAAGATCTAACCCAGAAATCTGTCAGTGCCAACACTAGGATCTGAATATACAATCCTCATATTTTTATATCCTCCATTTATTGATTTTTATTGAACACCTACTATATCCCAGGCACTGCAGATACATAAGCCAGAGTGATTTCTGTTTCATAGACTAAAGGAAAAAGCAGACTTGTGGGGCACCTGGGTGGCTTGGTCAGTTAAGTGTCTGCCTTTGGTGTTTGCCAGAGTCCTGGGATGGAGACCTGAATCAGCCTCCCTGCTCAGCAGGGAGCCTGCTTCTCCTTCTCCCTCTTCCCCTACTCCAGCTTGTACTCTCTCCCTCACTTGGTCACTCTCTGTCTCTCAAAGACATAAATAAAATCTTAAAAAAAAAAAAAAGAAAAGGAAAAAGCAGACTTGTAAATCTGTGTGATGTAATTATTAATATAGCAGAGATATTCATGAAGCACCACAGGTTTAAAGAGAAGCCTAGGAGAAGCAGCAAAATTTTAGTAAAACTTTTTCTTAGAAAGTAAAACTTTTATGAGAAGATAAAAGTTATCTAGTCAGATAAGACAGTGGCTGGGGAGTGCCAAGAATAGAAAACACCTCCTTTCTATTCTCTTGGGTTCCTAATTTACTTGCTTATTAGTTCATTTGTTGATTACTTCATTGATATGCATAGATATTTATTGCTTATTTTCTGGATTCTGGCACCATCTGGCACTTGGAATGCAATAATGATGAGATACATATCTTTCTGAAACACTAATATTATGAGGTCACTTCCATATTTAAAAATCTCTCATGGGTCTTTCTTGTCAATGGAAGTGTTTTGTAAACTGAGATACTTGTACCCCTTGGCCACAGGAAGACTTTGTAGGGATGTGAAGTCATACTTTTTTTTTTTTTTTTCCTATCTGTATATTTTCTATCTATTTATTTATTTATTTATTTATTTATTTTTATTGTGTTATGTTAGTTACCATAAAATACCTCATTGGGTTTTGATGCAGTGTTCCAAGATTCATTGTTTATGTACAGCACCCAGTGCTCCATGCAATATGAGCCCTCCTTAATACCCACCACCAGGCTCACGCATCCCTCCACCCGCCTCCCCTCTAAAACCCTGAGTTTGTTCCTCAGAGTCTCTCATGGTTTGTCTCCCTTTCCGATTTCCCTCAATTCATTTTTCCTTTCCTTCTCCTGATGTCCTCCATGTTATTGCTTATGTTCCACAAGTAAGTGAAACCATCTGATAATTGACTTTCTCTGCTTATTTCACTCAGCATAATCTCTTCAATTCCTGTCCATTTTGATACAAAAGTTGGGTATTCATCCTTTCTGATGGAGGCATAATGCTCCATTGTATATATGGACCATATCTTCCTTATCCATTCATCTGTTGAAGAGCATCTTGGTTCTTTCCACAGTTTGGCTATTGTGGACATTGCTGCTATGAACATTGGGGTACATATGGCCCTTCTTTTCACTACATCTGGTCCAGATGGGGTAAATACCCAGTAGTGCAATTGCCGGGTCATAGGGTAGCTCTCTTTTTAATTTTTTGAGGCATCTCCACACTGTTTTCCAAAATGGCTGCACCAACTTGAATTCCACCAACAGTGTAAGAGGGTCCCCCTTTCATAAGATCCTCTCCAACATTTATTGTTTCCTTCCTTGTTAATCTTTGCCATTCTAACTGGTGTAAGGTGTTATCTCAATGGGGTTTTGATTTGAATTTCCCTGATTGCTAATGATGATGAACATTTTTTCATGTGTCTGTTAGCCATTTGTATGTCTTCTTTGGCATAGTGTCTGTTCATGTCTTCTGCTCCTTTTCTCACATGATTGTCTGTTTTGTGTGTGTTGAGTTTGAGGAGTTCTTTATAGATCTTGGATATCAGCCCTTCGTCTGTAGTGTCATTTGTGAATATCTTCTCCCATTCTGTGGGTTGCCTCTTTGTTTTGTTAAGTGTTTCCTTTGCTGTGCAGAATCTTCTTATCTTGATGAAGTCCCAAAAGTTCATTTTCACTTTTATTTCCTTTGACTTTGGAGATGTGTCTTGGAAGAACTTGTGGCTGATGTTGAAGAGCTTACTGCCTATGTTATACTCCAGGATTTTAATGGATTCCTGTCTCATATGAAGTCACACTTTTTTTTTTTTTTGAAGTCATACTTTTAATGAAATTCAGTTTCACATCTTCAATTTCCATGTATATTTTCTCCTAAAATGGATCTTCCTGAGAATGATCTTGCTGTTCACATGTCCTCACTTCCCAACACTCCTTTCATAAAAAAGGACTCATGTCCTTTTTTCTCCTCCATCCTAGATGGTGTTTTGCATATTCCCCAACTACAAAAACCTTCAGGGTAGGGCGCCTGAGTGGCTTAGTTGGTTAAGCATCTGATTCTTGATCTCAGTTCAGGTCTTAATTTCAGGGTCATGAGTTCAAGCCCAGTGTTGTGCTCTACTAGTGCTGGATGTAGAGCCTACTTTAAAAAAAAAAAAAAAAAAATCTCCAGGGTTATAAACAAAAAAACATTTCAAGAATGCATAGTTTTTGAGAGTGACTTCCCTGAGAACAAAGCCAAAATAAAGGGCTTCACTAAGAAATTTTAAAGGTGGGGTACCCGGACGGCTCAGTGGGTTAAGTGTTTGTAATTTGGCTCAGGTCATGATACCAGGGTCCTGGGATTGAGTTCCACATTGGGCTCCCAGCCCAGTGGAGAGTCTGGTTCTCCCTCTACCCACCCCCTACTCGTGATCTCTCTCTCTCTTATGTGCTCTTTTTCTCTCTCAAATAAATAAAAATTAAAAAAAAAATTGAAGGGAGCTGTATCTCATATCAACCAGGTGATTTATTTTCATCAAGGCTTCATTTTATAATCAGTTTATCTGTGTGAGTATTTGTTGGTCTACCTAAACACCTACCTATTTGTCTAAATACCTACTTAATTATTTAGAAGTGACATTCTGATATGGATGATGGGTTTTAATGAAAGGACTTCTTTTAGCTCACATGCAGGATAGTTTCCTTAAATGAGCTACTCTAAAGCTCAGAAATTTACAAATTTAACTAAAAGTTTATATATATATATAAATTACATATTTATACATATATGTACATATACATATAGCGTATATATATCTATATCCCAGAAATTTATACTTTGAAACTATTTAAAATTACTATAAAATTGTTCAGATTCAATTTGGTGATATAAAACAGGTATCTAGTTTTTCAACAGGTAGTATATACCTTACAGCATGTAAAACGTGTCAAACACAGAATGATAAACAGAAGAATAAAAAAAGCTGCAGTCACTCGTTGTTGCAATTTCACTTCTTTTCAAGATAGTCATTATTGACAGTTTGATGAACACCTTTGCATGTTTTTTTTTTCATTCACAAACACACACAGAGATGTGTTAATAATTATCAGTTAATTTTTTCCTTTCCAGGGTCTGTACCCTTGTTTGTTCATTGCTTCCTTTTTAAAATTTACAACTTCTAGGCTTTTGAATAATAATGGCAATATATGGTACTTGTTTCTGACTTGAATGAGATTCTCTTTAGTGATTCACCCTTTTTGCAGAATCTCTGTAATTATTTCTAATTTATACTTTTTGTGTCAAGAATATTTTCTATCCTCTGTTTGCCAACACAAATGCCAGAAATATTTTGGATATTGTCAAAAGACTTTTTGTCATCTATTCCTATGACTGTGTTTTTTTCCCTTTTAATTAACAATATAATTAACAAAACATTTTTCTTATTGTTATACTATCTTGTATTTATGAGGTAAACATTATTGTTCATGTCATATTATTATTTTCATGTATAATGAGATTATTTGCTATGATTCCATGTAATCTACAATATTTTTCTACATGTTCATGAGTAATCACTGTATCTTAATTTTCTTTTATATTCTTAGTATTTAGCAGAAGAGGTTTCAATAACTATTCCCCAAGTAAATGGGTAAACAGATGTTAGTGTTTGATATTTTTATTTGTACATACTTTTAATATGTGATTCAGTGGTCCCTCATTGATGTTTGTCTTCATGTATTCATTCGTTCATCTAATCATTCATCTATTCAGCTGATAATTTGCTAGCAGCCTATGGTGTGACAAGTCCTCTGCTAGGAGCTGGTTATACACTGGTTTTGGTCCTTGTGGAACTCTAAGTCTAATGTCTACACCACCATAAAAATCTTATGGCTTGAAGAAGTCTGTTTTTTTTTTTTTTGTTTGTTTGTTTTGTTTTGTTTTTTATTGTAAGCTCCTAGGAGACAGAGGCTATGTTTGTTTTTGCAGAAAGTAACAAATCAAGGGTGACACTAAATATACGTGCAAAAATGTCTTACTAGAATACCAGATTAGCATGCAATAATTTCAATGTTATCTTCTTACTATACTCAACATTTTATCTTTATTAGAGGACAGTGTCCGATTTGAGGCTCCTGAAGGAGTTAAATGAACTTTGTGTAGGATTCATGGGAGAGCCACATAAATGGAAGAGCTGGAAAATTATACTTAGGAGGAGAAATTAAAGGAATTCAAGTGATTCTGTCTTACAAATGAGACCGGGACCAGTTTCAAAATAATCCTTCAGGGCTCATTCAAAAAATTGATCAGCTCTTCTGAATGGCTACTGAGGATGGGATTCTACTAAACAAATGCTCAAGTCAGCAAAATATTTCATTTATCGCAGCCAGATTACAAAAATGCATGATGGTGAGAATGGTTTAACTTTGGAATGTACCATCAGAAGAAAATATAAAAGAAGCAAGAGTGGGATAACAACTACACTCTTCTGGCTGGTTTAAATTTCTTGGTAGGGAGACACCTATGCAGACCAAAAGTGGCTCAAGGGTTTTCCTAGGTCAAAAACACCATGAAAACAGTATTAATAACAGTAATCTAACATTTATTGAAGATTTACAGTTCTGTGTTCTAAGTCTACATCCTTTTTCGTGTATTTCTCATTTAATAATGTTAGGTACTATTATTAGTACAATAACCATATGTCCTGGATTCTTTTGATTGGTCCAGATTTACACCTATTTTCCTGAAGTAAAATTATTATTAACATTCTCTACCATTCACAATAGTGTCTCTGTTTAGAAAATAAATTACATGGTTAGTCTAGCTGATATCTTTATTTCAGTATTGAATCTAAACTGCATAGAGGTTAAAAAAATTTGCTGAGGTCACCCAGGTAGTAATTGGAAAGCTGTGAATTTATGATTAAATAGCTACATATTCATAACCTGCATTGAGGACTCTGAAAATAAGGAACAAGACTTACTATCCGACCTCCTGCAAGTCACACTATATCTACACATGGGTATGACAAATGCAATCATAGACATAATGAGGAAGCCAAATACCCAGAAATGAGACTAAGTAATCTTTAAAATACATTTAAAAGTCTGTGTTTAATGCATTAGCATCTGTATGTGAAGATTACAATTCTCTTAGTCCTCTGAGGACAGACTCTTTCAGTAAATCTTAGATGTAAGCAATTGAGAATAGTGTTTGAAACTGAAGTAGAAAGGACCTTTGACTTTAAAGAGAAATGTAAGAAAGGTGACCTTGAAATAGAATATGTAGCAAAAAGGGTATCATCAGGAAAAAGTAACCAATGGAACTGGAGGAGATGAGAAAGCTCATGGGGTAAAATGTAGCTTTACTAGAGGCCTCCAAGCTTCTTCATATAATAGCCACTCCCCCTTTTCAAAAAAAGGGAACAAGAGATCTGCATCAGAGACACAAAGGAATTTCCTGAAAAAGTAAGTTTCTTTAATCCTCTAAAAGCTACTTGCTGTCTACCTGACCAGCTCCTTTTCCCTCACTCCTCATCCAGTACACAAAATTAACACTCAACAAGAACAAAGGGACATTTTAATAAAATGCATTTATTGGCATTTTCAGTGTGAATGCTTTACTGTTCAGTTTTCCTGTCTCCTGACTTATGAAATTGGTAAAGTGTGAATCATCATTTCTAGAAACTGTTTCTTTTTAGGATGGACCCTTAGTTGCAATGGGAAACCTAATATTTTTGCTTTGTTTTACCCCTATACTCACTCACTGAACATGAATGAAGAGCTATTGTTCCAAGCATCCAACTACATGCCAAGGATACAAAATGAAGATGCTATGTCTCTTTCTTCAAGGAGCTTGTAGCCAAATAAGGAAAGTATATATGTGAACCCACAAGATAATTTTGAAAACACCATGGTGAAAATATGAAAAAAAAAATTGGGAAAATGTAAAATCAGTATAAACATTAGACATTTTGTCTATCAGAAATATTAAAAAAGAAAAAAACTCTCCCCACACCATGTTGTTGATTCACTTGAAATTAAGTCCATTGAGGAACACAGTTGCTCACTGCCTACTTTATGCATTTTCTGCACTTGAATTCCAGCACAAAGCCCTCTCCTGTTTTTCCTCTTCTCTTTTTGGTGGCTCCCGGATTTTTGCTGCTTCCTCCTGTTCTCTTCCTCTCCTGTTCTTTAAAGTTAAAGTTGTCCTGAGTTCCTCCTTGCTCATTCATGGGTTTTCTGTTGATACCTACTCTTCAAGGGCTAAAATCCTGAAATGCCTCTCCATTTTACTCAAAGCAAGGATAGATTCAGGGATTTGAGGATTGAAGCTTATAAAAAACATGGCTCTCTTAAAACAAACAGCAACAACAAAAACCAAAACAGTAACAAGAAAAGATTTGTCTTCAGAAGTTACTATAAATGGAAAAAAATCATAACCAAATTATAAAGTGAAAAAAATCTGACAATACTGTAATATATCACCAAATTAGAAAAACTAAAACAAGATGAAATCAGAGAGAGAGACAAACCATAAGAGACTCTTAATCATAGGAAACAAAACTGAGGGTTGCCTGAAGGGTAGGGACAGGGTAACTGGGTAATGGACATTAAGGATGGCACATGATGTAATGGCTTTTATGTGAGACTGATGAATCCCTGACCTCTACCTCTGAAACTAATAATACCCTTATGTGTAAATTAATTGAATTTAAATTAAAAAATAAGTATAATGACATCTGAAAGAAAAAAACCTATGTGATTTTATTAACTACTGACTATATTTCCCCCTGTATTTTGGCTGCATATTCTTTTATCTCTTCATGTGAGAGTAATCTTATACTACCATGTTTTATAGAACAACTAAAAAGTTAATTTAGTCTTTTGTATGGCAGAATTTTGGTTTTTATTATTATTTTAATTTTTTTCTTTCAGCTTCACAATTATTTACTGGTAATTGCATATAATTTTCTTTTTTTTTTTTAAGATTTATTTAGTTAGTTAGTTAGTTAATTAGTTAGTTAGTTAGTTATTTGACAGACATCACAAGCAGGCCGAGAGAGAGAGGAGGAAGCAGGCTCCTTGCTGAGCAGAGAGCCCAATGCGGGGCTCGATCCCAGGACCCTGGGATCATGACCTGAGCAGAAGGCAGAGGCTTTAACCCACTGAGCCACTCAGGCACTGCATATAATTTTCTAAGATTGTTTTCAAGTTTGAGAAAACTGCTTTCTTTCATATCTGAGCTTTAAGACTAACCTTCATAGATTAGCCTCTAGCTTCATATATTTAAATTTTATCTCACCTCCTGGAACCTAAGCACACTTTCATGTTATGATATAGCCTGCTATTTCAAAGCATGATGGGCCAGCTGTCCCCAGTTGTGGGGCAGAAGTATTCCTGAATACCATTCTTATATGCAGAAGAGACTGGAACATATGTAAATATATCCACTAAACCCAAACTTACTGTGTCCCCAGCTCAGTTTGTGGGGTCTTAATAGGAGCCAGTGAAAGAGAGGGAGGCTTGATTATCTTTCTGATAAAACCAACGTCCTTATAAAAGTCTTCATGGACTTGATCACACTCTCCAAATTTCCAGTACCTCTCTGACCTCCTGTTCCCTCCCACCAGTCTCTCCTTGCACCCTGCTTCTACTACACTGGTCTTCCTGCCGTTTCTTGAACATCACAAGACTTTTGTCTCCTTTACCTGGAATGCTCTTCTCTAGCTATCCTCTTGGCTTACCTTCCTTGTATCCATTAAGTCTTGGCCCATGTTCACCTCCCCATGATACCTACCCTGATTTGTTTAAGATGACACTCTGCCTTCCTACCCTATTTTCCATACTCTGGTCTAGTTTTTCTTTCATCCATAGCTTTACCACCTTCTTCTACAATACATAATTGCTTGTTTATTGTGCTAATTTCTTGACTCTGTTTCCGTGGGAAATAAACTCTATAAGAATAGGGGTCTTTTTTTTTTTTAAGATTTTATTTATTTATTTGACATACAGACATCACAAGTAGGCAGAGAGGCAGACAGAGAGAGAGGGAAGAAGCAGGTTCTTCCCTGCTGAGCAGAGATCCTGATGCAGGGCTCGATCCCAGGACCCTAAGACCATGACCTGAGCCAAAGGCAGAGGCTTTAACCCACTGAGCCACCCAGATGCCCCGGGATCTTTGTTTTTGTTTTTTTTTTTTTTTTTCATTGATACAGTCTAAGCACCTAGAACAATGCTCGGCACAAAGCAAGCTTGTAATCCTTAAATGAATGAATAATGTCTATTGAATATACAAAATGTATTTTTATTTTCACTTTAAAAACTGGGCATGGGGGCACCTTGGTGGCTCAGTGGGTTAAAGCCTCTGCCTTCTGCTCAGGTCATGATCCCAGGGTCCTGGGATCGAGCCCCATGTTGGGCTCTCTGCTCAGTGGGGAGCTTGTTTCGTCCCCCCACCCCACTCTCTCTCTCTCTCTCTGCCTGCCTCTCTGCCTACTTGTGATCTCTGTCTGTCAAATAAATAAAATTAAAAATAATAAAAAAAATTAAAACTGGGCATGTTTGTACTTTTAAAATGTACATATTTGAAATTAAGTGTTTATTTTTATCTTGTATTTCCAAGATAACATATTATTTTTTTTTAAATATAATCTTTATTCAGGGGTATTAAAAAGACTATTTACTAATAAATTTCAAACTTTTCATTTCTGTGTATCATATATCCTATATTGCTTTTAATTAAGTGCAAATTTGCGAAAAATTAGAATTTTTATTCTCTCCTGGAACATATGTAATATGCTCTTCATTGATGCAAAAATAACTCATAAAGTTCAATAGTAAAGTTCTCTTCTGTCTCATAGAGGGATCACAGACTAAGGGAAATAAGTATCATGACTGTGACGTTAGAAATACTGTAAACATTATCAGCACCCCTGTTGCTATCCACAACCAGACTGGGCGTATTCAGTCCAGTGACTTGATTTTTGGAAACTTTGATCTAATTTCTTACTAAATAGTAAAGTGCTATATAATGTGTACTGTAATGTTTTGTTTCCATTCTTTGTCCAAATCCTTTGATAGGTACTCGGAAACTACTTAAGTCCTATCCTCTTATAAATCTCACTGTATGTGGTTAAACTTCTGCTTCTGTATTGAAATTAATTTCTCAGATGTCATCCACAACCTTCAAATTTAATTACCTTTCTTCAGTACTTGACCTGTCTGTGGCATGTGGTATCATTAAACTTTTATTCCTTGAACTATTTTCTTTTCCTTGCTTTCCGTGACTCTGCATTTTCTGATTCTCTTACGTCTAGCCACTACTACTCCTTCTTTCCTTCTTTTTTTTTTTCCTTTTCCCAATCCTTAAATGCAGCTGTTACTCAAGCCTCTAGCACTTGTCCTTTGATCCTCTCTTTTCACACCTTGAATGTAGTCATATATATTCAAAACTATAAATATTACTCTGACTGGTGAGTCTCCAACTTACCTCTCAGTTGTGGTCTTTTTGCTGTTTTCTTATTATTTATTTCTACTTCATACATAATAACTTTAGTTTTCTGGTCCCTCCAACAGGTGTTATCTGTGCTTTCAAGGTCCTATTTTCAAGGTAGGAAACAAATATTAATAAATTCCTAAATGCGTATGAGTGTTAATTGTAAGAAAAACAGCAAAGAAGACAGGGATGTCTAGTGTAGTCAGGTGGGGGAGTGAAGGTTTTCTAAGGAGTTATATAAAAGAAATAACTGTTATTTGTAGCAGTTCATTCACTCATTTATTTATTCATTCACCAAAGATGTAGGACTGACAGACAAACTTGAGGGACAAAAGCACTGAGACATAATTCCTTACCATGAGACATTATTATCTAGTGTGGGAAATAAGCATCTAAAGACATAAACACAATACAGAATATTACAACTGTGATATGTGTAAATTGTAACAAAATATTAAGGAGGAAGATGCTAATTCTACTTGAAAGGTATTCAGTAGGGCTAAACATCAGTGAAAACATAAATGAACCATCTATGAGATACATGAAATAATTAAAATGTAAAGAAAAACGATTATTGGGATTTTTTAAAAATCTCGTTTAAAATACTCAGCTTATAAAAAGGTTACTGTTGCGGGACGCCTGGGTGGCTCAGTTGGTTAAGTGGCTGCCTTGGGCTCAGGTCATGATCCCAGCATCCTGGGATGGAGTCCCACATCGGGCTACTTGCTCAGTGGGGAGCCTGCTTCTCCCTCTGCCTCTGCCTGCCACTCTGTCTGCCTGTGCTCACTCTCTCTGACAAATAAATAAATAAAATCTTAAAAAAAAAAAAAAAAGGTTACTGTTGCAATGACAAAGAAATAGAAATGGAAAGTTTTGAAGCTAGAGCATATGGTAAGGCTAAGGCCCATGAAAATTCTGTCATTTTCTTCTTTTAGCAAGTATGTTCAGTTGAGATGTGACATAGTAGGCATTACTGGTCAACTCTTAGCATAACTTGACAACTGCAGCTAGTCAAAATATGCAAACTGTTAGCCTGAGTAGTTAGCCAGGCTTGTAGATGGAATACCAGCATCACTGAACGGACAAAGCTAAACATCCCATTTGCCTGCCTCTCTCAACAAATGGTAAATTTCTCAAAAGACATTTTTGTGTTATTCACCTCTGTGATTCTCAACCCAGGAGATTGCCTGGCATAATTTTTTTCCCCCAAAACTAAAATTAGGTGAGAAGTGTTATGAAAGAATCAAAATTATTTTTTCCAGTATAATCATGACATAATTATACATATATATTTTTAAATTTGTAGCCTTACATTTATTTGAATTGCTTTACTTGACATCTTCAGTGTGTTTAACATTTTAAGCTATATGTATAAAACAAATTTTTTCTGCAGATTAAAATCATCTGAATAGATATTATAGCTATTACATTAGATCTGGCTTAATTCAATGCTATATGGGATTCAATACTTGAAAAGATTTGAAAATTGTCCTATGTACATTCACATGAAGCAGATTCTAGATGTATTTTTCTAAATGGGACATTACATGTTATAGCGTGATTTTGTAAGATAGGCACCTTATATTTTCAAGCTACTGTAGGCTGCTAATGAATCTGGAAAAAATTGTGATTAGATGTTTAAAACTTACAGCAAAAGATATGCTTTGACTCATTGCAGAATCATTGCGGAGGAAACCATTTCATAGTAATATATGACATTGCATAGAAATTTAGCTTAATTCAATATATAAGGACATGAATATTTTTATTAGGGAAAAATGGTCTTTAGTATTCTGTAGCATTGCTTGTTTCTAACTCTGATGCTACCAAAGGCTTTTGAGAGTTAACCATTTCTTTTTGACATCATTTAAATATTTCATACATATCAACATCAAAAAAATCACTGGATTTCTTTTTCCTCTGGATTTATAGTGTTGTCCAATAGAACTTGCAGCAATGATGGAAATGCACTGACAGTATGGTAACCACTAGCTGCATGTCGCTATTGAGTATTTAAAATGCGGCTGGTGTAACAGAGGAATTAAACTTACAATTTTATCTCATTTTAAGTATTTTAATTTTTAATTTAAATAACCATGTATGACTGGTGGCTACTGTATTAAACAATGTAGCAGCATAGGTTAAAGCTTCTCTCAAGATTATTGACCTTGGTTTCACTTATTTGTGGAGCATGAGAAATAACATGGAGGACATGGGGAGATGGAGAAGAGAAGGGAGTTGGGGGAAATCGGAGGGGGAGACAACCACGAGAGACTGTGGACTCTGAAAAACAATCTGAGGGTTTTGGAGGGGCGGGGGGGGTGGGAGGATGGGTGAGCCTGGTGGTGGGTATTAGGGAGGGCACGTATTGCATGGAGCACTGGGTGTGGTGCATAAACAATGAATTCTGGAACACAGAAAAGAAATTTAAAAAAAGATTATTGACCTTTTACCCCTGGATAAATTAAGTCAATTTTTCAAAATATTGATTTATAAAAATAAGAAAAAAAACCCAACCAAACACAAGGTTCTTGCTATTCATAAGATATGTATGATGAGAAAATCTCAATTTTCTAATTTCCAAATACCTCCAGAGCAAGTAGCTGAGTCTCAGAATTGCAAGAAAGTATTTCTGCACAACATGCTGCCCTTTACATCCCTAACAAGAGTTGCTACACACACACTGTGTATCAGAGGACAATGAAATCATGCTGAGATACAGAGGATGGGCAGTCAGTTCAGTTTATGTACATTTTAGGGTCTACAGTTCAGAAAAAGTACAAATTACTGTGTGTTATGTTCAAGTGGCTCACTATTAGCTCCAACAGAGAAGGTTGAATTCATCACTGGATACAATTTCTATCTGGAAAAGCATAGATCTTTCTTTGAGGATGGAGAGAAGAATTGTCACTTTGTGCTCCTGATTCTGTGTCCCAAGTTACCTAATTGTAGTTCCCGCTCCACTAACAGCAGCCATTTGCTTCATTTTGTGGTTATGAAACATAATGCTGAAAGTTACCGTCAACACAGAGTCAGTCCCTCCTCGCTGACTATCAGAATGGCTGTTCCGCCTATCAGAACACACTGCTCGTCAGGAGTAGTCATGAGTTGTTGTCCTTTCTTGGGTGTTGCATGTCTTGGGCATTTTTTACATGGAGGAAGAACCGCAGCCCCTATGTGAAGGCAGCAGGTGAAGCATTAAAACTTGACTGGGCACCGTACGTAGTCACCGTGGTCCCAGATGCTGGGAAAAACATGACCTGGGAAAAGGGAATGTAGCTACAGGAAGTTTATGATGGCAAGCCTCCGTGCATTTTGAACGATGATGAGGAGTGACAGACAGGGGGCTGGTTTGTGGTGAGGGTGAATGCAAAGGAATGGCAGTGGCAAAAGGCAACGGGGAGAGCAGCGGTATCAGGTCTGCCCAAACATGCTGGCAAATATTCGGCATCTGGGAAGTCTGTCATTAAGAATTGGGTGACAGTGCCAGAGGGAGGTAGAACTATATCCCTGAGGCACCAAAGAACCAAAATGGTCACCTGGAGTTTAGTGGGCCAAGGCAAGAGTCTTCTTACAGGATCAGGACTGGACTAGCAGCACGATTGGTGTGTCTAAAATAGGGTTTGGTTCTACAGATGTGGCCTGGGGGAATTTGTAGATTAGGATTAATTGGCCTCAGCTGGGTGGAGATGGGAGGCAGCAGAGGCTGGGGAATAGGCAGGGCCTGCCATGCCCCAACTGATAGGATTGTCCCCCCACCCCCAAATTCTTATCCCTGTCCTCACTAAGGACTTCTCTATTAATTTTCTTAAAAACTTACTTACAGAAAAGCAAATCACTTCTATTGTTTTCTTTCCAATTTGAAACCACCTAACCCAGAGTTACAGAACGAGTACAAAGAGTCCCTGTATACCGTTCACTCAGTTTCTCCAAATGTTAACACCTTGTATAATCGCAGGACGGTTATAGTAATCAAAACCAGGAAATTAATATCGATACAATGCCATTAACTAACCTACAGACCTAATTCATATTTATCCAGCTGTTGCAAAAGTGATCATATTTCTGATTGAAGGTCTAATCTGAGTCACAAATTGCATTTAGTTGTTGTCACCTTAGTTTTTCCCCATCTGTGACATTTTTTCTGTCTTTGTCTTTATGACATTTTTCACTTTTGAAGAGTACTAGAAATACATTTTGTTGAATGTCCCTCAGTTTTTACCAGTGTGAGTTTTCCTCATGTTGAAAATCATGTTATATATATTTTTGGCAATAATACCACAAGAAGCGATGTTTACTGTTCTCACTATTTCATATCTGAGTGGTTCATAATAGCAGTATGTCCTGTTACTGGTAATGTTAATTTTGGCCTGTAGTTTATGGTATACCTGATTTCTCTCTGTAAAGTTATTTTTTCCCATTGTAATTTAAAAGCATTTTGTCAAGAAGTGTTTTGGGATTATGCAAATATTTTCTCTCATTTTGCTTTAACCACTAATTTTAGACTTGTTACAATTCTGAATCATAAATTCAAATTACCAAATAGTGATTTTCTGTTAACATTTTTTCTGCATTTGTAAATCAGAATTAAATAAGGAAGAATAGTTCCTGTCTATCATCTATCTGTCTATCATCTATCATATTTACTTTAACTGGATCCAAGGATAGTTATATTATTGTAAGGGTTATAATCCTTTACAATCACTATTTACTTTCAGTATTTATTCTGTTCAAATTGCCCTAATTTGGCTATTGGGAACTCCTTCAGTCTGGTTCCTATGTCTACATATTCTCATCATTTTCTGAACACCTTATTTTCTAGTATTACAGAGTGTCAAAAATTAAATTAAAATTTCAATTTTTATAATAAAGTAACTGAATGTTACAAAAAATATATATGAGCTTGTGTACATGAATCAAAAACATCTGGCTAAGGAAAAAATTGATTTTCCCATTTCTTCCACATGTTTAAGACAGAGTCTGTAGAATCTTTTAGATTAATGTCACTTAGTAGTTGATAATTGGAAATAAAATTCTATGGCATTGGAAAATATATTTAATGTTTTATGTTCATTTTGTCAATTCTCAAATCATTATACCTTAAAAATATTTATAAACCAAAGGCCAGTAGATGTGGTATTAAAATAATATATTTATAAAATGAGGGTGCTTGACATGGCCTGTACATTTATGTAAAAAGTAGTATATAGAGATATTTCTGCTTACCAACTAGACTGACTAGAAATACATCATTTGTTTACTGACTCTCTATATATCATTTTTTTTTTCAATGAGTTATAGATGAGCTTATAACTCAGGAGTGGTAGAGCAAAACAAAGTTAGAAAATCATGATGAAAGGTCATCAATAACTTTGTAAATGTATTCACAACCTGCCAATTGAATATATTGTTTATGCAACACTGGTTTCAATATAGATTATGTCATCCTTGGGGGGTCGGCAGAGATTTATTTCACTTGATTTGGAGGAATCTGTTTCAAACAATTGTTTTGTTTCCTACTTCCCAGATGACTGGTAATTTTACTTCAAAACATTTTTACTGACTTCACATAGAATAATTCAGTCCTCTAGTTCTGTACCTTTTTTTTTTTTTCCTGTGATGCCATTGAGTTCTCTAGGATATATTTGAAGTTTACAGCATATGTGTTTGTGGTGTGAGCTTATGTATGTGTGTACATAAACATTGAAAACCACTACAAGATTATCAGTTTTATTTTGCACAGCAAGGACTATTTTGGCAACAACTAGTATTTCTACCAAAAAAAAAAAAAAAAAAAAAGACATGGTAAGACTAAAATATAGGCAGAACATCATCCCAGAATCCTTCATTATCCTTTAAATTCAATATTCAGCTCTCTGACAACTCATTATATTGCTGTTATTTTTTTCCATTTCACCATGGACTTCTGAATGGAAGATGTGAATGAAATATTTCTGATAGCAATCACAACACTTGCAAATTAGTAATATATAATAGCAGTGGGTATGCTACTATTCAACTATTAACCCTTCAGAAAGAGGTTAAATGGCTCATTTTGTGGGAAGCATATCTCCTCATATGCTTCTGCTTTTACTGTGGGTACACTTATTTTTCACAAACTATAGGAGGGCTGTGAGATAAACTACTATTGTGACTCTAATTCTAATCCAAAAGAAAGAATAATTGTGCAAACTAGATGTGGTCTCAAATTCTCCATATTGTCTGCATCCATATTTAAGAGACGTAAGGATCTGCTTTCCACTAGCTCTGCCTTACCAGCTTTCTATTCTACATCTTGATGGTTCCCTTGCTTTTCTGTAACTTCCAATCTAGCTTGGTCTTACTATCTTGTCCTTGGATTGATTTTTCTTTTGGATGGTGTTGTTCTTAAACTTTTTACCAGACTGTCTTTCATAACACCTGGCTCCAAGTTTTAAAACCCCTGGGCTAGTTCCACCTACACTTCCATGTCTAATCTCAGTTCTCAGACATACACATCAGAGCCAAAAACTTCGAGTTCTCTGAAAATCTGCTTCATGCTTGGCAGTCTCGGAGCCTGGCTGCATTTTACTGCTACATAAGTGGACTGCACACTGGTTCTATCCTCAGTTTTTCCAGGCCTTAGAAGTATTTCTGAGTAGAACTCTCTGGCAGGTAGAATCTTGATTTCGAGTAGAGGAATATATAAACTTGTGGATTTTTGGAAGCTCTAAAGAGTAAGTGTTAATTTGGCATGCTTGGTGCAATAATGGATATTAATAAGTGTCCCCTCTTGCAGTTACCCATAATCATGTTCATGGACATTCTGTTGAGAGGGGATGTTGAATGTCACTTGCTCTACATCCTCTTCTGTGGGTATAATCTCCTCCAGCTGAATTCTCATGTGCTGACTCTACTTCTGGAAAGCCTGCAACTTCCAGCCAACTTAGGTCTTCTAAAACAGCTATTTTGGGGGACCACCAACAATTCACTCACTTCTTACTACCTCTTATGCTGAAGATAATAGACAAATTTGTCACCGATGAAAAAGTATTAATAACACTAAAGTAAAGGGGCTGTTTCCCATCTAGTTGTAATTTGGCATGGAGCCAAAATTACATGCAGTCTCCTTCTGTCCGGATCCTGTTCACAAGGGGCATAACAATTAGAGCACCATTCTGAGAGATTCTTCACTCAGAAAATTAGAGCTATCCAACCATGCCTGAAGCTAGCATTGGTTGTTGACACTGGTTAGAAGCAACAACTACATGCCATGATACCTTCGAGTAAGTCAGTGTCAGGGCACTTTGAAGTATAATTGACCAAAAATATAACTTAGCTTGAATTAAGACATAAAAGGAAACTTATGGTTTATAAGATTGGAAAAGGTCAAGGCAGCTCTAATTTCAGTGACAACTAGAATCATAGGTCAAATAATGTGATCAGAACTTGGTCATTCTTGGGTATGAGTTGTGTAGTGTCTGCAGTATTGGTTTATTGTGGGTTCAGGCTATATTTTCCCAAAGTATTTTCAAAACCACGTTCCAGTGGCTTGGATATGATCACATACTTGGACCAAGAAATGAAGTCTTGAAATGCGATGGACTGACTAACCAGGCTTGATTTACATTCTATACCTTTGGAACTAAAGGCGAAACCTCATCTAAGCACATGGATTAAAAGTGGGAAGCATGTCAGTTGCTAGAGAAAATTTTAGTTATCAATGCAAAGAGAAGGATGGGTGGTTGCTAGTGGCAAAAACAACTGCTTTCCAGAAAGAAACAGAATACTCAGACTGAAAAATGAGAGTGATTTCAGATGAGCTATGAAATGGGATGTGCCATAAAAAAACAAAGTTTAAGGTCAGTAGATTTGCTGCCTGCCAACTGTTCCCGGCCAAAAAAGACCATTGTTGAAGTGTTATTACTCTCCCGTCTATTTTGTTGTTTTTGGATATATATATATATAATTTCTATGGAAAAATTAAATTTGATGTTCTATGTTCTTATTAGTTTGCATCAGCAAGAAATGATTAGTATGGAAATACTCATAATTTTATGGACTTAAGCAAAACAAGAAGTGAAAGGTAACCCTGTCCTTGGCAAATTCAAAATAGATAAAACAGTTTTGTTTTGAGATAATTAAAACTCATTTTTTTGAAAGTTTATGTTCAGATATGCTCAGTCAATTCCTTCTTAAATTTTCTTCCAAGGAATCTGTGACCTTGCTAGTTACTCATTCCCTGTGTGTATTTTAAAGCCATTATTTGTGAGGCACAAAACTAGAAGCTATTCTAGATACAGTATATAAAATATGATCTTTGCCCTTCAGATGTTTACAATTTAATTAGATTTTAAGTGCTGTCAAAGGACCAACCAAGAGGAAAGTCCATAGATATTTGGAAGTGCTCTTTGTCACTCTTTATTTAGGCCTTCTTCACCTCTGAAGGACTAGGATAAAATTAAATAATTTGAGTGTTCCATTTAGAATTTCCAGACCGTGTGAGCAATCATCTACACAACCTCGATGCCAGAGAAAGCTGCACAGTCCATCAGAATTGTACAAGGAGCTTAGACATCAAATAGAATGAAATTGTAGGGGTATGAATAATTAGCCTTCTGAATCACAAATGCTTTCAACACAGGGTGTGCCTTTAGTCTCCATAGTAAAGAGGTCAATGATCAATTTATGGTCTTTCATTTCAAACTTACTTTTCAGATCTCTATTCTATTTCAGATTTCTATAATGAGCATGTTGTGCTTGTCAGAAGTTAACTTCATCACTAGAACTTTCATGTTCATTTAATTCACTTTTATCCCCAAAGTCTTAAACTTCTAGTCACTGTCTGTAATTACTTCTCCCAGTCACACCTGTCATTAAGCATCTCAGAGAAGCCCATGCACAGTCACAAAATTGGAAGGGTAGAAAAATGAAGTAAAGCTTCTGATGGCACTGCCTTTATTGGCCTATTGATTTCAACTGGGAAAATACTAAGCTTTCCTCTAAAGGACCATTACTGACCAAGCTGGGCCTTCAAACAACAAGGCAGTAGTCTGAAGTGTAGAAGAATTCTATTTTCTGTGCAGATTTATTCTTACATTTTGGTATCATTTTTTTTTTAAATCTTGAATAAAGCAGGAGAAAAAAAATTAAAAGATCCTTAAATTTACTCTCTCAGATACTTCTAGCTGGTTAAAGTTTTAAATTAACTCAAATTACTGGGTGCCTGGGTGGCTGAGCTGGTTCAGCATCCGACTCTTGATTTCAGTTCAGGTCATGATGTCATGGTTTTAGGATCCTGAGGCCCACGTACTGCTCCACACTCAGTGGGGAATATGCTTGGGATTCTTTCTCTCCCTCTTCCTCTGCTGCTCCCCCTGCCCATGTTCTCTCTCTCATAAATACAACTTTAAAATTCTCAAAATACCACTTTATTCTCTAGCCATTGGTCACTTTTGGTGAGTATAACAGAATTTGAGATGTATTTATAAAACAATAAACTCAAACATTTTAATCTCAGGCCATTAAGCAAATATTTATGGTAACTTACACCCCAGGTACCTATAACCCCAACTGACAGAACAACCTACTAAATTCAGAAACATGCTGGTAATAAACTTGTCATTAACTATCAAAGTGAGTGGTTCTTGATATAGGTTCTGTGCTTTTGTGGAATGATAAGGGCTAAAGGATCAGTAGCTATGATATGGCTATCAATTGATTTTCATAAATTCTTCAAATCTTTAAGACCACTTCCCAAGATAACACAGGGCTCTCAGTCAATGCCCAGCTTTCAAAGCTAGACTGGAATTTTGATTGAATATTAATTTGATGGCAAACTTTATGTTGAAAGCTTAGAAATTGGTTAAGATACAAGAATTCAGTTTTTAGTAACTAGAAGGTGATTAATCCTTTAAAGTCTCTTTAGTACAGAATTTTTTCACTACCATCCTATAATTTTTCTTAACCCTATTTATGTAAATATTGACACAAAAAGATACCAAGAATCATGTTTATTAATAAATCAAGTTTATTTCAAATGCTAGGAAATCTAGATAATTTTAAACAATGTCCAAGAAAATTAGGGCTGACAAAATTATTTCAACAAAGATTGAAGGAGACAAATTAGTAGGAGTAGTTAGACTATGCAACATATACACACAAACACACACAAACACTGTTCTCTATGGTGTTTCTTTAAATCATGTAACACTGTGATGAGAAATCCTTGATAATGATGTTCCTGTCCCTTGGGAATTAGAATACATATTTCCAAGAATTCTTAGACCTAACTGCTGACTGTAGTTAAGTAAGTATTTTAGCTAGAAATAGTAAGACCCTATTTTGCTCATTATTATTTCAGAGATATGAGGACTTCAGATTCTTATTGAACTAAATCCTTTCCCAGTAAAGATGTATCTGACCTTCTCAAACTTTATGTCTGGCAATAATTTTACACTTCCTCTTATTCTACTTAATGTGATAGAAATATGTCTTTCTAAAGTTTATGTGATTGAAATTCAATTTTGTTTGTTGTTTTCTTTTTACATTTCTCATCAAATGTGTAATTTGTGTGCTTTCTAATATTGTTCAGATCCTGTGAAAACAATGAAACATTAAAACAAAAAATTACACTTACAAATATATGGTACTGTAATCATATAAAGCTTATATCAGGATTCCTCTGAAATTTAGTATGAACCTGGATGCCATGGGCTTCAGCTGTCAGCCTCCTGGGCTTATATTAGCATTCATTTGGTACATGCTAGTGACATATATACTGTTGTGTGATGGTATTTGGGTTTCACAAATGAATCATTTTTTCCCAGCCTCCTTCACTGCATTAAATGCAATTACCATGCACCCAGTTGGTTAAGCCTGAAATGTGAGTCAACCTTGATTCTACTTTTCCTCACTTGCCCACATCTAGTGCATTAATAATCTCTGGCTGCTGATTTATTCAAAGTTGCCAGAGGAAATAGAATTCATCCCAAAAGGTTCAAATAAAAATATTTCAGTGAAGGCATTACTTGCAGTGATGTAAATAGAACAAACAAGGGATGGTGAGACAACCAGAGACTAACAACAGTAGGGAGCCATTACTATCCCTACTAAAGAGATAATTAGGAATAAAGAGAGAGATGAATGTTATCAGAGTTGGGAAGACCTGAGAAGGTGGAGTAGAGCCCACGTGGAAGGAGCCACAGAAATGGAGAAATGGAGATACCCTCAGAAATTTAAGCCTGAAATAAGGAGCTCTTGGGGGGTGGGGGGAAGAAAAAAAACTCACACCTTCCAGTTTCCTACCAGCATCTCCTTTTGGCCGAACCCACCTGTAAGACACTGGGAAGGAAGCATGGATGATACAATAGGGATGACTAGCTTCCCAACTGTGGGATAGAGCAGAGAAGGATGGAAAAGGCTTAAGGGTTGTTGGGACAAATTGGGAATAAAGGGCATATTATACCTTAAAATTATGTGCAGAATTAGTTCTCTTCATCTTGCTGAAATTACTCTAAGCCACTAGTCAGCTCTCACCCAGCCCACTCATTCCATGATTATGTATGCCTGTCTCTCAATATCAGACAATCTTTGAGTCAATGAAATGAAAAAGTTCTCCTGCTTAATGCTCTTTTAATAGTTCTGTATCACATTTGGGATAAGCACAACTTCCTTACTTCTTGGCAGGTGCAAGTCATAGGGCTGAGAAAGGACAGAGTGGCAGGAGATTCAGAATTCTTTTCCCGAGACTTTCCATGGTGCTGATGGTAGCTAATACTACCTTCTTACTTTTAAGCCTACCACTAACAGTCATAGCTCTAGTTCTTGACTAGATTACATACTTATTCACACGGAGATGAAAGTAGTGCAGATCACCTCTTCCCTTGACCTGATGAGGGGAAGAAAAATACACATGATGACTCTAACGCTTTCTTGAGCAGGTTTATAATGACATTTCACCTTTTCTTTTTCTCTTCATCTATTTCTCCTCACATCATCTCTTTTCAAATGCCATGGAGTGTAGTGAAAAGATAGTATATTTACTTTCCAGGATTCTCATAAAATTATGAAATTTGAATTTCAAAATATATTTGAGAAAGCTGTTGGTCCAACTCTATGTCGAAGAAAAAAATGAGGCTCAGAAATACACATGGATTTGTTTCGTGTCAGCGGACATAGAAAGTGGTAGATTCTGTTTTAGAACCTAGTTCCTCCAACTCCTGAGTCAGTTTTCCAATAATTATGTTAGTTTTCTTCATATTTCTTCATAGAGAGAGAGTGAAGGGAGAGAGGCAGAGGGAGAGGGAGAGAGACAATCTTGAGCAGACTCTATACCAAGCACTAGCCCAGCATGACCTCAGTCTTATGACTCAGATCATGAGCTGAGCCAAAATCAAGTGTCAGATGCTTAACTGACTGAGCCACCCAGGGGCCCCGTTTACAGCATATTTCTTGTATTTGATACTGTTTAGAACAATTAATGTGGTTCCTTTTCAACATTTGAGGTTTATTTGAATTACTTTGTTCTGCTTAAAGCAATATAATGAAATACTTCTTCCTTTTTACTTTTATTAAATATATCCTAGATTAAAATAAATTGGTCACCAGAAATACAATCCTGGGGGTGCCTGGGTGGCTCAGTCGGTTAAGCATCTACCTTCAGCTCAGGTCATGATCTCGGGGTCTTTGGGATCAAGCCCCACATGAGCTTGCTGCTCAGTGTGGAGCCTGCTTCCCGCTTTCCCTCTTATGCTCCCTCTGCTTGTGCTTTCTCTCTCTCTCTCTGTCAAATAAATAAATAAATAACCTTAAAGAAAAAAAGGAAATATAATCCTGGCAATCACCTACTATTTGGAAAAGTCAGGGGTGAGAATCAGTACATTGCTATTATCTTTGTCAGTGCTATGGCAGCTAATAACACACCTCTAAGTTTCAGAATCATCTCAGCCATGTGCAGTGAAGTTTCCCACAGCCTTCAACTTCTAAGAGTACACTGTTGCTGCAAAGAGTTGTTATATTTTGGTGCAAATTTTGTCTTTAACTTTATTGTTGTTTGTCATGGCGAATGCATATGTGTTGACAGTATTGAACATGTCTGGTTTGGAGGCGATAGAATCTGCAAGTGTTTTCTTATAGAAAACCAAGTACCTAATAGTTATAGTTATCTATCTATCTAAAAGTGACCTTCCCCGCCAAGAGAACAACTTTATAATTCAGTTTTTTGTTTTGAGTGAAAACATCTTCATGATTTATTTAAGCTCTCTTCATTATAATCCGAACAATGGAGTTATTTTTAGAATATAATTGAATACTGACTTCAGATAATTAATATCTCAACTAAAATTACTTACATTTTGTCAGTGTTTTACTTTTCCTTTTTTTAGAGATAAGTTTTCTTTTCTACTCAGTATCATGTCAGCTGTCATGTAACAGTTTGGTTTCTTATCCACAACTTCTCATGGAACAAGAACTTACTGAGTGTCTGCTAGGTACCAATCACTGTGCTAAGAACTAAAAAATAAAGATAAATGGGGCATGGCTCATGTACTCAAGGACCTAAGATAATAGAGAAGATAATATTATGAGAGATTAATTATATTCATGTACTCATTTCTTCAATCATAACCTATTAAACGGTGCATGCTAAGCACTTCTAGCTTCACAAAGGTGAATAAAATAGAGCCTTTGTCCTCAATCTCCTCACCATCTACTAGGATAATAGACTTATACAGAAATCAGTTTAATGTATTATGATTACATGTAAATATAAATATAGACAAACAGTGTTATGAATACACAGAGAAGGAGCAGCTATTTCAAACTTGGAGGGACAGGAAAAGCTTTCTGGACAAATTTTTACCTATGTTGTAGAACACAAGTTATGAAGATATCAAAGTGAGAAACAATATGGTGCTCATGGGGATCTGTTAGCAACCATGGTTGACATAGTGTAAAATTCAGCATAGAAATTAAGTAGGGCCAGGTTTTGAAAGACATTGAATGTCATATGAGAGACATTGACGTTTGCCTTTTGGTCAAAAAAAGAATCATAAAATAGTTTTGAACAGATGAGTGGCAAAATTATAGTTGCATTTTCATACAGCATTTTGCCAGTGTATTAGACATTGGATTTTTCTTTTTTTGGTAGAAAATGAAGGGCAGAAAGCTGAATTATAAGATTGATACATTAGAGCAGGCCAGTGATGACTGAATAAGGAGAGTGGTAGTAGGCATAAATAAAAGGTTAAGAAATCATACATCACGAACTCTTGCCATGTTGATATGGCAAGAGTTTGTGACTGCATTGGATGAGGGGAATAAGACAGAGGAACCACTTTCATGCTTCACTCTCTAGGGAAAAGGTTCAAATTGAAAAAAGAAACAGATTGGGGCACCTGGGTGGCTCAGTCAGTTAAGCATCTGACTTCGGCTCAGGCCGTGATCCCAGTGTCCTGGGATCGAGCCCTGCACGGGACTCTCTGCTCAGCGGAGAACCTGCTTCTCCCTCTCTCACTCCCCCTGCTTGTGCTCTCTCTCTGTCAAATAAACAAATAAAATCTTAAAAAAGAAAAGAAAAGAAACGATTTTTGGAAAAGAATGATAGGTTTGATTTTAGACATAGATTGTAACTTCCAGGAGGGTAAGACAGGATTAAGTATATTTCTTTAGCAACCATATACCTGTTGTCTAGCATAATTCGTGATACATTATAAATATTTAGTGTATATATTAATGTGTGTGTGTGTGTGTATATATATATATATATAAAACAAGGAATGAATATAAAAATGCATTTTAAACACTCATTTAAAATATTTACCATCATATTCACGTATGAATATGAAACTTAGAAGTAGTTTGATATACAAATGTGAAACTTAGAAGTCTGGGGTGGACGTGTACTGGGAGCCACTAGCATATAGGTGGTAACTGAAAACAAGAGAATGGATGGTAAAAGAGAAAGTGAATTCTGATAATTTTAATGGGCTAAAGGAGGGAGAATCCCAATATTTAAGGGGTAGGCAAAAGTACCTAGTAGGGAGAAGAAGGGGCTAGGGAGAGAAGTTAGGAAGTTATAAGGAGACCCAGGGTAGTCTGGTGTCCTAAATATGAAGGAGTAAGTGTTTCAGGAGACTTTGATAATATCAAATATAATAGAGAGAAAGTCTAGAACATAATTTAAAATTTGTTTTTGATATGATGATTAGGAATCATCCTAATTCCAAATCAAGTTGTGGAATTGAAGAGAAAGCCAGATCAAATAATAAATGCTCAATCATAAACAGGAGGTCAGAAAATAAAATCAGAAAGTTTACATTACTCTTTAGGATAGAAAAGAGCTTGAAGGTGAACTAGATGGTAAATTTGTACCAAGATGGGGAGTGATTTTTCTTTTTAAAGTGATAGTCTTGTTGCAAATTGGATGGAAAAGAGTTGCATGTAAAAAGATTAAGAAAAGAGGGAAATAAAAATAGAGAAAGAAAATACACAAAAGGATTAAAACCTGTGGAAAGCTGAGATGAAACATACTTGTGTTAAAATGTTGGGGGGGGGGATTTTGTACTCCAAGACTAGAAGGAAGTCAAGTATGACTGAAGATATCAATAAATGTTTGTGGAGAGTGGAATGGAGATTGAGTGTGGAATCCTCAGGAAAAGGGCAAATATGGCTTCTGAAGAGTTTGGGGGGCATTGTGAACCATTTGTTATCAGAGGACATCTGAAAGAGAGATAAGTGGGGAGAAATGAAAGGATTGAGAGTACTATGAAACTCAACTCTGGTTGAAGAGCATACAGTTGGAATGAAAGTTTTTTGTGAATTTTTTCTCAGAGTCTTAGGCATTCTTTGCTGTGGAAAGTGGATAGTAATGTTAGCCAATGAGAGAATTTTGTTGGGTGAATACATTTCAGGATAAAAAGAAAACTATTAGAATGTGGTGAAAAAAGAATTTTATATTCATAAGATTTAGAATAAATCAGAAAAGAATATGCTTTAAAGAAAGAGTATTGAAAAATCAAGGATTATAAATTTATAAAATTAAAGCATAGGAGCAATGTGATTCATGAAATAAGGGTTAGAAAATGTAGAAAGTTTTGCTGTGCAGTGAGTTCAGTATTTCAGAAGTAATTATTATAGGTGAAAAATATTATAGTCATGAGAATGGATGACCCCAATATAGGTGAAGAGATCATCAAACTTTGGGGGCTAACATTTTGAATAAAATTACCCATGTGAATTTTGGAACCACCTGGATGACAACTGGACTTAGGGTAGAAAAAAAACCATGATTTAGGTATCAAACAAAGTCTTTGACTAACATGATGGTATGAATAGGTCTTTAGGATGTGGCAGAGGTAAGTATGGATAGAGCACAAAATAAGATTTTTTTTACATAGATATGTGGAAGCTGTCCTGAGGGTCTAGAATAATGTTCACACATCTCCCCACCCATACGTCCACAGTGTGTAGAAAGATGAGCAGACTACCTTCAAAAGTATTGATAGAAGCTATGTGATGTGAAAAAGAGCTTAAGTTTACTTAAAATCTGGTGTATGGACCCATTTGAAAATAGATTGTAGATACAAATTATTTTGTTTAATATTCCACGGGCTGAAGTGGAAATATTGGAGGGGCCACAGTAAGAGATTTGGCGAAAGGAAAGAAAGTGCAGAAAATAATGGAAATGAGAATACAGTATTGTGAGACAATACATGAGGAAGCAATTAGTGAGACTAAAGCAGCAAGGAAATGCCTTTTCATTTATTATTAATTAAAGGAGAAGGAGCCGTTGTTCAAGAGGCTGCTATAATTCTGACAGAGCAATGGGGAGAAAGGCAGAAGACAGAAGGGATTATAGTGAGAATAGTGAGATGGTTGTTGTGACTTGTGTGGTGTCACGTATGCTACATGGTGAAGTCACATGTGTATGCACACTTATGGATGTGTGGGCCTGATCAATAGGATTGTGGTATCAAAGTGATTTAAAGTGGAATTGGAAAATTATAATGAAGGATGTTGTGAAGCAACTGTGACACCATTGAAGACCATTCTTTTTTTTTTTTTTAAGATTTTATTTATTTATTTGACAGATAGAGATCACAAGTAGGCAGAGAAGCAGGCAGAGAGAGAGGAGGAAGCTGGCTCCCCGCCGAGCAGAGAGCCCGATGCGGGGCTCGATCCCAGGACCCTGGGACCATGACCTGAGCCGAAGGCAGAGGCTTTAACCCACTGAGCCACCCAGGCGCCCCAAGGCCATTCTTATTTAAAATATAGGCCATAGGGAGACTGATGGTAATATACTGCAGTCCGCATTTAAGGAAAACAACTTTGGGAGCATTTTTAGAGTGTGAAATATACAGGGGAATAAATAATGTGAGGAAAACTGGTCAAGAGTTAAAATAATACATCCAGGAGAAGGAAATGACCCTGAAAGAAAAGATGAAGTTAAGAGACTTAGCTGTGTGATAGATAAAATTGTCAGGAAGGTGGAAGATAACTCCAAAATTTTCCACTTTAGAACATGAGTTAATGGTGATTACTTTAAATGATTTTAAATTTTGATGGGTCCATAGCATATTAAGGAGTTGAACAAGGAAGTCTGAAGCTAAAGAAGGAGATGCATTTTGAGGAATATATGCTTGAAAACCACCCAAGCACAAATAGAGTGTTAGAAATAATAAAGGTGAGGGTATGAAATAAAAGTAAATCAGGACCATGGACAGAGTCCCGTGTACTATTACCATTTCAGAAACTCTCTACGTAGAGCAGATGAAACAGGGAGGAGAGGAGCAGAAAGATAAATAAAAATACAAGAGCATTTTTATAGAAATATACTGAGAGCATGCCAACAACGATAAAGGATTTGACATTTTTACCTTACTTGCAAGCTAATAAAGGTAGCCTTCCACTATTTTCTGGATGTTGACAGAAGGTACAAGGCTCCTGGATCAGAGACAAAAGATTTTATTTTTTCATATCAAAAGCTGTAGCCAGATTGCATGATCTCAAGTCAGGTCTTTGATCTTCAGGTCTCACAGGGGTGATGCAAGGGGGTCTAGATGGATGTCTGCCCACTCATTGAGCTGCATTGCAGTAGAGGAATGGGGAACTTGCCACGTAATAGTAGTATTGAAGCCAGGCTGTATTTTTTGTCTGAGGGGGAGCCATTTCCTCATCCCTTAAGGTTGCTGGCTGCAAGTAGAAACCCAAGGAATGGTCTTACAAAAAGTAGTCAGGTACTTCTATTCCCTGCAAACTCAGTGAAATGTATAAAAGACCCATGAAAGGCTATCTCCCAAAAGAGAGTTTCAAGAAGAAGGGTATGGTCTTGTAACACATGCAAGAAGGTAGGATGACTTCAGGAAAAAGCTCATAGATTTGGTTATTAGAGGTTCTTTCAAAGTGAATGTGCTTCCTCTTTGGTGTCATTTAAGTAAATGTTCCACAGATTAGAGGTAACTGACTTCTCAGGGTTAGGGGGAGATCCTTGGGATGTGAGAGTTCTCTCTATAAATTTTTAATATCCTAATTCAATTTTGACATATTCTAGAAGAATTAGCCATATGACCATCACATATACTCATCTTATCTCAGTCTCTGTATTGCACATTAGATCATCATGAATGTCTCAAATTCTATTGCCTTAGATTGAAGAAAAGAGAATCAAGCCGGTGTTAATATGTAAAAGATTTGCTTACCTAAAATTAAAGTAAATAATAATATAGCATGTTTTAAGAAAGAATGTTTTGCAGGAGTTTAAGCATGGAGTTGTGGCAGACCTATGTCATAACACAATAATACGTATAACATTTTTTAATAAAAGGACAGTGAACTTGAAAAAAACTAACACATCTCTCAGTTTCACTCATACTTTGCTGGTGTAAATTTAGTTGCACCAAAACAAAATGTTTTAAATATGATTTGACTGATTCTGCTCTGCTATAAAAATCGAACATGTTAGGGGCACCTGGGTGGCTTAATCAGCTGAACGTCCCGCTCTTGATCTCAGCTTGGGTCTTGGTTTTAGGATTGTGAGTTCAAGTTCCACACTGGGCATGGAGCCTACTTAAAAAAAAATAAATAAATAAAAATCTAACATGTTAAATTACTTCTGTTATTACCTAGTTCAAATATGATAAAAATATTAAAAATAACATTCTTGCCTCCCATTTGCCCACCATCCTCATCTCCATACCACTATACACATACACATGTAGGTAGCCACTGTTACTACACTCTTACATATTTTTCCAGAGTTTTCTTTTTCATGTAAAAGCAAATAAGGATATATTTGTGGATAGGCAGAAATCTAAAGATGTTACACTAAGATTCTTGTTTCTATGTTGTTTAACTAAATGCTAATCTAGGTATTAGTATGGGGACTTTGCAAATGTCATTGCAGTTACTAATCAACTCACCTTAAAATGGGGAACTTTGTTTTTATTATTCTGCTTATTTTGATTATCATTTCTTGATCAAAGAAAAGGAGTCAGGAAAATGAGGCAGCAGGGAAATCAGAGAGATTTGATAAGTGAGAAGGATTGGACCAGACATTGCTGGTTTGAGGATAAGACACTGCTAAGCCTGAGAATGTGTGCCCTTTGGAGTTGAAAAGAATTCTTGGCCAAACAGAGACCTCAGTCCTACAGTCACATAAAACTGAATTTTGCCAATAACCTGAATGAGCTTGGAGTATTTTTGCCCCCAAGATCTCCACCAAAGAGGCCAGAACAGCCAATGCATTGATTTTATCTTTATGGGACTTGAACAAGAGTAATAAGCTAAGACAACACAGATTTCTGACTTACAGAAACCAATAAGTAATACATTTGTGTTGTTTTAACCTGCTGAGTTAGTGATAATTTACATGGCAGCAGTAGAAAATGGATATGATGTTTTATTTTTCTCTGTATTATATAAAAGTTGAATTTTATCATACAGCTTGCATTTTGCTTTTTTTTTTTTCCACTTAACATTGTATCTTGGGACTCTTTAAATAATAATAATAAAGAGTTTTGAATTCATTTTACAGCTGCATATTTCTCTACTGTGTTAATGTACTTTAATTTATTTGACCAGACCCCTGTTGATGGACATTTGGGTTGTTTTTAGTCTTTTGCTAATATGCTGCGATAAATAACCTTACTCAGACTTCATTCACATATTTGCTAGTACATCTTGGAGGTAGATATTGCTAGATCAAAGAATATATAAATGTGATTTTGATTGATATTGCCATAGGGGTTGTCTCCCCTACTAACTCCCCTCATAGAGTCATAAAGTCCATCCTGAAGTTCAGTAGACTAGTACAGAACTTGCCAAGCATGAGGACAATGAAGAGGTTATGGACAACACTGATGACATCATGTAACTTGAAGTTCATCTAGTGGACAAGAAGTATCCATGACAATTTTGAACATGGGAGTGACACTATGAAATGATTCTGAAGATCTTGATCTTTAAAGATCTCTATCTTTAAAGGAAGGAATAACAGACTCTATCATGGCATCAGGTATGATGTATGTCAAGCATGTAGTTATTTAGTATAAAAAATTCTCTTCTTGATTATCACCAAGTTTTTTTGTTGGATTTCTGATATCATTAGATAGAGAAAATATATAGGCTCTCAATATTCTCTTGGTTCTATTAGTGTGTTGTAGGTATGTAAATCTTTCATAAGATGTATTTATGTGTTGTAGGTATGTAAATCTTCCATAAGATGTATTTATTCTATTAGTAGAGTCTGAGAACTTGTTCTTAAGATATTCACTTGTTAATACCTTAGTGTATTTATAATGTTACTGCTACTTTAATTAACTCATTAACAAATAAAAACAAGTCTTAAAAGAAATTTGCGAAGCACACACAAAAAGTTGATTATCATGTTTACTTTCAAACCTCAGAAAAAAATGAAAAATTTTATTTCAATATAGAATTTTAAATGATTGATAGTACATAGTAGAGTAAGATACTATGACCATGAAATTTTTAGCAAGAAACATATAGTATGCTGGATATCAGAAAGGGAGTTTGAATTTTTCTAAAAAATTATGTGAGTACTGTCAGGTATGACACTTATTTACTGAAGCAGTTTGATGTTTTCAGAAAAACCAGTGGACATGAAAGGGTCATTGATGACATGACACATAACAACTTTTAGCTTCTAAAGAAATGACAGCAGCTTTGGAGAACTTCTAATGTCACAAGTTGAGGATGGATTTGAAAAAGGAACTTCTCTGGAGAAACATAATTTTTCAAAGTATTGACCTTCTCAGTAGAAAGTATTTGAGGGACAAGTGAAGAATAAAACATTAGGGTTTGGTACTTCCATAAGTGATACCATGTCTCTAGAAAAAGATGAAGAGATTAAATATAAGACCCAGATTTTTTCGTACTTCAACCTGTAGTTGTTCAAGTGTTCTTAAACACGTTTTTACACTTAAAAGAAAAATACCATAATACACATAAACGTTTTATAGTATGCCTGATCCTGTCCAATAAAGGAGTTTCCACAGTCAATTTGACCACTGAAAGGTTGAGTTCCTCCCACCCTACACACACACACACACACACACACACACACACACATCCAAATGCCTCTTGTGGACCACTGCTACCTTTAGTTGAGAACTGCTGGACCAAATAGACCAAATCTGCTCCCCATCCGTGATTCCAGGGGAAAAGGAGCAAAATGAGAATCAGGCTCAGGTAGGTAATGACATTGAGGGTGAAGAATTAATAAGGTTGAGTTTTAGCTATGTATATAAAAGCAAATATTACTATGTCAAAAGGCATAGTGTATCATCAGACTTGCAGAATTAAAATTAAATTGATAAGAGTAAAGTATTTCATATTCTAAATTTTAAATATTAAAGAAGTTCATTTTTTCTTAAAGGTAAATAGTATTGCGTTCCATTGATGAAAGAGTTGAAGGATTCTGTACTTTGCAGTGTCATTTTATTAACTCTCGCTGAGCAAGACTGTATTTTATTTATTTTTTTGAAAGATTTTCGTTATTTATTTGCGAGAGAGAGTGAGAGCACAAGTGGTGGGGAGGGGCAGAGAGAGAGGGAGAAGAAGACTCCCTTCCAAGCAGGGAACCTGAGATGGGGCTCGATCCCAGGACTCCGAGATCATGACCTGAGCTGAAGTCAGATACTTAACCAACTGAACCACCCAGGTATTCCTGGGTAAGAACTGTGTTTTAAACAAATAGGCTGAGAATCAACTTGAGAAGCAACAATTAGAAATACTTCAAAAGTCTAACCAAATGCTGATGTGGTAGGTCAGACTAGCAAAGGGCTTTAAAATAGAATTTTCCAGGCCCTAAAAATTGTGAGACTCAAACATTTCTAGTGATACAGTGTTTATACCCAAAGTAAAGTGGTAAATGTAAGCAGGTTTTTTTAATTAATTATTTTTACTAATATGTTAGGTATTGTTTGCCCCAGGGGTACAGGTCTGTGAATTGTCAGGCTTGTAGGCAGTTATTCATATAATTTAAACCAAAATATAGGTTTGCCTCAGTAGGTTTTTCAGCTGACATAGTTTTAACTTGAATTATTCATATTAACTGCAGCAATTCTACATGTTTCTTCGCATTCATAGACAATTTTGGATTCGCAAAAAGTTGTGGTCTGCTTCTTGACATTCTATCACACAGCAGTGCTCTAAGCATCCCCAAAACTGTGAAATTCTTGAGTGAAATGATGTGAGTTGCATCTCAATTGCATTCAGAGGAGAGCAGAAGGATTAGTAGAGAGTATGGAAAATTGCTTAGCTGGTCCTTTCGATTATTGATGAAAAGACAGAATAATCCAGAAAGGGACCATCTACCTCCCACAGCAATGTATTTTCTGATTAACTCAAAGAAGCTGATATCAGAGTGAACTTGGGTTCAATGGATTGCACCAGAAAAATCTGCAAAAGGATTATCTTATTAGCAGAGGGAGGACACATAAAGAAAATTGATATACACAAGAGCCAGGAGTACATGACAAATCCTTAAGCAGGGTAGCTTCAACAAAATATTAAAGTCAAAAGTATATACATCCAAGACGAAAGGTGGAATATTGAAGTTGTTAAGACAGGTGCTTTACAAAAAGGTGGGGGAATATAAAACAGAGAAATGTGAGGTGGGGAAACCTGGAAAGTGACAGCAGATACTTTGCAACAAGAAATTTGTTGACATATACTTGGAAACAAATGAAGAACTATAGAGGGTGTAAATAGATTCTTGGATATTGCTGTAGGTCACCGGGGCCTTAACAAAAGAAGACGAGGAAATGTTTTTATAGATTGGCAAAGGCTGTAGCAAGGCACGTTCTTTGATCCTGGCAGGATTTTAATTGCTTTGCTGTTGATTGGCATGCAACTATGTTCAAATGAAGGAAGAGAACATATTTCGAGAGCTATTTCAAGGATTGCTTTCTGATACACTTCATTGAACAGCTTAGGTGGTTAGAGGCTATTTTGGACGATAGCCTAGAAATGACTCTGAGTAGGATAAATAAGGCTGAAATAGAAGAAAGTTGCTATCTCACACTGTAATCACGATAACCTTCATTTTAAAATACTCCGGAGAGGTCAGAAAAGAAACAAGCATATTACAGAGAGAAGTATACAAAATCTTAATTGGAAGAATGTCTGAAATGCTTGAATAAATTTTGATTGTACTCTTAATAGAAATGAATAGCAACAGCAGAGCTAACTCTTTAGGGGTTCAAAGCGCATGTGTGTGTGTGGGTGTTTATATACCCACACAAAGGTCTGAGCAAATATGATGAACAAAGGGTTTCTGTAGGTTGCTTTCTGGACTCCCTTCTAAAAGATGATCTAAGGCATGGTATGACAAGACATGACAATAGCAATAGACCACTGTGAATTTTTGAAAAAAATGCCTTGTGTACTGTTTTTTTCCTTGGGAATTCATGACCCTGCCTCATGGGTCTGGAGCAAGGGACTGCTTAGGAGCCAGGATCCTCCATAAAAAAATATGTTTTGTTGTTGTTGTTGTTGTTTTTTCTCCATCTATGTCTGCAAGGCTAAGGTATGTTGAGAAATTGAATTTGATGGAGTCCATCCTGAGTATTCCAAATCAGGAATTTTTTAAAAGTATATACTCTTAAATTTTGTTGTTTTGTGTAGGTTTTGTTTAATACTTGCTTCCACTTTTCATTCAGAACTAACCATGGTGAGTCCTATATTGAGTAAAGGCTCATGGTTTGATTTTTGAAGGTTATTCCCACAGCCACCCAGAAGAAGCATATAAGGTAGCCGTGATCCAAGCCGATTATTTCTACCCACTACCCATCGGGGGAAGGCGGAAGCCTGATAGATCCTAATGACAATTCTCGCACCTGAATGAAAGCACACAAATAATTTTGCTAGTAACTTTTCCTTTATACCAAGAGGAAACTATATGTTAGTTTTTTCCCCACAAATTTGAGTCCTGTCTGCATCATAAATCACACTGAGTTGAAAATGGGAAAAGTCGGTCATTTATCTGTGGATTGCCTACATGTATGGTGCCAAACACCCAGCTGAACAGAGAAAAATTGAACAATAAGTATGGTTTCAACTTCATCCTGGGTGTTTCCTTGGAACCTTACGGTTTTATTAGCTTCATGCTCCCTAAGAAGAAACACTCTGTTGTTTAGTAGGAGGACCCAAACTCTCAGGCTTTGAATTTCAGTGCTTTCTTTGGCTTCCCTGCTTTGTGTCATGTTGTCTTCCACCAGGATTCTTTATTTGTCTCTAGCCTCTTCAGATTATTCCCTCACAGATGATTGCCCTGGCTTCTCGGGTTGCGTCTCAAGGCTCTACTACTTGGACTGCTCCTTGTCCTTACACTGTAGCCGTTGGTTCATTAATAACCTCTACAGAGTATCTGATTGCAGCTTCAGCGTCTCAGTCCAAACAGGGGCGGAAGGGCCTTGCTTCTCTGGGAAGAGCTATTTGATATTCTACTGACAGAGCTGTTTGGGGAGGCTGTGGGACTTGAAAAGGATGGTTCTTTCTGTGCAGGAACTGTACCTGCCCTTTAGAGGGAGCTTTCCTAATGGCAGAAGGAGCAAGGGTCATAGTCGAAGCTTCAGGTTGTTGGTGGAGGGGTAATGACCCTGGAAGGGAGAGTAGCTCAGTGTACTCGGAACCCCCCCTCCACCAACACCAGGGTAAAATGATGGAATTACCCCCTCCCACGCCCATCACCAATACACACATTGTTCATCTCCTCTCTTTGTGGCTTCCTTCTCACTGTGCCTTGGGATTTCTCTCCTTCAAAAATGGCCCTGAAAATAATTTTGCTAAGGAGTGCAAGCAGTATCTGAGTGTGACAATACCACTGTGTTATTAAACGTTCTAAACTAGCCTGTCCTGTTTTGGGGTGGTTTCAGTTCAGCCTCACTGTGAAATAAATGTGCATCCTAAGGAAAAAGGAAGTGGTGGTCAGTCTCTCCCACCCTCTGATAGTCAGGATGTAGAAGGTGGGTTTGAGAAAGGTTGCATAAATCCATCTGGTATACGTGACGATAACTAAGTGGTTCATACTTTTCCTCTGTGCAGCTCTTCAGTCTCTCTACACCGTTGTCTAGTGACATCGCAGATTAGCCATAAATAGGAAGGTACATCTCTTTCTCCTTCCACCCATATCAGGAGAAGTAGTGTCTCCAAACCCAAACCATTGGCCTTTGTTCCGGTCCCCTCCTGCCTGCTTTGGTGTTTTTCCCCATCCAATACCCTCTCTCTTTTCTGGATCTTTACTTTCTTCTTTTTTTGTCAATAAGTACAAAAACAGTTCTAAGTGACCAATGACCTTCTTAATATTAAATCTAGAATTTTTTAAACTGCAAATCTACTTTTCTAATTCTCTTCCTTATTTTCTGGTTTGTTTGTTTGTTTGTTTGTTTTTCCATTGGCTTCCACCACAATGTCTTCCGCAAGATTTTTTTCTTCACATCTTGTCAACTAATATTCCATTATCACGGTCCTGTTATTTGTCATCCCTCCTAAGTCTTCCACTCCCTCTCATGCCTTTGGCCACTGTTTGTATTCTCATGGATCTCAGATTTAGACTGCAAATCTCTAGATTTGTCTGAAGAACATCTCTACATGGAGGTTCTGTGAGCCTTTCAAACTCGTATATCCAAGACTGAATTCATCATATTCTCCTTCAAACCTGAGCTTCCTCCTGTATCTGCAGTCTCAGCGTCCCGGAAGTCCGAGCTAGAAACTTGGCAGTCATTCTGGACACCAGCTTGCTTTCACGGTCCCCACCAAACTATGTATTCACCGAGGACTGAGGATTCAACATCTTAAATCCCTCTCTTAAACCATCCTTGTTTTCAATGGCCATACTGCAGTCTTCATAGAATTCAATCTCCTGAATGGTCTCGGGCCTCCTGTGTGATGCTCTTTATCCAATGTACCTTCCATATTGCAGCCAAAATCGAAATATTTAGTCATCTATAATGTGCCTTCATAAAACGGCTACATTTCTCCTCTGAGCTCTCAGGATAAAGAAAAATATCTTAACCTAGGATTTTAAGCCCTTTCTTCTCCTAATATCTGTCAACTTTTATTTTCTGTCTCTCCCCTAGTACTTCATTTACTTGGAATAATGAGCCCTTAGGTTTCCCTACGTTCACCTCTCTTCCGCCTGGAATGTTCTGTGGCATTTGTTCCTATGCAATACAGACCACACATACAGACGCACATGCACGCACATGCGCGCGTGCACACACATACACACACACACACAAGTGCCTATAGTTTATCTTACAAATACCTAATTGTTTTCAAAATGACACCTCCCAAGATCAGTTCCTAACCTCACCATATGATTTAGGCTTGTCTACTGTGTTACTTGTTCATTTGTTATCATGATGTCCTATAATCAGGGACAACCAATCCACATCAGATTGGGAGTTTCTTGACGGCAGAGACTGTATCTTAATTAACTTCACCTCCTCATGACTGGGCAGAGTGGATGACAGGTAACATCTTTTGAATAAAACTTGGCACAGTGGGGCTTTCCCCTAGCATTTCTCATTCATGGGGTGAAGTGATTAACCCCATTCTGGGGTCCTGGCTCACATTGAGCCAGGCTAACAGAGAGGGCCTTGCAAAAACAAAACAAAACAAAACAAAAAAACAAACAAACAAAAAAAAGCCCATGAAGGTTGTGCTATTAGAAAGCACATGCTTTGTTATGATCCGGTTAGGGAATCAAAGGCCAAAGCAAACATCTTTTGCATTCCCTCTTGGTTCAGTGTTTGTGTTTGACCATCTAACGGTAAGGCTTTCTTTCTGATAAATGTGTCTGCCTGTCCTTTCCACAGTTAAGAGGAAAATGATGACAAAAAGACTCCACATGGTGGGGGCACGAGAGCTCTGAGAATGTAGTTCAACGGTGACTTTATGTTTTGGTAGATCTGACTCGAGACAGGTTTTCACAGAAAAGAGGGCAGGATGGTGTAGGTTGGTCTTTTTGTTTTTTGCTGTAAAAATAAAATGGCAGATCATGTGTTTTACTACTAAAAAGAAGAGATGCAGAAAAACTGATATTCAAAAGTGGACATATAATTTTAACAAGAGAAACTGTTTCAAGGAAATATAAGATAAACTTGTTTTTAAATCATGTCTTGGCTACATTTTTAAATAACACACTCAGATATTTTTTTCTCTAGTCTCTAGACACTTTCAGGTGAAGCATCGTTAAATTCAAAGCAGTGGGTATAATTGTTAACCTGATAAAAGTGCAATAATATACCTTTTTTCTCTGTATTTCTAGACACTTTTGACACTTTATTATATTTATTGTACTGTTTTCAGATTAACAATTGAACTCATTGCTCTAAATTTAGAGGCTCTTCACCTGAAAAATGTTAAGTGTTATCTGAATATGTAATTTACATATTCTTTAAAATTAAGTTTACTCTGTTTCTCAACTTGTGGACTCCCTGAATTATATAGACGTTATAGAACACACAATTTTAAGGATATGAGAAAGTTCATAGTATAAATATAGTGAAAAAAAATCAGGATCTAGACACACAATTTGATATGTTAAACTATCAATTTATTAATATATTTGGAAAAAACATATGTTGAGTGATTTTCTCTACTAGTATGATCTCCTGAATTTACAGAGTTTTTAAAAGGAATATCTCTTACCCTTTAACAAGGAAAATTTTTTAAAAATGTTAATTTCCTAATGGTTTTCACAGAAATATAGAATAGAATAAATCCTTGAGATCATTTTATCAAGTTTGAGAAGGCAACCCGGGGGTTTTGGTGTTGGGTCATTTTCAGCACTCCTCTGGTTAGCAGTATGAATTAATGATATCTGACTTAATCCTGCTTTTGAATGGTTACTTTTGATCATAGTCAAGAGCATCTATTTCACAGTTACAATCCCAAAACCTGTTTGATAATGTTTACTGACAATTACAGGCTTAGCTAAGAAGTAACAACAGGGAGTAAAGCGGTCTTTGAATAAAGTTGGCCTCAAAATGAACAACAGTAGGAGACTGATTGGCTCAGTTTTATTTAACATTTTTAAGTCTGATCTTTGACATTTTCATTAGTGAGCAAAAATAGCACATTGATGCAGTTCTCTGGTGGCTTATGGGGGAAAATGCTAAGCATATCAGAAATCACTAAATAATTCAGAGGATTCTACTATGTTTAAAAATGGAGATATATACGTAGAAATTTTAGGATATGATAAAAATAGAAAGCTAGGCAATATGTCATTCTCCCCATCCCATTATTTAGGAGACAACATAGTATTTCTGGAAATCAACCATTTTGTTGCCAAAATTGTGAATATTTGTTGGCATTATGACTGTGTATTATAGAAAATGAACTGTGAAAATTTAGTGACATATTGGAACAATTGCATTCTGTTTTCTCAACTTATAGTCAAAAAGATTTATGGCAATGGTAAGAAATCTTTCAATACCCTTGCCATCAACTACAAAGAAATAAACTGAGATGGAAAACAAGAACCAGATAAATCCTGTCCAAGCAATTATATATGCTAGTATATATTACTACATTAAGATTGTAAGTAGAAAGGACTTTTGTCATTGAGTCTTCATCAGGTTATATCCTTGCTACTTTGGTTGCCCATATTGCCTATCATTGTGATTCACAAAGGAAAATGAGCACATCACCAGGGTTATGTGACAATGTTCAGTTAGTTGTGATAGGAGGCCATAGAGTGAATATGGGGCATTTCCTAAAATATCAATTATTAAGGTGTTAGTAATATCTTAATATTAACAGAGGCTTTAATATTGTTGGAAAATGGTCTCTCTAAGTTGTTGAAGTTAATGTTTAGGTGAGAAGTGGAGAACCATCTCTCTGTGACATTGAAGCCATACTTCAGCCCCCGCAGATAAAGCCTCTGTACGAAAATGGATTTGAAGTTCAAATAACAGAGTTATTACTGAACATTAAGAACTGAATCTGTTTTGAGAATGAGAAGTGCCTGTTCAGATCCCACTTCTTCCTTCAATTATTAATTTACCCATTTTTATTGAGTGAAATTATTTTCAAGTTATTATAGAAATGAAATTTGGTGACCTAGCATTACTCTTGGATCGTGAAGGTCTTAAAGGAAATTTATCTTGCTTTTCTTTTTATATCTTTTCCTCCAGCTTTTCATTAGACATAGTATGTTTGTTAAATAAGGTATGGTGGCATACCGAAAGATTTTGGAATCAGGGTTTCTAAATTCAAAGGCTAACCTGGAAATTTACTCTCCATGATAGAGTAAATTCCTCAACATCTGAGCTTCAACACCTCATCTTTAAATGAAAGGAGAACACTTAGGAGAACACTACTGATATGATGAAGACAGTAAAATACTAGCTATGGGTTTTTTAGAGTTCTTTTCCTTTTTAGGAGATCCTGAAAAAATTCCTGTAATTCAAGTAATTTTCAATCATTGTCTATAACTTTATTAATCTCATATTGTGTGTGTGTGTTGTGTGCACCTGCATATATGTGGTGGAGGAAAAATTAAATGTGTATATGGAAAATGGGACAGTCATGTTACAATGACAAGAAAATGGATTTAAAGGTTAAAGGCCAAAAGACCCTGAAGCCATCAGTCCTCCATAGTGCAAGATTGAAAAGACAAATAGGTTAGGGGGATCATCAACTGAGAAATTGAAACACAGTATAAATCTGGTGAAATGCTGTCTCTGAATTCCAGAAACACTCAGCTAGAACACTCTATTCAATATCAGAGAAATTATGCGTGATTGTGCACTGTTATTATAGATTGGGAATGTAGTCTGGTAGATTTCTAAACAGGCAGAAAGGGATAATACTGGTAATACAGAGTGGAGTAATCATTTAAAACAAATCAGATATTTTCTTGTATTAATGTTTATAAATTAAGATAATGCTGTTGCCTCACTGAGATTTTTTTCAATTTATTTGAAAACTCAATAATGTGTACTCAGCATTTCAGACCAATGGGATAATTGATTTTAGGGGCAATCCTATCAACTTTTAATTAATTCTTTGGAAGTAATGAAACAGAAGAGAGAGCATAAAGTAATACTACCAATGGGTTATATGACCCTTCATTCAGAGCCATGTTTCAAAAGTAAATCTATATGTGCAATACCTGTAAACTTCAACTAAAAGTAATCTTAATGACCAAAAATTCTTAAAGTTGACATAGAAAAAGAAATATGCCCATGCCTTGTCATTGAATGCTTTGAAAAGGAAATCTCAAAAATTAAAATGAATTAATCAGGTTCCTATTCCCAAGAAAATTGATGAGGAGGAAAAAAAGAAATGATGATCTCAAATTCTCCTGAGAATGAACAATGAAGGTATATGTAGATCAAGTTCATAATTGCACCTAATACATTCATCTTCACAGAAATAGTAGAGTATTAAAAAAAAAAACAGAGCTCATATATTTGTACAACTGTGGCCACCTTAGTGCCACTTTTAGACAATAAAAAATAGTGCAAACTAATTTATGTCATCTTAACTTGAAAAACTGAATTTGTGACAGGATATTGACTGGAATTTCATAAACTGAAAAGACAAACTATGTATTCAATATATGCTTTCTGTTGAAGACTGAAAAAAGTCATACACACACACACACACGATCCTCACTGACAGTCCCCTTTTTTTTTTCTTATCAGATTTTGGTGTAGACTTTTGATACATTAAGAAAATTTCTTTCATATGAAAGACTGTACTTATATATGTAGGCTTCTTGAAAAATTGGCTGTGGTTTGGAAGTGCAGTGTTTGTTCCAGCTGTATTGTTTTCAATAACCTCAGCATCTTCAATCCTCTTGGCCCCCGTACCAAGGGAGAGGGGTTGAAAACGAAGAATATCCAACCCTTGTGAAATTGGGTGCAGGAGGCTCAATCCAGATTACACGTACAGTTAAAGCACTTGGCCACAAGGCATGTGTGCTATCTGAGAGAAGGGAAGGGTCAGATCCGGCCTCTGCCTAGCTTGTGTTTACTCATGTTAAAGGATTGTACTCTGCCTTTTTGAAAAAACAAACAAAAAAAAGAAATTAGTGGCTTTTGGTCTTTATTAAATAACTTGTTCAGATCAGTGGTTGTTACCTTTAGAAAGTGAGGAGTAGATAACAAAACATGGAGTGATTTGATAGCACTGTAGGGGTTAAGAGAGGTTAGAAGATCAGGATGTCTTCTTGAGAAGTTGTATAACAGTGGGAATTTAAACATCAGGGGGAACGTCATGAAGTCATCAAACACCTGATGTGGGGCACTGTTCTTTAGCCATCTGCTTCCATAGTTGACCATGAATCAGTCATATCTGTCCAAATCTATTTCTCCTCTAGAATTCCTGTTATTTAAAAAACAAGAATGACAAAAAATGCAGGTGCCTGAGTGGCTTAGTTATTTAAGCAACTGCTTTTGGCTCAGGTCATGATCCCAGACTTCCAGGATCTAGTCCCACATTAGGCTTGGAGCTCCCTGGGGAGTCTGCTTCTCCCTCTGACTTTCTCCCCTCTCATGTTCTCTCTCTCTCTCTCTCAATCTCAAATAAATAAATAAATAAATAAAATCTTAAAAAAAAAAGCTCGGTTCTGTTTCCAGAGAAATATGCAAATATATTGGTCAGTAAAGTAAAGCAAATAGTTTCAGGTTGTGGTATTGAAAGGAAAAATACTCCATATTTTGTTTCACTTTTAATTCCAAATATTTACTTATGTGCTACTAAGGGATGAGTTCAAACAAATCCCTTGAAGGTGTCTGCTTTCATTCTGCATTATTTGAAGCTATAGATAAATAGATGAATAATAAAATATATGTTAAGTTGGGGAGGGAGAAATAGGAGGTAATGAGTGGAATGTTTGGGGCTAAGAATAAAATAAAGTCAGATTCCCAATTTGAGAATGATTGATTAGATATGAAAATATTGTATTAGAGGCAAACTGTATTAAAAGTTTCATCAGTTTATCAAAGAGGAATACTTCCCTGTTTATTTTTGTTTGTTTTTGTAATTCAGATACTAAATTATAATAGAGCTATATAGTACAAATAATACAAAGGTAATAACATTACAGACATATAATGAAATTGGAGAGTTTGATTTCTTCCTGCTTCAGTCTCGCTATGACTTACTGTTGTCTCCATAAAGTTTTCTTTAATATTCTTCTCTAGTTTTTATTCAACTTCTATTCCAAAGTCAGTTAGAACTATCACTGTTGCCTCTACTGATCCATGCAAGAACATTCCTTTTCAGTGTGCTTTTTTCTTTTTATCATTTTAAATAATATGTACACCCAATTGGGGCTCAAACTCAGAACCCTGAGATCAAGAATTCCATCTTTCACCTACCGAGCCAGCCAGGTGCCCCACAGAGTGCTTTTTCTAAAGAAAGGTGCCAGCAAAACTCCTTATGTAATTTTCCAAATTGGTTTTTAGCTTCCTGTTGATCCTCCTAGTGAAAAAAATCTCTAATATTCTTTTTCCTAAGAGATGAGATTAACTTCATTAAAAATTATTTTTCTCATTTCATAATCTGAAGTGTGTGTTTTTTTGTTGTTGTTTGGTTTGGTTTCCAATTTCCTTTTACCAGATCTCTTTTTTTAGAGTTTGAAGCTTTTATTTCCAGATATCTTCTCCAGGTTTATGGAGGTAATCGAAAATCATATACATGTAAGGCATACAACTTGATGTTTTGATGTACGTATGTATGCATTGTGAAATAGTCACCGCAATCAAGCTAATTAACATACCCATCACCTCACATAGTTACCTTTTTCTTTTTTTTTTTTTTTAATAGACTTTCTCTTTTGTTCATATATAATTCTAGGTAAGGTGGGCAGAGGAATTAAAACTAGCAAATATGCCTGAGAATAAGTTGACTGAGACAAAGAGGCAACACAAAAGGACATGTCAGAAATCACGCAAAGGGGAAATTTCACGGTAGGGAGGATGCATGTAATCTCCTAGGCTAAGTACTTTCTAGGTTGCAGATTCGGAGCAATTCTCAGATTGGACAGGAGTTTGCAGGGAGCTGGATGAGAGGAGATGGATACACCATGTTTAGAATACCACTTGGAAAATACCTTAGTAAAGAAAACTAAAGATGGCATTGCCATGCAAATGTAAAACTGGATTGTTGATGAAAATTAATAGATAATAGGGGTCCCTCAGGGGCTCAGTTGGTTAAGTGTCCAACTCTTGATTTCAGCTCAGGTCATGATCTCAGGGTCCTGAGATCAAGCGCTGCATCAGGCTCTGTGCTCAGGGCAGATCTGCTTGTCCCTCTCCTGCCCCCCAACTTGCTCTCACTCTCCCTCTCTCCCTCTCAAATAAATAAATAAATAAAATTTTAAGGAAAAAAAAAAAGGCTAATAGACGATAGCAACGTTCCCAGTGTGTTTGCTTCCTTGAACTTCTCCTCTGACACAATTCTTATTCTTTCTTTTAAAACTTGTTCAGTATTCTTTTATCTTCTATGAGATTCTTTTTCCTTCAGATATTTTATATTTCTGTATATTTACATATATAATTTAATATAAGGATATCAATAATGTATCACTGCTGATTTTGTCAGTATAGATATTCTCTTAAAAATCTTTTCCTATTTTGCCCGTCACTCATTTTCTTGCTTCTGCTTCTTCCCCCACATAATGATCCTCACACGTAATCCATGTTAACAGAGTGTCATTGGGGTTGTGTTTCTTTCATGTTCATGTGATCATAAACACACATGTATAGGTACAAATATGAGGTTTTTTTGGCCACTAATATTTGTAAAAGAAATGATATAGTCATGCTTTTCTGTTCCTTTCCCCCCTTCATCTCTAGTGGAAATCCTTCCAAGTCGATGAGTCAAGCTTTGACTCTCTCTCTCTTTTCTTTATCTGCATAAAGTTCCATAGCAATATACAAAAATTTATCCTACGTTTTTCCAGTTGATGCACATTCCTGTCTTTTCTTTCTCCTTTTTGTACTTATCAGTAGTGCTGTCTTAAACACAGCCCTAGTGTATGCATTCTTACATACTTGTGCTCATTTCTCTAGGATAGGGATTCACAAGCAAGGTTGCAGTGCCTGATTTTTAAAAATTTTTTATTAATTATTTTTATTAACATATATTATTTGCCCCAGGGGTACAGGTGTGTGAATCGTCAGGCTTATGCACTTCACAGCACTCACCATATCACATACCCTCCCCAATGTCCATAACCCAGCCACCCCCTTCCCCCCAGCAACCTTCAGTTTGTTTTGTGAGATTAAGAGTCTTTTATGGATCGTCTCCCTCCCAATCCCATCTTGTTTCATTTTTTCCTTCCTTACTCCTCAAACCCTCCACTCTGCCGCTCAAATTCCTCATATCATATGATAATTGTCTTTTTCTGATTGACTTATTTCTTTCAGCATAATACCCTCTAGTTCCATCCATGTCATTGCAAATGGCAAGATTGCATTTCTTTTGATGGCTGCATAGTATTCCATTGTATATATATACCACATCTTCTTTATCCATTCATCTATTGATGGACATCTAGGTTCTCTCCATAGTTTGGCTCTTGTGGACATGGCTACTATAAACATTTGGGTGCACATGTCGCTTCGGATCACTACATTTGTATCTTGAGGGTAAATACGCAGTAATGTGATTGCTGGGTTCTATGGTGGCTCTATTTTCAACTCCATGCTGTTTTCCAGAGTGCAGTGCCTGATTTTAATAGTGATTATGATACTGCTTTCTAAAATGACTACAATAATTCACATTTTTTAGCAGTGTGAAGGATATAATTTCTTCCACATTCTAGTCAATTTAGACATATATAGGATATATTTTTATTTATTATATATATAATGTATATTTTAATTTTTTAAAAAAGATTTTATTTATTTATTTGAGAGAGAATGAGTGAGAGAGAGCATGAGAGAGGAGAAGATCAGAGGGAGAAGCAGACACCCCAAAGAGCTGGGAGCCTGTTGTGGGACTCAATCCTGGAAGTCCGGGATCATGACCTGAGCCGAAGGCAGTTGCTCAACCAACTGAGCCACCCAAGCACCCTGTATATTTTAATTTTATGAGTTAGTGGGGATTATATTACCTTTGTGTTCATCTTTCTACTGTTCCTCCTATATATTACATGTGATCACTGAAAGCAGTGAGCAAGACAGAAGACATGTTCTCATGGAGCTTAACAGTCTAGGAAGGAGATACAGATAATTAACAGGTAAACAAACAAATATACTCAGATGATGTAATGTGCTATAACAACAACAACAAAAAAAGAAGAGCGATTCAGCCCCAGCCATCGTTTTTTATTTCCTCATTACTTAATTTATATATTCTCAAATTCTAATGAGCTTGAGTAACTTCTCATACATTTATTGACAGTAGGATTAGTTGTCAATGAGCTACTAAGCTCTTTATATTTTGTAGGTATTAATCTTATGTCATTGCATTATAATACATTTCTCTAAATGTTTCTATTGACTTATGATCATCTCTGACAATCCAGTATCTTTTTCTTTTAAAACGTCTGGTGTGTCAGTCTTACTTGAGCAGATTTTTTTCTACCATTAGGTTCCAAAACTAGACCCTAGGATTTTTCCAATTATTTCTAATGAATTAGCAAGTATTAGAATTTTTAAATAAAAGAAATCTAGATGATCAGAAATAGAATAACCAGTGTTGGCTGAAAAATATTGAAAATGTGTCATGAAGGAGGTAAAACTCAATGGTAGTATTTGAAGGATGAATAAAATTTGAACGGGTAAAGAAAACATAACTATTTTATTTTTAATTTGAAGTCATGTCTGAGAAAATGCAATGCATATATATTACTTTTTCTTGTAGAGATGGATTGCTAAAATCTTGGGGAGTTCATGATATCACAATTTGAATCACTCATTAAGCCAGACAATTACATGATTACTGCAAGTTACATATAAATAAGGTGTCAACTGTTTCATAACATATATGAATAATTATGATGACAATAAAAGTATAGTCAGCAACATGCTGAATATCTTGGTATAGTACATTATTTTTCTAATTATGATCAATGGAGAAAATGATTCCAACTACCTGATTGATCTAGAAAATTCTTGCATTCTTGCATGTGTTTTGTAGTCTGGTTTAGAAGATACCAGTGATATGTTTTTCAGCATCTTTTCTTTATGAGTTAGACTGCATTACAACAAATCATCTATCACGAAATAAATATGAAATCTGAAGCTCTTTTGAAATCAGGAAATAAAATTTGCTGAAAATGAAGTTAACTTATGAATATCCCCACACATGCCCCCAGCCCTTCCGCTATAAGTAAACACATTCTAAGTATGGCTATCTACGAATTCTTTTCCATCAATCTTTTTATGTTTAGGTTGACTAGCTTCCATAATGAGTAACTCAGAGCACTTACTATATTAAAAGTGGTTTCACACCATCATCTTCATACAAGAAGAATAACAGATTTATTTGTTCCACAAACGTGTACTCACAGTCACATAGAAGAACAAAATTACTTCCACAATACATTATTTTTTTCGTGCTTTTGCCATGAAAATATTATACTTTTTAGCACCTTATATTTGCATAACACTTTAGATTTCAAAGAATATGGTATGTTTTACCTGACTGTACTGAGCCCATCATGGGATAATAGGATTTCCATGACTTTTTGAAATTTCTAAACTTTCTTTGCTTTGCGTCTTTTAAATGCTGGCATATAGTTAAAATACAGCTTTTAATATGTAGCTAAATGGTATAAATACACACAAATGTGTGCACGCATGTATTCTAATTTTCTGTGATCAAGTTATTCAACCCTTATTGCATTTCCGTAGCTCCATTATGAATTCTCATAAAAGAACACAACTGAGTGGCTTGTTTGAGATAACTCTGTACAAACCTAAATCTCACTGAATTTTATTTTCTGCCTTATTGCATGCAATTTGCTTCTTCTCCTATATATTTTTTCACATCATTACTCCTTTTCAAGTTTAATCCATTAAGTGTTTCGTAGAATTTTCTTTCAGTGTAATAGCCTTGTGCATTTAGAATACAAATTGTATACCACACCCATTTTCCTTACCACCTATTGTGTATTTAAAAGTTGTTTTTATGTGCCAATAATGCTGTTTAGATGAATCAGGTATATAACTAGACTGACCACCTAAATGGTTTCACAGAGGTTCTCTAAATATAAGGTCCATATTTTTCTAGCTTGGAGAGAATCAGGACACTTCGTTCCTATACAAAGAAGAAACTCCAAATTTTGACTCCTGATTCTTCTAGCCAATTGCATGATAAAAGATTATTAGAAGAGATAGTTCTGGGAACAGAATAGGCTTTTAGGTAAGGGCAACATTCAGGTTACTGCTTCACATTGCTTTGGTTCCAGCTTAAACAGAAATAATTTGAAACCATGATTTTAATGGTGTCTTTCCGTAATTCCTAAATTCATTTAGAGCTCATTCTTATTTGCAGTCTCTATTCGTCTATATTGGACACACCCTTCTCCTTTATAATTTTAGCAGTTTCAACCCTGATAATGGAGACTCAATGCTTCTTCTTATTTTTTTGGTTAGAAAATTATAAGACATCATTTTCTAAAATTTTACACCAATTGAGTGGTACTGTAAGTTGTGTAAATCCATTGTACAGTATATTTCACACTTTACTAACCTTGAGAAATTAGCACAAATTAAATTCCACATTAACCAGCCTAAAGCCATGAAGAAGAAAGTAGGCTCAAGGGTATTTGGTTAATTGTGCTAAAAATATATTCATGCTAATCTGTGTAGAACATAAATGTAGCAAAAGCATTTTTTTTAATAAAATACTATGAGTTTGATTTCTTCTGTTTTCCCATTTATCTGTAGATGTGAATAATAATGACTGCTTTGATATTTTGCAAATCTGGTAGGTTACTGCTCACCAAGCTATTAACCTTGTATTACTTTGTAAATGTTTGAGAAAAAATTATTTAATGTAATCAAATTTATTTAGGCACTTAGTTGCTATTGTTTTATTAATTTTTAACCATTCGGTATAGGCATAGATTCAGAAATAAAAGAAAATCATTAGACCAATAATATGTATACAAATTATGGCCATTATTTATTAAGGAGTTGAAGCGTAAAAATTATTATACTTTTACTCCACTTTTTAAATTTAATGATTAAAAAGACAACTATTTATCTTTTGTCTGTAGTGTCATTTGCAAATATCTTCTCCCATTCCGTGGGTTGCCTCTTTGTTTTCTTGACTGTTTCCTTTGCTGTGCAGAAGCTTTTGATTTTGATGAAGTCCCAAAAGTTTATTTTGGCTTTTGTTTCCTTTGCCTTTGGAGACATATCTTGAAAGAAGTTGACCCTCTTCCACTGTTGGTGGGAATGCAAGTTGGTGCAGCCTCTTTGGAGAACAGTGTGGAGATTCTTCAAGAAATTAAAAATAGAACTTCCCTATGACCCTGCAATTGCACTACTGGGTATTTACCCCAAAGATACAGATGTAGTGAAAAGAAAGGCCATCTGTACCCCAATGTTTATAGAAGCAATGGCCATGGTTGCCAAACTGTGGAAAGAACCACATTCTTTCCAAGATGCCCTTCAACAGACGAATGGATAAGGAAGATGTGGTCCATATACACTATGGAGTATTATGCCTCCATCAGAAAGGATGAATACCCAACTTTTGTAGCAACATGGACGGGACTGCAAGAGATTATGCTGAGTGAAATAAGTCAAGCAGAGAGAGTCAATTATCATATGGTTTCACTTGTGGAGCGTAACAAATAGCATGGAGGACATGGGGAGTTAGGAGAAGGGAGTTGGGGGAAATTGGAAGGGGAGGTGAACAATGAGAGACTATGGACTCTGAAAAACAATCTGAAGGGTTTGAAGAGGTGAGGGGGTGGGAGGTTGGGGCAACCAGGTGGTGGGTATTAGAGAGGGCACGGATTGCATGGAGCACTGGGTGTGGTACAAAAACAATGAATACTGTTATGCTGAAAATAAATAAACAAACAAAAAAGACAACTATTTAGTTGTTTGCATGGTTAGATGTGTATTTCTCTAAGGAGTGCACTGAGAAGGTATAAGGATTTCATTAGATTATACAAGGGAACTATGTCTCAAAATATTATCATATAAAATGTTAAATGTTTTCAGATACTATACCAGGATTTCAGGAGATTTTAAAATAATTGTGATTCTAAAGGTTGGTCTGGAGTAATTATCAGTTCTTCCTTAAGGTGATTCCCTGTCATACCCTAAAATATCTATCAGGCAAGTATGTTGAAGTTTTACTTCATTTTTACTTCATTTCTTTTTTATAATCAATGACTATATTGAAAAGAATATGAACAGTGTTTAAACAAATTAAAATTTTTAACCTTAAAAATCAACATATTCCGTCATTCACTATCACTTTGACATTATCTGTAGCATATTTTTTTCATGCTCACATTTGCTGATAGACCATTAGCCATGGAAGTTTGTCTTCCTCCTTGTTTTATTCCCTTTTGGTTGTTTAGCCAGTCTGTGACACGGATGATTCCTCCCTTTTACACCCTCTATCTTGGATGTTTAGTTTAGGATTTGAATTGTTAATATGTCTTGATTATTACAAGCTCTAACTCATTCGATTCCATTTCCAAGCCTGGGAATAGACAACCCACTCAGTGAAAGGGAAATCAGTGGTCCATTTGAATGCTAATTACTACACAAGTCCTGTATTCTGTATCAAAACTTAGCATAAACATGGTCATCAGGGGAGGCGGAAAAAGCCAGTAAAATGCTCCCCTGGAGACTGAGCTCATTAAAACCTACACTGATATCCAACAAAGAAGGAAAGAGCTGCTTAGCTGGACCGGTTCCTTTCTTGGATGTGCAATTCTTGTATTTTTTAAGGGTGAGAGGTATGTGCGAAAGGTAAAGAGGTAAAGTTGGGTGAAGAACTGAGTTTTCTTTTCACAGAAAAGGAAGCTAATCTTCTACATTGTACACCGAAGGCTTTTCTAAACCAAACCAAAACTAAACAAAACAGTGATTGTTATTAACAAAACACTTCTTTTCACTATGTTGTATTTATTATACACTTAAGTGTAAGTAGTGGCTCTCCTACTGGGATTGCATCACACAGTTTTAAGCAAGAGTTAATTTAGACATTTCCAATAGCATTATCTTTGAAACATCTTTAAAAGTTTTAGCTGTTATTCATGTACTAGGAAAAGAAGCAGGTATGACATGGGGCAGAAGCAGATACCAAGGCAATAATATCACCAAGTACATTTTTTCTTGATTCTCACATTTTATTCAACGATAAGTTACATATAAGGTACTCATTTTAGTATACTTCAACTGGATCTGTACCAGTTTATCTAGCATACGGTCTATGTTATTATTATCAGTTTCCTTCTATCCACAGCTTTTAAACTTTGTGTACATCAGATTGATTACCTGGGACACTGGTAAAACGAAGACTTTTGGGACACAGTGCCCCTGGGAATGTTCATGGTTAACCAGCACTCCAGGTAATCATGATACAATTAGTGCCACATTACCTCAAATAAATAGCATTAATTAAATGGTGTTATATCTGATCATTCTATATGTGCTTCACTGGAAAATCTGTGAATTTAATTTATCTGTGCTTCCCTGGGAGATCTGGAAGATATATTTTGCAACTACATATCTTTTTTGAAAAGAATAAATCAGAGGAAGAATGTTTTTAAATGTCTATAGGATTTATGTCTCAAATGACTAGCTTTTCACTTCAATTAGATTTTACCTGATGTTAAGGTTATTTTATAGATGATTTTTACGTATCACATGTGCTTCAATTATCATATATCATACCATGGATAATATGATACATCATATGTAATACATAATTTGATATAGTATCAAGTTATTTTCTAAAAAAGCTTGAGTTGTGATATATTAAGAAATATATTTGCTCTTTGTTCCTGATTCCTGACGGAGCTACTAAAACCCTTGGAATTTCTTCAAGGATAAGAATATCTTATATTATTCATAGGAACACATTTTGATCCAATCTGAGTTTATGCTAATGTGGTAACTTAGGGTGAGGCTCCTAGGGTGAGCTCTAGATAGGGCTCATGACCAGAAGGACCAAGTGATTAGAAGGTTGGAACTTCCAGCTCCACTCACTGACTTCTACGATGGAGAAATTGGAGGTGGAAACTGCACCTTAAAAACATTCTTGAACAACCAGATTTGTGAGGTTCTGGGTTAGGGAACACATTGAGGTTCTGTGAGAGTGGCGTAGCCAGAGAGAACATGGAAGCTCCGTGCACCCTCACTCCATACCTTGCCCTAGGCTTGTCTTCCTCCTGGCTGTTTCTGAGTTGCATTGCTGTATAATACAAGTGTAGTGTTTTTCTGAGTTCAGTGAGCCCTTATAGCAAATTACCTTACCCGAGTTGAGGGTTGTAGGCACCCCCAATATACAGCCAGTTGACCAGACGTACAGGTTATAACCTTGGGCTTGCAACTGGCGTCTGAAGTAGGGGGCAGCCTTGTGTGATTGAGACTTACCTGTAGGATCTGATGCTGTCTTCAAATAGATAGTGTCAGAACTGAGTTAATTTGTAGGATGCCCAGTCATTGTTAGCTGAGAATTGGAGAATTGCTTAGTATTAGGAAAAACCTCACACATTTGGTGGCCAGAAGAATTGTATCTGTGAGCAGGGAGACACAGGAGTTTTCCCCTTCAGGGATAAATTGAACACCATCATTAAAAGTATTGAGACATGACTTTCTTATCCAAAGGATTCTGTGAGAAGTTGAACGTCAGCAGGATAAGCTTGGATAAGCTTCCCTTCACAAACAAGTATTGAGGACCTAAAATAAAATATGCTAGATAATGTGCTAAGCACTGGTTGTGCAAAGGCTGGCCCTGGACAGGACTGGCTATCTTGTCTTTTGCTTCTTCTCTCCTTTAACAGATTAGTCACAACTGATCTGATTTAATACAATATAATTCATTTAATGATGAATTAAACCATATTCCTAAATATCAGTAGGATAACAATACTTACCTATATTTTCAATCCGTGTGCATTTGAAACAGAAATTGTAATTTACATGTTCCTTGCTCTTTAAGAATGATTTTTAAGTGGTCAGTGAAAAAAGAAAACTTAACCTGTTAGAAACACCATCAGAAGTATTTTGGAAAAAGGAAACAGTGGAAGAATAAAGGGCATGCATTCACTTTTGTATTCAACAACTATTCATTGACTACCTAATATTTAAGTGGCAGTGGTCGCTGCATGAGCCAAAGCTATATTTACTGTCAGATTCACACATGTTCTGGCATAATTTAGAGGACTGGTGAAGAGCAGCCGAGGGTCTGTTTACATGGAGGATCAAAAAAAAGCTCTTAGAAAAATAAAAATTCATCCTAGGGGAAAAGAGGGTCAAGATGGGTAAGATTGGTTGAAGGATTGTTTGCAAATATTGAACACAGAAGGGAAGGATGATTCTGAGCATCGCTTGTGTCCCTAAGATTATCGCATAGCACAGATCTCATTATCTCGCACACAAATCCTTGGGCTAAAAGGCTGAAATATAAACTAAAAAGTGGCAGTTATAAGAGTTATTGCTTTATAATTGCTGTGGGACATGAAGAGTGTGAGGCATTGGCAGCTTTGGTGCGGATGGTGGCGGCCGCACTGCTGGGGCATGACATTGGCAGTGATTCTCTGTAAATGCCAGCGACAGTGTTGGCAGCAGCGTTGGTGACCGTGGAATTGGGGAAGATATAAACATTGGCAATGCCAGTGTGTTGGCCAGGGTGTCTTTCAGGTCCTGCAGGCTGGAGAATGATCCTGGACATGAGGGGAAGGAATGGCCAAGGAAGTCTTCTTTCTTAAATGGTTGTGTAATTTTCTAAACCAGAGAAGATGTTGTCTAAGAAGCAAAGTGGGGGAAATTTCTACTCTCGGACACATTGATCTTGACCTGTCTGTCCATTCCGTATATAGTTGCAATTGAATGTATTTGTAATTTCAGAATGAGGGACTGTATTCCCACTTTGGGAGTCATAATTGAAGATATAAGAAGTGACTGAAATAATCCAGGGAGAAAGTGTCTAAAGCTAAAAAAAGAGAAAAAGGCTTAGGACAGAGAATTGAAGATCAAGAGTATTTAATGTCTATCTTCCTGGATTAAATCAACCTGGTCCAGGTTTGAAGGATAAAAGTGCTTAAGAGGTAGATTGGGATATAAATTGTAAAGACCAATCCAGGCAAAGACACATCATGTTAAAACACACACACACACAGGGAGAGGGGGAGAAATGAGTGAATTGTAATGATGTATTTAAAGAACCAAAGGAGGGGCGCCTGGGTGGCTCAGTGAGTTAAGCGTCTACCTTCAGCTCGGGTCATGATCTCAGGGTCCTGGGATTGAGCCCTGCATCGTCAGGCTCTCTGCTTAGCAGGGAGCCTGCTTCCTCCTCTCTCTCTCTGCCTGCCTCTCTGCCTACTTGTGATCTCTGTCTGTCAAATAAATAAATAAATAAAATCTTAAAAAAAAAAAAAAAGAACCAAAGAAAGTTCAGTATTGTGAAAGAGTAAAGTTCAGCATTGCTGATAGTAGGAGATTGCTGAATTGTGTAGGCGATGAGACGGGATCTGATCATTAAATGCTTTATACAACATATTCAGGAACATATGGAAATGGAAAACATTATAATGGTTTTAATTGGGGGATAGGATATAATTCGATTTGCATATTACAAAGATGACTTTGTTGTCTAAGTTAAGGAGAAATTCAAGGGCATGGGGTAGGTAGGGAGAACGGTTAGGGGGTTATTTCAGCAGCCCAGGCGAATGCTAACAATGGTCTAAAAAAGTAAGCAAAGGTGACAATAGATAGGACATAATGCAGGGCTCAAAAGAAAAGGTTGGCTCCACATGGTATACTGCTGACCTCGTGTTTAGACATTTGATGTTATGTTCATCATGGATTGTTCCCATTATTTTTGATTTAAAAAAATAATTTATTGAGTATTATTTATCTCAGGAAAAATTAAAAAAGAAAAAAGGAAAGGAGCTGTTAAGGATACTCCTGTTTCTGGCTTAAGAAAATGGACAAATTGGCTTTCTCTAATACAGACACACAGAAAGAAGAAGACCTTTGAGGAAACAGAGTATGATGATGGTATGAACGCGATGTGAAGCTGTTCAGATAGCAGCTGGCTTGAAATGTGGTTCCTCAAGACAACTTAAGGGATTACTTAGGTGAAAGTTGTATATGGAGAAGGACCCTTGAGCCTCTTAAAAGTGCTTCTGTTAGATAATACATGAATCTGATTCAAATCAGATTATCCGAAAAGAAAAGTTTTGTGGGATTTTCCCAAGAATTTCACGGTTGAGAATAAGTCTACACCAGTGGGATAATTGGAGACAGTGACTAAAAACACTCCCTATCCCTACAAAACAAAGCACTCCCTTGAGGTTCCCTATCCCTACTACCTATTCTTTGCAAATCCCCTCCCTTTCTCTCTCTATCTCTCCGTCTCTGTCTCTCTTCCCTCTCTTCCAACCAAACTCCTCTATCTTGCTGACCCATGTTTACATGATGATTCTGAAGTAGTGTCATTGCTGAATTCTAGTTCTAAAAATTTCAGAAAGATTCTGATTGGCCTTGTCTCAGTTATCCTTCCCCTGAAACATTTCAGGCAACAGGACAGAATCGTGTGGTAGAAAATGTCTATTCTCCATATAACAGTGTGAATCTTAGAAATGAAGTTTTTAGAAAGGTGTGTGAGCTTACGATGTGGATGGGGAGAGAAATGTTTAGGCAAAAGCAGTCATATAAAATGTGTGTTAGGTGACAAAACATTCTGATGAAAACCGTCATTTGATCAGATGGAGAGAAATGTGAAAAGGGTCTCTATCAAGGAAGTTGAGAAGCAACTTGTTCAGAGCGAGAAAGTTTAGAGTGTTCAGAGTGAGAAGAGAAAGTGTTATGAAGAGCCAAAGAGAAGGTAAGAAAAGGAATAGATATGGAAAGATCAAGACATATTGAGACCAGAAAGTTTTTCTTTGTAAAGACTGTGGCCTGGATTAGAAAGAAAGTGACTAACGTATATGGAAATTCGGTCCCTAAAATGAGGGACTATTTTCTCCATTTTCAAATGCAGTTTCAAACTTGAAAATATTTCCATGTGTCCTCATGATGTTTCTTTTGCTGGCCAAGTGCTACTTACTCCAGAAGAGGCCCTGTAAGTTATACAGGAGTACTTTAGAAGGTTATTTTTAAATATGCACGGTCTCAGGGTGACTCTTAGTTTTATAGACATTGTCTCCTTCCAAGTCAGTGAACTATAATTATCAATTTTTAATTCTTATTTTCATTAAAGATATTTTTAGATTGCCTTAAATTCATTTGTTGAGTCAAAACTGTCCATTGAGATTCTGAAAAATGCCAAGGATTGTGTTCTGTGTAGGGTTTAATAGTAAGCAAAATATAAAATAATATTAAAAATTTAAAGATGTGCCTATTTGCACACAAGGATCTAGTTCTCCAATTTAGTGTTCATTGCTTATTCTCACTTGCCAGCCTGCATAGACCATCTTTTGAAGATGCTAACTTACACAACAAAGAGCTTCACTGAGCCATTTTTCCGGCTGTAGAGCTGGTGTATGTGGCTTAAACTACGCTTTCTTACATAATTGCCCTTATAGCCAAATAAACACTGTAGGGTATCTAATACGTTACAGGTCAAAAAGTAGGTAGTTTGTGGTAACAGAAAACTAATAATATCAAAACAAAATGGAACAAAACAAAAAAACCCTTGGGATCAAACAATGATCTCAACTGAACGAACGTTAATAATACCTTTTTTATTTCTTAATGTCATACACTGACTTCCAGCTCTTCAAGCAAATGCAGTATGGGTCATAGCCTTCTTTCTCCTCCTTATGCCATCTCTACACTCTTGTTTCTCCCCAACACACACATACAGGGATGCAAATTATGGTTGGATCCAGACAATGGTGCCTAGGATGGGAGCTTTCAAGAGCTGAGGCTACAAGTAAACAAAACAAAACAAAATCAACCAAAAAAACCTATTACATTCAAGTGTACATTCTACTTCATATTTCCTCAATCTCAGCACAGTTGATATTTTTTGGTGGGTAATTGGTTTTGATGGGAGGGTTGTTCTATGCATTGTAGGATGTTTAGCAGCAACACTGGCCTTTACCTAATAGATGACAGTAGTAATTCCAACTCCAGTTGTGACAAACATGTCTCCACATACTGTCATAGGTTCTAGAAGCAAGGGGAGGTGGGGAGAGGAAGGAAACAAAATTGCACTAGTTGAGAACCACTGTTCTTTTTAGATTCTTTGGAATCTAAGAATTGGATTCTTTGGAATATTCTCTTCCATTCTTTGGAATATTCTTTGGAATATTCTCTTGCATTCTTCTTGGGAATACCTTTTCTCTGTGCTCTTTGTCTTTTTGAAATGTCATTGCCTCTAAGTGTACATCTGATTTGGAGTCAAACTCAGTTTAACTACAAATGTATATACTTACTCATCATGCTATGTTGCCTGTCCCAAAGAGCAAGACAAGTATGGTGAATTATTATTCTTTAATATACACATATATATATATATATATAATTAACTGTCCTTTGTGTTATATCAAATATTGACATAGTTTTCACAAAACATTCTTAAATCTTCACGTGGGTGTGAATTATAGATAGGTTAAAATGGAAGCTCACCCATTTGAAATTGAAAGAGGATATCATCATGCACAGATGCATCATAAAAAACTGTAGCAAAAATAATTAAGTGACATAGCCACACGCATGCAAGAAATTAGGTTGTCTATAAATATCCACACACATATTACTTCCACATGAATATTTTTCAATTCTGTATTCCACCAATGTTTCTGAATGGATAATGGCCAGGTTGTTTTTCTCTAGATGCTTACATATGATAACACAATTTATCAGTCTGAAAACCATTTTCTACAGGAGAAAAACCTATCTGATGGAGGTAAAGTGTGATAAAGAAAATGTACCTTTGGAATGTTTACTGATACTAATGACTTTTCTAACAAGCCTTTCTGAGGTGAGCAAATTGGGAAAAAATGGAATTTTCAGAAGTGTGTACCTGGAAAAAAAAATATTAAGTTCAGTCCGTAAGAAAAAGCTGTGAACAAGACAGCCTCCAAAATCATCCTGATGGTGAATAAGAATGTAGCATGTGACATGTTTAACTGCTGCTGTGATCTTGCATGGGCTGGCATTCCATCTTCAGGTTTTGTATTACCAAACAAATGTACAGTGTTTGTGACCTTGCAAAATCGCTTTTAGCCTCACGGAGTTTTAAAGCCTTAAATCAAGATCCTGCCAGGATGAGATGATTCTTGCAAGAATGATAACCTGTGGATAAGACAAAATGAAATTTAGTTGGATCTCGAAATGACTTGGGTTAACTCTAGCAATGGAAATGTCAATCAAAGGGCCTCAAGTCAAGGCTAAATCCAAACTTGTGTTTGACTCCTAAGACTAGATACCTTGGTTATTATTGCTTCTATTATAAATATACATTTTTCTACCTCAGATGTAAAAATGAAAAGCCATAAGCTTTTAGTGAGCAAATATCAGGGTACAAGTGTACCAGTAATTTAATTTGAAGGAAGAAAAAGGAGGTCAGTTCTAAATACGGAGCATTTGTGCCTTGTAAGTCAAGTCTGGGCTTTAAGGGCTCTAGTGGCTCCTTTCTATTTTATTGTGTTCTGGGTTTTTTTGTTGTTTAGGTTTGTTTTTTTTTTTTCTTTTTTCCTGTTTGAGCTGAGTCTGGTGATAAAGTGATTTGGGTAGCTCTCTAGAGTCACTGAGGAAAAACAGCAAACGCATTCTTCTTATAGTCATATTTCAATATTGAAACATTATTTCTGGCCATTGGATTCTGATATATTTTATTATGATAAAAGTATCTAGAAAACATACCTATTCTATTCAACCAATAGCTGTAACTTTAGCCTTTCTCTTTATGTAAGGAATAGGGAATTTTCTATTATGATACTGTACTGGTATGAAGTATTTCTGATGTGTGTCATGGCCTTGGCAAGAAATCTTATACTATAAATCTAGATTTCTTTTTTTAGATCTAATTATTATTTCTGAACTGAAAAGATCAGGTTCTACTTTTTAGCAAAATATTGATCAGTTACCTTCTGTAGGAGAAACAGCTAATTGTCTCGGTTTGTCCATTCTCTCCTTCCTGTTGGTAATAGTATCTCCTGAATTTTAAAGGGCTACTTGGGTGCCTGACCTATATTATTTTTCTTGGTCTCTTTAGAAAACTATGGCCATGTGACCAAGTTCTAGGCATTGAGATATAGACAAGAGTGATGTGTACATGAACTGCCTTGGTTATGTTCTTTAAAGAATTTAGTTCCTCATTTTCACCTTCCTGAAGGCTAGGACAGAGAAATAATGCTGATCAGCCAACTTCAACTATGTAAGCTAAACCATGTCATGAAGACCGCAGAGAAGGGCAGGTCTGGAATACTCCTGGAACACCTCACAGAGCTTCACGTACCTGCCCCAAACCACTTACCTACTCAGGAGTGTTCAGTGACAGAAATACCTTGAGCCATATTTTTTTAGGTGAAAGTCACAGAAAATGAACTATTTTAAAGTATATAATTCAGTGGCTTTTAGTGTATTCACACTACCTCTATCTAGTTCTAAAACATTTTTATCACCCCAACAAGTGAGTCCCAATAAGCAGCCATTCCCTATTTCCACCTCTCACCATCTCCTGGCAACCACCAGTCTGCTTTCTGGTTATTTATCTATTCTGCATTTCTCATACAAATGGAATCATACACTGTATTACCTTTAGTGTCTGACTTCTTTCACCAAGCATAATATATTGAGGTTTGTTCACATTTTAGTATGTATGATTCCTTTTTGACTCAATACTTGCATGTGTGTAGGTGTGGGCATGCATATGTACTATTTTTTGTTTACCCATTCATGTGTTGCTGGACATTTCAGTTGGTTTCAACTTTTGGCTATTATGCTGCTATGAACATCCTTTTACAATTATTATTTTTTTTAAGATTTTATTTATTTATTTGACAAACAGAGATCACAAGTAGGCAGAGAGGCAGGCAGAGAGAGAGAGGAGGAAGGAGGCTCCCCGCCGAGCAGAGAGCCTGATGCGGGGCTCGATCCCAGGACTCTGGGATTATGACCTGAGCCGAAGGCAAAGGCTTTAACCCACTGAGCCACCTAGGCACCCCTACAATTATTTTTTAATGTATTTTCCAAATATGTATTTTTGAGATATTTTTGGTATATACCTAGCCGTGGAGTTGCTGAATTGTATGATAATTCTGCACTTAATTTTTGAAGAACTGTCAACTGTTTTCCACAATGTTGAGTCCTGTTTTTAGGTCTCTAGCTTAACTTGTACCCTGATCATTAAACTTACTCAGTGTTGGGCACTGCTGTTATAAACATGGAGGTCTCTGTCTTTCAGTGAATATAAAGAATAAGAACTATCACAGAAATGTGACAAATATTTCAGGGACAATAACACAAAAATTTCAGTCCCTCTGGAAATTAGATATTAAAATACAATAAGATAATTGAAAGGAGGGTTAGCAATGATTTTCATGGTTTCCTTTTTTATCTGTGGAGGCCAGGGATAAGAGACATCAGTATATGTCTTCCCTAAGGTCGGGTTCTTTTATTCATTTAATCGTTTGCAAAATAGTCATTGAGTACTATGGACTATCATGGGTGCTCGGTGGATGCAGGGGGGAGTAACGTATGGGTTCTTATCTCAGAAACTTGGAACACAAGAACAACCTAAACACACATAGCACATCTTCCTGTGATGTTTTATCCCAAAGGAGCTGCAAACAAAATCTATAGTAATTATTTCATAAGAACATCTAGGTCTTTTCTTGGAGAAGGGACCAGAAAATGACAGTGAGTGAATTTTGAACATTTTAATTTTGTGATTTCTATTTTATTTGCAAGCGGTGATATCAACAAAGCATGTAAGTGATTCTAGCGCGAGTCTGAAGACCAACAGAGGAGTCTGAGCTGACATCAGAGCTGGGATTAGAAATTTAGAGTCATCACACGAAGATGCTATTTGAAGTCATAAAGTTGTATGAGATGACCTAGTATGAGGCTGCGTGTATTTAGAGAAGGAAGTCTAGGAATGATTCCTGCAGCAAATATCTATTTGCTGGGAAGAAGGAGTCAGAAGGGACTGAGAGGGAAGGGTCCCTGAGCAAGGTGGAACCCTGGAAATACGATCTCTTGGAAGTAAAGAAAATCAAATGTTTTGATGGGACATCAGTAATTAGAAGTGTTCATTGTTAGGGGCACCTGGGTGGCCCAGTTGGTTAAGCGACTGCCTTTGACTCAGGTCATGATCCAGGGCCCTGGAATCAAGCCCCACGTTGGGCTCCCTGTTCGGTGGGAAGTCTGCTTCTCCCTCTGCCTCTGCCCCTTCCCGGCTCATGCACTCTCTCACTATCTCCCTCTCTCAAATAAATAAAATCTTTAAAAAGAAAGAAAATAAAAGTGTTAACTGTGAGTAATATAATAATTACAAATGGCTTTTGGCTTTAGCAACATGATGGTCTCTGGTGATTGACAAATGCAGTTCCAGTGGTTTGATATTAAGGAAACCAAAACAAGCTGGGTTGGGGATAAAACAGAGAAAAGGAAATAAAGACAATCATTACTGATAATTCAATCTTTCAAGACTCTTAAAGGGATTGACATGAGGGAATAACAGTGACAATAGCAGCCAACATTTATAAAGCACAACCCTGTTTAGGTGTTGCTCTCATTTTGTTTACATGTGTTAACTCATTTCATCCTTACTTCAACGCTCTTAGATGGATACGCTATTGTTTCCATTCTACAAACAAGGAAATTGAGGCAGTGAGTATTCAGGTAATTTGTCTAAGATCATTTGCTAGGTGGCAGAGCTAAAATTTAAATATAGCCAGTGTATTATTCCAGAGCCCATACACTTGATTTTGTTGGTTTTGGCAGACTATTAAGAATCTTTGTTGCCTACCTTTTTATTCACTGTCTTGTATTTTTTTTTTTTAATGATTTTCCCTTTTTTTTTTTTTTTTGTTTAAATTCAATTAGCCATGTATAGTACATCATTAGTTTTCGATATAATGCTCAATGATTCCTTAGTTGCCTTTTAGATGTCAAGGACCCACTTCCTGTACCTTGGAATGCAGCTAAGAGGTGGAACTTCAAAGCTGATGGTTTGATGATGAAGTGACATTCACATCTATAATCTTTGGTCCTGGCAACTTTGTTTATTTCTGTTTGTTTTGGCCAGCTTTATGGTTTTTCTAAAAGCTGTATTTTGGGGGACCTGTTTTATAATTTCAGAGAACTGACATAATGGCCTTGGCCCCTTACTCATTCATCAATTGAAGATTGTGATAAAATTATTCCTCCAATAAGTTAGCAGGAAAGAAGGAGACAGTGAAGCCAGCTGCTTGAGTGTCTTCAGGCAGCAGAAAGATCCATGTATTGGCTCCTGCCAAAATGTTTACAGGCATAGAGGGAATTTATGGGGAACCTCAAATCATGATTAAAAACCATGAATAGCCACTCTCGAGTGCTTTTTTTTTTTTTTTTTTAAAGATTTTATTTATTTGTCAGAGAGAGAGGGAGAGAGAGCGAGCACAGGCAGACAGAATGGCAGGCAGAGGCAGAGGGAGAAGCAGGCTCCCTGCAGAGCAAGGAGCCCGATGCAGGACTTGATTCCAGGACGCTGGGATCATGACCTGAGCTGAAGGCAGCTGCTTAACCAACTGAGCCACCCAGGCGTCCCTCTTGAGTGCTTTTAAATCTAATGCTAAAACATCCCCTCACTGTTGCTAGGGTCTGAGAAACAAGCATTTTCCCTGAATACAAAAACATCCATTTTTGCAGGTCAAAAGCAGGGATGAATTAATCCTGTTTAAATATATCATGACGAATATTATATGTTTGTGTGTGTTATGTGTTATGTATTATGTGTTTGTGTGTTTGTGTGTGTGAAATGTATTTGAAGGAGCACTGGCACCTTGCTATAGAAGATGACGTTATTTTTCTTTATTGACTCAGTTCTTCTGTGGCCTTGGGCAAGTTACTTAAGTTCTCAGTGCCTCCGTTTCTTCATTTGTAAAATGGGAATAATAATGGGTATTTATTTGTTGAATGCAGAACTTAGCATTCTAAATTTGTATTGAATGAACCAAAGATTGCACTAAACACCACATACCAGACACACACACATACACACACGCACATATACCACGAGTCTGACCTTTCCCTGGCATTCCCTTACTTGGCAGGTATAGCTTATTCGAACCAATTCCAAGTGTTTCTTTCTTTAAAGCATATACTAACTTAGCATTTTTTCTTAAAAAAAAAAAATTCTTACCATCTTCTTCTTCAATCAAGAATAGATAAGAGCTTTCTTATTTATCATTTATATCAGATCCCATGTATTCTACCTATATTTTAAGACCTTCTCAAATTTGGTGGGTCACTTTCTCTATTTCATAGTCTTTAACTTCCTTTAATCCATTCCGGTATTCTCATTTTCCTGCATATGCTTCTTTCTCATTATACCACCAATGTATCTCCAGGCTTTTCTCAAGTGTGTCCCAGAAACCCCATGGGTTTAAATCTTTGTCGCCACCCGTACTCTGCAAGATGAAGTTCACATTTCATATTTATCATTTCAGTAAATCTGCTGGATTGAACCCACATTTATTTCAGTCTCCTTCTACTGTAACTCCTGTCCTGTAGAGACTGGATTTAAAAACTTTGTCTTCTAGTTTCCTTGGGGCTAGGCCTCTGGATGCATATCAGGTTTCTCCAGTTAGAAACACTTGCATGAGATTTGGAAAGTGGGCACAGTAGTGCTTGGAAGATAAATTGGACTAAAGAGCAAGCAGCAGTTGAAGAATTGAAGGCAGTCATTCCTGATTACTCATATTTCTGTTGCCATGGTGTATTTTCTACGTCATGCATGGAAATAAACACAAGCAGGTTTTCTTTAGTGGTGTCACAATTTTTGTGAGTGCTGAGAGACCAGCATTGTGGCTCAACAGTGGCTTTCTGAGCCCTTTATTGAAGCTGTGTTGATTCAGATTTGGGACTCATTTCTGGAAATAGCGTAGGGTCTGTTCCATTGAATTTTGTAAACTCTTAAATCTACTTATAATAGCTAAGGTACTTGTTGCTGTTTTTGTTTTGTTTTCCTTCCCATGACAAGTCCCTGATTGATTCACATAATACGAACTTTCACAAACTGTTCCCAATCTCACTTTCCTGCCCAATTACCTACAATTGCCCTTCCTCCTTTCTTTCTCTCAAACAGTATAAACTCTAGACAACTGCCATTTCTCAAATGATCCAAATAGTTATGTATATCTATGTATTCTATTCCTTCTGAATAACATTTCACTCTTTACTTGCATAGGAAAATTCTACTCTCTTTTCCAGGTTTATCGATAACGCCTTCCTAGACCTTTCAGACAAAACCAGTTAGTCCTTCCCTTAGATATCAGTGACAGCTCTTGCATATAGCTCTCATAAGCTAGCACTGATCGCACGGAGTTCCAGTTATTTGTTTATTTATTTACTTAAAAGATTTTATTTATTTATTCGACAGAGAGAGATCACAAGCAGGCAGAGAGGCAGGCAGAGAAAGAGAGGAGGAAGCAGGCTCCCCGCCAAGGAGAGAACCCGATACGGGGCTCGATCCCAGGACCCTGGGATCATAACCTGAGCCGAAGGCAGTGACTTTAACCTTCTGAGCCACCCAGGGGCCCCCCAATTATTAGTTTAAATACCAGGTCCATCAATCTCTGAGCTCCAAGAAAGTGGAAAGGGGAGTCACACCCATCTGTGCGTTATATGCTACGGTTTAGATCTGGAAAGTTCTATCTAATTTTTGTTGTTTTAAAAAACTTGTTTCATATCATGGACCCTCTTGGAAGCTTTGTCATTAAATCTAGTCACAGTAATCTTATTGCTTTTGTAATGACTCAGATTGCAAAGCTGATGAATTTTATAACTGGAAAGAAATGGAGATACCCTTTGGGCCTAACCCATTTATGGCTAAGACATTGCAAAATCTATAATGAGATAACAATTGGTCTTAAGTTTTATTGTTTCTAAACTAATTCCCCAAACTCTGCTTCATATCCAGTTTCCATTATTTCATGAAAATAGCATTAATATTAACTAGTAATGGCTAATATTGATGGAGCATTGTTTTAAATGTTTTACATCTGTTAACTTCTCTAATCCTGGCAACAACCCCAGAATCTGTTGGTAAGCCCACTTTCAAGCGCAGTAACCATTTTATTTAATCATTCATGTTTTCAATACAAATTGAGCACCTACAATGAACCAGGCAGCCACTATGTACCAGAGGTTATAGTACTGAGTCCCTCCCCCCATGATGCTTAATTCTAGGTAAGGAGAAAAAGATAATATTGTAAGTAAAGTATTGCCAGATTTGCTAAGTGCTGTTACACTAATAATAATGAGAGGTATGCTTTAGGTAATACAGTTTAGGATGACTAATCTTGGGGACAGCTCGGGGAGATGTGATCCTGAGCTCTGGTGGAAACTGGCCTTTCATGGAGGAAAGGACACTGTTCTAATGTAACTACTGTGAGAAAAAGAACTAGTAAATATAGGTGGATTTGTTGCTTTGATTGTAGAAAGGTAAATGATTCCATATTAATAGCTCTCATATTCAAGGCAGAATTAAAGGTCAGTGGATATATAGAGTAGCAGTGTGTGAGATCAGACAAAACAAAAGTCCTTTAGCCTTTACCAAATGTCTGTATGCTTTTTACTATTAGAAACACCTCACATTCTGTATATCAGAATTGCATATCTAAATTATCGCCCTGTTTAATTCTGAGCACATTTTGTCAAACAATACAAAAGTACAATCACAAGAGCTGCTAATAACATTCTTGTTACTCAGCTTTAACAACCATTAAACTGGTTGGCATTGTGTTATGGAGAGATGGGTGGTCTTTGATGGATGTTTATACCTATACAAATAACTCCATTGTGACTGTCCAAAACTGAAAGCTTTTTCAAAGCTTTGTACATTTATACAAAAGCACAGGCTTTATTTGTTATGAGTTAATAGCTTTAGCAAACATGTAGCCAAGATGGTTTTTGAATGGAAGGTGACCCTTGAAGCTAAGTCACCTTGTTTGGCATATCAGAAGGGAAATAACTAATTATGTGTGGGCACTAAGGAACAACTGTTGTTATTTTGTGCATGGGAGATATAATGCGCTAGGGACATAATGCTTCTTGATTGAAGTTTGGATAAGGATAACTGCTTCTCTTTTCTGGTTATCTCCAAAGATATAACATGCTTTTCTGCATATGCCCAGACGCTTGCCTAACTCCCACTACTGATACATAGTAAAACATTAGCTCATATAATAGTTGCTATAAAAATGGGGGGGGATTCACATTTTAAGAGCAATTAGAGAGCTATACAGTGCTCTGTGAAAATGTACAGAAAGGAGTGACTTATTCCATCCATTACATTATGTCATCCCTGCACTGTTGTATGTGCTGGTCAATGTTTTGTGATCTAGCATATGACACTGGCAGTGCTACATTATTTTCATTCCAGGTAAAGAAGAGAACGTCACCACCAAATATTATAACTATTCACTGCCTTATTCAAATCAGGCTTTTAATGAGCATAAAATGCGTAAGATGGATTTTTAATATATTGTTCTCTGTTTTGCCACCCCACCCTTTCATGTAGAAAATGTATATTTTACAATAAATGAGATATCTATTAATCAGTTTAAATAAAAAAAAATACAGTAATCCATTCATGTGACTAATAAGTATAATTGCACTCGCATATACTTTTCAGTTTACTAAATACTCTCATAGCCCCATTTTAAAAATGGAAAAAGCCAGGGAAGATAAATTGACCCAGACCACCCAACTGAAAAGGTTTTTAGTACAAGTTGCCTAAATTCTAGTTCTGGGTTTGGTCTACATTGTCTTTCTCCTTTTATAATTTGTATTAAATCAGATAATTCTAATTTTATAATGTTTATATCAGATAATTCATCTGATAAGTTGAGTTAAACTGATTTTGAAAACTTTAGTATATGTTATTTTAAGTATAAAATTAAAAATGAAAATGAATCAATGTTAGATAGAAGAATTTGGTGTCCTTTTATTCTGATGCATCTTTGTTTACTCCTAGATAACAAGGCAGTAAATGTAAGTGAGTGATGGTAGCATTGCATGCATTCGGTCAGATTATAAAACAAGCCACTCATTAAGACCATGTTAAATAGTCCTAATGAAATTTTACAGACTTTATCAGAATCTGTTACCCTCTCCTTCTATTTTTCCTTTTCTTGATTGCTCTACTGGTATTGCTCTTATATCTTATACCAAGTAATTTATGTACAAAAATTACTCAGTAGATTTTAAGTTTCTCTGGGACCTACACAACAAGGGACAAGCCAGCCTAAATTTTAAATCAAATGGCTAAAGGGTTAGATGTGCTGAAACTGGCCTACAATTTTTGTTCTTAGGGAGAAATCAAAGGAAGTAGGGCACCCAGACAATGTATAATTCATTTTTATCCATTCAGTCATTGAACAAATATTTACAGAGTTCCTATTACATGCCAGGGACTGTGCCAGGTGCCTGATATATGGTAATGAACAAAAGAGACATGGCCTCTGCCCCCATGGTCCTCAGAGGGATACTCAGCCAACAGGAAGAATACACGCCCACAGGAAGAAAGATTTCTGTGAGATGAATGAATATTACACAGTTTATGCTCAAGTATTTGGTCTGGGAATACATTCTGGAATTTTACCAGGTACATGCCATCTACTGTATGCTACAAATAAAATCCTTAATTCTTTTGGCTATATTTGATTTTTTCTTGTTTTGTGAGAAAAACTAACAGTTGAAAATGTCTATGGCAACTCAGGCAATAATGAAACATATAATATAGCAGGGATGTTTCCCCTAAGTCTCGTCAAAATTTAGATATTTAAAAACAAGATGAACAAGATAAGAAAATCAATATTTTAAGGGAAGCAAAACTACTGATGGAGATTTTTTAAAAACGAGACCAATTCATCTTGGATAAAATTTCAAAAAGTTAAATTATTATTCAGTTTTTTAAATTTAAAAGAGTCAATATATTCTTTATCTTTTTGTTATTTTTTTTCTATATCTCATCTCAGCTTCTTCTCTGAAAATGAGTGGGATAGTTAGTTTTATGTGTCAATTTGATTGGGCCATGGGGTTTGGCCAACATTATCTAGACAGAGATTATTCAGGTGTGTCTATGAGGGTGTTTCTGGATGAGATTAAGATTCTACGAGTAGATAGAGTAAAGCAGATTGCCCTCCCTAAAGTGGTGGACCTCCTTCAGTCAACTGTAGACCAGAATAGATCATAAACCCTAATAAGTAAGAGGAAACTTCTCCTGCATGACTGCATGAGATGGAAGATTGGTCTTTTCTGGCCTTTGGACTGGGACAGGAACTGAAACACTGACTCTCAGTTCTTGAACTTGCTGTTATTTGGGTCGGGACTTATACCACCTGGGACTTACACGATGGGCTTTCTAAATGGACAGCAAACTGGACTCAAAGGATCAGGCTACTCCATAGTACCAATTAAAGAGAATGTCATATGCAAAGAAAAGAGAAGAGTAAAAGAATGGGATTTTGCAACTGGAAAGTGTGAAAAGTTGGACTGGTCAGGAAGGCCAATAAATAATGAGTACCCTTTGGATTCCATATGGTTAGTCAACATTGCAAAACTCATTTGTCGATAAAAATGGTTTTTAAAAAATCATAACATATTGGAGGAAAACATCATAACATGTGAGATAATATGTATGTTTGTATTATAGTAGACAACAAAAAAATAAAGAATAAAAAGGGTCTTTGGGACTAATTACTCTGAGAATTAACAAATGTTTGAGTCAAATGCTTTTAATTACAATGTAATTTAATATTTAAAATATTTTTGAAAGACTAAAATACATACTATAACCAGTTATAACCAAATAGACAATGTAATATGTAACAACTAAGACATTGTTGCTTCTGTCATCAGCGCACAGACCTCACGCATAAAATGATCTCCCATGCAATTTCCTAATGGTCTCTACTCTAGAAAGCCCTTTTTTAAGGTCATTATCATAGCATGATAATTATAATTTTCTAACACACATGCTTTACATTATCAGAAGAAAAAAATATTATATATGTTAGTCTTTTTCATAGAACATATGTTAATATATCACAAGGCAAATTATCCTGCGAAGGAATCTGGGAAATGCTACTGTAGGCAATGGGAAACTTCAGTTGGGGGAATAATATTATCAAGTTATTATTTTAAAGAGTTCAGTGCAATGACTATGTTTAGAAAGGGTAAGAGGTAGCTAAGACTTAACCCTTGGGAAATTAGCTAGAAAAAACTTGGGCAAATCCAAGGAAAGCAAGGTGAGCAGCTGGATTTTTTTGGTTGTAGCAGTGGAAATAAGGAAAGACATTGGAGAGATACTAACAAGTTAGAATAAAACTGATTTAATAACCATTTGGATCATAATAAGAAAAAAAAAAAAGAACTAGGAACACTCACCCTCAGGTTTGTGTTTTGGAAGATGGATTGTGTTCTGTTCCCGTGTTTCTTGATGATGATGTTTATTTTGAGTTTTTGCGGGGGTGAGTGTTGAAAACAGGAAAGGGAAATACAGTAAATTAATGTATGGATACATAGAGTCTGAACCCTTGCGGGTTGTCCAGCAAATTGCAAGTGTTCAATAAATGTTCTTTGAATATGTGAATATTTTCTTTTGTGCCCAGAAAGGAAATTGAGTTAGAGATATAGGTTTGGGGATTATGAACACTCAGTTGATAGCTGAAATTACCAGTTTAGGTGGGTGAGAATATAAAAAACAATTGATACTTTGTAGTTATATGTAGCATGCCCATTGTATTTGGTAACTTAAAGTAAGACCTTGAACAGACGATTTTTAATCGAGGGATGAAGTAGAAGCAAATTGCAGTTGAAAGAGGAATGAGTAGATACAAATGAGGGGGCAGTGACAAGAATATTGACCTGCATCTCTCAAAATATTCTGTGAGATTCTCATCCTGAGACATTGTGATTTAATGGGTCTCACAGAGCAGTGAAACTCAATCATAGTGTCATCCACACTAGTGTGTTATCAGTATTATCAGGAGTAGTATGAGTAATCTTAGCTAAAGCTCTGAAGTTCATGAATGATTTACTTTTGTTTGTTAGAACAAACTTTTTTTTTTTTTTCCTTCCTGTTTAGCTCAGAGAGTACAGATTTTTCTGAGCATGTCAAGGAGAAGAACATGCCTATGAGGAATGAAAGACAATGTCCTATTTTAATGCTTCCTGTTTCTCTACTTTAATATGAATTTTAATGTTAAAATTTTAATGTTTTAATATTAAAATTACATCTGTAACATATTTTTCACTCTCTTCCATTCCAAAATGCTCTTGTAAATAATAAAAGGAGCCCACTTAATAGGGACTGTGCCTGGGCTTGTGCTGTGTGTACAAAGATCAGCTGCTATGTAAGACCTCGTCAGTGAAAGTTCAAGTACTACAAGTTGAATACAAGTGGAGGAAGAAGCTACTCTGTGGGTGAAGACCTCTTTCCATTAGGAAGGGAAAGAAGGAAGTGAGATTGAACATTTTTGTTGATAAGTGAAAAAAATTCAATAAGCAGCTTCATAAATAAAATACATTTTGCATGCCTCAATGAATAAAATCATAAACCTATAGAGTGCTGAAAATAATATATTTACTAAAGAGTTTATGTAATAAATATAAATGATTTATAATTTTCTTTTTTTTTTTTTTAAGATTTTTAAATTTATTTGACAGAGAGGGATCACAAGTAGGCAGAGAGCCAGGCAAAGAGAGAGGGGGAAGCAGGCTCCCTACTGAGCAGAGAGCCCAATGCGGGACTCGATCCCAGGACCCTGAGATCATGACCTGAGCCCAAGGCAGAGGCTTAACCCACTGAGCCATCCAGGAGCCCCTGTAATTTTCTATTTAAAGGAAAAATGTTATTTTCAGTTAAAAGGTTTAATGGTTTTATATTTTTACTCACTGCTAAAAATGTTAAATGTGTCTCTTTAATAAATCATGTTCAGTTATGGTCTAGATTCAGGATTCTGTTCCAGAGTTTCTAAATGTGAGAATTTTTTGCATGGTTGCTTTTTGAACAATTGGAAAAAACCTTGTTCTTATTGGGGAACACAAGGCCTTGAGGACATTTCACCTAAAAAGAGATACTTCAGGAAGAGTAACAGCAAAATACTGGTATAATCTGAGGCCTCCTTAACAACATTTTCTAGATAAGTTAGGTAGGTGCAAGGGGACCTGTGGAAAAGAGTGAGGGGGAATAGAAATTTGCAAAATCCTCTCTCTGTTATTGATGTGACATAGTATAGAAAGAATTTTAAAGAGACAGTAAAAGAAAAGAAGGAAGGAAAGGAGAAATGATGGGGCTCAGAACATGCCGCCCTAAAATATGGTGTCTTGGCATATTGAATACTTTAAGCTGAAGGAATCTGAGAGATATCAGGTACAGGGAGGACTCTAACCTCCCTCTTTCTCCCGTGAAGGGGCTCAGGACAAGTCTTTCCAAACTATGCCACTTTGGCATGTGGACTATTTTGAGCTAAAGTCAAACGAAGGCCCTTTAGGCTTCAGAGAAACTTTTGCCCCTCCCTTAACTACCTGGAAAAATCTAAATTGGGAGTCTTTCCAAGAATAAGAGTGGTTACCAAAGATACATTTTATCTGAGTGACACATCTGTATGGAAGAGCAAGCATCTAACTACCACGCATCTGCTCTTCCTCCGTGGCCCTGTGAATTGCCCTTCTCCCCTTTGGAGCCCCAGGCCCCCAGCCCATTCCTTGGCTAACGATGGCATGTGTATTTCATTTTACCTTTTTGTCTCTGAACCTCTCAAGCATGATGAGGTTCCTACATGTCTGAGATTAGATCTGATTTTTAATCTGTTAATCTGTCTCATGTCAATGTAAGACTAGCCAGAAGAACCTTCAAAGGGTAGATGAAATTTTTCATTCTGCAGCACAGGTCAAAAGATCCTTAAGTGAGAGCTGTCCCTATTCCCAGTGGGAAGAAGTATCCCGGTCTTCAAAGGTGAAGAGGAACCAAGAGGAATCTGAATAAATAGGCCTTGTGAAGTCTCCCCAGTTTATTCGCTGTAGCCCATATCCTTTTGTCCTATCACATTTTCCCATGACTCTTCTCTCCTTATCAAACTGAGTATTAAAAACCCTGAAATTTAATTGTTCTTTTGGATCTTCATTTCCCTATGGAAGCTCCTGTCGCATAAAACATATTAAATAAATGTGTATTTTTCTTTTCTTGTTAATCTGTCTTTCGTCAGTCTAATTTACAGGGCCCCAATCAGATAATTTAGAAGGGGAGAGAGCAAAAGATATTTTTTCCTTCCACATAGGAAAAGAACAAGACAAGCAAAACAAAACAAAAACCACAAACAAATGTATACAAATGTAGAGATTGGAAATGAAAAGGGCCGGAATATGCTACCCCAAAATATTCCACTTTGGCATAAGGATTGCTTTGAGCTAAAAGCATTTGAGAAATTGCAGAGAGAGGAAAAGCTGTAAAAACAGAGAATGAGTTGCCCTTTTGTGAAAAATTCTGCACGTAAGAAGGAAATTTCCATTTGTGGAGATGTCTTCTCTAATAGCAGAGAGAGAAAGACTCTTAATAACTTTCTTTTTTTTTTAAGATTTATTTATTTGACAGACAGATCACAAGTAGGCAGAGAGGCAGGCAGAGAGAGGGGGGAAGCAGGCTCCCCACTGAGCAGAGAGCCCGATGCGGGGCTCGATTCCAGGACCCTGGGATCATGACCTGAGCCGAAGGCAGAGGCTTTAACCCACTGAGCCACCCAGGCACCCCTCTTAATAACTCTTAATCAACAGAACAGACATCACCCTGAATCTGCCTATAGAACTTTCTACACAACCCTTATGCTTCACACAGTTCCTAGTCACCTTCTCATACTCACTTCTTACTCTCGAAGCCCCACATCCCTTTCCTTTGTTCAGGCTCTTCTCCACAGAGAGTGGAGATATTTTGTCTCTCTTTTGATATTATATAAAATCCCAAATTCTGGCTCTCTGAGTCTTTTTTTTTTTTTTTTTTTAGATTTTATTTATTTATTTGCCAGAGAGAGAGAGAGAGAGAGCGAGCACAGGCAGGCCGAGTGGCAACAGAGGCAGAGGGAGAAACAGGCTCCCCGCCAAGCAAGGAGCCCGATGTGGGACTCGATCCCAGGACGCTGGGATCACGACCTGAGCCGAAGGCAGCTGCTTAACCAACTGAGCCACCCAGGCGTCCCTGTATGTACATAATTAAAACTGCTTCCCCCCACCCCCGGTTTTTTGTCAGTTTAATACACAGGGCCTCCAACCACTGAACCTGGCAATGCTACTGTTGTTATCATACTGTTCTTATTCATTCTCATTGGCAAGTTATCTACATTTTTGTCTGTTAAAGACATGTTTATTATGCTCTTGCAAGCCCTTGAAAAGGTGAAAATAATTATTTTCTAGTATGATCAGGAAATTTATCAAAGCTCTATGTGATTTATTTTAAATGCATTTTACTTTGAACATATGAAATGGGACCTAGGAATAAAATGTCAAAAAGATCAACTGCTATCTTAATAAGCTCTGTCTTTGGCATTGCCTATATTGCTTGATGGCATTGTAAGCTTTTTATCTAATTGGCTTGGCTAATAGATTCTTAATGTGTTTTCAGATTTGTTTCTTTCTAGCAAAACCCTCTTTGAACCAATTGTTCCCCCCACCTCCACCCGTGGCTCATGTGTTGAGGTGGGGAGCAATTATGGAAGGTTACTAGGAAAAGCACAATATGTAGGAGTTAAGGTTTGTTATATAGATTTATGTGGTGACTTCTCCATTGTTAAGAGTTTCCTATGATATACAGTTTTTAATTGTCTTCTTTGTAAAGAAAAGTCATCCTACAAATGGAGATCTTCTTTATAAATTAAAGGTTGATTTCCATTCTGTTTTTAGAGATTCTCCTGTGTCTGCAGTTTTTCAAAATATTTAGCTCAAAATAATCCTTATACTAGAGAGGCATATTTTGGGGTGGCACATTCTGCTATCATTAGTTTGGGAGGGGGAAAACCTCCCCAATAGTAAAACATTCTTGAGCTCTCTGGTCTCCTACACTTTCCTCTTAGGATGGGGAGAGGAGGGTGAAAGCTTGTTCATGCCATTTTGAATTAAGCTAAAAACAGATAAGCCCAAACACGCCCCTTTAGAAAAAATATATTAAGTTGACAAGTTACAGCTGTTTTATGTCCTAATCAAATAGTACCAGAAATAATCACAGCATATAATGTTTAGATAAACTGACTAGGCATAGTGAAGTTTTGTAACAGAACCAAGTTGGCAAAGAGTGGCCTAGAATTTGATGACCGTAAAGAAAGAATTAGAAAACAATTGTGCCTCTGTAGCGTTTGTTATGACTGACTTAGTGCAGTATGTGTGTGTATAAGTGTATGTGTATGTGCATAAGTTTGAATGTGTTGTTTTTAATTCTGGGTGACAGTGTGCTGTAAAAAAAATTAGACAACTAATAATTGTATAGAATTCAGTTCTTCAGAGTTCATAGTTTAATATGTTTTAATAGTCCAGCTAATTTAGGTATGTTTGGCATTGGGGTGGAGAAAAACAATAGCAAAAAAATTAAGTCAAATCTTTTTTCCCCTTTGGAGGCTGAAACAATTGTGAGACCTGTGGGATAACCAGCGAAACATTAGAACAATTACTCTCTGTCATGAAAGGCCTAAGTATACCTGTTGTTAGAAGAGGTCGGGTTCCCTGGAGGGAAGTCATTTGTCCACTTCCAAGCAAACTAGTCTTCCAGAGAGTGATGTAAGTTCTTTGAAATTAAGTACAATTTCAATGAATTGGCACAACCTGAAATCAATGCCTGAACAGGAGCAATCAACAATTCAAAGGCCTAGAGCAAGACTGAGGCTGTTCAGAAACCAAACCACTCAAGTGAAGAAAATGAGAACGAAAAATAAACTTTCTGTGGGTTGTAAATGCACAACTGAGAATTTCATATTTTTAAGGATTCTCTCTTGTTAAAAGAAACAACTCCACATTATTAAAGGATTTGATAGAGTTTGGTCAGGAGCCTCCATTCTTTCTAAAGCATACTTGCGCCAACTCACATGCCCAAGTGGCCAGATGTGACTGGAAGTGGTTCCATGTGTCTAAATGGTAGCACTTGCAGTCACAAGTCAATGATTGGACTAATGGTTCTTGGCATGATGTCATCTAATCCAATTGAATGGGTGTTCTTGTCCTGCTGTGAAAAGAAGACCTGCCTTATTATTTCACTTGTTGGAGTATCTTCCCATGAATTCAAAACAACAGTTGTCTGTTCTTACCAACTGCCATTTCCTAAATAAATATCTAGCTTTTTATGTTGAACTCAAGATAAAATGTCATATATATGTATAAATATAATTTTATTTATGGGATATAAGAAATACTTCTTTAATGTGTTAGATAATTTTTAATATTAGTAATTTAGGATTCATTAACATTCTAAGTGTTTTACTGACCCTAGATTCCAAATTGTCTTTTATAATATGAAATCATTTTAGAAAAAACAAAACAATTATTGTATCACCATGATTAGAAATATTTAAAAAATCGCTAATTTTCACATCAATTTCTGGAAGAAAAGGGGAGTAGGATTTGGAAAACCACTGGTATTTTTAGATTAGTTAATGACAATAAACTTTTCACATAAAATATTTTTTGAAATATAATCAGAAATTCCCACAGTAATGTTTGGTCCGTTTTTCTCTCTCCTTTCCTATTAAAAATATTGTGCCTATATGCTCATTTGATAATTAAAGAAGCTATAACACAAATGAATTCCTTGCTTGAATTTCCAAAGAGTGTCATCAACTAAATAATGATCAATATTGGAATCTCTGTCTTTTTACTCATGAGCATATTATCTGTGGAAGACTACATTCTAGTGACAGATTGTTAATTTGCTTTTTCTGCTTGGTTTTTAGTGACATATTCGAAAGGGTGAAAGTACTTTTATAATCAGAAAACCTCATTATTAAGAAGATTGTTTTAACTAATTTTATCCACTTATCCTATTTTTGTGGATCTTCATACTTGGGCTTCATAGCAATTATAGATATTTCTAGTTGTTATAATGTTTCTTCTGGATTTTGCTAGCACCAGGAAATCACCTATATTCTGTGAAAACAGCTGGACACTTATGACATAGCTTTTGAACACTCCTTGTCTCTCCTCACTTTTAGTGGAATGTTTTTCCTTTCCTGAAAATGATTAGGACTTGATTGTGCACAGCACCCTCACTGGCAAACGCGTCCTGAGCATTTTGTGTAATTACAAGTGCATGAATGTATACAAAAAAAATAGTGCTTATAAGCATCACATATGTAAAGCCCATACCTACTGCTTTCATTCTGTGTCTGATTAAAATACATATTGGCCTTCCAATAAGCTTTGGAAAGTTTCAAAGATACTTTATAAGATCAAAATTTGGTGGTTGCTTTCCTCAAAAAAAGATAAAAAGTCTCCCTTTTGCTCACCCTGTGTATGAAGAAAATGTCATTATAAAATCTTCATTAATATGTAAATTGCAGCATTTTGATTAGCACTTGCAGACCCCTTTTGTTAAGAAAAAAGACGGAAGGAGCTAACCAGATTGCAATAATTTACATAATAAAAACTCAGTGGTGGCAATGCCACCAAGTAGAGAACCTAAAGAAGGCTAGAATGTCTTTTTTAAACAGCTTAATAAAGTATTAGAATCGCAAAGTACAAAAGGAGAGAAAATATTTTTCTTTTAACTGACAAACTCTATTTTAGGGGAAAATTACAGGTACTACAGATTGTATTAAGATGATATCAATGAGCATGTAGCCAACAATGTCAACACATGTGCATTTTTTCAATTTAGAAGTGCATGTTTCCATCATGTTGTGTAGGGCTTTAAATATAAAATACAGGCATCTACTCATTAATTTGGTTTGATAAAGAGAAGACAGCCTAGGATGAGGCTTCAGTTTGTGGTGCAAATAACCAATTCATTGAAGTGATCAAAAGTTACATTTCAGTTTGATGTGAGAAACTTAAAGACACTGAATTTTTTTTAAACACTAGAAGAATTAAGATTTGACATTCAGTATATGGTAAGTATTCTTTGGTATTTTGTAACCCATCAGACAGTTTATGATTAGGTCATCAAAACTGAGAAAGCCAAAAAGAAATACTGAAACAGTATTCTGGGTACTGGATAGAAAAGAACTTTTCTTGGAAACACATAGATGATATTATAGAGAAGGATAAAAATTCCTTTCCCTCTACTCCGTCTTAGGGTCCTTGATTGGGACCTTATAAATTAAACCAATAAAAAACAGATTGGCAAGAGGAAAATGAACAAACGTTTATTAATATGTACATCTTTAATATACATGGGAGTGCTTGGTGATGTGTAACTCAAAGTGGTGGTTAGAACTTGGGCTTCTGGATCATCGTAACAAAAGAACAATGCATTTTTAGTGAAATAAACAAGACAAAGGTAAATGGATTTTGAGTTTTTTGACAAATCTTGAAAGGCAAATATTTGGGGGAAATTAATGAAAGATAAGAGCTAGTTAATAAGGTTTTTTATGTAGATTCTTCTGGTGCCATCATTGGGCTCATAAAGTTCTAAAATTATCTCCAGTGATTAACTCGTGTTCTTCCTGGTAGGAAGGGGAGAGGGGACAGCTTTACAAATTTAGGTCCTGCTTTTATTTTCTCTTTAAAGGTTTTATTTATTTGGGGGGGGGGCTATGGGGGAGGGTCAGAAGGAGAAGCAGACTCCCTGCTGAGCAGGGAGCCCGATATGGGACTCAATCCTGGGACTCTGGGATCATAACCCAAGCTGAAGGCAGTTGCTTAAACAACTGAGCCACCCAGGCACCCTTAGGTCCTGCTTTTTAGACAAATAAAGGCAGGGACGGGCTTTTAGAGCTCAAAATAATCCTTATGCCACAAAGGCATATTTTGGGGCGGCATATTCTGCTACCCTGCAGCACAAATAAGACTAATACATAGATTTTTCATATTATTGCCTTTTTTCCAATTCCATTTTTTATTTGTTAAATATACCTACACATATATTTGATGTATGTCAAACAAAAATTTGAGACTATGGCATCTATGGAAATATGTTGCTATGTCGAAGTGAAATATGGTAATATTACAGTTTTTTTAAAAAGACTTTCTTTCTGAAGACATTTGATAAGAGAAACTGGAAAAATAGAAAACAGTTAGCTGGGTTTGAAGATTTGTTAATGAGGCTGTCTTCTAGTTGAATCCAGCAAGGCAAAAACCACACTCCATGGCAGTAATTTGTTTATTGTTCAAAGGAGTTCAAAAATTGCCTTTAACAGCTGATTGCTACCTAGAAGGGAGGTAATTCTGGTCTCAATGCTTTATCTTCTGTAATGTTCTTGTCTTTAGTGTCATAGCAATTAGGTTAGCACCAGAGAAACCTATTAATCATTTCTGTAACTGCTAAATTGCATAAGTGTGTCGATTTGGAATCTTGGGGTGAAAATAGAAGATTAATGAGCTGACTTTAGTTCAGTGTGATAATCTAAGAACTAAATACCTGGTGCCTGTCTTGTTTTACGGAGTTGATAATATAAATTTTATTCTCTCCGAACTCTAATGTCAGTTAGGAAATGGGGTGGGGAGATTGGTTCAGAGTAGGGAAATAAAGAGGGATAAAGGAGGCATTAAACCAAGCAGCACCCAATCAATAGAGAGATATATTTTTGGTAGAGACTAAAATTAATAATAGCTTAATGTGTTATGGGAACTACAAAGGTTCTTCCTTTCCATATTTACTGAGGCAGTTTGATGAGTTTTCAGAGTAAGGCTGTCTTTTGTATCTGTGACACGATTACTTTCATGGGTACTTGTGGGACACTTGGATTCTGAGTCTTCATTAGCCTTCATCAAGTGCAACCTACAGAGTCCAAAATCAGAACGTTGATTCAATTTTCAGAAAAGTCTTTTACGATTCTTTCACATCTTTGGTCTCCCAGTGCTAATGACAACATCTAGGTCTGATATATACTATAGTGCCAAAAAATTTCAACTCCTTAGTTAGAAAACCATTCAAAACAGGAGAAAAAAGACAATATTTGACAGACAGATGTCAGTTGCCTAATTATTATTATTATTATCATTATTATTATTGAGATTACTCTGAATGTATCTCTGCTCAAATGTGTAGACATCTTTAAAAGTAAATAGCTTTGGAAGGATTTTATTTTGTTACGATTTTAATTTTTTTCCTAACTTGTTTCTATAAAATAAATTCTGTTATAATACAAAGCAAATATTGGTGTAATATCTAAGAATAATAATAATAACATCTTTTAATTTCCTTGAACCAAAGGGCTGTTCTACTTCATTGGAAAAATAGTCCATATGAAGTTGCATAGCCATGTGAAACTCAATATAGTTGTAACAATAAAATAAAAAAAGAGAGAAAGGAGGAAAGAAAGAAAGAAAACTGTAGAAAGGTTTGTGCTTTAATGAAACCCTCAGACCATTTACCAGCATTTTTGACATCTTAGCCATAGCGCAACATTAGCAAACCTTTTGTTCAGTGAAAATTACTCATAGTGTGACTTAAAACAAGACCTTAGACAGAAAGACAGAAAAAGAGAAAGAAACAAAAGACCCTGCCACCTCCATCATCCTAAAGTCTGTACATAAATCAAATGTTACTCTGCAACCATGTACTAGGAAGGTAAAGTATGAAACTGTTTATTTAAAAAATGTTTAAGGGGTCACCTGGGTAGCAGAGTTGGTTAAGTGGTTAAGAGTCAGACTCTTTATTTCATCTCAGTTCATAATCTCAGAGTTGTGAAATTGAGCTCTGTATCAGACTCTGTACTGGGCATGGAACCTACTTAAGATTCTCTCTCTCCTTCTGCCCCTCCTCTCTCTCAGTCTCTCTCTCTGTCTTCTCACCCTCAAATGTTTAAGGATAAATAAAGTTGGAAGTTTGATTTGTAGAGTTCTGTGTACTCAAAGGGAGAGTTCAGATTAAAGTACTTGTAATAACTAACACTAAAAGTCAAAACAAAAAAATAGATAAATAAGAATCCTTCCTCTTCCCGGATGTTGAAATAATTCTCTGATATTTATATTTGTGACAGAATTAATTGGACGTATATTTCTGTTCTAAACTTCAGCTTGCATGTTTAAGCACAAGCCATGACATTTATGATGATTAAGTACAGAATGAATATATAAGAAACAATGCTAACATTCTGTTCTACATCTTTGCTTCAAATTGTGTATTTCTTTGGGAGCATGAGCTCTTGATACATTTGGAAAACTAATGAAATAAGTTATGATTTTACATCAGTCTTTTGCAAATTGTAGGCCATGAATCATTACATGCATCAAATAACAACCAGTATCGTCCATTGAACCGTAGCTGGAAGGCAATAGCTAAATTTTGAAACCAGGCTTCTCTAACTCCAGAGGGTCTCATCCTAACTTCTGTATCTGTACTGCCCACCAGTGCAGCTCAGTAATGGGCTGTTAGGAAAGAAAGAGCATCCCTCTCCTCTTGTCAGTTTCTTGTTTTGTTATCAAGTTCTTAAATTTATGCTGCTTGATAAGGATGAGAAATTTTGTAATATATTTAGAATGCATTTGTAATTTGTAGGTATGTTTGTTTTTAAGTTAAATCATTTGATAATTGCGTATTATAGATTGCTACCAAGTGATTTGCTCCTGACACTTGTTTTATAAAGTACATTGTCTCTGGAATGCTGTGATCAAAAGCTCTTACCAACAATTTCTTATTACGTTATGTCTGTTGTAGATATAGAAAGGCACATATAATTTGCAGTTTAAAAAGGAATACAATAGGAAAGTCCACTAATAGAAGCCAAAATAAAGGAAATGAGCTGATTCAATTTGAAGTACTTTCCAAGGTGATGGGGCATAATTTCTGGAGAAGATCATTGTTGAGCTGGGCTCTGAAGGGTGGGCATGGTGGTAATAGGTAGAGGTGCAGAAACACCATTGCAAGAAGTAGTGATAGCAGTAGTGACTAAAGAGGAGAGTGTTCAGGTAGTAAACCTTGTTTGGAATTGAGTGGATAATAAGGTTTATGAAAACTAGTTTGAGCAAATAGAATTCTTGAGATTTATACTGTAGATAATTGAAGAACTATTGAAAATTTCTAGCAGGGCAATAATAAAATGAGAGCTGGATGCAAGAATATTCTAGAAACTTTGTATGGGATATATTGCTCTTGGAAGAGAGAAGTGTCAAGGAAACAAGTATACTAACTCAGAACTCAAAGTTTGCATCCAAAATATTCTCCTAAACCAGTTATTTATCTAGAAAGCAAATAATTTGTATACAGTTTTAAAAACAAATGCTATGTTATCATTTTAATGATTATCATAAAGTCCATCATAATGACACAAATATATATAAGGCATGCCTTCCTTTTGTGTGATTTCTCAACTCTTGAAAGTATATATTTAGGATCTCAGGAAAGTGCTAAAGAAGGAGGGAGAGACCGTTTAGTTTGGGTTTATTATAACATAGATCCATCATTAAACACAGGAAATATTTTATAGTTATTTTATTAAAATATATTAGTTTCCATACTGGGATAATTATACTCAGTGAATAGAAAAACAATAACAATGCTGCAATATTCACACAAAGGCAGAAATCTAGTTTTCTTGATTTTATGGGACATTTGTAGAAATGAAAAACAAAATCACAAACCCCTATTAGCCTTAGGTATAGAAATGCACATTCCTTCACTCAGTCATGGAGTTGAACTGTTCTGACCTGGGAAAGAAAAATAATAAGCTGGAGTAACAATGTGTTCAGAAAAATTGGAGTCAGCTAATCAATTTTCAGTAACTCTCTGATTTATGTGTCTAATAACATGACTGGCAATTTATAGTCCCTATCACTAAATCTCAAAACACAATTTGCTGCAGCCATAAGCAATTTGTTTAGTGTAAATGGCCTTTAATCCCATTGATGATTGATTAATCTATAAATCACCAAAAGAGCCACATGAGCCTGAAAAAAGGATGCCTTAGCTTTCTTATTTATTTTTAATTTTTAAGTTCTACATTATTAACATGAAAAAAAGATCAAGTCTTCCAAACATCCAAGATAAAAATGTTAATTAGTAAAATATGAAAACCCTAGTTATTATTACTATTAAATCATTTTGAAACAAACTCAGCGAAACACGGGATTGTTTGAAGGTTTAATAATACTTTAAGATGATTTAACCTACTTGAAAATCCAACAAAAGTGTATGTGATTAGCTAGGCCAGAAAAAAATCATCTTATTTCTTCTCTAGAATCTGAAAGTTTTTATCATTTTGGTGGGGGTAATCAACTTAAGATACAATTTTTTTTAAGATAAAAATATTTTTTGAGGAATACAAAGTAGGATATTCATTTAGGAGTACAAAAGGTGGTCATTTGTACATTGGCAACATATAATGACAACTCAGTTTATTATATTTAGAGAGAAAAGGTAACTGAAAGCACAGGGTGACTAAAAGGAGGAAGAACATATTAAATGACATTGTTTCCTTCCAAAGGGATGTAAAGCACATAGAGTGGTGTGTACATGGGATTTTCTAATGGTTTTGAGGAATGAGCTTGTAGGTAAGGACTGTTATTAGAGGAATGACCATTATAAAATACACTCATCAACTTTTCTCCATATTGAAAATCCCATTATCTTGTCACTATTTTACTTAAGGTAATCTGCGCGGGCAACTTACGTTTCCATTTTATACTCCAGTACTGGGTCAAGGATGTTTCCAGTTTTACACAATAATTGAAAAGAATGTATTTGTGTGAAACATGACTTGTTCAGTCGTTGTCTGTTTCATTGTACAACACCCAGTGTTTGCCTTCATCTTTTTCTCTCTCCATCAAAGTGGCTTCAAGTTAATGTCAGACTCAGTGATAGTTAAAACCTGGTGAGTTTGGTTATCATACTTTTCCTTTCTGCTGAAAGCAAGTTGGAAAGAAATTTGATTCTGTTGCTTCCTGTTAGAACATTTCAAAATACTCAGATGTCAAAGGGGAGAAATTGATTTTGATAGAGTTCTGGGCTCAGCTTGTGTAGGCATACTTTTGCAGGGCTGTATTTACTCCCATTCTAATCTTTCCGGTGAGCTGACTGCTAAGGCATTATTCATGCATGTCAAAGGAAGTTGGTAGTTCCATTTAGTGATTTACTGGCTTGGTTGCTTTTTGTTGAAGCTTGAATAAAGTGACAGGAATCTTTTTTACTTGGGATTGTTCTTGGCATAGCAAATGCAAGATATTCAGCTAAAATAAATACCCACGAGAGTCATAAATGCCATTAAGGACTTGTATTCAAAAGGAATGCTGAAGTTTGGCTTGAATAAAGAGAAAAAGAGGATTTCATTGTTATAGTTGCTGAAGTTGGCAGGTATAATTGTGTTCTCAGATACATTCCCTTTGCTATCTATATGTTGTCTGTTGAAGAGTGAGCAAGAAAAGAAGGGAAAGGTTTTGCCCTTTCCTCACCCCAACACCCACTCCCAGCAGAGAGAAAAAATATCTGAGACCCAAATATGGTGGGAGGTCATAGGGCTCCGCTGGGTGCTCTGGGGAATAGGCAGGCCTTTGGAGACTCTTCTCTTCTCCCTCCCCACCTTCTCCCCCTTGGAGTCAGTTGGCGGAGTACATTTTACTGTGTAATTATTCACTGGTTTCTTGTCTCTTCCTGTGCTTTTAAAAAAGAGAAACAAAATATTATTTTCTAGCAGGTGGTGACAGATTTTCGACAAGGCAATGAGGAAAGTGACAAGATAGAAAAAGTTGTTTTTTTTTTTTTTTCTTTTTCTTTTTCTTTTTTTGGCCTGCAGAACCAAGACTTTGGGCCTTGTGTGAATATATTAGGTTGGCTGGCAGAACATTATATCCAGGACGCCAAACCAGTGTAAAGACCTAGTCTATAACCTCTAATCTTACAGACATGAACTCTATTATTTCCCATTAAAATTAGAGGTTACCAAATTGTAACAGATGTCCTTAATAGACACGTCTTTATTACTGGGGAACATTAGGTAAATGAAAACTGAACCCCGTATTTTAAGTAGCAGCTCATGAAAATACAAAGCTCCATGGCTGGATCTGGCATTTTAAGCCTAAATTATAGAAGCCTTTATACAATTTGCATTAATTGATGCATCAGCAATTTTTCTAAATCACAGCAAGTATGAAATAGTAGGAATTAAAAAAAAAACAATTGAATCCTAGCTACTCTAAGCAAACTACAATATTTGACATCCCCTAATTCATAGAGACCATATAGTGCATTTCAATAGCAAGAATAATTAATTAACTGCTAGGAGAATAGGGCTGAGGGTGGAAATCTTCCAATAGACCTATAATGAAAACAAGCTGAGGGATGAATAAGTTGATATAAAAGAGCTTTATGACTGCGTTTGTTGCAGGTGTCTGAATATTTTAAAATAGAGAGATTAAGATGATGTCTATGTGTAGGACAGTTAAGCTACAGACACAAAATGGACAAAAAATAAAAGACAAAACTGCTTTGCTAAAGTCACTGAAATTATATATTATGTCACTATGAAATTACTCTCATAGACTAGTGAAATTTAAATACATTAATATTCTACATTACTTGCATTAAACCCTGTGTACCTCCAGAGATTTTAATTTCACAGTTTAGTTTTCCTCTTTTTAACAAATGGCTTTCAAAAATAATTGAGAGTAGAATTAACTTTATCATAGTGCCTATGTATAGGTAGGTATAACATTTAAAGAAATGGAAAGTATTTCATGCCTATGAATAAGAAATGGTTATTAAGCACATAGATTTCTTTTTTTTTTCCACTTTGATAAGTCTTTGGGGGAAAACGGGCCATATTTGTAGCATTTTTCCATTAGTAGTAGTATTTTTATGGTATTCAATATAATGAAAAAATAGCATGTTTAGGACAAAAGAGGTTTGCCAATTCTAGAAATGGCGATGGCAGTTCTGGATCTTTCTGGAGAAAATGCAGGGACAACATACAAGTGGTAATGTTTCACGTAAAATCACAGTAAAAACCATAGGGGGTTTCCATTGAGCACATAGGGAACTTGGAAGTCATTACTCTGTCCTAACAAGTAAAAAGCTAACAAACTGAAAAAAATGAACAACTCTTCTTAGATCCATCAGCGAAGTGATGTTATAGGGCAAACTGCCTTGTAGAGAGTTGAAAAGATAGGCAGATAGAATCAAAATTTACCAGAGCGGAAACCTAGGAGCAGAAGCCTCTGTGGGAACTAGTATCAGAGTGGAAAAAACAAAACAAAACAAACAAACAAACAAACAAAAAACAAAAAACAAAAAACAAAACAAAGACAAAAAAAAACCCAAACAAACCAAAAAACCCCCCATGAGCTGTAGTTGACAAATTGCAGGGACTCTATGTACGTAAGTCTAGAGATTAAAAACTCCAAGGGGACTTCGTCCTAAGGGGTCCACATGGTTTTGTGAATTTTGCCTCCAGGAGCCCTATCAGGTTCTCAGAGTAATTATTGGAGAAAAATGCCCTTTTGCTTCCAGCAGGAGGAGGGGACGACGAACCAATTTGAAATATGTCAGAGCATTCTTTTCTTCTTAAAAAGACCTGCAGTCAAGAGAGACTGCTTTGCCAGAGCCTAAATTATTGGGGTTCTATCAGAGCTTAACTGCCCTGAGGAAAGGGAAATACTCAACCTCAGGCCCCTTGAGCCATCCTGTTCTACCTGGGAAATACAGAGACACAGGCGATTAATGGCCTAGAACCTAATTATAAGACTACAAAATACTTCTCCTACCCCCCTTCACCACCACATTACTTAAAATCTATTTACAGTTGTTCCTTTTACCTAGTATACTGTATCTGGCTAATAAGAAAAATAGGGCATATAAAAGGCAAAACAAAACCCAAAATGAAAAACAAAAAACAGTTTGGAGAGATAGAGAAAGTATCAGATCAGACTCAGACTCAACTATGGCAGGAATATTTAATTATCAGATCAGAAAATTTAAAAAACACCCTGTAATTAATGTTAGTGCTCTGTAATGATGGTAAGGGGTCTAATGGATAAAGTAGACACTGTGTAAGAACATATGGGCAAAGTAACAGAGATTTGAAAATGGGAAGAAAGAATAACAAAAGAAATATGAGATAAAACACACTAATGAAAACAAAGAATGCTTATGATGGACTCAAAGTAGACTGGATACAGCTGAGGGAAAGAGTCTCTGAGCTTCATGAGGGCGCCACGGTGGTTCAGTGGCTTAAAGCCTCTGCCTTCGCTCAGGTCATGATTTCAGTGTCCTGGGATCGAGCCCCGCATCAGGCTCTCTGCTCGGTGGGGAATCTACTTCCTCCTTTCTCTCTCTGCCTGCCTCTCCACCTATTTGTGATCTCTTTCTGTCAAATAAATAAAATCTTAAAAAAAAAAAAGAATCTCTGAGCTTCATGATATTTCAATAGAAGCTTCCAAAAGAAAAGCAAAGAAAAAGAGAGACTAAAAAAAAAAAAGAAAAAGAAAAAAAAAATACCAGGAAAGAATGGCCAAGAACCATGGGACAACTATGAAAGGTAAAATATACACCAGGATGGAGGATTTTATGTCCACTTGACTGGATTTATGTATCAACTTGACTGGTATCCAGGTATTTGACTAAACATTGTTTCTAAGTATGTCTGTGAGTATTTCTGGCTGAAATTAACATCTGAATGAAGTGAAGCAGATTATGACCCTATCCAGTGTGGGCAGGCAGCACCCAATCATTGAGGGCCTAGATAGACCAAAAAGGCAGAGGAAAGGAGAATTTACCCTCTGTGCCTGGCTGCTTCTGGGACATCGGTCATCTCCTGTCTGTGGAATGAGACTTGAATCATCAGCCCTCCTAGTTCTCAGCCCTTCAGACTCAGACTGAAAACTACAACATTGACCTCCCTGGGTCTCCAGTTTACAGAGAGTAGATTGTGGAACTTCTAAGCCTACACAATTGCATGAGTCAAGTCCTCCTACTCTATCTATTGGTTCTGTTTCTCAAGGGAATTCTTACTAATACAAATGCTTAATGGAAATGCCAGAGGGAGAAGAAAGGGGGGGAAAGACAGAAGTATTTGAAGCAGCAATGACTGAAAATGTCTCCAAACGAATGTCAGACACAAAATTGTTCAGAGAACATCAAGCAGTATAAATGAAAACAACAACAACAAAACACAAACAAACAAAATCTATGCTTAGGCAAATCAAAGATAAAGAAAAAAAAAAACATTGAAAGAAGCTAAAGAAGAATAACACTTTACCTGTAGAGGAACAAAGGCAAGAATTACATCAGACTTCTTGGGAACCATGCAGACAGAAAGAGAATGTAATAAAATATTTAAAACTTTGAAAGAAAAAGATCCACTCACCCAAACCAGGCAAAGACCCCACCAAAAAAGAGAATTTCAGACCAATATCCCTGAAGAATATGGATGCTAAGATTCTCAACAAGATCCTAGCTAATAGGATCCAACAGTACATTAAAAAGATTATCCACCATGACCAGATGGGATTTATCCCTGGGTTGCAAGGGTGGTTCAACATTTGCAAATCAATCAATGTGATAGAACAAATCAATAAGAGAAGAGAGAAGAACCACATGGTCCTCTCAATTGATGCAGAAAAAGCGGTTGACAAGATCCAGCATCCGTTCCTGATTAAAACTCTTCAAAATATAGGGATAGAGGGAACATTCCTGAACTTCATAAAATCTATCTATGAAAAACCCACAGCAAATATCATCCTCAATGGGAAAAAGCTGACAGCCTTCACTTTGAGATCAGGAACACGACAAGGATGTCCACTCTCACCACTCTTGTTCAATATAGTACTAGAAGTCAGCAATAGCAATCAGACAACAAAGAGAAATAAAAGGTATTCAAATTGGCAATGAAGAATTCAAACTCTCTCTTCGCAGATGACCTGGTACTTTACATGGAAAATCCAAAAGATCCCACCCCCAAACTACTAGAACTCATTCAGCAGTTCAGTAATGTGGCAGGATACAAAGTCAATGTACAGAAATCAGTTTCTTTCTTATGCACTAACAATGAAAATACAGAAAAGGGAAATTAGAGAATCAATTCCATTTACTATAGCACCAAGAACCGTTAAGATACCTGGGAGTAAGCCTAACCAAAGAGGTAAAGGATCTGTACTCAAGGAATTACAGAACACTCATGGAAGAAATTGAAGAAGACACAAAAAGATGGAAGACCATTCCGTGCTCATGGATCAGTAGAATAAACATTGTTAAAATGTCTGTACTGCCTAGAGCCATCTATACTTTCAATGCCATCACAATCAGAATTCCACCAGCATTTTCCAAATGGCTGGAGCAAACAATCCTAAAATTTGTATGGAATCAGAAGAGAACCCGAATTGCTAAGGAAATGTTGAAAAAGAAAAACAAAACTGGGGACATCACATTGCCTGATTTCAAGCTTTACTACAAAGCTGTGATCATCAAGACAGAATGGTAGTGGCACAAAAACAGACACATAGACCAGTGGAACAGAGTAGAGAGCCTAGATATGGACCCTCAACTCCATGATCAAATAATCTTCGACAAAGCAGGAAAAAATATCCAATGGAAAAAAGACAGTCTCTTCAATAAGTGGTGCTGGGAAAATTGGACAGCTATGTGTAGAAGAATGAAACTCAACCATTCTCTTACACCATACACAAAGATAAACTCAAAATGGATAAAAGATCTCAGCGTGAGGCAGGAATCCGTCAGAATCCTAGAGGAGAACATAGGCAGTAACCTCTTCGACATCGGGGACAGCAATTTCTTTCAAGATCTGTCTCCAAAGGCAAAGGAAACAAGCGAAAATGAATTTTGGGGACTTAATCAAGATCAAAAGCTTCTGCATAGCAAAGGAAACAAAACAAAGAGGTAACCCACGGAATGGGAGAAGATATTGGCAAATGACAATACAAAGGGCTGATATCCAGGATCTATAAAGAACTCCTCAAACTTAACACACACAAAACAGATAATCTTGTCAAAAAATGGGCAGAAGACATGAACAGACACTTCTCCAAAGAAGACATACAAATGGCTAACAGGCAAATGAAAAAATGTTCATCACTGGCCATCATGGAGATTCAAATCAAAACCATATTGAGATACCACTTTATACCAGTTAGAATGGCCAAAATTAGCAAGACAGTAAACAACGTTTGTTGGAGAGGATGTGGAGAAAGGGGAACCCTCTTACACTGTTGGTGGGAATGCAAGTAGGTGCAGCCACTTTGGAAAATAGTGTGGCGATTCCTTAAGAAATGAAAAATAGAGCTTCCCTATGACCCTGCAATTGCACTACTGGGTATTTACCCCAAAGATACAGATGTAGTGAAAAGAAGGGCCATCTGTACCCCAATGTTCATAGCAGCAATGGCCACAGTCGCCAAACTGTGGAAAGAACCAAGATGCCCTTAAATGGACAAATGGATAAGGAAGATGTGGTTCATATACGCTATGGAGTATTACGCCTCCATCAGAAAGGATGAATACCCAACTTTTGTATCAACATGGACGGGACTGGAGGAGATTATGCTGAGTGAAATAAGTCAGACAGAGTCAGTTTTCATATGGTTTCGCTTATTTGTGGGGCATTCAGTGTATTATAAAATTATCCTTCAAAAGTAAAGGAAGAATAAAGACATCTTGATATAAACAAAAGTTGAGGGAATTTGTTACCAGTAGACCTCCCTTATATAAGAAATGTTACAGCTCTTCAGTGAGAAGGAAATGATATAGATCAGAAATGCAGGTCTATATAAATTAAGGAGCAGCACTGAAAAAGCAATTGATGAACATAAAATAAAAACTTCAGTTTTTCCTGAGGCACCTGGCTGGCTCCGTTGGAAGAGCACGTGACTCTTGCTCTTGGGGGTCATGAGTTTGAGCTCCATGTTGGGTGTAGAGATCACTGCAATAAATAAGTAAACTTTTTTTTTTTAAAAAGCTTCAATTTTTCTTATTCTTAATTGATCTAACAGATAGAAGTTTGTTCAAAATATTAACAACAGCATTTAATTATAGACACACACATTTAGGTATAAGTGAAATGAATAACAATAATGACACCAGGAACAAGAAAGTGGAATTAGGATTGTTTTGTTATTATAAGGGCCTCACACTATTTGTGAAGCAGTATAATGTTTTTTAAAAGTGAATTTGCATGAGTTTTAAGTGTATATTGCAAATTTTAGGGCAATCAAATACAAAAAGAAGTTTAATATGCTGAGAAAGAGAAAATGGAATCACTTAAAAGTGGTAAATTAAAACCTTTTACGAAAGGCAGGGTAAGTGAAAGATGAAAAATAGGAACAAAGAACTATACAGCAAATAGAAAGTAGTAGCTAAAGCATAATAACAATACCTGATATCTACTGAGTACTTACTATGAAGAACTACAGATTTTACACACTTTGTCTCATTTACTCTTTCACAACCATATAGGATAATGATGATTTTAGCCCATTTTGTAGATACTAGTTATAATTTATTATGACGAAGATGGTGATGTTAAGATCGTACTCTCTGCCTAGCATTGCTCTAAGTGCTTTATTTCAATAATCTCATTTAATCCCTGCAATGGTCTCATCAGGTTAATGGAGTTACGATTCAGTTTAACAGATGAGAGAACTGAAACAACAAGTAACTTGTATGACCATAGGGTTAGGCAGATAGTTCTGGAATTCATTCCTAGAGGAATCCAGTGTCCATGTTCTTTCCAAGTGTGATGCTTGCTAATACCAAGTCATTTGTGAACCTCTGAATGTCATTTCCAATTTCTATTATTACATGCATTTTTCTGGAGGAATGTTTCCATTACTTTTATTATATCCCCCATAAGATATGGGGTCTCAACATAAATGTGTGATGCTGTATGCTACATTACACTGAAAGAGGGACGGGTGGAACTAGGTAGGGAGAAATAGATAGGGGCTATGTGATCAGGCTCACGGAAATCTGGAGAATGTGGCTGGTATGGGGAAACCAGAAATAAGGGAACAAATCAGACCACACCGCCCTAGGTATGTGGGGTGGGTGTCTTTTCTTATGATAATCACCTATGACCTAGAAAGAATAACCAGATCCTAAAAGGGAAGTAAGCCATTGACGGTATTATCACTAGTCCTTGCTCAATGGTGATCGCAATAGAGATGTTAAAAGAATTTAAGTTCCCTGGTTAGTTTTTTTTAAATAAAAGACCAACTTTAAAGGCCCTCAGTGGCAACTCTGTTGGGACCCCTTTTCCTCCTGAGAGCTTTATCTGTATCCTTGCTTAATAAACTTCTATTGCTTTACTCACTCTCCTTTGTCCAGAAAATGTCATTCATTTTTTTTTGAGATTTTATTTATTTATTTGACAGAGAGAGATCACAAGTAGGCAGAGAGGCAGGCAGAGAGAGAGGGGAAGCAGGCTCCCTGCTGAGCAGAGAGCCTGACGTGGGGCCCTGAGACCATGACCTGAGCTGAAGGCAAAGAGAGGCTTAACCCATTGAGCTACCCAGGTGCCCCCAGAAAATTTCATTCTTTGACTCTGTGAGACAAGAACTTAGCTCTCCCGCTTCAGCGTGGCACCATTCTTCCTAACCTTTGTCAAAAAATAATAGATTGGGGGAAAAAAACCATGACATTTTGTCTATTATAAAATTTCACAAAATACATAAATATAATTCACCTACGTGTTTCTTAAATTGGCAACTGCACGCAAAACAGAGCGTTTATAACTTATGAAAAAGTCTGAAGTAGTGGTGATTTGGCAGTTATGAAGGGAAGAGTTTTTGCACATTAGGGGACAAACTACAGTTAAAAGTATAATTATATACTATATATCTATCTTGCCATGCTTTTAAAATAAAATTTCAATCTCTTGCAACGCTCCTTCCTTTCTAACTTGGATTGTAATTAGCTTTCTATTTTATAATGTGATAATATAAGCTGCATGGAAAGGGGAAGAAAAAAGGACAGATGGTTGGACAGTAGGAAGGGAAGGAGAGAGCCAGCGAGGGAAGGAAGAAGGAAGGAAGGAAGGAAGGTTGGAAGAAAGGAAGGAAGGAAGGAGGGAAGGAATACTGCAGTATAGTTCACTGCGTAAATACGCAATAATTTTCTAAGGAAATCCAATATTGCTTTCCTAACTGAATAAGCCCCTATCAGTTATAATATTGTTTCTGTTGTACCTGCTTGCATTTTTAAGTTGTGCATTTTAATTGAAATTTTTTCTTTCAGTTAAGTAAACAGTTAATTTGGTCTAAACAAGTGAATGAATAGTACCTTCATTTATTTTAGCCTCTAATCTCCTGACCAGTACAGATGCTATTCTTTTATAATTGCCCAGTCGGTTGTTCCTTATGTATACCACAGCAGTGTTTTGTGTAAAGAGCGGAGCGCCTCCATGTTCTGCCACGTTATTTCTTATTTGTCTCTCATCAAACTTTATCCAGTCCTCTAGGAAGTACTTCCTGTCATTGTTTTGTCTTTACTAAATCCCTTCCCTTTTTTGCAGGTTTTGAAACTGTGATTATATTACTGTATATTAAATTAATTAGTGAGCCTTTGGATTTCAGTGCTGTTTCTTATTTATCTGTGTATCCCTGGTACATAGTACAGTGCCGGTCACACAACAGGTGCTGATGAATTGTGTTATAGAACCTGTTTATTATTTATGTTGAATGAGTCAAACCTGTAAAATCCACTAATTTTAAAGCCATGTACATTTACAAACAATATGCTTTGATGCAAAAATATACACGCAGTGGCCTCATTACTGGGATTCCAATCTGGTAATTCTGGAATGCAGTTTAGCTCCTATATGTATATTAAGCTCAGACAATTCTGAGGCACATCGACTTCAGAGAAAAACTGGACTATATGTTCTCGAAGTCTCTTACAGTTTCTCAGTATGTTTTCCTTCGGTGATTTTAAACATGTATATAGGATATTGAATCCCTTTTTATTTCTCAGACTCTTTAATTTGCTGAGGTCATTTTGAATTTTAGTATTTGGTTCTGCAACATGCTAATTTTCAGTCTGGGAACATTATTATATGAAATATGTTCTTTTATTCACACCTAATTATTTAAAAAATATATCATTATTATTATTTTTAAAGATTTTATTTATTTGACAGAGATTACAAGTAGGCATAGAGGCAGGTGGCAGGGGAGCGGCTCCCCACTGAGCAGAGAGCCCGATGAGGGGCTCGATCCCAGGACCCTGAGACCATGACCTGAGTCGAAGGCAGAGGCTTAACCCACTGAGCCTCTCAGGCACCCCTTAAAAATATATTAAAATAGGTCATTGTGTGACTATCCTATGGAACAAGAAGACTTACGATCATTCTCTACTGAGGCCAGAACTGTCCCTTACAGATAACTTTGGGTCGTCGTTAACTTTCGAGATCTACTGGCAGTTAGTGGCCAAGTGTCAGTGATGATAAATTCCTGTTATGCTTGGGATGATCCTGTACAAAAAAAGATTTGTCCTACCCAAAATAGCAACAGCACTGCTTAGAGAAACAGTATTAGAATGAGTTCTAATCAGAAAGGAGAAGCAAAGATTTGATATGTCAACAGAAGTGGGTTAAAGGAATCAGAAATCTAGTTGAAGAGCCATTGATTATTTTTTATTAAACTCTGCATGTACCCTCAGGAATGGAAATCTTAAGACAATGCAAGTATGATGCCCTATTGTCTGTATTCACCCACATAAGTCTTAAAGTTAGTTTATTTCTGAAGTGGTCTTTTAAATGACCATATCTCAAATCCATTGCCAGCACACAGACATTGTGCTGAGTTTTTGTGCATTATTTCACTTGATCCTCACAACAGAATTCCCAACATACAGATGACTTAACTGAGACCAAAGAGACAGTTATTACCTGTAGTAGTAGTAATAGTAGTAGTATGTGAAATAATTTGCCTGTTTACACAGCTTGTACATAATAGACTAAAATGAAATGCCCAGATCGATCTGAGTAGCTAGAATTTGTAGGGTTCAGGGTGGCAAACCACAAGAAACCAATCCTGGCTGAGTAAGCAGGAAAGAAGTTAAATAGTTGGGTATAAAGTAACTTGTAGCATCTACAGAAAAGCTATAGAATCAGAATCAGCGTTTGGACTTGAACCAAAGGAGACTAGGCCAATGAGGACAGGGCCAAGATCATGTCTTTTGACATTAAAGCTACTATTACTAGGGGCACCTGGGTGGCTCAGTTGGTTAAACATCTGCCTTCAGCTCAGGCTTCCTGGAATTGAGCCCCACATTGGGCTCCCTGCTCAGCAGTGGTCTGCTTCTCCCTCCCCCTCTGACCTTTCCTCCTGCTCCTGCTCTTGCTGACTCTGTCTCTCTCTCAAATAAATAAATAAAAAATCTTAAAAAAAAAAAAAGTGAAGCTACTATTACTGAATACTTAGTACACTGCAGCTCACACCACTAATACAGACACTAGCATTCAGCTGGATTCTCAACCCCGCCTTCACTGCTACGAGTGTTCTGTCTCTCTTCATGACTTTGCTTTATTGTTTTAGGATTCACAACCCTCGGTATAAGAAGGCAGTCTGCTAGCTCAATGTTCCCAAGCTTCCAGAGAAGGAGGGACAGGGAATAAATACCTCCATTCTTCAACCTTTAGCTTCTTTCAGTGTCTGACAGGAATTTACTTGCCACAAATATGGCATTTCCCCCAGACAGAGTACTGGGATACTGGTAGTCTTAACATCCTAAATAATGCAGTAGGATTGGGTTAGTTATGGATACATGATCTTCATTTATACTCTTCTGCCATTATTTGAAGTTGTCACATTAGTTTTTAAATACACATAAATACGTCAGCAGACTCCTATGTAAGAACAGGTGTATTAGGAACTTTTGTACTGAAATAGGTTGTTTGGAACACAAAGTAGGAAAGAGCAAGTAAATTATACAGGTCAGTTCACAAATGTCCTACTTAATTCTAATGCAGCGATTACTTCAACAATTTTTTATGTATGTGATGCTCCAGAGTTGCAAAGCTCCTTTTCATATACTGTTTTAGCGAGGCAGTCTTCTAACTTCTCTGCCTCATGGCCATTTTGACTCTTTAAAAATGTGGAGGATCCCAAGAAGTTTGTGTGTATGTAGGTTATAGTTATCAATAATAACTGTCTTAGAAATTTAAATTGAGAAATTTAAAAAAATAGTATTTCATTCAAAAGAACTAATAAACTTATGACATATTAATATAAACATAAATAAATAATAAAATCATTACGTTTTCATTACTTTAAATAAATGATTTTCCAAAAGAAAAAATTCCTGAGAAGAATGGAATTTTTAATATTTGGAGAAGTTCTTTAGTAACTGGCTTAAAAAAGATACTGTCTGGATTATCATCTCCTCTGCACTTAATGTGTTGTGATATCATGTGTCAGATAGTTTCTAGAAAAATCTATACGCTCACGAGTGAATTAGTGAATAAGATAAACAACTCTTAGTGTGTTATTTTCAAAATAGTTTTAACCGCATGGTTCCCTACAGGGGATGGAGAGCCAACAAGCGTTCCTGGACCACACTTTGAGAACTACTGTGTTAGCTGAACGGTTATGCTGGGAAAATTATAAGCATTGTTATTTCCAGTTTTTTAGAATGAAAGAACGGTAATTTTTGAATGCTTTGTATTTATGTACTATTGTTTAATTTTCAAATTAATTTCATATCTATACTTAAGCCTTATGTTAACATTGTTAAGTAAACAAGATATAGTATTATCCTTATTTTACAGATGAGGGAAATGAACGTTAGAGAAGTTTAAAACTTGCCTGTTATCCATTAGCTGCTAAGTTCAAGAACAGGAATCAGAACCCAGAGCTTTTGACTCCTGATTTAAGATATTTTCTACACAGCATATTAAAATTTGTAAGGGTACTTCAAGTATATCCAAGAATTCTTAACTGGTACTATGCAAAAGTGTAAGTTCCTGTGAAATCCACATTTCATTTTGGGATAGTGGTAATAGGAAGGCATTGGTGGTGGCTCTTTCAAAGGGGAATTTGGGAATGTAGATGGGGAAAGCTGGTTTCTTATTGGTGGTATGGGCTATCCTCATGAGGAGTTTGTTAATTTGTTAGCCCAAGTAAAAGTGGACCACCTCCTTCTGGGTGTACAGAAATGGGAAACAAAGCAACATAGGCTTCAAAAGCTTCAGACATATTCTACAATTAACTCTGCTTAGTTAATTACTTGTAAATTGGGAAGTGATGGCATTTTCTCATGAAAGAAAATGTAAGCTTCATGAGGCAGTGCCTGTCCTTGTTTACCATGGGATTGCCAAGCCCTGGAGCTCAAACCAGAGAATCAAAAAGTATTTGCTTCATAAAGAAATGATTAGTAAATGTAATAGTCCATCCATTTTCTTCTGTGGAAGGAAAGCAAATGTGAACCTCTCTAGCCAACCCAACTGCTGAGTATAAGATGTGTCAATTAGAGGGCTGTTTCAACCTGCTGTGAGCTAAGCCACACCTCCCTTTTACTCTGAAATGCTTCACAAAAGGTGGTGACCCCAGGATAATTAACAATTCTGTTGACACCTAATTGGTTTCGAGTGGTTTGCATACACCTAGAGAGAATGAATAGGCTACTCTGTTCCTTTCTTTTTTAAAATACAGGTTTCACTCACATTATGAATTAACTGAATAAAAGTGAAAATGAATGAAGATTAAAGTGACACCCTTTTTCTCCTCTACCCCCCACTCCTGGGAGTATGGCTGAAACTTCCAATGGGGCGGCAAATAGACTTTGGCATCTGAAATTCTGGATTGGTTCATTCGCCAGTAGAGAGAGCGAGAGAGAGGGAGAGAGTGTATAGTGTATGTGAAAATATATATATATATATATATATATATATATGTAAAATACTCAGTAACCCAATATATCTTAAGTTAATGTTGTCTTTCAGGTATGTCATACCACTACTTTTTTTAAATTAACCTATAATGTATTATTTGTTTCAGGGGTAGAGGTCTGTGAATCATCAGTCTTACACAATTCACAGCGCTTACCATAGCACATGCCCTCCCCAGTGTCCATCACCCAGCCACCCTATCCCTCCCCCACCCCTCCAGCAACCCTCAGTTTGTTTCCTGAGATTAAGAGTCTCTTATGGTTTATCTCCCTCTTCAGTCCCATCTTCTTTCATTTTTCCCTCCCTTCCCCTCATGTCCCTGTACACCCCCCAAAAAATTCCTGGTATCAGAGAGATCATATGATATATTCTTATCTCAATCTTGTACATATTGTCAGATACTGACAAATAATTGACAAATAAAAAATATAAAATGTTTTAAATCTGTAACAAAAATTCATATTGACATTAAGGGAGGAAAGCTCTACAGGAAAAGAAATGATTTTCTTATAAAATTCTATCAGAAGAGTAGAAGCAGGAGAAGAATCTGGGAGTTGCTCTTTGATAGTAAAAATATCCTATGAGAATTGTTCTTAAGAATTAACGATTTTATCACTTATTACATACACCCTAAAAACAATATTGTGAAGAAGCTTGATTGTAAGGTTAAAAAAAAAACCAACATTTTTAGACAGTCAACTTTATGTTAAATCACTTTTCATATCCACAAAAATGTCCTCCTTTGATTTTGAACTTTCTTCTCTGTGCAGTTTTTTCTATATAAAGCATTAAATATATCAAGTACATAATACTGTATTTAAATGGCTTTTTATGGGACGAGGATGTGAGGGTTCATAGAAATGTCTGGGGAAAAATGTGTTTTTTCTATAAATATAAACATATTTACATTCAAATATATATTAAATATATTTATAAATTAGAAGTAGGATTTAGATATGCAAAGTATTGATGATGGAAATATTTTCTAGAACTAATCTGTATATTTTGTAATAAATATGGTCAATAATCATTTAATTGACTTGATATGTTCTTATTTATGACATTTAAAAATTACTAATAGTTTTTTTTCTCTCATTTAAACTGATAATGTTCTTTATTTTGCCTGCCAAGAATGATTATTTCAGAACTTGCATACTTACTGGCATAAATGTTGATCTCATGTTGAGATTGTTTAACATTGAAGCATTCTGTGAATTGCTAAGTGCAAGACAGCAATTCTAGCATAGGTGGGTATCTTAAGTTAATTCTGATAGGAATATCCTCTAGACAAGCATCTTATAATTCATTTCTGTAACATGGATCTGAGTTTTCCTTTATCCCCCTGGCAATTCCAGCAAGTGTTCTCACACCTACATTTATTTTTTACTATTTTCTCCTTCTCATTAGTGAACAGTTCTCTGTATGTCACAGTACATGGAATATTTTGTACTGAATAGTTCTTGTTACCAAGTCCTCTGAGGATTTTTGACATTCAAAATGATGTTCTACTACAACAGTGAAATCTTTTTCTTTATGTCAAATTCCCAGTGTATAAATTACATAGTTAAAAACAAGATCTCCAATATGTTAAGGTCCCATTCATTACAAACATTTTGTACATAAAAAAAAACACAACCTTTTAGCATACAGTGTTCAATGTCTGATATATACTATACTGTCTTTCAGAAACTAAGCTTAGGAGAAAATAATTTCATTCAGCTCTGATACAGAGTTTGATATTTTAAAAAGCCTTTGTTATAATTAAACTCTTTTCCCATGCTGCATGTAACCTTCATTCAATTATTTGTACATTTATTCACTTGATTCATTTGCCCAAGGTGATATGGTGGCATTAAAACAAAAATTTTAAAAGACAAAACAAAACTTAAGAAGAAAACCCTCCGTGTTTTATACTACAACATTATTTTCCTTATCTATGGAGACATCAAAAAATTTCATTGCTTTACTCAACATAGCTTTGAAATCCCTGTGCAAATGCATCCATATTTGATCTTAATTAATGAAAGAATATTCTGAAATTCTTAGAGAAGTTTATCAGATTTCATTAGGCCCTTGGTAAGTAAATCTTTTTGTATTTCTGCACCCTTTTCATTTGGTCCACTTATGCCAGGGTTCTTAGGCCAAAGGAATTTCTTCTAGTTAAGGTGGAAATTAATAGAAAGATAGGCACGAAAGGGAACCACTACCTGCCAAGAGCAAGTAAAGAACAGGGAAGGTGAAATGAAGGTTTCTATGAAGGAAGTGAATCAAATTAGAATTAAGGTTGGTATGTGGGGCGCCTGGGTGGCTCAGTAGGTTAAGCCTTTGCCTTTGGCTCAGGTCATGGTCTCAGGGTCATGGTCTCAAGGTCCTGGGATCGAGCCCTGCAGCGGGCTCCTTGCTCAGCAGGGAGCCTGCTTCTCCCTCTCTCTGTCTGCCTCTCTGCCTACTTAAGATATCTTTCTGTCAAATAAATAAAATCTAAAAAAAAAAAAAAGAAGGTCGATATGTATTTCTGAGTATTTGTTGATTTTTAATTTGTTGCTATTGTGATAGATATAAATTGTAAAACTGATGCAGCAAGTAAAGTCCCAAAGAAAGCAATGGCTATTTAAGTTTTCAAAAGTGTCATTTCTCTCTTTTAACTCAATTTGATATGCAGTGTCTCAGGACCAGGTAAGGTGAGCAGTTATCCTTCCAAGGTACTTTTGCTATTTTTGCTCATTTTGCTTATCTACTGTTTTTCTTTTAAAAATCAGGTGGATGCTCTGGGTACGCCCGCTTTATTATTAAGACATTTTTTGAGCTACTTTTAAAAGTTAAGCCATGTAGAAAGATATAAACCAAAATTTTCCTAAATCTCACAGAGCTATAGAGCTCTGCAAGGATAGCTCCAACACCTTTGATTGGAAACTTAAAAAAAAAACAAAAAACCCAAAACACAAAAACCCTACCACCTATTTTAGGGACATGTAAAGGGTTAATATCTATTAGGGAATTTGTTAGTATACAATGATCCTATGAAGAGAGTTATTTTTAAAAATAAATGTTAGCCATTAACTCTTTAATGTGCCTTTTAAAACAGTGATTTTAAATCTAAGACAGAAGTTTTAGATTCTTCGATACTCTGTGTCAAAAGGAGAGCTCGTATGATGTTCTTACCAGGAAGAGTTTATGCTGTAGAATGAAATATAAATATTAGTCTCGAGAGAAAAGGCATTTCAGTATTCCAAATTTATTTTAAATCCCATGAGAATAAAAGGGGGTGTAAATGACCTTAACATAGAAAGAGCAGTGGTTGTAATCTCCAGGCCCCTGTTTTGGTGGTGACTTCCGATAGTCTCCTTAAAATTCAGGCAGCATTTTTTATCCTCTGGATAATCTGCCTTTCTAGATGTTTGGAAATTTAGACTCTGGCTAATTTTTTTTTTTTTTTTTTTTACCAGTCTTCAGTTATGTATGTTGTGTTTTCAAAAAGGCACATGGGCAATGTTGGGGAAAATAGATATTAAAAATACAATTTTACTTAGCTGAGAAACTCCACCAATCCTTTGTACCCACATTGTATACTTATATGTAAAACCAGAATAAATAGATATAGTTTCTACAAATATATTTTTTAAAAGAATGAAAAGCCTAATTTACTTATTACATTTGCTTAAACATGGATGTAATTACTTGAACTCATATAAAAACCTTTATACTAAGAGCAAAGTCATCCACGATTAAAAATCTGTAGTTGCTGTATGTCATCCCCTCCAGGCCTCCTTTCATTTCTGTGCTCTATTCTCCCTTGCATAATGGTGCCACCAGAGAATTAGTTTCCATTTCCTCATCCGTGAGAAGACATCATCACATCTACAACATAAAGTTGCTCTGAGGATTAAATTAGACAGCATATGAAATACTTAGTGCAATGCCTGGTGTACAATGGAATGCAACAAATGATAGATTTTATCCTCTGTTGTCCTACTTCATTTTAAGGCATAATCCACCATTTTTTATTAAGCATATATGAAGGAGAGACATTCCTTTTGCAGACTTAAGAATTCTATTCTTTACCTATAAGAATAAAAAAATATTGTGACACTGTAGAGATATAACTTTTAAATAGGAGTGAGTATTTCAATAGGACTTGGGGAAGCAGAACATTAACTTCTGGGGATATGATCAGTTATTTACATTTTAAAAGCAGTGTCATAAATAGCAACTGCCATTCGGAATTAGACTAAAATTGTGTTTCTTGCATTGTCAATTCAGATGTCTGCTAGTATAGCGCAACTTATGTTATTTTTGCATTATCTAAAAAAAGACTTTTTCAAGAGCAGCATTTCAGTAATATCTTAAAACTAGATACTGGTTCCTTATGAAATTGAATCAGCATTTCTACAGAGATGGTACTATTAGAAAAAAAAAAACAAAAACAGAAAATTAAATCCAAATTCTGGAAAATCTGTTGTATCAGTACCAGTAATAAGATATCTTGATTTAACTTCAGGTATTGTGTAAGACAAATCAGGGATTGTATTTTTATCTATAATGGTATCAAGGTGGCTAATCGTCACTATTAAATTGAGGGCAGATGAGTCATGTGTGTGAAATGAACATGTGGACTCATTCCAATTCCTCTGAGAAAGACCCTGTAATTGGCATCAATTAGTCCTCTTGTTGGCAGTTTTAGTAAACCATCTGAAATTTAATAAACAGAGACTGAAATGCATTCTCAATGAAAGACAGTCATCTTGGACATTGATGAGAGCTGATTAACAAATTGGCAGTTGGTATTCACCCTTCCTCTTCAAATATTGACTTAGTTGACTTAATGTTTTTCCCCCTTTATCACTATAAGACTTCATTTTTAAGGCCTTCAGAAAAAAAATTAAGGTCCCCTAAATAAATATTTATGTGACAGTTTTCCTTGGCCCCTCTGCACATACACTGATATTAATACAAGTGTTGCAGAGAAATGGAGAAACCCCAGTGTCCCACCTGCTACATTGATGTTCTGTATACATTAAACAAAACTATGACCTTAAAGTGTTGATGCATTATCTCACGTACTTAATTTAGTCAAGGAGAGTAGGGCTATTCATTGGGAAGTTCAGGGCAGCATTTCATGCTAAACTTGGAACTTTTTAAAGTAGGAGAGGATGATGGTTCCCTAACCCAACTGTGATGTAATATGAGGTGTAATCGTAAGAGAAATTAGATCAAGAAAATACAGCAAGCTGTTTGTTTTAAAAATTAATTTTCTTTTTTTTTTTTTAATGTCACAACCACGAAGTCTATGTTTTCAGACTTGACTAAGGTTCTTTAACTTAATATTAAGGTTAAACACATGTACATTGTATCAGTTTGAGAGGAATCATAATAATATTATTGATATGAATCATATATGAATAATATGAATCATAATAATACAATAATAATATGAGGGTGAGTATGTAGTAAAAAGTATTACGAAAAGTAATAAAATAATTGGAGAGGGCACGGATTGCATGGAGCACTGGGTGTGGTGCAAAAACAATGAATACTGTTACGCTGAAAATAAATTAAAAAAATTAAAAACAAAAAAACAAAATACAAACAAAACAAAACAAAAAAAAAAGTAATAAAATAGCTCTCTCTCATGTTTTCTATTTTCATAATGTTGATTATTGGATAATTCAAAAATCTTTCTCTTTTGACCATCTCACATCTCTTTTAATAAACATATTAATTTATGATTTTCTATGTGTTTTGTTTGAGTTCCCTGAAAGTTTTATTCCCTCTTGTAGGAAGTACAGATGCCAAAAATAAATCTGTTGAAATTCATATTTAATATTCACTTTTTAAAAGTATCTGCTGACTATTGAACATTAAAAAATATGGCATAATGTGAACTAGTTTGGGATTCATTTGCTTCAAATATTTTTAATAAAGCATCATGGTGTCCATCAGGGGATAATATTTATCAAAGTCTTTATTAGATATTGTATGTCCCACGTACTTGTATTTGTACTAATCATATTCCAGAACGTTCTTCAGTTTACTCACTAGCCATTGCAATGAGACCCAGGATACAGAACATATGAGTTGAAGTCCAGTTGAGGAGCCACCTTCTTCAAATGGTTTTGGCCACATAAATAATTAAAGTTTTGACATGTAGGATAGTGACCAAAAAAAAAAAAAAAAAGCCCTTGTAAATCAGAAAGTAGCATAAAATATATAAAATATGATTCCCAATAATGCAGTGATATCCCAACTTGGTTAAAATTTTCTAGAGTGAAATAACTCTTCAGGAAGCTTATAACATAGAATGGCAATCTAGATATCACTTGAAGTCATCTTATCCTATGAAACTTGAATAAAATGAGCTGGACCCACTGTCTCGGTAAGATGGGAAGGTACTGTCTAAATATATATGATTTCTAGAGGCGCATGGTCACAAGGACCCCTTTGACTCCAGGTTTTGACTTCCAATCCACTCCATTTTATTTCATTTTATCTTCCAGGCTGTTATCACTTCTCTGCACGGATGCAGATATGGTAGATGCCTTTGTTTTGATTCTGCCCAATTATTTGGCCTCATTCTTAAATCTCCCAACCTTCTTCTCTGAGATGTATCTCAATTTAATTGTGCAAAGTTCCTTAACTATCTCACTGTATATAGCCATAGATTCACTGTTTTGCTCATAGATTCCAAAGATCTCCTTCAGGGTTCTCAGAGAAGAAATAAAAATGTTGATCTTTCATTTCTTAATTTCCCCACCAGTAACTGGAAATGGCACAGGAGAGAATTATAAGACAGAGTGACCTTCATCAACTTTAGTTTTAAATGGTGTCACCCTGCCCCCACCCCAAGATATCACATTGATCTTCAGAAGTTCCTCTGCTGTACCACAGAGGTCAGATTTCATAGTAAGTGGCAAGTTATCATTTCTGTGGAGGGTATATTACCCTTTCATATGACAAAATCAGTGCTTTCTGTATTACAGCTTTGGTGATGAAAACACACACGAACACACACACACACAAATGGTTGCTAGAGTAGCTTCTACATGATAGAAGAAATCTGAGGACAAATATATCCATGGTATCACCAACAGTAAGATCCTGGAATTGGAGGAGATAATATTATGTTGTTTTAAGTTACTAAGCTTTTGGTGATTGTATATATAGCACTAGATAATGATTTTTTTGTTTTGTTGTTCAGCGATATAATAGTTATTTCTCATTGGACAAATATTTACCAAGTTATACCTCCATTTCCTGGGTCAGCAGCTTTCTTATCTTTAATTCTTTAAATTCTTTAATTCTAGTTCTTTTCATATTATGTCAGGTTTTTTTCTCTTTACCTCCATGTGCTCCTTTTCTTCCCTCTGGAAATGGCTCTCTTGTTCCTTGCAATCTTCTCTTCTTTAGGAACACGAGCTTCTTTCTGTTTCTGAATGTATTCCATCTCCTGCTGCTTTGTTCTCTCTCTTCTGCCTGCCTCTGCTGTTGCTGTTCCTTCTCTCTGGCTTCCTCAGCTTCCAGCCATCAGGATTTTTCCTTGCCGTGAGACTTCTTTTCAGCCGCCTTTAACCCAGGGGCAGTCACTTTGGCTGACCCGGCTGGGGCCAGAGTTGCAGCAGGGGTGGTCTCTGATTTGATGGGGGTCATTCTTCAACTCTGGCTTCTTTTGCCTTCACTTAAGAGCTACTCTGCTGGCAACTTTCTTCATTTCTTTCTCTCAGTTGTCTCTCTCAGGCAACACTCTGACTTCTCTCTTGTTAGGACAGATGCCTGGGGAGGGAGCCAGGCCTGAGAGGAAACAGCTTTAGCTGAGTTCAGGGCCAGGAGAAGGTTGGTCTGGATGTGCCAGGCAAAGGAGAAAAGAACTTGGGTAGGAGGCAGCTGGTCATCTAGCTTTGGGATTAAGCGGGATTAGATAGAGCATATCTGATGCCAGATGTAGAATGGAAGGGCATTCTCTCTGTCTCTCTCAGTCCTCCAACTCACAGATCCCTCAGGTCCTTTTAACAAATAAATTAATTACATTTGGGAACATGATGTCAAAACTGCTGTGAGGTCCTGCATCCCCAGGAAGAGTGGTTGTGTGTTTGCCTTTGGCCAGGAACCAATCTGTGGGCACCAGGAATATATTAACAGCCAGAGGAAGAAAGTGTGGGGTCATGGTGTCCAAAGTGATGCAAGGAAGGATACCGGCCATTGGACAGGAAGTGGTGATTTTTCCTTAATCCCTCCTCTCATGTTCTCATAGGTTTTGTGAGGACCGAAGCTATGTGTCTCTTAGAATAGTGCCTCGCATGTAGTAAAGGCCCAGATATTTAAGATGTTAATATTTAGTGTTGCCTACTAATCACTGTGGGTAAACAGAAAATCACAAGTAGCATCTCTCCCCCAAAAGTGAAAGTTTAATAATTTCTTTTGAAAAAGATTCCAGAGATTATAGTTCTTTTACTTGCACTAAGGTGGTAATTGGAAGCTTCTGGGGTTCTGGTCTAGGCTTTTATTACTGAAGATGAGATTTCTCAATCCATTCGCGTCACCTTTACGACACAGTTTACTGGGGTCAGAACAATGGATGTGGCTTTGTTTTGAGAGGGGAATTTGGATTTCTTTCATCTCAGCAGTACCTTATTCATTAAACCTGGGATAAGACCAGGAATGAATTACACTCTGTACTTACTTTAACTGAGCAAATGCTCACTTAATTTAATTTCTTTAATTAAAATAAAGATATTTAAAAGATTTTTTATTTTTTTGTTCTTTTATTACTTTTTTTCCCATTTTTTGGAGTGTGTTGTATATGTTTGCAATACTACTAATAGATGTTGTTTGTGTACGTCAAGGGAGGAATGTGTTAGAAAAAGTTCACACTAGATTAAGTATACCCTCAGGGACAGGAAATCAACTATCATTCAAAAAAAGTTTCTATATTTTGTGTTTTTAGCCAATTTAGTTCAATTCGAGGCTGTACGTTTGGATCCTATGTCATGCACTAAACCAGATGCTATTCAGGCTTTTTATTAAGTATTACATTAAAGAACTGGTTTGTATGTGAAGAAAATGCTTATAACTTGGCAAATGTTTTTCTGCCTTGTATATAGCTTAAAATGGAATCATATTGTTACTGGTAAAATATAGTACAAATTAAGTCCATATGATTTATTCATAGATGTGTCATTTTCCCTTCACCTAAGGACATGGCAGTGGGCACTTTGTTATAAAATAAATATGTAATCCCATAGTAAATATTAAGCCACTTTTACTTTTTAAATATATCAGTGCTTCCATAGACTGAGCACTCCAAATAGTAAAATGTCAACATCAGAAATTCATGTTACTGAGATAATGTGCAGGGTAAGACTTTGCAAGGGACTGGCATGTTCTATTTGTTTTTATTAAAAATGAATGTTATTTATTACTGCACTCCTTAAGACCTTCCTTTGGGTTAGAGCTATAAATCGAGTAAATAAAACTGCAGGTAGCCCTGACTCTCAAAGATTTTGCAGTTCATTTTTCATCTTGTTCCAGGCTGCAGAGCAGATCAGAGCTGAAGCCTACAAAAGTACACCACACAGACCCCAGCTTCAGAGGGATCAGGCAGAGCAACGAAAGATAAGCAACTTTAGGAAATGAGATTCACCGAAAAGCTTAGACTCACCTTAGAGCTTAGATTGTTGATAAAAAACCTGAGTACATTTTAAAACTGCACCTAGTCAGAGGAGACAGCAGTAGTTAACACATTTTTTAATAAATATTTGCAACAATGTGTTTTTTATTTTAAACCTGTACAAGTTAGCACGTATATCATATACCTGCTATTACTAACTGTGAACTCCAGGCAAAGGGGAAGAACTCATTGCCAAGTCTTTGGATGCAGACAGTAGGTCTGTTGTGACAACTGATCATGTCAACTAAAGAAAACCTAGTAACTTAAGGCACGCTCTCCATTTCCACCCTGACTAGGAGTGGAATGCTGGCTGAGACCTAGAAGATAATTGGCTCAGTTCTGAAATTCAAGTGGTTGGAATCTTACCATTGGAAGTAATAATTCTAAATAATCGAGTAAATGCTTTGTTTTTCTGGCAGGGTAAACATGACCCTAATTAGCAAGTTGGCTAATAGCAGGTCTCATTTTGTGAAAGATTCGGTAAATCTGTACAGGAACACACACACACACACACACCCCAATGATAAAATTTTTGACTTATAAATGATAAAATTTTTGGCTTAGGGGAATTTTAAATGAAAGACCTGAATATATACCCATCTCTTTTTAGGTTACACACTAATTGATTCTTAGGGTAAGGCCATGGGTGAAAGGTAGTCAGACATATGTTTCAATAAAGTATATTTTATTCTCAAGAATAATAAAATTTTATTAATCTATTAATCCAAATGTATAAGTTAAGGATCTCCAACACTGTGGTTAAAGCACAGAGTCTGGGGCCACACTTTTTGGGTTCAGTTTGTAGCTTTACCAGGTCTAGTCGTATGATTTCAAAGTACTTAACCACTCTGTGCTCAGGTTTCTCATATCTGAAATGGAGAAGTTAGTAGTACCTATTTCAATGCAAAATTAATCAATGATGTAGGAAGAACTCTTAAGTGTCAGTTATTATAAGTAACACGTCCCGGGTATTATTTAGATCCATGGCAAAATGGCTGACCCTGTCAAGACAAAAGAAACAAACAAACAAGTACTAATAAAACATAGGTTGGGATAACTGCTCTAAAGGAAGATAAAACAGGAATGACTATGTGGTATGAAGGGTATGTTGCGTGTGTGGTGCAGAGGTATGGCTCTAAGTTATTTACGGTGGAGAATGAATTCTTCTCTGGAGAGATGGTATTAGAGAGGCAAATGGAGGAAGTGAGTCTTATTAATGCTCAGGTTAAGATAGTCTTTACTTCTTCCCTTCCCTGTCATTTTATCTCTGGCCATCTTGTACAGTATTTTTTTAAAAAGTGATGATTGATTTCTAAGTTGATTTATATCACAAACTGAATGAAGATTGATAGGTGTCAATGGAATATGCACAGATTTCACTTGAAAGCTCAAGAGAGAAGGGATGTGAACTTTGTCATCTAATAATAATGAAGGGAGAACCGACACTTTCTTAATACCTCAGACAAGTAATGGCTAAGAAAATGTGGAGTATGATCTATTTATAGAATCTCTCCAAAAGTTTAGAAGAACTGTGCAGATTTACTGATGGAAGGAGAGCCAATTAGAGCTGCTATGGTGGTCCAGTTCCCCTATGAGGGACACAAGAAAAGTATACTTGTCATGAGGACCTGGATTCTGTGAATGTTCCTATGACTTTGTTTTATTTGTTGTGAAAATTAAGTAAAATTAAAATTGTGAGGGCATGTTACAAGTCAGAGTATGTTCTGTGTAAAAGTTACTTATTTAAAAGATGGAAGTTCAGTTATTCTTACTCATAAAATGAAGAGGAAAAAGGAGCTGGAAATCTTTTTATTTCATGCATCATTCAAGCTTAAGATAAATTATCATAATGCCCTGCAGGTGGAGAAAATGTATAGTTCTTCTTGAAAGATAAAATAAATATCATCTCTTTTGTGTTCCTTTTCATGGCCAGAAAAAAAAAAAAATTACCAATCAGGGTAGAATGTGCCCTATAATCATTCTTTCGTCTCTGAATCATTTTTGTTTCACTCTTATATCCTCGATAAAGCTGTAACCACGACAGAATATATTAGCCACTGAAATCTGAACAGAAGGGCAATTCCTAATCAAATTGGCACTAATTTCTATCAGTACAAATTATCATCATTCACAGCAAATTTGCTTTCAGTGGGCTGTGCCAACTTGAGGTATGGTTTTCAGCACTTTTATCTCTGTCCACCAATACAACCGATCAGATCATTCTTTAACGGCTATGTCTTTTTTCCTCCTCGTTTTTTATGATGACCACTACGGAGGAATATCATTTTTTTCCAATTTATGGCAACCTTGTTCCACTTAAAAGAAAACTACTAAAAGTGGAACTCTTATTCTTTATTATTATTATTTTGTTTAAACTGATTTGGATGAAATATGGAAATTTAGAAATTCATACTGCAAATATTGCAATAATATTAAGAAATATGTTTGATTACTTAACCTATTGGGTCCTTGTAATATTATCTAGTCTAACCCAACACTTTGATCCAAAATGATGTGTGTGTGTGTGTATCAGTCATACTACAGATTCATATGTTCCCAAACATTATGCTACTTTATATAAATTGTACAGACATCCAGGTATCATCATAATATTTATATATATTTCTCTGATTCCTCATCATCTACACTGTTGTAGTTTGCCGTGCCATCTGCTCAAAATATATATTTTTATAGGTTTATAATAATGCTGTCATCGAAATAGCTTGCCAAATGATGAATATTGCTAAAATATATGAGAAAGATAGAAACACTAGGCAGTGCCCTGCGATTCTGCAGTCTCATCCCCGGCTGCATCTAATTCCCTTTTGTTGTTGCTCAGGTGGAGAGCAGTCTCATGTGCAAACTTGTGGCTAGGAAATTTTCGTAATTATGGTTTTATTCTTTCAGTTTTGTAGTTTTAACCACAACAAGATGAAACACTTCATCTGGAAACAACCATCTTTACCAGTAAAAAGTGTTAATTACAACATAAATGATGTCAGTAAAAATATTGGAAAATTTCAGGTTTAATTAGGTCTGCCACAGAAATAGAACTGTCACAGACTTGGCATTTTGGCAGTTTTAATTCCTCTATGAGTTTTCCTCTTTAAGAGGATCACATATAGAGGGTGAGAAAATGAACGTGTCATTTGTTTAAAACATATTGTTCAAGCATGTTCCCAAGCTGAAGTGTAATATCCATTCACAATATGTTATAGTGACAAAATATTTTCAACCAAGGTTTCCACAGGGATACGTACTCATTCCTTATGCATTGCTGCCTTTTCTTTCCTTCTCCTATGTTATGAGAATTGGAGCCCATCTAGATAAAAACAGTTCCTCAGACATATTTTGAAGAATGATGCCTTCTGTATATTACTAATATTATGTTCAATAATATCAGGATGGGAATAACCATAACCCAAAGAGTAGGATATATTCTAAGCCCAGTGGAATCACAGAAGCAAAACCTCAAGACTGCAAAGCAGTAGTCTTCCTGCCAATAAGAAGATCTTAATTGCTATAATTAAAAATAAGAGTCACTTTTATTAAAAACTGAACCCCCCGTTGTGCAAATCATTCTAGTAATGCTTTGCATAACACTCAGGAATTTATAATGCCTAAGGATAATACCAAACGTAACTTTCTCTGACTGCTTGCAACTGTAAATACATGGTTTGCCAGTGACAGTTTCAAATCACCAAGTAGAGATACTAATTAATAAGTTAAATAATAAAAGCCCCAAATAAGGATGAAGGAAAAAAGGGAAATTGGAATGTGATTAGGTAAGTATATTTTTAAAATATATGAGATTTCATTTTGCTTCCATTCCTAACAACAAAGCAGTTCTAGCAGAGGAGCTTATAACAACACTAGCATTCAGCGGGAGCCATGCCAACAATTAAATGAGTAACCAGCAGGATTCCCCAAACAAAGCCAATGATGTGATGAAGAAAGTCCCGTTTGTGACATGGAACCCATGTCTTCATGATGCACAAGGGAACACAACGTTGCATATGGATTTTGGTGATATTCCTTAACTCTAAAATGGCTTTGTTATATTGTACACAAAATGGGGCAGCCTTGGAAAGATTGGATATTGACAGCCCACGCAAGTAGCTGGTACAGGTTATTAGGCAGTATGCTCCCCAGGTCCCGTTTAGTTGTTTGTTTCTCACCCTAATTCTGTTGGGAGCCACTGCTTTCACTGAAAACATTGAACCTACTCCTTTCCATTCTGTTCCAGTGTGCAAATGATAGCCTTTTTGTCTTTGCTCCACACCTAGATTCTTCTACTTTCTGGTGAAGAAGTAGCCCAGTTCCCTCCAAAATGACAGGGAGGAATCCTCCATTTTCTCATCGAAATAAGGCAGAACTGGCCCTGTTCTTCTTACCACTCAACCCTTCTATGTCTAAGATATGGAGGCACCTGGGGAGTAGGGATGCAGAGAGAAGAACCAGAGCCTGGGGGCATCTGCATTGAGGGAGCAAAATTGTTGGGAAAGTATCTAACCTTTCTAACCCCTACACTTTCACTAGTCAGGGAAAGTTGTACTCAGAATTACTAAGAGTGTTTAGTGACTCTTGGCCCCAGGCTGGATCTGTTTTGCAGTCTGCTGGCCCACTCGAGTTACAGGATGAAGAAGTTCTTGAGCAACTTTGATAGCTTTCCTTGGAGTTAAGTAAGTGTGTGTGTGTGTGTGTGTGTGTGTGTGTGTGAATTTAGAATAGTATTTGTACATATCACCCAAAGATCTTACAGCCGGGAGGGTTACAGGGAAATTTTTCCCCTATTGTTTGTAACTTGGTGTAGAACACTTGGGGAGAAAAGAATGCCTTTCTCACATCACGTTTCTTAAAAAGATCTTAACAGCTGACATGTTTCTACAGGAAGGAGCATAGTGGATAAAGAAGGAAGCAAAAGCTTTTGAACTCTCTTGGTGGCAGAGAACAAAGCAGCATAATATCCATGGAAGGCTTGAGGGTAGACAGACTATTGTAGGGTCCCACAGAGATATGGTTGCCATTCTCTCAGTGAATAACCAATTTGCGATGGGATTGAAATGAAGATGAATCATCCCCCAAGAGCCACCCAAGGCTACATGAGGCCAACATATTGGTAGAGCCACCAGAGGTAGATGAAAAGAGCCAGTGTGAGACCAGGAATGAAATCCATTCCTAATACAGGCAGATGACCAGGAACGCAAGCCAACAACCAACTTCCGTCTCCCTAACCACCATCCACTAGCCGAAGATAGAGGTCTTGAAAGGAGAGAGCTTGTTTTCATTTTAAAGCCAAACCGGGATGGACTCTGTATTGCAACACAGTGATATAGGAGGAAGAATGAAATCATTGCCCTCTTCCCACTCCTGATCCTCTTTAACCATCAGTGCTTCATCTTTATATAATATGCACTTCTAAATAAACTGTTGAATTGGATATATTATAGGTGTGTGTCAATTAGGTGTCGGGTGCTGTACTACATCATTTACATTTGCTTTATTCTCATCATAATCTAATGAAGTAGTTACTTTATTATATCTGTTGTAGAGCTGAGGGAACTGTGTGGAAGTGAACTTGTATTTGAACACAGGTTTGTTTTTACTTATTTCAAATGACTTTTCCGTGATTGCCCATTGTTTCTAGGAACAGGCCCCAAATCCCTATAAAGGCTTAGAGGATTCTTTGTAATCAGTACCTTCTTGTCCTCTATGACTCAACAAGTGCCCCTGTCTTATTTTGCTTTTTTTTTTTTGATTCTAAAAATCTGGTACAAATACGTAAAGGAAACCCAGGTACATTTTTTTTTTAACCATGTTTGAAAGAGCAATATAAAATTCATGACATTGTAGGGAGAATGATTTCTTTTCAATCTTGTGATCATGCAAGAGACTTTAGAGGTCAAAACATGAGCAGAAACATTTGTATGCTTAAAGTCATCTGCACAGTTGAGAAAGGGACAAAGACAAAGTGTCATCGGAAACCATTAAGGATCATCAATTCTTTTTTGGATGAGATAATGAGATCCTCTTAGGAATCTAAATGAATATGCATGAAACATTTTAGGTTATGAAGGGAACATCATCTGTTTTGAAAAAGTTCTTACCCAAAATACAACCAAGATTAGTACAATTTTTTTTTTTTTTTTAAATAAGGAAAGGTTTCTATTTTACATTTTGATTTTCAGATTTAGGCTCATTCTTTGACATCACGTAAATAGCATGTTTCAGTTTCATTCAAACTTTTTTGGGGTCATGATCAAATTTTTCCCTTTGCTCCTTAAAAAAAAAAAAAAAAAGCCCGTGTTCAATATTAGTGCTTTTTTTTTTTAATTAATTTTATTTATTTTTTTAAACATATAATGTATTTTTATCCCCAGGGCTACAGGTCTGTGAATCGCCAGGTTTACACATTTCACAGCACTCACCATAGCAATATTAGTGCTTTTTAAAATAATCTGAACCATAAGCCCTCATCTCAAATAAGAATTTATAAGCAATTTTCAAAATAATAGGTATGCATCTTATATACAGACTTTTGACTTTTTTCATCTTTTTCTTCTACTATTTACATTTGTATATTAAAAATCAACCAGGTGGAACTGTTGAAGCATAGATGATTCATAAATCAGTGAATATGTTTTGAGACCTAACCTACGCCAGGTACTTTGGCATAAAGGGATGACAGTCTAGTGTGGCAGATGGACATTGATCACATAATTAGAATACAAACCGGTAAGTGTGTTAATGGGACATGTGCACAGAGCTGTGGACATGTAAACTTCAGCTGAATCAAACTGCCAGCATATTGAACAAAAACCCTGCTTTTTCTATGAATATGATAGTAAACTATTCAGTAGATTTAGTGATTAGCCAAATCTGTTTGTTTCATTGAGAAATTTGTTTAAAAACTTCAATTTGTTGAAAAAATGTGCAAAGAACTTGAAAATAAGCAACTGATTTAAGGTATTCCCTTAAATGACTGACTCAGTCAGCTTGAATCACTTTCAATCTTTGGTTGGCCTGAATAAGTTCTAGCTTAATATTTGACTAAAAAAAGAAAAAAAAAAGGAATTGAAGCTTTTATTGCTCTAAATTATGGTGCTTTATTCAGTGATTCCAGATTACAGTGTGTGTGCATGCATGTGTGTGTGTAAAGACAATGCTATCTATATTTAATCCAAATACTTTTTATAGGAATGCTCTGTTATTGAAGCTGTATCTGAGAAATGTTACTTTAAGTCACTATTAGTTTTGACTTTCTGCACATCTGTAAATGTTGTAATTTGTAAAAGGAATTTGTTTTTGATACATCCTCATGGGTCCTTTCTGAAGTCATTGCATATGCTTTGTCATCCTGGTCTTTTTTTGGTGAAGGTTTTATTTATTTATTTGTCAGAGAGAGAGAGCGAGCATGAATGGGGGAGGGAAGGGGTAAAGGGAGAAGCAGGTTCCTCTTCACCAGGCAAGGATCCCGATGCGGGACTCCATCCCACAACCCTGGGATCATGACCTGAGCTGAAGGCAGATGCTTAACGGCCTGAGCCACCAAGGCATCTCTGTCATCATGCTCTTTATTGGGAATTATTTATCATTCGTTTGAGGAAGTCAGTATTTCTTTTAAAAAAAAATAATAGCTGTTTGCTTCTGTCTGTTTTAAATTGTTATCTAATGAAAAAGGCCTTTCTTGCTGGGGTTTGGCGGGGTGGGAGGGAAGGGCACTTGAGTGAGTCTGTGAGACATCCAGAAGAATTGGCTGGGTGAATTGGAAAGACCCCTCCTAAGCGGCGCTCGGCTAGTTTCTGCTCTGAAAATGACCGCAGAATTGCAGTCAGTCCTTATACTGTGAAAAGAAATTCTGCAGGAGGTTTCAGTGGAATAAAACGGAAAGACAAGGCATTTGGACTGTTGTGCAGGAAAGGAATGTTGCAACTACATTGGCTTCTGGGCTCAGGACCCTGTGACCTCTGGGAAAGACTCTGATATTACTATAGAACAACTGGCAAAGAAAACTGACATTTTCTAAGAGCAAAACTACTGGTGATTATACTAAAAAATGAAAGGTCAATGAAAATCAGTAATAGAAAAAGTATACTTCCAAGGAACAAGCACTGTAGTTTTTTAGACTGATGGATGTGGCTGTGATAATAAGAATACCATTTATTGGTATTGGCACTCAGTATGTGCCAGTCCAAGACACTGTGCTGAGAATTTTACGTGCATCATGTCATTTAGTTCTCACAACAACCTTTTGCTGTAGATACTGTTATTATTGTTTTTTTTTTTTTTAATAGGAATGCTCTGTTATTGAAGAGCTTGTTATTGACTAACACAAGCATTTTATATCTGGGAGCACCAGACTGACACAAAGTTATCAGATATTCTGCCTCTTTTCTTGCTTTTCCTGTTTCAGACAGCACCCTGGAGTGACCCAACTCAGCCTCAAACTATTAAGATCTGGGAAATACATTTCTGGGGTTTGGCGGGGTGGGAGGGAAGGGCACTCAAGTGTCGAGAGAAAACTAGGCTGTAAAAGATTATGTAACTGACCTACAGTAAGACCCCTAATCAAGGTTGAAACCAGGTAAAAAATCCAGGATGGATTTTAGAACGTGCAATCTTACTTGATATTAAATATTAAGAGTAATTTGATTTAAAATTTAAGGTACAGATATCAATGTCTTTATCAAACAGGAAGCCTAAGAACAAGAATTTAATTTCTAGCAGCCAAATCAGTGATTTTTCAGCTGGAGCGGACCCCACACCCCCCTTTTCAGGGAGCACTTGCAAATGTCTAGAGACATTTTTTTTTTAAAGATTTTATTTATTTATTTGACAGAGAGATCATAAGTAGGCAGAGAGTCAGGCAGAGAGAAAAGGGGAGACAGACTCCCTGCCGAGCAGAGAGCCCGATGCGGGGCTCTATCCCAGGACCGTGAGATCATGGCCTGAGCCGAAGGCAGAGGCTTAACCCACAGAGCCACCCAGGCGCCCCTAGAGACATTTTTGGTTGCCACACGGACGAGGCGCTCTTGGCCTCTAGTGGGCATGGGATAAGGATGCTTCTTAAACATCCTGCAACTCAGAGGATCGTAACTCACAGCTAATTATCTGGCTCAAAAATTTCGAAAGTGCTGAAGTTGAGAAATCTTGAACTAAAGTATCAGGTCCGGGGTGCCTGGGTGGCTTAGTCTGTTAAGTGTCTGCCTTCGGCTCAGGTAATGATCCCAGAGTCCTGGAATCGAGTCCTGAATCAAGCTCCCTGCCTGCTTCTCCCTCTCCCTCTACCTGCTGTTCTGTTTACTTGTGCTCTCTCTCTCCCTGTCAAATAAATAAATAAAATCTTAAATAAATAAATAAATAAAGTACATATGTATGTACCAGGGCCAACTACATAATTTGTAGGGCATGATACAAAATGAAAATGCATGGAATGGCCAAAAAGCAGGGGAAATTTTCTTTTTCCTTCTTTCTTCCTTTCTTTCTCCCTTCCTTCCTCCTTTTTCCTTCTTTCTTTATCCTTCCTTCCTTCCTTCCTTCCTTCCTTCCTTCCTTCCTTCCTTCTTTCTTTCCTTCCTTCCTTCCTTCTTTCTTTCTGTAGCTGTCATGGTTATTTTTTATTTGCTAGTTAATGTCATGTTTCCTTGGGCAGGGTTAGTGGCTGAGCAACCCAGATTCTCAGATGTATCCAGGGAGCCGCACTGCAATGGGGCTCTCTCTTCATCACTTCCAGGAGCTGCCAAGGGAGAAAGATGGTTCAAATCGCTGGGCAGGGATGGGGAAACAGGTGACAGAGAACCCATCTCAGAGAGGTAGAGAAGCAGCAGAAATCAAGATGACCCCGAGTCGAGGGTCCAAGCCACCAGGGCATGCTTCCGTTGTTCCATCAGATTTTACTCACAGATCATACATTCAAAGGTGGATTATGAAGAATTTCAAGATGGTAACCACACAGCATTTAACTTCTAACATAGGGTCCTCTTCTCAGTGCAGCACCCTGTGTGACCACATTGGTCAATCATCCATGAAATTAGCCCTGTAGATAATGACAACTGGGAGGGATTAAATAAATGGCTGCATGGTTCATGCAGGAATCTCAAGAAAGAGAGTTTAGAAGGCAAGATAAGGATTGCTTTTTTTAAGCGCGAGTTTAGAAACCAGAGAAGGAAGCCAAAATTTGACTTTCAAGATTAATATTCATTAGGAGTATACAGTAGATCACCAGAATACAGCACCTGCTTAGAATAACCAAAAAAACTGAAGGAGAAGAAACCAATAATGGAAAGCTAAATGGGGATTTGACAAGGTAGTCGGAAGGAGGCCATCATTGGAATACAATTAGCCACGAGCCCTGAGTCCAAGTAGGGACAATAGAGATTCAGAATAGTTCCAGGAAGGAGTGGGGATTCTTAGAATATCTAACCTAAGAGATAGTGTGGCAGTGGCTTCAGAAGTGTATTTCCCAGATCTTAATAATTTGAGGCTGAGTTGGGTCACTCCAGGGTGCTGTCTGAAACAAGAAAAGAGGCAGAATATCTGATAACTTTGTGTCAGTCTGGTGCTCCCAGATATAAAATGCTTGTGGTAGTCAATAACAAGTGGTAGGCAGAATAATGGTCCCCCAGGATGCCCACCCCCTGTCAGTCAACTACCTGATGTGGCAAACGGGGTATTACAGAAGTTATTAAATTTATAGACATTGATATCAGGAGATGATCCCGAATCATCCAGACATGCCCAATCTGATCTCATGATTTCTTGGAAGTAGAGAACCTTTTCTGGCTACAGTTGCTCAGAGAGATGCAAAGAGTGAAGGACTTCACCTGCTCCTTTCTGACTTTGGATTAGAGGAAAGGAGCAGGAACCAGGGGAGACAGTTTCCCTCAAAAGCTGGAAAGTACAAGGCTATATATAGATCCTCCCCTTAAGTCTCCAGAAAGGACCAAAGCCCTGCTGGCAACCTGATTTTAGCCCAGTGACATCAGGTTGGACTTTCAACAGTACTGTAAGAGAATCAGTCCGTCTTGTTTTAGGCCATTACATTTGTAGTGATTTGCTACAGCAGTAACAGGAAACTAATACACAAGTACCGAGCGTGCTCGGTGGACGGAGTACTGTGGGAAAAGGCAAGATCAAGGAGAATTGGAGCTGGCATCATCACTGAGATGATGGAACCTAATACAGCATTGTAAAGAGAAGACACTTGTTGTGTAAGCGAGTCAGTTATGTGCCAAAGGTCACACTGTTGGATCCCTGTCAGTAAAATCTCCACCGTTTCTAGTCTACCACACATTTCTGGATAGGGGGGTTCCTAGGCAGTAGGTGAGGACTGATGAAAGTAGATGCAGTATTCACAATCAAGAGAAAAGCTGTAAGATTCAGGGAGATAATAAACAGAAATGAGGGGAAGAAAAAAAAAAAAGAACCAAGAGAGAGAAGTAAATCTTTTTGGTTCAAAGATAAGTTCCAGTTAGCACTGGAAACACTTAAAGCATAGCATGGGGAGGGGAGAAGACAAATCGGCCCCTAGAAGCAGAGGTAAAGCATGAAAAACGATCCAATGAGACAGGAGGGAGAAGCCCGTGCCTGCATTTCTACACCATCTAAATCAGAATAGTTTCTTTTTGTAGTTGCTCCCAGAGTCAGCTTCTCCTTGATAAACTAGGTGGTGAGTCCACGAGGTGGCTGGCGTTGCAGACCTGTGTGTCTCATTAGTCCCATGAAGGGCGGCCGGGGAAGATGGACCCTCCCCCAGAGAAACGGTGCTGCCCTTGGGGAGTAATTCCACCTGAGTGGCTGACCGGAAAACAGACCTTTTCTTATAATACCACGTCTCAGAGGAGAGCTGCCTTTCTCACGACATTCTTTATGGGGCTTCTCTCAGTTAGAAATTAAAGAGAAATATGTCAGGTAGAGTCTAGGAACAAAGTATAAAACATGACTCTTACCAGGTTACTAATAGTGATCGTGCCATTGGAAATACCCAGACAAGAGCAAATTGTCAGGATTTAAAAGGTCACCAGGATCTTCAATCATATAAGTCCTGCTCTTATTTGCTAATTAATTCCTTTCACAGGAAAGAGCATGCCTGAAATCCAGTAGTGGGCATTTTTTCCAGCAAAGGTGCAGTTTGCGTAAGAGGGTATTTGTATCCACACCATTGGTTTTCTGCCTCTGGCGATTAGACAACCAGAGCATCAGTGTTAAGTGGACATACAGCATGAGTGAAGAAAGAACATTAATTTTCACAATAGGTTATTTTGATTGTTCGTTTTGTTTTTAATTATTTTGGTTTTTTAAGTTCTAATCCCAGTACAGTTAAACTACAGTGTTATCTTAGTTTCAGGTGTACGGTACAGTGACTCAGCAGTTTTGTGTATCACTTGTGCTTATCCAAATAAATGTACTCTTTTCTTTCTTTTTTCTTTTTTTTTTTTTTTTAAGATTTCATTTATTTATTTTGACAGAGAAAGAGGGAGAGTGAGAGATAATCCTCAAGCAGACTCTGCCCTGAGCATGGAGCCGCACTTCTGGGCTCCTGACTTGATCTCACCACCCTGAAGTCAGGACCTTAGCCAAAACCAAGATGGGACTGACTGCAGCACCCAGGAGTCCCAAGACAGGTGTGCTCTTAATCCCTTTACCTATGTCACCCCTTCCCCCACCCCCTTCCCCGCCTCCCCTTCCCACTGGTAACCTTTTGGTTATTGAGTATAGTTAAAAGTCTGTTTTTGGGGGGCATCTGGGTGGCTCAGTGGGTTAAACCCTCTGCCTTCAGCTCAGGTCATGATCCCAGGGTCCCAGGATCGAGCCCTGTATCGGGCTTCCTGCTTAGTGGGGAGTCTGCCTCTCTCTCTCACTCTTCCCCTTCCCGCTCCCCCAACTTGTGCTCTCTCTTAGATAAATCTTAAGAGAGAGAAAGAGACTTCATTTTTTGGTTTTTCTTTCTCGTTTTTCCCTTGTTACTTTGGTTTGTTTTTTAAATTCTACATACGAGTGAAAATATGACATTTGTATGGACAATGTTTGGTCTTTGTATGGTATTTGTAGGGACAGTGAACGAATGTGTATATATACACCAGTTCTTCTTTATTCATTCATCCATCAGTGGACACTTGAGCAGTTCCGTAGTTTGGCTATTGTAAATAATGCTGCAGTAAACATAGGGGTGCATATATCCCTTCGAATTAATGTTTTCATATTCTTTGGGTAAATACCCAGTAGTGTGATTACTAGATTGTAGGCTAGTTCTATTTTTAACTTTTTGAAGAACGTCCTGCTGTCTTCCACCGTGGCTGCACCAGTTTGCATTTTTATCAGCAGGGCACGAGGTTTCCTTTTTCTCCACATCCTCACCAATACTTGCTTATTCATCATGATAGATTATTTTGGTTATACTAACATAATACTTATATCTGGAAAAGCCGATGATGCAAACTTTAAAAATAGCACTTATCTTTGCATGTGTCTATCTTGTCTGGTTTTAGTTCAGTGACCTCACTTGCCATATGCCACGTGTCTTCCTTTTACTCTTTTCCGTAGCTTTTCTTTAGAATGCTGTTCTGTATTCTCCCCATCCCACCCAGTTGCGGTAGTGGAGAGCTTGTGGTCTAAAACTGTCTCTGTAATGGCAATACAACATCTAGAAAATTCATGGCAGTCTGCTCAGAGAAGAAAAACTTTCTTCTGACAGGATTTCCTCCCACTCCCCGGACAGCACCGAAAACCTCTGTTCCATAGCCAAAGCTGCCGAATTTAACGTGGTGTTGACAAACTATCAATCAGACCAGTGAATCGTCTCTTCTCCACGACATTCTGGGAGTCAGATTTTAGATAGGAATGAAACTCTTTCTACTCCTGCCCAGATTACCCCTGGATTTCCAGTGTAGGAGCCGACGGCGGGCCCCCCCAGTTGGGCCACTTTGCATGAAGGTAATTCTGAACTGAAGTCAGTTGAGACCCTCTGGTCTCGAGAGAAACTTTGGCACCTTCATTACACAGAAGGATCTAAATGGGATGAGGGAGTCTTTCCCAGAATAAGGGTTATTAGCAGAGATCAATTTTATCCAAGTGACCTATCTGTATAGCAGGGCAAACATGTAATTACCAAACATCTACTCTTCTTACTGCTGTGAGAAGTGTACTCCCTTGCTCTGAAGTTCCAGATCCCTACCCCTTGCTTAGTTCAGAATGGCACACGTGCCTCATTTTGCCTGTCTTTGGAGTCCCATGTCTATGTGGAGCCCCCACACATACACTATTAAATTTGATTTTCTCCTGTTAGCCTGTCTCATGACAGTTTCTTTTTTTTTTTTTTTAAGATTTTATTTATTTATTTGACAGACAGAGATCACAAGTAGGCAGACAGGCAGGCAGAGAGAGAGGAAGGGAAGCAGGCTCCCTGCTGAGCAGAGAGCCTGATGCGGGGCTCCATCCCAGAACCCCGGGATCATGACCTGAGCGGAAGGCAGAGGCTTTAACCCACTGAGCCACCCAGGCGCCCTGACAGTTTGATTCTTAGTTCAGCCAAAAGGACCCTTGAAGGGGCAGGAATTCTGGCTCCCTGACACCATGTAATTCCTCCATTGTAGGATTCTCTCTGATAGAGAGAGTGTAAGCCTTTATTCAGCACTGTTTCTTTTCACTCATTTTAGTGGTTGATTTTAGGCTTCCTGTATATTGTTGAATGTGATGAAGATGTCTTTTATTATTAGTATCCTTAATCAAAATAGGGTAGGGTTTTGGGAGGGTTTTTTGAGAAAAAAATGTGGTTTTGTTTATACTTATTTGCCTCTGAGAGTGTTTTTAAGATAATGTATTTGGTGAAGCTTTAAAAAAATTGTTTACCCGTGTTTTTAAGGATTTAAGTTAATTTTGTTCTCTAAATTTACTTTCAGTTTTACCCAGAAAATGACTAAATCCATTTCATTTAGTTATGATGTTTATCTGACACCCAATCTCTGTGTTGGTATAAGGTAGAAATCAGAGTCCAAGGTATGACATTTCAAAGGCAGGAGAGGCCATTTGAAGTTACATAAGGCTCCCATTCCCTCTCCCCTTCTTCTGAACCTTAGGGGATCGTATCCCTCCCCTCCTACCACCGGAGACTCACTGGGCTATAGCTACCCACATCTCTTTTTTATATCAGTGAATATAATTCTTGGCATGATCCTAATGCCTAAGGATGCCAGAGGATATGCCTCTTGGCATATCCTAAGAGGCCAGGATTGTGTTATTCCCATTTGAGGTTTAGAAACCTGGGTATAAGGAAGTTAAGAAATTTGCCCATAAAAAACTAGAATCATCTCTCAAATACATGTCCATTAAAGACTTTGCACTTAACCACTCTACCGTGTGGCTCACATTCATCCTTTGAAACCTACAACCTTACTCTTAACGCTTTCAGAAATAACACAGAAATTTTGTAACAGGTACCAAAACAGGATAAAGAGCTAAGAGTCAGGACACAAAAGCAAGGTGATAAAAGAAAAAAAAGGCAATATAAATCTTTATGTTTTAAAGACAAATTCAGCTTAGATCCTCCTCTAGGTTTTCTTTTCCACTTGTCCATTTCTATTGCTACAGAAGCTGCTCAGAGAAGCTCATGCTGCCACTGGCCTTATTGGGTGCGTGCATTTGTCCCAGGCCGTTGCAGGCATATTCTACACGTGGCAGGGGCCGAGGTCAATTCTAGAATGAAGTCTTCACTCTCCTCCTCTGCCCAAATAAATCAGCCTTTCTTTAGGGAGAATGTCAAGAAGGGTTCTCTCTACTTACTGGCATTTGGAAGCTGGTAAACTCATTTACTACACTTAACACAATGAAGAAAGCAAATGAATTAATAGAAACAGGGAAAAGGGGAAAGACTGTGGAATAAATTACTTAAATCTCTGTGCTGGTTACTTGTGTATGTCACCTTGACTGGCCGTAGGGTATCCAGTTTAAGTGTTATCTCTGGGTGTGTTTGTATGTTTCCAGATGAGATTAGCACTGAATCAGTGGACTCAGTAAAGTAGCTTCCCCTCCCCAGTGTGGCTGGGTATCATCCAATCCACTGATAGACGAATTAAACAAAAGGCAGAGGATAGGGGAATTCACCTCCTTTTTTTCTGCCTAGCTCTTAACCTGGGATGTCTCATTTTATCTTCTGCTCTCAGACTGGGATTTTAATACCATCAGTTCCCTTTGTTCTCAGATTTGCAGACTCCTACTGACTTACAGCATTAGCTTTCCTATTTCTTTAGCTGCAGGCACACATGATGGGAGATCTTGGCCATGTTAAATACTGTGCCAGTTCCTTGTAATAAAGCTTCTTTTAGACATAAAGTATGAATATATATGTTAGATAGAGCTTATATATGCATGTGTATGTATATATCATATACAGGCTCTTGTTTCCATTTATTTTCCCATTTCCTAGTATAGGGCTCCATAACTATGGATTAACCTATCTACAAGCAAAACTCTTTAGAGCAAAAGTCTCCAATGCTTTCCTTGAGTTAATAGCAAAAACTATTTCTGCATGTCCCTCAAAGACCCTTGAGTTTGATAGAAAAAGAGAAAATCTGATGGATGTGCGATGCCAAAAAGAAGCTAAATATTCAACAAAATATTGACATAGAGGTAATATACAATGTTTTCTAAGCTATAATGTGCTTTTCCAAATAAAAATCTCATTATCAGATAAAATAAAAATGACTTAAGCTCACATTTGGAAACAGAAAGCTGTTTTACCTCAAATTACTTGATAAAGGAAAATTCTTCTATGTGGTACATTTATTTAAATGCATCTATAACCTACCAGTCAGCATTCTCTAAAGAAATAGAACCAACGAGATATATATTGTAAAAGGAATATATGTAAGTATAAATTATAATAATTATATTATTGACTTTATTATATAAGGAAATATATATAGCAAGATATAAATATAAGTTATAAGGAATTAATTCATTTCATTGTGGAGGCTGAGAAGTCCCAAAATATGAAGTTGGCAAGCAGGAGACCCAGGAGAGCCAATGGTATGTCTGAACCAAATTTTGAGAAGCAGGAGAGCTAATGGTATTGCTCCACTCTGAAAGATAACAGGCTTGTAGGGTGCCTGGGTGGCTCAGTAGGTTACGCATCTGCCTTTGGCTCTGGTCATGATCCCAGGGTCCTGGGATTAAGCCCTACATTAATCTCCCTTTGCCCCTCGTTGTGTGTGCATGCGCGCTCTCTTTCTCTCTTGCTCTTTCTCAAATAAATAAAAATAAAATAACTAAAAAAAGAAAGAAAGAGCTGACAAGAGCTGATATTTCATTTCAAGTCTAAAAGCAGAAGAGTGATGTGTCTGCTCCGTAGTAAGGCAGGAGGAATTCCCTTTCACTTGTAGGGATGTCAGCCTTATTGTTCTAGTCAGGCCTTCAGCTGATTGGATGAGGACCACCCATATGGGGGGCAGGTGGTAGGGGGCGATCTGCTTTCTCAGGCTCCTAATCTAAATGCTAATCTCATCAAAACACACCTTGTGGACATACCCAGAATAATGTTTGAACAAACATCTGGGCACTCTGTGGCCCAGTCAAGCTGACACATAAAATTAACCATCACACTTACTAATAGGAGTAAAAGGTGAGGAAGGGTCTTTAGAGAGAAATTGATCACCAGGGTACTCTGGCAAAAACTACTTTTCAGAACTACAAAGTAGGCATAATTGGTGGGAGAGGAAATAATATTTCTTGAGGAAAATGCCCCTAAGTAACGATGGATTCTTTTTATAACTTCAATTATGTATTAGTTTGCTTCAGGCTTCACATCTTTCTGGAAATCAGGAAACCTGAACTATATTGATATATTGATCTAGCACTCATCTTAGTAACTATATTTAACATCCTTCCACAAGGAAGAAACCGTTTCTAATTCTGGGACATTTTGTGAATATATATGCTGTGGAAACCCTGGCCAAGCAACTGCTTCCTGTTTAGAGATAAAGCCCATTTTTAATGTCGATTTAATATGCCAAAGAGAAGTGTGCTCAGGAGTGGTCCTTCAGCTAAACTTGTACATTTCACAGACTTAAATTACAGTTTTTGTGCCTACAAGAGCAAGCATTCCTTTCTTCGATTCCTTTTTACAAAAAATTAATATTCTAGAATCAGAATTCTACAGGGAATCCTCTCTTACCTTGTTCTTCTTTTTATAAGAAGAATAAATATATTTTCAACCATCCTCAAATTATCCTATACTTGAAGGTGTTAAGGACTCAGGGATCATCTTAATTTGGTCCTAGGTCAGCCTTGTTAGCACAGAGACTCTTTGAGAAACAGAAGCTGTCACTTGTGTCAGATATTGGACCTCGTGCTTTATATATGGCTGAGGCCAAGGGAGAAAATGTCAGTTCTTCAAGATCACACAGCTGCAGCCAAAGCATGAGATGGCTCTCATCTCAACCCCATTTCACATTCTGATGACTCCAGATCAACTGGGAGTTGTGAGGGAATCTCTGGCCAGTTTCCAATCTGACGAAGGTTGTGATCAGGAATCTCATGTAGAGACAATTTGCTTTTTTTCACCTTCTAGGATCCCAAAATACTTGCTGTGGAGAAAGGGGAGCTTGAACATAGTATTTGCTGACCTAGTATTTGCTGATAGTATTTGAAGGGCAGAAAGGCAGAATACTGGCTCTAATGACCAGAGGGCTGGGTGACTTGAGTGTGGAGGATGGTCTAACCCTGCAAGCAGTGACTGGCTTGGTTTATTCAAGGCAGGCAGTGTCAGAGTGTGTTCGCAAGGATACACCGTGAAGCCAGAGGCAAATGCTCGTTCTGCCACATTTTGGCTCTTGTTTAATCTCCCTTTGAACTGAATACTGTTAGGTATTACTTAGAAATGTAATATTTATTCATGTAAAACATAAAATGTGTACGACTTTACTAACTGCAAGGGTGGATAGTTCAACTTGCCCTCTTGAGCACCTTCAAGTTCAACCCACTTACACATGATGTTCGGGTGAACTGGACCACAGCTGTGGAGATCACAATTGTATACCTCTGCGAGGCAGTGTACTGGGGGCCTGCTAAATCTAATCCATTAGTCATATGGATTTAAAAAAAAAATTGTCTCCTCTTGAAAAAAAAAATTGTTCTCCCTTGGGTGTATACGTTCACTTTATAATGAGGTACTAGTCAATTTATTGAAAACTATTGAGCTGGTCGTTGTCTGTTCAGACATTTCTTAATTCTAACAATGGCAAGGTCAAATAAAATCGGTAGGTGATATCATGAGGAGTGTCATACGGTATGATTTGAAAATCAAATTTACTTGCACCCATCGCAAATAATCCGTTTGCTTGTCTCATTAAATAATCTTCATTCTATATCACTATGTTATATTTATGGGGGAAACATTGAAGAAAAAAGTTGGACGTATGTTGATATTTTTATCATAGTCATCCATCACCATAATGAGTAACCAAAGTCCCTTTGAAAATAATATATCTGGTGTTGCATAGATTTCAAAGCATTGACTTCTTGTGTAACACACTTTGAGAGGCATTAATATGAATGTTATGCTAATTTGTCTGCTTTTGACCTAGAGTTTATTTAAAATCCTAGAGGATTTTCAAGAGGCTATTGCTTCATTAAATTAACTCACAAAGCAAAGCTAACTTCAGCCTCTTATTTTATTAGGATGAATTAATCTAAAAAAATTATTTGAAGAGTGACTCAACACAAGCTCTTCAAGAAGTGTAGTTTAATTTAAGCATGAATTGGGATCTCCAATAGTGGTTTAAACCTAGAGTCAGACAGTCCTGAGTTTAATTCCCAGCTTTACTAGTATGAGCTCTGTGTCCTTATGTATGTTATTTACACTATTTTAGTCCATACTGTACATAACAGTAAATTTCAGTAAATAATAATACCTATGTCACTAATTGTTATAAGGATTAAGTATAATAATTATATAAAGATTTAAGAACACTCTCTGGCACCGTAGTAAGCACTCAATATATAGTTATTATTAACTATCCCTTTATCATTGTTTTCAGAACCTGAATACATAACAGGAATTGTGTGGGGCAAAGTACAAACTATTATCAAATTCAGAAATTTTCCTCTGAGAACAATCATAATGCTTTAGCAGCCTGAGGATATGGTTTCTTTATGATCGTCTTTAAATGTTAAATAATTATGAAATTCAGCATTGAGCATTTTAAGATAAATATTTATGATAGCCATTCACTGAGTGAGTTCTATGATAAGTCCTGTAGCTAAGATGACATTAGTCTCGCTAGGCATTATGGTTCAGTTTTGCAGACAGAAAATGTACAGAATGTGAGAAACATACCAAATCAATGGGTAGCAAGTGATAAGTGGTAAAGAATCAGAAAGGAAATAAATCCATTATGGACTCATGGAGATGGTAAACCATAAACTTAACTTTTAAGAAAGGATAGAATTTAAACTCAGAGTATTTCATAAAAATCATAAAAATTTAGATTCAAAGAAACAAAGAATGGACTTTTCACTTACGATGAAGTTGTTATTGGAGAGAAGAAGCTGAACATCTTTGGGAATTCTTGGACGGTAGGAAAGGAACATACAAGGCAATAACATACAAAAGAACATACTTAGTCAATTTTATAAGATATTTAAATTACATCATAATAAGACAATGGGAGAAATAAATATAAATATATATACTTACAAACATCCACCTAATAGACTTTCCTGGATGGGCTTGCATGTATTTGATATCCCGTAAATAAATTACACTATTCTCCATTCCTTATCCAGATATCCATTCCCCACCCATACATGTGGCTATCATTTTTCCTATACCTCACCAGTCCCTCTACCAGCTTCCATAACAGATTAATCATTTCGAGTACATCATGTTGTTTTCAGTTTTATTTCACAGGACCTATGACTTTTCTGAAAAGTCCCATTAGACATAGCTCTTCTTTCTTCTCCGCCACATCTCCACTTGGGAGGAGAGGTCTTCTCTGTATACTACCCTTCTCAATACACACAACACACACACACACACACACACACACACACACACACACACCCTTAGTTCTGCTAGCTCCTTCCTCTTTGCTTCTGGCCTTTTCCAATCTTCTTCTCTCTCTCTCTCTTTTTTTTTTTTTTAAGATTTTATTTACTTATTTGATAGAGATCACAAGTAGGCAGAGAGGCAGGCAGAGAGAGAGGAGGAAGCAGGCTCCCCGCTGAGCAGAGAGCCTGATGCGGGGCTCGATCCCAGGACCCTGGGATCATGACCTGAGCTGAAGGCAGAGGCTTTAACCCACTGAGCCACCCAGGCACCCCTCAATCTTCTTCTCTTAAGAACATCCATATCCTCTTCTTGTTTCAGGAAGAGGAGATAGCCGCTTTCTTTGAACATCCAGTTACAGCCTGACACCCAGGATGCCACTCTCCATCTTATGGTGGGGTTATCATGGCATTTTCTTCTCTTTTCTTTTTTTTTTTTTTTTAAGGTTTTATTTATTTATTTGTCAGAGAGAGAGGGAGAGAGAGAGCGAGTGAGCACAGGCAGACAGAGTGGCAGGCAGAGGCAAAGGGAGAAGCAGGCTCCCTGCCGAGCAAGGAGCCTGATGTGTGGGACTCCATCCCAGGACGCTGGGATTATGACCGGAGCTGAAGGCAGCCGCTCAACCAACTGAGCCACCCAGGCGTCTCTTTCGCAGCATTTCCTTAATAAAAGCTGTCTTCTCTCTCTTTCTAGGATTCTTGAACTGGTTATAAAAAAAAAAATTCTGTAAATTAAGTTATAAACACAATTAAGTGCTCAGTTGCTATTAAAGATGGCTGGGTGACTAGGGAAAAAATTTATTAAAAATTAAATGAAAAACAGTTATAGAATAATATATATAATTAAACAATCTTTTTGGTAAAAAAATATACTCATAAAAATATCTGACAGCATTTATAGCAAATAGTTAATAATAACTATCATCTTCAGAATATGTGGGACTTTTATTATTCATACTCACTTCTAAATTGTGTAAAAATTTTATAATATGCATATATTAATTTTATGAGAAAGTAATAGGGTTTCATTTGAAAAATAAATCAGATTATACAGTGCAAATATAGTATGTATTTATATTTTGAGCAAATTATGAAGATCCTGCTATTTTATTGTGTATATAATAAATACCAGGCTCTGTAGTAGCACTTAAAATATACATTTACATTTGCTCCATGCCACCCTAAACTTAAATATTCCTTTCTAATTTTGTTAATAAAGAAATCTAAACTCAGAGCATCTAAGTAACTTGTCAAGTCACACCGTTGGGAAAGAGTAAATCCAGGATTCAAATTAAGTTTTTGTTATTGTTGTTCAACATTATACCCACCTCTTCTTTAGGAAAATTCACTTGGCTAGAAATAAAAGGTTTTGTGTGTGTGTGTGAATTTGGTAGCTAAGCAATAGTTATTATTCAAATTATAGGAATATACTATGGTTGAGGAAGGAGTAATCAGTTTAGAAGTTTTAAAATCCAGGGAAAATTATATGAAATTTAATTTATTCAGTTCGTTGTGGCTCATGGTTGTGTCACATAGAAAACTCAACTTGCTATATATGCCACTGACTCAGCCCCAAGGAAGTTAATGCAATTAAATGTTACAGTAATTTTGTAATTTGCCAATTCCACAAACCCCAGAGGACTGTGTTAAAAATCCATGAAGAGGTCGTTGGCATTACCAGGATTTGCTGTGCTGCACATTGTGCCCAGATGGCATCGTTGTCCACACAAGTGGACAAGTTATGGTAAAGTGGGTGTGTTGAACGTATCAAGAAAGCAGACTTTTCCATCCTATTGAAGAAATTGACTCTATCACCTTTAGGTTTATAATTTTCTGAGTGTCCAGAGGGCAGATCATTAGGAGCTAGAGCTAAAGAATTTTTTTAAACTGTAGTCAATAGGTCCCTACCTTCCAAGCTGGAGTTTCATTCGGGAATTCAGATTTAATGGGGTGGTGAAGGCAGAACACAGTCATATTCGCTGACTCAAAAATTAACTTAGTTTCATTGAGTAACTAACATGTGCCAACCACCGTGTCGTTTGCTAGCCATCCACGATTTTCCTGCTCAGGGAGATTATAGGAAAAACAAGTTAAAAATTACAGCATACCTGGCTTAAGAAAAATTACACCAGAGTCGGGAATTGTTTCACTGAGACCTGACACTTGATTTGCAACCTAGATATAAGCTGGGAATTATTCTGTAAACAAGTGCGACTGTAACAGGACAGAGAAACATCCCCCAAAGAAGGAGTCATTAGAAGAAATGTTAAGAGTAGTTTGGAGAATTGATGAGGAATGGAGTTAGTTTAAAGCAAATTCATGAAGACATTTGAAGACCATGCAAAAAATTTAAAATTATGTCCAAAATGAATCCTCTCCCTTTTTTGGTAAAACTATCACTACTATTTATGGAGATGATTAGGAAGAAAAACAGACTGATTTTTGCCCGCACCCCAAATTGGCCATCTACTGATTGCCAAATTCTTTTGATTCTTCAACATCTTTTTAAGATTTTTTTTCAATCTTCATTGTTAAGATCTTGTTTTGAGATACTACTCTCCTATGATCTAGCATAAAACTGTCCTCGTGTTTAGACACTTGTCTGTTCCTTTCTAAGTTATGGCCCTTGTGATCTGAATATACACGTTGAAGGAAAGAAACTAGAAAGGAGAGAAGGGGCAGGATAAGAACAAAGAAAAAAGTAAAATAGCAAGATTCCGAGGGAAATAGGAAGAAATAGAGGACAGAACAGAAGTGAACAAATTTGTCTGATGCAGCAGTGCCCTGTTCCTAAATAGCTGGAAAACAGTTAAGAATGAGTTCAGAGGTATAGCCTTGTCACTGTAATATGACTTAAATGTCCCTAAAAATCATCAGCTGTTTCAGTAGATTCTCCAGAAAAAGAACCAATAGAATCTGTCATCTATCTAATGAGAAAGTGAGAGAGAGATAATTTTTTTTTAAAAGATTTTATTTATTTATTTGACACGGAGAGAGAGATCACAAGTAGGCGGAGAGAGAGAGACAGAGAGAGAGAGAGAGAGAGAGGTGGTGCGGGGGGAGGAAGCAGGCTCCCCACTGAGCAGAGAGCCCGATGCACGGCTCCATCCCAGGACCCTGGGATCATGACCTGAGCCGAAGGCAGAGGCTTTAACCCACTGAGCCACCCAGCTGCCCTGAGAGAGAGATTTTTAAGTAATTGTCTTACATAATTATGGAGGCTGGCAGGTCTATCATTTACAGGGCAGGTCAGTAGGCTAGAGACTCAGGGAAGAGTTGACTTTGCAATTTGAATCCAAAGACACTCTGGAGGCTGAATTCCCTCTTCCTCTGGGAATCAGTTTGTTTTCTTCTAAGACTTTCAACTGATTGATTGACGCCCACTCACATTATGGAGGGTGATTTTCTTTACTAAAAGTCCTCAGATTTAAACAGTATTCTTGTATAAAATATACCTTACAGCAACATCCAGACTGGTGTTTGACAAATATCTGGATATTGTGGCCTAACCAAGGAGACACATAAAGTTAAGCATCCCTCCAGGATATGCAAAAGCGTGCAATCAAAAGGACAGGCGTTACCGAAAAAGGTTCTGAATGAGGTCCATTCCAGTAACATGCGCACATGATGGGTGTGTGTGTGTGTGTGTTTAAATTGATGTCAGGTTTATTAAATGCTAGCAAAGTTTTATACCTCCCTTAAATGGGTAAGTAACATATAAATACTACAGTGAAGAAGACACTTCACCTGAAGAAAACAGAGGTTTACTTGTGGGAGTGGGTGTTGGAAGGACTGTAGTTTGTGAGTTACCAGGAAGTGGTGGAAGAAGGATTAGCTAAACTTGGCCAGAGAGTAGCAACACCAGGTGTGGATGGTGTGGCTTGTAACGCACTGCGGGACTGAGCTGGTAAATGTTTGTGGGTGCATTTCTTTTTTTCTTCTTCTGGGCAACACAGTTCAATTTAGTTCAGCTTTCTGTGTTTACCTAGTGTTTCCCATGGATGAAGCATGGCTACACCAGTATCAAATTCGAGTTATGCTTAAATTGTTTCTTAGTGTATCAACCATGTTGAAACAAGTTCCCTTTTTTAAAATTGTATTATTATTAGTAGTATTTTTTAGAGTGGGAGAGGAATAGAGAGAGGGAGGGAGGGGGGGAGAGAGAATCTAAAGCAGACGCCATGCCCAGTGTGGAGCCCAGCACAGGGCTTGATCTCACAACCCTGGGATTGTGACCTGAGTTGAAATCAAGAGTCACACTTCACCGACTGAGCCACCCAGGGGCCCCAAAACAAATTACCATTTTTTTAAAAAGATTTTATTTATTTATTTGACAGACAGAGATCACAAGTAGGCAGAGAGGCAGGCAGAGAGAGAGGGGAAAACAGGCTCCCTGTGGAGCAGACAGCCCCATGTGGGGCTCGATCCCAGGACTCTGGGATCATGACATGAGCCGAAGGCAGAGGCTTTAACCCACTGAGCCATCCAGGCGCCCCACAGATTACCATTTTGAAAACAGAAATAACTGTGCTTAAATTTACGGCAAGAGGTAGATAGGATTATAATTCCTGCTATCATTCATGTTCTTTTCAAAGATCTAGCTCATCTGCTGAAAAGGAAAGTGATGGACAGGAGAAGCTGAGAATGCATAGAGGTCTGTATCAGAAACTTTAGGTACTAAATAGGTAGTTGGTAAAGATTTACTGAATGAGTGAATAAATGAGTAAACAAAGGGGGTTTTATGGTGAATGGAAAGGGGAGCAGTTTTTGCATCAGTAGAATTCTAATTGGTATTAATCGCTTGTCTGGGTTAAAAGGAAAGTTGTTGAAATCATTTTTGATTTTTTACATTTTGTAGTGTTATTTAATAGCTGAGTCACAAACAATAGAATGTTTTAATTTTTCCTCATGCATATATGTACACCACCGTTTGGCTACTTGGGGATGACTTTTTACATATGTAAAGACAAAATAGAGAAAATCTTAAGACTTCTTCGGGTAAATGCATGCAGGGCTGCATTTAATGTGTGCAAGAACGTCTAGAATTACTAAACCTTTAGCAAGCTCTATTCCACTCCTCCATGGCTTAGTTAGCATCAAGCATCTCCACCTCTCTGGATACTAGACCTCAGGTCTTATTATAATGTTATTCCCCAAAATGTGAGGTTCAGGAACACCTCGATTACCCTTCACTAACATTGCCTGCCACCAACTATAGTTTTCCAACTGGACCATGCACAAGAATCATCTGGAATACTTATTTAACATACCCTAACCTGAGAAATTCTCACACCACAGATTTGGGATTAGAAGAATGTGTACATTTTTTCAGCACTGTGGAGATTCCAGTGCAAGACAGTTTGTGGGCCACAGTCTGAGAAACACCAGCCTGGAATGATCAATCCTAACTGCTGGTCAATTTGATCACGTGTCAGTTTGACTGATTAATTTTTCATTCAATCAACGCATTTGAACTGAAAGGTAAGTTAAATCAAATGATACTCTGGTTATAGGCATAAGCACAACCTCCTTGTAAGGTCTTAGATCGATATTTCAGCTTTCTGACAGCCCAATTGCTAGATCTATAAAATGGTAACTATATTTCCTCACTGTGTTGTTTAAAGAAAGAACTATTAAAACATTACAAAACAAGTTTTAAATGTGAACACTTAATGGCAGAAGACTGTCAGCGTATTATGGAAATTAAATAATTAGTATGAGGGGAATTGATTTCAGTGTTATATAAAAGTACACGTTTCTGCTCGACAAGAAGTAGCTTGAGTTCGGATATGATTTGATCTACTATTTTTATACTGAATATGCATTACTGGAAATAGGTCACAGCAGGAAGACAGATTAAGGCAGTTTAAAGGAAAATAGAAACTGTAGAAACTATAAAAAATAAATTTGCAATTACAATAAGAGAGCAGAGCTGTCTCCTTTTCTTTGTTTACGAAGAGGCTAATATAATCATCCTCGAATTCACATACGTGGTTAACCCTTGCTTTACCTGACATCTTCTTCCACATTCTTAAAAGGAAGTGGATATTTTCCTTCTGGCTTCACTATTAGAATGAAATGTATTTAGCACTCCGTGAGCAAACTTGGGGCCAAATGCTCCATAAATACTCAACTTAATAAAGCTTAATACCCTGCCAATGTAATTGAGAAGAGAGTTGAGTAAAGTCCGACACCAACAGCAATAAGAAGCAGCAGAGAGGGCAGAACATGTAAATAAATGTGAGGGGATATATGTGGGGAAGTATGGGGAAACATACAGTATTAAGACTTTTTGATGGGTGAATATTGAAGTGTAATCATGAATTATAGGATTATTGTATTTTAATAGTTCTTCCTTTAAACACTGTATTGGAAATAACAACTTCCTATCACCTTCACCCTATTCCAGTCTTACTGGTTTCTTGACTGTTCCCCTATTATACCCAACCGGCTCTTCCCTCAGGGTCCTTGAACTTGTCTCTTTACTGAACAGTTCCCCCAAATACCTACCTGGCTCACTTTTATACTTTAATCATGTCCTTCTAAAATATCATCTCCTTGGCCAAGCCTCCCCTGACCTCTCTATCTGAAATCATGTTTCAAGGTTTTCTCTAGTGGATCTTGTGTGCTCTAGGGGAGCTTTGGCCTTCTTAGAGAGATTTTCCTGAGACAGATGGTGTTTCATCTGTAAATGACATTCTGCCCAGTATTCTGAGGCTACAGGGAGAGTTGGGTCTGTAATATTGCTCCATGCCCCTCACTAGAGGATGAGAAATGACCCAAATATATCTAGATAAAGTCTTGTGGTCAGCATTGGCCCCTGGAAAATCCCACTAGATTTTACTTGAAAATGAGATGAGATCGAAGAGATGTTATCTTGATGATGTGGCAGCAAATACCCTCAATTAAGGTGGGTTCCCTAAGAAAAAGCACGAGTGGAGCTTGAGTCGGCCCAAAGGGGCAAACCCTGCAGCTCCAACAGAAAGTAGTGTGGCAGTAGCTGTTGAGTTGGAGTCCCCCGGGCTGACACAAAGGGTGGCAGTAAAGTGACCGTGGGCTTTGGGTGGACAGACAGTATGGGAAGTTTTTTAGATTTAGCCATAAACTGTCCCAGCTTGCTTGAAACTACAAGCAAGGGTGTCTGGGTGGCTCAGTCATTAAGTGTCTGCCTTCAGCTCAGATCATGATCTCAGAGTCCTGGGATTGAGCCCCGCATCATGCTCCCTGCTCAGCAGGAAGCCTGCTTCTCCCTCTCCCACTCCCCCTGCTTGTGTTCCCTGTATCTCTGTGTCAAATAAATAAAATCTTAAAAAAAAAAAAAAAAAAAAAAGAAACTACAAGTAAATGTTCCTCGTTGTCTTAGTCCATTTGGGCTGAGATAATAAAATACCTCAGACTTACAGCAACAGAAATTTATTTTGCACAGCTCTAGAGGCTGGAGGTAGAGGTTAGGTGCCAGTGTGGCTAGATGAGGGCTTCTTTTGGTTGCAGACTCTTTGATGTGTCTTCACGCAGGGGGAGGGGTGAGGCAGCTCTGTGGGTTCTCTTAGAAGATCACCATTTATGAGATTCCACCTCCAAGATTTAAAACACCTCCCAGTAACTTCTCGTATCTCCTAAAACCCTCACACTGGGCATTAGGCTTTCAACAGAGGAACTTGGAGAGGGCATAAACATTCAGACTTCCTTGATAGCACTTCCTTGCTAGCAAGGTCACTTTCTCCCTCCTTTACTCTCTAATCCAATTTTAGCTGCTTTAAGGAGGAAGACCTTTGGTCTGAGACCAAGATCTGCCTGTCCCAAAAGGGCAACAAAGGCCATAATCATCCATCCAGATATGCTGGAGAACTTCTAGCAGGGGAGATACTCAAATTCTTAAGATTCTTTTGGGTGAAGGTGCCAAAGTCATCATCCTAGTGTGCCCTATAGATGAGTTACCCTCTTTCAACTGATGGAGAAAGGAGGCTAAAGAGACTTGTGGACAAAGCGATTTGGCTTCTTCAGTGTCCCCATGTGACTTCCACTGCTGAATGTATAATGATTCTCCCAATCTCAAGAGCTGCATGTAGGAAGTGGTAGTTGGACAGACCTGTCAGTTCCTAGCCCATCTTTCAGTCCTTTTCTGAGTGGTACAACAGGATGTGTAGAATCCTAGGTAGACACAGGAAAATTAGAACTTTGATTAAGGACATAGAGGTAACAGAGGTTTTGCATCTATTACCAGGTATGGAAGGAAGGAAGGAAACGAAAGAGGGGAGGGAGGAATGGAGGGAGGAAAGGAAAGGGAAGGGAAGGGAAAAGGAAGGGTAAGGAAGGGAAGGAGAAGGAAGAGAAGGAAAGGAGTGGGAAGGGGAGCGAAGGGGGAGGGAAGGAAAAGAAGGAGGGAGGGAGGAAGAAGAAAAGAGAAGAAAGAAATGGGAAGGAAAGGAAAGGGAAGGAGAGGAGAGGAAAGGAAAGGAAAGGTGAAGAAAACAGAGGAGAGGAAAGGACAAGAGAGGAGAGGAGGGAGAAAAAGTAGTAAGGGTAATAGGAGATTCGGTGTGTTAACACAACTGCCCTGTATGGCCAGTAAAAGGAAGCTGGAGGATTATGGTCAGTTGAATTCAGTTGTTTCTCCCATAGACTTGGCTGTTATGAACATAGTGATTGTGACTAAAGCTGTTGCATACTGGGATGGTGTTTCATAGACAACATCTTGGACATTACTGATGCCTTCTTTTCTATTTCACTGGCACCAAAGTATCAAGATCAGTTGATGGTCATTAGCATGGCTGTCATGCTGAGCATGGCCATTAGACAGCCCCTGGTCTTAGCCAGATCACTGAGGAAAAAGACTTTCAGTAATGTGGAAATTGTGTTTTGTTTTTCCAACATGACCAAGGTGCTTTCTTTCTAAACAAATGCTTTTTTTTTTTTTTTTTTGTCACTTACCCTCTAATCTAGCTCACAGATATCCATGTTTGTTCCTGCCAGCCTCTGTCTCTAGTGGTAGAATTAGACAAAGAAGAGAGACGATGACGGCTGAATTAAGGCAATAGATGTAAAATGGAAAGGGAGGGTTGGTTAAAATGCTGGTGCTCCCAAGATAATGTGCTGGAATGGATAAACCACACTTAGAAAACAGGCATGAGGAAGGAGGGAAATTTTAAAAATTTAAAATAGTTTCCAGGAGACTAGCTCTAGTGCCTGCTACACCATGGTGCCATTTTCTGAACTAGGAATGCTAAAGAAAGAGCCTGTTTAGGAGGGGGCAGATGGTTAGTTTAGGTTTGACCTATGAGAATAGATGGGCTTACATTGTCTCCCGCCTCAGCTACAACTGTCCCTGTCACTGAGTGCACTAAGAACTATATATTTTCTGCAGGGGCATTGTTATTTTTTAAGGTAGAAAAAACTGCAAAAGAAACTCGCTTGGGAAGACTCTCCTTGACCCACTCTATGCCCAGAGCTTTGTTCCTTGAGGTAATCCGCTTATGTGCATTTTATGAAGCTCTGTGTTCCTTGAACCTAAGAAATATAGCAAGGTTATCCAAGATAAACTATTCATTATGCCTTTTATTTTCCCAAAAGAACTTTATGTAGGGCAAGAGTGGTCACTCCAAAACAATAACTCATGATGAGATATTTACTTGACTTTGATATCTTTGTAGCACATTTCCTTAGTTCCTACATCAGTGACCTAAACAAGCTCACTTGAATCTGTGAAAAGGACTTGTATAACGGAAGGTTTTTCCTCTGCATTTCTTCTCTCTCCATGAAAACGGTTTAATGATTTTTGGAAGAAAACCAGATAATTTGCTCTGAAATCAAGTTTTCAGGTTTTATTTATTAATTCAGTAACTATTAATTATACATTTCATGTGTTTCTTCATGTTTAAACTTTAACTTTTATCCGTAGATCTATAGTTCCTCGGTTCTAAATAATCAGTTCTCCTGGGCTCTCATTGCGTTTTATGTGCTGCTTTGTACAGACCAGTATGTTGGGCACGCCCGTCTGCTCCATTGCCAGTGCTCTAAAACTGCCTTGAGAGCAGAGCTCTGGTTTTTGAGATCCGTGCATATTAATCAGGGCTTGTTCAGTTGGAAGGGAAAAGCCAAAATGCAATTCAAATTATTTTGGGAAAGAAGAGTAGAAGAAATTAACAAGTTTTGCCTCACTTAAGGTGAAGGCCAAGGTGTATGAACTGTTTCTGGTATAAATAGAATAAAGTTTTCAAGAGATTATAAGAGTCTATGTTTTCGGGGCACCTGGGTGGTTCAGTGGGTTAATCCTCTACCTTTGGCTTAGGTCATGATCTCAGAGTCCTGAGATCGAGCCCCGCATGGGGCTCTCTGCTCAGCGGGGAGCTTGCTTCCCCTCTCTCTCTCTCTCTCTCTGCCTGCCTCTGCCTACTTGTGATCTCTCTCTCTGTCAAATAAACAAATAAAGTCTTTTAAAAAAAAGAGTCTATGTTTTCCTACCTTGACTCTGCCTCTGTCTGGGTTCGCTTTACTACTGTTACCTCCATGTGGTAAATATACACCTAGCAATAGCAGTGAGACAAAAAGATCGCTCGGAAGGAGGTTTCATGTCATTGCCTACTTCCTGAGTCATGACTTGTCTACGGTTTGGACTAGCTTCACTTCCACTGGGGTTACTTCCAGTTTAACCATGTACGCTGGGCACATTGACTCTGAATAATGAGGTAGGGGCTGTGTGGCTCCCCAGAGGAAGGGATGTTGAATGTACAAACATTAAACATATAAAATCTACCTCAAACCGTTAGCAACTCTAACACTGTTGTAAGCATAGTAGATATTAAAAAATGTTGCTAACTGAAAAGAAGTAAACATTTTCTTGACTTTTCAACAATTAACATAAACTCACTCTTTGGGGCAGGCCAAAAGAGTACAAAATGACTTTAAGAAGAATGTAACCCAACTGAGGTGAAGTATAAACATGTATTTAGTATATACTGTGGGTGGTGTTTGGAAGAAAGAAGACAGAGAAAGAGAGAGAGGAGCTTAGTTATTATGTATGAATGTTACAGAGAAAAAAAAATAGATCAAGAGAAGTCAGAGTATGTATTATGTGTGTGTATTATGTATGTGTATGTATGTATGCATTATGTATTAGAGAAGAGCTAAGTATCAACACATACTTTGAATGATGTTCTAGATGTCACTCTCACTCTAAAGTATTAGTGACAGACTCAGTTAGCTTAAGGAATTATATTGGCTTATATAGCAGAGAGGTTTCAGGGTGGGGATACAATTTCAGACACACCTGGTTTTAGAGTTCATACAAGATCATCAGGACTCTCCTCAGAGTACGTTCTTAGATTCTGCCTTTCATATCTCCTTCTACAGACAGATATTTCCTCCATGTGGCTAGTGGTGATAGCTGCTACCATCAGCCACAAATTGACATTCTTCCAACTTAGCAACCCGTATGGAAAAGAATGTCTCACTCTTACTTTCACATCTTGGCTTAGGGAAAAATTCATATTGGCCTTGCTTTACTCAAGCATCCATCTCTGAACTAAACATTGTGTCCAAAGCAATGGGCTCCATGACTAGCCAGGCTGGAATTATCTTCAGCCTTGGGAACAAAAGAGTTAAGATGGGAAATAAAACAAGCCAAGAAGTCCAAATTTTTCCAAAATGTGGAGGATATTCATTGAGAGATAAAAGTTAAACTGTCCAGATAAAATATTGGAATGTTCAGAAGTATAAAATGGTTCAATAAATATTTTTAAAACCTACTTTTTCCAGACTTTATGCTAAGTGCTGAGACTATAAAGATGAATAAGAAACAGTACCTACCCTTAAGTAATGAATTTTCTACTTAGATATTTAGGGATAAACAGATATTTATAGGACGGTGTGGCAAATGCAGAAACAAACATATACTTAGGACACTGAGAGTACCAAATCGTCACCTAATCCCTGTGGCAGAGACAAAACCATAGAGAAGTCAGAGAAGACATCTTGGAGAAGATGATTTCGGTGGTGAGTTAGAAGGTCTAAATAAGAATTTGCCAGAACTGGGCTGGAAGGGGTATGTGGCTATATATAATAATATTCCTGGCATAGATCTATGTAGAGTACAAGATAAAAACAAGAGACAAAAGTGTCTGAAAACTTAGGCAGGAGGAAAATATGGTGTGGCACTTTACCCCATAGAAAAGGTATTAAGAGGAGAGGTGACTGGGACAGACGCTGTTCTTTCCATATGTCACTTTGACAGTTCTGAACAAAGAGAAGTAGTTGCAGTTTGCCAGGCCAGAGAAGAAGGCCCAAGACAGTATAGAGGCAGTAGAAATGGACAAGAAAAAGATGAGGGGAATATTTATGGGGATCATTCAGTAGGACTTACTGATTTCTTGGATATGGGATGTGTGGGAGCAGAAAGAATCATAAATGTCTACAGGTTACTAACTAGGAATATTGGACAGATATTGGAAGAGTCACCAGATAAAGTATGTTGAGTTTTAGGCACTACAGAACTTCTAGATGAAACTAGATAAGCAGCATGCTCTTAAATGTATGAGTCTGAAAGTCAGGGGTAAATCTCAGTTGGAAATACAGGTCTAGACTTACCATTATGTAAAAAATGAATGAGTTTGCTTAGGGAGAACTTATGCAATTAGTAGAACAGTGAACTGAAAAATACCATCATTAGAAGTATGAATAAAATTATAGATGTGTGCTAAACAGAAAAAGTAGGAAGAGTTGGAAGGCACAAAGAAAATCTGAAGAATAAAATATCAAATGTCCATAGAATAGAAAATTTGAAGAGTCAAAGGAAGCAGAAAAGCCCAGGAAGATAAGATTGGTACAATATGTCTAGGATTAACAATGAAAAAACCCTGTTAGGTCCCCATTGAGGTTGGATTAGAGACAAGAATGTATCTAAGTCCGTATCTCCAGAGCTGTGTGATTTCTCAGCAGTGTTAGTCACCTTGGTTGCAGTTTTTCTGAGAGGATGAAAAAAAAAAAAATAAAAAGATGTAGGAAGGCGTAAAAATCAAACTAAACCACCACCACTACCACCAGCAAAACAACAGACATGCATATATAGAGCTTGGTTCATAGTATGTATGATCAAATTGAGATCCAGGCTGAATAGGGATGGAACAAGGGCTAAAAAAAACATGAGAATCATAGACTCATAGAGGGATCACAGAACAGGGTAAGACAGAGGGGTCAAAACACTAAAGGTCCCTATGAGGTCAGACCCTGGGTGGAGGAACTCTGGTGGAGAACAGGAAGACAAATGAATAGCAGCCAGAGAGTCTGCTACTAGAGTTTCAGATTTTGTATTAGAACAGTTTCTTACATGAAGGCGGCCCAGGGGATTGATGTGATTGATGGAGAGGGCAGATGAGGTCACTGAATTTAATAAGGTCCAGAAATATCAAGGTGAGTTTATCAGATTTTGTATACATGGAAATAGAAATCTCTATGAGAGATAGTAGAAAGGATTTAGCAGGCTCTGAGCTGGTTCCAAAGTCTTCAGTGAATGAAAAAGAGAGAAGAGAAGTTTTGTTGGTTACCTGCAGTGAGAAAGGGTCTGTACAGATGGCCTAAACCCCAAAGAAATATGTATTGTGAACTGTGAGTTGAAAAAGTAATCAGGGGGAAAAAAAAAGACTTATGCACAAGAATCTTTAAAGAGAAAAGATGGAGTGATGGAATCAAGATCTATTTAGTGTCAGATTAAACTCATAGGAGAGATTTTCAAACTGAATCTATAAGTGATACTACATTTGGATTTATTTTCCCACTTCTTAGGATTGTTATGAGAGGAAAAACACCCTCTGTGCTATTTGTTAACTGTCTAGTTCAACAGTTTCATAGACGAAGAGAGTAAAATGAATTCCTGAAATGAGGTTTTTAGATAATTCATTAGTCATTCATTTACCCTTGAGTGAACAAGTATTTATTGAGCAGCTATGATATATAAGGAAGGCATGTGCTTGATGCTGTATGATGGGAAAGTCAAGATTGATTTCATCATAATTCTTCCCATTTACCATGACCTTGGGCCTTTTTCAGAGGTCAAATATAAGAAACACTAAAAATTTCTTTCTGTGCAGGCATAGAGATTAATGGATTAACCCTAATAGAACCATGGTATCATCATACTTTAAAACATTTTTGTATAAGATTTTACATTAAATGCAATATTTTCATCATTTCTTTGCATATATATAATTTGTAGTCTCAGGAAAATTATATAATTTCATGTAGTTTTAACTACCTGTTCTGCCCCTACTTGATGTCTTTTTGTTTTGATGAGTTATTTGAATGTTTTTGTTAAAGATGTATATTAATAAATTTGGCATTTAGTGGAATTTTTCTGCCTTTATCTTCCATTAAAAGAATAATAAAATAGTATGGTAAGACATTCTGTTTGTATGGATTAAATAAAATAAAATCTGCTACTACTGTATTTTCATCTCTTGGAATACTTATTGAATACTGACTGAAATTGAGAATTAATAAAATTGTTAGTCATTAAATATATATCTTGAGTAGATAGCAGTTTCTCTATTATTTTGAGCTATTCCACCTCCCAGCAGGTGTATTTATAGCCAGCAGTGCAGTGAATACTATGCCAAGAGATTAATAAACTCAGAGGTTTAGGGAATGAGTAATTGTTTCCAAATTATTTGCGCTTAGGGAATTTGTAAATTTAACACAGGATGCATTTGTGATGGAGAAATTTCCACGATACATATTTGACTGTCTCTTATATGCCAAGCACTGTTTTAGGCACTACAGATATGAAAGTGAGTGAGACAAGGACCCTGTCTTCATAAACTTTCCATTCTAATTGATGGAGGAAAAACATATACATGCAGACAAACACTTACATTCTATAAAGATGCTAAGAAAGGATAACATAACAAATCATGACTGAAGAGGCTGTTCAGAAAGGCCTTTCTGAGATGGTGACATGAGAATTCAGACCTTAATGTTAACTGAGAGTGAGCAATGTGGAGTTTTGAGGGCAAAGTGTTAGGTGCAGAAGTGCAAAGGCCCTAAGGGGAGAAGGAATTCAGTAGATTTGAAGGAAAAGCAAGCAAGCAATCTCAGTGTGTCTACCCCAAGGGAAAAAAAAAATGTGGCAGAATGGAAAAATTTGAGATCAGAGAGAAAAAAAAGGGCAAAAATCGTGTAGAACTCCCAGTGATGTGAGATGTTTCAATTTTATTATGAGTAAAATGGGAAGCCTTTGGATGAATTTTTTTCAGGGGTATAAATTTTCTGTAAATTCACGACTAATCTACCAGGCATATATTAGAGAGTGCTTTTCAGGTCTAATAATCTCTCTAGATTTTTTTTTTTAAGGTCCATTTTATGACCTCCCTAATTCCAAGTTACATAACTTTTGATTTGCTCAGCCAGTAATGAAGAGAGCATATTTCATTGACTGTTCCAGCTTTACTCCTTTTGCAGTTATGCAAGATATATATAAATAAGCCAAAATGGGACCTTTGAAGTGTTTCTGTGACTTTTGTCACGATGTGATGATGACACATGGAAAAGTTTAATAGTCAGTTATTTTAGATTAATGGAAAGAGCATTGGCTGTACTAGGATGATGATGAGACCAGGCTAGAATGACTTCTGTGTTTCCCTGTTACTGGCTCTGTGTTACCACTTTGGTAAATTCACGTTTGTTAGGTGGAACACAGGGTGGTGCATGGTAAGCCAGTTCAACGGTAGACCTCAAGGGACATTGAAATAGGGAAGCTTGCTCACAAGTCCTGGAGGGGCCACATGGGCAGGTCAAGTCAGAATGTAGATAGAGAGACGCAGAACCTGGTGCACATGGTTTTATTAGAGTCCAGGGGGTAGAGAATGCCTTGTGGTTCCTGGGCTAAGGCCACATGGGTCATTTCAAACCAAAAGAGCAGGGTTTTGGTCCGCCTTATGTGGGTTTTAGCTAGGGGCACAGAGAGAAAGTAGGAATTGGATGGTAGTGGAGACACAAGGGCTGTTGGGGAGACATATCAGGGCCATACACTTGCTTATGGCTCTCTGGCTACTTTCTAGGCCACGTGCTTACATGACTGACTGGTGTCAGTTTAAGGTCCCACGGGTTGCTTGACCAAACAAAATGGATGCCAAGGTAAAGATAAAATGGAGTAGCTTTAGCGAAGCTCTCGACACTGTGATGTCAGGGACAGTTCGTACGTGTTTGAGTGTTTGTTTTCTCATATGTAAAATATGGATAGTCATCTTTATATCCTTTCATTGCTGTAAAGACTAGAAAAGATATATATATATATTTTTAAATATTTTACTTATTTATTTGACAGACAGAGATCACAAGTAGGCAGAGAGGCAGGCAGAGAAAGAGGAGGAAGCAGGCTCCCTGCTGAGCAGAGAGTCCGATGTGGGGCTCGATCCCAGGACCCCGGGATCATGACCCGAGCCAAAGGCAGAGGTTTTAACCCACTGAGCCACCCAGGCGCCCCTAGAAAAGATATATGTAAAGTACCTAAAATATTATTAAAATACGAGATTCGTTATAGGTACTGAAATTGCTCTTCAACTAGACTCGACGATTTCTAAAACTTCTATGACTAGAAGCGTAGATTAACAGTTAAACTTTGCAAATATGGCCATCAGTTTTCCCTCATTTCCCTATGTTGAGGGATGCATAACAAATTCATCTTCAGAAGAAAGGTTACACTTTTTATTTTTAAAGATTTTATTTATTTATTTGACAGAGATCACAAGTAGGCAGAGAAGCAGGCAGAGAGAGAGGGGGAAGCCCGATTCCCGCTGAGCAGAGAGCCCGATGCGGGGTTCGATCCCAGGACCCTGCGATCATGACATGAGCCGAAGATAGAGGCTCAACCCACTGAGCCACCCAGGCGCCCCAGTTATACTTTTTCTGGTGGGGAAAGAAACAAACACTTTATGGTTTCTTCGGTCTGTGAAAATAAAGCAGAATTTGAAATCTGCAAATGACAGTTCTCAGATAAACCAGTTTTGCTTTGCCGTAGTAGCAAATGACTGAAATCTCCGTGGTCTTTAAGAGCAAATTTGATTTTGTATTCGTGTTGCATGCAGGCTGAGGTTGTGATCCAGACCGCGCAACTCTGCTGCATGTATTTTCTCCTGAAATCCAGGCTCATACTTTCCAGTGTGGATGGAACAAACATCATGTCTGCTCACATTTCAGTGGCTAAGGCATGTCACACGTCCAGGTACACATCGGCAGGATCAGGGCATTCTTTTCTCACACAGAGGAAGGGACCGAACATTTGAAGCCTACTGCAATCCGTCTTCTGAGTCACAAGTGTTCACTTTTCTCCCTTCTGTGCTCCAAACACGCCCCACCTTCCCCCAGGAAAAATTCCCCAAAGTTTCATCTAATTCCAAACTCAGGCTTCAATTCTTGGGTCACATGACAGCCTCTACATCTAGTAGCACAATCTAGAATCTCGTGACCCAAAAAGACACGTTATTTCCCTCCTCCTACTCCAACATCATAGCCAGGGATGGAACACAGAGAGGTTAACTACAAGTACTCCCTTTCACAGAGGAGGAAAGGAAGATGCGTAGCAATCCCTGAGACATGGCCATTGTAGAAAATCTGCCCCCTCCCCCCCACCATGGGAAAACTTATAGGGACCACTTACTGTGGCAGTGTGTGATATTTCTTGAGTGGGTCCTGATTCTCTTAGCTGGGAGTAAGCCCCTAGTCCATTGATTTCCATATGGCTTGGTTCTACCCTAAGAGCAGTTTCTAATATGACTTTCCTTGGCCGCCTGGTAAGAGGGTATAGGAGAATACGCTCTTTACAGGTTGAGCAATTATCCTAGTCTAGTTCTAGCCTAAGGAAATTCAGAAACGGAAGGTCATTTTACATTTCAAGCAGTTACTGTCTCTCTTTGTTTTGTTTCATTTATCTATTTGACTCCAGTCAGTTTCATGGCCAATGGCCAATCCACAGCCTCTTTGGAACATTCTTCTTTTTAAAGGTAATTACGGGTACTTTGAATTTGTTCTGCTTCTGTAGGGCCACGTACTTTGTCTCTTTTTGCTCAACCATTGTATCTAACTGAAAGAATTTCGTGGAGGCGGCTTAATCCAATCAGAAGCTTTAACAAAGGCCCTGAAGATTTCACCTTGATTTAGTCCTTGTCTAAAGACTGACTCTAAACTAGCCTTTATTGCTCAGAAGATGAATATTTGCATCTTCTAACAGGTCCTGAAATAACCTAGATTCTTTCTTTCCTTTTACACCTTCCTCAAAAATGATGGGTGCACGAATACCATTTCCTTTTTCTTTTCTTTTTTTAAAGATTTTATTTATTTATTTGAGAGAGAAAGCAAGCACGAAGGAGCATGAATGGGGGTGGGGGGAAGAGGGAGACACAGACTACCCACTGAGCAAGGAGCCAGATGCAGGACTCAATCCCAGGACCCTGGGATCATGACCTGAGCCAAAGGCAGACAGCTGCTTAACTGACTGAGCTACCCAGGCTCCCCGAAAATACCTTTTTCTTGTCATGCTTTCTGAAATACAACCCACAGCAACCAAGAGATATTTGCAACATTGCAAACGCCTTGCCTGAAGCCACAGATTTTTTACATATATCATTTGCCACCAGAATTGTTTTGCCACCCATATTCTGAGTTACTATTTTTCCAGACTCCAATAACAGTTTTCTTAGTACAGACACCCAAAGCCAAAGCCACACACTTTAGAGTTGTGGAATGTCCCTTACTTTTAGGTATCAGTTTCTGTAGTAGTCAATTATCCTGAAATAACAGATAAACCCCAAATCTTAGTGCCTTATAATGCAAACATTTATTTTCCATTCACATAAATTATGGCTGCTGCTTATCTCTGGCTCTGCTTTGCTCAGCTTGGCTTCAGGGATCAGGCTGAAGGAGTCCCCGTATGGGGGACATGCCAGTTCTCATGTCTTAAGGAAAGTTCAAGAGCATTCATGGTAACTTTGACCGCCCTTCAAGCTTCTGGGGAAAGTCGTTTAAGCCATTTCTGCTCATATTCATTGGCCTAAGTATGTCAAGTGACCTAACCCAAATTCAAGGGGATGAGGACTTACTCTCCTAAAGGAAAGAGGCAAGTGAATTTTTTCCAGCCATCTGCAATCCGATACGCAAACTAAGTTGACCTGCTCTGTTTAATATCACTTAAAATTATTTCCATCATGGACAGAGTTGCTCTTCAGAGATTGTTTGATGCCATAGATGGTTGAGAAAATCAAAATAATAAAACCTAATATTTATTATGTTTTCTAAATTTTAGGACTATTTGAGAAATTTGTAAGTATCAATTCACTAATGAGTTAGGTAAGAGTATACCTATTATATAGAAAAGGAAACAAGCTCAGTGTGGCTTAATGACTTACTGTTGGTAGCATAGCCAGTTAGGGGGAAACTTAGGATCTAAGGCTACGTGTGTTTTGACAATAGAACTTACGCATTTTAACCACTATGTAACCACGTCTGTCAAATTCACTCTCCTACGAAATGGGTTTCAGTTGGGAAACCACTGCAGAAATGACTATGATGTGGGTAATTTTGATAAAATAGGCCGTCACAACTAATATTACAATCCTAGAATGTGTCTACAAATTATGAAATGAAGAAGAAAGAATGAGTGGAATTTTTTTGGTTCAAATTAGTAGGCTTATGTATCTACAGAGCTCTTACTATTTGGAAAATGGCAAATTTATGGTAAGTAAGCATAGCTATAAATCCAACCCATCTGCAGTTATCAGTATCATATTTTCACCAAGAAAGAAAAAAAAAAGAGAGAAAAAAATACACTGAATCACCTAACAGCAAAATTATTCAATAAAATTACCAATTTAGTATTTCCTTTTGGGTTACTTATAGCCTTGCAGCATTTGTTTTTATATTTAATGTTTGTATTTCTTGATAGAAAGTAATTGTTTATTAATCAAGTAGCTGCTATAAAGAGATGGCATAATCTGTTTTGATTCTTTCATTCTTGGGGAAAATCTTGGATAAATGGCATTTTCACTGCTCTCAATTTCTATTTGTATATTTCAGTCTATTCTAAGTGAAAGCAAGCACTTAAATGCACTATCAAATTGAAGATAGGCCCTCAGGAAAAGTGGGCTCATTTACATGCAGCTTATAGTGCTTTTTGTAAGAACATGTTTGACTTTGCACTTTTCCTTGGTAGCAAATGGGAACAGAATAAGTGTAGTGTGCAGAATTCAGTTGACAGCTTAAAAACCTTAATAGCATTTGGATTCTTTTTGTGCTATATATTCCTAACAATGCAAATTTTACAGGAGAGTAAAATCTCTGGTATTTTAAAGAAAAGCATTTGCATGATTTCAGATTTCAGAAAAAAAAAAAAAAAGTAGTCCATGTGGCATACCGAGAATACAGCAAAGATATTTTAAAATAAGGTTTCCCCTTATTTAGTTCTAATTAAATTACACTCAAATATTAATTGATTATTTGGAAATGTGTATGCTAAAGTAGAAATACAGTTTTTATAATAAAGGGACACTGACTTATTGGATGGAAAGTTAGTAAGGGATCATATAAGAAAATAAAAAGTGATGATATTTTCTTTATTTGAAATGGACCTGTAAGGGGTGCCTGGCTGGCTCAGTAAGTTAAGTGACTGGCTCTTGGTTTTAGCTCAGGTCATGATCTCGTGGGTTGTGGGATTGAGCCCCCTGTTGGGTTCCACACTCTGTGGGAGAGTCTGCTTGAAGTTTCTCTCCCTCTACCCATCTGCCCTCCAAAATAAATAAATACATCTTTTTTAAAAATGGACCTATAAGCTGTTTCATTTATAAATAAAGTCAGAGCAAAAAACAATTCTTTTTTTTTTTTTAAATGTAGGGAACATTTAAAGCCACTGGGTGGCTCAGTGGTTAAGCATCTGCCTTCAGGTCAGGTTATGATCCCAGTGTTCTGGGATTGAGCCCCGGGCAGGGACCCTGCTTTTTCCTCTCCAGCTCACCTCTGCTTCTGTTCCCTCTTGCTATCTCTCTGTCATAAATAAATAAAATCTTTTAAAAAAATGTAAGAAACAATTACAAATTAACTTCAGCTCCCCCTAATGAAATAAGTTATAAAAATAAGTCCAAGCTCACTAGGAATTCCCATCTTCATCCACAGTATATGATCTAGAGACACTGACATGAAATCATATATATGATTACATGTAAATGTCTCTTTGTTATCTTAATTAAAGCCAGACCTCCCTATATAGCAGGCATTTTGGCATGCCTATGAATGCCCTGAAATCAGTGGGAGTATCCTTAGCCTACCTGGGAAAACCAACACTGGATATTCACACTAAACCCAGTGCCCTTGTCAGTCTCATAGGTGGCATTAGAATTTATTGGAGCAATGATCTTCAGATCCTTTTCCATGAAGTTGACTACAATCACACAAATATGTAATTTTTGGCTTCCTGTGGGAGATATCTGCTCATTTTGAGGACAGATGACCCATAGCTTTGGTGTGATCCCAGGTAATCACAAAAGCAACTTTGTCTTTGGAGGCACTTTAATTCCTTTGTGAATTGGAAGTGGGGAAGGAAAAGTCTCAGTAGTTTAAAACTAATAAAATGGTCTTGACTTTTGGACAGCCTCTAGCAAGTTTCATCAATTCTAATTTCCCTTTCATCAATTCCCTTTACTATCAAAAGTTGCTGGTAGCACCCCTAAATTTGAAGAGATTATCACCTGGGTTTGCATAGATTGTCTTTTCAAAGGAACCACAGTGTTCTGCCTCAAGTTTATTTCATTCTTGTCAACACAGTCAAATCCTGGCTCTCTTTCACTGAATGCATTCTCAGTAATTCTGTTTTTATACTTGACCTCATAGAAGGGAGTGACATAAGGAAGTGTTCTTAAACATCTTAAGTAATCATCATGATATTGTCCCTAGAGTTGGCAACTTTTGGTTATGAAAGAAAAATGACTTTGTTATACTTATGGCACTAGACATTCATTATATTATATTTTATTTTATTTTATTTTATTTTATTTTATTTTATTTTATAAGATTGATTTGTTTGAGAGAGAGAGAGCTCGTGTCGGGGGGAGAAAGAGAGAGAGAGAGAGAAAGAATGTCCAGCAGACTCCCCACTGAGCGCGGAGCCTGCTCTGACTCCAGGCTCAATGTCATGACCCTGAGATCTGGACCAAACCTAAATCAAGGTTGGTCGCTTGACTGACTAAGCCACCCAGGCACCCCTAGACATTTTTTTTTAAACCTTTTTTGAGATCATTGTAAATTCACATGCAGTTGTGAGAAATAATGCGGAGAGATTCTGTGTACCCTTTACCCAGTTTCCCTCAATAATAACATGTTATAACACTGTAGTACAATATCACAGCCAGAATATTTATATTGATAAAAGCCATCCACCTTTGTAGTATTTCCCCAATTTTATTTGTACAGTTTACCCTTGGACAATATGGCTTTGAACTGCATGGGTTCACTTATACACAGATATATTTCAATCAATTATGTACAGGTAATGTAAGTACAGTACTATGAATATATTTTCCCATCCTTATAATTATCTTAGTAACATTTTCTTTTCTCTAGCTTACTTTGTGATATAAATACATTATATAATACACATACAAATAAGTGTTAATTGACTATGTTATAGATAAGGCTGCTGGTCAACAGTAGACTATTAGTAGTCAAGTTTTTTGGAAGTCAACATGTATATGCAGATTTTTTTAACTGCAGAGGGATTGGTGCCTCTAACTCCCACATTGTTCAAGGGTCAGTGTACTCATCTGTGTTCTTCTGTGTGTATTTGGTTCTATGAAATTTTATCACATACGTAAGTTTGTATCCATCACCACAGTGAAGATACAGAATAGTTTATCATCACAAAGATTACTCAAGTTACTCACCCCAATCCTTAACCCTTGGCAATCACTTAATCTGCATTACTAAATTTTCATTTTCAAATAGTCATTTCAAAACTATAATATAGATGAAATTAAAGAGTATGTAAAGTTTTGGGTTTCTCTCTGTTCGCTTAGCATAGTTCCCGGGAGATATATCCAAGTTTTTTGCATGTACCAGTAGTTTGTTTCTTTTTATAACTGAGTAATATACCAGGGCCTGGGTGTACTACAGTTTAACCATTTGCCCATTGAAGGAAATACAGAATCTTTCCAGCTTGGGGCTATTACAGCTTTCTGTGTGAGCATCCATTTCCATTTGTCTGGTACAAATGCTCAAGAATATGATGAGTCATATGCTAAGTGCATATTTAGTTCTGTAGGAAACAGACATACTGATTTCCTTGGTGACTGTACCATTTTACATTCTCACCAGCACTGCATGGCTAATCAAGTTGCTCTGCATCTTTGTGGGCATTTTGTTTTGTTACTGTTCTTCATCTGAGCCATTTGAGAGGTATCTAATGATAGATACCTCATCGTAGTTTGAATTTGCATTTTCCTAATGGCTAATGATCTTGAACCTTTCTTCTCATGCTTATTTGCCATCTTACACCCTCTTCTTGGTGAAATATATACTTGGGTCTTTTCCCTTGCCTATTTTCTATTTGAATTGCCTTTTTTTTTTTTCTTCTTACAGTGAGTTTTGGTTTTCTATATATTATTCCCTTCTTGGACATGTAGTTTGCCAGTATCATCTCTCAGTCTCTAGTTTGTCGTTTCATGCTATTAAATGTTTTTTTTTTTTTAAGAGCAAAAGTACTTAATTTTGATAAAATCTAATTTGTCAATTTTTTGTTTCATTGTGCTTTGGTTTCAAGTTTAAAATGCTTCAGCTAGGGGTGCCTGGGTGGCTCAGTGGGTTAAGCCTCTGCCTTCAGCTCAGGTCATGATCTCAGGGTCCTGAGATCGAACCCCACATCGGGCTCTCTGCTCAGTGGGGAGCCTGCTTCCTCCTGTCTCTCTGCCTGCCTCTCTGCCTACTTGTGATCTCTATCAAATAAATAAATAAATAATCTTTAAAACACTTCTGCTAGCCCTGGAGTTTGAAGATTATTTTTTTCTTTTTTCCTAAGTTTTATAGTTTTATATTTAAGTTCATGATTAATATTAAATTAATTTTTTTATGAAGCATAAAATTCAGGTTAATACTCATCTTTTTGCATTTAAGGAAGTCCAGTTATTCCAGCATAATCTGTTAAAAAACTATCCTTCCTCCATTGAATAGTTTTTTTGCATATTTGTCAAAAATTTGTCAAAAAAAAAAGCACACACAAAAATATTTGGTGTGTTTATTTGTAGATTCTTTGTTTTATTTTATTGATCTGTATGTCTGTCCTTTTGCCAATATCATCTTACTTTGATTACTTTAGTTTTATGGTAGGCCTTAATATATAAGGTCAACTGATTTCTCCCATTTTATTCTTCTTTATCAAGGGCAGTTACCTTCTCATATAAATTTTAGAATAAACATGTCAATATCTATAAAAACTTACATAATAACATAAATTACATAACTTTGTTTTAAGGAGATAGAATGACAAAAGAAACGAAAATTACTTGGAGAGAAAGCAGAGGGATAAATAGGAAAATAAAATAGTGGAAAGAGAGTTCTCTTTTGTTTATAAATTATTGATAACAGTAAGTAATGCCACTCAGTGCTGGAGAGATGACAGGTCTCCCTGGGAAGGGCATTTTAGCTGTCACAATTGTAAAGCAGCTAATTAATTCTTTATTGTCATCTGCTTTAATTGTCTCAAGAGTCATCCTTCTGGAAGCAGTTCTAGAGATTACCCTTCTATCTGAAAGCTATGAGTATGGAAATCACTTTTTTTTCTTAAATATTTGTTTATTTTCTTTTATTTTGTTTTTCAAGAAATGTGGCAAGGATCCTGATGCTGACCCTGCTTAGCTTTATCCAACCCAAATTAAAAGCATGTTGTATGTCACAGTGATGAAGTTGGAGCTGTCAAACCTTGACACCAAATAACTTCTAAATTGTCACATGCCATAAAATGATCTCTTGCCCTTAGGCATCTATCTCAGTGATCCCTACCCTTATTATACTTATACCCAAAGGTCCTTATTTAAAGTAGATACTTTCAAAGAGGAATCCAGCATTGCAAGTGATTGGAGTTTCTGGGCTCTATGATATATTGATTGACCCAACGCAAAAATTAGTCCATGAACTTAACTGTGTTTATAAACTACATAACTTTCTAAAAAATGGAGAAAAAATGGGTCAGAGTTGGTGAAGTGATAAAAGAGAGTAATTTTTACTATCTAGAAGCACCTAATCTAACTGAAATCTTGATAGCCAACAGATAAAAACAAAAACTCATTTTCCATAGACTAGGAACTACAAATGGAGAAGCAATAAAAGGTCAAAAAATTTGACGCATACAATTCCCTAAAATAGTTGTGACATTATTTTCATAATGAAGACCTTAAGCAAAAGTAATAAACATTTTCAAGCTGTAAGAGAAATTATAGGAAGTGATAAAACCACTACGTAAATCTTTCACCAGCCTGTTTTGCTGACTTACTAGTTTGTCATAGTTGCTTCAGGTTTTCTTCCACAAAAATCACTACAAGCAGAGTGAAAATTTCCTGTGTCCCTTCCTCCTTCTCTCCTCTCTACCCCTTCAGGTAACTAATATTCTGAGTCATTCTTATGAATGTTTGTATGCTCTTACTATATGCATATACTACATACTATGTGTATATTTGAAAAAAAGTAGTCTTTTTTGTATCATGATACTTTACATAAATGATCTAATCCTGCACATATAAATCTACACAGGATATTTCTGAATTTTTGTTTTGATAAATAGAATAGCTCTAGTTCATGCATTTTAACTGCATCATGTAATTCCATTGTATGAATATCCGTATATTAATTTATCCTGTTGCATGTTAGTGGACATTTAGGTTGCTTCTAGCTTTTCCTTAATACAGTGGTCATGCAAAACAGATTCTTGTTCCCAAATCTTTGTGTATATGTACATGAATTTCTATAGATTATATACCTAGATGAGTTGTTAAGTCAAGTTAATCTCAGATTGCTGAGTAATACAATGACTAATACAATTAATTTATATTTTTGTAATTTCAATTTCTGCACATTCTATGGTTTTTCTCCACATTCTGTTTTTTTTTTTAAAGATTTATTTATTTATTTATTTTAAAGATTTTATTTATTTATTTGACAGACAAAGATCACAAGTAGGCAGAGAGGCAGGCAGAGAGAGAGGAGGAAGCAGGATCTCTGCCAAGCAGAGAGCCTGATGGGGGGCTTAATCCCAGGACCCTGGGACCATGAGCTGAGCCAAAGGCAGAGGCTTTAACCCACTGAGCCACCCAGGCACCCCGATTTATTTATTTATTTTACAGAGAGACAGCTTGTGAGTGAGTAGGAGGGAGGGGCAGGGTGAAAAGGTAAGAGAGGGAGAGAGAGAGAGAGAAGCAGACTGCTGAGCATGGAGACCTAAGGGTTCCTTGATCTCACAACTGCAGATCATGACCTAAGCCAAAATCAGGTGTCAGATGCTTGACTGACCTAGCCATCCAGGTACCCCTCTCCACATTCTATTTTTTTTTTCAGAAGATTTATTTACTTATTTTGTAAGGGCCTATTTAGCCAGAGCGGCCCCACCTCGGTTAAACAGCCATTTTGTTGTTTATGCAGTAAAACTTAAATTGACCCTGCCCCCCCCCCCCAGGGGAACTTTAAAAGCAAGTCTGGGGAAACCAGTCCCAGGTAACAAAGCCCAAATACAAGGGTGGGTCAGGTCAAGTGGAGGTATCCAATCAGTGGGGGCGCATACTGTCTCCCTAGCTACCAAGGAGTATGGGCCCTGCCCTTGGGGTGCCTTTTGGGTGCCCATTCTGACTAAGGTGATAGGCTAGTTCAAATAGCTACTATGGGGTGAATTGTAGTTCAATTGGCCACCGGTGTGTGACCTAGCATGACTATGCAGCTTTCTCTGTGTGTTACAATCTCATTGGCCACCTGTGTGTGGCCAGGCTCAACCACATGGCCTTTGCTCTATAAAAGTTAGTCTGTAAGGCAGGGAGGGGTTGTGCTCTCTGTAAGAGGCATGGCCCCGGCCGGTAGGTTTGATTCTTGATGCTTGGCACAAAACAAAGCTTTGCTTGACCTTTGCTTTGTATCAGTCTCGCTCCTTTAATCACGGACCCATTATTGGGGGACCCAACATTGGAGACCCAACAATTTGAGAGAGAAAGAACCTGAATGGGGGGAGGAGCAGAGGGAAAGAGATTCCTCAGGCAGACTCCCTGCTGAGCATGGAGCCCAATGTGAAGTTTCAGCCAAATACCCTGAGGTCAGTATCTGAGCCAAAATCAAGAGTCGGCTAGTTAAACAACTGAGCCACCCAGATGCCCCCACATTCTATTTTTAACTTGAAATTTTCCCAATGTGTGGGTGTGAAATGGTGTCATGTTTTACTTTGGATTTCCCTGATGCTTAGAAATCTGGGTTATAAATCCTTTGTTTCTGGACTTCGGTTGCTGCTTTTGACACATCCATCGTCATTATAGTTATCTGTTCTTTGTAGGTAATGATTTTGGTTATTTTTTTCTCTCTCTGGTTTCTTTTAAAATTTACTCCTTTTTCTTCCTGTATTTTGTAGTCCCACTACCATGTGTCTAGATTGTGGGATAAATTTTACTATACTGTTCAAGATTGCATCTACTTTCTGATCTAGAGATCTATCTTTAGCCAATTGGGGAAAAAACATTGTATGTTCAGATACTGTATCTCTTTCATTCTGTATTCTTCCTCTGAAATATCTATTTTATGTGATTTGGAAATTTCAGTTCTTTTTGCCTCTCATCCTCACCTCTGTGTTTTCATCTATCCATCTCTTTGTATTGTAACTACATCATTCCCTCAGGCTTAGCTACCAGGTTACCCGTTCTTTTTTTTCAGTGGTGTTCAATCTTTTCTTTCTGTTAGGTTTTCCTTTCTTTAAATTTTAATTGTTTATAAATTTGTCTCCACTTGTTTGTTTGTTTATTTGTTTGTTTTCATTTTTACATGTTCTTTCTGCTACAATTTCAGACTTGCATCTCTCCTCATGTCTTGTTATTTATTTATTTGATTGATTGTTTAATTGGTTCTTTCAATGACTGATTCACTAAACAGTTATTTATCTCTTATCTACTAAGTACCAGGCATTGGTCTAGTGATAAGGGATAAATCATTGAGCAAATCAGACATAGCCACTACCGTCATGGAGCATACTTTCTAGTCAGGAAAGAGACAGTGAACCTCTTAACTTCATGTGTCTCACATTAATCATTAGGTGTCACTAGTAAACTTTTCTATTATCCAGAATTATTGGGGAGTAAATTCCAGTTTTGTATTATGTGGAGCAGACTGATTTCTGGAAACAGATCTGTCCATCTTGTTTTTCCATTTCATGAGTTCATTTGGATCACCCCTTCCTCTACCTCTGTATTTTTATTTGCAAGAGCCAAAGCTCAAGTGAAGAGATGGTCCCTGGGCACTGTATACTTCCTGGAAGAATCTTCCCTCTCCTTAATACACAGTATCCACTAGCTCTTTGAGACCCACAGGAATAATACCATTGTACTCTCTAACATATCTTGTACCTATTGCAAGAAACACAGGACTCTGAAGTTATTTTCTAGATTAAGATATGTTTTGCTCAGACATCCCCTTTATTACTAGACTCATCTCCATTCTTCTTTTTAACCCTTTAAACCCTTCCACTTTGATTTCTAGAATTCATGATTTATCATTCCCCAAATATTCTACATCATTGAATTTTTCTCTAAAGGTTTTCTTTACTCTAAATGAAAACTGGCTGTTTTATTTTGTCACCCACACTCATTGTAGTGGGCCAGAGTGGGGAAATTGTCCTCCTTGCTTCTCATGGTTGCTTACATCTCATGGAAAGCTTATAAAACTCATGCTTTCTCTCCCCTAAGAACCTCAAGCTTTGAATTTTATATCATTAGATTATATTACCTGATTAAGGTTGTCAGATACAGTGAATAAAAATATAGGATGCCCAGTTACAGTTGGATTTCAGATAAATGAATATGTTATAAATATAAGTTTGCCCAAATATATGTTTTTTTATTTGAAATTCAAATTTTCTTGGTATACTATATTTTTCTGGCAATCTGAAACCCAGTGTTTTCATTTTTGCTATTATCTTCTTTTTTCCCTTAGGTCAATGAACTTAATTCCTGTGACTTTCTTACTCTCTCCATCATTGTTCATGTTGTGCTCTTCGTGATTTCACTGTTCCTATAGCTGATTTTTCCAAAATTGTACTCTCTCTACATTCTTGACTTCCTTTTCTGTGTTGATTTTATCTTCTACCCAACTCCATCACATGACCATACACTGAATTTCACCATAACTAATACCATTAGAACTCCATAATCTTCAATTTCAGTCATCCTGTTTGAAATGATCACCTCCTAAATTTCCAACTCACTGATATATTATACTGACTCTTAAAATTGCTCCATTATCACCAGGACTTAAATAAGTTGATTTTATAACCTTTTTACTTTTTCTCATCTCCCTTATAATCTCATTTCTCTGTTTACCCAGGTTTAAATTATGGTATATCATTATAATCACTACTTACTCCCTTGTCCATACCCTCAATTATTTTGTTCCCTCTTGCTTAATTACACTTGCCTAGTAAAACCACACCCTCGATTAAGTTAACTGTCTGCATATTCTGCACCTACAGCATGCAGCTAAAATGGATGATAAAAAATCCCACAATCATGTTAAATGGCCTTATTATAATTATAATTCATAACCACTAATCTCAGGTGGGCCCCTAAAGATACCCAACATATTTCTCTTACCTCTTTACTCTTCTAGACTACTATTATATATTCTTCTTTTTTGTCAAACGTTTATCGACCCCTTCCACTAGCTCCCACAAATCTAAGTTTAGCTGATCACTATATGCTATTTCACTGTGAAAATGTAATAAATAAAAAAAATTTTTTTTTTTACAAGATTCCCCACTACATAGGAGAACTTAAGTATGTTTGAGTCCGTATGTTTTGGCCTGATCTTCCTCATAGTGTGGTTGAATTGTTCATGCTCCTAGCTAAGACCAAATTTTCCATCTCCTCTTGCCTACTTAAGGATATGGCCTAAGCAATTGCTCATGTTCCTACTGATTATCAGTTTTTCTTTTATCTACTAAATCATTTCTGTCAACATAGAAACATTCTATAATTTATTCCATTACAAGGAAGGGTGTCTTTGACTCACATTTCTTTCCAACTACTGCCCCATTTCTCTTTTTTCAGTAAAAGTTCTTGAAAGATTTGTTGACATTTAATTTCTTCTTAATTCATCTCCAGATTTCTTTAGATTCTGTTCTGATAAGGCTTTCTCCCCCCATCAATCTAAAGCAACAGCTCTTGGGAAGGTTATCAGTTACTTTCACATTGCTAAATCCAATGATCTGTTTTCAGTATCCATTTTTACTTGACTTCTGGGCAGAATTGGCTGTAGTTGATCACTTCCTCTTACCTTCAAGGCTCCAAAATCGGATTTTCCCCCCTGCACTTTTCTGGCTACTTACCAAGGATTAGTCTTTTATCTACCTTTATTTATTCCCAGATAATATCATTCTGACTTCAAATATCACTTATACATCGACAACTCCCAATTTAGTATCTCCATTCTGAACCTCTGCATCTAACTCTAAATTTGCATATCTAAATGCTTATTCAAGATCTTTATTGGAAGTCACTGAGCATCCCAAATGTGATATTTCTGAAACTCAGTTCTATTTTCCTTAAATCTGCTTTCCCTCCATCCTCCACATTCAAGTGAATGATTACTTAATTTTTTGTCACTTTTTCTTCAAGTCAAAATTCTTGACTTCTTCTTTAAATAATTTCTCTCTCATGTTCCGCATATGATAGTAAGTGAATCCCATTGTCTCTACCTTTAAAATATTTCCCAAGATTATACTGTTACCAATCTGTTCCAAACTGTCTTCTTTCTTTTGGCTTGTTGAGATAACCCCTAATTTATCTCTTTTCTTGTCCTGTTTCTTTCCAGTCTATTTAAGACATAAAATCTAGGGTCACTATTTTTTTTTTATGATCATTATTTTAAAATCACATTTATTATTTGTTTTCTTATAACTATAAAAGAGAGACATGATCAAACTTGGAACACCTAGAAGTCAAAAAATAAAATATAAAAACATTTACAATATAGGCAGAATATTTTAAAATAAAAGATCAGTTTATTCCATCAGAACTTATTTTTGGTCTACTTTGTTCATTGTATATTCTCAATACCAGAACAGTGTATGGGACTAAATTAATGCATGCTCTTCTAAGTGGGACTTTATCTGTTGTAATTCATAAGTTTGGGTTGAATACATATTCCTGCAAAGAGTTTTGTCTTTGTTTCTGCCAGTGCCCTGAGGTATTACCAGATGAAGACTTTTTTTTTTCTTTTTTTTTTTTCCCAGGTTGCTTTCTTGGGGTAATCTCTGAATTGTGTAGATAACATAAACTCTAACCCTGAAGCCTTGTATGATACCAGATCTCTGGTTATGGCATCCCAGCTGAGAAACCTTTCTTCATTATAAGCCCAGGCTAATATGACAAAACCCTTTGCATGCAAACTAACTTTCTTCTCTCCCTTCATCCTTTCCTCCCTTTCTTCTCTCTCTCTTTCCCACCCACCCCTTCCCACCTCCCTCCTCACCTACACACAGTTGCTTCTTTTCTTTTTACTAGTTACAACTTTTCCTGAGAATGAGCCCATCTCTGAGTTGTGAGAGAGTCTGGAATTTTTGTGGGGAATCTTAGTTCTAACTTTTTACCTTGTGGAAGCCCAAGATTACCTAGACTTGCATGGATCATCAGTCCAACTTACCAGATTTAATGTTGTGGTATTCAACATTTGTATCCATTTATATCCCCAGGGTATTTTCCTTATTTTTTATAAACTTCACTATTACTTTGAAATGATCATTTTAACATGTGATTTAGAGTTTCTAGGTGTTTTTATCATCTTGTTGGCAATATTTCTGGAACTGGAAGTACATCATTCTCTCTTCTCTCCATTCTAATTAAATAACATAGGTAGTAGAAAATTTGAAAAACATTTTATGCTTAACCATCTGCTTTTACTTCATGGGTTAAATTAAAAACAAAAGAAAAAATCGAAGAGGATTTTCATTAGAATTTGAATAGAGTAATTAAACTGAATTCACATTTAAACCTAATCATCTAGGCAAACATTTGGTCTTTCAAAGAGGACTTAGTTTATGTCTGTTCTAGAAAAATAATAATAAGGATGTTAATCTAAAGGAGAAAGTTAATAACAACCAGATTATTTCAAATGCCAACAATCAGTATACTCACTTTCTCTATTTAGAAAAAAGAAACATTTACTCCAGGGCTGAGAATTGAGTTATTGGATGAGCACAAATAACACATTGATTTGGGAAACTCACTTCAAAATCTTAGTAAAATTCAGTGATCCCTAGAGATTGTGCAGTAAATACTTGCTCACTTTTATAAGTGTAGGGGCTAAGGGCAGATCCCCCAAGATAGGCCACTTTGACATGAGCATTATTTTGAGTTAAAAGCAATCCAAAACCCAGCAGATTCAGAGAAAGCTCTTTTCTACCTCCTCAACTGCCTGATTATACCAGGAAGAGAGGTATTAACAAAGATACCTCTTTACCTAAGAAAGTTACCTGCATAATAGGGCAAACTTTGTTTTCTAGACATCTCTTTTCATCTTCCTGCTCAGGCCCCCTACTCCTCTCCTTAGCTTATATAAGCATCATGTTGCTTGTCTGGAATTTCCATGTCCGTGTGGATTTCTTACACATACACTATTAATTTTTATTTTCTCTTGTTAATCTGTTTCCTGTTGATGTGGGAAACAAAGGAAGAAGAAAAATTAAATTTCCATACTACTTACACCCCATTGACAAGTCCTTGAAACAGAGTGATATTCCCTGAGGGACCCAACTGCTGGATGTTGATACTTTACTAAGGACAAAAGGCAGTCTTAGCCTGACCCTCAGGATCCTGTAAGTCTACATTAACATATAAAAATTCATTTGGAAATTTCCTTTATCTCAACCCTTTCCCCCCACCCCCATCCCAAGATACATGTTGGCAATCATCCTGACCCACTGATATATATCTGAAGGGTATCATTGAATAAGTAAGAGATAAGTAACAAACCAGACCACCCTGCCCTGGGTGTCAGAGGTAGGGTCTTTTTATGGCAGTCACATTGTGACCTACAAAGAATAACCAGACCCCAAAGAGGAAGTAAGCCTTAAAGATATCATCACCAGTCCTTACTCAAACCACGACTCCACAAGAATGTTAAGGCCACAGGTTCTCTGGTCAGCTCTAAATAAAAGACTATCTGGTGGAGGCCCACATTGGCAACCCTGTTGGGGCCCCTCTCACTCCTGAGAGATTTTTCTGTATTCTTCCTTAAGATTCTATCACTATACTCACTCTCCTTTGTCTGTGAAATTAATTCTTCAATTTTGTGAGAAAGAACCTCCCTGTCTTCTTTACTGTCAGTGAGATTCTTTGTCTAGCTAGAAGAACCTTGAGGGGCAGAGTAAATTCTTCCTCCTCAATACAAACTATGGATTGTTAAAAAATGAAAATGGCCTGTGGCTAAGTAATATTAATTCATTACTTTTCAGATGAACACAGCTGAAAAGTGATATTATTGAAGGGTCTATCATAGCTGTTAAGTTAGGAAATGAATGGGTGAGCCCTGGCGCACTTCCCCTGCTAACTGCTTCATCCCAGGGAATCCAGAGGAGGCTGGACAAATTAGAAGCATAGCTCCTAACTGAGTTTGTCAACACTGTTGCTGAACAAAATCACATAAACTCACTGTAAGAGAAGCCAATAACTCAAGGAAGTTTTGGAAAAGAAAAAGGGAGAAATTTATTTTAGATACCAGAAGCTAGGGGAGGTGGCAGGCTCAAGCCCTAATAGCTGATCTCTCTGCCTGCAAGATGGATACCTAGAGTTTATAGAAAGAGGTTCAAGGGGGTTTGTGGAGGAGAACAGGCAGAGAGCACATGATCATGAGTCAGAAGCTGTATATGTTCAGCTTATGATCATGGCCAGGGAAGGGGATGTGTGGGGGGGCATTTTCCTGGTATCAGGGCTTTTCTGGTCTAGTAGTTGGAATGTTCTAGTCATTGTCAATGTCTCAAGAAAGTGCAATGAGAAATAACTATTGGGGTCTATAGTGGAGCAAGAGGGCTTACTGACAGTGACATTTGCTTATAGAAAATTCTCTTTACTTTATGTGATAAAACTCTACAGAATAAAATGTGTCTTATAATATATAATATATATATAATTTTATATATCATATATATGTATGTGTGTGTATTTACACACACACAAATTGTAAAATTGGTCTCATATATATGATCATTGAAATAAATATAAGTTTAATATAATAAAAGATCTCTCTGGGACATAAATTTGAGTTAAGGACAGATCTGTAAAAATGATTCTTAATCTGGCATATCCTGTAAACCTATGTCAATGGAATATGATAGGTAAAATATTTTGGGAGAATAGAACCAAATTTCAGACTGAGACAGGCTTTTATTTAGAATTTTAGGGAATACATTTGAACTGTGCAACACTTAAAGAGTCCAGTACAGTTTTATCTAACTTAATAAAAAGATCAAATGCGGTAGAACTTACAAGCATTTTATAGATAGGAAGGAGGGAATAAGTATAGATACAATTATAATCAGTGTTCTAGATGATGAAAATAATATCTAGATTCAACTATAATATCATCTTCATATTTGTATATCATATTGAGGGATACCAGAATATGCACTCCAAATATACCTTGGTTGACATATGATTATTTCGAGCTGAAGGCCACTGAGACTCAGAAGATACAAGAAAATCTCTAAAAACCAGAATAAGTTTTCCTTTTGCAAAGTAAATTGAATTTAAGAAAATTTCCATTTATAAAGGAAATTTCCCTTTGTAGAGATGTCTTCTTCTCCCACAATAGGGAGAGGAGAAATCTTAGCAACTCATTAATGAAGAAGTCCGTGACTTAAATCTATATAACAAATCTTGCCATACAACTCTTCTTTACCAAACTTTTCCCGGACATCTTTCTTTAATGTGCCTTTTATGTCCTGAAGCTCAAAACATCTTTTCCTTTGTTTAACCTAACATGATATGCAAGTGAAAATTCTGTCCACCCCTTTATCCTGTTCATTACTGGGTGATCCCATGTGTATATACATGATGCTACAATATTAGTAAATTTCTGTTTTTTTCTCTTGTTAACCTGTCTTTGCCATTCTAATTTATAGGGCTCCGGTCAGAGAATCTAAGACGGGTAGAGAAAATTTTTTTTTTCTTTTCCTATAATAACATAGAAAATAGAAATTACACATCTATTGTTGGGTGGGCGGTTCCAGGAATGCAGGAGGAACAATAGAAATGACCGCCAGGGCCGCCATATTCCAGTCCCCTCCCCACCCCCTTCCTTAAACCTAGACTCTCCCGCCAAAAGGGTGTACGCCCAGGTCACGTCTCCATAGGTAACTGGATACCTATGCAGGAACCAGGAGTATCAGCAGCCCTCACCCCATACCTTCCTATCACCAAATATGGATGTGAGCCCATGCCCTGCCTTGGCCTGATAAAAGACACCAGCCAACTCCCTCCCAGTGCGACTTCCCCCACTCCCCTTTCCGGTGATCGAGGAACCTCAGCCGAGGGTGCCCACCTCCTCCTGGTGCAACTTTCCTGACTCCCCTTCTCCTGAGCCGTGAAACTTCACTGGAGACGCCTTTAATAAATCTTGCCTTGCGCCCACTTCGCCTGGTGTCGTGTTTATCTCGCCTATAAAACTTTACATCTGTATATGCTAGAGTGGAAGGAATTTTTGTCAGTCTTAACTCTAATTTGTTTAATCCTGCTATTTTACCTTTAAAAATAGAGATATCAATCTATATAATAAGGTGGTTGTTAAAATTAGCCAAGAATACCTACATAAATTGTTTATCCTCCAAAACCTAGTACAGAGCTAGGATTATGGTTTTTTTTTTTTTTAAAGATTTTATTTATTTATTTATTTATTTATTTGACAGACAGAGATCACAAGTAGGCAGAGAGTCAGGTAGAGAGAGAGAGGGAAGCAGGCTCCCTGCTGAGCAGAGAACACCATATGAGGCTTGATCCCAGGACCCTGGGATCATAACCTGAGCCGAAGGCAGAGACTTTAACCCACTGGGCCACCCAGGGGCCCCAAGATTATGTATTTTTGAACAAGTTCAACTTTTTTTTAAAAGATTTTATTTATTTATTTGATAGAGATCACAGGTAGGCAGAGAGGCAGGCAGAAAGAGGAAAGGAGGCAGACTCCCTGCTGAGCAGAGAGCCTGATGTGATGCGGGGCTCCACCCCAGGACCCTGGGATCATGACCTGAGCTGAAAGCAGAGGCTTTAACCCACTGAGCCACCCAGGCGCCCCGAACAAGTTCAGCTTTTGAAACTGATTCAGGATACTCAACAAATTCATGCATTTAAGACGTTAAAGAATACCAGAATGTGCCACCACAAAATGTGTCACTTTGGAACAATAATTATTTTGAGCTAACGACAATAAAGAAGGAGGATACAGGAAAATCTCTTTCTCTTCTCCAAACTGCTTAAAAATAAAGTATGAATTTCCCCTTTTGTAAAGGAAATTTACATTTATAAAGGAAATTTACATTTGTAAAGCTGTCTTCTTGTCTGGAAGAGAAATACTCCTGGGACTATTCTCATCACCTATGAGACTCTTATCTGCAAATTAAGACACTGTTACTGACCTTACATTTCCTCCTTCACTCTGCCATAACTTGCCTCTCTGACCCAGAAGCCCCCAAACCCTTTTTCTTTATGTAGCTTAATATGATATATAAGCCTTAATCATCTTACCATATCCTTTAATCTTATTTCTCTTTGTGAAATGTTCATGTGTGTGTAATAATTAAACTTTCTTTTTCCTGTTGCTAATTTGTCTTTTATCAGTGTGATTCATGGCTTTAGCCAGTTAACTAGAAGGGTAGAGAAAGATGTCCTCCCTGCAACATGGGGAAAGAGACTATTTGCTCTATAATAAAAGGATAATGGCTTTAGAAGTCCTAGGTTCTCAACCTAGATCTGGAAACACTTATGTGGCCACACAGACATCCCAGAATAGATCAATACCATTATAAAAATGAGTCAAAAGAAAGATGACAAAGAAATTTTATTTGTAGCTATAAAAATGCTATCCAGACCGTACTTCTGAAGGACATACACTAATATAGACACACATTTAGACTGGACACTTTTGGTTGCAATTGACAGAGACTCATTACAAAGTTGTACAAATTAATAGAGAACTAATGGACTTTAACACTTGGAAGTTTCAGGTTGAAGCTGACTTTAAGCATAGCGGGACTCAAGGACAAAAAATGGAAAACAAAAAAACAACAAAAAATGTTATTACAGGGAAGTTACCTCTTGTGATTAGGGATTTAAGAATACTGACAGATCCAAGATTATAACCCAAGGGGAAAGACCTTTCTTTCAGTGTCCAAAGCGAGAGCACAAGAAAGTTCTGATTGATTTTCATGGGATATTTGGACCATTGCTACATCCAGGGGAACGTGGCATTGCTGTAAATGGGGGTCAGAATCAGAAGTCAGGAGGAAGGAAGTTGTGGAGAGAGAATGTTCTAGAAGCAGCAAGCAACAGCTTTCACAGCCTTTCTATGCAAGTAACTTCAGTTTTAAATAATTTAATTTCTTACTTGCAAAAGAGCCTAAACTAGTTTAAGTTCCTGTTAGATCTGAAATTTGCTGCTTTTGATTATAACTTTTGTTTATCTTAACAGCATTAGATACATTTGAAGTTGAAAGAAATAAATCAGGTATATAGTATTCTCCAAACTTTTAAACACTCGATTTTTTTGTTCATAGACAACTTCTTAATCTCAAAATGGTTTTTAAAAGCACATTTTGTTCTCTGCTTTTACTGTGTCTATTACTTTCTGGGCATTTTCTCGTTCTTTTTCTTTTATGTTTCCTCTCTGCCTGTCTTACTCATTCTGTTTTTTGAAAGCTTTAGCTCTACAAGGTCACTCAGTGATTTCAGAAGTCTGCTAGTATCGGATTTAATTTTTCAAATGTAAATGGAGCTCAGGACTAGCTTTGTAATTGGTTTATTTTGCTTCTGTTCTTTCTGACTACATCCTGACTCCATATGTTCCACACAGTTTTAGGTGTTAGTGATGTCATGAACTACAAACTGAAAATTTGGCAGCACTACAAAGAAAGAGCTAATTCTCTAATATACCTTGAATGTATTTGCAATTTTAAACTAATATTTGGTAGGTAATTTGAGATCTAAAACTATAAAATATATTTACTTAGGAATGGACTCATTTAACCTGTAATTTACCTTTTGTAAAAAAAAAAAAAAATTAAATCAAATAAAGGCAATGTGAATTTAGATATTACACGGTGGTAGTTGAAGTCACCAGAATATTTGTACTGCCTAGATGAGATCTACCATACTTTGGGCTGTGAAGTTCTTAGTCCTATTTTTAAGAGAAAAAAATATATCCTTGGATGATCAAGCATATTATATATTTATGTCACTATAAGATTATAATTGGAAATTTACTCTGAACAATATGAAATGTTGGCAAGCAGATGTATGTAAGCATTTTTACATCAGAAATGGGACCAGAAATCCATATGGAGAGGATAGTAATGGAAACCAAGAAGTCCCTGTTTGGACAAAGACAGTTACAAAGTAATAGTCTGGGTGGCCCAGACCCTCATGTCAACAATTCCATTCATTCCAGGATAAATCAATACCATCATAAAAACTGGTCAAATAGGAAGGACAATGACAAAGAGTAATACTTGAAGCAATTAAAATACTGTCCACACTGCAATTCTGAAGGACAATATTAGGGTTCCATGACCTAGATGTTTTAATTACTGAGAATAAATGCTACTAGATAGTCTCACTGTGTGCCAGGCTTTTAGCTCTGTATGCCTTAACTGATTTTCCTCTTATAACCACTCTATAATGTAGATATAAACTGATAAATGAAGAACCTCAAACACTGAGTGATTAAGTAGTTGTCCCACACACATATAACTTAGAAGTGTTAAATTATAAACGTGGGACTGATTTCAAAGCTGAGAAATTAAATATTCAACAACGGGTCCTATATTTTTAATGATATCTATAAAGTCTTGATCAACAAGTTTGATAATAAGTACAGATATTTCACATTCATAATACTTGAGTTATCCGCTGAAATCCTATTTAAAATTACCTCTTTTTTTTTTGAATTACCTCTTTTTATAACAAATAATTTAAAATACAGCAGCTACGTCTCCATCCAAACAAGTTACAACTAGTCCAGAATCTTTTTAGGCAAATGGTCAAAGGTCTAAAGAGAAAGATGGCTGAGATATCAGAAAGGGTCAAAAGATAGAGGAACAAAAGATCAGACAGCAACTCAGAACTGTCTGTGGTTTACTGTTCAGCACCATTAGGATGTGGATTATCTCTTTCAAACAGTTAATGGGATGGGAATTGCATATAAGGTTTCTTTGCATTAGTAAAAGGCTGCTCAACAATGAGGTTTTGTACAAAAAAATAGACAGTGAGAATGTGATAAAAGAAATACTTTGACAGATCAGTTAAACATCACGTACTACTGAGGGAGAAAGACTTAATGTATATAAAGAGATTTCAATCCTGGTGCTAATGGACCGCATTTGTGAATTATGAAGCATCTAATCCATATGGTGTCCTGATCTATAATGGAGACATTTATGGAAGAAATGAATATCAAACTCCTATCATCCAATTTTGGGTGAAATTGTTCAGTATATGAATAGAAAAAACTAACTGAAGTCATTAGAAGTAATAGAGCAAGACTTTTACTATCCAAATATACAGAAATAGCAATATAAAAGATGTAGACAAGGAGTAGCCTACTGACAAGACAGTTGTCCAATAATGAGAAACAACCTTCATGTTAGGGCATCCAAAAGGTCAGAAAGGGCCATTCCAGCTCTAAACATCTTGATTCATAAATGAGTGAATATAATAGTCTAATAAAAAACCCCGAAACTATTCTATTGCAATATGTAACTGGATGATTATTAGCCTTGTTTTTCTTTCTTTAAAGAATGGGCGAGATAATAATATGTTACAATTTGTGGGAATGTTGTAATTTACATTTATATCAAGGGTTGCTTTCCAACATGCCTCTCTCTTAAAGGCACCCTTACCCTTTCACCAACAAAATAAACAAAAGAAAAAAAGTACTTGCTTTAGAATTGGAGCAATCAAAGCTCTACAGTATTCTTTTTATTATATGAAAAGCTCTGGATAGAGAGAATGAGGTTGCAGATTATACATAATATTTAAAGCACCAATCTGCATTTTACATATACCTATATATTTTTTTTCCCCTTTATGCTGTGTGCTTATCCTTTATTAGCTGAAGAAAGTTGCGGTGGAATTTAGTATTAATAACTCCACTCTCAGGAGATTGGCCAAGTTAGGGCAAGATCTCATATGTCCATTTGATTGAACTGAGTACCCTATTTTTTGGTTTGTTTTTTATCACAATAATGTCAAAAATATTTTATTTTTATGACTGGCAATGGGAAGATGGACCAAGAAGTGAGACAGGAAAGAAATAAATGAGAAGATGGTTCAAGAAAGAAGATGAGGCCCCTGGTTGGCTCAGTTTGTTGAGCTTCTGCCTCTTGGTTTCCATCCGGGTCATGGTCTCAGGGTCATGGGGTTGTGGGGTCAAGCCCCATGTGGGGCTCTGTGCCTAGGGGGGAGCCTGCTTGGTATTCTCTTTCTGCTTCTTCTGCCCCTCTGCCTCCCCACTCTTGTGTGCACTGTCTCTCTTTCAAATAAATAAATGAAATCTTAAAAAAAAAAAAAAGGAGGGAAGATAGGAAAGAAATACACAAAAATAATTCTTGATACTTTCACAAACCCTTTGAAATATTTAAAAAATCTCTTTGCTTTATGTTCATTTACCATAGAGAAGTGACTCCCTCAGTAATAAATCATTGTCTAAAGTACTTTGCCATTTCATTTTTAAGGTACTTACATTAAATATTTCAGCAGTGGTTACCTACTGGAAGGGAAAACATCAGTGTACTAAGCCCAAGACTCACCCTTTGGGAGGTTGTGGAGAAGAAAAGAGATGTGTAACTGAGTTTGAGAAAGAGTAGTTATTAAGAAAGGAGGAATACAAAAAGAATGGAACTAAAGTGAAGAAAAGGTTTAGAGGATGAAAAGATCGATCAACTCTGTACAATGCTATTAACAGGTAGGGTGACTATATAATTAACATCCAAATCAGGATGGTTTGAGAATGAAATTAGACACTATAGATTATACTAAGGAAAGACAACAACAACAACAACACCACAACATATAAACCAGGACTCTTCAGTGCACATCGGATTATTCTACTGATAGGTCAAGTAAGGAAAGGATTGAGAAGTTACACCTGACTTTAGCAATATGAAGTGCACTTATGATGTTAATGAGAGCAGTGTTGGTGGAGGGGCAGGATTAAACACATGAGTGAAGTGCATTTAGGAGAGGAGGAGACAATCTGGAGACAACAAAATTAGGCAACTCTTTGGAAGAAGTGAGCTGAGATGGTGAACTTAAGAAATCAAACGATAGCTATTGGGAAGCAGGAGAAAAGAGTATATATATATATATATAGAGAGAGAGAGAGAGAGAGAGAGAGAGATGAGAGAACTAACAGTAGGTTTGTGTGGTGGTACATGATCCAACAGAGAAAGAAAAAATTGATGGTTAGAAGAGAGAGGAGAGAATTGCTAAAGCAAAGTTCTTGAGTAACTTGGGAGAGGTTGGGACATAGAACACAAGTCAAGGGACTTATTATAGATAGAAATGACTACAAAATCCGTAATAACACCAAAGAGATAGTATGTGGGTATAGATACTGCTTTGTGGGTAGATATGGTGATATCAATTTGTAGAAGTCCTTTTGTTGCCTTCTATTTTTCTGAGTCATATAGAAAGTTATTGGCTGATAGTAAGGAGGAAGGAGAAGATGTTTTGGTTTTGGAAAGAGAGGGTAGGTATGATACAATTTTCTAAACAGTAGGCAATTGAATAGACTAGTTGATTGCTTGTTAGCATTAAGGGTATACAATATGTGTGTCATCAGGAATTTATAGAACCAGCAGTCAGGGTGGTTGTGAACTTCCCTATAACCACCTTCATGAAAGCCTGAAAAAAATGAAAAATTTGTTTGGCCATGCAAGAATGAAGAAGAGGGAGAGGATCCAATAAGTGGAGGATATAAGAGATAGATCCCAGAATTTTTTTTTTTTTAAGATTTTATTTATTTATTCGACAGAGATCACATGTAGGCAGAGAGGCAGACAGAGAGAGAGAGGAGGACACAGGCTTCCTGCTGAGCAGAGAGTCCGATGCCAGGCTTGATCCCAGGACCCTGGGATCATGACCTGAGCCAAAGGCAGAGGCTTTAACCCACTGAGCAACCCAGGTGCCCCTAGATCCCAGAATTTAAATTGGTTGAGGAGATGAGTGTTGTTAAGGGTAAGTGACAGTAGAAACATTAAAGATCAATAAATTGCAGGTCTCTGTGTAGCTGAAAGAGCCTAGTGTTAGAGTATTGAAGGGAATGAGCTCAAAGAGTAGGCATGATATTGAAAGAGTAGGATTCCTGAAATTGAGACTGTGGAAAGGTTGCAATTATTTATAAAAACAAGATTAAGTATATTAAAGTATATGCTTGACATAGAGCAGAAGACAAGGTCATTGAACAAATGAGGCTTATAAAACTCAGAAGCCAATGTGTTGGAAGACTGCATATGTACATGTTGAAATGGCCAGTATTGAAGACTGCAGTAGTATTGGAGAAATTAAGAAAAATATATAGAAGATCAGTTGATGTTAGCAAAAAATGAAAAGTAGTCAGTGATATGAAGTGATGATTCAGAGGATGAATTTTGAGGAAGAAGGAAGATGCATGATCTAAGAGTAGCAAAGGGAAACATTTCAATGCTTAGTGGTATGAAGATAGGAGACAGATCAGTGACTACTTGAGAAGACTGTGGGAAATCAGTGGTCTTAATAAATAGCCATGTTTTCATGAGAGCAAAAAGGTAAATGGGATGTTCAGAGCAAAGACCAAATACAGAGAGGAAATTGCTAATAATCATCCATGGATTCCAGAAGGCATTGTGGAAGTCTTGTCGAGGTTGTGGAGGCTGGAAGAAAGAAGCAGAAGCAAGGGGGCAGGTATAGAATCTTATAGAATCTAGGAGAGGCAGAGTGAGTTGCGAGTCTGAAGGTTGTTGTGATGCATGATGTAAGTGGAGATAAAGGATATAATGTGTTCAGTGGTAGAATGAAAAATGTGTCCCCAAATATCAGGCCCTCATCTTTGGAACCTGTAAATGATACCTTATATGGCAAAATATATTAAGTTAAGGATTTTAAGGTACGGAGATTACTCCGGATTATCTGAGTGGGCCCTAAATGTAATTGTAAATTGTAATTTGCAAATGCAATTGTAATGTAATTGTAAATGTAATTATCAGAGCGAGACTGAGGCGAATTCATACAGACACTTGGAGAGAGAAGGTGTTGGGAAGGTGGGGGCAGAAATTGGAGTGATGTGACCATAAGCCAAGGAATGCTCGTTGCTCTCTGAAGCAGGAAGAGGCAAGGAAGGAGGCAGTGTATGGCCCTGCTGACACCTGATTTTGTCTTTATTATACCACTTTCACATACATGGCCTCCAGAATTGTGAGACAATACATTTCTATTGTTTAAAGCCACCAGGTTTGTGATAATTGGTTACAGCAGCCATAGGAAGTTCTTATACTATGGATTTAAGTTAGATATTTGTGGTAAGATTATAAGTCTCTGATCCCGTCACTCGAGCTCCTTGGTTTTCCAGGTTGTATTTCTTTCTTTCTTTTCTTTTTTTTTTTTTTAAAGATTTTGTTTATTTATTTGACAGACAGAGATCACAGAGAGGCAGGCAGAGAGAGGGGGAAGCAGGCTCCCCACTGAGCAGAGAGCCAGATATGGGGCTCGATCCTAGGACCCTAGGATCATGACCTGAGCCGAAGCCAGAGACTTTAACCCACTGAGCCTCCCGGGCGCCCCCAGGTTGCATTTCTTAAAATTGGAGGTCCAAGATGGCTCTTCATACATATCTCATCTAATCTGGACTTGGGTGGCTGAAAGCTGGGACTGGCTGGGAAGCTTTCAATCTTCACGCAGCCTTGCTTAGATTGCCTCATAGCATGCCAGTCTCATGAAGGTTGGATTTTTTTACCTGGCAGTTGGCTTTCCCCATTGTGAACATTCCAAGAGGAATTGGCAGAAGGCTTCTTGTGACTAAAGCTTGGAAGGTTACAAAAACCAATAAAAACATTTCTACCACATTTTGTTGGTCAAACAACTAAGGCTGGTCAAAGGGAAGTAGAATTAGACTTCATCTCATCATTGGAAGGAGTAGAAAATGATAAAGTTTTTAATCTAGCACAAGTACGAAGGTGAAGGATAGGAGATACACTTAGACTTAAAAGATGGGATCAGTATGAGAAAACAGAATAAAATTATAGCATTTCTGAAATAAAGGGAATGAATTTTCAGGAGCAGTTATATTTGTGTTGGGAAGTTTAACTGAGTATCTTCAGTTAAGTCTGTCTACCTGAATCATTTTAAGTTAATTAAGTTAACCTTATTTTATCTTTATAGGTCAGTTTGAGTACCCTTTCCATTCATCAAATAAAAGACAAGTGAGGGGCCCCTGGGTGGCTCAGTTGGTTAAGTATCCAACTGTTGTTTTAGGCTAGGTCATGAGATCAGGGTCCCGAGACCAAGCTCCTGCCGGCTCTGCCCTCAGCAGGGAGTCTGCTTGAGATTCTCTCTCTCCCCCCTCTGTCTGCCTCTCCCACCACTCTCACACACGTTCTCTCTTTCTCTCTCTCTCTCTCAAAATAAACAAATCTTTAAAAAAAAAAAAAAAAGGCAAGTGAGAGACCTCACTCAGAAAAATCTTTAGGGATGCCTGTGTGGCTCAGTCAGTTTGAGCATCTGCCTTTGACTCAAGGCATGATCCCAGGGTCCTGGGATGGAGTCACACACAGCAGAGTCTGCTTCTCTCTCTGCCTGCCACTCTCCCTGCTTGTGCTCTCGATCTCTTTCTCTCTGACAAATAAATAAATAAAGTCTTAAAAAAAAAAAAAGAAAGAAAGAAAGAAAAAGAAAACTTTAGTGACTCAGTCAAGATTTCACCCATGGAGCCTCCTGGTATGTAAAATGTGTGTGTGTGTGTGTGTGTGTGTGTGTGTGTGTGTAGGAGATGGTGGAGATGGTGGAAAAGTGGCTCAGATTTGCATAGGAACACAACAGTTTTCTGCACTAATAGGATCAAGATCCTAACTGTCTCTATTAGGTTCCAGAAAATGGCTGTGAGCACTTTGAAATAAATTACTTAGGAAAAAAACAAGACAAAACTGGGAATCTGGGCTGATGAGTAGATGACAGGAGATGAAGGCAGAAGCCTTACAAGCCGAATAAGGTAAGATGCCTTTGGCCTGTGGTGGGCCTGGTGCTGGAGGCTTCCCCAGATAGAGCTGCCCAATTGCAGTGCTTCTCCTTTTCTAGGGGGGACCTAGATTGACCACAGGTGTATAATTTGGCAAACAAACCCAAAATATCCAGTAACTGTGACCCGAGTAGAGTGAGAAGTTCTTCCTTTTAAAGATCCCAGGCTGTATAGGAAGTTGGATGAGCAAGGCACGCCTGCGCAGACTGGGGTTCTGAGTGACCATCTCCAACTGCAGGGCAGTGGAGACCCTAAGGAGGCCAGGCACTTGCCTGGTTGGTGTTGACGTTCAGAAGATCCTGCGTCTGCGGGATATTTAGCCCCAGTGCTTTAGAGAACTGGAGAATATGGGAGTCTTAGAATACAAATAGTTTTCCAGCTTAGAAGTCTTTTAGTATGTGCCACTCAGAATCCTCAGGTTTTGTTGCTGTTATTTTTCACTTTACTTTTAGACACATGATCTCATTTGAACTCAGTTTGTGGAGAGCTGATGAACACACACATACACACAGAGGAGAAACTGCAAATGATTGTCTTTCAGAATTGTAAAGAAAAACATGTTGCACCATCTTTAAGCTTGATATAGAGGAATACCATTTGAAAGGTATGTTTGAAGGAAAATTAAAATTTCTTAATGTTGGGGTCTGTGATCAAAGGAACGAGACTGAGACAAAGTGAAAGTTATGCAAAGCTTTATTCTATGCCAAGCATTAGAAGTCAGACTGACTGGCCAGGGCCGCCTCCGAAGAGAGCGACCACGTCCCAATCTCACAGGCTGGTTTTATAGAGCATAACCGCAGACGTCAAGGTACGTGGCTTCTGTTGTTAAGGCGTTGACTCCTGGAATTGATACCCGGAACCATACCAGGAACTCCTGGGGCGTTTATTCCCCGAATGAAGTCCGTGGATGTAAACAACAATATGGCTACCTAGGCAATATGGAGTCGCTCTAGCTAAGCAGGCCCTAATAGTTAAACAGGTTTTAACATTAAATTGGCCCTAACACTTAATATTCCTTTTTATTTCCAATATATCATTCCTGAGTTCTTCTTAAATTATAATAAAGGGGAGCAGGGTGAGAAGAGCAAGAGACCTGGTTGGTCAGCACTTTGTGCTGAATTAACTTGCAATGTTCTTGGACTATTATTCAGTTTTAAAATACATGTAAGTCTTGCTTCTGTAGATCAAAATTCTTGAAAGTGGATTCTTTCCCTGCAGTTCCTAGTACAGATCTCAGTAAATATCTATTCAGTGACAGACTGGAAAAAATGACCTTGAATATTTGATTGGTAGTTTGAAGCTATAATAACTGTTTTGACATGGACTCAAGTAGAATTAATGCAGTTTGTACCCACAAAACGACCAAATAATGACAGCATGATATTATTCTTTGTGTTGTGTTAAGGATAAATATGTTCTCAGTAGTCAGTTCAGTTTCTGTGCTAGACTTTTGAAGTTAGATCAATGTCTTCGATGCACAATGAACTGGCAAATACTATAAATATTTAAACATGAAATAAGGCCTCCCCTTGATAAAGTATGCATTCATCTTTGACTCCTCTGAATTTAGAATTAAAATGAAATTGATACCAGTATCAACCAAGACCATAGTGTTAGTAGTCCTTAAACGCAAATACAATAAATACACATTAAGCTTCACCCAAAAACATCGAGTTGACATTTCTACGTTATAAATAGGGCATCAGGTGGAACAGAGCAATTCCCTTAGGCTTGAACAGTTCAGACCTTTGATCTCTCTATGCCCCTCCTCAGGACTCATAGAACCTTCTCTCTTTTCCCAGAATCATCTGTCCGGCAGCCAAATGAACATCAGATTTGTTTAAGGTCTAACTAGACCCCAGGGTTTATTACTGATTTCATTTTGCATTTTAGCAGCATTGATCGTGCTTTTCTGTTGTAACTCTCCCTTGCTTATTTATTTGTGTCCGCTGAATGTTGGATGATTGATTTCGGATTCTGCACTTGAGCTTTGTTATTATTTCCTCTCTAGATAATCCTGACAACGTATTCTCCCTTGCTCACTCCACAGATCCGGTTGCCTAACCATGAAATATATTGTGTTTTGTAAATGTGGTGTGGCTTTTTAGAACATGAAAAGAAAATTGGAAGGTGGAATTAAATCATTGGCAAATTTCTTCACTAGCGCTGTCACTTCTCTCCTCCTGATTTCTTCATTTTCGCACCTACTGTGACTTTGTCCTGTGTGCGAAGCACTACACTGTTGTAAAGAGCACCAGGATGATTATGATAGAATTCCAGGCCTCAAGGAGTTTATGTTGCTTTGTCTCACAGTTTAAAAACACTGAGGAAATAAAAAAGGGGTAAAAATATTAAAAAAACTCATGAAAGTAAACAAAGGAGGAAAACTTTTGCTAGGTGTTAATAGAGTTTGTGAATAGCAACTCTTCATGTTTTAGCTAGAATGCAATGCTGATGAGCTCTTTCCCCTTATGATTCACTTATATAAAGCCACCTATACCTAATTATGATCACTAAATAGTATTTGAGGCTTTAAAATGAAATGAAAGCGTTCCCTGTCTCACTTACCACACTCAGTTTTGCACTGTAGGTACAGCTTTTTAAAAAAATAATTATTTTCACCAAATTAAAAGATTTATTTATTATAAATAAAATTTATTTTATAAAAAAATTATTTATTATAAATAAATTCAGCCTCCACATTATTATAGACTGAATTTTGTCTTACTAAATTCATATGTTCTATCCCTAATCCCCAGTGTAAGTGTATCTGAAAATAGAGTCTTTAAATAAGTAATTAATGTTAAATGAGGTCTGGTGTTCTTATAACAAAAAGAGGAGAAGGGCTGGTGTCCTTATAGGAAGAAGAGACACCAGGAATGAATTTGTACAGAGAAAGGCCAAGTGAGGACACAGCAAGAAGGCTGCGATTCAAAAGCCACGGAGTGAGACCTCAGTAGAAACGAATGCTGCTGGCATCCTTTTTTTTTTTTTTTAAGATTTTATTTATTTATTTGAGATAGACAGAACATGAGTCGGGGGAAGGGGCAGGGAGAAAAGGAGAAGCAGACTCCCCACCGAGCAGGGAGTGTGACATGGAGCTCCATCCCAGGACCCTGAAATCATGACCTGAGCCCAAGACAGACACTTAACCAACTGAGCCTGCTGGCATCCTGATCTTGACTTCTCACCTCCATAACTGTAGATGATGAATTTCTGTTATTTAAGGTATGCACTCAGTCCTAGCAAACTAATACACGTACGATAAACTACTCAATCACTACTGTGTGTGTATGGAGAAACAGAAGTCTTTCCAACCCCAGAAAAGTCTTTCCAACCCGTCTCCTGGTTTTCTTCCAAAGGAAACAATCTTACCGGATAATTGCGTACCTTGTGGAGGCAGCCACTTCTACATATTTCTATATTTGGTCTTTCAGTCACAAAATCCATACATTTAAATAGTATGCTTGCCTTGCAATTTTTTGATTTATCAATTTTAGACTTTTTATATTGATTTCCTACTATGACTTATGAGGCTTTGTTTATTTATACTGCCCTCTGCTCTCTTCCTTTCTCTTTTACCAAATAATTATATTTGGTAATTATATTATATCACTATTCTAAGTTCTTTTACTAATCCACTCTGCAGCTGGATAGAGCATGCTTCAATTTCTCCATCATGTGTAGAAGGTGTCAGTGGTTCCAGTCTCCACTGTACCTTCTTGCTCTGTTTTACCTCCAAACTCTTGACAGCTATGTTTGTTGTGGTACTATAGTTAACTCCCTATGATTTTTCTACAAGTTTATTCTAAAATTTGAAAACCAATCAATGTCTGTCTAGTTTATCATGAGACTATACATAATGTTTGCTATATAGCCAAGCAGTATGCTAGGCTTACATTTCCTTTCCAAAGGATCTGTATCAATCTAATTTGAATTAGAGAAGTCAATCTATTATGAGTATTATTCAATAAGGGATTCATTACAGAAATTAGAATTTATACAATTGATAGAGGAACAAAAGGAATGGGGTCTGGAAACGAGAGTAGGATGATGCTAGAAAAATTCCTGGCCAGCCTACCTAGAGCACTGGCATGGATGGACAGATTGGACCTTGCAGAGGATTTAGGAAGCCAGCCATGTGCTGCAGCTTTCAGGGGAGGGTCATAAAGGTGAACCAGTAGAAAAGTCTGTGGAAGGAAGGCATTGCTTCTACATCTTGTGGTGGGATTACAGTGGCTGTGGGTCTGCAGGACTTACAATCAGGAAGAGCTGGGTTGGAACAGGAGAGAGTAAAGACAGAGTGAAGGCCTTTCTTTGACTACTCTCCTGCTTTGGGGCCGGGGGCGGGGGGTTGTTGTGGTTGTTGTTTTTCCTGTATTTTTTTTTCTTTTTTCACTATCTTGATTTGCTTAAGGATTCTTATTTCCCTTGTAAGCAAAGCAATAAGTTTTTGGAGACCTAAGAGTCTGAAAATGTCATTATTCTTCCTTAGTCTTTACTGGTAGCTTGGCTGTATATATTATTTAAGACTGAAAAACATGTTCTCTGATAGCCTTGAAGATATTGCTTTATGGTCTTTGAAAGTGCTATATCCTGAAAGTCTGAAATCTGACATCAGTTTGACGTTTGTTTCTCTGTGCGTGAAGTATAGCTGTTTATTCCAAAATCATGTTGCATGCTTTACTTGAAAGTCTGGTTAGCCTTCGTTTTTTATATATGTTTGAGAATAAAGTTGGTAGAAAGGTGTATTGGGTTCTGTATGACAGGGAAGACCTTGTTAAACTACTTTGGGTAAGTTGGTAAGGTGTAAGATATTATTCTGAGTGACACCAAAATGCCAAGATAAAGAAGCCTTTCCTTCAAACTGCCCTATTTCTACCCAGAAAGTTTGGTCATACTTAGGGAAGAACAGTACAATTTGGGGGTTGCAGATGAATGTCTATCTATTATCTGGGAGACAGGAGGGGGTGGAGATAAAAGAAAATTATTCCCTATGGGGACCGTCAACTTCTCCCGTGTTTTCAACCCCTGTTCTCCTCTCTGCGTCTTTGAGCATCATTGTTTTAGAATCCTCCCATTCTAAAGACAATACCCTGGCACATGGCTTCTCTCTTCTGCTATAGCTCCCTCTGCCTGTGTGCTAAGAAATTTCTTCTTTGCTTCATCATTATCACTTGTCCTCCTATGATTAATCTTTAAGAAACTTGTTAAAAGTTCTCATCTGTTAATGCCTTAACCCTGATCTTTGTGTTCAGTAACATTTACAATAATGTTTTCATAGTTTTACAGAAGTTTATGTGAGAAAGAAATGTGTGTGTGCACTTCATTTGTCGTATAAACCAGACTTGCACGTGTAACTTTAAGATCTGTTTAAAGAGTATGTATTTTTATGGTCTAGTGAGAGGTCATTAGGAGTTTCAACAGTAAAATAGGTTGAATAGCACAACTGAAATGTAAGAACATTTATTGAGAAGCTATTATGTGACATTTCATATAAATGGAAGAATGAAAACATGAATAAAGTACAGTCTATCTAAAGAAGAATTTACAAGCCAGGGTAAGGAGAAGAAAATGTAAACAAAGTGAAAAAATGGTACAAATTCTATGACAAAAGTCATAGAGTTTAGCAATGTCATAGACTGGAACTGATAAGTTTTACTTAAAAGAATCAGGACTTCATAGAGGATATGAAGTGATTATAAGATAATCACTTATAATTATTATATAAGAGGATATAGTGATTTAAAGATAAAGCTACTTACTGGCCCAAATGGGTGAGCAAGTAGGTGGCTGGGATAGGAAAAATTTGTCACTCTGGTACATGAATTCTTTAAGTCTACTCTCAAATGCCTCTTCCTCCCTATCTTCTCCATCTCCCACTTATATCCGGGCTCCATATTTTAACCAACAGAAACAAACCATTGTAAAGTAGTAAAATAACATTCATTGAGCATCTAAGAATGACAAACATATTTTTACTTGCCAAAATTTGACAGGTATCAAGTGACTGGTCAGGTTGCCCTGTGCTCCAAATGATAGCATTTTTGTAAAACAGTACAAACACCTCTCAATACAAACAAAGCTCACGGAATTACAGGGTATGATAAGTCATCAGTAGTTAACACACTCTTGAAGGAGAATTATCACTGTAAGTTGTACCCAACTGGCATTTTCCCACCATTGTGTGATTGTTAGAAATAAATTAACTTACCAATTTCTTCTTATTTTTTGAAGTCCTTCTATGTGGAAGGTGCTTTGATGAATATTTTATTTATTTAATTTTATAAAAGATGTTACCAATTTTTTTCCACTTTATAGATGAAGAAATTGAGGTGTAAGGAAACACAGAAGGTAAGTTGCAGGTTTAAAGTAGAAATTGACTTCAAAACTCTTAGAAAAGCTGCTGAATATTCTTGACTCTTCTCTTCCCAACTCTCAAAGCCTTTGCAAATGCCATTCTTGAAACGAATCCCATTGCCCTACCCTTCCGTCCTACCCGTCATTCAAAGCTGGACAAAATGCTGTGTCCTCCCTGAAGCATTCTGTGGTCATCCCAGTCCAGATCTCTCTATCCCATGCAGGACTTTGTGACATCCTTCAAGAGTTTAGGACAAATACTTTTAATTTAGTTTTTCATTTACTGTTCTCATCCACTGAGGCACTTCTTAGATTCTTTGGAAGAGGAACATGATGTTCTAGGGTTTTATTCTCCCGAAGCAATGAAGAGGTTCCTTAGAGAGGCTGCATTGTAATTGCCAGAAGCATGTAGCCCTTGGAGGTCAAAGAGGCAGTGAAAGTGTTAATGTCGTGCCTGGCATGTAGATGATGCTCAATAAATATAAGCTGTCATTGTTAGTATTCATTTGGCTTGTTCTCCATCTCAAGACACATATGAAGGATTTCCTAATGTGATATTTGACAAGGATTTTCAAGGAAGCACAATAAAACCAGTGGTTTACTCTTTACATCTGAGGGTCACTGGTGAGTCTTCTTAGTCAGTCTTTCCCAAATCACTGTTCGCATTTATATTCTCCACATCTTTCCCTCATTGAACCTTTAAATCTTTTAATCTTCTACAATGTCTAGCATGCTTCTTTATATACGGTAAAGAGAAATGCATTTATTTGAAATATTTTTTAAGTTCAATGAATTTATTAGCGAATGCTACCTTCCTTCTACCGTTCTTTATCTTGTTATTTTTTCTTACTTCCCTAACTAGATTATCAGCAAGTTGAGAGCAAAGATGTTTAATGTCCTGCACACAACAGGCTCTCGACTTCTTTATGAAGATAATGGGCTTTTAGAGGTTTATTGGTTCCTTTGCAATACAAATTGACCACGGATATATGAAGTTTTTTTTTTTTTCCCTTGAATGAAATCTATGGGGCTTATATGGAGGGCAGCAAAACCAAAGTCACTTGAAACAATAAAGAAATAAAAAGTTCAAATGGAAAATACATTTGTATGGCTCAAATGCTCATTCATCAGTTGAGTTGAAAGGATGTGATTTTCTTGTCAGATGACATGTCATAAAAATAAAATGGTAGCAATACTGACGCTTTATATTTTGAATAAGCACAATAGCATGAGCCCAATTTCTGTTTGAAAATCCCACAGACACAACCACGGTTGACCCTTGAACAATGTAGGGATTAGGGGCACTGACCACTCCTTCCCCCAACAAGGTAAAAAGTTTGCATATATCTTTTGGCTCCTACAGAACTTACCTACTAATGGCCTATTATTGACCAGAGCCTTACCAATTACATAAAGGGTCGGTTAACACATGTTTTGTATTTTATACATATTATATACTGCATTTGTATCATAATAAACTAAACTAGAGAAAAACCATAAATAAGGGGAGCCTGGGTGGCTCAGTGGGTTAAGCCTCTGCCTTCCGCTCAGGTGATGATCTCAGGGTCTTGGGATCGAGCCCTGCATTGGACTCTCTGCTCGGTGGGGAGCCTTACCCCCGCCCTGCCTCTCTGCCTACTTGTGATCTCTCTGTCAAATAAATAAATAAATAATCTTTTAAAAAACATAAAGAGAAAATACATTTGCAGTACTGTACTGCATTTATGGAGGAAAAAAAAAAAACACCTGTGCCTACCTGGATGTGTGCAGTTCTAACCCATGTTGTCCAAGGGTCAACTGTACTTCTTCACAGCTGACTACCGGGCTTACCTAGACATTCCCAAGGAGAGTAACCCATTGTAGACCAGCCTCTGAATAGTTATATCTTTTATTCCAAAGTACTGTGCAAGATTTGGGATTTTTTTAAAGGGACAGAAATATTGTATATTTACCACATTTATTTATTCAGACCTGTAACCCTAGCATTACCTTTCCCATCCCCTTCAAAGGTAATCTTTCTTTAGTGTATTTGGGAAGAAAGGGCTGCTTGAAAGCTCATTTCTGACTTGCCACATGGCAATAGTTACTCTATGCGGTATTTTTCCAGGTATTTCCAGGTCCACAGTGAGCTTTTCCTGCCTCCTCTACTATTGATAAACTATGGGAATTTTCTTTAAATTTCTCCAGTGGGTGGGCAAAAGTGGAGTCACCCACACTTGCCCTCAATGTCTCTTCCTTTAATTCCACACACCACCACTGTACAAGACTATACAAGTGATCAGACTCAACTGAAGAATTGAGAGTTGCTGGAAGAGAAAGACAATGTAAAAGTGAAGATAATTGCACACCATGTGAGTCGGCTTCTGTAATCTGAGGGGGTAATAGTTAAACTCATTGGAAACGATCATTTCAAAGACACGTATCTGAGATCCTCACCTTGCCCAGGTCCACTCACTCCCTTCTTCAAAACTCTGTGTTATAAATATCCATCTCTTCCTTGTAAGATTTAAGGGAATATACAGGGGATGGTTTTGCTCTAGGTTTAATCTTCTTCCTTCACTTGAAAATCTCTGAACAAAATGACCACCAGCTGTTTATAAGCTAAAGACTTACTTATTAATTCTAGGATACATGGGATAGAATGGGGGTGGTGAGATATATATATATATATATATATATATAGATATATATATATATATATGGTCCAGGATGAGATTTAGTACTCTGGTTTCTGACCTTATTAATTTATTCTAGTCAATGCAACTTTTGTGTAGTCCTCTTTATTTCACACACACACACACACACACACAAACACACACATTCTCCCAACAACAAACATTAAATCCCAGAGACAGCAAAATATAGACCCAGGCTAAACAGAATCCCTTTTTAAATACCATGTAATCCTTACAGACCCTTGCCACATGGAGGATAAAGCTTTATATATTTTTGAAGGGAATGTTGGAAACACCACCCACCTTTTTATTGTTGTTATCCTCCCATTTCTAAACTGCATAGAAATCTACAGGTGCATAAAAAATAAGGCCTAATGCTGCACTTTGTTTTCAAGCAGCAGGACCATCTGCTTTTTGATGACCTTCCTTTGGCTAAACAAAGACTTGTCCCAGGCTTTAAAATGACCATTTTTCTATGTTTAAAGCAGGGCCACATCTGAAAGCAGTGGCTTTTGCGCATTCTTATTTCATAAGTAAATGGAAGACAATGTGAGGAACTATTATTCTTCCATCAAGGCAGCCTCTGCTGTTGTGTATCTGTGTATGTACATGCAGGGGTGTGTGTGTGTACATGTGCATGTCTAGGGAGATTTTTGCATCTTCAGTTAAAATCACAGTGAGGAAAAAAATGTTCTTTATAAGTTAGCACAAATTATTTTCACCCCAAAATTAATGATATTTGTTCCTATGAAAATATAAAAATATTTCCTGTTGACACTTTATTTACCAGCTAAAAATAGATAGAGTTGAATAAAAAGATACCAAAAATGTAAAGTGTTCTCTCCCTTCCCTTACATATAATCTGTCTCTATGAGTTTATATATAACTAGGCACTGTTGGGGAAGAAAGAAAGTTAAACAGCTGTTGGGAAGTTCATTCTGGAAGAAAGAGACATACATATTGAAAAAATCTTGAGAACATAAGTAAACACCAACCTCAAAATCAGTGTTACTGCAGTGAGAAATAGTAAGAGAACAATTATTTTGGATAACTACTAGGACTTCTTGGGGTAAGCAAACCAAATAGTATAAAGAACAAGGTTTTGGAGGGATGTATTTTATATACAATGGAACTTACAAATTTTAAGTGTGCAATCGGACAAAGTACAGAAATTTCAAGTGTACAGTTTGATAAATTTTGACAAATATATATGCTATGTAACCACCACCCCAATCAAAATGCATATCATTTTCATTAAAAAGTAGCAGAATATGCCATGGCAAATTATGACTGTAAGATTTAGGACATGCCACCCCAAAATTTGCCACTCTAGGATATTGATTACTTTTAGCTACGGGCATTTGAAAAACAGCAAATGTAGAGAGAGGCTTTCTGCCTAAAGACAGATTCTCTGAAAGGAACTCAGTTGTCATAAATTCTCTTCCAGGGAATTTCATTAATTAGGAAAATTGATTCTTATCACAGGAGAGGAGATAAGAAGTTGATACCACACCCCTACACAAAGTGTCACAAACTGTCTTACCTCCTATCTATCCTTTAAAGGGCCCATTCATCTTTACTAAAAATCATTTGCTCCCCCCATTCCCAATTAAGATAGCATTAAAACCTGAATTCTAAGCCACGTTGGGGAGTTACTCATTTTCCCCTGGGTATTTCTCATGTGTATATAAGAGGTTTGTATATGCTAATAAAATTCTGTCTTTCTTTTGTTACTCTGTCTCTTATTAGGCAGTCTTAGCCAAGAACTCAGAAGGGGACAGGGAAAATTATTTTTCTTCCTCTACATCATTAATCCAGTAAGTTTCCTCTTACTACTTTTGAGCCAATTGGGTCCTTCTACCTCTTGCAGGCCACTGCTGTTCTGACTCCATCACCATAGCTTAGTTTAAGAGCATAGGTTTTTGCATGTAAGAAGAAATAATACCTACTTTACTGAAGCTGTTTCAAAAAATAGAAATAGAAGGAAAACTTCCAAACTTGTTCTGTGAGGCCAGCATTACCTTGATCCCCAGACCAACCAAAGACCCCAACCAAAAGGAGAATTCCAGACCAATATCCTTGATGAACATGGATGCCAAAATACTCACCTAGCTAATAGGATCCAATAGTACATTAAAAGGATTAATCACCACGACCAAGTGGGATTTATTCCGGGGCTGCAGGGGTGGTTCAACATTTGCAAGTCTATCAGTGTGAAACATCACATTAATAAAAGAAAGGACAAGAACCATATGATCCTCTCTATTGATGCAGCAGAAGCATTTGACAAAATACAGCATTTTTTCTTGATTGAAACTCTCCACAGTGTAGGGATAGAGGGAGCATAGTTCAATATCATAAAAGCCATCTATGAAAAGCCCACAATGAATATCATTCTCAATGGGGAAAAACTGAGAGCTTTTCCCCTAAGGTCAGGACACAGGGATGCCCACTCTTGCCACTGTTGTTCATCATAGTACCAGAAGTCCTAGCCTCAGCAATCTGACAACAAAAAGAAATAAAAGGCATTCAAATTGGCAAAGAAGACGTCAAACTATCTCTCTCTTCGCAGATGACATGATACTTTTATGTGGAAAACCCAAAAGACTCCACCCCAAAATTGCTAGAACTCATATAGCAATTTAGCAGCATGGCAGGATATAAAATCAATGCACAGAAATCAGTTGCATTTCTATACAGTGAGATAGAAGAAAGAAATTAAGGAATCTATCCCATTTACAGTTGCACCCAAAACCATAAGATACTTAGGAATAAACCTAACCAAAAAGATAAAGAATCTGTACTCTAAAAACTACAGAACACTCATGAAAGAATTTCAGAAAGATGAAAAGAAATGGAAAAACATTCCATGCTTATGGATTGGAAGGATAAATATTGTTAAAATGTCTATGCTACCCAGAGCAATCTGTACATTCAATGCAATCCCTATCAAAGTACCATTGACATTTTTCACAAAGCTGAGACAAATAATCCTAAAATTTGTATGGAACCAGAAAAGACCCTGAATAGCCAGAGGAATGTTGAAAAAGAAAACCAAAGCTGGTGGAATCACAATGCCAGACTTCAAACTATATTACAAAGCTATAATCATCAAGACAGTATGATACTGGCACAAAAACAGACACATAGATCAATGGAACAGAATAGAGAACCCAGAAATGGACCCTCAACTCTATGATCAACTACTCTTGGACCAAGCAGGAAAGAATATCCAATGGAAAAAAGATAGTCTCTTCAATAAATGGTCCTGGGAAAATTGAACAGCCACATGTAGAAGAATGAAAATGCACCTTTTTCTTATACCATATACAAAGATAAACTCAAAAGGGATGAAAGACCTCAATGTGAGATGGGAATCCATCAAAATCCTGGAGGACAACACAGGCAGCAACCTCTTTGACCTTGGCCACAGCAACTTCTTGTTAGACACGTTTCCAAAGGTAAGGGAAACAAAAGCAGAAATGAAATGTTGGGACTTTTCAAGACAACAAGCTTCTGGACAACGAAGGAAACAGTCAATAAAACTAAGACATACAAATGGCCAACAGACACATGAAAAAACACTCTGTATCATTTGACATCAGGTAAATACAAATCAAAACCATGATGAGACACCACCTCATGTCTGTCAAAATGGCTAAAATTAACTAGATAGGAAATAACAAATGTTGGTGAGGATGCGGGGAAAGGGGAACCCTCTTACACTGTTGGTGGGACTGTAAGCTGATACATCCACTCTGGAAAACAATATGGAGGTTCCTCGAGAAGTTAAAAATAGAGTTGCCCTACGACCCAGCAATTGCACTAGTAGGTATTTACACCAAAGATACAACTGTAGTGATCCGAAGGGGCACCTGTATCCCAGTGTTCTTAACAGTAATTCTGCAATATCCAAACTGTGGAAAGAGCTGATGTGTCCATCGACTAATGAATGGGTAAGGAAGATGTGGTATATATATACAATGGAATATTACTCAGCCATCAGAAAGGATGAAAAGTTACCATTTACATTGATGTGGATAGGACTGGAGGGTATTATGCTGAGTGAAATAAGTCAAACAGAGAAAGACAATTATATGGTTTCACTTATATGTGGGATATAAGAAACAGTGCAGAGAATCATAGGAATGGGAAGTCATTAGAGAGGGAGACAAACCATGAAAGACGCTGGACCTTGGGAAACAAACTAAGGTTTACAGGAAAAGAAGGGAAGGGACAGAGGCATGGGGCAACTGGGTGATGGGCAATTAAGGAGGGTATGTGATATAATGAACACTGCGTGTTATATGCAGCTGGTAAATTATTAAACTCTACATCTGAAACTAATGATGTCAGCTAAATATTATATATATATATATATATATATATATATATATATGTATATATCTTTTAAAGAGCATAGGTTTTTGAGTTGTCTGATCTGGGGTCAAATTTCAGCTTCACACACACCACACACATGACTATGAGCAAGTGACTTAAACTCAGCCTCCTTTTCTTCTTTCTGTAACAGGACAATAATATACCTACATTACAGATATTGGTGAAGATTAAATTATGTCATTTGTAAACTATTAGTACAGTGTTTGGTAGGTGTATACTGCTTATGTAAGGGGTAAATCTAAAGATTATTTAAACAGAAAGGGTGAAGACAGGGGATATGGAGTGTTAGACCACTGTCCGCATGAGTATATGCTTTTTGGAGAATGGGGTTGGGGGTCATGCTGGAAGAGTACAGAAGAGGAGGTAGTATTAGCATTTCATTACAATAACAACAGGAAGTAAGGCAATGTATGCTATGTGCTGTTCTCGGTGCTTTACATAATTCAACCCATTTAATCCTCATGACACTATGCACAGGCCTTATTATATTTGTTATCCTCATTCCGTAGGTAAGGGATCTGATGCCCATAGAGATTAGACATGTTGCCAAAGGCCGCACATCTAGCAGGTGGTGGTGCTCAGACTTGAACCTGGACACTCTGATGCTAGAATCTGTGATAATATGCTTTCAACCAATTTACGATATCATTACTCAATTAAAAATAACTACTCAAAGGTTTAAGAGGTCGGCTTTTCTTTTAAGAATATTATGTAAATACACTACTTATGGCTTTTGTTACCAGTGTAAGAGTATTAATTTATCCGTATTAGCTTTTCTTTACATTACTGGTTTCTTGGCCAGTAGATGAAGATGAATTTCACAATTAATTAGAGCTACTAACTGACACCAAGTAAGATGTTCCCTTAGGATACAAAGATCTTTCCATTGGGATTTTGAGCACTTTGATTTGTTCCTAAAAACAAAACAAAACAAAACAAAACCAACAACCAAGAAATAAATTGTTCTTAATTCATTCAATATGCTATGTGATTTACTTGGGAATCTCAAAATTATTTGTTAGTACCAACATCTCATAAATTAATACTCTTTCCTCTGAATTCTGCCAGTTTGCAATTCAAGGAATAGCTATTTAAAATCTTACAATTTCAAAACTAAGAAGAATATGAAAGTCATTGTGCTTTACTCATGCCTCCTGTCAGAGATTTAACTCAATCAATGGGTATAGATGGCTTAGGATTTTTTTTTTTTAAATGTAAAGGTACCACTATTACTGGTAGTAAAATTCATAATAACAATGCCTTTTTAAATTTGATTTGCATCTTAGAATATGATTATGCAAGTATTCTCTAATTCAGTCTTCAAGATAAGCTTGAAGGTAAAGACAATATATTTTTCTGCTAGTTCTCAAGATATTTAATTAAAGTTAATGACTATTTGATTTAGCTGCAAGTCACAATATGTAGTGACCAGTTAAGACCAAAACTGGGGTTTTTTGTTTCCGTTCTGGCAGATTTTTAGCTGACCAAGCTTCATGAACATAAGACTCGGATTTTCTCATATATATATATTTTTTGTATATTTAAATATAAAATATAATTGTGCATTTAGTTGGAGCTTAATACATAATATACCATACATAATACATAATATACCATTTTTAATACATAATATACCACTAACAAAATTTTGCAGGCATTGTTATCTAATTAAACTATATATGAGCCTTTTCAATTTTTAATACCCATATTCAAGGCTGTCCTGTGTAGAGACAGTTACAGGCTGTAACATGAGAGTTATTGGGAAGGCATAATTAAACTCTCAAAATGTTGTCCAATTTGAAATGCTGTCATTATCAGTGTAATTAATTAGGTAGAGGTTATTGTGCCTCATGAAAATAAACACATTCTGAAGGAGTAGCAGAAATTAGGAGAAATATATTTCAGCAAAGGATCTAGGAAGAAAACAGGTAACACTTAATGTATTTTCCCAAAAATACTCTGAAATAGGGTCTATCATTATTATCACTGTACCCATTTTTCAGTTGAAGAAACTGAGGTCCAGATGGCACCCAGGATTGAATACAGTTATTTTTCAGTCAGGAATTCCTGGGAACACAGTCATGTTGAGCAGACAGGTTCCAGTCATGTGAAAATACGCAGAGTTCCTAGAAGCCAAAGTCAACTCGTTGTCCACGTTTACTTGCATTGTACGTCCTGCCCGGATTTAGTCTGTAAGCCTGGTTCATGAGTTCCTCGTTGATTTTCTTAGTTATTGATGAGTTTGGCTTAGCATTCCTGGTTTTATATCCCTGGCTATGTTACTTTTTCTGTTTTATCTCCTTTATCCAAATTTAGATGTTGATTTCCTATTTTCATACTAATTCCTTACCAGTAACCTGCCCATTACAGTGATATAGCAAGTTTTAAAGGGAATTTTTTCAATTTATTTTAGTATCGAGCTCATGTGCTGACTTACAAAATGAGGTAAAAATGTATATTTATGGGGTGCCTGGGTGGCTCAGTGGGTTAAAGCCTCTGCCTTCAGCTCAGGTCATGATCCCAGGTTCCTAGGATTGAGCCCCGCATCAGGCTTTCTGCTCAGCAGGGAGCCTGCTTCCTCCTCTCTCTGCCTGCGTCTCTGCTTACTTGTGATCTCTGTCTGTCAGATAAATAAATAAAATCTTAAAAAAAAAAAAGAATAAGTTGTGGTTTCAGTTAAAAAAATGTATATTTATGGGTGTGTAGAATTTTTTTTTCAAAAGCAAGTGTAGTGAAATTATTGGGGAAAAAAATCACACAAAACTGAGGATATTGATCGAGTGCACTGCCTGAAATCTGGGGGATGATGGCTGGCACCCAGCAGACGGACGGAAACAGTAGTTTCGGGGAAGGAGTGGTAGAAGGACTTCAGCTGCGGGGCAAATATCCATTCCAAAAAAAAAGAGAGATGAAAGGAAGCATAATATGTGACCCCAAAATATGTCACTTTAGCATGTGGATTAATTTTGAGCTGAAAGCAGTCAAGATCCAGCAGACTCCGAAGAAACACACAAGCAAACCAACTTTGACTTCTCCCTTAACTGACTAAAAGAATTTAGATAGGGGGTCTGGTCCAGAGGGAGAGCTAGCACCAAAGATAACTTTTGTATCTAAAAGACTTACCTATGTGGCAGGGCAAGCATTTAATTATAACACTTGCTCTTCTTACTGTCCTGTGAACTGCCCTCCACCCCTTTGAAACCCCAGGTCCTTATCTCCCTCTTTAGCTCAGGGTGACCCATAAGCCCCAATTGTCTGACTTCCTTGGGTCTCATATTTTTGTGGAGTTTTCATATATCTAAAATTAAATTTGTTTTGTTTTGTTTCCGGTCAATCTGTCTTAGTTGACTTCATTGTTAGACCAGCTGAAGACCCTAAAAGGGAAAAAGGGAAACATTTTCTGCCCCTACAAAGACAATAAGAAAAAAATTTGCCAGAGCATAGGAAGCCTAGGGTTAATGTCCTTTGTTTATAGTTTTTCTTTTGAATAATTTCCCTCCCAGTTCTAGCGTACTCTGTTTTAGGCTCTGAGTCTCTTCATACTCTTATGAAAGGCTTTCAGGGGAAAAAAAAAAAGAAAGAAAAATCCAACTGCTATGTGAAATTTGCACATTTCTGCCTGTCAGTTGTCAGCCATTATCTATTGAGTACCTGCTAACCATGCATTTGAGGTGTTCTGTAAAGGATAAGTACAGTGTCTGCCTTGTGAATTCACATAGAATGACAAGGAGGGGACACACATTGCTGCAGTGAAAATCATAATTATAAATACAGAAACACCAAATGGATGGATAGGTTGGAGGGAGTCTTGTTGGCGTAAGGAAGGGGTTAAGTGAGTTTCTTGGGTTCTCAAAAAGGAGACGGTCCATGAGTTGTAATTTAAAGGAAAGAAAAATATTGTGTAATATGCCCAGCAGGAGGGAAATACGGCAGTGGAGAAGTCCCAGACTGTGGCATTGTAGTAGGGAGGGGCTGTCTTTGCTGTTTTTGGCCTCAGACCTTTAAGACTTTCAAATGGGGGTGGGGCTAGTGGAGAGGGTAGGAAGTCCTACCAGCTGCACTGCCTTAACCAAATGAAAAAAGAAAACGAAACAAAAAACTTAGAAAACTGTGGTTCACATAAAGCAATTCAACATTTGATTTTAGTGTCATGACCCCAGAATAGGATTTATAATCCCCAAATATACACTTATTTGGGATAATGATCTACCATTGGGCTTGAAGGGCACTGGAATATGCCACCCCCGAGTACGCTGCTGGCATTCGAATTATTTTGAACTAAAAGCCACTGAGAACTAGTAGACACAGGAGAAACTCTTTGCTACCCTCTAATTGCCTTAAAATAAAGTATAAATTTTCCTTTTGTAAAGGAAATTTGCATTTATAAAAGAAATTTCCTGTATAAAGATGTCCCCTTAGCAGGGAGAGAGCTACTCTCTGAGACAATGCTTATACCTGAGGGACTCTTACATACAAATAAGGCATCCCTTACTATAAGTGTCCTGCCCTCACCTTCCCAAAATTTGACTGTCCCACCCAGAAGCTGAAACCCCTTTCCCTTTTTTTATCCTAAGATGGCATATAGGCCTCACTCATCTGACTGCCTCTTGAGCCACATTTTCCTCTGTGAATTTCTATGCATACTTATGTCATTAAAACTGGTTTTTTCCTCTTTTTAATTTGTCTTTTATCGGTTTGATTCACAGGCCCCAGCTATTGAACCTAAGAGAGTAGAGGAAAAAATACTTTTTTCCTTCTCTAAAGGTCAAAGTTTTTATTATAATAATGTAGTATGTGATAATATTATATTCTAAAACAAAAATATTGCAAAGATATAATTCTCCTTCATTTGTCAAATTGTGTAAATCAAAAATAGGTAAACTTAAGCAGATATTTAAAGAAATGAGCAGTTTAGAGTTCCTACAAAATATAAAACAGGGGCACCTGGGTGGCTCAGTGGGTTAAGCCTCTGCCTCTGGCTCAGGTCATGATCTCAGGGTCCTGGGATCGAGCCCTGCATCGGGCTCTCTGCTCCTAGGGGAGCCTGCTTCCTCCTCTCTCTCTCTCTGCCTGCTCTCTGCCTACTTGTGATCTCTGTCAAGTAAATTTAAAAAAAAAAATTATATATATATATATATACATACATATAAAACATTAAATCAAGTATTCTCTTTTGCTTTTTAAATAGAGGCTGTCTTACCACATGTAAGGTAATACTGTGTTTTTGATTTCCATTTCCCTAAAGATTAGTGATTTGGAGCATATTTTCATATATTGGTTTGTCATTTGTATGTCTTCTTCAGAGAAATGTCTCTTCAAGTCTTTTGTCTGTTTTGTAATGAGGTTATTTTTAATTTATTTTTATTTGTTGCTATTGAGATATATGAGTTCTTTATATATTTTTTATATTAACCCCTTATCAGATACATGGTTTGCAAATACTTTCTCTTATTCTGTGGATTGCCTTTTCAGTCTCTTGTCACTTTTGTTCTGCAGAAACTTTTTAATTTGATGTAGTCCTACTTGTCTAATTTTCCTTTTGTTACCTCTGATTTTGGTTTCATATCCGAGAAATCATTACCAAAGCCAATGTCAAGAATGTTTTCTCCTGTTTTTTTTTCTTCTACGAGTTTTATATTTTCAGATCTTAAATTTAAGTCTTTAATCTACTTTGAGTTGATTTTTTTGTATGGTGTAAGATAAGATTCAATTAAATTCTTTTGCATGTGCATATCCAGTTTTCCCAACACCTCTTGTTGAAGATCTTAGGTAGAACCTAGATATGAACAGTGGAGAGAATGGTCTGAGGCAGAGTCCCAAGTCCTTGAGGAGGGCAATGATAGCGATGTGGTGGGGGACAAGGATTGTGATAAATAGGTTAAGCCTCAGAAGCCAAGGGATACAACATCCTGACTCTGTGGCTTCCAAGACGTTGGGGCTGACAGACCAAGAGCCACAGGTGGAGAGCTTACACTCTCCTCTCTCTACCCCAGGGCAATCCCGACACTCATTATAATACATTTGCGTTGTAGATACAGCCTCCCACCGTGGAGAAAGGCCACCATGATGGTACAAACCTTATAGGGTCAAAAACTCCCCCTCCCAACTTGTGGGAGGAGTCCTCACCAAATGGTTGGAAGGAGTTGCCATTAGAGACCAACCCACTATACATCACCACTTCTCTTCTCCCAGCCCAGAAAGACCCAACAAATATCTAATCCCAGAACAACCTAGGGACTGTTTCCACCTCGTAGAACTTGCCTGCTCTCCCACATTGAGGGTGTACTTTCCTTTTGTAAAGTGCTTTGTGCTTGCTACTTTCCTCTTTCTCTCTCTCTCACACACTCTGTGTGTGTGGGTCTGTGTGTGTGTGTGTGTGTGTGTGCATGTGCTTGCTACTTCTGGCGTCTTTATTCTGAGCACAGATCCTCATGTAAATTTTTTCATGGGGAATTCAAGAACCGAGACCTCAATTCACACAACACAGACTCTCCCACCAGTAACAGAGACTATCCTTTCCCCATTTTGTATTCTTGCTACCCTTGTTGAATATCAGCTGACCATATACATGTTTTTGTTTCTGAGTTCTTTATTCTGCTTTCTGTGTATGTCACTACTATACTAAAGCAAATATTTTAAGAACAACTTTAGCCTGTTATGTTACAGTTCTACAATTACAGTATACTACATTAAATCAAGATTTTACTTTACCGTGTATAAATGCTATATAATTCTATTAGATTGCAGTCCATTTCTAAGAGGAAAAATGAAAAACAATTTAGAGCAAAGGAATTTAAAATTGTGGACACTGTTTGAAAGAGCAATGCGCAGGAAAATATTTTTTTCTTTCTTTTAAAAATTACACTGAGTCTACCAAGATTTGATTAAATAAAACAATGACGCTCACATCAAATTACTAGTAAGCAGAAAATTCTCATCTGATCTTAAGCAAAAAGTGCCCAGCAGTAGCATCATCAGTTATGGATATGCTATTTAGATTAAAAGGTGGGTAAATCCAAAGGGAAAAACAGCAGTTATTTAGAAGGAAGGAAAGATGGAAGGGAGGAAGAAACCATTTCAGTCTTCAGCCTTGCTGGCTTGAGTGATGTGCGGCAGAGCTAAATCATGAACAATTTACACCACTCTTGGTTTCCTTATGCCAGTGTTGGTTTTTGCACTCTCTTTTGTGGTTGTAAATTTTGTTTTCTTTTTCGTAGTATAACCCAAATCAACTTTCCCACCCTCGTGAAAATCACAGAGACTCCATTCAAACGATTTATTTTTTTAGACCAAAAAAGCACTTTCAGTTTAAACCATCTAGCTCACTAGCCTCCAAAGCATTTTGCGCCTCAAGTGGGGTCCATGATAAAGAGCACTTGAGGGATTAGTGTTTCCACTTCTTCGTATTCCTTCCTTTTCCAATTTCTTCATAATTTTCAAAAACAAATTTGATTCTTTCCTTTGATCCCAAGAGGGCACTAGTTACACATAATCTTGGCTACTTGCCCTTTCCATACTCGTCACTCCAGTCAGGCTTAGCTGGCCCCAAGTAGAGAAGCATGCTTGTATTGCTAGCAGCTTCTGTGAATACTAACATTTCAATAACTGGTTAGCAGTTACTGAATGCTCTTCCGGGACAGCTCGCTTCATTTCACCATAACCCTCGGAGAAGAGCTGTAAACTCATCCTCACGTTGTGGATGAAGAAAAAAGCTGAGAGAGATAAAATAATGGGCCTAAGGCAACGTGGTTAGCAAAAGATGGAGCCAAGATTACAACCTGAGTAGTCTGATTAAAGAGGCCCTGTTTTTAAGTACCGCCATGTTTTCTTATAGTGCTGGAGAAATGATAACAGCAACAATAATAACAAAGTAAGAACATACTTTTTACATGTAAAAAACAAAACCATTTACACCTACTGCTTCAGACAGAATACACATTAATTACCTGAAGAATTTGTTTTGATTACCACTTTAAAGATTTAAAAAAAATACAACAACAACCCTAAAATGCTCAGAGTGATGCTGTGCGGTATATACATTCTAAGGACAAATTTAGGGGGAAATGGCATAGTATCATTGAAAATTATTGTAGAGAATGTTAAAAGAGGCCAAAAAACTATTTTTCCCTATCCATCTTAGGTTCTTTGGCTCAAGTTCTGTCGATTAGATTACAAAGGACAGATTAATGAGAGAAAAATAGTGTATTACCCTGGGCATATTTGCATATACACAGGACTACCCAATGATGAGCACCTCAGTGGGCTGGTTAGAACTTAGAGTCTATGTATTAAACTTATTAGGAGGAGTGGTGGCGGCAAAAGGGCACTTATGAAAATGCAAATGATTTTTTGGAAAAATAAATCATCCTTTAGAGAAAATACATGGGAGATATGATTCTTTGTGACAATATCTGTCTGGGTGTGGCTCAGTCTTGTCTGATAAGATTAGAATTGCTCCTGGGAAGGAGATTTATGACAACTGACTTCTGTTGGGAGTCTCTGCTTTCAGGCAAATAAGGAATTCCAGAACTCAAATGATTTCAGCTCAAAATAATTCTATGTCAAAGTGACGTATTTTGGGGTAGCTTGTCCTGATCCCTTCAAGAGCCTTGAAACTGCTCTTTCAGTGAGCAAAACTTCCTCTTGGGGCTGTAAAGCGTGGGGTGTGGGTGTGAGAAACATGCTGTTCATAGCTAAGCATTTCCTCCAAGCACTCTCATTCAACCCGCTGGATTGCTGTTTGGTGATTCCCTGTCCCACCCAGCATGGTCTTTTGAGTTTAACTGAGTTGAAAAGCCCTGGTTGTTTTCTGTCAGAAGAAAAGGCAGATAGATGGTGAGGTTTGAAGTAGGCTGAGCTTGAGGTCAAATGGGAATAGTGACCTCATCACCTGACAATGCACACTGAAGTGGTTTTGACTTAACTTGAGTTGCTGGGACCATTTCTGAGAAATAAAGAGAGTATCATGGCAAAATCCTATATTCTATAGTTACTAATAAAATTCAGAAGTCATCCCCATATATACCTTTGAGTAAACTAATTTTAACTTACAGATTGATTATTGACATAGTTTTCACTGGGGTTTTGATTTATATATATGTATATATTTATATACATTTATATACATTTATATATATTATATACGTATATAAATCAAGTATATATATGTGTGTATATATATACACGCACACATATATATATATTTGCACACACATATATGTATATACATTTATATGCCCATTCTTTAACATTGGGTGCTTTGAAATACAAAGAATTATTATTACTCCCATTAAGACAGTGTTGGTGAAAACCACTTCCCATACCTGGTATTTCTATGTAATGGGTATTTATCTTATATATTAGATATATTATATATTACATACTCATTATGCATATATATTTTATACTTAATTTCAAAATTTACAGAACACATAAATCTCAAGAACATGTGGTAAAATTGTTAACACTTCTATCAATGTCTTTCTACTAAACCACATAATTTTACTTTTGCATATTTTGAATTTGTTTGATATGAAATAAATGGAAATTGATGTGAATATTAAATGTGATATTCCTTTTGAATGTAATTTAGTTGTAAAGTGGAGAAAATGTACTCTGTTGGAAAGTACAGTTGGCTCTTGAACAACATGGGTTTGAACTGTGTGAGTCCACTTATATATACATGTTTTTTGATAACTAGTAGTACAGTACTATAAATGCATTTTCTCATCTCATTTTCTCATATTTTCTTTAGCCAACTTTATCATAAGAATACAATATATAGTACATACAACATACAGAATGTATATTAATACATTGTTTACATTATCAATAAGTCTACTAGTCTACAGTGGGCTATTAGTAGCTAAGTTTTCGGAGAGTCAGAAGTTATTTCAGACTGTGGAGGTGGTCAGCACCCCACTCTCCACATTGTGCAAGGGTCAATTGTACATTAATTTAGATTCAGAAGGTCTTCATTTATACTCTGTTCTCACTCTGGTACATTTATTTACTTCTCTGAGCCTATATGTAAATAACATTGTGCTATTTAATCTGCATACCTTGAAGAATTGTTATAAAGCTGGAATGAGATAGTTTATGTGAACTTTTTTTTTGGAAACTATAAAGCATCTTTAAAATGTAAATCCTTTATATTATACAGGATAGTGTTAGGAAATAACGCAAATATCATAAAGAAAATTGTAGAATTGGGGAAATGGCCCAAAACAATTCACAAACACCGGGTCAATTTTCTAAGTGCATGTACTTTAAATTTATATTTTAGGTAGAAAAGAATTACCATATGATCCAGTAATTCCACTACTGTTTACTCAAAGAAAACAAAACACTAAACAAAAAATATATAGGCACCTGTATCCTTACTGTAGCATTATTTATAGTAGCCATGATAAGGAAGCAATGCAAGTATCCATCCATAGATGAATGGATAAAGATGTGGTATATAAATACATATAATGGGATATTACTCTGTCATAAGAAAGACTGTGATCTTGCCATTTGCAACAACATGAATGGATCTAGAGTGTATGATGCTACATGAAATAAGTTAAACAGAGAAAGACAAATACCATATAATTTTACTCATATGTGTAATTTAAAATACAGAAAAAAACAAAGGAAAAAAAGTAGATAAACCAAAAAAACATTCTTAAATACAGCGAATACATTGGTGGTTACCACAAATGAGATAAAGGGGGTGGTGTGAAATAGATAAAGGAGATTAAGATTAAATTTATCTTGATGAGGACTAAGAACTGTATAGGATTGTTGAATCATTGTGTGGTACACCTGAAACTAATGTAATATTGTATGTTAATTATACTTCAATAAAAAACTATAAAACAGTAAATAAATAAAAATAAAATTTTTTTAAAGACCTGTAAAAAATTATATTTTCCTTACAATTATATAAAAGTTTAGTGCCAATAATTTAGAATATACATGTAAACAGAATGTTATCTATTATAAATATTCTGATATTCCTTTAACAAAGACTCATATTAACTTTGTATGGGAGGAAATGTTATTTTCTCTATATTCTTCTAGTTTCTTTCTTTCAGAGAGAGAGTACAAATGTGAAGGGTAGAGAGAAAGGGAGAGAGAATTTCAAGTATATGCCACACGGAGCGTGGAGCCCACTGTGGGGATCCATCCCACCTCCCTGAGATCACGACCTGAGCGGAAATCAAGAGTCAGTTGCTTAACCAACTGCATCATCCAAGCGCTCCTCTACTCTTCTAGTTTTAATAGCTGGGGCCCATAAATCAAACGGATAAAGGTTAACGAGGGGAAAAATGGTTTAGTTTTACACACACACACACACATACACACACAAATAAATAGATATATATTTGTGTGTGTATACATACACACACACACACACACACACACACCCATAAGAGTTTCACAAAGAAATAAGACTTGAGGAGGTGGCTGAATGACAGGCTTATATATTATCTTAGGCTAAACAAAGGAAAAGGGGCTTGTGGGTTCTGAGAGAAGGAGGCAAGTTATGGAAAGATGAGAGAAGGAAGGGATGTTTTGTGATGCAGTTAAGAGTCTCTCAGGTGAGGGCAGATGTCTCAGGGAGTAGTTCTCTCCCTGGTAGGGGCATCTTACAAATGGAAATGTCTTTTATAAATGGGAACTTCCTTTACAAAAGGAGGAATTTTATATTCCATTTTAATGCAGTTAGCGGGAGGTAAACAGCTTTACCTATGCCTACTAATTCTTGATTGTCTTTAGCTCAAAAAAAATCTATATGCCAAAGAAGTATATTTTGGAATGGCATATTCTCATATCCTTCATCTTGCTTTTTTTTGTAATTTGAGAAAAACTTTGAACAGTTTTCCATACCATTACATAATTTTCCTCAGCCTTTCTGTGAAGGTGACAGAAACATCTTATTGAGTATCATTGGATAAACATGACTCATGTAATAATCAAAACAACTTTATTTTTGTTCTCATCATGGCTTTAACCTTGACCCAGTGAGGGTGGCCTTTCCCTAGCCTTAGAAGAAAGTTCTGGCAGGGCACTGGCTTATCTCCTCACTCTGAAGATAGAGCAGACCTAGATTCTTCTCTCACTTTAAATTGTACACAGTTAGAATTTCCATTTAAAGTCAATAAAAATTTATAAATAAATACATAAATACATAAGTAAATAAATAAATGAATTTTGGACTTGATTTAAAATTTAATCTTCTCTCCTTCAGCTCAGGCTGCTTCCATCCAAAACACTTCACCGAATAAGCAGGTGGGGTGTAGAAAGTGTTTGGTGTCCTTTCTGTTCCTCATATTTTCTATTTAGATAAGCAGATGTAAGGGTCGTGAAATCCTTCCTTGGAAGAGCACTAGAGTCAGTTGGCTTCATGTGCCTTGAGCCTGGTCGATGTTTCCATTTGACTCCTCTCTTAGAAAGATACTCCTGAGGATCTTGACAGATTTCTTGCTGGCTGTTTTCTCTTTTGCAGTTTCTCCAATATTAGTATATATTTGTCTTTTGATTACGTGCATCATAATAACTGCTTCCTTAGTCGGAGAGTTTCTTCCAGGATCTTGTGGTTGTGGGTGCATCTGTCCCTCAGGTGTCTTATTAGAGACGTATTAGGATGTCTTTATTCAGGCTTTCTCACGCATGGAACTTCTCGTCTGTGGACAATGTTCATGCACCCATTGTTCTAATAAATTTTGAGAGAACAGGATCGTCCCAACCTAACTATATGCTATTGGTTCCATTTCCAAAACAGTTGGTGAGTGAGTCTCTGGTCTTTTAGATTTCCCATGATGGTTTCAGATTTCTCACGGTGGAACTAAAAATATTAAGCTCCCCTCATTTTCCCTGGAGGCACTCTTCACAGCCCCTCTTTCTCCTCCCAGTATGTTCTGTGGGTTCTCCTCACAGTATCCTTTCTCCAGATGATGCAAAACTGGGGACGGATTGGAGATTAGTGTCAGTGTATGACCATAAGTTAGGCAGAAATGGAAAGTGATTGCTAATGGGTACAGGGTATCTTTTTCAGGTAAAGCAAATGTTTTAAAATTAACCATGGGGTTAGTTGCACAACTCTGAATATATTGAAAACATTGAATTGTATACGGAAGGTGGTGAAATATATGGTATTTGAATTATATTTCAATAAAGCTATTATAGTTTTTAAAATAACAAAGAAAGAGTAGATCCTATGACCACAGAATTATATATCTAATTCTGATCTTTCACCTGACTCCTGGATTGTTTACACATCTATAATCCCTTTGATATTTTACATATTTTTATCTATTCTTTAAAATGTTTAACCTAAGAGAATTTAATATATTAGACATGAGGTTTTAATTATGTTCAGGAGAGTTTTAAAAATTATTAGTATTTAAATATCTTGAAAGAGTTTGATTCTGTAAGTTTTTATTAATTTCTCTGATGTATATAGATATTCAGGGAAATACTGATTGAAATTGAAAGACATATTAACTGTTTCATGTGCTTATAAGAATAAATTGCACATTGAATAGCTACAGAATATATAATGTAGTAAGCTATGACTGTCCAATTAAACCATAAATGAAGCTGTAGTTAAGATATAGTTTATAATCTAGGTTTTAGTTTTCTAATTTTGTTTTAAAAAAGCTTGCTGGAATTTGTCAACACTCATTTTTCCAAACCATAAACATTATATAACTTAACTACTCTATTAGCCTGTCTTTAATACTATTTACAGGAGTCCCCTCTTATCCACAGGGGATCATTCCAAGACCCCCAGTGGATGCCAGAAACTGCAGATAGTATCAAACCCTATATGCACTATGTATTTTTTAATACATAAACATTTAAGATAAATTTTAATCTATAAATTAGGCACATTAAGAGGTTAGGAATAATAATAATAAAATAATAAATTATAATGATATACTGTAATAAGTTATGTGAATGTGGTCTCTCTCTCTCTCAAAATATCTTACTGTACTGACTCATCCTTCTTCCTCTTGGATGATGTGAGACGGTTAAAATGACTCTGTGATGAGATGAAGTGAGGTGATGGCAAAGACATTGTGATGTAGTGTCAGGCAACTATTGACCTTCTGACCCGTGATGAGAAGGAGGATCACATGCTTCCAGATTCAGACTGACAGAGGTAACTGAAACCACAGAAAGAAACCCTCAAAAGTAAGGGGAAACTCCTGTAAGCGAATCTTCTTTAATTATCCCAGCAATATTTGGCATTTTCTAGGCAGAAGTCTTGCACATTTTTTGTTAGATTTATTTTTAAATGTTTGGTGAATTTTGGTGCCATGAAAATGGTGTAAATCTCATAATTTGCTTTGCTAATTGTTTATTGCTGCTTTAAAGAAATACAGAGTTTTACATGATTTTGAATCTAGCAGCACTGATAAATTCACTGATTAAGTCGAATAGTTTGAATTCTTTGGGATAATCTATATCTTCGGTCATATTATTTGTAAATACGATCAAAATTTTTTCTTTACAATTCTTGTGTGTTTTGGTTTTTTCTTTGCGTTATTAGACAATCTGGGCTTTTCCATTCCATGTAAATACAGATCCAATAGGAAACATTCTTGTCTTGTTCCCAAACTAAGGGTAAGTTTGTCATATCGTATCATTGAGAGTGTGTTTGCTGGGGAACCTTTGTAGTGCCATATATCAGACTCAAAATGTTTTGTAACAGTTGTTTTTCATCATGAATAGATTTTGAGTTCTATTCACTTTTTCTAAATATTTTGAGATCACATTTTTTTCTTTATTTTTTTTAATGTAGTGAATTAGATCATTAGAATTTGAAACTTTGAATGATAAACTAACCTTACATTTTTTTAAATAAACCCATTTGGCTTTGATATATTCACACACACACACACACTCCACTCATACTGTTTATCAAACTTTTGTCTAGGATTTTTGCATCTGTATTTATGATTGAGATCATCTTGCAACTTTCCTTTTTGTGATGTTATTTTTAGGTTTTGGGGAAAAGGTTGTCCTGGCCTCATAAAAAAGAGTACAGTAGAGTTGCATAAAATTTGTGTTATTTCTTTATTATTTGGTAGAATTCATATGTAAATGAATCTGGATCTGAGATCTCTTTATGGGAAGATTTTTAACTAGAATTAATTTTAAAAATAGATATAGTAGTAGTCAAAATTTCCATTTTTTTCCTATTTTGCATAATGGGTTTTTTATTTTTTTATTTTTTATTTTTTTTTTTTTAAGATTTTATTTATTTATTTGACAGACAGAGATCACAAGTAGGCAGAGAGGCAGGCAGAGAGAGAGAGGGAAGTAGGCTCCCTGCCGAGCAGAGAGCCCAATGTGGGGCTCGATCCCAGGACCTTGAGATCATGACCTGAGCTGAAGGCAGAGGCTTTAACCCACTGAGCCACCCAGGTGCTCCTATAATGGGTTTTTTAAAAAAATTCTTGATTTCATCTAAATTTACAAATTAATTAATGTAAAGACGTTTCAAATATCTTATTTTAAAATGTGTCATTTCTTTAGTTATATCCTTATTTCTGATGTTATTTTCTCTTTCTGTGTAGTATATTTATCTGCCCTTGATCAGTTTTTTTTTTTTTTTTTTTTAAGATTTTATTTATTTACTTGACAGAGAGAGACACAACGAGAGAGGGAACACAAGCAGGGGGAGTGGGAGAGGGAGACGCAGGCTTCCCGCCAAGCTGAGAGCCTGCCAATGCGGGGCTTGATCCTGGGACCCTGGGATCATGACCTGAGCAGAAGGCGGATGCTTAAGGACTGAGCCACCCAGGTGCCCCTGCCCTTGATCAGTCTTACTGATAAATGTAACTTGTATTTTTCAAATAACCAATATTTAGATTTGTTATATTCTTTATCATACATTCTTATATTTAATTACCTTCTCTTTTTGTTTATTATTTCCTTCCCTTTATTTACTTTGTTTTTATTTTGCTGTTCTTTTTTCTAACTTCTTACAATAGATACTTAAAACATTGACTTTCATCCTGGTTTTTCCCTAAGTATTGAAGGGTATACATTTCTTTTAATCATAATTCGATAAGTTTTTGCTATGTTTAATTTTTATTATCATTCCATTTTAAATACTTTCTTTTATTTTGGTTTCTTCTCTGAATCAAAATTGTTTACAAGTTTATTACTTTATGTCCAAAATTTTGGAGTTTTCTGATTATTTTTACTTTTTTTTGACCATATGGTCATTTTTGATCAATGTTATATGTGAATTTGAAGAGGAATTGAATTCTTTTATGAATTGGGTGTGTTATTCTATATGTGTTGATAAAGAAATACGTTAGTCAGTTTTGATTGTCAGACTCTATCCATATTGATATTTTTGTCCGCATATTCTAACAGCTATTGAGTGGTACATTTTAAAATTTTATACTATGGTCATAGGGAGCTTTATAGATTTGTCTGTTTCTCTTTTTGGTTCTGCCAACTTTTACTTTATATATATCAAGATTATGTGCTTGACTCATTTATTATTACAGTATAGCTATTTTTATCTGGTAATTCTTCTTCACTTTAAGCCTACTTCTCTCTATTCATATACCTACCCCATCTTCTACTGGCAAGTATTTACTATTTTACTCCCTGTCTTTTACTTTTAATTTTTCTTCACCCTTATTTGTTTTTAAAGATTTTATTTTTTTATTTGACAGACAGAGATTACAAGCAGGCAGAGAGGTAGGCAGAGAGGGAGGGAGAAGCAGGCTCCCTGCTGAACAGAGAGCCCGATGCGGGCTTGATCCCAGGAGCCTGAAATCATTACCTGAGCCAAAGGCCGAGGCTTTAACCCACTGAGCCACCCAGGCACCCCTCTTCACCCTTATTTTTAAAGCCTGTCTCTTGTAAGCAACTTATATATCTTAAATCCAGTCTTTTCTTCTTTGTATTTTAATTGGAAAAATTAATGTTTATATTTAACATAATAATAATTGGATTTAAATCTTTTTTTTTTCTTATTTGTCCACCTGCTCTATTTTCTTTTTCCCCTCTATTTTTTGCCCTTTTCCAGATAATGGTTTCTTATTTAATTTATTATTTTCTTTAGTATTAGACATGGTTGATACCCCACCCAGTTTCCCCCTTCTGGTGCATTAAACCCCCATCTATAGTTAGTGTAGGTTTCTAATGACTTAGAGCTGCACACTTCTCAAAAGAATTGCTCTCTGCCAACAGAGTGTATATGGCTGGGAATGCCTTGGACATTACATTCAAGGCAGTGACAACCAACAACTGACCGAAATGGCAGGGTACAAAAACCTGGTCCCCTTGGCTAATGGTGGGAAAAGACTGTCACCATTAATGTTTAGGAACACCCTGTAGGATCAAGTTGAGGCTAGACTATTTCTGAAACTAACCTTTGCTTTGCTTTTCCCCATCCTAGCCTGCTTCCCTGATTTTCTCACATGGTTACTTGAATTGATTTCTCAATAAATCACTTGTCCAAAATCCCTGTTGGAAACTCTATTTCTAGGGATTTCAACCTAAGACCTCTCTTAGGGTACATGTTAGTAACACAGCCTTTTACTCTTCGTGTGGTCATCTAGAGATTTTTAGATACATTAATAATTTTAGGCATTTGACATTTTAAAAATTAATTTTATTAAATAATAATTTTAAAATATTGTATGTAATTTAGAACATGTTTTAACTGACTAACCACTCTTACTCATTCGGTCTTAATTTTGTCATGCACATTAATACTGTTTATTATTCAGATGTATATCCTTATCCATATCATTGTGTTGCTCGTTCTATTAGACAGTGACAGAGGCATGTTGAAGTCTTCCTCAATAAATTACTTCCATAGGAATCTCCATTTCAGGCTCTACTTCTATAAAATCTGACATAAGATAAACTTTGGTATTATATTTTTATGCAGTCAACATTCATATTGATTTGGTTCCCTATTTATCCTTTACAGTAAGGCTCTCAGACTTGCAGTTAGGATTCTGGAATAAGATTTGCTAATTTAGGGGCACCTGGGTGGCTCAGTGGGTTAAACCTCTGCCTTCAGCTCAGGTCATGATCTCAGGGTCCTGGGATCGAGCCCCGCATTGGGCTCTCTGCTCAGCAGGGAGCCTGCTTCCTCCTCTCTCTCTGCCTGCCTCTCTGCCTGCTTGTGATCTCTGTCTGTCAAATAAATAAATAAAATCTTCAAAAAGAAAAAAAAAAGAATAGGAGGCCAAATTTGGACTCAGAACCATCCTACTATTGTCAAGAAAGCAAGAAAATATGAACATTTCTGAAAGCTAAGTCAGTCAGTATTAATTGCCCATAAGGCATCAGTTGGGGATAATGGGTATTGTAAAAAATAAAATCAGCATAAAAATGTTGAGACAGTATGAATTGAGTTTTTATAAAAACATAAGCAATAAATGAATTTGAAAAATATTTCTGGAAAAGAAAAATCCATGTTTGCTGATTTTTAAATGTCTAGAGTAGAAAGAAATGAGGCTGGCAATCCCATGAAATATAAATTATTCCTGTATTAATGAATAATTGCACCTACTTTAGGTGTTTAGAGAGTTAATAAACATTAATGTGCATGTGATGTACTTGGAAAATCTTGTACTGTTTTCCCAATTGTTTTGCTTCCGAACTTGATGATATGTAATTTTGATTAAAAAGAAGAAATAATCAGGTTGCTTTCTATGCCAAATTTGTTCTTCTCTGGTTGCTATGACGATATCCTTCAACAGTCCCCACCCCCTTTTGTGGATTTATCTCTTTTTGATGTTACAAAAAGAGTTTTCCTAGGTAAAGAATTTATTTCTTTATGCTTAAAGGATTTTTAAGAAATAAAAAAAAAGCTTCTAGTGAAAGCCTCCACATTCCAGGATGTCATGTCTTATTTAAGATTTAAAATGAAAAAGTTGATATCTCTTGTAAAAAAACAAAACAAAACAAAACAAAAAACAGTGAAGTAGCAGGTCTTTTGTGGAGAATCTGAATTTTTATTTCTTCCGTATTACATAGACTAATTGCATCTTCTGCCATTATCCTTGGCACGTAAAGGCTTACTTCTCTACTTGATTTTTGTCTTATTATTTTATCATGGTGTTAAACATTAAAATACTTCCATAGATCTCTAATTCATTGGAGGGGTGGATTTTAAAACAGGGAATACTAGCTTTCAGTTAGAAACCTAAGTTCCCATCCTGATTTTGTTACTAAAAATTGGTCTAACTTTGGAAAATTCTCCTGATGCCCTGTGAGCTATGGCTTCTTTCTTTCTAAAAAGAGGTTGTTAAACCTTATGGTTCTCCCCAGTTTGAAAACAATGTAACTCTTTGGGCAGTTCCTTTCTCCATGGACTGTTTATCTTCTTAAAACCATTTTTTAAAGTCCCTTTGTATCTTCTATGAAATTACAATAAATGAAGTAACAAATATTTGTTGGTTTTCTCTTACATACCAAGCACATGTGTCTTTTGATGAAATTAAGTCACATGAATTCTTCCAGAGAACCTTAATGTTTCCAGAGACATCATTCAGAACAGAGGTAACTTGTTGATAGATTTAAAGCAGAAAAGAGTAATAATTAGACAGCAGGATGATGGATTTGTTCTATTCAGTCTCCAGATTGACTGCCTGGATGATTTACTAGGTAATGTTGGCTGGTCTAGTGGTTCTGAAACCTTAGGGTTTCAACAAACCAAGGCTTGTTGAAATATCAGGGTCCTTTCAGTTTCTGATTCAGTATGTCTGAGGTATGGCTGGAGAATTATTGTATGAAACAAGTTCATAGGCCATATTTATGCTGCTAGTCCTGGTCCTAGGATCACACTTTGATAATCACTGGGCTGGTCAATCTGTAGAGTTCTTTACAATTTTGTGACTAGGATGTGGTGATAGGAGCCATAGCCTAATGCCACTATCACTGTTGCGTAGCTGTCATCTTTGTGGATTATGTAACACTTCTTCTTGAATTAAGAACTTACTTTTCAATCCAGTGTTTGTTTTGAGGAAGAAACATGAATCATTGATACGTAGGGGCCACATGGTGTGAGGGAAAAAAAGATTCTTTTTTTTTTTTTTTTTTAAGATTGTATTTATTTATTTGAAAGAGAGAAAGAGCAAGGGGAGGAGCAAAGGGAGAAGCAGGCTCCCCACTGAGCAGGAAGTCCCATGCAGGGCTCAGTCCCAGGACCCTGGGATCATGACCTCAGCCGAAAGCAGATGCTTAACGACTGAGCCACCGAGACTCACTGAGAGGAAAAATTCTTATCTAAGTTTATATTGCCTGCGAATATGAAAATATAAGATCATATGTAGAGATCAATTATTGTTTCAGTTATTAAACAAATTCACTTAAGATTCTCTATCATATTCTTCTAGATCTATATTTACATTTTAATTGTAATTGTTACGGGATTATTTGCCATGCATTAATCAACAATTGGTCTCTTTTGAAGAAGAAATTATCTGTGGAGTTGGCTTGCAATCAGATATATTTTTCAGCTTTGCTTCTATATACATAATTTGGATTGGTATCTGAAAGTTTCCAAATATATTGATATTTGGCACTAAGTGACCTAATCATTTGTATTTCCCTTTTGGTTCATATATTCACAGTTTTGTCGTCACTGGAAAGAACAAGGCTCTTCTTGTCATTCTTAGTAACCCAAACACCAGTCAAAACCGGAAGGGATATGAGATTTAATTTAGTTCAACCGTTTAAAATTATACATAGAAAAGTAAACAAATTGTGAATCCTAGCTTGAACTAGAACTCAGTTATTCTGATACCCAGGCTAATTCTCTCAGCACTGATTTGTAGTGTTTACCTGACTTATTTTGTCCTTGGATGATGCCGTGTTTTCTTTCCTCTCTCTCAGATCACTGGAGAGTTGACAGCCACCAACACAGAGATCAGCTACCCCCTAACACATAGCTTGGGTGTGCACTCTAGAAGGCCTAAGTCTAATTTAAATGTCATGCAAGTATGTGCGTGTATTCCTCACTATGTGTGACTTAGGGACCTAACGTTTGTATCTGTCTCCCTTCACTTGGCAATTTAATTTGTCTCAAATTAACATCACGTATTTTACAGTAAGAACAATCTTTCATATTTATACTATAGTAAATTTATAAATAGTACCTCTAATTTGATTGCCCTCAGGGGTGGATTGCAAAAATGGCAGCAAATTCCTCCCCTCCCTTATCATGACTGTGAGATCCTCCCCTCATAGGTGGAGTGGGTTTCCCCAGCTTTTAAGACTGTGTGGCCTTGTGGCTTTCTTTGACCAACCGAATGGAGCAGAGTGAAAACTGCCAAGTCTTGAGGCTGGATCACGAAAGCTCTTGCACAGATGCTGGGCAGACAGACCTGCTGGAGGACGAGAGGGTGGAAGCCCTCCAGCTGCCAGCTCGGCCTGCCCCCCAGTGTAACCTTGCAGCTGATCTCTGCCATATGGACAGCTCAAACCACCCAACAGAGCTGTTTCCATTCCCAGTCCTTAGAATCATGAGGTAAATAAATGGCTCTAGCTTTAGGTCAGGAAGCGGTGGGATGGTTTGGGATGGTTTGCTAGGCAGCAATGGATACCTGATGCATATACCTGTGGAAATAACTCTGTAATTGTCTTCCAGATTGTTTTAGCAATTTGGCTTACTGAGTTTCAACTGGGCCTCTTGCAGTGAGCTATTTTCCACTTGCTCTTGTGGCTAGGTATGCTTAGGTAATCTGGTTAATAGGACGTAAGCTGAAGGGAAGTGAAATATTTTTAGGTAGTGTCCTTTAAGAAAAGCTACTTGGCCTCTATTTCTTCTTCTTCTTCTTTTTTTAAGACTTTATCTATCTATCTATTTTTAAAGATTTTATTTATTTATTTGTCAGAGAGACAGAGAGCACAAGCAGGGGGAGCATCCGGCAGAGGGAAAAGCAGGCTCCCCACTGAGCAAGGAGCCCGATGTGGGACTCGATCCCAGGACCTTGGGATCAAGGCCCGAGCCGAAGGCAGACACTTAACTGACTGAGCCACCCAGGTGTCCCTAAGACCTTATTTATTTATTTGAGAGAGAGAGATCATGCGCAGGGAGGAAGGGTAGAGAGAGAGGCAGGCTCCCCACTGAGCAGGGAGCCTGATGCAGGACTAGATCCCATGGCCATGGAATCTTGGCCTATGCCAAAGGCAGGCATTCAACTGACTAAGCCACTCAGGCACCCGACCTTTTGTTCTTCCTTCCTGCTGGCCAGAGCACAGACAGGGAGATGGTGATTCCTTCCATCATGTATGTGGGTAAGGGTGATAGTCTAGGCATAATGGGATCAAAGGAGTCTGAGCTCCTCAATGATCTCACAGATCAGAGCCACTTTCACTCTCTGGTCAGCCAGACTTAGACTTCTGTGGAGGACAGAAGTTCTGTCTTGTTGTCACTGCTATATTTTTCTCTGTTAAACCAAACTAATATTCTCTTTAATCAAAGTGTATTTATCCTAGAATGAAAAATCATTTGTACAAAGGCATGTGAATGAAAGAAAATGGTAAAAATGCATTAAAATATACCCTAGGAGTTCTTTATGTGCAACACTCACATCAGAGCAGAATTCCCCGAAAATAGTTTCATAGCCACAATTTGTCATTTGATGCACGAGGCACTGAGCTAAGAGCAGATATACATTATCTCTTAATGCTCAAAACACACTTACAGGAATCTAATGTTTAAATTGAGGCTTATACCAGATAAGTAACTTATCTGATGTCACATACATACTAACTGGTAGAATAATGATTTGAACCCAGATCTTTCTGGTTCTAAAATCATAATCTAGATGGTCTGTGAGGTCCAAACTTTGTACAATTTCCTTTGCTACAGATATTTAAACAGTGGAGCCCAAGAGGAACATTCTAGGCTGGGTGATAGCTAAAGCTGTTTTCTAGAAAATAATCAATTAAATTGCTGTTTTATTTATTTATTTATTATTTTTAAAGTACGTTTCACGCCCAATGTGGAGCCCAACACAGGGCGTGAACTCACGACCCTGAGATCAAGACCTCAGCTGAGATTAAGAGTTAGGTGCTGAATCAGTTGAACCCCCAGGGGCCCCTAAATTGCTATTTTTTTTTTATTTGCGTATTTGCTTTGACAGTCTTTACTGGCCTACATTCTCCAAGTGATTGTCTTAATTCTTCATTTCCCTGAACTGTGTCTATCAAATATGACCTAATTTTTGCAACCAGCATTTTCTGTCATCTCAACGAGCAGCTAGACGTTGTGTTTCAAGCTGACAATGATGAAAGTGAAAAACGCGGATGCATAATTGTTGAGATGGTTAAATCAAGTGTACAAAAAAAAAAAAAAAACTCTGAATATTGACAAAGGAAGTTGGATACTTCACAGTCATGGCTAAGTCGGAACATTCTCCTCAAAGTGCACTGCAGTTTCTTGACATCTCAAGAGCCACTGAATTTTGAGATAGAAGTCTGAGCCCAGCATTATCATGGGGACTCTGTGTGTGGGTGTGTGTATGCAGAAAAATAATATATATACACACATGCAAACCCAGACATGTCCGATAATCTAGTCTATCAGTATAAAATCAAACCATAAGAATCTGTTGTGCTTGCCTATTAAGTATCACAATGGAATTGCACAATCTGGCACAATTAACTATTCTGTAAGGGCCTTCTATTGTGGGAATAATAGGGTTGTGGCAGGTCAGGTTTCTGGAACATTGTCAGAGCTAGGACAGAAGGCTTTAACAACACCTGCTGGTGCTGTGAACAAAGAAACATTGCATTTAGACGGTGGTTTTCATCACAGGGTATCTGTTAGCCTCAAAGGGATCTCCCATTCACAGCCTGGGAGAATGCTTCTCTTTTCAGAGCTCAGCATGTGACTCACCTATATTCAATGTCATCGGGACCACCCTCTTATTTCAATCCCAGAGGGCCAGAAAAAGTGATTTTCTATGTAACATCTCCAAACCCCCTCTGCCCATGCCATTGTAAATGTGAGGGAGAGTTCCACGTAATCACATCTGGAAGGGATTGTCGAGTGTGCAGTGTGATGGAGCCCAAAACTTACTTTCATTTAGAAGGATATTAGACAGTTCTTACTCAGTTAAGATAAGGACAAGCAATGACGCAAGCCAAACGGAGCTATTTCAAGGGAGCATGTAGCTGCTTCTCTAGAGAAGCTGTATTTTTAGCAGGACAGTCCTTAGAAAACATGATTATTATTTTGACAAAATAGCCTCATTTACTTTACAAGGATCTGCACAGAAGACTGACTGACTAATTTATTAATTGAAAAAAAAATTTTTTTTTTGTGGTTTCTCATGTCTCTAAAGGCATTTCTTCAAGGCAGCTGGTGTTCCTGTGTCTAATTCCTCACCACAGTATCTGTTTCCCTCACCTCAGAAATGTCGAAATGTCTTCCATGTATTATGGCAGTGCCATTTAAAATGGTTCGGAGCAGCCCAGTGGGAACTGGCATGATTGGTGTGGGATGTCTACACTGCAGCATGCTGAGTTTTATACTCCTATTGAGAAGGACATTGAGGGCTCAGGCGTTGCTGGTGGACTCCTGGCAGGTCCCCTCTGGCCATTTCAGTACAAACAAACAAGAGACCAGCAATGAGGAGCCTGAATTGCTGGGAAATCCATGCAGCTGCCTAGGCTTTGTTTCACAGCGCAGAGCAAATCTCAGGAAATTTCCTCCTAAAAGACAAAGAACGAGCACAAGGGAGACTTAAATAAGAGGAACAGACTCTGAAAGGTGTCAGTGTAAGTGGTTTCGAACAAAAGAAAATGAAACAATGTTCACCTTAAGAATCTGAATTACCTCTTGTTTTGTTAATTGAGTGAATGGGGGAAAAAAAGAGACAAGAATAAAATAAGTACCTCAGGGTACAGAAAAATTGAAGTTATGAGACCGTGAACACTGGGAGACGGGAATGAAAAGAGAAGTTTTGATTTGGTGTTCAGTAATCTGAAATTATATGCAAAAAATGCTACCATTTTCAGTAAATGATGGTACTTTTGTCTTTCATTTTATGAATAGTTCTCAGAAAATTAATATTTAATGCATACATTCAATGCATATAAGTCTCTAACATGCACGAAATGCTTCACGGCCGTGATACGTCGTTTAAGTCCCTCCTGTAATTCAGACAGACCTCAGAATTTGTACAGTAAGAGTGGCCGGCCTGATTCTGTCAAGTTTATGCTGGACTTGAAATGAATTACCTAACTTAGCTCCATGTCAGCTTTCTCATGTTAGAGAAAAGGATGGACAAAACTATGTTGGGCGTCCTTTCCAGCTTTAGGGGGTGATGATTTACTACAATAAATAGCGTCAGACCCAGATTTCTCTGTCTGCCAGGTGGTATGTCTGTCTTCACCCTTCTGTTTGAAACATACCTAATCTATCAATCTGTGTAGGCTTTTTTTGATACTTCTAAACCAAATAACATTATCTGGTTTTTATTCTCACACTATCCCCTCAACCGATATGTTTCTGATGTGTCCGCAATGAAAAGACTTGCAAAGTCCGAGTATGTTCAACATTGAAACTGCAAAGAAAATAACAGTATGAATGTTCCATAATGGCAGGTCAGTTGCACCCTATTTGTACTCATATATTTTATAAATACATCTGCAGGCCAGAATAGTTTATGGATCACGTACATGCTGGATGCATATGTATTATATTATATACTACATAATATGTTTCTCAATATAAGACAAATCAGATATAATGTAGTAGCTGGTGGTTTAATTTGCACACCTGACCTGAACTGATTTGGATCAATGGTTTTTTTGAAATGTAGATAACTTAACTCCAAAACATTAAATCATTCAAACAGCATTGAAACAGCATTCCACATCTAACAAAGCTATCTCAGTATTTTCTCTTGATGTTTTTCCCTTCCACTTTATATATTAAGAAATGGGATATATTTATATATCCCATTTCCCACAGTTTCTCCTGTGACATATAT